>NW_027491480.1:0-1427505 GCF_021521415.1 Bidens hawaiensis
TGAAACCTTCTCAGCCTCAATCTCAATCTCTTCATCAGTAGACTCATCTGCACTCAATTCTTCTTCAACGGTATCACCAACAGCCTGTTCGGTTTCAGCAAATACCGACCAATCTGTCCTTAAACTTTTAAACCCTCCACTTTATGAATCTGATAGCATCAACCATAGGTTGCAAACTCATCCTTCTTGAATTTCTTAAACAAATGATCTTCAACATCTTTAACGTTGAGCACTCGTCTAATGTCAGCCTTAGTTACAGTCAATTTCTTCCATTCCACTTTACTTGTAATGGAATCCTTATCCCCTTTAGCATTCTTCCAAAATTCCTCAATCCAACTGGTGTGTATCTCGGGGTTGGCTTTAATAGCATCAGCTAGAGGAGATTTCTGAAGACCTTTGATCATAAGAGATGAAGACCTTGTTCTTTCTGCTTTTAGGAAGATCCAATGCAGAATACATGTTGTGTTTGCCGCAAAACATTATCAAACAGACACATTAGAACTGATATTTTCTAAAACAAAAATAACAATAAAAATAAAATGAAAGGTAAAAATAAACAGAAAATATATTTTTTTTAAAAAACTTAAGTATTGAATATTTTTGCTTAGCGTAAACGAATCGCATTGCATATGGATTCCATGGGAAATGCGATGCGATCCAAAATTATGTGATGTGAATAAGAAATATGTGATTCAAGTCCAATGCGATTCAATTTCTTTTGCGATGCGACTCAAAATGACATCCGATTTGATTCAATTTTCTGAGTTTGTCTAAAGATCAATCCCTTGTAAATCTGAGGTCATCTATGACCGACTATCTTTTCTGTACAATCTTTATCCACAAACTCAAGCTTAACCAACACCAATCGGACTTAAAACAGTCCGATATACCCTAAAATTTTAAAAACCTAACAAAACTATATAAAAATCCAATTAAATCAGTCCATGAGTTCGTTTTGGTGTCGACAACAAGAATTCATTATTGATTTGTACAAACAATAACAAAAGTTGGTCCTATTGATCTTAAGTAGGTTAGGTTTTGAACTGTCACACAAGAACAGAAAAGAAATCAAATGTATTGACAAGATATGATGATATACCAAGGGTGATGGATCTATAGTTGATAAACAAGTGTGAATGAAAGATGAAAGCAGATTTGTTTGTGATTTTGTTTGGAAGTTGGTGAGAGAGAGAGAGAGAGAGAGTGTGCGTGTGTGTTGAGAGGATTCTTGGAATGTGAAGTGTGATAAAATGAAAGAGAATTTGTTTGGCTCTTTGTACAGGGTCAGCCTAGAGGTGCACAAACCGGTTTTTTTTAAAAAAACCGAAAAAAAACCGGTTCGGTTATTAACCGGACCGGTTTTTTTTTGGCCCGGGAAGAAAAACCGGTTCGGTTAATAACGGGGTTTTTTTTCTGTCAAAACCCTAACCGGTCTAACCGGTTAGGACCGGTTAAGAAACCGGTTAGAACCGGTTAATAAACCGGTTTTTTTATTAACCAGTTTTTTTTTTTTTTTTTATAAATTTCGCGGTTTCAAATACGAATATTTGTTTTTTATATTTTGTACTTAATGAAGACCATTATTTTTTCACAGTATAAACAAACCGGTAACTACAAGGCAAACCGGTAACTACAAGGCAAAACGGACTGACCGAAGCCATTCTTTGCTTTCGTTGTTAGGGTTCTTTGCTTGGAAGATGAGTATGAGTGTGTGTTGGTGAATGTGTTTTCAACAAACCAAAGATTAAAAACACATAACTTTCATTTATAGTTTTTACATTAAAAATACAAACAATAAATCGTTATCGCATATTCGTAACTCAAAAATACAAACATTAAATCATAACACTGAAGAAATCTCTGCCAAGAACTGTTGTTCATGATTTAACTCAAAAATACAAACATTAAATCGTGAACTAGCAGATGCTCCTGTTGTTCCCAATCGCAGTTTGTTCATGATTTGCCTCTATGTTTGCTGTTTCTTTAACTAAATTAGAAAAATCCAAATCAACAAGTAAATAAGAGCACATATTAGGAAAAAGAATGCTTAGACACGATTACATGAACAACTTGCTGTTTCTTACTCATGATTTGCCTCCATGTTTGCTGTTTCTTTAACTAATTTTCTTCGCTACCCGATCCCGAGCTATTTCTTAGGTAATCGTCGTACGCGGCTTCTTCATCGGTCATTGGTTGAGTGTGTCCTTCATTGACCTCGTCTTCATACAAGCCAGCTTCATACTCCATTTCCCCCTCGAGTGAGCGTTGATGTTGTGCCCTATCTAAAGAGTCCAAGTAATCATTGTAGCAAATCGACATCTCTATAGCTGGTGCAGTGAGTCGAGTCCTCCTAATCGATATAACCCTGCCAGAAAACAGAAAAAGCAGACTCCGAAGCTACCGTGGAAGCTTGGACCGTTAGTAAATCTTTGGCCATGGCGGCGAGGATCGGAAACTCATCCTCCTTACCTCTCCACCAAGCCAGCAATCAAGACTTCTAAATTCATCCGGAGTCATGTGTTTCACAAAGTTGGTACCACCATACCTTCCAAGTTCACTGCTTGGGGTGTTTACCCTTTGACGTTTACCGGCGTCTTCCCAAATCATGTAGTACATCCCCATTTCAAGGTCGGTTTGGAATTGGGATTGGGCAACAGCTCTTAACGAGTCATGAATTTGGGAAGACGACCCGTATTTTGTAAGGTAAACATCATACATGTTTGACAAGGTGGTGTTGAAAGCATTCTTTAAAGTTTGGCTATAATAGGGGTTTTTGATCGTCGTTTAACCCAAGCTCATCACAAATTTTTTCTATTAAAGCTTCAACACCACCAACATTGATGCAAGGGTTTAACGCAGCAGCACATGTCAAAACAGCGGGTAGTTGTTGAAAATATTTTCTAAATTTTTCTTTCATATTTTACACCATATCAAAATAAGGTGCACCCCTACAATCAAGTTCACTCAACTTTGTGCACATGACAGCAATTTTTGGTAAAGCAATGGGGCTTATTGGATAGTAAACCCCGGATAAACTAGTTGTGCAAGATTTAAAAATTTGAAGGACCTCCGTAACGATCTCAATCAATAACCAGTTTCTAGGATCATATGGTGCACATTTACCCCTACTTGACAAAATTTGATGAAACGCAATTAATGATTCTTTTTGTTGGATGGCTTTCTCAAACATATTACAAGTCGAGTTCCATCTTGTTGGATAATCCCAATTTGGCCCCAACCATTGACAATTAGCTTCTACACAAAATTTTTTGTATCTTGAAAATGTTTTATTGTTGCAAAAAACATCTCGTAACATTCTTTTAAAACTGTTTCTTTGCGTTTCGATCACGTTTAACCCATCTTGCACGGCCAAGTTGATAATATGTGCAATGCATCGGCTATGAAAAAACGCTCCATCACAAATAGGTTTATACTTTAATTTTAAATGGCCAACCGCGGCCGTATTGTTGGACGCGTTATCAAAAGAAATTGAAAAGATTTTATCTTCAATTTTGTATTGTCGAATGACTTTATCCAAGATTTGAAAAATATTTCTACCCGTGTGCGGGTAATCAAACAATTGAAACGCAACGGTTCGTTTCATCATTTGCCACGACTCGGGGTCAACCCAATGAGCCGTCACACAAATGTATGAGTCGGGCGAACCATGAGGTACCGACCAAACATCCGTTGTTAAGTTTACACCAGTTTGTAAGTTTGAAAAGTATGAAATTAGTTCGGATTTAGCGTTTTTCCATGCTTTAAGATAATCTCTTCTAAGGGTCGAACGACTTACGTGTTGGTAGGGTGGTTGAACATAGTTTTGCATCATCTCCGTGAATTGAGGGTTGTCGAAATGGTTGAAAGGAAGTGTTTGTTGAATCACAAAGTTTGAAAACTGTTGACGTACCGCTTCAACGTCGTACGTAAACACCCCTCCTTGATTCGTCATCTCCGGCTGCGAACTACTTCCCGCTTCGTCCTTCAAGGCCTTGCAAAAGCGCTGTTGTATATGCGCTTTTAAAGTGGAGTTTGCATCTTTGGCATAGAACTTCAAACAGTGCTTGCATCGAGCTTTTTGGCGACCGTTAGACAGTTCGCATAGGTCGAAATGTTGCCACACATCTTGGTTTCGTTTCGTGGGGATGATCCGAACGACCGTTATGTCTGTGTTCGAGGCACCCATGTTGACGGATGAAGCAGCACTTTGGGAGGCCATGATAATAAGAGCGTATAATCGAGTATGAAATAAACGAGTACGAGTATGAAATAAACGACTACGAAATAAGAGCGTATGGAGTGGTAATGTGGTATAATTGAGTGTGAGATAACAAAATAATCGCGTATGAAATAAACGTTTAGAGCTAGTAGAGTTGTATAATCGAGTGTGAGCTAACCTACCCAACCTAAACTATATATAGTTGTTTGTGGGGGTAAAATGTTAAAAAAAACGGCTAGAAATCAAGAAAAAACGGGCAAAAAAGGACCCAAACGGTCATATGGCCGTTTTATAACGGTCAAAAACCGGTTAACCTAAAAACCGGTTAACCGGTTTTTAGGTTAACCGGTTTTTGACCGTTAACCGGTTAACCGGTTTTTTAATAACCAGTTTTTAAATTTAACCGGTTTTTTACTAACCGGTTCAATAACCGGTTTTTGTCCACGAATGAGTAACCGAAATACTAACCGGCGGTTCAATAACCGGTTTTTTAATAACCGGTTTTTCTATTAACCGGTTTTCGGTTAAACCGACCAAACCGGTTCTATAACCGGTTTTTTTGAACACCTCTAGGTCAGCCTATCTCACGATAGGTCAAATCGTCACAGGTTTTTAAAATATTTTACACTCTCAACCCTCAACTTTGAAAATATTTACCGATTTAAACCCGAAAATATATTTATACATTTTACTCAAGAACTCAAATATATACATTATATATTGTTGTTTTTCTACACGTTTGACAACATTTGAATGAAAGACTTTAACGTAAAGCAACAAAGTTAAAGATCTAAAAGAAAAAAATAAAAATAAAAATAAAATAAAATAACCTAAAATAAGATTTTAAGTTCAAACTTAAAAACAAAACAAAATAAAATAAAAATAGGTTAAGGAGTAAAGATGAAATTAATATTATACACATAATAATATTTACAAAGTTTTCATGATTTTGCGAGAAAGATCATAACATAGAATCACATTGTTCGTTAACATTTGCAATAACCCTAAATTCCTTGTATCCACCGTTCCACTTTAACATACAGATGTAAAAAAATGACCGTCATCAAACTCTCACGCTCATACACAATAACCACCATTGCTGCTCTGCCGACCGGCGTCCGACTCCACAGTCTACCCTCTGTCATCTGCCGACTGCTATCGCCACTCCATTTGTTTCAAAATCACTGTCTTATGTGTTGATTTTGAGTATGTTCCATTTTTTTGGTTGAGATTTTGAGTGTATTATGTTGCTACTCTATTTGTGTTCAAACTCGATATGCTAATATGAGAGAGAGAGTGTGTTTCCTCATAGCTTTATTTGTGGTTATTAGTTAGACAAGAATTGTATTGTGAATTTGACGGACTTAATTTCACTTTTGTTTGTGTATTGTTTTATTAATAATTTGTGATGATTTAGTTTTATTGTTATACGGATTTCATTCGAATATGATCCAAATTGAATTTAAATGGATTCGGATCAGATTTCGGATAGGGTCCGAATCTGATCCGATGAACACTCCTAATTTAACTATAATCATTTCTATTTCTCTTCTATTATATTTCACGGAAAAGGTTAAAATGCAAAGTGTGACAAATATGAAAAGTGTGAGAAGGATTTGTGGCTAAAAATACACCTAAAAAATTCTAAAAATAAAAAATAAAAAAAATTATAACTCACTCAAATTATAAAGAAAAAAAAAACAAAAGAATTAAAAAAAACTAAAATGTTTCCCCGTCTTTCTCGTCAAAAACAAAACGATGAAAAATACACGATATCGAGAAGAAAGACATAACGACAAAAATAAACAAAAAACACAATGATGCAAAATAATAATAATAATAATAATAATAATAATAATAATAATAAATCACAAAATATAATACAATGTCGAGCAAATGTAACATAATATAACACATATCAAGGAAAAAAACACAATGCCAAGGAAGAAAAACATAATGAACAACGAAAATAAATAAAAAAACATAATCATAAATAAAAAGACCCAGCAATTTTTTTCTTCAACAATGAGTTTTTTTAACCAAAAAGACGAGGAAAACATTTTTATTTTATTATTATTTTTTAAATTTTAAGTTTATGATTTTTTTAATTATTTTTAAGAGGCATTTTTTGGCCATAAATTCTTTCATTCTTATCACTTTTGTTGTTGTTTGTAGAATAACCTGAACATATATTTCACATGCAATACGTATTATAGGATTTCTTAAAATGGGTCCGCTACCTTACAATATAAACTAATTTAATGCATTGTTTGTATTGCCCCATCACATAACTAATTGGCCCATTCATGGGCGTCCTACATAACATCAGTTTCACATGGAAATTGACAGTATTTTTGTGTAAACTAGTTTAATGCATTGTTTGTATTGCCCCATCACATAACTAATTGGCCCATTCATGGGTGTCCTACATAACATGAGTTTCACATGGAAATTGACAGTATTTATTGTGTTTTAGGGAAAGGGGGGGGGGGGGGGGTGGGGTTGGTTTGTTGGGGAGGGTTTGGTTTTAACAAGAAAACCACTCTGTCAATCTTGATATTAAAAATATTTGTTCCTGAATACCCGCCGAAGCTCCTGAAATATGTGTGCGTATAAAATGGGTGATATATGAATTGAAACTAGATGGGTGTTCGCGCGATGCAGCGGATGTTTGAACACAGACCTTTGTGATCACGGAACAATTTTGAATGTTCATGGTTCGGCACGACATGAAACACAACCCTAACATGACACGATTTTAAGTGGGTTCGACATGACACAAATAAGTATATGGGTCGAGTCAAGGTTAAAATTAATTATTTTATTATGATTTTCTCAAAACCTTAGTATTTGAAATTATTAAAATAGTGTCCTCAATCGTTTAAAATTAGGTGTATAGTTCCTTACAAATTCACTTTACATTTATTATTTCTTCTGTATGAAGTTTAATATCATTCTTATTGAATACGACAAGCATACAATTTAGAACCGAGTAATTTTGTTTGGTGTATATGATCATGCAATTAATGTACAAATTAATGTGTAAGAATATTAGATTTATTTTATCTTAGAGAATAGTGGACAAATCTATCTAAGTATATATTAAAGCAACATGATTTTTTCACATGACATCGTTCTAGGACTTCTACGAAAGATACCACATACATGCCATGTGAGCAGTTTCCTATTTTTCCATCTCTTCTTCTAAACATAATATGGAGCATGAACCCTTTTAGTTATATTATAACCCATGACCCGGTTTCTCTTCAAATACAACCATCTTCATATGAAGAAAACACTTTGTAAAATTTTGAAAAATAAATTATTGTGTGATAAAGTCTCGAACCTATAACCTCATGTTTCAAACTAAAGATGCTTACCAACTCCACTTAAGTAGTTACTGTGTTGGATTTTTTGACTTATAAATGATATATTGTGAATTCACTTATAATTAATACCAGAAAATCATTAAACAATTAAGTTAACATCCAATGTTGTATTCAAAGAGGCTTTTAGAGATTTATGAATTATATAATTTTGTTTATCATTATTAACATCTTATGAATTAAGTTAAGTTTTTTGTTGTTTTTAACCACCCGTGTATCACACGGGCTCTATCCTAGCATGTAATAATTCATCATGCCAGTTAATTTAAGGTAAAAAATTGAATTATCATGTGTTACGGTTAAAAAGTAAATGTGTTATTATGTTTTGTTTTTAAATTATAAAAGTGAAAAGTTAATGAGATTCTTGAAGTTTATTAAATACCCGAAGTTGAGTTGTAGTGATATTTGGAAGGCTTGCTTGTATCTTTGTGAGAAAAAATAGGTGTATATTGGATGCTTTTAACCATCTTTTGTATTATGATTGTATATTTAGGCTGTACATTCATGCTTCATCGACTTGTACATTATAATCAACAACTCAGCATTGAACAAAATTTATATCGAAACGTTGAGGCCCGTCGCAATGCTAAGTTTTTTTTTTAATGATAACATACATTTAAAAATACGGAAGAAAATAAAAAGGAAAATAACGTTGTCAAGTAAAGCTTAAAGATGGGGGTGAATTTGTAACTATTTTTAAAATTAACAAAAGTTTAGCAAAGATGAGGAGACAATGTTATAATTATATTTGAATAAATTGAAAAACACGTGAGATTTAGTGATTCAGTGACCATTTTGCCCCTATTGAAGGTTATACCATGCACTTTTGAAAATCTCTTCATCTTAAACGTCTAAATTTGCCTATGTTTCATTTATTATGTATAGTACTAGTAGGGTGTCCACGAAATGAGGCGGAGTATGATCGCAAACACGACATCAAACGAGTTACCGGTGTTACCGTGCCAGTACGAGCGTGACCTCACAACGGTACGTGCATAACCCGTTCCAACCCAACACTTTTCTAATTTGAAATCCTTTTGACTTGACCCCTTTCGACCCAAACCCGTCCCGACCAACCTGAACCAAATTAAGCATTTTTGTATCGGCTATTTCCAACATTAACTCTTTTAGACCAATGACCCGAACCCGCTGACCCGACCCGCTTGCCGATCCTTACTGGTAATCACGTTATGTTTTTAAAAATGAAAAAAAAAATTTGCATTACTATACTCAAATTAAAGAGAATAACATGCTTGTTTTTATGGTATAACTAAAAAAAACATTTATCTGTGAAAAAGTTATGGCCGTTTAAACGCCGTAAGGGTAGTTGATTTAAAATAAGGGGTAAATATTTAACTATTTTATAAATTAACAAAATGTGATAGAAGTTAAAGGACCATACTTGTAACTATTTTTGAATTAATTAGAATTAATCGTACATGATGGTGGGTAAATACCAAATTGTCCCTAAAATCTAATAATTTTATGCATCGCTTGTTGTACCTAAAGCAACAAGCATGATACCTCTTAAAAATTAGGAGGTCCCTAAATCATACTTTATATAGAGTATAGTGTATAGATATATGAGAGCACTCCCCCTCTTGATAGATGGATTGATGAAAACCCTATGTGGTGCTGATGTGCGAAAGGCTATCAATAAAATAACTCTCTAAAAACCGCAATTCAACACTAAGTTTTAAAGAAGGAAAACTAAACTAAGCTCACACAATTGGCAAGTGTGCCGGTCGCCTGTAGCACAGATACAGAAAGTCTAGATATCGAACACAAGAACCGTTCTACGAATCTAAGAATTTAACCTAAATTTATTTTTTTTAATTTAATTTTAAGGATTTGCTTTCTATATACCCAATTAACTTCATCCAAATGAACTAAGCTGCAAAGAACACGAGAAAACTTGACGGTTTACCGATATAGCTGAGATGAATCACCTAGGTGTGACATTTGTCAAAATGCGTTTCTGAAACCCGATCCATTTTAATCTTTATTGAAATTGGTTTTTTATTTATCATTTCATTTGTTGATATTATGCGTTACCTTGCAATCCCGTGATCATTTATATACAATTTTATTTTTCATCACCCTTGTAGTATTAAATGCACATTCAAAACATCCACAATCATGATTATTTATTAATGAACTTTTCCCATGCAATCACTAGAGTTATTCTTGGATTATTATTACCATCTTTTCATATATTCTATTTAACTAATAAAAAAAACCAATGAATGTTTTAATCAAATAAAATTTATTAAAAGAGTTAAAACACTTTGAAAACCTCTTAAACAATTTTAATTTTTGTTTTTAATTATATTAAATATGATTAAATTCGATAAATTCTATAATCATAACAATTTCACTGTAATAAGAGGACTAGTCATCCATCGTTATCACACATCAATATATTCTTTTATAAAGCTTGAGAGTATTAACAAGTAAGTTTACTATTTCTTGCATTTTATAGCTTCTTTTTTATTTTACCTTGAATGTTCATACTTCTTCATAAGTTGTTTTTCATGATCATGAATATCCAAGATAAACACTTTGATTTTCTAAATATTAGACCAAACATAGTTATTTTGCAAGAATAAACATAAATATTTAGCTAAATCTTATGATCCGTTGATCATTATAAACTTATAAACTTTCTTTTAAATAAGATGATTTATAAAAATTATTTTATTTAAATACTTCTTATAATAGAACTAATATACTTGATATCTCTAAATAATTAATTGAGTAAATTAATTATTGTTCAACATAAACTAATATGTATAATTTCTTTAAAATAATTCATGTAAAAACCTTTAAATTAATTAATTAGTAAATTATTTATTTTGTTACTTAAAATGAAATATTTAATCATAAATTGTTTTTAATCTTGTTATTTAAGCTTATATGAATAAGTTATAATTACTCATTTACAAATCATTACGCAACTAATAAATATCAAATGATTTATATAAACATTTTAATTCATTTTAAATAAAAGAACACCCTAATTCCCAATTTATTGTAGTTTCCTTATCATTTAAGCTCGTTGTTATAAATCTAGCATACGTATTTACTTGTTTAGGATAATCCACCATAATTCTCAGCCTCATTTGTTCGATTCGTTCAAACTATCGCCCTCATTTCCAATGTGAGTTTTTCATAACCCGCTTTTCATCTCTTAATATTTTTGGGGTATAACACATTACCATGCTTTTTGTTATTTCATAATCATTGTTTACAAACCGATTCGCAATTACGTCATGCATGTTAATAATATTCTTTCATATTGTTTATGATGACTATACGTGTATAATCTGCAATGTGTTTGTCGCTTTATGGTTGGATCATCAAACATCAGAGTGAGAGGGTCCGACGGTATGTACCTGCACTACCTATCATTCAACTTTGGTTGTCGAGAATGCTGGTATCATTATCATTCCTCTAGGTTGTGGCGTTATTTTTGGTTGCTTACGATTTACTTTATGTTTGAATATATTTAATTAGTGGTAGGTGAATCGACAAACGTTTTACGCGCGCGCGCGCACACACACACACATATATATATACACGCAAAACTTATGATAGCTCACCAACATGTGTTGTTGACAAAAATATATTATTTTAAAGGTGTTGCAGGTTGAATTCAATGATGTGCTAAGGACGAAGATCATTAGTCGACCTTAAGATTTTTAAATAAAGAATAATATTTGTTTTATTACGATGTAATGGTATTTGACTTATTATCAAACTTTTGTGTAGTGCCTTGTTAATAGTTGTTATGATCTTAACGACTATTAACGAGGCTCGGGTGTTAATGAATATATGAAGCCGTTCCTAAAGATGAACTAACTAGGCAATGCTAAAGGTAACTACGTCCCTACGGTTAGTATTACTAAAAACCTCTGTTTTGTTTTCAGAAAGAGGGATAATGCACTGTTGATTCTCTAAGTACCCTAATGATTTATTACTTGGTCCGTATCAAAATCACAAACTCCTCTAAAGCTCATAATCCTAACTAACCTTGGGAATGAGAGGTAATTCAATATTGATGATTAAATAAATCGGTTTATGAATTAACCTAATCAACGGTTAGATAATCGAATGAGGTTCACAACGACTAAGTAAATTAAAAAGGCCAAAGAGATAAATCGAGCCCTAATGTCTTGGTCCAACTAAGAGGGGATGAAACTACTGATCTAAAAAACTCTAACCAACCAAGCCCTATGGTGATATTTACCATAAACAACCAAAAACACCGATTAGTCAATAAACATGCAACCCTAAACTAAACATGAAACTAAATCATTCAAGAAAAGATCACATGAGGTTCAATAAAATCAAAATCAATCATCCATAGAACGCAACAAAATCACTATAGTGGGAACTTGACAATAAACAATCAATCAATCATTCATTAAACACCCAAAATACTTGTTAAATCATCGTCAAATAATCGATGCTTAGTAGTTCTAATAGGTTTAGCTACTCATATTATTAAAAACAAGAACATGAACAAAATATATTCAATGATTCATCAAAATGGAAATTAATTTAGCACCATGCCTGCTTGTTTCTTAGACTACCCGCTGTTACACGCGAGCGGTTGGCGCGAGCCACGTAGGCGGCCGAGCACATTGCAACAAGTTGCCGCGATCGAACCCTCAAGCGAGCGACTGCGAATGAAGGAGATATTGGAAGTGGGAAAAGGAAAGTTGGGTCTTGATCTTTGCCATTTGTTTAGTTTAATAATAAAAATAATCCAAAAAAAAAAAATAGATGAAGAAGATGCAGCATGAGAAAGGGTATCACGATGAAGAAAAATATGACTTGGTTAGAAGGATGAGTTTTTTTTTGGGCCTTTTGTTTTATAAACAAACCGATGGATTTATTTTTAGCATTGTAACCCAATTTTTAATATGTATTTCCTAGCCTAAAATGTTATAATATTTCGTATTAATTTGTTCGATTTTATTCACAATAAAAAATATATTAGTTTACAAATTTAGAAAGAAAAATTAAATAGAATAAAATAAAATAAATGAAAAAGCGTTGAGGCCCATGTTCACTTGTATTTTTTATGCTTTTGAGATGTTTAATGTTTTTTTAATTATAAAAATTATGTTTTTAGTTTATATTATTGTGTTATATTAAAAAAATAAAAAATAAAAAAAAACGGCTGAAACCACCGTTCGCACGAACCACAACATGCTCAGATGGCTTCAGCAGTGTAATGCCCGTTAATTCCGGTTTCAAGAATTATGGATTGTAGAGTATGTTTAACTCTCGGGACTTAACCGACGTTTCTCGGAAGCCCTTACGTCATCCCGGTACGTTAAAGAACCTAACTTTTCCTTCCATTTTGCCTTACACTCCAATCTGGAGGGACTAGAGTGTAAAATATTATGCTATAACATAAACTAACCCTAGCCCCCCCCCCCATAGCTGCGATCGGCAGGTAGAAGGAGACCCAAGACCACGATTTTCTTTTTTGCAGCCAATTCTAAGCCTTAGAACTTCAATTCAAGGTATGTACTACGATTCCCCAGGTCTTTTACATGTTAATTGATCCTTATATTGCGCGTATTGATCGAAAAACGTCGTGTTGTAGGCTAACCGGGTGGCTGCCCAATTGAGCTTTTCCGGGGCTGTTTCGAGTGAGGTTTTTGCATCAACATCCCACTAGGTATGTCATGTACATCAGATTATAATTTCATGGCCAATGGAGGTGTTTAGGTCGGTCAATCGATTTTAGTTCGAAAACTAGGGTTTATCGGGTGTAGAATTGCAAATTGTTGAGTTTGATGCGTTAATTGATCGGGTGACTGACCGAATCAGTTTGTACAGCACTAGGGGGGATTAAGGGCTGTGGAAAAAATTTTTTTTTGATGCTCAGGGCTGTTGGGCTTAGTGCTTCGTCAATCGAGTCGGCGGTGCGCGAATTTTTCGTTTAAACGTTAAAGTAAGAGTTGTAAAAAGGAACCGTCAACCCTATCAACTCGGGTGCCATAATCTTGATGAATGAAAAGATTTAAAATGGAATTTGGTCCATTCGGGACTGATTCGTTAATAAATGGTTTTAAGGTTTATTGCACGCGCATTCGACCCGATTTGACTATCTTTGGGCCTTGGGCCAAGTGTTGGGCCTTGGGCCAAGTATTGGGCTTGAACAGCCCATTAGGCAAGAGTGTTCTTACGGTCTAGTCTAGTAACGTGTTGTGTATAATTTACAGGCCCTTGCTTGTGATCGTGCCCATAGGAATTTCCTAGCTCGTTGCAGGTGTTCGTTTGATTTCAGGTGAGTTCATGATGCCCCTTTTTAACTCTTTTAACTTTTGGGCTAGCATGCACACCTAAGTGTTTTCCTACTGGATTAAATGTTTTAAACGATTTATATAGGCTTGCTAGCATATGGTAGGCCTTGGGATGTTAAATATATATACATGTATATACATTATTGCTTGGCCTATATCTGGCGATGTTGTAGTCGTTTCGACTACTGATGTTGTGTATGCCTACTTTGTGTTTGCATGCACTGATATTATGTATTTGGGTTGTACGTTTGCTCGACCCTGATGTTATACGTGGATGTTATATATATATACTGTGATATATATAGAGATGTAATGGCAAGGATGTTTACATATACATTTTGTATATGTATGTATGAGGATGTTTAGTTCTCGGTAATGAGGATTTGATGGATGTACCCTTTTACTTTTTAAAACTTTTGGTTTGACTATCTTAACTATTACTACTGATGTTATTTACTTAAAACTTGAACTCACTCAGCTCAAGCTGACTTTGTGTGCATGTTAGTGTGAGTTTCAGGTTAGGAAGAGGATGCCTTATCGCTTGGACGTGCACGAAGCTACTTGGACGGTGAAGGGCATACGGGAACCGAAGTTTTACTATTAAACATTTATTATTAAAAGTTTTTATTTAAAGATAACTATGTTGATTTTGGGCAAAATTCCCGGGTTTTGGGAACTTATTTTATTATTTATGTTTTCCGCTGAATTATACTCTGAGATGTTTGTTTTAATGGAAGAAACCGTTCGAGGCCGCGATGGAAGAGATCAAACACGGGAATAAGAAGTAATTCCATTACCTTTTTTGTCATTTTTATAGAGGGGGATGGAGAAAGTGGACAAAACAGACTCGCATTTCTCATCGAACAAATACAGGAAAAGAATCATATTGAAAACGCTCCTAACCCAAGCCCTTCCTTCGTAGAGCCATGTATTGTAAGTGATCCAAACCTGCCCGGAGCGAGCTCCCTATAGAGGCAAGTGAAGTTGGTGAGCCGTATTTCAAGTTTAATTATTTTCTTAAGTGTTTTGTATGATTACCAACTGTGGGGTTCCCGGGGTTCGGGGCCTTACAAGCAGGGACCTCAACGAATGTCCAGTCAGCACTGCATGATACATTATTATTAAATAAATTCATATGATGAATTCATTGAAAAACACATAATCTTATAATTCTTTATTCTATGAACTTGATTTTTGGACGTGGCTTCACTTTTGTTACTCCCCAATGGTTTCTCGTGGTTCTCTTTGAAGGTATTAACTCCTCTTTAACCGATTTTAATCTTTTCCTCCAATCACAGTAGCTATTTTTTTCCTCTGTTGATGCTGCCGTCTTGCTTCCCCTAAATGTTGTAGGGTTCTCCAATTAAATTCTTGTGCCAAAAATTTCCCCAAGCTTATGTTGATAACGTGGGCCTCATGATTCGTTTAATGAGTTTTTATTGTGATAAATCTATAATATTTGCACTTGAGTGTGGCCCTCATGTACCAAAACTTAAAAGAATTAATTTGGTAGATTTTATTTACAGGGAAAAGTTAAAATGCAAAAGGAGAAAAAAAAACTTAAAAAGAATTAATTTCATACTTCTTCATAAGTTGTTCTTCATGATCATGAATATCCAAGATAAACACTTTGATTTTCTAAATATTGGACCAAACATAGCTATTTTGCAAGAATAAACATAAATATTTAGCTAAATCTTATGATCCGTTGATCATTATAAACTTATAAACTTTCTTTTAAATAAGATGATTTATAAAAATTTTTTTTTATTTAAATACTTCTTATAATAGAACTAATATACTTGATATCTCTAAATAATTAATTGAGTAAATTAATTATTGTTCAACATAAACTAATATGTATAATTTCTTTAAAATAATTCATGTAAAAACCTTTAAATTAATTAATTAGTAAATTAATTTATTATGTTACTTAAAAATAATCACGATGAAGAAAAAGATGATTTCGTTAGAAGGATGAGCTTTTTTTGGGGCCTTTTGTTTTATAAACAAACAGATGGATTTACTTTTAGCAATTGTAACCCAATTTTTAATATGTATTTCCTAGCCTAAAATGTTATAATATTTCGTATTAATTTGTTCGATTTTATTCACAATAAAAAATATATTAGTTTACAAATTTAGAAAGAAAAATAAAATAGAATAAAATAAAATAAATGAAAAAGCGTTGAGGCCCATGTTCACTTGTATTTTTTATGCTTTTAAGATGTTTAATGTTTTATTAATTATAAAAATTATGTTTTTAGTTTATATTATTGTGTTATATTAAAAAAATAAAAAATAAAAAAACCGCAGAAACCACCGTTCACACGAACCACAACATGCTCAGATGGCTTCAGCAGGGACATCGGACATCAACGAATGTCCAGTCAGCACTGCATGATACATTATTATTAAATAAATTCAGATGATGGATTCAACGACAAAACATAATCATATAATTCTTTATTCTATGAACTTGATTTTTGGACGTGGCTTCACTTTTGTTACTCCCCAATGGTTTGGTTCTCTTTGAAGGTATTAACTCCTTTTTAACCGACTTTAATCTTTTCCTCCAATCACAATAGCTATTTTTTTCCTCTGTTGATGCTGCTGTCTTGCTTCCCTTAAGTGTTGTAGGGTTCTCCAATTAAATTCTTGTGCCAAAAATTTCCCCAAGCTGATGTTGATATGTAAGGCCCCGAACCCGGTGGCCCTAATTTAGCATCGGATTTACTCATAAACACAGTTCTTCAAATCAGAGTTTATTAAAACTTTTCGCGGAATATAAAACATCAATCATTTGTTACAAAACATTAAATCTTTTCTTTGATACCATAACACAAAACTTTATATTTAAAACATCTTTACTTCTTTCTTCAGATGCCAGCCGTTCAATCCATGCCGTGTGTCATCCTCATGCTAACTCTATAATCAGCTCACCTGCGTGCATACTAAAAGTCAGCTACGCTGAGTGAGTTCTAGTTAATCGAACGCCATACAATACATACACCTACATACATATCTGTAGATACATATCCATACTTCACTAGTTACCCTTCTGTTCTACATACATACTTGCTACCATATATACATACATATCTACAATCACTAACCTCAGTCTACCGAGAGTACGCTCATAGTTCACCGTCTATACCTGTACTCAAGGTCGTGAACACGTACAAGGTTCGCAGTCCTTACCTATGTTCACCAATTATGGTACGTACAAGGATCGCGGTCCTTCCCTATACCATAGTACATCCA
This sequence comes from Bidens hawaiensis, assembly GCF_021521415.1. NCBI lineage: Eukaryota > Viridiplantae > Streptophyta > Magnoliopsida > Asterales > Asteraceae > Bidens > Bidens hawaiensis. The sequence continues at coordinate 17,193 of NW_027491480.1, forward strand.
CAACACGTACAAGGTTCGTAGTCCTTCCCTATGTTGCAACCTAATTCATAGCACGTACGAGGTTCGCAGTCCTCCCCTATGCTACAAAATCAGCACGTATAAGGTTCACAGTCATTTCCTATGCTGAAATACATCCACAACACGTACAAGGTTCGCAGTCCTTCCCTATGTTGCAACCTAAATCATAGCACGTACGAGGTTCGCAGTCCTCCCCTATGCTACAAATACAGCACGTATAAGGTTCACAGTCCTTTCCTATGCTGACGCCTATCTACATTACGTATAAGGTTCGCAGTCCTTATCTACGTTTACATATATCATCTACTTCACGTATAAGGCTCGCAGTCCTTAACTACGCCATTACCAGCCGAGTCTATGTCCGACAGAAGCTAGAAGGATTTGCCATCCTAACTTACTATGTTGAACGTAGAACTCACATGCCATTCGTGTACCTATATACACATACTTACATTATAACATAAGAACACTCTAGGCATTCTTTACCTCATTCATTTAACAACCATACCCCTTGTCGTTACGTGCAATATCCGAAGATCGTTCACGCCCCGACAAGTATTCATTTGAAATATTCATACATCTTCGATATATAATATTCGTACCTTTATTTTTAACCTGACAGTACGCGCAATATCCGAAGATCGTTCGCGTACCGACAAACAATCATTCATATCTATCACACATATCACATATGACATACACTTATCACTTAGGATAAATGTATTAACAACACATCGAGTATGCACACAGCCCCGAAAACATAACAAGGAATGGGGCTAGAAACTCACCTGAACACGGTTACGTTCACCGTTAATTGTAATCCCTTTCTTCAGTTGTGCACGGCTGACTGTATAACAAGTATACATATCAATTAACTATCACTAATCATATCATCTTTCTAGTCTTAATTACTACCCACAACGAACGGGGGTCCGGGGGGCAGCGCCCCTGGCAGCGGGGTCTAGGGGCGGCAGCCCCTAGCAGGGTCCAAGGGGCAGAGCCCCTGGCTGGGGTCGAGCTGCCAGGTCAGCTTAGAAAAATTTTATTTCCATTAACTGTCTTAACACATTTTCATTAGATTTTTAATTTATTTCCTAAACGAACTTGACTTTAAGCGAAGTTAAACCTTAGGCGAACTTAGCATTAGGCGAAGTTATAAAGCGAACTTGGCTTTAGGCGAAGTTAAACCTCAGGCGAACTTAGCTCTAGGCGAAGTTATCAGGCGAACTTGGCTTTAGGCGAAGTTACCAGGCGAACTTGGCTTTAGGCGAAGTTAAACCTCAGGCGAACTTAGCTCTAGGCGAAGTTATCAGGCGAACTTGGCCTCAGGCGAAGTTATCGCTTTGAAGGCGAAGTTATCGCTTTGAAGGCGAAGTTGCCCAGTTGCAGGCGAAGTTGCCCAGATAGCCGCTGTTTCGGTTTCTGTCCAGCATTTCGAGCGATTTTAACACCCTTGCTATGGTTCAATATCACCCACTACGCTTCCCGACCATTTTTGGTCGTTTATACACTAAAAAGCTTGGATCTTTAAACTTCAAAGATCAAGAATCATACCTTTTTGAGCTCGTTTGGATCTCGTTTACTTGTAAATCACCACCAACCGCTCTCTCTCTCTCTCTCTCTCTCTCGGATCTGCCCGATTCTTCCATTGGCCCGGCCGGCGAAGTTTTGGTGTGTGTGTTTTGGAGTGTTAGATAATAAGATAGAATGAAAGATATTTTGGGTTTAGGGGATATTTATATCCCTGAAATCCCATGGATCTAAGGCACATTCTCATTTAACCCATCTCCATTAATCCAAGTCCATAACCCATATCCATTACCCAACACTAGCCCGACCCATACCAACTCCTACTCTATTTATTTATTTCCCGAACCCGAGTCAACTTTCCCTCTATTATTAAGTAATATAATTAATATCATTTTGGAAATTTCGGGGTGTTACATGATAACATGGGCCTCATGATTCGTTTAATGAATTTTTATTGTGATAAATCTATAGTATTTGCACTTGAGTGTGGCCCTCATGTACCAAAACTTAAAAGAATTAATTTGATAGATTTTATTTACAGGGAAAGGTTAAAATGCAAAAGAAGAAAAAAAAATGAGAGAAGTGAGAAGGATTTATAGCCACAATAAAAAATTGTTAAACAAATCATAACTCAAAATATAAATAAAAAACATAAAAATTTTAGAAAACTAAAATGTTTCCTCCGCCATTCCCGTTAAAAAAATGAGAAAAAGACACAATGACAAAAATTAACAAAAGACACAATTATAAATAAAAAAAAGACACAATAGATCACAAAATATAATACAATGTTGAGTTATATAACACAATATCAAGCAAAAAAGACACAATTTCAAGGAAAAAAAAGATGCAATCAATAATGAAAATTAACAGAAAACACAATGATAAATAAAAGATAATGATATTTATTCCTCATTTTTTTGTTTTGTTTTTTTTAGAACGAGGAAGACGATAGAGACATTTTTGTGTTACTTTTTTTATTAAATTTTGAGTTATGATTTTTTTATTAAATGATTATATATATATATATATATATATATATATCATGCGATAAGTGATATTATAACGAAAAGTCAATCTCAACCATTGATTATCTCTGATTTGTTCAATGCATTAATTCCTTTAATTACTCATAAAATATTCTTCACATTAATTCTAGTAGAAAGTTACAAATTTGAATTATCTATTACCTACATATAAAAAAAATGTATATGTAGGTGAATTGTATTAAATTGATCACCTACACAAGTAACATAATAATCTACACATAGCTCATATTCAATTATACAAATTGTTAGTTATTTTTATTTTATCAAAATGTAACTCGTATTTACCAACACAATTTATTTTCTCCTACACTAATTTTATTTCTTTTATTTTTCACAAACACATAACTAATATTTACCTACAGGTATATCGTATTCACCTACACAGCTTGCTAGTTCATTTTGTTTTCACCTACATATAAATAATATTCATCTACACATAAGTCGTATTTGCCTACACATAAACAAGGGTTGTTTGTGTAGGTTAATATTATGATATGTGTATGTAAATATAGATGGGTAGGCTATAACATGAAGTAAATTTGTATATGTAGGTTATTATTGTGATTTTTGTAGGTTAACATGAACTAGTTATGTGTACGTATATAAATATTGTGATCTGTGTAGGTGATAACATGAACTAGTTTTTGTATGTGTAGGTTAATATTATGATTTGCGTAGGTATTTGTTTTTATGATGGTTAATGTATTTATATTTTTTATAGTATGAGTATGATGCTTTTGTTTTATGAATTGCTTTAAAGATTAAATCAAATTAAAAAATAAAAATAAATGTATAATCATTTGTAACTTAACATTAATTAGTATTAATTACTAAAAGAAACTCCTAAACTTTTTACTAATATACTTCTACAATTAAATAATCTGTCACACCCCGACCAATGAAGGCGGAAACATCGAGGCGCGACATGATTGCTCATTGCACAATGACACTATAAAGTTACAATATTTAAACAACTCATTTAAATCCATATCATCATAAATAACACAACAATTGTTCATACAAAATGCCAAATAGATAGATAAACAAATAACTTGTTCTTTTATTTTCTAATATCCTAAAGCCAAGATAATAAGTTTCTTCAAGTAATCCAATCAAGCTAACATCAAACCTGTAACATTGCATAAAATAGAGTTTGTCAACACGAAGGTTGGTGAGCAATTTTCATAGTTTTGGACAATAAGTATATAGTATGAAATCCACAACTAGTATATGAAAACAATAAATAATAGCAACAATTTAGATAATAAAACCGTCAATAAGAATACATTGACGACAATAATGAAATCGTCAATAAGAATACATTGACGACACCTTTCTATATGGGGATACCATACATACTCGGAATTAACGTATGATCATACTTTGATGAGGCTACCCGCCTTAGCATTCAAGAATTTGCACATAATCATGTAATGCATATAACACCAAATCAAGCATTTATTTAAGTAAACATATACAATACGTGTTGTGGTTTAAGACTCAAGTATAAATCATTTGAATTTGAATAAGTATGTAATGCCACCCCCAAAACGAAAGATGGAAAACGGGGGATGAAAAAGTACTCACATTAACAAGTAACTTGAAAGATAGTGTCGTGAATAATCGGAGAGATCGGTTTAACGAGCAAGACCTATATTAAACGGGTCTTGTGTTAGTAGGTAGTCTTGGAAGGGTTTAAAATAAAATACATGACAAATAAAGTAAATAAATAAAGTTTAGGATTTAAAATGTAAATATTTGAGAAATTAAATAAACGAGTTTTGTAAAATAAGTTTACTCGAAACCGGGTCTCGGTATTCTATTCATTAGTTTTTTTCTTTTTTTACTCAACCTATGTTAAATAATAATGTGGGTTAAAATGCGATATTGCAAAACCCTTGGTTATAAGAATACCAAAACGAGGTTTAAACGAGTGTTCGGGTTTGTCGGTTCGAGACTTGATAATTGACCAAGCTCACAGTTAACTTCCCAAAATAATAAATGTTATGAGATAACTCAATAAAATCAAAATAGACTTAACCAAGTATGTAGTTCTATTGTGAAGAACCTTAACGTTCGTTAAGCGAGTATACGACCTTATCAGTTAGAAATTGTTATAAGATCAAGTTGGTTACCGATATGCCAAGTATGTTTAGAAATTAACTAAAATTGATTTAAAATATAATCTTGAAGAAAAATATGAGTTTTGGTGGCTAAAAACACACTTGTGTGTCTTAAGCGAGTGATCTCGGTGTAGTTCGGTTTTTGGTTCGGTCCTTGACTCGGAATAAGACCGAGGATGGTTACCACATACCCAATTACCATGGAACTTGTAAAATAACTTATAAATAATAATACTCAAGTTTTACATTCAAAAAGTTAACAATAAAGCTTTTAAACAAAAGTTCGGTTTTTGGTTCGGTCATTGAATCGGAATAAGACCAAGGATGGTTACCACATACCCAATTACCATGGAACTTGTAAAATAACTTATAAATAATAATACTCAAGTTTTACATTCAAAAAGTTAACAATAATGTTTTTAAACAAAAGTTCGGTTTTTGGTTCGGTTCTCAACTCGGGATGAAACCGAGGCTAGTCACCACATACCCAATACCATGGAACTTGACAAATATGAACAATAAACTAAAACATGTAGAATTTAAGCAAGTATAACAAGTTATATGGTTAGATTTGTTAAATATATAAACAAGGACTACAAAGTCCTCCATGTAACCTTGCCTTACTAGCCCGACATTTCAACCGGCCGAGACCGGAGAAATGAAAGACCGAAGGTAAACAAGGAGTGTATATTATATATATGTTGTAACATCAAGCATTAAGTATTGAGAAGTTAGTTAAAATGAAAGATTAGCTTATGAAGAACAACCTTAGAATTCAAGAATTTGGGAGAGAAATGAAGAAATGAGCAAGCACAAATGAAGAAGATGGGTGTGTATATATAGGGTAAGTTGAATGGGTCTTTCATAAAGGGTGTTTCATGAAAATGGGTTGGTTATAGACCCAAGAAAGCACAAACTACAAATGGGTCCTTCAAGTCTCCATTTTGGTAGTTTTATTCCCTGGAGTTCGTTTTGAGCGTTTTCGGGGAATTTTAAGAACCGAAAAGGGTGTTTTTTTTATCCAACAACTGTAAAACAAATATTTAACATACAATTCATCATTTTGATAATATCGAAAGGTTCGGGATACAAAACGGGTCGGGTTTACATTAAGAATACAAGTATAAAATAACCCGAAATGAACAAATGTCACATAATCCAAAATTAAAAAGAAAACTTATGATTGGCCATAATCTCTTCTCGCACTTCTCACACTAAACACACTTTTGAAATGAACCCAATTATATACATATATATATATGATTAGGTTTATTTTAGAAGTTTTTTTAGTGCGAGAAGTGATTATAACCAATCATAATTTAAAGCCCCTCGGACATTAAACCATAGAGGGACACTATAATTTGGGGCTTTAAAGCCCCCAATGCTCACATGATGCTGACGTGGCACTGTGGAGGGGCTTTAAACCCCCCCCCCCCCAACCCAATAATGAACAGCCTTACAGTATTTGTTTTTAATTATCGATAATTAATTATGAGAGTTTTTCAAGAAAAAAAAACAATGACAATCTCTCGTCATAACAGTTGATCGATAATACTTTGTTTGAAAACATGATACTGATAATGAACTTACCAACGAATTTTTACCGAGATATTACCGACAAATACAACTATGTTGGCATCGGAATCGATATGCTTTTGCCGACGACCTTTTAACCAACATATCCATGGCAGTGTTATAGACGAACAACTGACGGTTTCTTTCGTTATTTACTAATGGATTTGCCATGGCATTGTGTTGGTAATTTTGATTTTAAAAAATAAATATTAATTGCGTACCGAAGCTCTCGTCTCGTGTCCGGATTTCTCGCCGACATTAATTATTAACTTCATCATCATCATCGTACTCAGTATATCCCACCAATAGCAAAGCTATGGTAGGGTCTGAGGAGGGTAAGATGTAGGCAGCCTTACCTCTACCCCATAGGGATAGAGAGGCTGCTTCCGGTGAGACCCCCGGCTCGATATTAATTATTAACTTGACCGTAAATATATAACGGGTTTCGTACTTTGATATCGCAAGTCACATTTTTGGCCTTACAATCACCCCCTTGACTTGTGATCTCAAAACATCGTCGAACCGTGTCTCGCATTTTCACAAATCAGCAAGATAACCGAAGCTTCTTCAATCACCCCCTCAAAGTATGATCCACCTAATTAATTCATGAAGACGTTCTCGCTTCTTTATCCATCTCGGATCTTAAACAATATAGGTTCAGAAGAGCTTGACAAAATATCAGGGACAACGATCAAATGACAAAGCTTATTATTTCCGTGAATGAAATTATTTAAGTAACTCACCCCTAATAAATAAGTATCCCAGATACTCGTATCCCACATTTTCAGGTTGAGAGCTTAAACAATTTAATTCCCTATTAAATCCAACTTGTTCAAAAATTATCACCTTAATAAATAAGCATCTTGGATTCTCGTAGCCCACGTTTTCAGGATCCAATTCTTGAATTATAAATAATATGCTTTGAACACGGTCCAATAATGACGAAACCCAAACAAATTTGACTTTCTTCAGTTTGGTCAACACGAAACATAAACTTTTTCAGCAAAAAAGAATACCTCATAATTGGGGCAAAAGTTAAAGCTTAACATGCTGAACCTAAGTCTTTTCAGCCCAAGTGCACAGGTTATTCTGGAACAGCCCAAATACATGGCCCAGAAGCAAGATCAGCCCAACAAACAATCAGCCTAACAATATAAGCCCAACTAAGAGCATCCCATTCCATCCCAATCAAACCCAAATCCAATTTCATTTTTCATTTAACAAGTTAGGGCACAAAAAAAAACCAACAAACCAGGACATGGAATAAATTAAAGAAGCAGCCACCACCAATCTACCAGTGACCGGCGTCAGAAAACCGATCACCGGTTACCGGACGCCGGAGCTCATATTCCGGCCAACACCGGATCTTTCCTTTTTTTCGCCGTTCACCACCGCAACCACTAGATTGCCGTAAACACTGCCGCCTCCCCATAACGACATCCCTACCTTCGTCATCGTTGGTGACCGGCTATTTCCGGAAAACCGTTCCGGTCACTACCACCTCCATTCAACGCCGTTCACAACCACCGTCATCAACTATTACCTGCTAACTCATCGGAATATCGACCTCCCACAACAATCAGAGATAACTGACACTCACTAAATATCAGAGTTTGATTTTTACATCTTCAACCTCGGAATCGTTGCCGGGAAGGACCGTAGAGTCGCCGGATTTTCGGTGTATGGCGGTAGGGTTCCCGAAAAGTCCGAATCTGGCACTTGTAGATCCCAAACATCCGGATCTACAAGGAGAAGCTTCAAACTATTAGGTCCCTTTTTGTTTATTTAGTCTTTTGAATTGAACTTTTGTATGTGTTGGGCTTTATTGTTCTATTTGTATGTTTAGGCCAAAGGGAAATAGGCCCAAGGGAAAATGTAAACAAGCCCATTGAGCATTTGGAAATAAGATAACTTCTCATACATGCTCCTCTATAAATAAGGAGCATGCCATGAGAAAAGAAAACCTTTTGCCAAACTTTCTCACTTACACATCCTTACTTTCTTTCTAGTTCTTTCCTCTCTCTCTCTCTCTCTCTCTCTAACCGTTTCCTCTCTCACTCTCTAAACCCGAAAATAAACTCTTAAGATCCTAGACCACTTAGGTGACTTAGTGTGTTTCCGCTAGCACTAAGTTTGGTTGATCCAAAGATTGTTGTTAGATCTACCCGCCTCGGGACCTATAATTGGTATCAGAGCTTCGGCTTGCTAGTTGAGGGTTTTTGGATCACACCTTAGGTTTTGATCTTGGGAAAAGAAAGATAAGCCTCTTGAAAAGAAAAACCACAAAAACAACAAAAATACAAAAAGAATCGGTCTCAAGTTGATAATCATGTCTTAGAGTGTGTTCTTGGTGAAAATAACAAGTGTACTAGCTTTAGATCTAGATTTTTTGGGTTTAAAGGTGTTAAAATTAAAGTTACGGGTTTGAAAATTGTTAAAAATGATAAGTAAGATTTTCGCATCGCATGGCATGAGAGTCTGTGTACCTACTTTTGACCAGATCTGACAAAGTTAGGTGGAACAGATCCCTAGAAAGATTGTTTCTAAAAAACTAAACTTTTTCGCATAAGCAAGAATTTCGCTTCGCATAGGGTTTTCGCATCGCACAAGATGTTTTCGCTTCGCTTGAAACAATTTCGCTTCGCATAGCATAATTTCGCTTCGCATAGCACAGTTTCGCTTCGCATCACTGTTCATCAGAACTTTTTCGCTTCGCATAAGCCTATTTCGCGCGGAATTTTTGTCTGTGTTAGAATTCAAAACTGTTTAAGGATTGTCAAGTGTTTGAGACTACTGAGATCATGACGAGCACTGATTCTGAGTTGTTGAGGGGAATTTGCTGTTAGAAAACCAAGTGGGAACACCTACAAATCCTCCAAAGTATATGACCTTAGATGATAGCTTTGCCGATTTTAAATGGAGGTTTATGAACTTTATCTCGTTGACTGACTCTGACTTAATGATATGCTTTGAACAAGGTCCTCATGTTCCCGTGACTGTCACTGAAGTTGGGGAACAACTAAAGACTCCTGAAAACTATAATGATAATGATAGGGCCTTGTTAGAACAAGACAAGAAAGCATATCTCACTTTAACCGTTTGTCTCTCAAATGAGATTACTGAGACTCTACAAGAACATAGAAGTGCCAAGGGTTTGTGGGATGCACTTGTTGAGAAGGTTGAGGGGAATTCTGAAATTCGGGAAAACAAGAAAGCCCTATTGAAAGAAGAATTCAATATGTTCAACCATCGTCAAGGTGAAGCTGTGTTGGACTTGGTTAAGAGGTTTGAAAAGTTGATGGTTAGAATCAGGGCTGCTAGTGTCAACATTCCGAACTCTGAAGTCAACCACAAGTTGATGAATTCATTTCCGTACAGCTGGAGTACCAATACAGTCACAATCAAGAGAACCGCAAATTTGAATGCCATGACAAACACTGATTTGATTTCCACTATCAATTCATTTGAAATGAACGAGCAAATGAGAATGAACAATCATCTGAGTTCTCTGAATCAAGCTGGGGTGAGTACATCAACAATGCCAACTGCCTTCATTAGCAAAACCCAGCAGAATGTATATCCTATAACCACTCCAAAGTACTCCTTAGGTGTGCCATCACAGACTGCTGCATTTATTTTAAACAGCAGTCAGTCCACATCATCTAGTTCTAGTTCATTTCAGAAGGCTGTAGATAGTGCAGTTGAACAAGCCTTAAAAGCTCATGGGATTTCCTCATCCTCAAAATCTCAGACAATTAAAAGTTCAAGCTACTGTGAAGCTCTTCCTCTGTTGAATGATTCAAATGTTGCACTAGTCCATGCTTTTCTTTCAAGTCATGAAGAGCTTATGCAAGGAAATCTACTGCCACCACAATTTGAAAAAGGAGATCTAAGAGACATTAACAACAAGGATCTCGAGAAGATGGATATCAAGTATCAGATGGCTATGGCAGTTCACAGAGCTACAAACTTCATGAAGATGTATGGAAAAGACAGTTTCAAGGATTCTGACAGGAAGAGAATTGGTTTTGATAAGTCAAAGCTTCGATGCTACAACTGCAGTCAATGTTGTAAAAGTTGTTAGGCGGTCCTGGGCGGTCGAATGGGGAGTTGCGAGAAATCGGGAGTAGTCGGGGATTACTCGAAAAATACCTAAGGAGTACTCGGCCGAGGCGGGGAGTACTCAATCTAGGCGGGGAGTAATCAGGGAGTACTCGGCCGCCTACTTGGGAGTTTTACAACATTGATTGCAGTGAGATGGGTCACTTTGCAAGGGAGTGCACAAATCCTCCCAAACCAGCAAATGACATTCGAGTAACTAAAGTGACTGAAGAGGATAACAGTAAGTCAGCTAGGAAGAAGCCTGAGGTGCACAAGCCAAGCAGCTCTGGTCCAAGAATTGGAGGTCATCCACACAAGGGCAACTTAAGCACAAACACTAGAGCCCTTGCCTCTCAAACTGAGGTCCAAATTGTGGATTGGGATGATTAATTTCAAGAGCTGAATAATCCACTCAACATGGCAAGAATGGCTTTCTCTTCCAACAATGGAGCCTCTTCATCTTCAGCTGCAAGTTCTGATGCATCACCACTCGATGAGGTAAGTCACAATCTTTGTTCTAAGGCTTGCATTGATAAGGTTACATATTATAGATATCATCAAAACGAAGTTTTGAAAGAAAATGCAAAACTTCAACAATTAAATGCTGAATATGTAAAGGCTGACAAGATTTATGTTGAGAAGATTGACACTCATCGTAATGATGTGGCAAATCTTAAACTTAAAATTTTTCAAAAGGAGCATGATGTTATATATTATAAAAACATAGTGAATGAATTGAAAGATGAAATTGAAAAATTGAAACTTGATGCTTCTGATAAAAAGGAAAAAGAAAAACAAGATGAAAGATTTGAAGCATCATATGAGAAATTAGATGATCTTATTGGAGCCCAGAGAAGTACTAAAGTTAAAGCGGGGCTAGGATATGATTATTCAGCGGAACCTCCACCGATGAATGATAATTATACTAGCTTGCCCCACTTTAGCTATAATACTTCTCCCGAGGAAGAAATGTCATATAGGGTTGGTAGAATACCAAAACCAGTGAAATTTGTTCCTGCGGTGTCAAAAACTGCTGCTCCAATTCAATCATTTGATAAGTCTAACGTCAATGTGTCTTGTGAAGCAGGTGATGTAATCAATGGTGATTTTGGGAAGGTTAACCAGGGTTGTAAGCAAAATGGAGAGTTAGAACCCTGTTTTGAGTCTTGTGTGGGTCTAACAAAGTCAATTAACAATCCTGTTTGTAATAAAGTTTGTGAATCTATGTTGGGAAGTTTAATATCAGGATCAAAAGCTATATTTTGTGAAACTTCTAGTGATGAAAGTTGTAAAGATGTTTGTAATGAAACTGAATGTTCTTCTTCTAATTCAGAGTGTGAAACAGTTTTTGACGAAACCATTGAAGCTAAGGTTAATGAACAGACTGGTCCTAGTTGCTCATCAACTGATCATGATATTGAGAATTTGAGAAAACAAGAATCAAATTTTGAAAATGAAAAACCAAGCACTTCCTGTAAATATGTGCCACTTAAGAAAACCTCATTTTCTCAAAATACAAATTGTAAAAATAATTCTCAATTTTATGATCAATTTGATAGTGCCTATTACTACTCTCGACAGAAACCAAGGCAATCAAATTATTTTGCAACTCATCATTCAAATGTTTACAATTAATTATTAGTCAGATAAAGGTTACCAACATGTTAACCAGACCACATCACCCTATCCCACATATCTCAGTGATTATGATGTCTATAAATGCAACCAACGGAAGTGTTGCTTCGTTTATGGAAATCTGTCTCATCTTGCAAGACATTGAAAGAACTGGCATAAACAACAAAAAGATTTAAACAGTAAGTTTGGTCAGACGTTTCCTAAGGTTGATCCAAAACCTAAGAAAATGTCTAACCAAACTCACTCCACTGCCAGTGAGACAGATTTCAAACCCAAAAGTGAGAAGAAAATAAAGAAACCATTTTGGCTAACCCAGAGGGTAGAGGTGGTCAAAAAAACCGGTTACGGAACCGGTTTGGCCGGTTTAACCGAAAACCGGTTTTTTAAAAACCGGTTTTTTTAAAAACCGGTTTGACCGGTTTACGTAACCGGTTTACGTATCGGTTATAAGTTTTGGACCCAAAACCGGTTTTATAACCGGTTATAAAAAAAACCGGTTTTTTTTAATAACCGGTTATTAAAAAACCGGTTAACCGGTTTTTAAAATAACCGGTTATTACCGTTATAAAAAAAACCGGTTAACCGGTTTTTTAATAACCGGTTAACCGGTTTAACCGGTTTTCGAACGTTACCAAACGGCCTTATAGCCGTTTTTTTGTGTTTTTGACCGTTTTTTAGCCGTTTTTTTTTGGTTTTTTTACCATTTTACCCCCACAAACATCTATATATAGTTTAGGTTGGGTATTGGTTAGATCACACTTGATTATACAACTCCAAAAGCTCTAAACGTTTATTTCATACGCGATTATACAACTCCAAACGCTCTTCTTTCGTAGTCGTTTATTTCATACTCGAGTATACCACTCTTAATTCGTAGTCGATTATCATGGCCTCCCAAAGTGCTGCTTCATCGGTCAACATGGGTGCCTCGAACACGGGAGAAACCGTCGTTCGGGTCATCCCCACGAAACGAAACCAAGATATTTGGCAACATTTCGACCTATGCGAAATGTCTAACGGAACCCAAAAAGCTAGATGCAAACATTGTTTGAAGTTTTATAACAAAGAAGCAAACTCCAGTTTAAGAGCTCATGTAGAAAAGCCCTCTTGCAAGGTCTTGAAGGACGAATCCGGAAGTAGTTCGCAGCCGGAGATGACGAATCAAGGAACGGTGTTTACGTACGACCTTGAAGCGGTACGTCAACAGTTTGGCAACTTTGTGATTCAACAATCACTTCCTTTCAACCACTTCGACAACCCTCAATTCACGCAGATGATGCAAACGTATGTTCAACCACGCTACCAACACGTAAGTCGTTCGACCCTTAGAAGAGATATGCTTAAAGCATGGAAAAACGCTAAATCCGAACTAATTTCATACTTTTCAAACTTACAAACTGGTGTGAACTTAACCACGGATGTGTGGTCGGTACCTAATGGTTCGCCCGACTCATACATTTGTGTGACGGCTCATTGGGTTGACCCCCGGTCGTGGCAAATGATGAAACGAACCGTTGCGTTTCAATTGTTTGATTACCCGCACACGGGTAGAAATATTTTTAAACTCTTGGATAAAGTCATTCGACAATACAAGATTGAAGATAAAATCTTTTCAATATCGTTTGATAACGCGTCCAACAATACGGCCGCGGTTGGCCATTTAAAATTAAAGTATAAACCTATCTGTGATGGAGCGTTTTTTCATAGCCGATGCATTGCACATATTATCAACTTGGCCGTGCAAGATGGGTTAAACGTGATCGAAACGCAAAGAAACAATTTTAAAAGAATGTTACGAGATGTTTTTAGCAACAATTCAACATTTTCAAGATACAAAAAATTTTGTGAAGAAGCTAACTGTCAATGGTTGGGGCCTAATTGGGATTGTCCAACAAGATGGAACTCGACTTGTGAAATGTTTGAGAAAGCCATCCAACAAAAACAATCGTTAATTGCGTTTCATCAAATTTTGTCAAATAGGGGTAAATGTGCACCGTACGATCCTAGAAACTGGTTATTGATTGAGATCGTTACGGAGGTTCTTCAAATTTTTAAATCTTGCACAAGTAGTTTATCCGGGGTTTACTATCCAACAAGCCCCATTGCTTTACCAAAAATTGCTGTCATGTGCACAAAGTTGAGTGACCTTCATTGTAGGGGTGCACCTCATTTTGAAGAAAATGAGTAACAAACATCAACTTGTTAATGTAATCGTGTCTAAGCATTCTTTAATGTTTGTATTTTTGAGTTACGAATATGCGATAACGATTTAATGTTTGTATTTTTAATGTAAAAGCTATAAATGAAAGTTATGTGTTTTTAATCTTCCAAGCAAAGAATGCTAACAACGAAACCCTAAACCCTAAAGCAAAAAAAAAAAAAAAAAAAAAAAAAAAAAAAAAAAAAAAAACCGGTTAACCGGTTAGACCGGTTTTTAAAAACCGGTTATAAAAAAACCGGTTTAATAACCGGTTCTAACCGGTTTCTAAACCGGTCCAAACCGGTTTGGCCGGTTTGAGTTTTCAGCAATAATAACCGGTTAATAACCGGTCCGGTTATTAACCGAACCGGTTTTTTTCTGGATAAAAAAAACCGGTCCGGTTAAAAACCGAACCGGTTTTTTCAAAAAAACCGATTTGTGCACCTCTACCAGAGGGAAAGGAAAAGGTTAGCAAAGGGTCTAGAAGCTGAAAAGCCAAAGGGCCCTTCAAATGTTTTCAACAAGAAACACACCGAGGACTTTATTGTTAAGTCCAAACCCAAGATAAGGCAATCTAGAAAACCGTTTCAAAACCGAGGAAATCATAATTCAAGTTCCTCGAGAGATTGCTCTTCTGATTCCGATTCTCCAAAAGACTATATTTTTAGGAATCATAAAATTAAACTGGGTGATTTTCTATTTAATTTTCCCGAGACAAGCACGTCTCGGGAAACCCTCCACTAACTGGCTGTTCATGTGTATAGGGTCAGCCTGGAAGGCCTGTCAATAGTATTTGGTACTTGGACAGTGACTGCACCCCCCATATGACAGGAGATGAGTCCCTGTTGTTTGACATCAAACCATTCGACGGTGGGCATGTCTCTTTTACCGGTGACGTAGGAGGAGAGATTACAAAACAAGGCAAGGTACGTTGACCTTTGATGAAGTCAACCTAGTCGAACAGCTCAATCACAACCTTCTCAGCATGTCACAAATCTGTGATAAGCATTACTCTACTCTTTTCATAGAAAATGAGTGTCTTATTCTTAAACCTGGTTTTAGAGTACCTGAAGAGTGGATTATGTTACGTACTCCGAGGCACAATGATGCTTACATTTTGGACATGAGAAGTAATTATTCCATGCGTGCTGCTTCTTGTTTGATGTCCAAGGCCTCGGAGAACGATTCATCCTTATGGCATCGACGTTTAGGTCACGTCAACTTAAAAAACTTGAACAAGTTAGTTAAAGGCGACCATGTGAGGGGTTTGCCTGTAAAATCTTTTCGTTGTGCTGAAAAATGTTTAGCTTGCTCAAAATGCATACAGCACAAACTCCTTTACAGACCCAAGACTGTCAATTCCATAAGCTCCACTCTTCAACTGTTACATATAGACCTCTTCGGTCCCATTCAACCAATGGCAACATGTCAAAAAGCCTATTGTCTGGTTATTACTGATGATTTTTCGCGTTTCAGTTGGACTTTCCTGCTAGGACACAAGGATGAGACTGCTCAGTTTCTGCTCCGGTTCATCATTTTGTGTAAGGCCCCGAACCCCGGGAACCCCACAGTTGGTAATCATTCAAAACACTTGTAAAAATAATTAAACTTGAAAATAATTCTTTTCATTAAAATAAGCATCACAGAGTATAATTCGGCGGAAAACGTAAATAAGTAAATGAGTTCCCAAAACCCGGGAATTTTGTCTAAAATCAACATAATTATCTTTAAATAAAAACATTTAAAAGTAAATGTTTAATAATAAAATCTTCATTCCCCGTATGCCCTTCACCGTCCAAGTAGCTTCGTGCACGTCCAAGCGATAAGGCATCCTCTTCCTAATATGAAACTCAAACTAACATGCACACAAAGTCAGCTTAAGTTGAATGAGTTCAAGTTTTAAATAAGTAACAAAAGTCTTAAATAATCATTCCAACGGTTTTAAAACGGTAAACGGAAATACATCGGTTAGGTCACTACATTTGATAAATAGTCATTCTTACGTATGAGCATCTCTATACGTGCATTCCTATATATATCAATATATATATATCAATATATATATATATATATATATATAACATTCAATAATAACATTCAGGGCTGAGAAAACGTACAACCCAAACACGTAACATTCAGCGCATGCAAACACAAAGTAGGCATACGCAACATTCAGTACTCGAAACGACTACAACATTCGCCAAATAGAGGCCAAACAATAATTTATATATATGTATATATGTTAACATTCCAAGACCTACCCTATTCTAGCAAGCCTATATAAAATCGTTTAAAACATTTCATCCAGTAGGAAAACACTTAGGTGTGCATGCTAGTCCAAAAGTTAAAAAGAGTTAAAAGGGGGCATCATGAACTCACCTGAAATCAATCGAACACCTGCAACGAGCTAGGAAATCCCTAAGTGCACAATCACAAGCAAGGGACTGTAAAGTATACACAACGTGTTACTAAACTAGACCGTAAGAACACTCTTGCCTAATGGGACGTTCAAGCCCAACAACTTGGCCCAAGGCCCAACACTTGGCCCAAGGCCCAACAACTTTACCTCAGCCCCTAAAACCTTTCAACTAACCAAATCCACCGGTTAAGCCTAAAACGAACTTATCGATTAATAACGAGTAAAAAGTGTAGATTTTAGCATGCGAAGATGCATTTAATTACATAGGATAACCTTTGAAATAAATTATTAAATTTTTACCAGACTTTGATAAATGTCTTAGGTTTATAAAAATATTTTTATTATATTTTTCTATTAGACACAAAAATTATAAAAATTCGTCCAACACAACAAGGTACGTGCAGCTATTTCAGTGCGCAATAAAATGGTTTTATTTTTATAAAATTCATTACTGAACAAATTAAACGATTCCAACTGAGTTTGGTTCCTAACTCAAAATACTAACTTCCAGAAGTAGAACCAACCAATTTGGACCTGTCGAAAAAAGGTTATGACGTCGGGAAGACAGACCAGAATCCGTCATCCCGCGTCAGCTTTGACACTCAATTTTATAAATTCATAAAATCCATTCAAATCTCGTCCAAAAATTACGTATTATACCTTTCTGGAAACTAGACTCAAAGTAGAACATCATGGAATCAAGAATCGATCAAAAACAATGAATTATCATCGCGTTACAGACCCTACAATAAATGTATACGAATCTGTCAGCAAACTGTTATCATCAAAACTCAACCTTAACGACCAATAAGCGCGTTAATATGATCAATTAAGGTGTAAAAGACATGGGGAATCATAAAAACGACCTTGAATTGAAGTTTTCACGGCTGAAACTTGGCTGGGCAGAAGAAAAACGAGCAGGGGGGGTCTTGAGGTCCTATCGGCTGCTAGAAAAGGTTAGGGGTTAGGGTTTATTTGTTTTATGATATAAATAAAATAGTTACATCCAAGTCCCTCCAAATTGAAGTGTAAGGCAAAATAGAAGGAAAAGTTAAGTTCTTTAACGTACCGGGATAACGTAAAAGCTTCCGAGAAACGTCGGATAAATCCCGAGAATTATACATACACTACAAGATTTAATTCTTGAAACCAGAATTAACGGGCGTTACATTTTGGTTGAGAATCAAACTGAGAAAAGAGTCAAGTGCATAAGAAGTGATAACGGAACAGAATTCTGCAACAAAACCGTCAATGACTTCTGTCACAACAAAGGAATCGTTCGTCAGTTCAGCGCACCTTACTCTCCCGAACAAAAATGGGATGGCTGAAAGACGAAACCGTACATTGTTTGAAGCTGCTATAACCATGCTGTCATACTCCAAACTTCCTTTGTTTTTCTGGGGTGAAGCTATCAATACTGCCTGCTTTACCCAGAACCGTGTGTTGCTAAATAAAAGACTGAATAAGACACCTTATGAAGTCTTTTATGGAAACAAGCCAAGGGTAAATTTCTTCAAAGCGTTTGGATGTCCCTGCACTGTGCTCCAAACAAATGTTGCTACAACTTCCAAGTTTGCTGAAAAAGCGGATGAGTGCTACTTTGTTGGTTATTCTGCTGACAAAAGTGCTTATCACGTCTACAACAAGAAAACACAAGTGATCTTGGAATCGTACAACATTGACTGGCAAGAATTGAATCCCACCGATGCACACACTGGTCCAAATTGGATGTTTGACTATGAAGGACTGTTTCTCCTGTTCCCGATGTTGTGACAACGCAAGCTTAATCTGAAGACGATCAGTCAATACTCATGCGTGCTATTTTGAGAGGTCTGGAAGATGTTCAAGTAGCTGCACCTGCACCTGTACTTCGCTCTCTTTTTGTCATCCCTGCAGCTTTCCTTTCCAGATTTTTTATTGAACGCATGGCGTAGCTAGGACCCTTCAAATCATGTTTGAGCCTATGTTCAAACCAAACAAACCCACCTCTTATTTGAGTCAGGCTGGAAAGAATGCCCATGAAGGGGAAGGGAGTCGACTGAACATCTCAGCCATTGGCGGGAATTTCACCCGCATCCGATCCCCAATTCTTGTTGTGTAACACCCCGGCTAAAGCGGAAACGCCTGAGTGTGACGTACAGATTGCTCAAACACACGTGACACTATTAGGTGACCATGATAACATTATTTCATTTAAATCTTCATGTAACACAAGTTTATCAAATAATACAAGTTGTAACAAATAAATAAACAAATGATAAGTTATTCTTTGAATATCCTATAGGCATGCTATGTGTCTTCTAACTTTCATCCTCGTATCTTTACACCTGTAACATATGTATAAAATAAAGTCAGCTACGAACATAGCTGGTGAGCTTCCACAGTTTAAATACATACGTAAAAACCATACAACTCATGGACAAGTGATAAACGAGCAAGTAAATCCTTTCCAATTGGTAACAACCAACGTACTCGGGAAATCACGCAAGTAAGGTCCTTTCCAGTTAATAGCAATCAACGTACTCGGATAATGAGGCCATTTCCCACTCGATACAAATGGACCGGAGTACAAAGGGGGGCGTATGATCATACTTAATGAGGCTTCCCAATCGTGCAAGTAATATTCATGCAAGTAATATTTGTGTAAGTAATACAAGTAACACACAAGTCCATATACGAATTGTAGTTTTGTAATAGAAGTAACAATACTTGAATTTTAATATGGATACATATGCTACCCCAAAACAATAAAAATATTAAAAATGGGTGGTGAAAAAGTCACCTTGAAATTGAAGATAAACGTTGCAATGAAAACCGAAAGCATAATAACGAAACCGAAGCGGTCGAACATGCGTTAAAGAAATCCGAAACGATTGAACTTCTCGAACTATAATTAAAACAAAAGCAAAGTCTAACTATCGAGATTGAAAACGTTAAAATTATTTTGTTAACGGAGTTAAGCATTATTTAATGTAACTTTTATTATTTTATGGCATTTTTATATTTTAATAATATTGTTTAAGCTTTAACGGGTTTTAACGATTTAAATTAATATTTTATTAATAACTTAACGCTGATACGAGAATTATGATATTTGCGAATCACGGATTTTAACTATAGTTTTATCCAAAAAAATGATTATGCTTACAATTTATAAAAGGTAACGAGCTATAGTCAACGAAACGGAAAAATAAAATAATTTTATCGGGTTTAATGAAGGTGAACGTTAGTTTTTAGGTGAAAAATGTTAAACTTAGATTTATACATAATTTATTTATCTTAAAATGATTTTATTTGATTTAAAATAATTTTTAATAATCTATTTGGTTTATTTAATAATAAAGACGACTTAAAAGAATTCGGTTCATTTCCGGTCGGACCCGGACTCAACTTTAGGTTGAGTTCGTTTCCGACATGGTAAAAAGTATTATATTTTAGAGAGTGAGATGAAAAGAATTAGTTTTAGATGTTGGATAAATAAAATAACTAAACCGAACCGAATAAATACATAAGCGAGTCAAGATCGTTTTTGATGAACTACACTAATGTTAAATAAATAATATAACATTAAGTTCTAAACGACACGAACAAGCAAAAACTAAAAACATACCCGGAACAAGAACTTAGATAATAAAAGAAGAAATCTTGAACTTCACGGTTTGACTTCATAAATCAAAGTAGGTGAAAATCACCAAAATGAGAAAATAACAAGAATCTTTTGTAAATTGAGTTGTGAGGAAATGGGAAGGAATTGAGCTCTATTTATAAGTGAAGTGAGCTAGAGTTGTTTCAATTGTATTAAATTGTTCAAAATACTTAATGGGTCATAAATGCCATTTAAAACTTATAATTGGTCATAAAAATTAAATTGTAACCTACAATTTATATTCAAACACATTTATTATCATCATAAAGAATTTTGACTAAGATTTAAATGTACTAGTAATGTATTTTTCTTCATCTTTTAAAACCAACTAAGTAAAAAAAATGTGACATAATTAAATAATAATAAAAAAAATGTACTTTGGTTATACGTAAGTAATGTTATCTATGCGACATTTGAATAAAGTATATATATATATATATATATATATATATATATTAGTAATAGTTAATATATTTAAATAACTGTAGGAAAAGCTATTACATATGAAATATGTAACATATGATTGTATTTATAACTAAATGGATCACCTCGACTAATAAAACAGATTAGTTTTTAAAATATATTTACTCTTTAGTCCTTGAAATTTGAGGTGCAATCTATATGAAATAGAATTTATATAACTTGGATATTTTTATATTTTACCCGCACAGTTTGCAAATTATTTTATCTTTAAAACATTAACTTTCGTTAATTGCGCAAAATGAATTGAAAGCGACAAATGATAACCGTAAATCCTCGGAATTCAATACGAATAGAAAATGAAGGTATGATAAACGACGAACAAGAGTACATTAAAATGAAAAACCGGGTCGGTTTAACGAACACAATACTAACTCAAAAATGACGAATGTCACATGAAGTGAAACTTGAGAATATTAATAATATATATATATTTATAAACAAAAACCGAAAATTTGAAATGGATCGGGTTTTCAGGTTTGAAAGTAACGAATGTTACATGTTCACCCCGGATGATCGTGTTGGGTGAATTGTGACCTCGTACAATCGTGTCGGGTGAGCAACAGCCGCTTCGTCACAGTACTTACTTATGGGCTAACAGAACCCAACCAGCCCCGGTAATTGAAGTGCAGCCTTCTGCAGTCTCTACTGAGATGCCCATAGTCGAAGATGCCTCCAATTCAGATACGGATTCGTACGTGTCTGCTGACAATATGGAAGATCATGTTGAAAACGTCTAGAATGATCAAGTAGTGGATCCTCCAGCAGAACCAAGTGTAGTTGAATCTGTTCCTACACCTCCCTCTGAAGAAGAAAATCATGGTAATGCTGAGGAGACTGATCAAGCTAACGTGCAGAATGAACCTGTTCAGAATGGAGCTTCTGGAAGCACCGACTCAATGCTAGTTCCGGCCATAGTGGTGCCTTTCTATGACAACCTATGGGAAGGTCCCATTTCTTAGGAACTTCTGGTTGATCAAGATGAAGGTGCAAGTGAACCTCAACCAAACACTCCTGTCAATGTGACTACTTTCTTTCATCCAATAGAGAGCTTATCAATCAAGCTGGAGGCAACACCAGTCGAGCATGTTGACCATATTCCACAGTTACCAATTCACCGTTGACATCCGACTGAGAACATAATTGGAGATCCGTCCGCTCGTATTCAAACACGCAGCACCCTCTGGTACTATTAACAGATGTCTTTTTGCTTGTTTTATTTCACAGGTGGAGCCCAAGGACTACAATGTTGCATTGAAAGAGAACTCCTGGGTTGAAGCAATGCAAGAAGAGCTGTTACAGTTCAAGAAGTTGAATGTTTGGAGGCTAGTGAAGAAGCCAGAACATAAGAAGCCAATCGGAACGAAATAGGTGTTCCGGAATAAGAAAGATAAGGGGGTGATCATTAGAAACAAAGCCCGGCTTGTTGTGCAAGGCTTTTGGCAACGTGAAGGTCTTGATAACGATGAAGTCTATGCACCGGTAGCCAGATTAGAAGCAATTCGTATCTTTCTGGCATACGCCTCGTACATGAACTTCAAAGTGTATCAAATGGATGTGAAGACTGCTTTCTTGTACGGAAAGGGAAAAGAAGAGATCTACGTCAGTCAACCTCCAGGTTTTGAAGATCCAAGTCATCCTGATCACGTTTACCGTCTTGACAAAGCACTTTATGGTCTTCACCAAGCACCTCGTGCATGGTATGCCATACTGGCTGATCATTTAGTGAAGAACGGATACAAGAGAGGTATTGTCTATCAAACTCTTTTTGTCAAGAAGGTTAAAGGTGATTTGATTCTCGTTCAAGTGTATGTTGATGACATTATCTTCGGGTCCACGAATGAGGATCCGTGCAAGGAGTTTTCAGAGGTTATGCAACAGCGATTTGAGATGAGTTCCTTAGGGGAGATGACATTCTTCCTGGGCTTACAAGTTGAACAAAAGAAGGACGAGACTTTAATTCATCAGGAAAAGTACGTTCATGACATTGTTCAGAAATTTGGATTCAAGAACTCAACGGCTTTCATGACACCAATCGCCACGTGACCTGTTCTCGCTCCTGATCCATCGGGAAAACCAGTCGATCAACACCTATATAGGTCCATGATTGGTTCCCTGATGTATCTCACGGCAAGCAGACCGGACATCATGTTCCCTGTTTGTCAATGTGCCAGATATCAGTCAGACCCGAGAGAATCCCACATGACGGCTGTCAAGCGTATTTTCAGATACTTGAAAGGAAGACCACGTTTGGGACTTTGGTATCCAAAAGAGTCATCCTTTGAACTTCATGCTTATACCGACAGTGATTATGGGGGATGCAACTTGGACAGAAAATCAACATCGGGTGGATGTCAATTCCTGGGAGATCGATTGATTTCTTGGCAATGCAAGAAGCAAGTTACTGTATCCACCTCCACAGCAGAAGCCGAGTACATTGCCGCATCCAGCTGCTGCTCTCAAGTGATATGGATCCAGCATCAGCTGCTGGATTACGGTTTGAATTTCTTTGATACAACGATCAAATGTGATAATGAGGCGGCCGTTGCAATTGTTAAAAACCCAGTCCAACACTTTAAAACTAAGCACATCGACATCCGAATACACTTTATTCGTGATTGTTTTGATCGTAAGCTTGTGAACATACAAAGGGTCCATACTGATTATAACTTTACAGATCTCTTTACCAAAGCTTTTAGTCGTGCCCGATTTTTGTTTCTCGTTGAATCGTTGGGCATGATTTCTTTTGAGTAAATTTTATTTTTTGTTTTAAAATTTTAAATATTTTTCAAATATGTCACAATTTTAGAGGGAGAAAATGAGTTAACTTTAACTCACCAAAAAGATTTTCAATTTACTTCAAGAACCCATGGGAGATAAACCCAGCCACCGGAGAGCCACGAACCATGTGGAGATATAGGGCGCCAAAAGACTGTCACAAGATATACCATGGCGAGCCCTTCACTCCCAACTCTCCCCGAGACTTCATTGGTTGGGAGTTTGATAATACAACAAGTGAGGCCGTCATCTACTGCCGTGACATGCACGAGATACGAGTGTTTAATGAGCATGAGCTAATGTGACTACACATGGAGGACGTGAAGAAGCTCTACCACTCACCGCTGAGAACCGTCGAGGACATCGGTCGTCAGAATACCGAACGGATAGTTGAAGCCTTCAACAAGTTCGTCCGAAGACTTGTTGAACTTCCACTAACCGAGGACGAATGTCTTGTTTACGACACCGACGGATTTCAATACTAAAGACTAGAGGGAGATTGTTAGGTCCCTTTTTGTTTATTTAGTCTTTTGTATTGAACTTTTGTATGTATTGGGCTTTATTGTTCTATTTGTATGTTTAGGCCCAAGGGAAATAGGCCCAAGGGAAAATGTAAACAAGCCCATTAGACGGGAAATAAGATAACTTCTTATGCATGCTCCTCTATAAATAGGGAGCATGCCATGAGAAAAGAAAACCTTTTGCCAAACTTTCTCACTTGCACATCCTTACTTTCTTTCTAGTTCTTTCCTCTCTCTCTCTCTCTCTAACCGTTTCCTCTCTCACTCTCCTTCACTCTCTAAACCCGAAAATAGACTCTCAACATCCGAGACCACTTAGGTGACTTAGTGTGATTTCTGTTAGCACTAAGTTTGATTGATCCAAAGATTGTTGTTAGATCCACCCGCCTCGGGACCTACACAAACACGCTTATTTCCCACTTTATTTTCAAGATCTTCAAACTTTATTTTCAACCTTCAATGGATCTTTAACGTCTCGGTTCGGGTAATCGCGGAAATAGAACCCGAATATCAAGAACAAAGTTGAATCATAAGATTCGACCCGCTCTGATACCAATTGTAGGTCCCGAAACCGCGGGATCCGACAAATGAACGGCTTTGTTCTTGATTAGTGCTCGAGACGGGTGCGGTGAAATCAAACGACCGAACCAAATAATATAACGATAATATAAATAGAAACGATCTCGTTATCGGTTGAAAAATTTAATATATTAAACACGAACCGACCCACCCAAGGTGAGCTCTCCTTGGGTGAATGATTTACACCATGGAAAACACACACACACAAATAAAGACAACAAGTCTCTATATATAACCAACATACAAATATTCTAGAAGCATTCTCCCATTGAAGCTAAACGCGTACCGAAGCTCTTGTCTCGTGTCCGGATTTCTCGCCGACATTAATTATTAACTTGACCGTAAATATATAACGGGTTTCGTACTTTGATATCGCAAGTCACATTTTTGGCCTTACACTTACATTTAACATATATGGGATGCATAACTTTGGACTCTTACTACGTATAAGTGGTGTCAATCAATGTTTTCAAATTCGGACCGAATATCGAACCGAACAACCTATTGAGTCATTGGTTGGTCCGATCGCATTGGCCAGACCGGATTTAAGGATGGTTATTATTTTTAAACCTTAAATACATAGAATATCCCAAACAATGTATAAAAATAAAAATTACCAATCATAAAATGAATTAACATTACAATGGCAAAACCTAACATCATTCCATGATTACATAAAAAAAATAAAAGAAAATAAACAAGAAATGAATTAAATATGCCTTAAGATCACAAAATAGTTTTACCCTGCACTAAAAAACAGAAAAAATATGTAGGGCTAGGACAGTTGCCCACAACTTTTGGTTTGCTTCCTACCTAAACTATCTTTTTCACCATGACTATTCTATTTTGAAACTTTGGCCACATTTTTTGATCATGTCAAACATTACTCCTGGCAACATTTTTTTCCAAATCGGCACTCTTAACCGTTGAACAAGGAGGCGGCTGAAATTTCAACATACGTGCCACTGCCTATATAAACACATTTGCATCTACCAAGTTTTGTACAACTAAGTGACTTAGTGACTTACGATAACTTTTTATCCTTGTTAGTATATTAGAGCATGTCTACTTATTCTTCTCTTGCTCATAACAAAAGTTTTAAGCAATACATAATTCGCAACACAGTGAATTTCCGTCCTAGCATTTGGGGAGATCAATTCCTCTCGTATAGTGAGGTTTGTAATCTGCATGTATATCACTACTTTCTTGTTATAATATGATATGAAATTATATGATTTCGGCTTTTTTTTTCTTTAGCATATGTTACATTTGAACATACGTGTAGAGAAAGGAGCAAACTTGTGAGGAGCAACGTGCTAAAGAACTAAAGGAGAAGGTGCGGAAAGAGCTAGTGATTGAAGGAACATTAGAACCTACACAATGTATGAAGTTATTGGAATTTATTGATGCGGTCCAACGCCTTGGTGTAGGGTATCATTTTGAGGACAAAATCGAGGAGTGTTTAAAGCATATTTATGTTACGTATGGGGATAAGTGGATCGACGATAGTAACCTTCAAAGCACTTCACTTTGGTTCAGACTTCTACGACAACAAGGCTTCAATGTTTCAAGTGGTACATACTATATATATCAAATTCATTTGTAGTATGTACGAGTCCTTAATTTATAGAAAACTTATGTGCTTTAATAATAATAATAATAATAATAATAATAATAATAATAATAATATTGTTTTTAGTTATAATAAGCATACTAACTAGTAAGTGGAAGAAAGTGTGCCAACCCACCCTAGAACAGTTCTTTTACTTCCAACTCATTTTAACAATGTTTACTTCTTTCATCTGTAGGAATATTTAACAAGTACAAGAACGAGAATGGTACTTTTTCGGAGTCACTGAGAGAGAACATTCACGGTATGATCTCTTTGTACGAAGCAACGCACTTGAGGTTGGAAGGTGAAAAGGTTCTAGACGACGCCCTCGAGTTGACAAAACACCATTTTCAAAATATAACCAAAGATCACAGTATTAGTAACAACATTTCCCTTAAAACACAAATACATCAAGCCTTACAGCAACCTCTTCGAAAAAGATTGCCACGTCTAGAGGCCTTGCGTTACATACCAATCTACCAACAACAAGAGTTCCATAATGACGTCTTACTAACATTTGCTAAGTTGGATTTCAATTTGCTACAAGAATTACATCGAAAGGAGCTTAGCCAAATTAGCAAGTAAGTACAGTGTAAACAATTATTATTTTTTGATTTAAATCTTTTAGCCAAAAACCAGATAGCCAATTACCGTTTATATATATATATTTATATGTTTGTCTAGATGGTGGAAGGATTTTGATGTCACAAATAAACTACCTTATGTCCGGGACAGAATAGTCGAAGGTTACTTTTGGATATTAGCGGTCTACTTTGAGCCTCAACATTCCGAATCAAGGATTTTCCTCATGAAAGCTTGCAATCTAGTGATCATTTTGGATGACATGTACGATAATTATGGTACTTATGAAGAACTCGAGATCTTTACTAAAGCCGTTCAAAAGTAAGTAGTAACTAAGAATTTACTTCTCCTTTACGATCATACACACAAAAGTTCCTAAAATTTCTTGTAAATTGTGATCAATTTAAATAGATGGTCAATTAGTTGCTTGGATATGCTTCCCGAATACATGAAACCAATATATCAAGAACTTCTTGATGTTCACAAAGAAGCCGAAGATTTGCTACAGAAGAAGGGAAATGCATATCGTAGTTATTATACAAAAGAAATGGTAAGATATATATAATTTGTTTGTTTCCTTCTACAAACTAGCATACTTCCTTGACTTTGAAAACATGAAACCTATTTAATGTGTGAATTTCTCTATATATCATTTAGGTTAAGGAGTATACTCGAAATCTCTTAATCGAAGCCAAATGGGCTAATGAGAGGTACATTCCAACTGTTGACGAGCACATGTCCGTTACATTGGTAACATGTGCCTACGCTATGATCATCGCGAAATGTTATGTTCACGGGAATGAATTGGTGACCGAGGATACATTTAAATGGGTGTCCACTTATCCTCCTATTGTCAAAGCCTCTTGTGTGATCTTAAGGCTCATGGATGATATTGCCACACATAAGGTATGCAAAAACTTCAAGATTTTTTAGGAGTGTTTTAAAAGACTAAAAAGTATATAAAACTAATGTTTTTATAGCCGGTTAGGTCATCAAAACACTTTACAAAACCATGTGAACTAACTTGTGGAAAAAATAAAATCATAGGAGGAACAAGAAAGAAACCATGTAGCTTCTAGCGTGGAATGCTACATGAAGCAATATGGGATCTCAGAGGAGGAGACACATGAACTATTCTCTAAACTAGTCGAAGATAGTTGGAAGGTTATAAATCAAGAATCTCTTAGGCTGAAGAAACACTAATCGACCCCGGGCAGATTAGGGACAATCTGGGGGTTAAATAGATGTTTCCCACGAGGGGTTAGATCCGGCGAAGATGGTTCTTCTGATAACCTGCAAAACAGACACCGTGAGCTCGTCACTGAGAAGGGGGGGGGTACCTCCTTGTGACCACCCTCCGGCGTGAGAATCAGACTAGATTGCTCTTGAATATAAGTGTATATTAAGAGAATGACTAGAGCAGATATCAGGTAATATATCAAGATATGAGATATGAGATAAGATGATACCATTCCAAAGTGTTGGAGTATTTATAGCCGAAGGTAGGTTTCCAAGCAGGTACAGCCGGCTGAATAGTGTTCCTGTTCTGCCAACTGTGGGCTACGCACATGCCATGCTGGTGGTTGGTGGGTAGGCAGCGGCTGATAGTGACCAGGCCGGCTGTGTACTATTCCTGTTCCACCAACTGCAGGCTATGCACGTCCTCCGACAGGTTGGTGAGTAGGCAGCGGCTAATAGTGACATACAGTACAAGAGCGTGCTGCTCGTCATACTGTTGTCAGTGAGCTATCGTATCTTTGGTCAGATCTTTTGTCCATACCTCGTCAGGTACAGTACAAAAGATCCTCCAGTATCGTACGGACTGGCTTATTTGGGCGGGAGTTTTCCCGGCTTTGTGCGGGAGTGTTCCCGGCTTGCTCACTCATTCTTCAGGTGACATTACTGAATTATTTAAGAGTTAAGTGCCTTGTGCGTGTAGCCTTGCTGCGCAGGTAGCCTTCCCTGATGGCTTGTATCCGCAGCTGTGGGAACAGGCGGAGTACTTCACCATTGGGAGGCTTTTTCTGCGGGAACAGCTTGCGTACTGCGCGTAAGGACGTCACGTCTCTGAGCATGGTGGGTCCTGCGGGCCCAGTTGGTTTCTGCGCAGACGTCCCTCTTCAAGGGGTTGCGAGTTTAGCCTTTGCGCAGACGTCCCTGTTGAAGGTGAGTCTTGCGGGTTCAACTGCGCAGACGTCCCTCTTTGAGGTGAGTCTTGCGAGTCCAACTGGGCTCTGCTGGGACCTACCTCTTCAAGTCCCCCCAGTCCAATGTTCTTCTCATGAATTGTTAATAAGTGAGGTGAACTTTTGGACTTAAGCAAAGGGTTTTGAAAAGGGTTTAGTTTTAAGGTTTTCCATGGGGATTCTTCCCGCGGAAGTCCTAATGTCACGTGCAGAAATTCCCGACTTTTCTGCTTGATCTTTGGGTATGATGCGGGTAGGTCTGTAACCTCTTCGCAAGTCAGGAGCGTTGAGTTCCACTTGTATAGATTCTCCATGAGGTTTTGGTAGTTTTGAACATAGTGATCAATTATGTTTAAACAACCAATTCCATCTTGGAGCTTCAAACAATCTAGTTCTCGACGTTCCCGCTATGCGGGGATGTTATTCCCGTTTCCGCAAGCATGGCCCAGAAGATCCTTCTTGGTTTCAATTCCCTGTGGAGTGCTAGGTATGTGAAGGGTTTCGCCTTGACACTGTACCCGCACTCGTCTTATAGTTACTTTACTTCCAAGGTATTCCTGGCTTCAATTCCCTGCAGGTGCTAAGTATGTGAAGGGTTTTGCCTTAACACTGTACTCGCACCTGTCTTATAGTTACTTGGTTGCCAAGGTAAGGGGTATAGTCCCGCTTACTTTTGAATCTTTTTGAATCTTTTTGAAATTCGAAGAGTTGGTGAAAGGATAACAACAGTCCAAACTGTTGAAACGTCGTCCGACGGTTTCTTCTGACAGTGTCAGGACGTGCAGGAAGTTATGACGACGTGACAGTATATGGTCATTCCAGACGCTTTTTCAGGCGCGTGGGCGCGAGTTTTCGGGCGCGTGGCCGCGAAATTTATGGCACGCGTCCTTTCAACAGCTGTTGCCCGCTTGCTCTTTGCCACGTGTCATAGTTTCATTGCACATGCGATTTCTCTCTCTTCCGCATTAAATTCATTGCATTTATTGCGATGAGTATATAAAGGGGGAGAGAGTGCATCTTAATCCACACTTTCACTTCTTTCTTCTTCAAGCGATTTCCGGCGAATACTCTAACCTTTCTGTCGAGCATTCTCCTGAAATCGTTGCCTTTCATCCTTCCAGAATGTCTTCTTCCCATGATGTTGAGGCTACTGCCGAGGAGTCTGATGTGTTCGTCGAGAATCCGTCGTCCACTTCTGATAAGGACGATAAGAGTACTGCTGGCGAGTGCCAGTGTGCTCTTCCCGTCGGCCAGTATCAGTATATCGTCAGGAAGTTCATGCTCGAGCCTTTCGAGCCTGAGTTTCCTGAGCCACACCAGACGGTGTATGATGCCCCCAAGGGCAAAATAGGGGTGTATGTTGCATTCTTCATCTATGGGAATCTCAGGTTCCCATTGACGAAGTTTGTATACTGTGTTCTGGAGAGACACGGTGTGCACCTGACGGAGGTACACCCAATGGCGATCGCAAAGATCCGCCATTTTGAATGGGTGTGCCTCATTCTGGGCGTGGAGCCCCATGTCGACCGCCTGATGACCTTCTATTCTTGGAGGTGCATCCAGGGGTGGTATACCTTGGTCAATCGGATCAAGGGTCTGAAGATCTGCGCAACCGAGCGCAGTCTTCGATCTTGGAAGCGGGAGTTCTTCTATATCTCCGCTCGCGTCGTCCCGATAGCGATGACGTTTAAGAATGGTAGAGCTCTCCTGAACCTTCACGCCTCCAACTATGAGGAGGCGGAATGGTTAGCCAAGATTTCCCGGATCCAGTCTCCGGTTTACCGCTTTGCGGAGTCCGGGATGGTGATGCTCGGGATGAGCCGGGTGTGGAAGAATGCTGGGGCGGAGGCGCCGCAGATTCCCATCGTCCTTGAATACGGTTTGAACTCTATCCCTTACGGTATGCTTCACATCTTTTTGCTGATTTAGGGTTTTTCCGCTAAACTGTTTTTTCTTTTTTTCAGAGGGAAACGATTTGCAATCGCTTCTGTACCCGCGGGAAGCTGATGGTCCCGC
This sequence comes from Bidens hawaiensis, assembly GCF_021521415.1. Lineage (NCBI taxonomy): Eukaryota > Viridiplantae > Streptophyta > Magnoliopsida > Asterales > Asteraceae > Bidens > Bidens hawaiensis. Next base: position 48,243 of record NW_027491480.1, read on the forward strand.
TCGGATGGTACCCGTGCTCTTGATGAGAACGAGTTGCCCATCTTGGAGCAAACGAGGGATCGGTTTGTGGAGGTCTACCCGCCGGGCCACCCGATTCTGAGCGCCACGCGGCCAGGTAAGGAGTTATTTAACCCTCGCCCTCTCAATGCTGAAACCTCTGCCGGAATTCCTCTAATTCTGTCATCTTCTGATGAGGAATCCGCAGACGGTCCTTTCTTGACGCGGAAGAAGAAGGCTGCTGGCGGAAAGGGCAAGGCGAAGGTTGCCTCCACCGCCGATCAGGGGAACCGGTCAAACTCGGAGACCGAGACCGAGGAGGCGGCGGGGAATCCAGGTGGTGTTGAGACCACTGCTCCGGAGGCTGAGACGACTGTCACCTCTGAGCAGCCCAGGACGACGGCGGTGACCGGTATGAAGAGGCCGGCTCCATCGGGTTCGTCCCCGCCTGTTCGCACCTTCAAGCTCAAAAGGACCCGTAAGTATAAACTTCCTTTCTTAACTGCATAGCTTTCCGCCGTTATACTTATGTCTTCTTTGTGCAGGCGTGGATGCTACCGCATTCCAGGGGGGAGCGGGGAGGAGCACCTCCGGACCCATGACGGTAGACTTGGCCAACCTACCTGAGGCGATGACCCAGGCGACTGCGCCTGCTTCAGTTGTTGGTTCAGTTGCTCACCCGGTTGAGCCAACTGTTCCAACTGTGACGACGTCCCCGCCGGCTGTCAGTGCCATATTCACTGATTCCTTCACTGAGCCGGCGGTGAGTGTTTCTGTGGATTCTTCCACAGCCGCGGCCGCGGTTGTGAGTTCACCTTCGGTGAGTTCACCTCCATTGGTTTCTACCACGGCGGCCTCCACTATGCCTCCTCCGGCGCCGGCGACTACGGCCGGTTCTTCAGGTATGTCCGGTGTTGGGGCGTCAAGCCAATCTCTACCTCCTTCTCATCTGCCTGACCTCTTGGATGGATATCCGTTAGGTTCGGGTGATGGGTTTGGCGGCTACAGGCTTGTCGTCGACCCTACAGGTGCGTAGGGTTATTTTGGCCTTTTTATTATTTTATTTTATATATATATATATTTTTTTATCATCTTTTCCTAACTGCTTTTTGCTTTTGCAGTGTCGGATTCTAATGAAGTGTATGTTCCGCGATGGAACATCCGCCGAGGAACAACCCTTCGGACACCTGTAGAATGCGTCGAGTGGGCGCGCCACGCCGCCCTAAGGGGGGCGCTGGGGGGAAGCAATGTCAAGCTACCAGGAGGGTAGGTTGACAAATGAGCTCCGGATTCTCCTAGCCCGGATGCAGCCGCGCGTCGAGCTGCTTTGTCGTGAAAACGACAAGTTAAAGGCAGCTCGGATCCAAGAAGTAGCTCAGGCGCGGGCTGTCCGAGAGGAGAACAGGAGGCTCTCCGCTGTTGCTGTGGAGAAGGAGAAGGCCTTCAAGGCCCTTGAGGTTGAAGTTCAGACCCGTCTCGAGGCCCGTTCCAAGGCTGCCCAAGCTGTTAACGAACAGCTTCGGCTGGCTAAGGAAACTGCACGGAACGCAACTGAGAGGGCCACCAAGGCTGAAGCTGTTGCTGAGCCTCTACGCCTCGAGAATGAGGAACTTAAAGCCTAACTAGAGAGGCTCCAACAGGCTCATGATGCCTTGGCCATGGAAGACGCCAAGAAGCTCCAAGAGATCTTGGACCAGAGGGGCGTGCTTGACCTACTGAGCGTAAGCTTAAGGGCGTCGAAGAGGCTGCGGCTAAAGAAGTGTTACTTGCCAACCTTAACAAAAGTGAAGCCGAACGCGCCCGTAACCAAGCTCAAGATGCCCTCCAGGAGGCTCTGGTTACCAAGGAATGGCTTCTACGAGAAGCGTTGTCGCAGGTAAGCTTAGCTTCATAATGTCTTCACGCTTTTCTTTATACTTAGAAAAGGTTTTGATACTTGTATTTTTGTTTTGTAGGTTGTGCATCGGGTCTTCACGGACACATCATACGACGATGCCATAAGCGCAGCCCTCAACGCTTCTCATGAGGATGGGGAAAAGGCTGGCTTCCTGCTTGGTCTATGGTTCGTTGAGAAGGGCATCCCGCCTTCCAACTTCCCTTTATATGATGTGGATACTGAAGCTGCTTATGACCAAGCAGTGAACCAGTATGCTGTCTTCTCGCATCCAGTGGTGGAGAAGGTGAACGAAGTTGCTGCTGCTGATGATGGGTTAACCATTCTCAAGACCTTCCTTGAACCGCCACAGCCAAGTGATGGTGCGGGTACAAGTGGGTTTGGAGGAAGTGGTCCTGAAGCTTGAACCTTTAGATCCATTTCCACTGTTAGGATATGTTTGTTTTTGTATAGATTTACACTCTTGTAGGCGGGTGGATACCCGGCCATTCTTGTAATACTTGAATTTTTATAGAATGTAAATCCTTTGTGCGGGTAGGACCGTCACTCTTGCTTTATAAACGTTATACGACTTGCTCATGCATATTATAGTTTAATTTGGCACTTGTTTTGCCGCATAAACAATATATGATTCGCTTGTGCATATTTTAGTTTAACTTAGCAATTTCTTAAGTACTTTAAATAAGTTAACCCATTAACGTGGCCGATAATAGGTTAAAGTTTTCCTTCCTCTTTCGTGATTGTGCGGGTAAGACCGTCACTTGCACTTAGTAGGATGGCTAAACTTTACCTATATCTGACCTGCGTGGAGGTTTTCCTCATTTTTTCCTTGAAGATATTTTCTAAGTGTTCTGAATAAGTTAACCGTTCGACGCGCGGTTGTCAATAGGTTAAAGTTCCGTTTCCTCTATCATGATTTGTGCGGTTAGGCCCGGCACTTCATTTAGTGGGATGACCGAACTTCACCTATGACTGACCTACGTGAAGGTTTGCCGTTTTTTGTGTTTATGCGGGTTTTGCCGCCTTCCACACGCAACGATTTCTTCACACTTATTTATGCGGTGAAAACCGGCATATCAGTGTTTTGAATAAATTAACCGTTCCCCGCGCGGTTGTCAATAGGTTCGGTTTCCTCTATCATGATTTGTGCGGGTAGGACCGGCACTTTCATTTAGTGGGATGACCGAACTTCACCTATGACTGACCTGCGTGAAGGTTTGCCATTTTTTGTGTTTAGAAATTTATCGTTCTGTGTTTATGCGGGTTTTGCCGCCTTCCACATGCAACGACTTGTTTTCCCACTTATGTATGCGGTGAAGACCGGCATATCAGTGTGGAAAACTCATTAAGCATAAATGTAAGACCATCAGCGTCAATGTGATAAGGAGAATCATTTCCATTAGAAGTGGCTCTGGGCCTTTTCTTTTACAAGTTTGGAATTGATCTACATGCAGACTGTGTAATTGAGCTCCATTCCATGTTCTTGGGAGTGTCATCGAGCCTTTCGAGCCGATATGCACTTGGTTCGGAATCTCGTTGTTTACGCAGTATGTAGTCTCCGATATTGAAGCTGCAGTTTTATTCGTGTTTTCCCCAACTGGGGTTTTACACGCATTAGCCTGCTCAGCGTTCATTACGCCACGAGGTGCGTGAGTATCCCATCTCTGACAAATGCTTCGACGATGTCCTTCAAGTCTACGCATTCCTCGGTGTTGTGGCCTCTTGTCCTGTGGAAGTCACAGAATTTGCTCTGATCAGCGTTGTGACGCTCTCAGATTATTGGAGCCTTTGGCCATGGGAGTCTCTCGGTGTCGAATATCTCGGTGACGCTGTTAGTGAGTGGCGTCCATCTGGAGTTCCGGTTCGACTGCATGTTATCCTTTCCGCCTAACCGAGGGTGCGAGCCGGATGAAGTGTCAAAGTTTACCCTTGACTGCCAAATGCCTAGCTTCCTTTTTTTGTTTAGTCGGGCGGTAAGGACATTGTTTTCTCTTGTTTTCTGGGTGTAGAGGTTTGTGCTTTGGGGAAGATCTCTACCCAGTTGCTTTTCCGTTTCCGCGAAGCGTTTAGCTGCTGTCATGATGGCATCCCATGTGGATGGCATGCCATCTTTACCCGTTAAGGTGCGGATGAGCTCTGGGTTTTTTGTGCCCTGGATGAAAGCAGCGCGAACAAGATCTTCGCTAATATTACCCAGACTTAGCTTCTTTGAGTTGAAGCGAGTGATGAAGTCTAGCAAAGATTCATATTCCTCTCGAATGCAATTGAGGATTGTTCATTCCTCTTCGGTATACTTTCTTTGTTGGCTGAAGTTTTGGCTAAACTTCTGTTGAAAGTCTGCCCAATCGTAGATGTGGTGGACCGGTAGACGGTCGAACCATGCTCTGGCTGCTCCAACCAGCATCATCTGGAACATATAACACCACGTGGGTTCTGTCCAGTTGCTGACGGTTGCCCCCCGCTATGAATCTGTTCAAATGATCGTCTGGGTCAGATATACCATCATAGGTGCCGATGTTTGACATCTGTTTGGCACTTCTTGGGGCGATTGCTTCCGCAATGTCCCTTGCAAACTTGGAGGTTCCCGCATTTGCAGCGGTTGGTCTGAAGGTTTTAGAGAAGTCCCGTGGGTTTCCACCCGCGTTTTTTGGTTTGAAGGTTTCTCCAAAATTCCTTCTCGGTTGGAAGTCCGTTTCCTTACGCTTCCCTTTCGCCCTATGGCGAGGGTTTGCGTCGATGTCGGATTCCTCCGAATCATCGTCCAAGTACTCGCACTCATTGCTCATGTTGAGCTGTTGAGTGCTTCCGAATTCGTCAGCCTGTTGGAGTGAACGCAAGCGTTCATCCAACTCAGCTTGGAATTCCCTTTGACGTTTTTCCGCCCACGCTTTAACTTGTTCAAGTGTTTGGCGGGGGGGCCTCGTCTGTTGTCTTTCCACCCGGGTATCAATGAATCCCAGGGGAGGATTTTTTTACTGCACTTGCCCCGGCTCGGGTAACCGGGGTAGTGTTCGTAAAATGTGTGTATTCGCCGGTGTTCCCCCCAGTAGCTGGGGTTGTGGTTACCGGTGTTTCTTGGTTATTCGCTGGCTTTGGCAACGGAGTAACCTTAACCATCTTTCCAGAAGTTTGAAAAAACTGAATAAACTAGTTCTAGCTTTTATGCACGGATGGCGCCAATGAAGAAACACTAATCGACCCCGGGCAGATTAGGGACAATCTGGGGGTTAAATAGATGTTTCCCACGAGGGGTTAGATCCGGCGAAGATGGTTCTTCTGATAACCTGCAAAACAGACACCGTGAGCTCGTCACTGAGAAGGGGGGGGTACCTCCTTGTGACCACCCTCCGGCGTGAGAATCAGACTAGATTGCTCTTGAATATAAGTGTATATTAAGAGAATGACTAGAGCAAATATCAGGTAATATATCAAGATGAGATATGAGATAAGATGATACCATTCCAAGGTGTTGGAGTATTTATAGCCGAAGGTAGGTTTCCAAGCAGGTACAGCCGGCTGAATAGTGTTCCTGTTCTGCCAACTGTGGGCTACGCACATGCCATGCTGGTGGTTGGTGGGTAGGCAGCGGCTGATAGTGACCAGGCCGGCTGTGTACTATTCCTGTTCCACCAACTGCAGGCTATGCACGTCCTCCGACAGGTTGGTGAGTAGGCAGCGGCTAATAGTGACATACAGTACAAGAGCGTGCTGCTCGTCATACTGTTGTCAGTGAGCTGTCGTATCTTTGGTCAGATCTTTTGTCCATACCTCGTCAGGTACAGTACAAAAGATCCTCCAGTATCGTACGGACTGGCTTATTTGGGCGGGAGTTTTCCCGGCTTTGTGTGGGAGTGTTCCCGGCTTGCTCACTCCTTCTTCAGGTGACATTACTGAATTATTTAAGAGTTAAGTGCCTTGTGCGTGTAGCCTTGCTGCGCATGTAGCCTTCCCTGATGGCTTGTATCCGCAGCTGCGGGAACAGGCGGAGTACTTCACCATTGGGAGGCTTTTCCTGCGGGAACAGCTTGCGTACTGCGCGTAAGGACGTCACGTCTCTGAGCATGGTGGGTCTTGCGGGCCCAGTTGGTTTCTGCGCAGACGTCCCTCTTCAAGGGGTTGCGAGTTTAGCCTTTGCGCAGACGTCCCTGTTGAAGGTGAGTCTTGCGGGTTCAACTGCGCAGACGTCCCTCTTTGAGGTGAGTCTTGCGAGTCCAACTGGGCTCTGCTGGGACCTACCTCTTCATAGGCCAACCGTCGTCCCTGGACCTTTACTTATGCCTCCAATTAATCTCGCACGTGTTTGTGATGTCCTTTATACACGGGGTGATGATTACAATCATGCTGGAAAAGAAATGGTCAATCACATTAAATCACTTCTCGTTAATCCCTTAAGTGTTTAATATTTGATACATGTTATTTTATTACAGCGATTAATATGGTTTAACATTTCGAATTAATTTCACATGTTACATTTAATATATGTATTGTGAAATAAAAATAAAGATCTTAAAGTTGTTTAAAGCAAAATATATTATTATTATATATATTAAATTTCAAGTTTGGTTATACTCGCAACTTCATTGTTCATTGTACTTATGCTTAATTTATCTGTATCATATGTTATGATGGTACTCCTCTTAATTCTTCTCTTTTGAGGTTTTCATTTACACGTAGCTTTTCCAAAATGCTTTGTGGCTTGTTTGTGATATGTGTTCTTAATCTGTTGCATTCTCAAGTGCCGTAACTTAACTTCGTCTTTCATCTGTTCTTTCGATCATTCTAGCCTTTTTTTTTATAAAACTTAACTTTTATTCTGATTTTTTTCTTTTTTTGGCATCCCTGTGTAATCAAACGATCGTCATAACGATATCACATCGGTGGTTGTGGTGACGGACTACAGCGAAAATCGCAAGTGCTGGCTGCATGATTTGATTTGGGTTTTCGCTTAATGTTCATTTGAATTTGATAAATTGCATGGAGCCATTGGCGTAGGATCTCCTACGAAATTGAGGAATATATGTTGAAGAAGAAGAAGAAGAAGCAAAGAGAAGATGACCTTGAGTCTGCTAAGTTCTCTCCAGGATCTCAAGTTTCTGAGATTCATACGATTTCTGACTGCAATTAGCTTACCTATTGAGCTTATGATTAGTTTGTTTTAATTGTTTGATAGTTACTCCTATATCTCTTGAGACGAAGGTATCTGTTTTGCTACAGGTTAATCAAAGTTACTGTACTCTTTTATGTTAGCAACTGTTGTATTAGTTCTAAACATGTTAATGTAATCGATGAGTGGATTCTAATTGCTTAATGTCCCAATTAAGTTGTGTATTGCTAATCATCCTCCATGGTGAACTCATTTATTGTGTTCACAAATACAAGCAGTTGCTCAAACTGATCAGTTCAGAATATGTAGGTTCCTGACTTATTAATGCACTAGAAGAAGCCTTAAAAGTTAATTATTTGGCTTTTGATTTCATGCAATAAAATGCTATAAACAACTTAGATCAGTTTTTTTTCACATGTGATTGCTTTTGTAAGAAATGTTGATATCAACTTTCTTTCATTTTCTTATATATCATAATGTTGCCCACATCACTGTCTCAATGCTGCAAATTCCCGCTGCAATACATGGACACGTTCACTAACCTCAATTGTATTATAGTCATATACTTATATACACAAACCCGCACAGTCAACGCCCTATATTACATATATGATAGGTGTGTAAACTTTTATAAAGTTTATTTGAAATATATATATATATATGCTAAGTATAAAATAAAAACTCACTTGAGTTGTGAAAATTCTAGAAACTCATCTCAACCACATGTTTTTAATTAATGTTTAAATCTTGTGGTTCACAACTAAAGTAAATAAAAAATGTAAATATAAATATAACTTTTTCTCTCTTCTGAAAACATATATAAAAATTAGTAAAAAAATGTTAAAAAATAGCAAAATATTTTTTTTTTATGTTTCGATATTTTGTATTAAATGTTACTACATATATTACATGTAACAAAAAAAAACGATGTTACATAGGGTTTTCGCGGGTTTTTCACAACTCAAGTGGGTTTTCATTTTAACCTTATCCTCTATCTATATATATATATATATATATATCAAAGACCAAAGTTAATTTATTTCCAAAATATTGACAATGAAACTTTGGGAGTGTTCTATGCAAATCTATAATTGTCTGTATGAATGTGTTAGGGTCCCTCTCAATTATGAACAACCAATGCATATAATTTAATTTTCATGGATTATTGTTGTTGCTTTTGAGTTTTAATTATCTAGTTTATGGAAAGTCATAATTGTTCGTGTTGAAAGAAAGCTTAGGTTAATTATTTGAGAAATTTTAGTTGTAGAAAGTTTACTCTGTAAGTATAATTCTTCTAATAGGAATAACCTCGATGAAATAGTACTTTTGTGTGTTGTAATAGAAGTAAAACAGGGAAAGGATTAGAAATCATACGCGGAGATGCCACATCTTTTGTAAATATTTCGGAGTTTACATTTATTTGGCGGTATATTTTATTACTTTAAAATATTCGTTTATAAAAAACACTGGGATTCAAACACCCAAGTTATGGTTGCAAAAGATCCGTTTATTTATTAAATACAACGATAATAGTTTGGTCCTTTCTGATACTTATTTTTTTTTCCATTTTCTGCTTTCCACCCCCCCCCCCCCCCCTAGCTTTCAAAAACTTGTCAATTTTGTACAAGTCGCTAGCATCATTAGTTGTGTTAATTTTGTATACCTCATTTATTCATCCCTTTTCCTTTTCAACCCTACAAATAAACTCCAACATCTCACCGCCCACTGACATCGCTGCAACACTATTGCCTCCCACCACCGTACCACCAATCTTTTTTTCTTCTCTGCTCTTGTCTCTCTAAAGTCTCTAGCTCTATCCTTTAAAGTGTGTATAATTATTATTTTTTATTTATTAATAAGGGTAGTTTGGTTATTTTTAAAGTAACTTAGCATATCAACACAACTTTTATTAGTAAGTTGACTAAAGGGGTACGTGTTTGGGACCGGATTTACTTATTTTCATCAACTCATAACTTATTAACTTTTTGAAAACTAATAAGGTGTTTGAGATTACTTACATTATGAGAGAAAAAGTTTCAAAAGTTATATTTTTATAACTTATTAACTTACTAGTAAGTTATAAGAAGGTAAAATAAGGAATCACCAAACACCCCCTTAAGTTCAACTGAAATAACAGAAAAAACAAAACCACTTTAAATGCAAGAGACAGAAAGAAAAAAACTAAATAAGATTGACAAAGGTGACCAAACACTGAAATGAAAATATTAGCTTCCTTACTTTTATTTTTATCATCATGATTAGTGGAAACTCTCATTATAGAGAGGAGAAGAGACAGAGATAGAATTAAATTGATTTGGGATGAAAAAATTAGACGTGATTTGCTATACTTATACCTCTCTGAGGACATGGTTGAGGATAAGACTTCCTGAAGACACAGAATTAACGTTAAGGATGTTTAGAAGGAGGGGTTGTTTCTTGTTATAATTTTTTTATTTTTTTATTATTAATATTTCTATTTTCTATTTATTATTATTATTATTTGCTTAATTTTACCTTGTTTTAATCTATCTATGATGAATTGTTTGAATGTTACAAATATTTTAATAGGGTTAAGTTATTTTACAAATGAGAACAAAAGTGAGAAGGATGAGAAAGATTTGTAGCAAAAAAAAAAGGATTAAAAAAATTAATAAGAAAATTATAACTCAAAATTAAATAAAAAAACAAAAAAAGTAAAAACACAAAAATATTTTCACCGTCTTCCTTGTTCTTAAAAAAATGTTGAGGGAAAAGATTATTATGTATTTTTGTTTATCATTGTGTTTTGTATTTATTTTTGTCATTGATTGTGTCTTTTTTCCTTGACATTTTGTCTTTTTTTTTCTTGATATTGTGTTATATTACTAAACATTATGTTATATTTTGTTTGGCATTGTGTTATATTTTTGCGATCTATTATGCCTTTTTAAATTATAATTGTGTCTTTTGTTAATTTTCGCCATTGTGTCTTTTTTTCGGCATTGTGTCTTTTCGGCTTTTTTTAACGGGAATGACAAGGAAACATTTAATTTTTAAAATTTTTCGGTTTCTATTTATATTTTAAGTTATGATTTTTTTATTATTATTTTTTGAATTTTTTAGAGGTTTTTTGTGTGATCACAAATACTTCTCACACTTCTCATTTTTTGTATCCCTTTGAATTTTAACATTTCCCTATTTTAGTATGGGCAATTTCATATGATAGTAACCAAGTTTTAAAAGTGTTTTAATTAGGTTACTCAAGTTTAAAAAGTGTTTCAGTCACTCACCTTTTATATTTTATTAAATTAAAGATTTTAACATGTTTTTTTAGTTTTTCTTTTCGCATAGGAAATCTTTTTATCTTTTTTTTATGTTGACGTTGATGGTGACTTGGATTTTTGTTTTCTTTTTTTTTAAATTAATGAAGTTAACATTTTTTTTATTTTTTAAATTTAACTACATATATTGCAAATTTCGATCCCCACATCTTATCTTCCATTTCTTTCTTGATGCACAAAAAAAATTGGTGAGACTCGATTTGAAGATTTAGTGGCTCTATTTGAGAAAAAATTTCATGAGTGAGCTAATTGAAACACTTTTGAAACTTGGTTACTATTGTATAACATTTTCTCTATTTTTAATATATTATTTATACACTTTATTTATTTATTTTTGTTTTATATCATTTTATTTTATTTGTTTGTTTATTTATTTATTTTCGAGTTGGTGGTCTCCCTGGAAGCAACCTTTCTATTCTTAAAATTAGAGGTAATGTGCTAACGTTTGTCTGCATCCCACTTTTTTCATACCCTAAGTTAGCTTTAGCTATTTACGAGATACACGGGATATCGTTGTTGTTGTAGGGTCAGGTTATTTTACAAATTGGGACAAAAACAAGAAGAATTTGTAGCCATAAAAACCCCCTGAAAACATAATGAAAAATTAATAAAAAATCATAACTCAAAATTTAATAAAAAAAGTAAAAACACAAAAATATTACCACTGTCTTCCTCGTTCTAAAAAGATTTTTGAGGAAAAAAGATAATTATGACTTTTCATCCTTGATCATGTTTTTTATTTATTTTCATAATTAATTATGGCTTTTTTCTTGATATTGTGTTATATTACTCAACATTGCGTTATATTTTGTTCGAAACTGTATATATTTTTCGATCTACTATGTCTTTTTTTTTTTTAATTTATAATTGTGTTTTTTCTTTATTTTCGCATTGTGTCTTATCGACGTTTTTTTAAACGGGAATGATGGGGAAAACATTTTAGTTTTTTAATTATTTTTATTTTTTTATATATATTTTTAGTTATGATCGTTTTATTATTTTTTATGAAGGGTCTTTTTATGTTATCATAATCCTTTTTACATTTCTCATATATATATATATTATCTATTATTGTAATTCTAGCCATGTTGTATAATGATACTTAAAGAAATGTGCACTCCTAAGTTTTTATGTTAATCCAGTAACACAATAAGACCTCATCAATCAATCATATCACCACTATCTGCAATGGAGTCACTCACCTTCTTCTCTACACCCACCATCAATCTCCGCCACTTTCTTCCCCTCAAACCCATCACTCACCGCCGTCCACACCAACCCATCAAATGCTCAATTCACTCATCCACCCAAACCCTAAGCTCCGGCTTCACCCCAAATTTCAATCTTTCGGCTTCTTCGCCGCAAACACCCGCCACGGCGATGAGAGGCGCCGAATCGGACGCCATGGGGTTACTATTAAGGGAACGGATTGTGTTCTTGGGCACCCAGATTGATGATTTCGTTGCGGATGCGATTATTAGTCAGTTGCTGTTGTTGGATGCTCAAGATTCCACTAAGGATATCCGGCTGTTTATTAATTCGACTGGTGGCTCTCTTAGGTAATGGTTATATCTTCTAATTTATTTGTGAATTTTGAATTGGGTTCATTTGGGGTTAGATAAGCTAACTGTTAGGGTTAAAGTTAGATGCTTTTGTGGTTAATTAAGGATGTTTAAGGAATTATAATTAGGGCTGTAAACGAAGTGAATGTTCGACGACGGACAGGCGTGAAGTTAGTTTATGTTTGTTCGTTTAATAAATGAATGAGCATATGCAAGGAATTCTGTTCGATTAACTTAATGATTGAACGCGGATAGAGGCCGTGTTCGTTTAATTGTTCATGAACGTTGATACTGTGTTCGATTATGTTTTTTTTTTTTTTTTGTTTATGTTTGTCCGTAAAAGGTTTTTAATAACATTATCATGTAGATTTAAGCAAATTTATTAACTATAAAACAAAAATATAAATGAGTATTGTGTGATTAGTTAATATGTAAAATAAGCATATGAATATGTGTTGAAAAAGCACCAACACAAACTTGGTAGTCGGATCGAACCATTGACATTGACCACTTTCGGTTAAAACAAATAAAATATTGTTTGCGTTCATCTGTGTCTGTGAACCGTTCGCGAACAAGCTCTTTATCTTATTGAACGAACACGACTTAGAAGTTCGGTTAGCTGTTCGTGAACCTTTCGCTTGCCCGATAAAAGCTTAATGGACAGCATGAACAAGGCATTTTTCGTATCAGTATGTTTACAGCCCTGGATATAATCATGTGATTTGAAGCAGTTAGCAAGTTATATCTGTTCTTAGTATACATCTATATTGCAATGAACTAAATTTGTTTTCAAGTTATATTATAAAGCTTTTGTTTTTGCATATTTTTTTGGTTAAAACAGCGCTTCTATGGCGATTTATGATATTCTAAAGCTATTAAGGGCTGACGTGTCAACAATAGCACTTGGCATATCAGCGTCAACCGCCTCCATAATTCTTGGTGGTGGAACGAAAGGCAAACGTCTTGCAATGCCAAATACAAGAATTATGATCCACCAACCACTCGGTGGTGCAAGTGGACAGGCGATAGATGTTGAAATTCAGGCTCGAGAAATGATGCATAACAAGGAAAACGTGACAAGAATTATAGCTGAATCTACTGGGCGTATGTATGAACAAGTTCAAAAAGATATTGATAGAGATCGGTATATGTCTCCCATTGAAGCGGTTGAATATGGGTTAATTGATGGGGTTATTGATGAAGATTCCATTATCCCGCTTGTGCCTGTACCGGATCGGGTTAAACCGACACTTAGTTATGATGCAATCAGCAAAGACCCTGAGAAGTTCTTGAATCCTGATATACCTGATGATGAGATTTACTAGTGACTGTTTGAAGACGGTTTTTACAGTTTTGAATTTACTTGCTTGTTGTTTGTTCTTTAGTGATAAGAATTGTTAGTAAGTTTGTCAAAACTGTTGTATTCTTAAGTCAATGACTGCAGTGAGACTGTTTCCATGATATTAACCTGTTACAGATGTGACTGATGTAACGCTTATATGGCCCGTTTTACAATGAACTGTCATGGGGTTAAGCACCCGTTCGTCTGTTTACATGGCATCGTCAAAATCTACACGCTTGTTTAAAAGGTAAAATGATTGATGTAACAAGGGACGGGTGAAAATGTAGCGGACACCCTTTTGCAGCTGGTGTACATCGTCCATATTATCTCCTGCAAAATCTCTTCATACAATTATTTTCAAAATACCCTTTTTGTTTGTGAAAGTATTTGGTCCCTTAGCTGAATATAATGATTTGACATCATTTATACTTTATACTTTTCTTTATAGGAATGCCATGTAAACTAAAAACAATGTAAACTATCATTTATATAATTGTCAATGTACTAAGTAAATCTTTATGATCATATGATTTATAATTAGCATTACACTAGTTTTCCTTTTGAATTTCACGGTAGCCTTTTAACATTCTTAACTAATGATTTTTGGTGTTGTATGTGAATTGTCACATTCTCTTATCATGTTTTAGAACATGTGTAATAATAAATGGAAAAACTTTCCATTTATTAACGTTTTGCGACACGTGGCGTCACGGCCAACAATAAGATATTCAGCAAAAAAGTGGTATAATAGTAAAAAACCTTTGCAGTCATTACGCAATTTTTAAAAATTAAATTAAAACTATAAATAACATAAATATTTGATCGGTTGGAATTTGTGAAAGAAAAATTTAATTGGTTGAAGGATTAAAGAGGGTGGCGTTTTATAGGAAATGTTGAAGGCAAAAAAAAAAAAAGCCCAAAACGCCCCAAGACGAGGTAAGTGGCTTTTTCTGGTGGGGGGTGTGGAGGGGTTCCGGACACCCCCTGGTCCCCTACCATATGATCTTATCTTTCTTTATACAGAATAAAGAAAAATAAAAAAATAATAAAAATTAGAACTTGTAATTTGTTTATCAAGAAACCTAAAAACAACATTTGTGCGGAGGAGCAATGCTGCCACAAAACCCTGCCTCAAGCTCCTAAACCCTTTGTTACACAACAGGGGTTTCCATGCCCTTTTGCAGATATTCATTCTCCTTCTCCTCATCAACAACACTCGCAAGGGTAAATCTCCTCAGATTCATCTCCTCCTTTAAACCTACACATTTATACTCTACCCCACACTTAATTCACCACATAAACCATTCCAATATCACCAATTCAAAACCCCATCAAGTAGACCCTATAATTTACACTCTACCATCAAAACCCATTTCAGCAGTTAGGTGTTTTAACTGCTCTCACCATCAATTGGATCACAATCTTGAATCTTTCTGTGGCCTTATTCATTTGCTTTTAAAAAAGCGGATGTTTGATCATGCACGCAAGGTGTTCGATAAAATGTCTCAACGGTTTTCGGGTTTTGATTGCTTTGATGCCTTCCACACGGGTGTTGACCGTTACGGGTCGAATGCCATGACTGTTTACAGCTTCTTGATTGATAGCTATTGTCGGGTTGGGAATGTTAATCAGGCGGTTGAGGTGTTTTTTAAGATGTCGAGAATGGATATTTCGGTCTCGCCGTATGCGTTAATGAGGATGTTGAATTGCTTGGTTGAGTTGAAGAAGATTGAAGTTATGACGGACGTGTATTTGGAAGTAAGTAGTGATAAAGATTTGTCTTCGAATGCGTACGGGTATGTAATGGGCGGGTTCTTTAATAAGGGTGATGCAAGTTCGGGATTTGAGTTTCATAAAGCTGTTATCGAAAGAGGGTTTGTGCCAAATATAGTCACTTGTAATAAGATCATGAAAGGTCTTTGCAATGACAAACGTTTAGACACCACACACGACTTCTTATCGTTGATAATATCATTAGGACCACGACCCACGGTAGTAACATTTAGCACGTTAATGAAAGCATATTGTCACGAATCAAAACTTGAAGATGCATTTCAACTTTATGATCAGATGTTGATACTAGGAATTGTTCCTAATGTAGTTGTGTACAGTATTTTGGTTGACGGTCTTTTTCGAGCAGGCAAGTTAGAAGAAGGTCATCAAGTTATTTTAATCGCATTAGATAAAGGCATTGTTTTAGATGTGGTGGTTCTTAGCTCCATGATAGACGCGTATGTAAAAAAGGGAAATTTAGAAGCTGGCTTTGAAGTTTATAAAAAAATGATTAAAGGAGGGATTAAAGCTAGCGTGGTTACGTATGGGGTTCTTGTAAATGGATTGTGTCAAAACGGGTGGGTCCGTGAGGCTACTGGGATATTTGGTCAACTTATAAAACAGGGTCTTGGCCCGTCTGTGTTAGTTTATACCAGTC
This sequence comes from Bidens hawaiensis, assembly GCF_021521415.1. Lineage (NCBI taxonomy): Eukaryota > Viridiplantae > Streptophyta > Magnoliopsida > Asterales > Asteraceae > Bidens > Bidens hawaiensis. The sequence continues at coordinate 63,893 of NW_027491480.1, forward strand.
TTATTGATGGGATGTGTAAATCTGGGAATTTGAGATATGGTCTTCGGTTATATAATGAATTGGTAGCTTATGGTTATACTCCAGATGCAACCGTGTTTGGTGTGGTTATAAATGGTCTTACAAAGCAAGGTATGATTCGTGATGCGATTCGACTGTTTTATAAGTCTATGAATAATGATTTGAAACCGAGTATTATTGCTTACAACACGTTGATTGATGGTTTGTGTAAATCAAAGCAAATGAAGGATGCTGTGAAATTGTATGTTAATATGGGTACATATAATCTAAAACCAGATATAGCCACTTACACGATCCTGATCAAAGCGATTATCAAGTCTGGAAGGCTTCCAGAAGCTTTGATTTTGTTCTTTCAAGCATTGAAGAGCGGTTTGTTTCCTGATTGTGTTACATATTGCACACTTATACACGGGTTTTGTAAAGAAAATAATGTTAATATCGGGTTATGGATTCTGGATTTAATGATTGAGAACAGGATTGAATCTGATATCGACATTTATAATGTGCTGATAAACGGGCTTTTTAAAAGTGGCCAATGGGAAAAGGCGGTTGACCTTTTTAAGCATGTTCAGAAGTACGGACCTGAATGTGATATTGTGACATATAACACGGTGATCAGTGGTTATTGTTCTTTCAAAATGTTGAAAGAAGCTGTGCAACTTTACAAAGAGGTAAAGCCTAATGCTATTACTTACACTACCTTGATTGATGCATATTGCAAAGAAGGTAAACTCGAAGATGCAATGTCGGTTTTTTCACTTATGTTAAAAAGTAGTTCAAAACCTAATGTGGTTACTTACAGTGGTTTAATTGATGGTCATTTTAAAATGTTGAAAATGGAGACCGCTCTCGAGTTGCATGAAAAGATGGTTAGGAGTGACGTTTCTCCTAATAATGTGAGTTGCAGCATCTTGATTGATGGTCTTTGCAAACACGGGCTGATCGAGGAAGCATCAATGGTGTTTCATGGTGCTTTAGAAAGGAATTTGTTGCCAGATGTTATAATATATGGGATTATGATTCATGGTTATTGTAAGGCTGGAAGATTAGGTGACGCCACGTCATTGTATAGACGAATGATTGAAGAAGGTATTGTTCCGGATAGATTATTAGAAAGAATCATTAAAGAGTATGGTCTTGCAGATGTTTAAGGTAGGGATTTTTAAGGTATTGGTGTTTTGTTACTGCAAAATTTTGAAAGGTATCATATACTGACACATTCTGTACAATCACATTTTGCTATACAATGTGCATTTTCTAAAGTCAAAAGGAACAAAATTTTAGCAGCAGCTACTCAAATCTGTAATGCGAAATATGGGTGTAAGCGAGCCAAGTTGCACGTGAGCTACTCGAGATTAATTTGCTAAAAGACCAAATAGAGTCGAGCTTAAACGAGCTCGAGCCTAAAAATAAACTTGTTTAATAAATGAACCTGAGCCTGAGTTTCACTTGTCAAGCTTGGGTTGGCTCAAGTGCTTAAAGGAGCATGCTATTTTATTTTTATTTGACATATTAAGTATAAATAATATATAATGATAGTTATTATATACAAAATTATGCTAATGTTGTCTAAGTTATTGCGCGGCTTAAGATCCCCTAAATATTGATTAAAAATGAAATTATCTTCTTGTTTTTAGTAAAATCTAAGCGGTTAATGCGGAAAAACATCGGATATCGGCCGAGGACCGATATTTGAGATATTGGTTATCGCGGTGAGACATCGGCGGGATATCGGTAATGTTAATATCATGCGGAATTTATATATATATATAGCACTTTTACACTAACAATTCAGTATATTCTCCTCTTATTAACAAATTAACTTTTTGCAACAGTAACAATTGTAGCAAGAACTGATTAATACTCGAAACACCAACATTAAACACTGAAAGTTGAAAATTAAGACTTAAAATGCTGATATCGGGAATATTGGTGATATATCGGTAAAATATCGATCAATATCGCCGATATTATCGGTACCGATATTCTGACCGATTTTGACCGATATTTCATGAGGACAGATAACCAAGATACCACCGACTGCATAGAGTAAAATAGCATTTTGTAATCAAATTATACGCAAATTATTTACCTATTCTAATAAAGTAAAATAAAAGAGGACACATGTCATGTTTTGGTTATTTCTCACAAATTTTTTCCCTCCAAAACTAATATATCCTAATATATATAATAAATCAATAATTATTCACTTTCTTTTTACACTATATTTATATAATATCTATATATTTTTATAAATATAAATATTAAGATATTATTTTACTATATATTTCAAAATACTTGGTGAATTCCAAAAATCAACAACAAATCATGTTTCTCAAATGAAAATTGTTTCGGATTTTTTGTGGAAGTTAAATTTGATTTTATGGGTCAAAAGTTGGTAAATAGATTGTTTGGTACAAGTTGACTACATTTAGGTCAAAATTTGTTATGGGTCAAAAATGAAAATTTTGAGTATTTTTAAAAGTTTGAGAATGCAAAATAGATTTATCGTTAAATGTGTTATGAGTTCAAAGTGTTGACTTTAAAATGTCAAAAATATGAAAGTTAGAATTTTAAACATGATTCAGGCAAGTTTATTTTTAAGGGCACCTTTTGAAATAATCAAAACTTTCAGGATTTGACAAATTGACTATTTTCCCCTTAACTATTAAAATTTAAGAAAAGATTGTGAACACATTCGACATGCCACCCAGTGCCTATCAATGCTTCAAACTTTTATCAAATTTGAAATATTTATGTTAACATTAATTTTCCTTTAATGGTGATAAAAGCGTTGTATGGAAAGCATGTCATGCAATACTATGCTCAAATGAATCAAATATTCACAAAATTGAGTTGGTTAACATGCTATTTTTTATGTTGTCAAGAAGCCCTCTGAAATTATCAAAATCTTTTTTATGGTGTGGCTCAGAAAAACATAGTTCTTAAAGAACATCCATTGCTACAATTTAATATCCTACTTTCCTTTTATGAGTGGTAAATTGATAAATATATCAATAAAGGTAACGCCTTTTTTGTATTTAGACTGAGTGGTTAGAACTACAATCGTATGAGAAGTCTTATTTTCGAAATTGGTTCATAACCAAAATTATTTCAATTATACAATACATATATGACACCGAGAATGAATTTTTCAATAGAAAGAAGCATTCTCGGGTATGATTTTACACGGACATTTTTTTTTATTAAGTTCATTTAAAAAAATCACTTTGTGATATAAATAAAATCAATTTATGTACACATTGTATAGATATAAGCATAAATGCAATACATTTTTTTTCATATACGCCATGTAATTATTTGTTTTATTTATAATTTTATAATTTGAATTATTCCTTGTGTGACACAGGCTCTAAAACTAGTATATATATATATATATATATATATATATATATATATATATATATGAAAAATAGACAAAAAATGTTGGCGGTTACATCTACATAGTTTTTCATTTTACCAACATAAAAATGTTTTAACATAGTACTTACACAACCAACATTTCATCAATATTACACATAAGAAAAACAATAATGAACCATATCACTCATGTTAAAACTAAGCAGTAAAGGATGTCTAGCTAAAATCCTCAATGGTTACCGAAAAATCCTAAGAATATACAACTCGGGAGGGTAACGGGTAGCACCCAGGTGAACAAAATTCCTTATCAACATTTAATGTGCGTTTGAAGCGGGTTACAAGTAAAAACAGCTTCATAACAAAGGATCCAATATTCCTTGAATGGGATTGACATCCATGGCATTTTTAGAGGGAGACCCGCACCAGGAACAAAAGGAAGGTTGCATAGTGGAGAAGGCAAACTGTACAAATAACCAAAAACAGTCCGCTTAAAGGAATAAAGGTGGCAGTTACTGCTTACTAGTTATTCATACAAAAAAAATGGATCAAACAGGTCAAAAGCCACAAAAATGTAGACGTTACGGGTACGGGAAACGGCAAAAATCAAAAATCCAAGATACGGGTACGGCAAAATATATATATATATAAAATACAAATATATTAAACAAAGTTCAAAGTAGATTTATATAAATATAAAGTGCAAACTTCAAAAAAAAAAAACTACATCAACCGTAGCCCGTAGGTAATTAATTAATTGATTATGATCAATTGATGAGTATTGATAAACAAAATAATTGTATCATAGAACTGATCGTAATTCCTAAATTAGTAATACTGATTTGGAGAATTGCCAAACGAGTAAACAAAGAGATAATAATAAATATATATGCCCGCTGTCACCGCCAGAGTATATGCATTATAGTTTATATATAACACTATTTTTGGAATTTGAAAAATCAATAAAAAAACCCTAAATATTCAAAGATACGTTTCTGAAACCTCCCTACGTCGTCCCAGATTTTCCGAAGCGGCCATGAAACGTCCCGGCGGCGTTTCTCCGGCGTACCCGTCCCCCCGCCGTCCCCAGGACGGGGACTCAATTAGAGTGACGCTTCCGTGCATCATAGTTTAGAACTCTAAAAAATATAAGAACTTAAAGAACTCCTAACAACCAATCATTATTTATTTTATAAATTTAACATTATTTGAGGGTAGTTTGTCATTTATTATATGTAATCAGAAGTTTACATACATGACAAAACCACCCTCAAATAATATTGAATATATAATATAAATGATTTAAAATGATTTGTTGGTTAGAGCTCTTAAACTTATAGATTATTTAAAAGTTCTGAAATGATCCTGATCCTAAGTAATTTAAAAAATAAAAATAAAATATATTTGGACAGTATTTATGCACTGAAAAGTTGTTTGTTTTGACCTGTTGACCGACTCACTGAGTTTGCCAGCCCTAGTAAAACTATATGTGATACAGAGAAACAAACTCACCTTCCACTGAAAACTCTGTAAACCAATGAGCTAATTGATGATCTTGAAACAGCAGAATGTAGGTATCTAAAGTCTGGTCCCACCAATTCCCCTGAGTAATAAAGTTCATAAATGAATATGGGAAATATAAAAATTAAAAGGAATCAAAGATGATATAGTTCAGATCTTGCCTATACTGTAACTATAACTATGAAGACATGACACAAGAATATCTGATCCACTAGCCCTTGAATTCATGTCAAGATTCTCACCCGAAAATATCTCAAACCAAATCCCACAAGGAAATCTGCTTGGCTTCATCAACCAAAGCAAAATTTTGGTGTATGGTGTAGCATGAATAACAGAAATAACAACCTCAATAAGCATGCATATAAAGCCAATTGTCATATTAATAATGGTGAATGACATATAAAAGGCTGAAGTTGTTGGTAGCAGAAGCAAAAGTGGAGTAAACAAGAGAGACCCGACAATATGTTGTTCCACTGTGTAATCATAGCTATCAAATCTCTCACGAAGCGGATTCCATTTTTGACCCCTGAAAATGATTTAAAGAAAAAATATTAATAAAAACTTTCATGACCTGAAAGTAAAAACTGTCATTACCTGAAAAGACGCCACAATGCGGTTGTTGCTTGTATCTGTCTTGAATACAGAAGAGAAATCAACCAGTGCAGGGTTGACACGTGTGTTGTTGAAACAGTAATCAAGTCAACTGCCAATGAAGCAGGTGTTGTGAACCCGAAAAGAACTCCAGATAAAGCCAGACCTTTGATGAAAATAATAAAAATAAACCGCAACGAGCCCCATAATGTAGACCAAATTTGAATTGTATTAAGGGATAACGTGCCAAGAACACCAGCAAGCTCGGTGTTTAGCTTAAAACCAGCAGGATTTTTCATTAATCGTGCACAACTTATTAGCCACCAGTTGTTGGTAACATCACTTGTGATGGTAAAAATCGATAAGAAAACATAATCTGCATGTGTCAGCAATGCAAGACCAAATAGGTTCCCAAATAGCATGTCGATAACAACACTTAACCACATGGAATGTTTGTGTAGTGAAGCTTTTTCTGCATACTCCACACATGATTCAGACCTTACAAAATAATTATATTAAAGTAATGAGCACATAAATAAAGACCCAATAAACTATTTTTAATCAAGAACTATTTACACTTCAAAATTCATAAACATTTTTTACCTGGAATCATTGTTGTGAAGAAATACTGGCCAGTACAAGATTTGACCACATCGAACACGAATATTCTTCCAGGTGTGAATGAATAGATTTTCAATTGTAGCGTATATGCAAGAATCTGATCCATATGTTAATAGAAAATGAAGTAGTTGGAGAATTATGTATACGGATGTAGAAAGTGTAGCAGCACACACAGCCAAAAGTTGCCATATTATAGTGATATACCTGAAAAATAGAACATTAATGACTAACAAGTATACAAATAATAAAGAAAAAATTACATGAATGGTCCTTGTGGTATGTTTAGATTTCACTTTTGGTCCTTAAGTATGAGAAAGTACACCACTGGTTCCATGTGATGTAATAACGTAACAATAATGGTCACTAAAGATAAACTTGGTAAATGATTGTATATTGATTGTATTGTTCAATTGAGATACAATATGGTCCTATATATAGATCTATACAAGACATCATTAGGGCCGGCTATTAGTGTCTAGGGATTGGCCCATGTTATACAAGTGATATCGATCAATACTCCCCCTCAAGCTAAGGCCGGGGACCAATTCTTAGCTTGGACTTCAAAAAGAGAAAACGTTCTGATGGTAGTGGCTTTGTGAAAATGTCAGCAATCTGATCATGTGTGGAAATAAACTGAACAAATAACTTCCTTTGAGCAACCTTCTCTCGAACAAAATGAAAGTCTACTTCCACATGCTTTGTTCTGGCATGGAAGACTGGATTGGCAGATAGGTATGTGGCTCCTAGATTATCACACCATAGGATTGGAGCAATCTGCATTGGGACACGTAGTTCTCTCAACAATGTTTCAAGCCAAGTTAATTCAGCAACCGTGTCAGCCAAGGCCTTGTATTCAGATTCCGTGGATGACCGAGATACAGTTTTTTGTTTTCTAGCTGACCATGAGATTAGATTCGACCCAAGATATATTGCATATCCCCCCGTGGATCGACGGTCATCCGGACACCCAGCCCAGTCGGCATCAGAAAATGCAGTTAAATTTTGAGCGTCTGTATAGGCATGTAGAATAGGAGAAGATCTGCTAGAGAGTAAAAGACCATGATCTGCTGTCCCGTGTAGATAGCGTAAGATACGTTTAACAGCGGACCAATGATTTTCAGTGGGGGAATGCATGAACTGACAAACTTTGTTAACCGCAAAGGTGATGTCAGGTCATGATAGGGTGACATACTGTAATGCCCCAACCATTTGTCTATACTTAACAGGATCATCAAACGGAGAACTGTCACCAAGATGAAGAGAAGCATTGGTGGTGCAAGGTGACGGCACCGGTTTGGATTGTGATAATTTTGCACGTTCCAACAATTCAGTAATGTATTTCCTTTGAGAAAGGATGATATCAGACCCTGATCGGACCACTTCAATGCCCAAAAAATAAGATAGAGGACCCATATCTTGTATAGCAAATGATTGACTAAGACGGTGCACAATGTGATCAATGGCCTGGGTGTTATTGCCTGTCAAAATAATGTCATCAACATATACCAGCATATATAGTATCGTCCCATTTTGTGAATATATAAATAAAGACGGATCGGTTTTAGATCCCTTGAAACCGAGAGCAATCAAGGCAGAAGAGAGACGTTCGAACCATGCTCTAGGTGCCTGTTTGAGACCATACAAGGATTTATGTAATAGACACACGTGATTCGGTTTACCGGGGTCGATGAATCCTTGTGGTTGTTTCAGATAGACTGTTTCTTTTAGATCCCCATGTAAAAATGCATTTTGAACATCAAGTTGTCGGAGAGTCCACCGGTTTGTAACGGCTAAGGAAAGAACAACTCTGATGGTGGTGGGTTTCACCACTGGGCTAAAGGTTTCAGTGTAGTCAATGCCAGCTTGCTGATGGAAACCTTTTGCAACTAGACGCGCCTTGTATCGCTTAACTGCCCCATGTTGATCACGTTTTACTTTATAAACCCATTTGCAATCAACCACATTAGTGTTTGGAACACGGGGAACCAAAGACCATGTACCATTACGGAGAAGTGCGGAGTATTCATCCGCCATAGCCTTACGCCAGTGAGCCTCTTTATTGGCAACGGCAAAGGAGGTGGGTTCGATGTTAGGTGGACTAGTGGAGGTATGGTATGAGGTGGGATTAAAGTATTGGTTTTGTTTGGGGTTAGGTCTTAGGTTAGCTGGTCGTTGGCGAGGTGGAGTGGGTGGAGTAGGTACGGTGGGAGTGGCGGAAGGATATGTGGTGCTGGTCTGTTGTGATGATTGTGGTTGTTGAGATGGGGTAGAGTAACAGTCGAAGGCAGAGATTGGAGTGGTTTGTGGGGCTGTACGACGAGAATAGGTATTAGTGGGCTGAGTAGTGGTGGTTTGGTCTGGTTGTGAGGATGTATCATTGGTTGTGTGAGAGGTTGGAATTTGGGCTGAAGGTGATGGTATGGTATGGGCCGGTTCTGGTGAGATAGTGGTGGCAGATTCGGGTGGGTCGGTGTGGACTGGTTCTGGTGGAATGGTGTGTGCCGGTTGTGAAGTGGTATGGTCTGCTGGTGTATCAGTTGGCATAGGAAAGGGACCGGTTGGATAAGAGGAAACATAGGGATTGATAGGTGTAGGGGGTGACTGGTCGGTAGAATTAAGTAGAAAAGGGAAGGTGTTTTCATGGAACCGAACATGACGGGCAATGTAAATGCGTTCGGAGACGGGGTCAAAACAACGATAACCATGATGAGAAGTGTTATATCCAAGGAAAACACACGGTGAAGAGCGGAAATCCATTTTATGTGGATTATAAGGACAAAGATATGGAAAGCATTGGCAGCCAAAGACACGAAGGAAGGAGAAATCAGGTGGGTGTTTGAACAAGTGCTCGAAAGGAGATATTGTGGAGTTTGTGCGAGAAGGCATGCGATTTATCAAGTAGACGGCTGTTTCAAAGGCAAAATGCCAAAAACGTTGAGGGACGGAGGCCTGTGACATTAATGTTAGACCGGTTTCAACAACGTGCCGGTGACGTCGCTCAACAATACCGTTCTGTTCGCTAGTATGGGGACAAGAGAGACGATGAGTAATGCCTATTGTGGCAAAGAAAGAGGAGAGATTTCGGAATTCTCCTCCCCAATCAGACTGTACAGTTTTAAGTTTAGTAGAAAATTGTCGTTCAGCCATAGTCACAAATTGTTTAAAAACTGCAAAGACATCAGATTTGCGTTTCAAGGGAAACAACCACATGAATTTGGAGAAATGATCAACACATAATAGAAAATAATTGTGGCCATCAAAGGAAGGTACAGGGGCTGGCCCCCAAACATCACAAAATACTAAATCCAAAACACACGTACTTTCATAATCAGAAGATAATAAATGTAGTTTGGAAGATTTTCCAACTGAACATGGATTACAATGAAAATCAAAAGTCTTAGCAGAAACAGGTAAATGATATTTAGAAAGCATTGTCTTGAATAATTGAGAATGTGGATGTCCCAATCGTTGATGCCAGGTGGTTGTTGAAGCACGAGTTGTGGAAAAAGCAACTTTTGGAATTGGCTGGTTTATTGGAAGTTTAAGAGAGTAGAGTCCACCGTCACTTGGACCCGTGAGGAGGGTAATGTGTGTAGACTTGTCCTTCACAGAAAAAAAAGTAGCATGAAATTCAAAATAGACATGATTATCTTCACAGAATTTTTGTACAGAAAGAAGGTTTTTCTTGAGGGCGGGAACATGAAGAATGTTGTTCAGGTAAAAGGTTTTGTTAGGAGAGGAAAATTTTTTTGAACCAATATGTAGAATAGGGTGGGCCGTACCGTTACCAACTTGTAGGTTATCATCACCAAAGTAAGGCTCAGCGGAGTCAAACCCTAACATATCTAATGCTCCATGGCCATTGGAACCTGTGTCTGGAAGCCAGTTGGTGTAAGCTTGTGAGCGATGGTCTGCATAGTTAGCAGACGGTTGTCGTGACCGGATGGTAGATGGGTCTCTGTTTGGGCATTGAGATGGGACATGTCCTATCCCGCACCTGTTACAAGTTCCATACACAGTATTTTGATTAGATGCCCAACTAAACTGACCTGAGTTTCGAGTTCCGTGGCTGCGATTGTAGTTGTTGATGTTTCGACCACCACGGCCACCACGGGTACCACGGCCGCGTGAGTAATGTGACTGTCCAGCCCTGTTTGTATAAAAGGCTTGAGGTGTGGAGGTTTGTGAGGAACCCGGGGCTGGTTGAAGTTGAAAACCGAGACGGGCAACCATCTGCTGAATGGCCTGAACAGTGTCAGGAGGAGCCGAGGCAGAACTTGCTGCAGTGGCAGCCGTGAAGGCTTGTACAGGGGCAACTTCAGAGGTTGGTTTCCTGATTAGAAACTCATGGTCAGCAATGAGACTGGGAAGCTCAGAGAACACAGCCCGAAAGTCTCTGGCCAGGAGGCCTTGTTTGACTCCATTATACTCTTCACGAAGACCTGCAACAACTAACATAACATCTTTGTCAGGCATTGGATGTCCAATATTCGCAAGGGCATTTGCGTATTCTTGTGCCCGAGCGAGATATGCAGCAGAGGTTTCATCCCCTTTCATTTGAATTTTCAGTAGCTGCGTTTTCAGTGTGAATTCTCTTGAAGAAGTATGGGGGGCATAAGCACGTTCAAGAGTAAGCCACACATCACGGGAAGTATCACCTTGAACATGCTGAAAAGAAGCTTCTGAGATGGTTGAGGTGAGTATCATGAGGACGTGGGCATCATTAGATAACCAAGCTGTGTGGTTGGGATTAGGGATGGGAACAACAGCAGCAACATCCTTGTCTGATGTTCCCTGTGATGATGAAATTGTGGATGGAGGGCAGGGAATACTCCCATCAATATAACCGAAGAGTCCATTGGTAACAAGAAACGGCTTGATCATAGCCTTCCAATGTCCATAGTTTGTAGGAGACAAAGTGAAGGCAAACTTGTGAGAGTTGTGTGAGGTTTTCTCGGTAGTAGAGAAGGCTGCGAGGAGGGCCATTGTGTAGCCGAAAAGAAGGGATCAAGGCTTGGAAAAAGAAGAAATTGGCGGCTGATGAACAGTGACGATGAACAGTGTCACGGCTAGGGTTAGGTTGCAGGCAATTGTAATTGCTGGAAGGTGGCGGCTGATTAGGGTTAGGCTCTGATACCAAGATAAACTTGGTAAATGATTGTATATTGATTGTATTGTTCAATTGAGATACAATATGGTCCTATATATAGATCTATACAAGACATCATTAGGGCCGGCTATTAGTGTCTAGGGATTGGCCCATGTTATACAAGTGATATCGATCAATAACTAACATGGATGGAGGTTAATTTTTTCTGCTAAATATTTTGGTCATTTCCTATTTTTAATAGGAAGGAGTATTTTGGTCAAATCACACCCACTTAACTTTAACCTCCATTCGTGTGAGGGACCATTCGTGTTTTTTTTTCATAAGTTCAGATCAATAATGTACTTTCCCATACCACAAGAACCATCCGTTCAATTTTTTTCAAGAGCAAATTGAAATGGTGACACAAGAGCAAAAGGATTACATGAACACACACTGAAACCAATGTGCACGTCTTTTAGGTGACACTCGTTCTTCAAAGATTGAGGTGGCAGCAGCAGCACAATTGGTGGCAAGAATGGCAGCATCCTAAAAATTGGGCCAAATAAGAAAGCATAATAATACAGCATATGAATCAAGCGTAATATTTACCAAGTCAGGAACAGGTTTCTTTTGGCTTAGGTCTTCCACCCATTTAGGTTTTCTTGAAATAGTTTTAGTATTCTCAGAAGAATGTTGGGAAGCTACATAGAAATGATGACGACCAAATCTAGGAGTTCCATAGATTACTATCTGAATCAGAACAGTAAATAGTGATCAAGATATCGACACATGACTTACGTATGACCATATGCAGTCTAGGATTTCATGACTTACATACGTGGAGATCAAGATTGTAACAAACTCCCATATCCCAATGTATGTGATGTAATTTAGGAATCCATCCTAAATTTCGATTCATGTAGATATAAGAGCCATATACAAGTTGGGCAGGATTAGTTTTTGTACACGTTTTATACTGTTCTAAGAATCCATCAACTTTATGGCATCCACATATCAAGTTTCCACTTGTATCTTTTGACAGATTTTGTGCAATGTGGGAACCTGAATTATGGGTCATGCCATTGATTTGGCTAGAAGAATCTGCAGAGCAATAGCCTAACATAGAGAGACCACATCTGTTTTGTAAAGATGTTGGCATTCTTTTGTTTATCTTGTGAAGTAACCCCTGTATATAGTAAATAGCATTATTCATTCATCTGAGATTAGATCTAAATGAGATTTAAATCAGGGCAATTGATTCTCATTTGAGTTCTTGATTATATTGTTTGACAATGTACCAGGTAAACATTAGATCACACACCAAGAAGTTAAAAACCTGATTCTCTGGTTACTAAATACGCATGCTACAAGTAGTATGTCAAAGATTTGATAAGGCACGTATAGGTAGGAGCAAATCCTAGCATTTAATGTTCAGTTGTGAAAATTTGCACATAAATTTCATAATGTAGCTTCACCTACACTTTTGGTAACATTATTTTCTAAACTTATATGGTGGTATGATATAATATTAATGACTATCGATGCATGAACTATGAACAAAGGAATACTCTACATGATAAACAATTTTCCAACCGAAAATCATTCACCAACGAAATCCCTTGCATCATGAAGCATTAACCACACATACAAACTAAACTCATCATATATCCTTTTAAGACATCTTTTCCCAATTCATGTCAACCAATAAATTATGAAATGGTGATAATAAAGTCTTTCACTATCACAAGGCAACGCCCTGCTTGCGGTGCGCGCATATAATGTATATATGTGTGAACCCTCGGGTGGGCAAAAGTAAAATTGCACTAATTTTGACGATATTTTACTAATCTCGTGAAAATAACGTTAAAAGTGGCGGAAGGTTAATCAGGCATCATGTGGTGGCGTTGATAGCCGAAAGACAAGGGCACATGCACCAATCAGCCGGTGTCCCGATGATTGAGTGCTATGTGCCTTATGTCCAAGGCTTGATGCAAAACTACTATCGAGCCGGGGGTCTCACCGGAAGCAGCCTCTCTATCCCTATGGGATAGAGGTAAGGCTGTCTACATCTTACCCTCCTCAGACCCTACCATAGCATTGCTATTGGTGGGATATACTGAGTACGATGATGATGATGATGATGACTATCACAAGGCAACAGTCATCATGTTTGTTCTCATGATAACGCCATCAAAGAATTGTAACTTTGTAAGTAACACAACAAACTTTGGCAACAGAATTAGCAAAAGCATGACCTAATTTTCAATATCAGTGACCAGAGTTCCTCAACTCAATAATTCACACCACAAGTTTATTATAAACCAATATGTTGATATAAAAAAAGTAGCTATAAATAGATTTAGCTTAGTAGGCATACGGATAACTAGAGTAATTTCGCTAACAATAAAGGAATTATTATTACTCCACACAATACTCTACTTAATTACAAAACTGTACGGAAATATTAATTAATCTGATTTTTAGCGGAAATGTAAACCTAGCAGTGTAATGCAGAAGCCACAATTAAAAAGTGATGAGTACCTCAAGATCGGATCCAATTGACGAGAAGGCAGCTTCATCGATGGAGAAAGCAACCACAATTTCGAGTGGAACAGACGCAGATGAAGAAGAATTTGAAGAGACGAACCAGCCGAATAAGACGGATGAAGAGTGAGGTTGGGTTGCGGATGACAGATGACGAGGCCACCAGACTCTACACTTTCTGTTTATCATTTTTCAAAAATAGAAAAGAAAAAGAAAAAGTGGTGCCGCAGACATCTCCGGTGATTCCTATGGAGGAGATGACTGACAGTGGGTTTTTAGATCAATGAGGCCCTGAAATGGCCATTTAATTAGTTTGCTGCATGGTATTGGTATAGGGCTCCGGCCCAAGTTGTTACTTCAATATTTTTTTACCCCACTAAACTTCTCAACTTAATGTACCGTGCACAAATCGGGTTTTTCAAATACTTGGGTTTGTGTATGGAACCGGGTTCGGGTATGACCGGGTATTGAAAAATCGGGTATTGGTAATACCTGGGTCGGGTTCGGGTCCGGGTATTGTCTCTAAAAACCATACCCTATGCGTTGGGTTCGGGTCGGGTATTGAACCGGGTATTTGAATACCCTATTTTTTGGTATTGAAAAAACCCTATTTTTGGGTTTTTTGGGGTTTTTTTCCGGGATTTTTCGGATATAGGTTGGACTTTTTTAAGGGATTACAATTTTTAGGGGTATTTTTGAGTATTTTTCAGGTATTTTTCGGGTATTTGAAAAACCCGGTTTCGGGTATTGGAAAAACCCGGTTCCAGGTATGTAACCAGTTCCGGGTTTCGGGTATTACCGGGTATAAATCAAGCCCGATTCCGGGTACGGGTTTTGGTACTAAAATGCATACCCTATTCGTACCCTACGGGTAGGGTCAGGTACGGGTTCGGGTATTAAAAACCCGGGTATAAAAAAAAACCGGTTCCGGGTATTTTTTTTTCTGGTCCGGTTCTGGGTTCGGGTTTTTGTGCACCTCTAGTACCGTATACGCACGCCCCGGTGGGCAAGAAAACCGGTTCCCAACCCGACCTGACGGTTCTTACCCGAACCGAACCACAGGTACGAATCAAGTTTGGGTTACTCAGAAAAATCGTACCTGGAACCGGAGACGCGGGGAACCGGTTTCAAATTTCTCAACCAAGGCATCCCAAATCCTTTTAGTAGTTGTGTACTCCCTTAAAGTTTGAGCTATATCAGGTGACAGACACACACTTAGTATTCCGTAGGCCTTTTCATCAAGAATTAATTTCTTGTTATTTTCAAGGTGGCCTTCAGTAGGGGTATCAATTGGTTCTTCAGGAGTTTCAGTCATAGGCTTGTGAGGTCCGTTCTCAATGCATCTAAGAGGAGAGAAATTAGTCATTCTCACATAGTTCTTAAACCTCCATTTGAATTCCTCAAAGTTACTTACAAATGTCATAAGCTTAGGAGGTTTAGTTGTGGTTTCAACCTCATTCTCAAGAATTAGGTAACTTCTTAACAACTCAGGATCGTGTGACATCTTGTTTATAAGATCAGAAAACCAAACAGTCTTGAAAGTGTTGCAGATTTTGTCAAAAATCTCAAGTACAAACAAATCGAATCGACTAGGTGAAATGAATCGAATTGAATATGTGAAACAAATCGAATTGATTTTTAACGGATCGAATATAGAGAAGTCGATTCGATTGAATTTTATTCGATTCAATTCAAATTGAGTTCGATTCGACTGGAGTTATAAAATTCGATTCGATTGAGATTTTTAGAAACTCGATTCGATAAGAATTTCCAGAACTCGACTTGATTAGAATTTTCAGAAAGTACGAACTCCACTTTTTACGTACGGAATCTTATCCAAACATACTTTTACCCAGATTTTCAACTTTAAACACAACGAGAAACCCGAAGAACAACTTAACTCGTTTAAACACAAAATTTAAACACTTTTCAAGCTTGTATACACACTTCTTGAGCTGAACACCCACTTGTAACACTTAAACCACTTTATTTTGCAAGATCACACTTCACAAACACTAAAACAAGACCAAAACCCAAGGTTGTGACCTAAGAACCTCAACTAGTAGAGCCGAAAACTTTGATACCAATTGTAGGTCTTAGAGACGGGATCAAACAAGTATGTTCCTAGATCAATCTCAACTACTAGCTAACTGAAATCACTAGTAGAGAACTAAGATCTTGGATCTTGTGGTGTTTATTTTATTTCCGGAAATGGAAAGAAGAGAGAGATGGAGAGTTGGTAGAAATAAAGATAAGGTTTTCAAAAGAATTATGTGTGCATAGGTATGCTCCACCTTATATAGTCATATAGTTGAGAGCATACCATGCACTCTTCCATTATTTACGGCCCAATGGGCTCACTTTACATGGCCTCGGGCCCAAATATACATAGCGTAAACGAAAGCTATTCAAATACAACATGAAATAATACAAAAGACTAAACAACAAAACAAGGCCTAACATACCGGAATTGAAGCATCTTTTAGTCGTTTGGACCACCTTTTTGAGATAAGTTTTACATAAATTGTCTCGTATCCTCATTCCGAATGAAATCCCTAAAACATCAAATTGAAATTTGAAAAAAATTTAGCGCCATTAAGTTTTTTTTAACAGTGGTCTAATGAAAATAAATAGTGTGAAAGTTGGGACCGGTAACATTTATTTTCTAGGTTTGGAATATTATCGGCCAACTGCATTAAGTTGGGATTATTAAAATCCAATTTACCTTAATATGTTAGTTAATTAATACTTTTTAATAATAAAATAAACATTTGTATAGTAGTAATTTAAGGACCTACGGGTGTAACCCGTAGGGTAGAAATTGTATCCTTTCAATATTCTAATGCTAGAGACTTTAGGGTAGCTGAAGGTCCTGAAACCGGATCCGACAACGAACGGCTTTGTTCTTGATAACGTTCGAGACGGGTGCGGTTAGTCAACGATCGAACAAAAAGAATATAACGATAATATAAATAATGAATGACTCCGTAATCGATTAAAAGATTTATAATATCAAATGAACTGACCCCACCCAATGTGAGCTCTCCCTGGGTGGGTGATTTACACCTTAAAAACACACACATAAATAAAACAACAAGATCCTATTTATAGCAAAAACATAAATATTTTAGAAGATTTCTTCCCGTTGAAGCTAAACGCGTGCCCGAAGCCCTCGTTACGTGTCTGGACTTCTCGCCAACATTAATTATTATCTTGACCGTGTATAAATAATGGGTTTCGTAATTTGATATCTCAAGTCACAAATATTGGCCTTACAATCACCCTCTTGACTTGTGATCTCAAAACATCGTCGAACCGTGTCTCGCATTTTCGCAAATCATCCAGATAACTGAAGCTTCTTCAATCACCCCCTCAAGGTATGATATACTTCATTCATGAAGAAGTTCTCTCTTCTTTATCCATCTCGGATCTTAAAACAATATAGGTTTAGAAAAGCTTGACGAAATACCGGGGACAACGATCAAATGACAAAGCCTATTATTTCCGTGAATAAATCATTTAAGTAACTCACCCCTAATAAATAAGTATCCCGGATACTCGTATCCCACATTTTCAGGTTGAAAGCTTAAACAATTTAATTCCCTATTATAACCAACTTGTTTAAAAATTATCACCTTAATAAATAAGCATCTTGAATGCTCATAGCTCACGTTTTCAAGATCCAATTCTCGAACGCCTTGAAAATAACATATAAATAATACGCTTCGAACATGGTCCAATAATGACGAAAAACCCAATCGAATTTGACTTTCTTCAGATTTGGTCAACAACGAAAAGTAAACGACTTACTCGACCCAAAAATATCTTTCAAACATGTGGCTCGATTCACAAATTCTTGTAATAACCAAACCAAGTGTCCAGTAGAATTTCTTTGTTTGGCCCAAATAAAAATTAATTCCAACAGCCCATATAGGAAAGCAAGGCCATAGCATCTTTTCAAATACCAAGTAAACAAGCCCAATTTGCTAGTGGTTTATTGAACGAGACAAAAGACAAACCCTAGCAGCCATTAATATCTTCATCTTCATCATGCACGTACAGTAACCGGCCACCCCTGCCGGAAAGCCACATCAGCCGCCATCCACCATTCGATGCCGCCACCATCTTATCTTTGCTGGAAAGCACCTACAACTGGCCACTCTTGTCGAAAAAAAAAATCCGGCCAGTTAGCATTCAGACGCCGCCATATCCGGCACACCACCAAGATCGGTGTTGGTCGGCGATCACCGTTAAACGCAACCACCGTCCACCACAGCCACCTCCTCCGTCGTCGTAATCCATTATTCCGGCCACCAAAAGCCCAGTCACAGCCACTCCTACCGCCGCCGCCGTTTTTTTACATGTAGGCCGGAAAAACGTAGCCACCACCACAACTGCCAGCAATTACCGGGTAAACCCCTTAGTCACATCTTTATCCAGCAGTTACCATGATCAGAAATAACCGACACTCATGCATATCGAAGTTTGATTTTTACTTCTTCAACTTCGGAATCGTCACCGGGAAGGACCGTAAGGTCTCCGGGTTTTCGGCATATGGCGGAACGGTTCTTGAAACGCCTGGATCTGGAACTTTTAGATTCCGAAGATCCAGATCTACAAGGAGAAGCTTCAAACATGCTTATTTCCCACTTTATTTTCAAGATCTTCAAACTTTGATGGGTCTTTAACGTCTCGGTTCGAGTAATCGCGGAATAGAACCTGAATATCAAGAGCAAAGTTGAATTATAAGATTCGACCCGCTCTGATACCAATTGTAGGTTTCGAAACCGGATTCGACAACGAACGGCTTTGTTCTTGATAACGTTCGAGATGGGTGCGGTAAATCAACGATCGAACAAAAAGAATATAACGATAATATAAATAGTGAACGACTCCGTAATAGGTTAAAAGATTTATAATATCAAACGAACCGACCCAAGGTGAGCTCCCCTTGGGTGGGTGATTTACACCTTAAAAACACGGACATAAATAAAACAACAAGGTCCTATTTATAAAAAAAACATAAATATTTTAGAATATTTCTTCCCGTTGAAGCTAAACGCTTGCCCGAAGCCCTCGTTTCGTGTCCAGACTTCTCGCCGACATTAATTATTATCTTAACCGTGTAAAAATAATGAGTTTCGTAATTTGATATCGCAAGTCACAAATATTGGTCTTACATTAGCGACCCATTATAGTAGGACGTATGGTCTTGACATAGCCTCTCTAATATGTGCGCAACTGGCTTTGTGGTATGGTATGATTGGGTATGGGTTTTGAACCGTAATATGTCGGGACTTGAATAAGTTATGTGATCGACCTATAAGTATTAGAATATTACTTTTTGGACATGAATAAGTAAACAAGTATATTAAATCCTACATTTCAGTTGAAGTGGAAAGAGCCACACTAATTGAATAGAGTCTGTTCAGGTGAGTTACTTAAGCTATTTTCAAAACTCAAATACATGCTCATAAAACTATCTGGATTATGATTGATCATTTATTTGCATGGCGCATATGGTGTGACACCCAAGGTGTTATATATATTATAATGATCATTATTTTCCCGAGGGGACATGCACTTAATACAGCAGCGGCTGTGCGTAAAGTCTGCGTATGCGAATATATTATGCTGGCCTGACTTTAACGTGAAGCGGGCGGGTTATAATTATGGCATGACATGCAATAATCTCATACTTGATCAATAATATTGTTTTAGTATCAGTTTATTAAATATGTCGGTTTGTGTGACTCACCAGTTTTGTGCTGACATATTTTTACCCGAACATGTATTACAGGTTGATAAGTAAGGGTTGGATATTTGATGCTAAGTGTTGGAAGAGTTTAGACGGTTTATCCTATTACCATATGTTTTATAGTATATGTAATAGTTAGATATGCGTAAAGTCTGCGTATGCGAATATATAATGCTGGCCTGACTTTAACGTGAAGCGGGCGGGTTATAATTATGACATGACATGCAATAATCTCATACTTGATCAATAATATTGTTTTAGTATCAGTTTATTAAATATGTCAGCTTATGTGACTCACCAGTTTTGTGCTGACATATTTTTACCCGAACATGTATTACAGGTTGATAAGTAAGGGTTGGATATTTGATGCTAAGTGTTGGAAGAGTTTAGACGGTTTATCCTATTACCATATGTTTTATAGTATGTGTAATAGTTAGATATGCAACAAATGTTTTAGTTTTTATAAAAGATTGTGATTCCGTTGTAAGTCTGTACTGGCTGGGCACTGTAGATATAGAAGGGAACCAGTTTTTATATTTAAACCATGGATTTATATGTTGTAGGTAATATATATAACATGTCACGAACCTTCTTAATCGGTTCTCACTTCGTTTGGTTCGGTGACTGGACGGTAATATACGAAACTGTTGATATTTGGGTTATATATTTTGGATACCCGGTATGATTTAAATAATTACTGAATGATTCGAATAATCTCTTGGAGCTATCGGGTTCGGGTTCATTCAAGTTAACCGAGTTTTAGTTTCATTTGATTAATTTGGTCCGAGTCCATGTTTTATAATGAGGTATTATTTTTGAACTTATCTTTATTCAAACGGGTTCTACAAAGACACTAGGTCGAGACAATTAGCTATAATCTTGACAGTTCGAGCCAAGGCCATCGGCGTACGGTTAGCTTTGACTATTCAACTATTATTACGCTTGGTATTAAACAATAAGTTTTCTTTTTTTAAAAAAAAATCCAACCCTAATTTTGGGATTGTTACACACAATATTAGAAGTTGTTATGGAAACACTTCCATCATATTATTTTTCCTTAATCAAAGCACGACAAAAGATTCTTGACAAGCTTGAAGCAAAACAAAGGAACTTTTTAAGGGGGGGGGGGGGGTTGTAAGTCCATAAATCATAAAATATGTTGGGTTAGTTGGGAAACGATCATGTCCCCGACTAAAGCGGGTGGTCTTGGCCTCACTCCTTTGCGTGATGCTAGCATTGCCTTATTAACTAAATGGTGATGGCGATTTAAAATGAACCAGAGTCACTTTGGAGAAAGGTTATTATGTCGATTCACGGCTTAAAAATAACTTAGCCGATTCTACCACACGTGAAATGTTTCATAGGTGTATGGGACACGATCGCTAGAATAGAGAATCATTTTGCTGTTTCATATTTGGATTCGGGTAGATTGATTAAAGGAAGTGTTGGGAATGGGAAAAAAAATTGTTTTTTTAGTGACACTCGGCTGGTCTCGGAACCACTTAAAGAGGTATTCCCAAACTAGTTCGAAAACGTGTGGTTGAAAAATATTCTAGTGACCGTATTCAATCTTGGAAATGGGAATGGAAAAGACCAGTAATGAATGTAGAAAAACAACCGAAAGGAATGATTTATTGAATTTATGCAATGAAATAAGCTTGTCGGATCAAGATGATAAATGGGTTAACGATTCATTTGGGAAATACAAGGTGGCCTTTATGAAAAAGGCCTTATTGGTACAGACTCTCCTTTAGTTATAAGTTGGAATAATTGGGTGACAAAAAAGGTGAATATTTTCATGTGGAAAGCAGAAATGGAACACATCTCAACTCGGGTTAGGCATTTTCATATAAATATTCCATTCGAGACTATAAGCTGCCCTTTTTGTGATGAAGCTACTGAAATCAAACAGTTCCCGGTTCCGAAAGCAATAATATATATTTTTACACCACCGCAACAACTACCGAGAGCTCTTCCTTCTGTACACGTTTACATCATGTGAATTTGCAAATCGGATTTGGTAGTTCGTTAGCTCATGGTGTAGCATCCCCTGTGTTCGTTTTCTTGGTTCATGATTTATTCGTTATTCATAAAATCGCACCTTTATGCAATAAAAAGAAGAAGATTCTTCAAGGGATTATTATGACAGCCTGTTGGTGTATTTGGAAAGGGAGAAACGAAGCTGTTTTTCAAGGAAATTAGACTCTGATCGCAAGGTGATTGAAGATTTTTAAATCTTCGGCATTTATATGGATAAAAAAAAGATCCTTGTTTAAGTATTTAAATTGGAAATATTGATGTAATTTCTCCTTTTGAACTTCTTCGTTGTTTTCTTTTGTTAGCCTAGCGTCTCGCTAGTTTGCCTCGTTTAATGAACGTTTGTCATTCGAAAAAAAAACCTTTTTTTTCTCATTACGAGGATCGTTAAAAAATGTTTACCTATTCAAATTAACACATACACTGCCGAAACATAATATTAACTACAATGATAATCTTATTAATCTATACACAAAAATGTACGAGCCTACACTTTTAAATATACCTTCTACACAATTCGTAATAAAATATATATGGTGTAAAGTAAACCTCATATATTTCTTCTAACCTATAGTTTTTTAAAGATAAAATAAACTATCCATATGATAATAATCTTAGCCAACATAATTTCATGATACTAACTAATAACCTACACTGATATGAAAACGAGTTCATGCTACTAACTTACGCTGATATAATAAAATATACACTCAAAGTAATACCTACGCATCCGACACACAACAAAATATTTACTTACACATATAATCATAATAACGTTCACATAACATGCTACTAACCTACGTTTGTAAATACTCCCAATATAGAAAAAATATTCACGTCACATTCATAGAACACATGCACGCATTGAAAAATAACTTTTTATTTAAAAAACATTTTATAGAGCAAACAGAAATCGAATCTTTCATATGGAATACTAGCTAAATTCACACACGTGAATACATATTAATAAACAACATTAATGACCTTAATTGATTTTAGGAGTTAAAAACAATAACAAAAATTCAAACATATAACAAAACCTTAATTAAATTTAAGAAAGACATTCAAGACACATTAATAAATAACATTAATGACCTTTCTTGATTTTAAGAGTAAAAATTAGAAATTTAATTATGAGATAATTCTAACCAAGTACCCTTTTACTATTAGAAATCATTTAAGTTATGTGATTACTAATTAGAACTTGATCATTTTAAACATAAACAATTGATTATACATGGTTAATGGCAAGGATTAAATTTTTCGTATTTCTCATACTAAAATTATTTTTCACATGATCGGCGTTATATACATATATATAGTCAACTAGATGTTAGTGTTATACTTAAGTTCAGTAATACTTTGGTCGCTTAGACTTTTCCATGCGGCGTCTATTTAGTTTGTATTTTTTTTAATAAGTTTCAAGCCTATCGTTAATAATAACTGTTTTTAACCCATTTAATTTTTTAATAATTATGTTTTCTAGTAAGTATTGATATATTTTCTTTTTATGTTATACCATTTACAGTTCATGGAGTTGTTGGGTATCTTTGTCATTTTATTGCAAATAATTCATTGCATAGAGGCAAATTAATCCCGCCTGGGAGTTTAGGTAATAATTTTGAAATTAATTTGAAAAACTAATATAAATATATCCGTTGTTTTCAACACATACGCCACCACCAGAGAAAACTAATAGAAGGTGTTCATTTCAATTCGAAGTTGATTTAAGAAAATTAAAATGGAACCTTTGAAGAAAAGGGATCGATTTTTGAGCTACGATGTTTTCAATCAGTTGGGAAATCATCCTGCAGATGCTACTATTGACGATAATCTCATTGCGGCCGAAGAGGATGCACCTGCGGATCAGTTGGGAAGTCATCCTGATGCTACTTTTGATGATCGGGAGAATGCTTCTAGCCCCATAGAGGCCGAAGTAGATGCACCTGCAGATCCATTGGGAAATCATCCTGCAGATGCTACTATTGATGGTAACCTCATTGCGGCTGAAGAGGATGCACCCGCAGGCCTGTTGGGAAGTCATTCTGATGCTACTATTGATGATAAACTCATCAAGGCCGAAGATGATGCACCCACAGATCTGTTGGGAAGTCATCCTGATGATAACCTCATTGAGGCCGAAGAGGGTGCACCCAGAAATCTGTTGGCAAATCATCCTGATGCTACTATTGATGATCAGGAGAATGCGCCTAACGCCATAGAGGCTGAAGAACAAAGCAAAACGGAGACCCTTCTGATTGAGAAGATATCATCATCCTGCCCAAGTAACCACAAGGATGCACCTGCAGATCTGGCTATCAGGTTAATTTTTGTGTTTAAGACTTTAAGTACTTAATTTTAATTACGCTAACTGTGTAATTTTAATTAAATTGATTCTGGGTACTGACCGTATATAGTTCTACTAACTAATTTGTGATTTCAATTCGCAGCCTAGGTTTCCGTTCTTACATTTCCCGAGTTTTTAGAAATACATATATTTTACACTTTTACTTAATCAGTTAATCAAGCCCAAGAGCTACATATATAGCTAGGGTTTCATATATATATAGGGCCTCTTCTTCTTTTCTTTTTTCTTTCTTTTTTTTTGATAAGTTCGTTGTTGTGCAGCCAAACTGGTGATGCTAAGCAAACAAAGGAGGCCACGGAACATGAGGCTGGTGGTGGTGCTGTTAATGATGGAAAGCAGGTTAACGAAACAAAGGAGCCAGAAGAAACAAAGGTGATTGAACATGCTGGTGGCGTTGGCTGTGCATCTGATGCTGTTTTTGACGGAGAGAAACCAGATGAAACAAAGGTGATTGAGCATGCTGGTGATGGTGGAGGTGCATCCGATGCTCTTGATGATGGAGAAAAACCAGATGAACCAATGGTTACTGAAAATTCTGGTGGCGGTGGGGGTGCATCCGATGCAGTTGTTGATGGACTGGATATTGTTGATGTTGGCGGTAAGCAAACTGAAGGCAATAGCACTGCAGTTGCACCAGTACTGCCTATTGACGATAATGTTCGAAATGAACAAACACAGACGAAACGAAAAAGCCAAGAGCCTGCGGACTTTTCTCAGGATGCAGAAGGCAGTGGTTGTCATGCACCAGGACCTAAGAGAACTAAAAATGGTGATGCAGGCAGGGATGGAACTGGTGCTGGAAGTAGCGTCAACATACCATTTGTTGCGTGTAATTCTAGATCTGTAAGATTGTTTGGAGTAAACATTGCACGTGATCAAGAAGAGCATGAATTACCAGTAACGAATCAGCCTATGCGTAGGCTCAGGTTATTAGGTGCTGATATTGTAGTCTCTCAAGACCCAGCTGCAGCAGATACTAGAAACGCACCCAGTCCTACCGACCAAGAATCAGGTGGTCATGGTTTGTAAGTGCCGAAAGCCTGAACTTGATTGCTTTTGATCCATCTTTAGAGTTGTTACTACAAATGTCGTGTGAGTGCGGATGTATGAGCGATGACTATTTTCTCTTTTTAATTACAAAACCGACCGGTCTTCTAGATTTTAATTTCTGCTTTTGGTATTTGTCTTGATATGCAGTTATTGTTATGTACGTGGGTTGAGACTATGAAAAATATATATTTACATACATGCATCAGTTCTCATGTTATTAGCTAAAATTCCCTTGTAGAAGGTAAGAAAACATAGTCACAATTTATGTATGATAGTTTATTTTATCTTGGTTTGATCTGATACGATAATCTGCTTTAATTTTGATTTGATGATGATGCTCTTTCACTTTTGCATATCTTATACGAGAAAAGACAGATAACACAATAAGTATAATGCAATCGCAACTAAATACGCCGTAGAATTCTTCGTCATGTAACGAATCAACGTCAAAGAATAAAAACTAACTTTTGTGTTTTCAATTTTCCTTAATGCTAGATTTATAACCTAGACTTTATTAGTAATATTTAGTGTATTCTTAATATGTCACAATATAGTGAACTAACTGAAGAAGTGAACATAAATTGAAGCAGCAAACAAAGGAAATATTTACTGGTTCCATTCATCAACCGAACTTGACGGATTCACAAATTAAATCTTATTTGGAATAATTTAAAATCGATTCCCAGAATTAAGAATTTGGTATTTATAAATGAAGAACACCATTCAAGATCAAAACCGGAGCTAGAATATCGATATTCAAGAACATGCCATCAAGAACACGTCAATTCATCAAGGTGACTGAGAGGACGAAAAACTTAAATCAAATTGCAGAGAGTGCTTATCAATTAAACGAAGAGGAATACCTAGGAGGGACATGGATATGCAATTATCCATGTATAACATAGTTATTGCTATGCATGTGGGTTGAGACTATATATGAAAGTTATATATTTACATACATGTATCAGTTCTCATGTTATTAGCTAAAATTCCTTTATAGAAGGTAAGGAATATTTATGATAGTTTTCTATCTTGGTATGATCTGACATGATAACCTGCTAGCTTTAATTTTGATTTGATAATGTTCTTTCACTTTTGCATATCTTATACGAGAAAAAGATATATAACACAATAAGTATAATGCTATCATAAGGTACATTGTAGAATCCTTCGCCATGTAACGAATCAATGTCATAGAATAAAAACTAACTCTACCCAAAGCTTTAAGAAGTTTCCGATTAAATTATGCTTTTGTGTTTTCAATCATCCGGCCTTAATGCTCGAAAATAGAAATATAACCTAGACTTTATTAGTAATATCTAGTGTATTCTTAATATGTCACAATATAGTGAACTAATTGAAGAAGTGAACACCAATTGAAGCAGCTAGCAAAGAACAATTCGTTGCTTCCATTCATCAATCTGACTTGACTGATTCACAATTAGATTGAATTTGGCATAATCTATTTACTAAATAAATTCACAGAATTAAGAATTTGATATTCAAATATGCAAATCAAAGAAGGCATAAGATAAGGTTGAATATTCAGGAAGAAGGAACACCAGTCAAGATTAAGAACTGGGGTTTGCATATCGATATTCAAGAACATATCCCATCAAGAACATGTCAATTAATCAAATTGATCGAGAAGGAGGATGAAGACCATAAATCAAATCACAGTGCGCGATTATCAGAAACTGAACCAGGAGGAATGAAACCTAGGAGGGAGGAGAAATCAAAGGCAAACTGTGTATAGCAAAGACAAATTCAAGAATAATTAAAGAAAGAATCAAAACAAGAAGGGTCAAAGATTGAGAAGAAAAATGCAGGTTCGTAGGTGTGATCGAACTATATGGCCGATAAGTCACCGCCACGAAATTCTGGCATAAATAACAACTCGACAATGCCATGGACAACATGATCACTAAATTTTCAGTACCCCATTTTAAATTCTACAAAACCATGCCATATGGGTAGTGAATATCAAAAACTATATTAGAAGCAAACAGATTATGGGATGCAGTTGCACCCACTACCTGAACTGAAACCGATATAAAAAAGGAAATTAAAGATGACCACTGCATATATATATTTTTTTCCAATCAATACCAGAAGATCAGGTCTTACAGATTGCTAAACATACAGTGCAAAACAAATACGGGATACATTGAAGATCAGACACGTTGGCATGGACCGAGTACAAATGGCAAGACTACAAACTTTAATGCCAGAATTTGCACAATTGCAATGAAGAAGAAGATTCAATAGATATAATGATGCAACCTTGTTTCGTAAATGACTAAATTCGATCCTTGTTAGATTCATTCAATACTCACATCAATAGAACAATATTTGGACTTGGATACCATGACACTAGATGACGCATTCAATAGGTAGATTGAAAACCTTAAAGGAAACTATACGGGTATGTTTGGCAAAACAAGCTGGTGAGTGGCCAGAAGCTGCTAGCTGCATCTTTCTAGATAGAGCAAATTGTCAAAATAATCCTTGAGGTTTAGTCAATTAAGCGACTTTAGTCCAAAAAGTTTATTTTGTGCAACCGGGCCATCGAAGTTTCCAATTTCTTGCCAATTACGTCCAAATTGTTAACTCCGTTAATTTTTGCCGTTAACTTGAGGGTAAATCCGACTTTTTAATTAAACAAGTAGGGGCCTTCTCGTCTTTTAAGATAAAGTCACTAACACGGGTTTGTCTCTCATTATGTCTCAGGAATCCACGCCCACCACTGCCTGTACCACCACCCCTCCATGACGGCCTGCACCCTGGCCTCCATCGCCACCGAAGCTTTAAACAAGACAAGAACAGTACATGAACCAACAAACTTTAAGGTTTGTAAACCCTAACTCCGTCCAAGAGAATATGACTGTAATTGATTTTAATTTGAAGTAAAATGCAGGATAATCAGGCCAAACCCTAGGGCAATTTTGACTGAAATCGAGAGTAGGATCCCGCCACGCTGGCGTATTCAACCTGGTTGTGAAAGCAGTATAATCGGCCTGTAACATTCGTTACTTTTCAAAATCCGAAAACCTGACCCGTTTTGAATTTTCCAGTTTTGTATATATATATATCAAGTCTCGTTACATGTAATTTATGGGTCATTCATCATCTTATATGTACTGAGTTCGTATTCGTTAAAACAACTTGTTTCGCCGTTTCAATGTATTCTAGTTCGTTGTTCATCATTTATATAAATATTCTCGATTATTTAGGTTTATCGTACGTTCGTTTCCTATTCGTTTTATCCAATTAACGAACACCCGAGATTTAAAATTTAAACAATTTACTAAGTACGAGTATAGTATATTATCCAAGATTTCAAATATCTAAACTTTTATTTCATCCTTAACACATTTCAAAGTGCAGGGTTTAGCTCGTAATATACTTTAAGTTTCTGTTTCAATATAATATGAAACTCAAGGGGTGAAAAGTGTAAAATTCATTTAAATTATATTATTTAAATAATAAAATCCCAAACCCCCTTTTTTTAGCCCCTCATCCTGGCCACACGGCCGGAAAATCGTCCGGCCAACCTTTAACTCAAACAAAAATGCGTTTTGATTTTAATTAAATTGTTGTAACGGCCTGAGAACTTAATAATAGACCCGTAAACATTGTTACTAACGTATAATTCCATCTAATTTGCCCGTAATCTAAGCATAAACCGCCGGAATCTTCTTAAAATCGCAATAGCGAACCTTTAATCGTTTACGTTCCAATTAGACCTATATATAGCACCTAAACTAAAATCTAAACTCGTCTACAACATCAATTTACACTGATAAACTCTCTAAGTCCCGTAATCAACCATTCAAGTTCCTTTTTTTCGACGAGCTCGTTCACCATCAAGCCATAACATTCACAGGTAATATTTATATGAGTTTGAATTGTCTTAATCCGTAGAACAGAACCCCTAAATCAATTTAAGCGTACATGGAACCAATCTGCAGATTTAATCCTAGGGTTTGAGGAGGAATATGAACATGAAGTTTGTTTTGTTTAAATGTAATTCATTTCGCTTTAATATCAAACTGCTAAGCTGGTCTAGTGATTAAGCAGGTTGCTTTATAAGGAAAAGACCCGGGTTTGAACCCGGGTCAAAGCATATTATTTTGGTATCTTTTTTTAAAACCATTTTACTTGTTATTAAAAACCATTAAAAATTAGAAAAAAAATATCAAATAAAATATTTTTAATTTAAATAAAGTTATTTATAAATTAATTTTAGCATTTTCATCCAAAACCCCAATTTTTTTTCATATTAGTTAAATTCGTGAACCACGTTAATATTATATTATATTATATTTATTTCCATTTCGTTCACTTTATAATTATTTTTGTTAATATTTATAAACGCTAAAATAGTCGTTTTAAGATAAAACCCATGCTCCGAAAATAATTAAATTCTCATATTAATAATAATAATTTATTAGTTGAAATAGTATTTAAATAATGTAGTTCGCTGCAACTTTAATATTAGTTTCGTTAGCTTTGATTCTGTTAAACTTTAATTCGGTAATAATAATTCTTTAAACCATTAAAAATAACTTTATTTGATTTCGTTAAAAATGCTATTAAAGTTAAACATAATATAATCCCGTAAAATACTATTAAAATATTATAAAATATTGCTTAAACCCTAAAACCAAAATATTTAACTTTTATAGTCCCGTTAGTTAGATTTTGTTGTGTTTTAATTATAGTTCGAGAAGTTCAATTGTTTCGGATTCTTTATTGCACTTTCGGTTGTTTCGGTGTCGTTATCGTGCTTTCGGATTTTATTGCATGTTTATCTTTGATCTTGAGTTGAGTTCTTCATAACCCCATTTTTAACGCTTTATAATGTTTTGGGGTGTAGCACGTCACAAGTTGTTCGTTTGTTAGTTATGAGCTTGTTTACAAACCGATTCACTTATATCGTACATGTTAATAATATTCGCACATATTGTTTATGATTATACGTGAACTTGCTTGCAACGTGTTTATGTTTTATTGGTGAAATTACGCAAACGCAAACGCATACACATAGTGGGAGGGTCAGATGGGACGTACCTGCGCCGTCTAAAATTACGACTTCGGTTGTTTACGTAAGGTGGTTCTCATTTCCCCGACTTCAACGGCTTCGGCTAAATGAACGGGAGGGCGACACTATTTGATTTCATTTACTTTACGCTTGAATATTTATTGCATGACGATTGTTGAATCGCGAGTTATATATATATATATATACGCAAAAAACTTATGAAAACTCACCAACATGTGTTGTTGACAAAATATATTATTTTCAACGTGCTGCAGGTTAATACGATGAAGTGCCAGGACAAGAAAACTAGTTATGACTTAGGATTATTTCAATGAATAATATTTGTTTCATTTAGACTTAATGTTATTTGTCTTGTTATCAGACTATTTGTGTACTTGTGAAGTTATGGAATATAATAAATACATTGTCACTATTAATAGTGTTACAAGCTTATGAATGATCTGTACGTTGCATCCGGGCTTATTCCGCTTAAAGCCGGGGTGTTACAGATTGGTATCAGAGCCGTAACTATAAGATAGATTGTTAGACATATCGACCTAGTATAGTTATAGTTTATTTTTAGGGCCCAAACCTGTAACATTCCTTAATTTTCAAAATCGAAACCCGACCCGTTTAAAATGTTTGTTGTAATTCGGACTTTCAGTTATTACTAAAGACGGTTAATTTATTGAATATGATCATTATGTTGTTTATGATTATCATGATGTTTTATTAATATTACTATCTCAAGCCTTAATTTAAGTCAAGTTCAATTCAATTCATTTATGTTTTGATTACATTTCAACTATTATTATTTTTATTAATTATGATTAATTGCATATTTTGAATGACATTCAACTATATTTATTTATTTTGACCAATTCCATGACTTTTGCCCATAAGACTTGTCTTTTGACTTGGTTTAGGAGATCTTTAATTCACCTAGACTATATAATGTATAACATCTTTACCTTTCATTAATTCTTGGTCAAACCATTTAATTTCATCATTAACTTTTGCTTAAGGCTAGCCTTTTGACTAGTTCTTGAAGTTAATTCCTTTAGCCTTGTTATTAATGATTTTATGGCTATATAAACATATCTCCATCTGTTATTTCCCTTGCCCAACTCATTTCTCACTCAAAGCCTATATTGCTCTCTAGCTTGTTGCATTAGTGTTAAAGTCCAAGTTTGACCAAGAAAGTCAAACCGTTCAAGTTCTTCTTTTTCTTTGTTATTCCATCCTCGGGTAATTTATTATTTTATGTAAAACACATCACGTTGTCACCTTATGTCGACAGTCATGGTTGTGTTTCACTATCGCTTGTCGGCTCGTTTAATGTTCGGTTAAAAAAAAGTTTTATGTTAAAAAAAACTAACCTTTGCAAAACTAATATAACCAAACCAAACATTTTCAACATGTCACTTCATCTTATCATTTCAAATATGTTAGACATAAACCCGACTCAAAACCGAGTTCATGTTTGACCAAAAATGAACCACTCGATTAACTTGTTTGCTTAAATAATAATCGGTTCAACAACAAACCGAACTCAGTAAAATTAACTAATAAATATTATAACATATATTTTCCCAAAAACTAAAATAAATTGACTAAAAGTTAAGTAACTAACTTGTTTTTCTCTTAGCTTACAAAAATAGAATAAAAATTTATTTTTATCGAACTTTTTATTCATGAAATAAATTTGATAAAAACGCATGCATAAACACGCGTATATATATATATATGTATATATCATCCCAAACATACCATCATGAAAGTAAGCCTAGGGTCATAAAGTAACCCCGGCATACCCATTCATAAATATCATCTCATGACCTACTACAATACGAGTAAACCTACATCCTTGAGTCTAGACCATAAGTAATGTCTATAACCTTATAAAATATATAACCATAGACGAGCCTCGAATATTCCAGCGCATAGAGTATAATTCACACATTTTTTCATAAATCCACAAGTACGAATAAGGCTATGTAATACCATCCAAATAGTTTAAACAAGTATAGTCGGATAAAATTGTAATATGGTGTGCATGCTAGCCCAAAACGTAAAAAGAGTAAAAGGGGCATCATGAACTCACCTGACACTAGGCACGAATTCACCACGAGCTAGAGGACCCCTAAGTATCCCCAAAACTCAAACGCCTGTCGGTTTACATACAAACATCACTAACGATATTGAAAGGACTCGTTTATCCTACGAGACGTTCTAACATGGTTCGAGTTACCTAAAGCCTCGACCTCATCAAACTCATTCATAACAGCCCCCGGGGCCTTAAGTTTACCAACACGACCCTTGGATACTCCCGGGAATAAAGAATTCCCAAATTACCCCCGGAAGCACTAGGTGATACCAACACGCGCGTTTAAGAGTTGTTTAAGCACTTAACATCCAACTCAGCCCCGTGTGGACCCAATATGATAATTTCATAGCCAACAAGTCCACACGACGCTACAAGAGTCAAATGGGTCGGTAACTCGCAAGTACAACGACTAACTATTCAATAAACGCAAATGCGCGTTGTACCGACCAGTTTGACTAACCGACAACCAATTTAGCCCCAATACTTTTAAAAATCATTTTACAATAGCCCGTATATTAAACCGAAGCTATCCGAACTGAATTTGTCATCACTTACTTCATCCGTCGCTTTAAACGCAACAATCTACCATTCTAGCTAACCAAAAACTATCTTTCAAACAACAACTAGTTGACCAATCAAACGAATACCAAAAGACATGATTTTAAAGTATGTTATATGGGACATACCTAGGAAGATTGTGGTTCAAAAAATCACTTCAAACAGCCCCGACAAGAACACAATTGAACATCCACTGGTTAAGCCTAAAACGAACTTATCAATCAATAACAAGTAAAACGGGCAGATTTTAGCATGCGAAGATGAATTTAATTACATAGGATAACCTTTGAAATAATTTATTAAATTTTTTACCAGACTTTAATAAATATCTTAGGTTTATAAAATTATTTTTATTATATTTTTCCAGCGGACACAAAAATCATAAAAATTCCTCCAACACAGAAACGTATGTGCAGCTATTTCAATGCGCAACAAAAATGGTTTTATTTTTATAAAAATCATTACCCAGCCAAATTAAACGATTCCAATTGGATTTGGTTCCTAACTAAAAATATTAACTTCTAGAAGTGGAACCAACCAACTTGGACTTGTCAAAAAAGAGTTATGATGTCGGGAAGACAGACCAGAATCCGTCATCCCGCATCAGCTTTGACACTCGATCTTATAAAATCATAAAAAGTATTCAAATCTCGTCCAAAAATTACGTATTATACCTTTCTATAAACTAGACTCAAAGTAGAACATCATAGAAGTAGAATCTATCAAAAACAATATATTTTCATTGAGTTACAGAACGAACAATAAACGAGTACGAATCTGTCAGAAATCGTTATAACCAAAACTCAACCCTAACGACCAATAAGCGCGTTAATATGATCAATTAAGGTGTATAGGACTTGGGAGAACATAGAACTAACCTTCAATTGAAGTTTTGGACCTTAACCTTGGCTGCACAAAAGAAAAACAAGGGTCGGGAGGCTGCACAAACTTCCGATCGGCTAAAGTGGGGAGGAAAGGGTTAGGGTTTTGTTTATGTTATAAAAATCTTACACTCTAGCCCCTCAAATTTTAAAGAAGTAACATCTTGGTTGAACTTGCATGAAAAGTCAAGTATGATAAGCTTACGAGGGTGGCAAGGAGCTCCCGGAAGAATTCCAGATCAAGCCCGAAAGGTACACACAACGCTACAAGGTTAAACCCTTTTAACGGAAATTAACGGGCGTTACAACATGTGACTCTGACCCTCAATGTTTTACAATGTGTTTTAACTAAAAGTCTGACAAGTCGTGGTGATAACTAGCTTTTGGTTCGATTTAATTTATGTGTTTTAACTAAAAGTCTGACAAGTCGTGCTGATACACGAATAACCAGCTTTCCGTTCGATTTGATTACACATTTTTATTTGGAACATACAAGATATGATACTTCATACAACGTGTGATTCCGAAGACTCAATTACTTTGAAAAGTCATTGGGTTATGTAAATAGTCGAGTTTTAATTAGTTTTCTGTGTTTATATATTCATAGAAATTTCTAAAATTTGTGCCATTACACGAATTGTCAAGTTTCAACCCGTTTTCTTTATTTATAAATTCTATTATTATAATTTGAAAATTCAAAAGGTCATGGTGATACATGAATCGTCTAGTTCCAATTTGTTTTCTTTATATATTCAATTACTGTTTTGGGTTTTGAATTGAAAATACGAAAAGTCATGGTGATACATGAATAGTCGATTTTCAATTTGTTTTCTTTATATAATGTGTTTATTATTGCAGTTTTAAATAAAAAAAAATTCAAAAAAGTTATGAACACTCGATTTTCAATTCGATTCACCACTTATATTAATTTTACGTTAAATTCATAATTTTTTTTGAGGTGCACACTTACTTGATTTTATTATAATTTATAATTCAAAATATAATTTGTGTTCGAAAACTAATTGGATTACATCGAAACAGAAGGCAAGCGGGCAACAAGCTGCGCCGCTACTCCTTTTTGAATCGCAAAACCCAATCTTTTAAAACTATATTTGCTGATCTTGGAGTCATAACATTACTATGCATGACCCGCTGAACACGGGTAAGTAGCTCCACAGCTTCAGGCGCGAGGAAATTCATAATTTATTTCAAAATTTGATATATTTTTCATATGTTTATTCAAAGATTTATTAGAATATGAAAACTCATCAGCATTTCAATCTTGATTTCAAATTTTGCTTCATGCGATTTCATTTCTTATGATTTATAAAGATTGATTATGATTTTAGGGATCTTTTGTGTAAAGTTTCTGTTTATTGTTAATACGAATTTCATATTTACGTTCCGTGTCATGTGAATTCTTCACGCTTCGTAGCTGTTTTCTTGTTTTCCTCGACGTTGTCCTAGAAACGCAACCCACAAAATGACAACCAAAATCATCAAGCAATTGACCATCGCAATTCCCACCATGACAAAGTAAGATTCACTATTAACCACAACCATACATTCAAATCTCAAAGCTATGCCTAAGTCAATCCAAACTCAACATAACTCTTGGATACTCAAACCTAACCCAACAAAGATATTTACACGAGAACTTATCCTTATGTGTAACAAGTACAATTCAACCACTTCGTTACCATGATGTCGAAATACTTCAAGCTGTGATAATTTCGGCCACCTCATCAACTCTTGCCAAAAAACTATACACTACACATTTATTCCCACAATCGGTTACCTAACCATTCATACAATACCTTCTGCCTTACCTTATGGTAGAAACTCGAGCACACACGCAAGACCCTGAAAAACCTAACTTGTTTCCTCTATGCGATAACTTACCCCGCGTTCCCTGTCATCCTAAAAGTTTATTCGATTTTCGGCATCAACGTTTAATCTTTTCAAAATCATCAACCATGCTTAAATTTTTAAAATCAATAAATTTTTCCATGCATATTCTTCCACGCTTATTCTTTTACTTGGAATTTCAAATCTCGATTGTTTTAATTAGTCGATTAACAAAAATACATGTTCATATATTCACCATATATTTTGTCATGCGAAGTATATTCAAGTTAAAATTTTCTCCAAAAGAAATTTCATTTTAACCAAATGGGTTATTCCCCATACTACTACTACTACCACCACCACCACCACCACCACCACCACCACTACCACACTACTACCACTACTACCACTACTACTACTACTACTACTACTACTACTACTACTACTACTACTACTACTACTACTACCACTACTACTATTACTACCACTACTACTACCACTACCACTACCACTACCACTACTACCACTACCACTACCACTACCACTACCACTACCACTACCACTACTACTACTACTACCACGACTACCACTACCACGACTACTACCACCACGACTACTACCACCACTACCACCACCACTACCACCAACACTACCACCACCACCACTACCACCACCACCACCACCACCACCACTACTACTACGACCACCACCACCACCACCACCACCACCACCACTACTACTACTACGACCACCACCACCACCACCACCACTACACCAATAAATATTATTGCCATTACTATTATTATTACTAATAATATTCTTATTAATATTATTATTATTCTTATTAATATTACAATTGATATTCTTATTAATATTATTGTTATTCCAATGAGATCTTTAAAATAAAATAAATCAAGATCTTTCTATTTAAACAAGTTATTTTATTTGACGATCCTCCGTAAAGTTTTCATAGGGCGTCGCTGACAGAAAAGAAAAAATTTTATATTAAAAGTTTTACAAAGTATTCTAAGCCTTAGTGCTAGCTAGGGATATTTTTTTTTATTTTTATTTTTATTATTTTTTTTTGCAAATTATTATTATTATAACTTTTCTTTGAGTTATAAAAAAAACACCAGGTCTTTACAATCGATTTTTCACAAACTTGAACAAATCCCAACAATCATTTATTTCCCTCATTCTTCAACGCCAATGAGTTTCGACTAAGAAATCATATCACCGCCCCTATAACAAATTTCATACCATAACCCATCTTTGAGAAGACAAGCATCTCTATCTTTCGTTTTCCTTTATTTCTTCTTCAGATATATTGTTATATATATTATTTGTATATTATCGAAATAATTTTATGTATCGATTTCTTTGAAAGTTTGTTTACGAAGTTAATATCGAATTTGGTTATTCATTAATTAGTGAACCATTTTCATGTATAGTGCATTTTGAATTGGTTTACGTTGTATTTCAATCTCGTGGTCTATAACCGATTTCCCATAAACATAGTTGTTTAGTGGAAATTGGGACCATGTACGGTTTGATTTTCTTTTTCTTTTTTTTTTACAAGAATTGTTTTGATTAATTGTTTGGTTCTCTTTCGCATAATGTTTCGTCGAATTACTTTATGATTTTGTTTCATCAAATTGAGACTAATGTCACACTTTGATTTTGATGTTTAAATTAACTATATCTTCTTGATTTTAATGTTTTATCAATTTGAGGCGAATGCTTCACTTTGATCTCGAAGTTTCAATTATTTATTTTGTGGTTCTTAAATCTCAATATGACATTTTATTCACATTGATATTAAAATTTTCAAGAACTTAATCTACTTTGTTATTTTATTCAAGTTTCGTTTATCTTCTTCTCGAACCTTATGCTTTACTGACTTATGTGTTTTGTTGGCTCAGCGCCACAGTTACTTACTCTCAACCTCATTATTTCATGTTCATGACTTCAATTGTTTTCATTCGTTATTCTAATTACTTCATACTACTCAAAAGTGTCACTCATTTCATTATAAGTTTTTATAACGTCGTTTATATCATTTAATACTTCAACGATTTCATTTGGTTATTTTGACCTAAAATTTTTCGTTTGTCCTTGACCCCAAGGGTTGTTTATTCATTTTGAAAAATTTGATTCGTATAGTTTATTATTCTTGATTTAAAATTTTTCCACATAAAAGTTTGTTACATTTATTGTTTATATCTTAAAACCCACACAATGGGATGGATTATGTGGACCATTCGACCAAGGGTAATTTTAGGTCGGCACGTAATTATCCAAGTCATCGCATGGAAGACATAATAATTACGGTGTGTGGAATAACTCGAAACCTGGAATGATTTTGAAAGACGGGACAAATGTAGTATGATAAGGGCATGGTAGATACGCCGCTGTTACATTCTATATGTAAGTGTCATTTCTATATTTTCAATTGTGGCGTCTTTCGGGTCATTCAAAGATTTACGTTATTATTTTTATTTAATTATGTATAAGTAAAATTGTTAAAACTTTTAACAACTCGTCGTATTAGTTGTTTTCTTTTAAGATTTTATTTTTATTTTAATTTCAGGACGAAATTTCTAAAAGTTGTGAATCCTGTAACAGTCGCTACTTTTCAAATCCGAAAACCCGACCAGTTTTGAATTTTTCAGTTTTGTGTGTATATATATATATATATATATATATCAAGTTTCATTACATGTAATTTATGGGTCTTCGTCATCTTATATGTATTGAGTTCGTATTCGTTAAAATAACATGTTTCATCGTTTCAATATATTCTAGTTCGTTGTTCATCATTTATATAAATATTCTTGATTAGTTAGGTTTATCGTACGTTCGTTTCCTATTCGTTTTATCCAATTAACGAAAGTCCGAGATTTAAAATTTAAACAATTTACTAAGTACGAGTATAGTATATTATCCAAGATTTCAAATATCTAAACTTTTATTTCATCCTTAACACATTTCAAAGTGCAGGGTTTAGCTCGTAATATACTTTAAGTTTCTGTTTCAATATAATATGAAACTCAAGGGGTGAAAAGTGTAAAATCCATTTAAATTATATTATTTAAATAATAAAATCCCAAACCCCCTTTTTTTAGCCCGTCATCCTGGCCACACATTCCGCCCAACGGAAAATCGTCTGGCCAACCTTTAACCCAAACAAAAACGCATTTTGATTTCAATTAAATTGTTGTAACAGTCTGAGAACTTAATAATAGACCCGTAAACATTGTTACTAACGTATAATTCCATCTAATTTGCCCGTAATCTAAGCATACACCACCGGAATCTTCTTAAAATCGCAATAACGAACCTTTAATCGTTTACGTTCCAATTAGACCTATATATAGCACATAAACTAAAATCTAAACTCGTCTACAACATCAATTTACACTGATAAACTCTCTAAGTCCCGTAATCAACCATTCTAAGTTCCTTTTTTCGACGAGCTCGTTCACCATCAAGCCATAAAACCAAAATATTTAACTTTTATAGTCCCGTTAGTTAGATTTTGTTGTGTTTTAATTATAGTTCGAGAAGTTCAATTGTTTCGGATTCTTTATTGCACTTTCGGTTGTTTCGGTGTCGTTATCGTGCTTTCGGATTTTATTGCATGTTTATCTTTGATCTCGAGTTGAGTTCTTCATAACCCCATTTTTAACGCTTTATAATGTTTTGGGGTGTAGCACATCACAAGTTTTTCGTTTGTTAGTTATGCGCTTGTTTACAAACCGATTCACTTATATCCTACATGTTAATAATATTCGCACATATTGTTTATGTTTATACGTGAACTTGCTTGCAACGTGTTTATGTTTTATTGGTGAAAATTACGCAAACGCAAATGCATACACATAGTGGGAGGGTCCGACGGGACTTACCCGCACCGTCTAACGTTACGACTTCGGTTGTTTACGTAAGGTGGTTCTCATTTCCCCGACTTCAACGGCTTCGGTTAAATGAACGGGAGGACGACACTATTTGATTTCATTTACTTTACGCTTGAATATTTATATGACAAACTGAAAATTTTTCTTACTTTTTCAGACACTCATCACGACTTGACTCAAATTTTCGGGACGAAAATTCTTAAACATGGGAATGATGTGACAATCGTCAATTTCAGGTTAACTCCGTTAACTCAACTCCGTCAATTCAAACTTAAGATCATTGAATCTATAACGCACACCTCATTACATTTAAACTAGGGTTTAAATGACGCTTAACACTTACTACATGTGTAGTCTTTCGGGAATTGCACCGAAACGCAAACGAGTTGACGCAAACAATTGGTGAATAAACGAAAAACGTCAAAACAATAATTATGTGATAATTATGTGTTAGACTTATGTGTTATGTGATAACATTCTTATAAACATTAACTTAATGTGCTAGACTAGTTAATTAAGCTAGAAAAGTAACATTTGGAAGTTAAGGGACCAAAGTGTATTATATTATTATTATTAATATTAACCTAAACCCTAACCTCCTTCTCTCCCTCCCCAAAACCGACGGCAGCTACCCCCCCCTCTCTTCACGATCGGTTCACACACACACACACATACTGCTTGGTTTTTGATCTTGGGTTTCACAATTGAAGCATCCTACACCCGATTCTAGTCATCTTCTACCTTTCCCTTGCTTATTTTTGTGCTTTGGAAGGTATAATTATAAACCCTAGAATCTGGAAATTATATACATGATGTTCATATGTCTTGTTTTGATTGAAAGATGTATTGATTGTTGAATTGATAGCTAGTATTGGTGTTATTGCATGTTAATCGTTTGTTTCTTAATTTTGAGTTCAAATAAAACCCTAATCATGGATGTAATGTGTATTTGATGTGCATGGATAATGATTATGGTGTCTATAAGGTCATATGAACGGATTATGGTCCATAGATAGTTAATAGGTTGAGTTTTGTTGCAAACAGTTTCTGGACAGATTGTGTTATTGATGTTCAATTTACTGTAACGGGGTGTAAATGTGAAAATTGGTTGAGATTATTGATACTACAGTAAACTAGGTTGAGTCTAGTTTCTAAAGAATATAAATTTGCAATTTTTGGACGTGTAAAAGTTAACCTTTATGATTTTACAAAAACGTTGTGCAAAGCTGAGTTGTTAGACCTGCTGTTAGGTTGTTTTGTAAATGTTATATCTCATGAACTACGAGACCAATTGGGTTGGTTCCACTTCTGGAAATTGACTTGTTGAGTTAGGAACCTAACCCAAGTGGTCTTGCATTTGTTGAATTTTTAGTTTAACGGGAATTTCAAATAACATTCTGTTGCGCATGAATTTGACTGTTATGAGTTTTCTGTAATGTTTTGACCATTGTGAGAAACATATGTGGAATAAAAATAAAATAAAATATGTTCTGGAAACCTAATACATGTATGCTTTTGTGATGATTTTTGATGAATTAATTGAGATGCTATGATCGGTGGTATAGTATAATCTTTCAAGTAGAATTTCTGTCTCGGTGAAACTAGCAGCTGAATTTTGTGAAAATGCATGAAACATGATAATTGCTAGTTAATTGTTATGTTTTGACCAAATTGCCCCTGCGGGGAATACTTGCTAAATAATTGTGGTGTTTTGACCAAATTGCCCCTGTGGGGAATAGTTGCTAGTGATGTACATTATTAATACATGACACGTAAATAATTGTTCACACAAGTATCGTATCACAAATGTACTTGTTAAGTCACACACGATTCACAAACGAAACACGAAACGTGATATTTGCAAAGGTATTATGTGCCGAGTCTAGAGACTCGATAATAGTTCCGACACTTAGAAAATCTCCTTGTTGTTTTAGAACGCTAGAGAGAGTTTTTCTGTGACGCGCATCTTGGTGAATTATTTTGGGAATACTTCGCAAACAGTGAATTCACTTACCCCTTTTAAACTGTTTTCAAACGCTTTTCACTTGGGGGAGATAACATACTCCGAAAACGCATTTAAGATTTTGTTAATAAAGATTATATATCACTTGTAAAGACTAAGTGGCAAACGCAATAACTAAAGTCCTTCATTCACATCGAACCGTTTAATATTGGATAATAGCGAGTCATTGTTGAGTAGTACTACTGGGTTTGACAAACCCCACCCAACGCTAAACTCGACTGGAGGTCGAGTGGGTGTAATCTTGGCTAAACACATACCATGGTCGGATAGACCTGGTGGCAAGGCAAATGATAAACAGTCAGCTTCGGTGTCGAACACTTAGTAATACTTGTTTTATAGGCTAGCTACCTATAGATATATAATTGACATAACACTATCTGGTAACGCAAAACGCTGAACGCAAAACGCTTAACGCAAAACGCTGAACGCAAAACGCTGAACGCAAACACTAAACGCTTTATTTTATATAAACTTGTGAACTCACCAACCCCGTGTTGACACTTTTAGTATGTTATTCTCAGGTAGCCGAGGCGGGCGCGCGGTATAGGATCATGCATTGTTTGAAACGCTTTTGTTTATGCAACCTGATTTTAAACTGTTATTATGGGGTTTTGAGTCGTCCTGCGTGACGCAACTTTTATCTCTTGGTTTTTACGCTTCCGCACTTAATTTCATTTAAACGTTTTTATGGTTTGATTATAACTAATGATTCTGATCCTGTTAGTTCACACCCTCTGACGGTAAAACTCCGTTAGTGGATTTTGAGGGTGTGACAGATTGGTATCAGAGCCATTGGTTATAGCGAACTAGAAATTGCATGCATACTAGACTATAACCGTGACGACCCATTAGTTATAATGATACGCACTGCATAAGTTTGTGTAGTCTTTGTTATCTTATCTCTTTACCTCTTTCACTCATACGCGCGCATACACGGCTTACCTGTAGGAATGTCGACGCCGCCATATCATCATCATCCGATCCAATGACTCATGCACATGGGAAGGAACCGCAGTTACCTACCTCATCGCCACCCCGTGTAGTCCCGGAACTCGAAGTGCCTGCACCGAAGAGGTATCGCTTATCCGGAGGCATGTACGAAAACGAAGTTAGCTGGGATTGGTACCCTAATATGATCAGGCGTATGGTCTACCGTGAACAAGTTCCCCCGCTACCTCACCCGAACCATCCTGCTTACCCCAACACCCTACCACCCATAACCGAACCTGTAGAGCGAGTTCTCGCAGCTGTTGTTTCATGCTTGGAGCGTGACGTGGGTTACATGCGCTATACGAGAGCTAACGTTTCCGGACTGTTAAAAGATGGAACCGAGACTAAGGAGGAAATTTCCCGCAGGACAGCGGCAATGAAGGAAATGCAAGAGGCTAGTGATCAACAGATGAAGATTATGAGAAAGATGCAAACCGAGATGATAGACTTGCAAGAGCAACTCCAAGTAGCAAGGACCCGAACCGAGATAGCTCTAGAGCGTTGCAATGTCATACAAATGCAAATTGCTCAGAACGCAGCCGAACCTGAGGCAGAGCCTGAGGCCGAGCCTGAGGCAGAGCCTGAAGAAGAGCCTGAAGAAGATCCCGAAGAGGAGCCTGAGGAGGATCCCGAGGAAGATCCCGAGGAGGAACCTGAAGAAGAACCGGAGGAAGAACCGGCTGAGGAGGAGGCACACTCAGAGGTGTCCTCAGATGATGACATCTAGTGATGATGACACCTAGATGGAGGGGTTGTCTCCATCCGAACTATTATTTTCTATGATTTTAAGGATTGATTTTAAATACTTTGTAGCGAATACAATGGTTTTAATCATGAATTATTATTCGGATAAATATATGGTTGTGATGTGATGATGTTTCTTATTTCTTTCTTACCTATCTTTTTATTACATGTATGGTGTATTGTATATGAAAGAAAAATTCATGTCTAACATTTTATGCTGTGATTCTAGGAAATGGCTGGAAGAAACGCTGGACACGGACGTGGTAACATCAACTTGACTGTAGCAGAACTCCAAACTCTGCTGAATGACCACGCGGCGGCCGCTCTAGCCGCACATGTTCAGAACCAAGCTGGGGGTCCAATTGGAACGTGTACCTTCAAGAACTACCTTGACTGCAAGCCCAGTACGTTTAAGGGCACTGAGGGAGCTATAGGTTTCCTGCCGTTGGGCTGAGAAGGCCGAATCGGCGTTTGAGATGTGTAATTGTCCCACTGCCAGTAGGGTCAAATTCGCTGCTGGAACGCTTGAGGATTCTACCCTCACTTGGTAGAATTCGAACGTACAGATCCTTGGATTGGAACTGGCTAACGCGATGAACTGGGAGGAGTTCAAAAACATGATGCGAGAGGAGTACTGTCCAAGAGAGGAGATTGCAAAGTTGGAGTCAGAATATTGGTCATTGAAGATGGTGGGTTCGGAAATCGAAGCCTACACTACCCGTTCTCACGAGTTAGCTGTGATGTGTCCGCGGATGGTAGACCCGCCGAGTAAGAGGATTGAAATGTATATTGATGGGTTAGCACCGCAAATTCAGGGCATGGTGACGTCTTCCAGACCAGCCACGATTCAACAAGCGATTCGGTTAGCTCACAAACTGACGGATCAAGCAGTGACCCAAGGTGCGGTACCACCTAGGGGTTCAACCACTAAAGCCCGTGACAACCTGAGCACTGACAACAACAACAGCAACCCGTGCAGCGGGAAGAGAAAGTTTGACAATACCAGATCCTCATCCTCGAACCCCCCTCAGCAACACCACTACCGCAAGCCCGAATTCACTCGAAGCTTCAACAATCAGGGTCACAATAACAATAACAACGGTGGCGGGCAGGGTTCGAGCGGATATGCTGGGAAATATCCGAAGTGCAACAGGTGCAACTATCATCATGCTG
Organism: Bidens hawaiensis; assembly: GCF_021521415.1. Taxonomy (NCBI): domain Eukaryota; kingdom Viridiplantae; phylum Streptophyta; class Magnoliopsida; order Asterales; family Asteraceae; genus Bidens; species Bidens hawaiensis. Next base: position 108,153 of record NW_027491480.1, read on the forward strand.
GCCCATGTGACCGTGTCAAGTGTCAGAGATGCGGAAAGATGGGTCACCAAGCAAAGGAATGTAGAGGAGACCTTGCGGCAAAGGGTGCTCCTAAACCACCCATGACAACCAAGGGATGTTTTGAGTGTGGACAAGAGGGACATTTTAAGAAGGACCGCCCTAAGCTGAAACAGAACGACAACAATGGAGGTAATGGAAGTGGCAGTGGTGGTGGAAACAATGGTAAAGGAAGAGCTTTTGTTATTGGGTCGGGTCAAGCCCGCAATGATCCGTACGTGGTGACTGGTAAGTTCCATGTGAACGATTGTTTTGCTTCTGTATTGTTTGACACTGGAGCTGATAGGAGTTTTGTGTCGAAAGCCTTTAGTCAACTCTTAGACCTAACTCCAACCCCGTTAGATGCTAAGTTTCCTGTTGAATTAGCTGACGGTAAGACTATAGTAACGACTCATGTACTTGCGGGATGTAAGTTAAAACTGTCAGGTCATGTTTTTGATATCGACCTTATTTCTTTTACGCTTAGTAGTTTCGATGTCGTTGTCGGCATGTACTGGTTATCCGAGAACCGAGTGGAGATTATATGTCACGATAAGATAGTCCACATTACTACCCATTCCGGCGAGATCATTTCGATCCGGGGTGAGAGAAGCGGCATGACCACCAGCGTCATTACCCTCATGAAGGCGCAGAAGTACTACGAAAGGTTCATCTGGCAATTTTGGCGCAGATTGTTGAGAAACCCGCGGAAGAGAAGCGAATTGAAGATATACCGATTGTGCGAGATTTTCCGGAAGTTTTCCCGGAGGATTTGCCTGGACTCCCTCCTATACGACAAGTCGAATTCCAAATCGAATTGACACCCGGTGCAGCACCCATAGCACGAGCCCCGTATCGGCTCGCACCGGCGGAGCTTCAGGAGTTGTCCACCCAGTTGCAAGATTTGTTGGATAAGGGTTTTATCCGACCTAGCTCATCGCCATGGGGAGCCCCTGTCTTATTTGTCAGAAAGAAGGACGGGACTTTCCGCATGTGCATCGACTACCGGGAGTTGAACAAGGTGACGGTTAAGAACCGTTATCCTTTACCCCGAATTGATGATCTGTTTGACCAGCTCCAAGGATCGAGTTATTACTCGAAGATCGATCTGCGATCTGGTTACCATCAACTAAGAGTGCGCGAAGAAGATATTTCAAAGACGGCATTCAGAACACGGTATGGTCACTATGAGTTTTCGGTTATGCCTTTTGGACTAACCAACGCACCAGCCGTATTTATAGATCTCATGAATCGAGTATGCAAGGCGTACCTCGACAAGTTTGTGATTGTGTTTATTGACGATATCCTGGTTTACTCCAAGGACAAGGCTGACCATGAGGAACACTTAAGGGTAATTCTGGAATTATTGAAGAACGAACAACTGTATGCTAAACTCTCGAAATGCGAATTTTGGCTTCGCGAGGTTCACTTTTTAGGACATGTGATCAACGAAAATGGTATCCATGTCGATCCCGGTAAAGTAGAGGCCATCAAAAACTGGGAAGCACCTAAGACTCCGACTGAGGTGCGGCAATTCCTAGGACTGGCCGGCTACTACCGGTGTTTCATCGAAGGATTTTCAAAGATTGCCCAACCCCTCACCGCTTTGACTCACAAGGGTACTAAGTACAATTGGGGAGACGCGCAAGAATCCGTTTTTCAACTATTGAAAACCAAACTCTGTAGCGCCCCTATTCTAGCCCTACCCGAGGGAACAGAGAATTTCGAGGTACATTGTGACGCATCGATACAAGGTCTCGGTTGTGTGCTGATGCAACTCGAGAAGGTTATAACCTATGCCTCTCGACAACTACGGGTTCACGAGAAGAACTACACGACCCATGATTTGGAACTCAGAACTGTGGTGTTTGCCCTTAAGATATGGAGGCATTACTTGTACGGTACCAAGTTTACCATTTACACCGACCACAAGAGTCTTCAACATATCTACGATCAGAAGGAGCTGAACATGCGATAGCGTCGTTGGGTCGAGCTGCTTAAGGATTATTATTGTGCCATCAAGTACCACCCTGGCAAGGCCAATGTAGTGGCCGACGCCCTCAGCAGAAAAGATACAGATAAACCCAGACGAGTGCGAGCATTGCAACTCACGATTCATACCAACTTACCCGATCAGATTCGCGAGGCGCAACTCGAAGCTTTGAAAGATGATAATCTTCCATCGGAACTCATGCGGGGCATGAACAAGCAACTTGAGTTGAGAACCGGATTTGGGTTCCACGGTACAGAGAGTTGAGAACTCTGGTGATGGACGAAGCACACAAGTCCCGATATTCTATCCACCCTGGCTCAGATAAAATGTACCATGACTTAAAGGCACTGGTGGCCGAACATGAAAGCCGACATTGCCACCTACGTGAGCAAATGCTTGACTTGCGCAAGAGTCAAAATAGAATACCAGAAACCATCTGGTCTACTACAGCAACCGGAACTTCCAATGTGGAAATGGGAACACATTTCAATGGATTTTATCACAGGATTACCTAAAACACCGACGGGATGCGATACCATCTGGGTGATCGTTGACCGGTTGACTAAGTCGGCACACTTCTTAGCGCTTAAGGAATCGGACAAAATGGAAAGACTGACTCGCGTCTACATGAAGGAAGTAGTGTCTAGACACGGAGTGCCTGTCTCAATTATTTCTGATGGAGATTCCCGTTTCACTTCGCACTTTTGGAAGTCGCTACAGAGTGCCCTAGGCACACGCCTTGATATGAGCACAGCATACCATCTTCAGACGGATGGGCAGAGCGAACGAACTATTCAAACCTTAGAGGACATGTTGCGTGCATGTGTGTTGGATTTCGGAAAAAGTTGGGAACCTCACTTACCTTTGGTAGAGTTTTCGTATAATAACAGCTACCACGCAAGTATTAAAGCAGCTTCGTTTGAAGCACTGTACGGACAGAAGTGTCGATCACCACTCTGCTGGGCAGAGGTGGGTGACAGCCAAATCACTGGTCCAGAACTGGTACTCGAAACTTCCGAAAAGATTGTTCAAATCCGAAATCGCATGGCAGCAGCACGAGATCGCCAAAAGAGTTACGCCGACAAGCGCCGAAAACCTCTCGAATTTCAAGTGAACGATCGAGTGTTACTCAAAGTCTCACCATGGAAAGGTGTGGTTCGCTTTGGAAAGCGAAACAAACTCAACCCACGATACGTTGGCCCTTATCGAATAACTGAGCGCATTGGTCTGGTGGCGTACCGACTGGACCTACCAACGGAACTCAGTGGCGTACGCAATGTATTTCACGTATCCAATTTGAATAAATGCCTATCTGATGAAACCCAAGTAGTCCCTTTAGATGAACTGCAAGTTGATGAACAATTACGCTTCATCGAAGAACCAGTCGAAGTTTTGGATTGGGAAACCAAAACGCTCAAGCACAGCAAAATTCCAATCGTTAAGGTTCGTTGGAACTCGAGACGTGGACCGGAGTTCACGTGGGAACGCGAGGATCAAATGATGAAAAAGTATCCTCACCTTTTTGAAGGGCTGACCAAACACAGAAAACCGCAAAACCCGACAAACCGTCAGAAATCACCGGAGGTATGAATTAAATTTCGGGACGAAATTTCTTTCTACTAGGGGATGATATGACAAACTGAAAATTTTTCTTACTTTTTCAGACACTCATCACGACTTGACTCAAATTTTCGGGACGAAAATTCTTTAACATGGGAATGATGTGACAATCGTCAATTTCAGGTTAACTCCGTTAACTCAACTCCGTCAATTCAAACTTAAGATCATTGAATCTATAACGCACACCTCATTACATTTAAACTTGGGTTTAAATGACGCTTAACACTTACTACATGTGTAGTCTTTCGGGAATTGCACAGAAACGCAAACGAGTTGACGCAAACAATTGGTGAATAAACGAAAAACGTCAAAACAATAATTATGTGATAATTATGTGTTAGACTTATGTGTTATGTGATAACATTCTTATAAACATTAACTTAATGTGCTAGAACAAGTTAATTAAACTAGAAAAGTAACATTTGGAAGTTAAGGGACCAAAGTGTATTATATTATTATTATTAATATTAACCTAAACCCTAACCTCCTTCTCTCCCTCCCCAAAACCGATGGCAGCTACCCCCCCCCCCTCTCTTCACGATCGGCTCATACACACACACATATTGCTTGGTTTTTGATCTTGGGTTTCACAATTGAAGCATCCTACACCCGATTCTAGTCATCTTCTACCTTCCCCTTGCTTATTTTTGTGCTTTGGAAGGTATAATTATAAGCCCTAGAATCTGGAAATTATATACATGATGCTCATATGTCTTGTTTTGATTGAAAGATGTATTGATTGTTGAATTGATAGCTAGTATTGGTGTTATTGCATGTTAATCGTTTGTTTCTTGATTTTGAGTTCAAGTAAAACCCTAATCATGGATGTAATGTGTATTTGATGTGCATGGATAATGATTATGGTGTCTATAAGGTCATATGAACGGATTATGGTCCATAGATAGTTAATAGGTTGAGTTTTGTTGCAAACAGTTTCTGGACAGATTGTGTTGTTGATGTTCAATTGACTGTAACGGGGTGTAAATATGAAAATTGGTTGAGATTATTGATACTACAGTAAACTAGGTTGAGTCTAGTTTCTAAAGAATATAAATTTGCAATTTTTGGACGTGTAAAAGTTAACCTTTATGATTTTACAAAAACGTTGTGCAAAGCTGAGTTGTTAGACCTGCTGTTAGGTTGTTTTGTAAATGTTATATCTCATGAACTACGAGACCAATTGGGTTGGTTCCACTTCTGAAAAATGACTTGTTGAGTTAGGAACCTAACCCAAGTGGTCTTGCATTTTTTGAATTTTTATTTTAACGGGAATTTCAAATAACATTCTATTGCGCATGAATTTGACTGTTATGATTTTGCTGTAATGTTTTGATCATTGTGAGAAACATATGTGGAATAAAAATAAAATAAAATATGTTCTGGAAACCTAATACATGTATGCTTTTGTGATGATTTTTGATGAATTAATTGAGATGCTATGATCAGTTGTATAGTATAATCTTTCAAGTAGAATTTCTGTCTCGGTGAAACTAGCTGCTGAATTTTGTGAAAATGCATGAAACATGATAATTGCTAGTTAATTGTTATGTTTTGACCAAATTGCCCCTGCGGGGAATACTTGCTAAATAATTGTGGTGTTTTGACCAAATTGCCCCTGTGGGGAATAGTTTCTAGTGATTTACATTATTAATACATGACACGTAAATAATTGTTCACACATGTATCGTATCACAAATGTACTTGTTAAGTCATACACGATTCACAAACGAAACACGAAACGTGATATTTGCAAAGGTATTATGTGCCGAGTCTAGAGACTCGATAATAGTTCCGACACTTAGAAAATCTCCTTGTTGTTTTAGAACGCTAGAGAGAGTTTTTCTGTGATGCGCATCTTGGTGAATTATTTTGGGAATACTTCGCAAACAGTGAGTTCACTTACCCCTTTTAAACTGTTTTCAAACGCTTTTCACTTGGGGGAGATAACATACTCCGAAAACGCATTTAAGATTTTGTTAATATAGATTATATATCACTTGTAAAGACTAAGTGGCAAACGCAATAACTAAAGTCCTTCATTCACATCGAACCGTTTAATATTGGATAATAGCGAGTCATTGTTGAGTAGTACTACTGGGTTTGACAAACCCCACCCAACGCTAAACTCGACTGGAGGTCGAGTGGGTGTAATCTTGGCTAAACACATACCATGGTCGGGATAGACCTGGTGGCAAGGCAAATGATAAACAGTCAGCTTCGGTGTCGAACACTTAGTAATACTTGTTTTATAGGCTAGCTACCTATAGATATATAATTGACATAACACTATCTGGTAACGCAAAACGCTGAACGCAAAACGCTTAACGCAAAACGCTGAACGCAAAACGCTGAACGCAAACGCTAAACGCTTTATTTTATATAAACTTGTGAACTCACCAACCCCGTGTTGACACTTTTAGTATGTTATTCTCAGGTAGCCGAGGCGGGCGCGCGGTATAGGATCATGCATTGTTTGAAACGCTTTTGTTTATGCAACCTGATTTTAAACTGTTATTATGGGGTTTTGAGTCGTCCTGTGTGACGCAACTTTTATCTCTTGGTTTTTACGCTTCCGCACTTAATTTCATTTAAACGTTTTTATGGTTTAATTATAACTAATGATTCCGATCCTGTTAGTTCACACCCTCTGACGGTAAAACTCCGTTAGTGGATTTTGAGGGTGTGACAATTTATTGCATGACGATTGTCGAGTCATGAGTTATATATATATATATATATACACACACCAACATGTGTTGTTGACAAAATATATTATTTTCAACGTGCTGCAGGTTAATACGATGAAGTTCCAGGACAAGAAAACTAGTAATGACTTAGGATTATTTCAATGAATAATATTTGTTTAATTTAGACTTAATGTTATTTGTCTTGTTATCAGACTATTTATGTACTTGCGAAGTTATGGAATATAATAAATATATTGTCACTATTAATAGTATTACGAGCTTACGAGTGATCTGTATGTTACATCCAGGCGTATTCCGCTTAAAGCCAGGGTGTTACAAAACCCTAGGCTAATTTTGACTGAAATCGAGAGTAGGATCCCGCCACACTACGTATTCAACCTGGTTGTGTGACAGAGAGCCGGGGACCTACGGAATACTCGCAGTCGATGCGCACGACGGTCTCCTTCACCTCTTAAAGGAGCTGCTCAAATTCGTTAGCGTTGCGCTACTTTACAGGCTAACTTATGTAGCAACAATTGAATAAGGTAACGACGAATTGATGAAACGTTTACTAGTAGAAGGATGAAATATTTTTGGTTTTGGAGTATTGTAGAAGGAGGTACCAGGAGAGACATATCCCCATGGCTGATCTAGGAGGAAGATGGGTGGTGATCGAAGCTTGTGGTGTGGCCAGTCGTGGTGGTGGAAGTGGTGGTGGCCGGTGGATCTTGGAGGTTCCATGGTGTGGTTGTGGTCCAAGTGATTGCAAGTCTAGGGTTTTAAGTGGTTGAAGATGAACAAAAAATAAAAGAAGTGTAGGTCCTAGATACGTGATCAAACAACTAAGTTCTTGAATCAATCTCAAGAACTAGCTAGCGGAAATCACTAGTGTTGAACCAAGATCTCGGATCTTGTAAGTGTTGGTTATTTTCGGTTTTGGTAAGAAAGGAATAGGGAAGAGAGAGTTGGTGAGTGGATAAGATAGATAGTTTTCCAAAGGTTGTTTAGTTCATGGAAGGATGCACTATTTATAATGCATCTCCATGCACATGTTTTTCATTATATTCCGCCCATTAGGCTCAACATTACAAGGCCTCAAGCCCAAACGTTATTACAACAAACGAAAGCTATGTAAATTACATCGTAATAAACATGAAATAATACAAAAGACTATATTAACAATACGAGACCGAGACCCACAATCTCCCTCTAGTCTTTTCATATTATCTTAAGCTTTCGTCATCAATCGATCTCGTATTCGAAGGGAGACGTATAATCAAATAGTTGATTGTCAACAACATAGTGAACAAACTTGTTGAACTTTTCAACTACTTTGTCGGTGTTGTCCCTCCAAACATCTTCAACTGTTGAAAAAGGAGCATTGTAAAGCTTCAACAAATCCTCCTTGTCGAGACCCGAAAGCTCATACTCGTCAAAGAAATGGAACGTGTGCATGGTCGCATAGTGAATGACCACCTCCTTAGTGTTGTTGTCGATGCAACAAATTTGTAAAGCATGTTGGGAGTGAACGGCTCATCATGGTAGATCGGCTCTCCATGATCTTTAGGCATCTTGTACCACCAAGATTTTCTTCTCTTGCCGGTATCGGGATCAACTTCGGTAGGATGAAAATAAGATCTACCTTTGTTGAGTGTGAAGTTAGGGTAGTTATCCTTCCATTCTCTACTCAAGAAGCGCTTGAACCATCCTTCTAAGTTTTCATGTCAAATTATGACAATGAATGCATATCTGTGTGACATTTGTGACAAAAGTAGGTATAACTTAGTTATTACATAGCGAGTAAACGATTAACCGTATATTACATAATGAGCAAACGAATAACCGAATGATACTGTTTATGACCTGGATATCTCGGGGGGGGGGGGGATCTATAAGTTATATAGATATATTAGTAGCTAACATATGGCCATAGTATGTAGAATTAAATGAAAAGATTCTCGTTTAACAATATGCTATGACTTTAAACACAAACGCTAGTACCAAAACAAGCATTGTATCATCCGTCAAGCTGAGAAAGACTTATAAAAAACTTATTTGAGATGTTTTAAGCAACTCATGAAAATATTTTGTATTTTTAATGGTATGTTTTTATTAATTTGCAAAAATTTGGTTGAAAAACACTCGTTTTCGCGTTGTTTGTCAAACCCGGTCTATTTTTCTAGCTTAAAACTGAACCCGAACTAAATTTGGACCCGAGAATTCACGTACGGCATGCAAAACAAGGAAAATAGACCAAAGAGGGGCCAAAGGGGACCCCCTTTGGTGGCGGCCGCCAAGCATGAAACCCCCCTTGTTTCTTCGCCTATAAGTTTGTTTAAATAACAACACAAGATATATATTTGACATACTAAGACCTTGACCAGCTTCTACACTTCATTTTCACCAAAAACCGAAGGTAAAAATCTAATTTTTGATGAGTTTGAGCTTGTTTAATCATGGTTTGATTAGTAAAAACCATTTCTAACCATGTAAAACTCTTCAATATGATCCAAAAACATATTTTGATGTTGAATTAGAAATCTGAATTAAATATTTTGTTTTGGCCAAAAACACGGATTAGGAGGTTTAAATCGCGTTCTTACGGTTCAAAAACTTGATTTGAAACCCTAACCGAAACCCTTTGTTTAAAGGCTTGATTATCGATGTTCAATGCTTGGTTTTGTGATATATGGCTTGTAGATACACTAACTAAACAACCAAGAACTCGGATTGGCGAGAAAAGAGCCTAAACACTGTTTGTGTCTAGGTTGTGACGTGCTTGTTGTTAGCCTATGAAATTTTGTAGAGACATCAGAGATCATATGAATGATTCTCTTTCCAAATTTGGGAATTTTTCGATAATATGAGAATATTTGGAGATTTTATTAACATTTATCAAGGTTTATTTGGGAAAAATGGTTAAGCAGCTTGAAAAATTTTGAAATTTTGTGGAGAACTCAAGTAATGCATCACAAGGTCACACATAAACTTTTGGTTCAATTATAGAACCCGATCTATAATTTCTGGATGCGCGTTTAATCGAGTTTTAACGGATATTTATTGCACAAAAAGGTACTTTAGCCAAGTTTTTTGGTTCTGGAATTTTTACAAGGATTTTGGAAGCCATTTTGATCACTCAGGAAAGTAATAAGATACTTCGAAAATCATTTGGTATAAACAGACGATTTATCGATTAAAAATAGCATATAAAATGAATTTTTATAAATTAATAAATAAGTAATATTTTCAAAAATATTTTTATAAAATATACACTTATTTATTTGTGAGTGTATAAATTTTCTTAATTTAACGATAATCAGATAATTAATTGTGCCAATTTAAAAGTTAAACAAATATATTTCTGATAAAAACCGACAGCTTTTTTATTAACGAACCTGCTGGGATATTAGAACATCAAGAGTGGTCAAATGCCATATTTTTGAATTTATTGAGCAAAACCGAATATTTTATGAGAAATTCAGAAAATTTGGATGAATTGTGCACGTTGTCTCTAAACTAGACTATATAAAACGGAAACGAGCCCTGCAGCAAATCTAGACATCTAAACTCTGAATTTTCTTTATAAATTGAATCATTTTATCAACCGACACGTTTACTCAAATTTGTGTGATCTTACCTATTTTCAAAACGCGTAAACGACCAACTTAGCTCGGCACGTGAGACGGTAAAATTGAGCCAAGTTCGATTTTAAATATTAGGCGTTTTACAACGTCACAATCTAAGACTACTGACATGTTCAGGCATGACAGCTATACCAAGGCTAGATATACAACCTGATTCAGTCTGGAAACTAAATTAATATTAAAATATTAAATACATGATACCGATAATAGGAATCAAGTTGTAACCAGTTGTACGAGCTGCAAACCGATATTGTGCTGATTACGTTGCTATAAGGTGAGTTTCATGACCCCTCTTTTTAAACTGTTTTACGAACATTTTGGGTGAAAAACATGTTTGTATACATCTATATATCTATATATCTGGAAACACTTTCTGATGTGAATTATCTAGGTGCTAACACACAAAAAGTCCCCACAAACACAGTGATTAACTTCGAGCAGGTGGCTTATAAATAGTACTACTGGTTTGACAACCCAAATGGGTACGGCACGGATGCCGAGACATTTCACCATTTGCCACTCGGGGCATGTTGTGGCGGAACGGGGGCCACAGTGGTAGATGTGGGAAGTGGAATCCACGTAGCACGAACAAACGGTTAAGGTTTCACTTGTTGCTTAACATAATTAAATCATAAACATCACAAGCATACAAACAAACATACATAATGTGCGTACATACAAACTAGAATTTTGTGGTTACGCATAACTAATTTCGTTGAAACTTATGAAACTCACCAACTTTTCATAGTTGACCCCTTTTTAACATCCTTTTCAGGTATACCAGTTTTGAAATGAGATGTTATGTGCTGTTTGGTCACGTGGTGTTCCATACCGTTGTAGATAGATACAAATATACTAGTGAGAAGTAAAGCGAGTTGAAGGACTGGTTTATGTTATGTATCGCCTAGTTTGTAAACGGTGTTAGAATGATGTAATATAATGCCTCTTTATAAAAAATTTGGTTTATACCAAAGGTGTCTGTTACATTTCCATTTTACGCTTCCGCAATTGCTAAACATGGTGTGACAATCTGAATAGCTCAAGTAGGTGAGATCCCCGTTTGCATGCCTGATTGCCCATCTTCTGCTGTCAGTGTGCCACTTGCAGTAAAGGATGGGTGAATCATCAAGGTACTGATAGTTTCCGAATCTAAGACTTGTAGATTTACCGATTGGGTACCATTTCTTCTTTCTTTCTTTAAGCAATTGAGAAGTTGTATCACCAGTTGCCGCAAGAACCACCACAGTAATTGGCTCTAGAACCGATTCTTCGGCACCACGCTCCTGAGTGTCCGGGTTCAGGGAGTAGTTTATTCCATCATCATCTTCGTATTCTTTCCTTTGAGACTTAGTACCTGCATATTCAACAACATTAAAAATGGATAAGAAACCTTCCTCCACTGCAGCGTCTGTGTCTCTTATTTTCTTCAAGGGATCGGTGGACAAAGGCTCATCCTGCGACACATCATCATGTGAAGCGTTTGTCCTCCAGCTCCACTGCCACCACCAACACCTCCATCACCATAACCGCCATTATTATCATCCAAGCCATCATCAACGCTCGGATCCTCATCAAAACTGTCATGAGGATCATCATCATCCTCATCCTCCTCGTCATCATTTGACTCCTCAACACTCTTTTCTTCTTCAACTCCAACGTCCAGAGCTACAACAGCTTCTGCACCAACAATATTGGAAGGCACTGTTGGGGCAATCATCATCTCAACACCACTCGTTACCATCACATCAACACCACTAGGACCAGCCATAGCCTGCTGTCCTTCCTTGTCTTTACCATCCCTCATTCCTCTCCTGGGATTCGCCCAACTCCCAAAGACAGTGTCAAGTCGACCCTCGAGATCTTCAATGTCTTGACCTGTCATTTGCATGATCTCAAAGGTTGCAAGATACTTGTTAGCCATTTTTTAATTAATTTTCAATTGAATTTTATTCATTCAATCATACTTAGCCAATCTATCCTTCAACCAGTCTATTTCGGATCGGAGTTCGGTGTTTTCGGCAATGAGAGTGCCGACGTTCCTTGAGGATCCTTGATCACCCTCAAGTAATCCGATCCTAGCTTCCAACCATTCAGTCTCCCGTAGTACTCGATCCATCCCCTTCTCCAAGTTATCTTGTAACTTTGATTGAAGACGAGATGATGATGGCAAATCGCTCTCGCGATAGGAGACTCTCGATTCCACCCTCGAACCTTCCCAAGTTTCCTAGCGGCTGACGAAGATTGATCCGTCAATAATTGTTGTTAACTATCTACTTGCTTCTGGAGAGTCTCGATCCACAATCTTTGACTTTCAATGAGGCCTTTATCCACCTCACGTTCACTCTCCAATTTGGCAACCCTTTCCACCAAATCAACCTCTTTCTTCCTCTATTCTCTCACAAACTCAATCATTAGCAACTCCTGTTTGGCACGCTTTTTGTTTGATTCCTCCAGTGCCTGAATCCTTTCAAGTATGGGATCCGTGTACATCGGAGCCTTAGTATACTTTCCACTTGACAACAGGGGTAATGGATTTGGAAGCATCAACCAAGAAAATGTTGTTGTTTGCAATCAGCACTGTCATAAGAACCTTGTTGGTGGCCTTGTTCTTGATTATGCACCTGTCTTTATCAAATAAAAGCGAGTAACCCTTTCTCATTAGCTAGCCTACGCTAAGCAAATTATATTCCAATTGAGGTTCAAAGTAAGCATCATCCAGAAGTCTATAATTCCCATGACCAATATCAATCTTCATTGTATCTTTGCCTTGAGCTTGAATTTGTTTCATGTCACCAAGATGTGCAGTTAGCGGAAAGCTATTGTCTAATTGAGCAAAGCATTCTTTCAAACTTGTCATACGGTTAGAGCATCCTGAATCTAAGGACCAAAGACATGAGTTGCTTCCATTGCTTATAGATTTTGTCATAAGAGAGTATTGAGGCTCTGGAATGAGGGCCATGAATAGCCTACGTGCTTCTTTAGTGTTTTCATTTGTTGCACCTTCATATCAGCTGCCACGTTTACATGTTGCTCGTCATTAATCCAACGATCTTTTGTCAAATGACCATATTTGTTGCATATGGTGCATTATGGAACCCAATATCTATCCATATTTCTACCACGTCCTCTACCTCGTGAATTGCCTTGCCCTCTACCTCTATTGGAAGTAGAATTTGACAAATTTCCATTGCCAAATTGGGGTCGATCTTGCATTACTTGTAAGGCATGTTCTTCATTCTTTCATTGTTTTGTTAGGAAGTCTTCGATTAATTCTCTCTTCATTTGATTGTAATGACCCCATCAGCCTGACAGGAGTCAGAAGAGACAGGTCATGAGATACTTCAATTGAAGGCACTACATAATCGAATCTGGGAGTAAGACTACGCAGTATCTTCTCAACGATAGATTGATAAGAAATGACTTCCCCATATGCTCTGTTCTGACTAACTATGGCCATCACTCTTGAGAAATAATCCCCAATCACTTCATCTCCTTTCATGTAGAGATTCTCAAAATCCCTACGTAGGCACTGGATTTTGATTGCTTTGACTTGGGTATCGTCTTGGAATTCCATTTTGTGGATATCCCATGTTTCTTTGGAAGTGGAAGTAGCAGCAATTCGAGAGAAGAGTTGCTCATGTACAGCCTGTTGAATAATGGCCACAGCAAAAACATCTCTCTTCCTTTCGTTCTTGATAGCATTAGCATCGGTTTCTTTAGTATCCGATTCCACTAGATCCTAGAGGTCTCTTGAGCGCAAAATGGTTTTGATTCAAATGCTCCAATACTCGTAGCCCTCACCCATAAAGACAGGAATCGGCATGGGAGGAGTTTGAAGGGTATTTGTTTGGTTGGCCATGAATTAGTTTTCCGGAAGGAGTGATATACTTCAGGATTTAGAACACCAGCTGTTCTCTGATACCAATTTTGTTGGTATAAGAGCAAATTAATAAACAAGACTTGCAGCCAAAGATTCTCAATTTATTGAATATTTAGAAAAGTGATAATGAACAAAGATGATAACAACTCTTTAAATAGAAAAACAAATAACGTAAACAAGAGAGAGCAACGGCTCAGCCCTTGTGACACGGTAAAAGCTAGCAGCTTAGCTTGAACATAATTTTTTTTTTGAAATAACGTACTTGCTATTTCTCATTAAAATCAAAACGATTACAATAAAGTGGCAGACAAACGGGCAACAAACTGCGCCGCAACCCCCCTTTTGAATAACAAAACTAATTCTACTAAAAACAAAGCATTGGGTCGTAGGAGACGACAAAGTATCATGGACGACACGCTGAACCCTATTTAGAAAATTCACAGCCTCCGGGCCAGAAACCCAAATGTATCAAAAACAAAAGGGAGAAACACATGTTGATTTTCTAAACAGGCTTTCTCGTGTTTGGCAACTTTGCCCGATTCGGCCTTCAACGCATCCTGACCCACAACAAATCCGCGGTCCCTAAGCCCGACAAGAGGAGACACTCCTGTAAGGTCCACACAAACGTGTTTCCCCTTGCCCACCCAAACACAAGAAAATCAGCTAGTCGTAGAGTGGACCTCCCTTTGAGCGGATCTGTAAGAAAGTTAACCGGGGCCTCCTTTTTAGCAGAAATCCCTGCCCGTTTAAGAACATCGCACAGAACATCCCTAACCAAATCATGCCTATATTTAAAACCAGGTAATTCTTTGCAATGCACCGCATGGTCTCCAAAGGAATCCAAACAGACTTTGCGGCAAACTGGGCAAGGCTTATCAATCGGAAACATAGGGATCATTAACCGGTACTTAAGGATAGCCCGGTACTCCAACCCCGACATGTGTTGGCCTAATCCTTCAATAGGGATGACCGTTAGAAAATCCTGAGCCCGAGGAGCTCGAAGGCATTCAAACACCTCTTTTTGGCGAGGAGATAGATCAAACTTCGCTTCTAAACTCCGGACGATTCCACTAAATAAGGCACTTGCCAAAGCATGTTGGGCTTTAGGGGGGGCGATGTCCTTATTAGAGAACCCGCTAAGATCAAAATCGGAAAGTGAAGTACGTAAACGATCCATCGCACACCCGTAATCAGTGTCCAACCCATCAATACCACATCCCCGAAGAATGTGGTCCTGCAAACTCCATGATTGTGCTCTCGAAGCCACAAAAGCATATGTAGATACATCCCTGGCTGAACATAAACACAACCCCCCAAAACGGGTCGGAAGTGATGCCAACCTCCATTGGAAATCCCCGAAGAACGGACCCCGACAAACCACGATGTCCTCAATCGCCCCTCGAAGGCCATAATCAAAAATAGAGACAGCTTCCTCCACGAATATATGTTGGCACGTTCTTAAGCCAAACAACAGCTTTGCGACCCCCATACATACATGAGCGAAGCAAAAGAAGCTCGCATTGAGGGTCCCGAAGCCTTGGGAGATAACTCATCAATTCCACAACACTAGATGCCGTTTTCACAGCCAAACTACTGATAAACCCCGCATCCTGACTTACAGCGCCACCAAGGAGTTTCACACCAAGCACTGGCCTTCCAATCCCACAAGGGAACAACCCCTCCTGCACCTTTTCCCCATTGCACGTTGGCCAAAATAAGTCTGTTTTCTTAACGTTTAATTCAAGACCCAAGCGAGGGCCCTCGGCCCTGATAATATCTAATGCATTAGCTACCTCTTTAGTGTCCCCGATAATCGTACCATCATCCAAGTACCAAGCATGGAAAAGAAGCTTGCAACGATCTCTGATTCGGTGAACAAGTA
The DNA here is from genome assembly GCF_021521415.1 of Bidens hawaiensis. Taxonomy (NCBI): domain Eukaryota; kingdom Viridiplantae; phylum Streptophyta; class Magnoliopsida; order Asterales; family Asteraceae; genus Bidens; species Bidens hawaiensis. Next base: position 123,895 of record NW_027491480.1, read on the forward strand.
GATGCAAAACTAAGGCAAAGAGAAAAGGCCCAAGAGGGTCCCCCTGCTGAACCCCAGTGGTGGACCTAATGTAAGCATCCCCCACATATAACCTAGCCAATTGCCCATATAAAAAATCTACCCATAAGAAAATAGAAGGACATCGACTACGTACCTCATGTAGAAGGGCTGCCCTATCGACTAAGTTGAAGGCATTAGAGAAATCAACGGTAAGCATAGCCAATGACCCATCCGAGTGAAACTGATTTAAAAACATGTTCGCGCTATGAAGCACGGCCTCTGCCCCACTAGGGACTCCCACCCCAAATTGAAAGTCACAGAGGTATTTAGCAATCTCCTTCCCGACACCCCTCATAGCCACCTTAGAGACCAATCTCCTCCAAATGGACCCTACGGCAATAGGTCTAATCCCATTGTCCGGTTTAAGCAATGGCGTAAGGGGGGCGGACGCAACAAACTGCCAACACACTAGGGCACCTTCCCCCCAAAAATAAATTAACAACCACAGAAATAGCCTTGAGCAAACTATCTGCAATAGGAGACCCCTCTCCACACAGCGCATCTAAAATGTGTTGGGCTCTCAATCCGTCCCGCCCATATGAAGTCCCTTTAGGGAAAGATTTAATGCAACCGAGCACACAATCAACGTCCACAACAAGAGGAGGATCAGAAAGCAAGGAAACAGGTATACTCGGAAGGGGTAGGATGGGATGCTTAGACACCAACACGTCCAAAGTATCCTTACCAAAAGGGGCAACCCCTGAAGAGCATAAAACTTTAACCACAGCAATGAAATGCCCATCCGCAACTTTTCGTAAACATTGTTTAACGTTAGCGCACAACCCGGAACTGCCAGACTCGGGGACAAACGTATCACCCCCGAAGCACCCCCTAAAGGTTGGTTAAAAACGATAATATAAGGTCAAGGAAACCATCACTATCACCCCTGGCTGCCAGCGCCCGCTGAATACTATGGCATTGCAGAGACTTCCTATTACCAGACCTGCGCTCCGGCCGAGTAGACGGTCTGAAAACCCGTAAGGTGCAACGCGGGTAACAACAAAAGTTTCACCCACGCCTCAACAGAATCTGGCATAGCTGCCACTTTACCCAGAGCAGCCCCTAAGGCTTAGGAAAAAGCCATACGACAACTATGAGGAATGCTTTTAATAGTCGTGATAGGGAGAGCGAATACACGGTCAAGGAGGGCTGCATCCACCCCCACCCTTCCCACCGCGACAGCTTCCCTCTTGACATGCGGCTTAGCAATCTCCACTATAAACTCTTCCACATCTCCTGCGACCCACTTGAACCAGACTGTCCCGCCATCATGAAGGCACCCCCAACGGAAAGCATGTAACTCCATACACACCCCACACACCCATTGGCGCGAGACCTTTAGAGCCTCACCAACCGAAACAAACAAATCCAAATCCGTGGAAATAGCCTCCCGCAAGGTCTCTGTAACGATTCCGACGAAACCAGGTATACCCTAACCGGTAGACAATAGTTACGTTATATTTAATGTCGGGTACATGAATTACCATAGTAATTATACGAGAATACATGGTTCACTGTATTGATTGTACGTGAATATATAATTCATCGTATTGAATATGCGATTAATCGATCGATAGTTATTGAAACCCGAACGAATCGAGGGTTCAATTATAGACGATATTTATAATATTTAGTGATTTTACGAAGCATTAATGCTTCGGGATAAGTAAAGTACGGCACAGAAAAATAATTTCGATTTAACGATACGTCGGTACGTTAAACGAAATATGAATACCAAACCGAGCAAGATACCATCATTCAAGCCGAAAAAGATGCGCAAATAATATTATTAAGGTGTTTTAAGTAAGCAAGGGTTATGGTTTAAACTTTTAAATGTATTAAACCGGTTTAAATGAAATGCATTTTTAAAAGCCGAATTAAGCGTCTAAACGAAAAACGAACCGAACCGAGTTTATCCAAAACGTTATCCACATCTGGAAATCTTAATATGTGGATGAGAATGAAGGAGGTGGGCCCCACCCCACCCCCCTCAAAATCTGCCATAAGGTGGATATTTCCACCATAATTTCATTTCCCATCTTCTCAAGTAAATAACCAAAGAAACCTCCATCATCTCTCTAGAAATCCAAGGACTTTGAAGACAAAGCAAGGTAAAAATCGAGTTATTTACGTTCTCATCTTCATTTCTTGAGTTTATTTGCAAGAAAATGAGGTTTCAAGTGAAAAAAAAGGGTGAAAACCTGAGATGAAAACCGATTCTTGCATGATCAAGTGATGTATACAGGTTATACAAGGGATCTTGGTCCAAGAAAGGAGTCAAACGAACCAAAAACGAATTTTTACGGTTTAAACTTTAGTTTTAAAACAATAACCGAAACTATGGTGTAAAAGGCTTGATGGTGAGTGTAACTTGCTTGGTGTTGTGGTATATTGGCTGTAGGTTCTGTGTTTAGTTTGTAGCTAAGGCGGAAAAATCGAGATTTAGGCGTGTAAAAGCGGAAAGAGCAAGGTATTTCGGTTTATAAATTTGTATATGTGTTTGGACATATTGTGATGTAGTTTGAGCTGGGTCACGAAATTTTGCAGGGATGATAAACATATGAAAATATGACTTCTGTGAATTTTTGGTAATTTTTGGATAAATATAGAATATTTGGTGAATTTAATGCTAGATTTTGGCTAAAAATTGTGAAAAATAGTTAAAGACCTTGAAAAAATTCTGAAAAATTTCAGATAAGCTTTTTAGGTCATGTAAAGGTCACACACAAAATTTCTGGTCATTTGGAAAACCCTAAGTATGATTTCTGGATAAACGAGTTCTAGTGTTTTTAGCTCGGTTTTGGCATAAAAAAGAGTATTTGAAAGTGAGTCTGGATCTGTAAATTTTTACAGGGAACTTATGGTATGGCAGGGGCCATCCTGGAAAATTTGGGATTTTTCGGGTGTCGTTTGGTATTTACGGCATATTTAGTGTTTAAATGAGTTTTAAAAATGGATAAATAAATATTAAGTACAAAATAAATTTTGAAAATATTTTTATAAAATTCTAAACTGTCAAAATGTTATTTGTGCAAAATCTCAAGATCCGAGGATGAAAAGATATTTATTTGGAATAAAAGTGAACTTTTATAATATAAAACGCGTAAACCAGCAAAGTTCGGGTAGACGAGCTGACTGGTATACGAAAACCCTAAAAATAAGCTGTTTTCATATTATTTATTAAATCGAGTAAAAACGAACCATCCGAAAATAATTCGGATGATTTGGGTAATTTTTATAAGGATTAATAGTTTCCGGTACGTTAAAAACGGATACGGATCCCGTAGCTAATCGGGACATCGAAACCCTGTTCTGTTTTCATAACCTTAATCAGTTTATCAGTCAACAACTATTTTCGAGTCGTGTGTGACCATACTCATTTTCGAAACGTAAAAACGGACAACCTTGCTAGGCACGCAAAACGGGGAAAACGGGCCGATAGTGACTTTGACTATCGGACATTATACGACATCACAATCTGAGTTCAGAAACCTATTTTTGGGTTAACACTGCTCCCAGAATGGTTATATTACTGGGGTAACGGTGTTCCCCGAGTGACCGAATGATACGGTTAAAGATTATATAAACAATAATTGTATAATAACGATCGTAGGTATCATATTACAGATTGGACGTGTTAACTGATAATGACTGTTGTTACCTGCTTGCATGTGCTAAGGTGAGTTTCACGAGCCCCTTTTTCTGAATTGTTTTTAAATATTTTCTCGGGGCGGAAAGCATGTTACTATTAAAATGTTTAAGTACATACTGAATGCATGGATTTGCGTGTATTTATATATATTTTATTGTACGGGAATCGTACGAAAATGTACTAAGATGGTGATTGTCTGAGTTGCTAACATTGTAAGGCCCTGCAACACGAGTGATTAGCTAAAAGCCGGTAGAGTGTGAATAGTACTATTGGTCTGACAAACCCAACTGGTCCGGCATGGATTTGCTGATGTTTCCCAGCCAGTTGCACATGTCTATTTTGTTGTTATTTAATTTGCTATGTAATGTTAGGCATAGCGGTTTGGGGCAGGTTCGTGGGCGGAGTATGCCACGGGGTTGTATGTGGATAGTCAGAGGTTTCACTGGTGGGCTCAGCATAATTACATCGATAATATTATATTATGATATTGATTTATCATGGTTTACTCGAATTGTAAACTCACCAACTATTCGTAGTTGACCCGTTTTCTCACATGCTTTTCAGGTACGATTAAGATGAAGTGATTGCTTACGTTCTAAGTGCTTGATGTGTGTAAGATTTGCGTGCGGGATGTTACGATACATTATATTAAATAGAATTATGTATCGTATTGTATGATGTGTGTATCACCTAGACGGTAATGAAATATGAGATAATGTAATTTGAAGTATATTAATGTATTCAGTTTTCTTTATAAACAATGTGGTTGATATCAGAGGTGTCTGTGGCGCCCCGGTTACGTTTCCGCTGCGGTTGCGGGGTGTTACAGAAGTTGGTATCAGAGCCATTAGTTATAAAGATTTAGGATGTCTTTAAAAGATACCTAAAATATAACCGGAGGCTCAAGTATTATTGAAACTGAATATCAACTAATAATATATGGTGACGAGTATCGGGATGAACTCGGTCGGACAAGTGAGTTATTATGGTCCGGAACATAATAACAGACTTGTCTGCACGAGGGAATTCAGGGGAAGTCACTGGGTACATTAATAGGTAAAAATGGCAACATATGTGTAAAGTATATAATATTATTTATGCGTGCTAATGTGTGTATATATATATATATATGTACATATCTTGTGGGTACATGTATTGAGAAATAGGACCCGGATAAGGAACCGGGGGATGAAATAATAAAAGTACCGAGGATGCTGAAATTTCTAGAGCATCGGTTGATGATAAGTCTGACTTATCGGGCCATAGTTATGATAGTACCAAATTAGATCTCCCGTTTGACATTAACCAGAAATATCTAGTAACCGTCACACCCAACCAAAATTAATAAATCCCTTACCCTACCAATACCGGTACCGTATATCTTAATAACCCCCTATGTTCACTCGAACCGCCGACCCTCACGTACGGACGGACCTGTACCTGAACCCATTATTATTCCATTAAGGTAAAAAAATAAATAAATAAATAAATAAAATAAAATAAAATAAAAAATAATAATAATAATAAATTTGATAATAAATGAGCAGATAAAAATAATATATAGAAATATATATGTGTATTTCTCACTCTCAAACATATGAGACATACCATCTCCAGATCGAGAATTACCGATTTTAGCGAACCTAGAACGCATGAGGACATTGACTGAGCAAGTGATAGAGTTTCCCATAATAGTAATTGATAATATTTGAAGGCAACATGGGTTGCGCGATTACCTTGAACCTTGCAACTCCCTATGTTATCCTATCTGTTAGATGCCTATACCCATGTATACTCGAATAGAATGATTACCCATACACAAAGAGGTGTTGGAATCATTATAGCATAGTTGGTTGTTCGTTCGTAGGTGGTATACCGTGTATGCCGGATATACAAATAGACACGGATATTATAACTCTGTGGTACGTAATCGTTTGGTGCTCACGGTGAGCATGTATCGGTTATGCTGACATGCAGAAGGATATTGAAATCAAGCATATTAAACATTAATCTTTGTTGAGAAAGATCTATATGTCAGTTGGTGATAAGGGTTATGAAACATATTTAAACGTTAACCGACATCAGGTTAAGTCCATATGTTATTATATTTGTGGGACATATATACTAGATACTGGTATGTGTAATATGTATGATAATATTTGGTGTGTATGTGTACCTGCTGTTATGATTGAGCTGGTAACGAGTTATACGGTGAGATTAGTATTGATTACTGCGTACGGGATGGGTACGGCAGAATGACATAAAAAGAGTAACTCCAATGATGGAGATTGATATGATTCAGTTGATTGCTCAAAGATAGCAGATGATGCTACCGAATGTCGTATCACAGATCACTGCTAGTGTTGATGCAAATGTGATCGCAGAATTATAGATCGAGCAATCACATGATTATGAATATTTCAATTCTTAGTGTTATTACTAAGAGTGATAATGTCCCACCGAATACTATTATGACTACAAGTATTAGTTATAAACTAAACATGAATAGTAGTCGTAATGAATTAGATCCGGTATGAAGGATATGTTTGTTGGTTGTGTTAAGGAAATTATTAATAGTTTACTGATGGTAAAGGGAGGAATAGATTAGCGAGTGGATAGAAAAGATCGAAATGGTTAAGGATATTGGTAAGAGTCTAGAACATTGTATAGTGAAATATGCTACAGATATGTTGGTAGATTATGTTGTATCGTGATGGAACACGATGGTACAAAATTATAGTTAGAAAATTATTACTCAGATGATATGGTCGGAATTTAAAATTCTTGGGCTAGAGCACTTTTATTCGAGTAATTAAGTTCAGAGATTGGAAACTGAGCTATGGAAGATAGAAATGTTGTGTGCTGATCACTTAGAACACGCTAATCGTTTGAAGGAATTGTCATGTCTGGTAACATGGCTAATTACTCCTGAAACTAAGCGAAGTGAGCGCTATATTGGGGACTAACTCCATCGATAAGGAGTATAGTCAATCCTGTAAAATATACAACCTTTGGAAGGGTTGTGTCACAAGCCAGCATTGATATATTTGACTCTATGGGAAGCGGACTGGAAGGACGTTAGGTGAGACGTCGAGTGTTAAAGAAGAGAAATGATAAAGGTATAGTGCAAGATAGGCTTTTGAATAAGTAGGTATGTCCTACAACCCAGAATTATACTAAGACTAGTTCTGGTGTGAAAACATGAATCGCATGAAGGGTCCTTCCCTAAATGTGGAAAATATGGATATCGGCAGGAAGAAGAATGTCGAGTGATAGTAGGCCACAGGTGTGGTAAAGATGGACGTAATGCCCCAATTGTAGAACCAATTGAAGCCGTGTGAACCGGCAACCCCAACCCATTCGTGTACAACCACTCCGAACCCAACAACTTCAATAACAATCCATCCAAAGAAATCAAATTATGCCAAACAGTTGTACTTGCTATGAATGTCGCAGTACAGAACGTTTCAAGAGAAATTGCCCAAAGTTGAACCAATGTGTCGTTGGAAGATGAACCTCATGACAAGCATCAACCTCTGATCAAGCAAGGAGCCGTGCTTTTGTGAGTAATTCGAATAAAGCACGTCATGATCCAAAGGTGGTATTAAGTATGTTGTAGTTTTAAATCAATAGGCTTCAGTGATATTTTTACGGTCGCCGATAGAAGTTAGTTCCTGTTAACCTCCTACCATTTGGAAAGATACCGATTAGTGAAACTATAGAACCCTATACTGTAGAATCGCTAACGGTAAATCCCTAATGGTTAACTAAATTGTTCGGAATTGTCCTATTATTCTGAACGATTAACCTTTCCTTATTGACCTACGACCAGTAAAGTTAAGAAGTTTTGACGTAATAGTTAACATGGATTGGCTAACTCAACATGAAGCTGAAATCAAATATGAAAAGAAGATGATTAGAAGCTCTCTTTCGGACGATGAAGCGATTAGATACAGAGAAAAGTGTACGGTATTATGTTACCACTCTAATCTCATCTTGAGATATTATAATATTTACGTCAAGAAGACGTGGTGTATTTAACAAACGTGATTGCCACAGATTTAAAAGAAAACATATAGAAGATGTTCCGGTGATACGTAAATATCCAGATGTTTTCCCAAAAAAAAAAAAAAAAAAAAAAAACTGCCCGGAATACCACCAGCATGACAAGTTGAAATTCGTATCGATCTAATACCAGGAGCATATCCTATTGCCAAAGTATCTTACCGACTTGCACCAACTGAAATGCAAGAATTATTGGATAAGGTTTTATACGACCTAGTTAGTCACCATGGGGTGCACCAGTGTTATTTGGGAAATGAAGGACGGAAGTGTTAGGATATGTATTGATTAGGGAGAATTGAATAAAGTGACGATCAAGAATAGGTATTCACTTTTTCGAAGTAAATGATCTGTTTAACCAACTGCAAGGGGTGATTTATTTTTAGAAAATTGATCTTAGATATAGTTATCACCAAATGAAAAATCCAAGAGGAGGACGTTGCAACAACAGCGTTTCAGACTCGTTACGGCCATTATGAATCCTTATTTATACCGTTCGGGCTAACAAATGCGCAGGCAGTGTTCATGGAACTCATGAACCGAGTCTGTAAACTTTATTTTGACAAATTTGTCATAGCATTCATTGATGATATTTTGATATATTTGCAACGTAAAGAAGAGCACGAACGACGTTTAAGGAAAATTGTGGAAGTGTTAAAGCAAGAGGAGTTGTACGCGAAGTTTTCGAAATGTGATTTTGAATACAGAAAGCGTAATCCCTTGGTCATGTTGTAAAGCAACAAGGATTTCACATAGATCCAAATAAGATAGAAACCATTAAAATTGGCAGTCACCCAAGGCGCCAAAGGAAATGCGCCAATTTTTAGGACTAGCCGGAGACTATCAGCGGTTTATTGAAGAATTTTTAGCATTACCCAACTCATAATCCTTTGTACGACGCAAATGTACAAATTTTATAGATGATAAGAGACCGCAGTCTCATATTCAACGAAGACGGGTAAAATTGTTAAACGATTAGGATTGTGGGATCCGATATCGTCCAGGTAAGGCTAATATAGTAGCCGATGATTAAGTAGAGAGGATCGGATTAGACTATTGATGATACGAATATCTGAAAGGATTTTATTAATGGTCGAGTTTGGAGAAAGATATGGTTACGTATGTTGGTGAATATTTAAGTTATGCAAGAGATAAGGCTGCACACCGAAAACCCTAGGGAACGCCACAACGACAGAAAATTCGCCAATGGTAGTGGGAATAAATTACAATGGATTTCAGGACGCAAATTCCCAAGATATATCAAAGGCATGATGTAAATTGGGTAATCGCGGATCGATTAACCAATCCTCGCATTTCATCCCAATCCATGACGATTACCACAATGAATTCTCGCCCAAATTCATGATGGTGAAATGGTATCTCGTCGTGGAGTACCATTTTCAATTATCTCATGTTGGTGCATGAATGTCAGTAGTTCATAGTCTAGTGTCTGTAATCGAGTCTGTATTGTTATTTATGTTTTTGTTTAAAGCGAAGTTGTCAACAAGTTCGCCTAGGCGAACTTGTTGAACAAGCGAAGTTATGGACAACTTCGCCTGAACATGTCAGGCGAAGTTGTCGTGTATTTATACTCAAGCCTACGGCTTGGTTTAGGTGAATCAATAGTTGGAAAATCAGTTAATCAGTTGTTCGTCTAGGTTGTTCATGTAGTTGAACGTGTGTTTTGTAACAGTGATATTTACATCACGTGAGTTCGGTTATAATATATAACGTGTTTCGTGTATTCGTGTGTTTGTGTTCTATACTCGTAACGATCTACGCAGGGATTCCGCACCTGAGTAGACCGCGATATCTCGTGCGATCCGTCCAGGGAACCTACTATTGGTATCAGAGCTTTTGCTCGATTGTGTGGTTCGGGATATTCACGCGGGTGTAGAAATCGTCCCGTTTCGACTATTCGCGGGACGTGTTTTTGGTGTTTTTGATCATTCTTACCTCATACCATCGTGTTCAAGCCTTTACACCGTCAAAAACCTCGTTAAAATCCGATTTACAGATCTGCAGAAACTTCGTGTTCATCAGGCGAAGTTGCCGTCACTGTGCGTAGGGTTTCGGCGAAGATATAAGGTTAAGCGAAGTTATCCACAACTTCGCCTACCTTCTCAAGTTCGCTTAACTCAAGCGAAGTTCTTTACAACTTCGCCTACCTCTTAAGTTCGCTTACCTCAAGCGAAGTTAAGAATCAGCGAAGTTAATCAGCAGTGTTATCAGCGAAGTTCTTCAGCGAAGTTCTCTACAACTTCGCCTACTTCAAGCGAAGTTATCTGTAACTTCGCCTACAGTACTTAAAAAAAAAAATTAACTTTTCAGGTTTCTTACTTTTCGGAAAAGATGTCGTCGATCAACATCTCTGAGTTAGTGAAGATGGAAGTTGAAGCAGGGTCGGCTACCAAGGCCCCAAGATTGCTGAAGGGAACCGATTTTGTTGCATGGAAGGATCGGTTCATACAGTACGTCAAATACCAGGATGCGAAGATGTGGGTATGCATCCAGGATGGTTATATTCCACCAATTATGGAGTATGAAGGTCGTGACCAAATCAAGAAGTATAGTAAAATGGAAGAAGAAGAGAAGAAGATGTATGAGGCTGAGAGCAATGCTCATGCTGCTATTACCATGGCTCTTCCACAGGAGATCCTTCATACTTTTAGGAAGTACACTTCAGCAAGGGAGCTTTGGGAAGCCCTTGAGAGCAGATTTGAAGGAAATGTAGGAATCCGGGCTTCAAAAATAAAACTGCTCAAGACCCAGTTCTCAGTCTTCAAGTATTTGAAGAATGAATCATTAGATGATATCATCACTCGATATTATCATCTGATGACTGAACTGAGCAACTATTCCATTTCTTACAGAGAAGAAGAGATAGTTGAGAAGCTTCTGGATGCTCTCCCACCAAAATGGGAGATGTACACTATGCTGATGAGGGAAGACAAGGACTTTCCCACTTATGATCTAGAAACGACAGTCAACAAGCTCAGGACCTTTGAGCTTAACATGGTAAGAAAGGAGACATCTATGGATCAGGTTCAAGATCCAAGTATGTATGGAGCTAAAGTCAACACTAGCTCAGGCTCAAAGACTGAATCGGCTGCTTACTACTCGAAGGGAGAGTCGGGCCCCAACTCATCACATGAGGGGCATGTGTCAGTTAACACAAATGGGGATGTTTGCTATGTAGCAGCTGGATCTAGTGGTTCTCAACTCCAGGCAAGCAAGAGTAGTTTCTCCTCAAGTGCTCCCAGCAACAACTACTCCAAGATGCCTATGAGTGTCAAGTCTGCTGAAGAGCAGTTTGGCCTCTATGCTTCTTTCATTGCTTCCTATGAGAACTATATTCAAGGGAAGATTGTTGATCCAGCTATGTTGGATGAAGATTACGATCAGATTGATGCTGACGATATGGAAGAAATGGATCTACAATGGCAGATGGCCATGATTGTAAGGAGGGTGAAGAGGTTTATGAATAAGACCGGTAGAAAGTTTGTCGGAGGAAGACCAGGGTTCGACAAGTCAAAGGTAAGGTGCTACAATTGTCAACAAAACGGTCACTTCGCAAAATAATGTAGGAATGAGCGTGTAGAACGAAGTCAAGGAAAGTCTACACCGCATAATGAGGGAAGAAGAGATTACAGTGCCATGATTTCCAGAGGAGATGGTGAATATAACTGGAACCTGCTTTCTAAAGAATCTTTTGAGCAGGCAAATTTGGCAAAGGTCGAAACAGAAGAAAATGAGAAGGCTGCCGGAGAAGAAAAGGCTCTTATGGCAGACGTTAATGACAAGCTCTCCGAGGTATGCTCTAAAACTACTTGTTCAAAATGTGAGAACTTGTCTGAGCAATTAGCAACTATTACCGATCAGTATGTTATGTTGGATGCTGAATTTAAAACCTTAAAAGAAGATCATCACTTTACTAAATCAAGAGAAAATAATTATAAAATTAAAATAAAAGCTTGTGAAAAAGATGTTAAAAGTTTAAAAACTAAACTTGTTGAAAAAATTGAAGTGATTGATTTAAGTTATGAGGTTTTGGAAGAAAAGACCAAACTAATTGCTGAGAGAGAAAAACAGATTGCTGACCACCAGGTGAAAGTGGTGGAACTGAATCGAAAACTGGAGCAGTTCAGAAATTCCTCTGCTATTCTTGATCACCTTGTTAGTGATCAAGGTTCCTCTACCAAGAGAGGAGGAATCGGTTATCATGAGGTTCCACCACCGTACAATCACAATTACACTTTTAACCCTAGTGTTCAGAAATCTATTGATTTTGAGGTTGCTCAGACAGTGCCAATTAAAGTAACTGCTAAAAAACCAAATGTTAGTGAAGGCGAAACAAGTTCGTCTGTTTCAAGTGTTGAAATTTCTGATCAAAGTCCAGTCTCGTCAGATTCGGATAAGTCATCCGAGTCTGGTAAGGCAAAAGAGGAGGTTGTGTTACCCAAGAGTGGAGAAAAAGATAAAACAAGTACTCAACTAAATCCGTACGTCCCACCATATGTGAGATGAACGGGCGGTAATATAGCCTCGACATCTAAAACACCTGTTAATAAAAAGGTTAAGCATAGGTGTTGTTTTAGATGTAATCAATTAGGGCACCTAGTTGCAGATTGCCCTCTGAAGCAGCGATTCAGAGGAGTAAGGCCTACTAAAACTGAGCATAAGCTTAATGGTAATTATTATACTGCTAAAAATGAAAACCATTCAAAATTCAAAAATGTAACTAATTCAGGTTTTCATAGAAATAAATCTCAGTTTTACTCTTCTAATAACCAAACCACAAGTTATAATTCTTTCAATTCACTAAGGTTTGGAAGGCCTCACTATCAATCTTCAAGGAGGTATCCTAGTAGGACTGACAGGATTTATCAAAGTACTAACTTTGGAAAGCCAAAGTTTGGGATGTTTAGATCCAAGACCAATTGGTTTTGGGTCCCTAAATTCTAATCTTTTGCTTTGTTGTGCAGGAACAGTTGAACAGGGCTGCCAATAATCTTTGGGTTGTGGATAGCAGCTGTTCCTGGCACATGACGGGTAACAAATATTTGTTACACGATTTGAAACCTGTTCAAGGAGGGAGAGTAAGTTTTGCCGGAGAAAGTGGAGGCAATATTACTGGAAAGGGAACGGTGTCGAACGGAAAGATGACGTTGGAGAATGTCAACTTTGTAGAAGAATTGAAGCACAATCTGCTGAGTGTGTCGCAGATTTGTGATAAGGAGTACACCGTTCATTTTACAAAGAACGAGGCGATCGTGCTGAAACCGGGTTTTCAGATACCAGAGGAGTGGATTTTGATGAAGGCTCCTCGTGATAGGAATACGTACATTATGGATATGAGATCAACTGAAATGGCCACGGCAGAGTCATGCCTTTTGACAAAAGCGAGTGAAACGGAGTCCGAATTGTGGCATAGGAGAATGGGACACATTCATCTTCGGAAGATGAACCATATTGTCAAGAATGGGCTTGTGCTGGGCGTTCCCTTGAAAAATTTCAATTTTGAAGATAAATGTATAGCATGCAAGAAGGGAAAGCAGCACAAGAAATCCCATCTCACCAAGAAAGTAAATTCAATTGCCAGTACTCTAGAATTGCTTCACATGGATCTCTTCGGTCCCGTGTATGCAAAAAGTCTAGGAGGTACTTCATACTGCTTGGTGATCACTGATGACTACTCACGATACTCGTGGGTATATTTCCTGAAATCAAAAGATGAAACGGCTCAGATGGTGAAGAATTTGATTACCAAAGTTGAGAACGTTATGGATAAAAGGGTTAAGTTCATCAGAAGTGACAATGGAACAGAGTTCAAGAATTTTGAGATGGAGATCTTCTGTCTTCAGAGAGGGATTGAACACCAATACAGTGCCCCTTATACACCGCAACAGAATGGAGTGGCTGAAAGGAAGAACCGAACGTTAATTGAAGGAGCCAGAACTATGCTGGCTGATTCAAAGCTTCCTGTGGTGTTTTGGGCTGAAGCTGTTGCTACAGCCTGTTATGTTCTGAATAGAGTCTTAACTGTTAAAAGACTGGGTAAGACATGTTATGAGCTTATGCATGGAAGAAAGCCCAACTTGAGTGGTCTAGAACCATTCGGGTCCCCTTGTTCGATTTTGAAGACAAATTCTAAATTTGGTGAAGTAGCCGATGAAGGAATCTTAGTCGGTTATGTTGTTGGGACTCCCAACAGACGTGTCTTCAATACATCGACAAGCAAGATTGAGGTGGTGTGTAACACAGATATCACAAGTTACCAACCGCCAAAACCAAGCAACGGACCTGCGGAGTTTTTCGACTATGTTAAACTTTTTAAGTCTTTTAACATACCGGATTTAGATATCTCTGAAGAAGAAGAAAGAGTTTCTACGAAGATGATCCTTGATGAGGAAGAAAATCTATTGCAAAGACAGCTGATTGATAAATGTCAACCTTCCTCATCAAATACTATCGATACCCCTGCTGCCTCAACTGAAGAAGAATTTATCAATCCTTTTCACTCTCAGCATGAAACAACCATTGACGAGCTCTCTTCTAACTTGGAAGACAATTTGCATGTCGGTTCTGTTCCGACCACGAGAATTCATAAAGATCACCCTTTGGAGAATGTGATTGGTGATGTGTCCTCCGGTGTACAAACAAGACGTAGCTTGGATGAGCACACCTGTGTTTACACAAGCATTAAGGAGACAGGAATAATCAACGAATGCTTGTACACCTGCTTTATCAGCCAGATTGAACCGAAAAATTATCAAATGGCTTTAAAGGACAGCTCGTGGGTCGAAGCCATGCAAGAAGAGTTGGCTCAGTTCAAGAAAATGGAAGTTTGGGATTTGGTTGAAAAACCAAAGCATGTGCATGCGATTGGCACAAAATGGGTGTTTAAGTGCAAGAGAGATGAGAAAGGGATTATCATAAGAAACAAGGCGAGGCTAGTTGTGAAAGGATTCAATCAACAAGAGGGGATTGATTATAATGAAGTGTTCGCTCATGTCGCAAGGTTGGAAGCCATAAGATTGTTTTTGGCGTTTGCTGCATATAAAAAGATGAAGGTATTTCAGTTGGACGTGAAGAGTGCTTTTTTGAATGGGAAAATTGATGAGGTTGTGTATGTTGAGCAACCTCCGGGTTTTCCTGACCTAGATTTTCAAGACCATGTGTACAAGTTAAGCAAGGCATTGTATGGATTACATCAGGCACCTCGTGCCTGGTACTCAACTCTGTCAGACTACTTGCTTGAAAATGGGTTTGAAAGAGGTCAGATAGATAGCACGCTGTTTGTGAAGAGACAAGGAAGCGACTTCCTGCTAGTGCAAGTCTACGTGGATGACATTATTTTTGCTGCATCAAAAGTCTCCATGCGTCAAGATTTTGAGGCCGTCATGAAGAAAAGGTTTGAAATGAGTGCTATGGGTGAACTAACTTTCTTTTTAGGATTGCAGGTTGATCAAAAGAAGGATGGGATGTTCATTCACCAGACCAAGTATGTCCATGATGTGCTCAAACGATTCAAGATGGAGGACAGCACTCCATTCGACACTCCAATCTGCGTCAATCACAAATTGGGTGCTGAGTCAGACGGTGATGCAAATGTGGACCCAACTCAGTATCGGGCTATTATAGGTTCTTTAATGTACTTAACTGTTTCTAGGCCTGATATAATGTTTGCTGTTTGTCTTTGTGCTCGTTTTCAGGCAAACCCAAAGGAATCTCACATGAAATGTGTGAAGAGGATCTTGCGGTATCTCAAGGGAAAACCGAAGCTGGGGTTGTGGTACCCGAGAGGAGGAGACTTGGAGCTAGTCGCCTACACAGACTCTGATTATGGTGGGTGCAATCAGAGTCGGAAGTCAACAACAGGAGGATGTCAGTTTCTTGGTGGCAGATTGGTGTCGTGGCAATGCAAGAAACAGACTTCGGTCGCAATTTCAACCTGTGAAGCAGAATACATGGCAGCATCCAACTGCTGCTCCCAGGTTCTTTGGATTCAACAACAGTTGCGCGACTATGGTATGAATTTCTTACTTACTCCTATTTGCATTGATAACACAGCTGCTATCTCAGTAACTAACAATCCCGTGAAACATAGTAAAACTAAACATATTGACATACGTCATCATTTCATACGGGATTGTGCTGAGAAGAAACTGATAGTGCTTGAAAAGGTGGATACGCTTGATAATTTCGCTGATCTTTATACTAAAGCGTTTGATAAAACAAGATTTCAAAACCTTATCGAGCTAAATGGGATGATCAATCCCGAGTAACCATGCTTTTCTTGTAATATTTAAAAAAAAAAAAAAAGGGTCACTATCGCTTAAAAATATGTCGGTTACATCAGTTTGAAGGACTTGTCTTCGGATATGTTTTGGTCCTCATTTTCTACTTGTAGATTTTAAGGATAGCCATTAACCAGATTACTGATTGTGACCGGGGCGGTTTATGATGAGTTTTCATTCTTTCGCTTAAAATTAGTCGATCATACTTAGTTATAAGGACACATACTAGTATGTGGTCGGTCCAGCTGATCCATTGGATCTTCGGGATAGCCGTTTACCTGAAGACTTTGTTTTGGTCGGGGCGATTAATGTTAAAATTTTGAAAAAAAGGGAAATGAAATTATTTTTCAAGTCTACTACTTCGTAAGAAGTACGTTTGCTATGTTAAACGGAAAATTGATCCAACCTTGGAAAATGATAGATATACTAACTTTGTGTGCTTAACTGGTGAGGTTATTAGGCTTAAAAGGCTTTAGGACAGTCATTGTATGTCAAGGTAACTTTTTATGGTGCGTAAAAGTAGACGTGATACAAACTAAAATTACTTGATTTTACGTGGAAACTCCTTAAGAGTTTTGCTTGTCTTCATTTTTATCTTTCCAAGTGATAGGCAGAAAAGCAATTACCCAGTCATACACGAGCCCATGGGTGGTCTGATTCCCGTGAAAATAGCGTTTCAAGAAACTGCATTGATCCAGATTCGGGACTTGCAGTTATTTACTACTCTGAAGTCTATGTAAATTTGTGAGTTAAAAAAAAAAAAAAAAATTTGTAGAGTCGACGGTCGTCGCAAATGCAGGGTTGTCGGTCACGATACCACCTGCGGTTACGTCCACAATTGCTTCTGAAGTCCCTGTTGCATTCGAAATCCCTGCTGAGTATACTCCAGATACATCTAATATGAGATTTGATTTCGATGCAACCATCTCAGACTCGGAGAGAATAGCTGCACTTGAGCGGGTCGTGGCAGAGCAATCAAGGATCAACTTTATCCAGACCCAGGCTATTCAACGCCTTGTAGCAGAAAATCAACTACAGTCGTCCCTCCTGGTTGAGCATGGGAGGATTATAGATGCTATGAAGGCGTTCTTGGCATCTCAGGGGGAGACAGGCTGTAGAGGCGACGAGTTAAGGACTAAGAAGAGAAACGACAGAGACGATGATCCCAATGCACCAAAAGGTGCAGGTGGTGAGTTGCCAAGAACTACTCAAGCTCTTGGGACTTCCACAGCTCAGGGGGAGTCTGCAGGTGCAGTTGGTGGTGATGAGGTGGTGATGGTTGATGATGAAGATGATGTGATTGATGCGTTGAGAGAGTTAGATGATGATATGCTAGATGATGATGTGTTTGATGATGATGTGCTGCCGTGTGAGGAGATTGAGAAGATTGGCGCACAGATTGTGATTGAAGATGGGATAGAAGAGGGGGAGATAGTAGAAGAAGACGTTGAACACGAGATCCCAGATGTTGAGAAAGCCGACATGGGTACTGAGATGGATGAGACTGAGTGGGAGGAGCAGCCTAGGTGGAAGGAAGGCTGTGCTCATTGGTTTATTAAGACCAAGAAGCCTGCTGTTCCAGCCATGTTCAAGAAGAGTTATAACATCAAAGGCTATGCTGAGTCGAAGAAGGGAAATATCTGTTGGATATATGATGAACAGATAAAGTTGTTTGTGGTGAAGCGTTATGATGGTATTCAATACTTCAAAAGAACCCTGAGATCTCTCAATACGTTGCCGGAATGTGAGGTGAAGGATTTGGCCAGGTTGGGCCTGATAAATAGAAGTGACGACAACATGGCAAGAGTGATTGGGAAGATCGTGTGGAAAGAAAGCATAAAAGA
The DNA here is from genome assembly GCF_021521415.1 of Bidens hawaiensis. Taxonomy (NCBI): domain Eukaryota; kingdom Viridiplantae; phylum Streptophyta; class Magnoliopsida; order Asterales; family Asteraceae; genus Bidens; species Bidens hawaiensis. The sequence goes on from NW_027491480.1 coordinate 141,813, forward strand.
GAAGAAGTTTGAATTATTAAAGCCACAGAAGGGAAAGCTCGTGGAGGATACAGAAAAGGGAATGAGAGCAGATGGCAAGCCATGGATGGTGATGAAGTACAAACCGATCCGATGCATCAAGGAGGTTCCAATGAAGACTATGCCTCAAGATGTGTTGAAGAATCTAAAATGGTGGTACGTTGATTGCCAGACTGCTGAAGCCGTGATGGAAGACGAAAGACGAACAAGAAGTGCTGAGGGTGTATGATCCGATGCATCTTGTTAACTTATCGAAAGCTGATCTGCAAGTGTTGAATGAAAAGAAGATATTCTATATTCCTGCTTGGAAGGATGAAGCAAGGAAATATCAGCGAGTAGTCACGGTATGTGTTAGAGAAGGAGTGCATGCGTGAAGATACAGGATTACAAGATAAGAGCTTAAAGATCAAGATATTAAGCTACTGCCAAGGGGGAGTCTGTTGGTGCATGAATGTCAGTAGTTCATAGTCTAGTGTCTGTAATCGAGTCTGTATTGTTATTTATGTTTTTGTTTAAAGCGAAGTTGTCAACAAGTTCGCCTAGGCGAACTTGTTGAACAAGCGAAGTTATGGACAACTTCGCCTGAACATGTCAGGCGAAGTTGTCGTGTATTTATACTCAAGCCTACGGCTTGGTTTAGGTGAATCAATAGTTGGAAAATCAGTTAATCAGTTGTTCGTCTAGGTTGTTCGTGTAGTTGAACGTGTGTTTTGTAACAGTGATATTTACATCACGTGAGTTCGGTTATAATATATAACGTGTTTCGTGTATTCGTGTGTTTGTGTTCTATACTCGTAACGATCTACGCAGGGATTCCGCACCTGAGTAGACCGCGATATCTCTTGCGATCCGTCCAGGGAACCTACATCTCAGATCGAAATAGTCATCCTACTTTCATTATTGGAAGGCGGGGAAGGAAGCATCGAGAGCTTGAAGCTTTCTATGGGTGAAGTAATTATCACCAATTTGTTAAATTGAAAATGGGCGTCACTCAAGCCATAAGATTTGAATTGATTCGAGAAACAACCAATCGGATTTATAATATTTAAGATAAGTTGAAAGCAGCGCGAGATTGGCAAAGGATTTATGCCAACATTCAAAGGAAACCATTGTCACTGGAAAGAGGTGATAAGGCATTTTTAAGGCATCACCTTAGAGAGGTGATATAAGGTTTGGCAAAACCGAAAATAGCTCCTTAATATATTGGACCTTATGAGACTATCTCCATGATTGGTCATTTAGTTTATCGATTAAAGTACTCCATGGGCTAAGTACTATACATGATGATTTGCCATGTATACGGATTGAAAAGTACCTAGGCGATGAGGCAACGAAAGTACCAGTAATGGAGGTACTCATAGAAGACATGCTTGATATCATAAATAATTCCGTAGAGATAGTAGACGGGAAAACTAAACAGTTTGGACACACCAAGCTTTATTGATTAAGATTAAGTGGAATTCACAGCGAGGACCAGATTATACCTGGTAACGCGAGGGTGAATTCTGAAGGAAAAACCCCCACCTTTCTTTCGGAAGGGGATAGTGGGCGTGTAAAATTTCGAGGACGAAATTTCTTAACAGGGGGAGAATGTAACGATTCCGACGAAACCAGGTATACCCTAACCGGTAGACAATAGTTACGTTATATTTAATGTCGGGTACATGAATTAACATAGTAATTATACGAGAATACATGGTTCACTGTATTGATTGTACGTGAATATATAATTCATCGTATTGAATATGCGATTAATCGATCGATAGTTATTGAAACCCGAACGAATCGAGGGTTCAATTATAGACGATATCTATAATATTTAGTGATTTTACGAAGCATTAATGCTTCGGGATAAGTAAAGTACGGCACAGAAAAAGAATTTCGATTTAACGATACGTCGGTACGTTAAACGAAATATGAATACCAAACCGAGCAAGATACCATCATTCAAGCCGAAAAAGATGCGCAAATAATATTATTAAGGTGTTTTAAGTAAACAAGGGTTATGGTTTAAACTTTTAAATGTATTAAACCGGTTTAAATGAAATGCATTTTTAAAAGCCGAATTAAGCGTCTACACGAAAAACGAACCGAACCGAGTTTATCCAAAACGTTATCCACATCTGGAAATCTTAATATGTGGATGAGAATGAAGGAGGTGGGCCCCACCCCACCCCCCTCAAAATCTGCCATAAGGTGGATATTTCCACCATAATTTCATTTCCCATCTTCTTAAGTAAATAACCAAAGAAACCTCCATCATCTCTCTAGAAATCCAAGGATTTTGAAGACAAAGCAAGGTAAAAATCGAGTTATTTACGTTCTCATCTTCATTTCTTGAGTTTATTTGCAAGAAAATGAGGTTTCAAGTGAAAAAAAAGGGTGAAAACCCGAGATGAAAACCGATTCTTGCATGATCAAGTGATGTATACGGGTTATACAAGGGATCTTGGTCCAAGAAAGGAGTCAAACGAACCAAAAACGAATTTTTACGGTTTAAACTTTAGTTTTAAAACAATAACCGAAACTATGGTGTAAAAGGCTTGATGGTGAGTGTAACTTGCTTGGTGTTGTGGTATATTGGCTGTAGGTTCTGTGTTTAGTTTGTAGCTAAGGCGGAAAAATCGAGATTTAGGCGTGTAAAAGCGGAAAGAGCAAGGTATTTCGGTTTATAAATTTGTATATGTGTTTGGACAGATTGTGATGTATTTTGAGCTGGGTCACGAAATTTTGCAGGGATGATAAACATATGAAAATATGACTTCTGTGAATTTTTGGTAATTTTTGGATAAATATAGAATATTTGGTGAATTTAATGCTAGATTTTGGCTAAAAATTGTGAAAAATAGTTAAGACCTTGAAAAAATTCTGAAAAATTTCAGATAAGCTTTTTAGTTCATGTAAAGGTCACACACAAAATTTCGGGTCATTTGGAAAACCCTAAGTATGATTTCTGGATAAACGAGTTCTAGAGTTTTTAGCTCGGTTTTGGCATAAAAAAGAGTATTTGAAAGTGAGTCAGGATCTGTAAATTTTTACAGGGAACTTATGGTATGGCAGGGGCCATCCTGGAAAATTTGGGATTTTTCGGGTGTCGTTTGGTATTTACGGCATATTTAGTGTTTAAATGAGTTTTAAAAATGGATAAATAAATATTAAGTACAAAATAAATTTTGGAAATATTTTTATAAAATTCTAAACTGTCAAAATGTTATTTGTGCAAAATCTCAAGATCCGAGGATGAACAGATATTTATTTGGAATAAAAGTGAACTTTTATAATATAAAACGCGTAAACCAGCAAAGTTCGGGTAGACGAGCTGACTGGTATACGAAAACCCTAAAAATAAGTTGTTTTCATATTATTTATTAAATCGAGTAAAAACGAACCATCCGAAAATAATTCGGATGATTTGGGTAATTTTTATAAGGTTTAATAGTTTCCGGTACGTTAAAAACGGATATGGATCCCGTAGCTAATCGGGACATCGAAACCCTGTTCTGTTTTCATAACCTTAATCAGTTTATCAGTCAACAACTATTTTCGAGTCGTGTGTGACCATACTCATTTTCGAAACGTAAAAACGGACAACCTTGCTAGGCACGCAAAACGGGGAAAACGGGCCGATAGTGATTTTGACTATCGGACATTATACGACATCAAAATCTGAGTCCAGAAACCTATTTTTAGGTTAACACTGCTCCCAGAATGGTTATATTACTGGGGTAACGGTGTTCCCCGAGTGACCGAATGATACGGTTAAAGATTATATAAACAATAATTGTATAATAACGATCGTAGGGATCATATTACAGATTGGACGTGTTAACTGATAATGATTGTTGTTACCTACTTGCATGTGCTAAGGTGAGTTTCACGAGCCCCTTTTTCTGAATTGTTTTTAAATATTTTCTCGGGGCGGAAAGCATGTTACTATTAAAATGTTTAAGTACATACTGAATGCATGGATTTGCGTGTATTTATATATATTTTATTGTACGGGAATCGTACGGAAATGTACTAAGATGGTGATTGTCTGAGTTGCTAACATTGTAAGGCCCCGCAACACGAGTGATTAGCTAAAAGCCGGTAGAGTGTGAATAGTACTATTGGTCTGACAAACCCAACTGGTCCGGCATGGATTTGCTGATGTTTCCCAGCCAGTTGCACATGTCTATTTTGTTGTTATTTAATTTGCTATGTAATGTTAGGCATAGCGGTTTGGGGCAGGTTCGTGGGCGGAGTATGCCACGGGGTTGTATGTGGATAGTCAGAGGTTTCACTTGTGGGCTCAGCATAATTACATCGATAATATTATATTATGATATTGATTTATCATGGTTTACTCGAATTGTGAAACTCACCAACTATTCGTAGTTGACCCGTTTTCTCACATGCTTTTCAGGTACGATTAAGATGAAGTGATTGCTTACGTTCTAAGTGCTTGATGTGTGTAAGATTTGCGTGCGGGATGTTACGATACATTATATTAAATAGAATTATGTATCGTATTGTATGATGTGTGTATCACCTAGACGGTAATGAAATATGAGATAATGTAATTTGAAGTATATTAATGTATTCAGTTTTCTTTATAAACAATGTGGTTGATATCAGAGGTGTCTGTGGCGCCCCGGTTGCGGGGTGTTACAGTCTCTTTCTTGACATCCGATGACAAATGGAGTCGCTTAATATGCGCAACCAATCGCACCCCCTTGGACCCCAGTGATCCATCCGGGCAACAGTGGAAACCTCTAAATGGACACGGCCAATCACCATCATCAATAGCCCCGGTCATACTACCTCCTCCTAACAAAACACCCCGAAAACCACTAACCCCACTCGGACCTCAAAACCCCAAAAATCAAACTCCGATTAGAACGATCGATAGAAAAAAAAACAACTTTGGGGTTCTATGACCAAGAAAGTCAAGGAACCCAATTGGGGTTTTTCCCCAAAGAATCACATAATGACCGATTAACCAATCAATTTGTTAAATTTCAAAGCTTCCGCCATGGTAGCCGCTGCCTTGGGTCCTAAATCCGCCGTATAGAGTGGACGATCTTCAAATCCGACGGATACCCATTTGAATTCGACCCGTTTTAGGAAAACCCTTTTCGGGTTTGGGTCTAATTTTGACCGGAAATGGGGTAAGGCGTGAAGAACAGAGAGGCGGTTGATTGGAGTTGGACTTGACACAAAAGATAGAGTTGGACTTGACACATGCTGAATTTGAGAATCACGTGGGCTGCACAAGAGTTTGAATCAGACTTCGACACTTCAGGTGTTGATTGGAACAAAATGCAGTGGTCATCTTGTCTTTTCTTATATCAGTTTCGGTTCCGGTAGTGAGTGCAATTGCATCCCATAATTTGTTTGCTTCTAATATAGTTTTGATGTATAGTTTGTTGAATTTAACATGGGGCATTAAAATTTTATTGATCTTGCCCATGACACTGTCGAATTGTTATTTATTCCAGAATTTTGTGGTGGTGAGTGGTGACTTATCAGCCATGTAGCATGATCATACCTGCGAACCTGCGTTTTTCTTATCAATTTTTTGTAGTGCCCTTCGCATTTTGATTCTTTCTTTGATGATTTGCTTGAGTTTGTCGATTGCTATCTTCAAATTCCCTTTGATTTCATGTCCCTCCTAGGTATTCCTCTTCGTTTAATTGATAAGCACTCTCTGCAATTTGATTTAAGTTTTTCGTCCTCTCAGTCACCTTGATGAATTGACGTGTTCTTGATGGCATGTTCTTGAATATCGATATTCTAGCTCCGGTTTTGATCTTGAATGGTGTTCTTCTTCCTGAATATTCGGCCATATCTTGATCTTCATTTATAAATACCAAATTCTTAATTCTGGGAATCGATTTTAAATTATTCCAAATAAGATTTAATTTGTGAATCCGTCAAGTTCGGTTGATGAATGGAACCAGTAAATATTTCCTTTGTTTGCTGCTTCAATTTATGTTCACTTCTTCAGTTAGTTCACTATATTGTGACATATTAAGAATACACTAAATATTACTAATAAAGTCTAGGTTATAAATCTAGCATTAAGGAAGATTGAAAACACAAAAGTTAGTTTTTATTCTTTGACGTTGATTCGTTACATGACGAAGAATTCTACGGCGTATTTAGTTGCGAATTGCATTATACTTATTGTGTTATCTATCTTTTCTCGTATAAGATATGCAAAAGTGAAAGAGCATCATCATCAAATCAAAATTAAAGCAGATTATCGTATCAGATCAAACCAAGATAAAATAAACTATCATACATAAATTGTGACTATGTTTTCTTACCTTCTACAAGGGAATTTTAGCTAATAACATGAGAACTGATGCATGTATGTAAATATATATTTTTCATAGTCTCAACCCACATACATAACAATAACTGCATATCAAGACAAATACCAAAAGCAGAAATTAAAATCTAGAAGACCGGTCGGTTTTGTAATTAAAAAGAGAAAATAGTCATCGCTCATACATCCGCACTCACACGACATTTGTAGTAACAACTCTAAAGATGGATCAAAAGCAATCAAGTTCAGGCTTTCGGCACTTACAAACCACGACCACCTGATTCTTGGTCGGTAGGACTGGGTGCGTTTCTAGTATCTGCTGCAGCTGGGTCTTGAGAGACTACAATATCAGCACCTAATAACCTGAGCCTACGCATAGGCTGATTCGTTACTGGTAATTCATGCTCTTCTTGATCACGTGCAATGTTTACTCCAAACAATCTTACAGATCTAGAATTACACGCAACAAATGGTATGTTGACGCTACTTCCAGCACCAGTTCCATCCCTGCCTGCATCACCATTTTTAGTTCTCTTAGGTCCTGGTGCATGACAACCACTGCCTTCTGCATCCTGAGAAAAGTCCGCAGGCTCTTGGCTTTTTCGTTTCGTCTGTGTTTGTTCATTTCGAACATTATCATCAATAGGCAGTACTGGTGCAACTGCAGTGCTATTGCCTTCAGTTTGCTTACCGCCAACATCAACAATATCCAGTCCATCAACAACTGCATCGGATGCACCCCCACCACCACCAGAATTTTCAGTAACCATTGGTTCATCTGGTTTTTCTCCATCATCAAGAGCATCGGATGCACCTCCACCATCACCAGCATGCTCAATCACCTTTGTTTCATCTGGTTTCTCTCCGTCAAAAACAGCATCAGATGCACAGCCAACGCCACCAGCATGTTCAATCACCTTTGTTTCATCTGGCTCCTTTGTTTCGTTAACCTGCTTTCCATCATTAACAGCACCACCACCAGCCTCATGTTCCGTGGCCTCCTTTGTTTGCTTAGCATCACCAGTTTGGCTGCACAACAACGAACTTATCAAAAAAAAAAGAAAGAAAAAAGAAAAGAAGAAGAAGCCCTATATATATATGAAACCCTAGCTATATATGTAGCTCTTGGGCTTGATTAACTGATTAAGTAAAAGTGTAAAATATATGTATTTCTAAAAACTCGGGAAATGTAAGAACGGAAACCTAGGCTGCGAATTGAAATCACAAATTAGTTAGTAGAACTATATACGGTCAGTACCCAGAATCAATTTAATTAAAATTACACAGTTAGCGTAATTAAAATTAAGTACTTAAAGTCTTAAACACAAAAATTAACCTGATAGCCAGATCTGCAGGTGCATCCTTGTGGTTACTTGGGCAGGATGATGATATCTTCTCAATCAGAAGGGTCTCCGTTTTGCTTTGTTCTTCAGCCTCTATGGCGTTAGGCGCATTCTCCTGATCATCAATAGTAGCATCAGGATGATTTGCCAACAGATTTCTGGGTGCACCCTCTTCGGCCTCAATGAGGTTATCATCAGGATGACTTCCCAACAGATCTGTGGGTGCATCATCTTCGGCCTTGATGAGTTTATCATCAATAGTAGCATCAGAATGACTTCCCAACAGGCCTGCGGGTGCATCCTCTTCAGCCGCAATGAGGTTACCATCAATAGTAGCATCTGCAGGATGATTTCCCAATGGATCTGCAGGTGCATCTACTTCGGCCTCTATGGGGCTAGAAACATTCTCCCGATCATCAAAAGTAGCATCAGGATGACTTCCCAACTGATCCGCAGGTGCATCCTCTTCGGCCGCAATGAGATTATCGTCAATAGTAGCATCTGCAGGATGATTTCCCAACTGATTGAAAACATCGTAGCTCAAAAATCGATCCCTTTTCTTCAAAGGTTCCATTTTAATTTTCTTAAATCAACTTCGAATTGAAATGAACACCTTCTATTAGTTTTCTCTGGTGGTGGCGTATGTGTTGAAAACAACGGATATATTTATATTAGTTTTTCAAATTAATTTCAAAATTATTACCTAAACTCCCAGGCGGGATTAATTTGCCTCTATGCAATGAATTATTTGCAATAAAATGACAAAGATACCCAACAACTCCATGAACTGTAAATGGTATAACATAAAAAGAAAATATATCAATACTTACTAGAAAACATAATTATTAAAAAATTAAATGGGTTAAAAACAGTTATTATTAACGATAGGCTTGAAACTTATTAAAAAAATACAAACTAAATAGACGCCGCATGGAAAAGTCTAAGCGACCAAAGTATTACTGAACTTAAGTATAACACTAACATCTAGTTGACTATATATATGTATATAACGCCGATCATGTGAAAAATAATTTTAGTATGAGAAATACGAAAAAGCATTATGTAGAGTTAGTTTTATTCTATATGACCAGTGGCGGATCCAGGATTTATTTTCTACGAGGTGCACAGTTTTTAGATGCTCCAATTTTATGGAGCCGTATATAAAAAATTCTGGTCGATTCAACGGTTTGGTACGATTTATCACATAACAAAAATACGACATTGTAATAAAAAAGACATTGTCATTGCAAAATAAAAACACATAACATAAATACCATGGTCATTATAAATTAAAAAAACATACCTATAGTTGTTTCCTACGAGTTTTCATCTTTTGAAAACGTTGCATTATATCTTCAACTGAAACTTGTTGGAGGAATTCCCTATGCATGAATCGTTCATGTATCCATCACCTATCCTATTACGCAAATCCGTTTTCACAATCTTCATTGAAGAAAAACATCTTTCAACACTTGTCGTTGCAACTGGCAAAACTAATGATAACTTTATCAAATGATAGACCAACGGATAATCAATGTGTAATCTAGTTTTCACCATCATTTTGGCAAGATTACCTACCCCATTCAAGTTGGCAAACCGCTTATCTTCTTTCACATTAGCAATGTAGTGACCAAGTTCATACACAAGCTTGTCTTTTTCATCAAAATCAAAATCATACGGATACATCTCGGCCAACTTTAACAAGTTTAGTTTATTAAATGCACTAAAATTACAAGACGGGCTCAAAGAACTCATACACGTAAGCAAGTTAGTGGTTACCTCGTTAAAACGGTTTCCAAGCTCTTGAATTTGCATGTCGAGAACCGTATTGAAATTATTAACCATATAATGGTCACGATTAGTGATGCCGGTCTTCCTTCTTCGATATTTCGGGTCAACATACTCGGCTTTCATATCAACCATTTCAATATCATATTTGTCACAAAAGGATGTGACATCTTCCAAAAGCGAGTCAAGGCCTTCAAGTCAATAACTTTTTAGGCCTTCATTAGCTAACTTCACTAACTTAATTGCATTCAACATATCTTGATCTTTTCTTTGAAGTGCTTCACACAATGTGTTAGTAACACCCAAGATGTACTTCATCAAATGTAAATAAAATACAAAACTAAAAGTTTTCATGTATAATTGAAGTCCATGTGCTTCACTTTTGTGAGCAGAAATCTCTCCCGAATTTTCTATATATTCAAGCACGTCAATAACACTAGGAAATAAAGAGAGCAAACGGTGAATTGTTTTTTCATGAGAACTCCAACGTGTATCCCCAGCTCTTGCAAGTGACAGTTCTTGATTATTTCCACTCCCAGTTTCAACTTCCGAATTCAATCCCAATCTTTCTCTTATCAAATCTATTCGTTTACAAGATGCACCAACAACATTTACTAAATTTGACACTTCTTTAAATAATTTGAAAATTTCATGATGTTTGGTTGCAAGGGCCACAACAACAAGTTGAAGCTAGTGAGTAAAACAATGAACATAATGTGCTGAAGAATTTTCTTTCAAAATCAAAGCTTTTAAACCATTAAACTCACCCGACATGTTGCTTGCACCGTCATATCCTTGGCCTCTAACCCTACCAATACTCAAATTGTGGCGAGCAAATAACTTATCAATTGCAGCTTTAAGAGATAAAGCGGTTGTTTCCATAACATGAACAAGGCCAATAAATCGCTCCTTCACAAATCCTAATTTGTCAACATATCTTAAAACCATTGCCAATTGTTCATTTTTAGAAATATCTCTCGATTCATCAACTAATATGGAAAAGACATTATCACCAAGTTCTTCAAATATCTTCTTTAATACTTCTTCTGCAAAACAATTACAAAGTTCGTTTTGGATTGATGGAGATGTCATTTGGTTATTCCCGGGAGCGTTACTTAATATAACCTTACCAATTTCTTCATTTAATTCCCCAAACACTTTTAAGAACTCTATAAAATTTCCTCTATAGAGAGATTCTTCAGACTCATCATGACCACGAAAAGCTAACGAACCATTCAACAATGCTTTAGTAAGTCTAGCTGAAGCATGTAATCGGATTCTATATTGTTTTTTTTTTTTTTGTATATCGGTTCTTTTATCAATGGCCACATGTATAGATTGAGCTTGATTAAGTAAGTCTTCCCCTCTTTTACGCTCTTTGTTGTGAAAACTATTGCATTTACCAACATGACCACTAAATTTCTCCCAAGCCCTATTCCAACATCGCACCTCTTCACTTAAAAATGCATCATTTTGTCCACATTCCTTAAACAAGTAACAATGCAAGCAATATGCTTTATCTGCTTTGACATTATATTCCAACCAATTTCCGAATTCACCAGTGTACCATTTCACATTAAAATGTCTTAATTTACTACCATAATTTGTTTGTGGAAAATCATGCTCGGTTGGTTGACATGGACCTCTAAGTAGATATGCCCGTTTAATTTCATCTTTTTGACTTGGGTGATAAGATGAAATCGGTTGCCTTTCAGAAGGATCCCATGGAAGATCATTCAAATCTACTTTTGACGGTTTACTACTTGAAGATGATGACCCAAGGTTTGATGGTTCTGTTTGAAAATATATCTTGATATTCATAACACCTACAAATCAAATTCAAGTAGCAAAAAAATCAACTATCAAAACTAATATATAATTGCTAATCAGTACTAATCCATGTAAGACTTTCATGACACCTGTTATAAAAAATGCCCAAAATATGGCTCAAGTTTTTGTTAATTATTAAAAACATGGTTTTATAATTGCACCTACTACAAAAAATGGTTTTATAATTGCAAGTATTGTTTGTTTGTTGGTGAAACATCTACTGTAGATAATTAAAGAACAATGTTAACAATTTTGTATTACAAACCGTGGGAAGAGGAGGCTAGAGGCTGCTAATCGTCGTCGGAGGTCGGGAGGAGAGTTTGTGTTCGTCAATCGTCACTCTTGTTCTGTGAATAGCGGCTGGAAATTTTGCCATTTAAAACCCTAAAATATTAAAACATAGATCCTAAAAAAAAGAAAAGAAGAAAAAAACCACAAACCAACCTGAACAAGCTTCGAACCCAAGACATCAACTGTATCAGCAAGAATTTTAACCGCCGCAGCACTTTGCTAGTTTGGTAGGAGGGTGCACTCTAATTTTATAAAGGGGTGAACTTCATATTTTATATATAGAATTACACTATAAATTCGAAACTCGGGGGGTTCCCATGCACCCCCAACCTTGTATATAAATCCGCCCCTAGACTATGACGTTGATTCATTACACGAAGGATTCTACAATGTACGTCGTGATTGCATTATACTTACTGTGCTATCTTTACTCGTATAACATATATTTAAGTGAAAGAGCATCATCAAATCAAGTTTATAGGCAGATTATGATGTCAGATCATACCAATATAGAACATATCTTACATAAATAGTATATTTTCTTACCTTGTATAGCTAATAACATGAAAACTAATTAATGTATGTAAATATATACTTTTTACACTTAGTTGTATATACATTTTTTGTGGTATGCTGCAGGGATCATTTAAGCTGAATGAAGCGCGCCACCCAAAATTACACAAAGAACAACAGCAACAAGAACAAAAGAATAGAAAAGGTTAACTTCATAAATCCAATAGGTGTACTTCTACGAAAAAACCAAAGGGATTTTGTATATTTCAGAACTCGGTATTGTATTGTAATATTTGCAATTATAACATTCGGACTAAGGTTAATAACTTGTTCCTTAAGTTTATACAACCGATTGACAACTGTATTGCTTTTGGATTTCGCAATGTTGGGATGTCTTTCTGAATCACAAACTGTGTTTATCCAACAGTTTAGAGATCACCATATCACATGATCTGCATACAAACTTGTCGAAGCATATGAAGAGAAACGTCCATAGTTTATTATTGTCTCGAGCAAACCAAAGCTAAACTTTCCAGTAATCGCCCAACACTGAATAGCGCCTAAGTTGACATTCTAGCACCCCACGTAAGTTCAGCCCAAACAACATCCACAGGGGCGGACCGAGATGTATAGTAATGGGGCAGCCACCCCCCTTAAAGATATGTTTACAGTGTAATTTTTACGCAAAAATCCTGATTGCCCTCCTTAAAAATTTGGTTAATCCCTCCTACTGCCCCCCATCCCCTAAACTTTAAGCACCAACTCATCTGAGTTTTTCCGGCTAACAGCAGTGGCATCGGTGGTTTCTGCATGTCTATTGGGATTGAATTTGACAACTACTTATTGGCTTTTTCAAAAAGCATTTTGAAAAATAAGAATTTTAGGTTTTTAGAAAACTGTTTTTTAACCTTTTCAAAAAAAAATAAAAAGGATTTTGTGATTGCCAAACACTTTTTAACTTATTGGCTTTTTGAAAACACCAATAAGGTAATAAGCTGTTTTCAAACTCAATCTAAAGCATAAGAATATGTAGAGGAAGAAGATAAGATGTACTTGTTAAGGTTAATAGGTATTTTATCTTGTATAAATGGGCTTTTTAAAATAAAGCCTAAACAAATTTTGAAAGTAAAAAATATGTATTTAACACTATGTTGGGCCGGCAACTTACAAGTAAACATATGTAATCTAAGTTGTAAATTTTTTTTTTATTTTCGTTTTTAAAACGGCAACTTTCTTGTGTGTTAAGTCACCGCACTCTTCAAAACTAAAGAGTCCCGTTGCCCCACTCCGATGAGATTATATAACCGGGTCCATGCTTGTTTCAGATTTTGGCTTAGGCATTCACCTGGGAAACCATATCGACGACTACCACGTGATAGTTGTGCCACCACAAGAGCAGAGCAGAACTGTCTGGCGTAACACACGATGGGACGAAAATTCGAGTGAGCTCAGGATTCGAACTAACAATCTTGCAAGGCCTAGCTCAAATTTTTCATTGACTATATCCACCAGATCGAACTTGGGTCTTCACTGAAGAATCCAAGTCTTCTATCACTTTGGAATAAGTTGTAAATACTTTTATAATTTTTTTCAATAAAAATATGTTAAATTCTTTATTTAGTTTTAATTTCCTGTGCTGCGTTATTTTATTTTTGCATTAATTTATTTCTATATTTGACTTGTAATTAATTTGCTGTGTTGTTATTATTATTTTTTTAATAAATTTATATTTAGGGTTAGATTATTTTATAAACAAAGAAAAAAAAATAAGAATGATGAGAATGATTTGTAAAAAAAATAATAATAAAAAGATAAAAATAATTAAAAAAAATATAACTCAAAATGTAATAAAAAAACAAAAAAGGTAAAAACACAAAATATTTCCACCATCTTCCTCGTTCTCAAATAAATAAATAAAAATAAAATAAAAATAAAACACAATATTGAGGAAAAAAGATCAATGTGTTTTATGTTTATTTGGTCATTGATTATGTCTTTTTTCCTTAGTATTGTGTTTTTTTTCTTGATATTGTGTTCTATTACTCAATATTGTGTTATATTTTGTTCGACATTATGTTCTATTTTGCGATCTATTGTGTTTTTTATTTATAATTGTGTGTTTTGTTAATTGTCGTCATTGTATCCTTTTTCTCGGCCTTGTGTCTTTTCGTCTTTTTTTTAACGGGAATGGCAGGGGAGGGAACATTTTAGTTTCTTTAAATTTTTTTATTTTTTATTTATATTTTGAGTTAAGATTTTTTATTTATTTATTATTATTATTTTTTATTTTTTTTTTAATATTTTTCTAAGGGTCTTTTTTTATGGGCGCAAATCCTTCTTAAATTTCTTATTTTTGTCTCTCTTTTTATTTTAATTTTTCCCTATATATTAATAATACTTATAATTTGTGGAGTTCAAATAGCAGACACATTCATTTCTTAATGAGTAAAGTGTCATTTTCGTCCTTGTGGTTTGACAAATAATGCGAATTTAGTCCAAAAGTTTATTTTTTATATATGGACCCTCCACGTTTCTCAATTCTTGCCAATTACATCCAAATCACTAACCTCGTTAAATTTAATCGTTAAGTCAGGGGTAGACATGTCTTTTCACTATTTCTTTATTATATGAGTAAAGTACCAAAATCGTCCCTGAGGTTTGGTCATATTTGCGAATTTCGTCCAAAAATACTTTTTTTTCGCAAGTAGACCTTCGATTTTTCCCAACCGTTGACAATTTCGTTCAAATTGTTAACTCGGTCTAAATTCAACGTTAACTTATGGGTGTTACTGTCTTTTTACATGTTTGTTTACATTATTGTTATTATGTGTTTGTTTGATGACATATATTAGGGATGAGCTCGGTACCGTACTGGTACCAGTACCGAAAATCCAGACCCCGAAAATCGCAAATGTTTGGTACCAGTACCGAAATGTTCGGTTCGGTACCGGTACCGGTATTTGAGGTAAAATTCAGAAAATACTGGTACCGTACCGTACCGGTCCCGACAACTCAAAACCTTGGTACCGACGGTACAAAATCGGTACCAATTTCGGTACCGGTACTAATCGGTACCGGTACCGATTTTGCTCATCCCTAACATATATAACATTTCATGATTCCTATGTTTGAATCCAACATATTATCCGTTTGTTTATTCTTCTTTATTTTTAGTCATATAAGGAATTTAGCTCAGCGTAATAATAATAATAATAATAATAATAATAATAATAATAATAATAATAATAATAATAATAATAATAATAATGTAAACAAACATGTAAAAGGACAGTAACACCCATAAGTTAACGTTGAATTTAGACCGAGTTAAAAATTTGGACGAAATGGCAACGATTGGGAAAAATCGAGGGTCTAATCGCGAAAAAAAATATTTTTGGATGAAATTAGCAAATGTGACCAAACTTCAGGGACGATTTTGGCACTGTACTCATGTAATAAAGAAAGAGTGAAAAGACATGTCTACCCCTGAGTTAATGATTCAATTTAACGGAGTTAGTGATTTGGATGTAATTGGCAATAATTGGGAAACGTGGAGGGTCCATATGCAAAAAAATAAACTTTTTGGACTAAATTCACATTATTTGCCAAATCACAAGAACGAAAATGACACTTTACTCTTTCTTAATACAAAGAAAACTATGTTTCGGTTAAAATCTTTAGATTCTGTCAGTGCGTATAGAAACATAAAAAATCTTATAAAACTAATTAAGTCCAAAACTATATAAATAAATAAACATTTAAGCCTTTTTTAAATGATGAATGCCATGTTTTTGTTACGTATGTTAATTTTAGTTTAGTCTTAAGTTTTTATCATGTCTCCCAGATCGATCCGGCCTGGTATGAACTACAAAAAAAAATTATTATGCAGTGATGGTCATATGATCATTAAAAATTTTCCACTTCCCATGAAAAAAATTTATGGGTCGGCCACTGCATCCACAAGTCACAATCTCCAACCCGTAAGTTATCAACAAGCCAAGTGACGTACAAGCAGGGTTGTAAAAAAGCTGGTTGGCTTTGCTTGTTTATATTTATGAGGTGTAATGTGGAGCTCGGTCTTGGCTTCTAAAAAGGTCGAATCAGTTTACTTGTTTTTAACTCTCTTAAAATTTGTATTTTGTACACGTTATGATATATAAATAAAAGATAGAATACAATAATCTCTAATAGTACAATACGTATGCAACAATTACATCCGTTGATTTCAATTCGAATTAAAAACACGCAGTGACAAAATTGCTAATTAATTCAATGTCGTCTTCGTTTAATTAACCGTCTTCAATCACGTTGGTAGCATAATTGATTGCAGGCCAAAATCAGACCTGATTCACTTTTCTAAATCGTCAACCAAATTCAGACCTGAACTTCAAAATTGCCGATCAAAATCAAAAACAACATCAAATTAAAATTCAAAATTGAGCGCATTAGACAATGAAATCGCGAATATATTAGAGATTGAACATGATAAATGACAAGAACGATGAGAGCTATGAGGATGAAGAAGAAATAGAGCGTAATTAATTGATTTGAGCGTGTTATTTTGGTTTACATCTTTAAAAAAATTTATTTAATTATGAGAGGTATTTCAAAGCTTTATGGAAATATAGCATTTTTTATTGTTAGAATTAAGGATTCCAGGTTTCTATTCTCTACAATCGGTAATTCCTTATTCCGGCGTACGACAATATATTGAACGTATTAGCATGTAACGGGCATTTTAAACCTGTAAATTGAAATTAAATTGATTCCCGATGGGAATGTCGGATGGATTGCGCTCGATGATCAGTTGATTTTAGGTTACTCGTAATAGACAAATTATATCGCAAATTTAGATTTGTGTTATTTGCCACCGCTTTGAAATTGAAACTAGCACTCGAGATACTCGCGTACCTATTGTACGATAACTTATTTTTGTACAATAACCCAACTCGTGATGTATAAAACAAAAAGAAAAGTTATTTTTACTGTGCATGGAGTATCTTGTTATTTATAAACTATAGAATTATAATTTATATAAATTTGGATTGCAATTTTATATAGTAAGATTTTGGCTTTAATTTAACAATTGAGTGAGCTTCCTTACAAACGAGCCGATTCTAGCAAGTTTTTTTTTCAAATAAGTCTCAATTCGTAAGCTTTTTAACTAGCCCTACATTCAATTTTCGATACCGCCCTACATTCAATATTCGATACCGCCCCTCTGTAGCTTGACGTCATGTTATTTATTATAAAAAACATATATTGAAGCTTTGTTGAGCCTCAACTCTCTATTGTCGCCATGTTAGTAAGCATGTCTACATTCTTTGTACAAAGGATTTTCTTCTAGGACACTGTTACATCATTTACCGATTTCATGATAGTAATAAGATCGCATAGTAATAAGATCTCAGGGTAAAGTTAAAATATAAAAGGAGACAAATGAGAAGTGTAAGAAATATTTGTGACCACACAAAAAACCTCTCAAAAATAAATTCAAAATATATAATAAAAAAAATCATAACTCAAAATATAAATAAAAAATGAAAAAAATTAAAAAACTAAAATGTTTTCCCATCATTCCCGTTCAAAAAAAAAGTTGACGAAAAGACACAATGCCGAGATCAAATACACAATAACGAAAATGAACAAAAGACACAATTATAACTTCAAAAGACACAGTAGATCACAAAATATAACACAATGTCGCATAAAATATAACGCATATTGAGTAATATAACATGATATAAAAAAAAGACACAATGTAAAGGAAAAAAGACACAATCAATGACGAAAATAAACACAAAACACAATGATAAACAAAAATACAATCATGTGAATGTACTAAGTTTTGTTGTGAAATTCTAGATTCTTTCCAAGAGGGACCTCAGTTTGTTTATCCCAAAAGAGAGCATTGTTTCTTCAGTTATGCGTAACCATGAAAAAAAATAAATAAATAAATAAAACCTAACCATATGGGCTCTTCATTTTTGGTTTTATTGAAAGAGAAGCACACTTGTATAATTCTAAATCCAACTACAGAGTACTACTATTGAGATTCCTTTCAAGGTTACTACACTCGTTGCACGCACGAGTTTTTTATAGGACTTCATGTTGACAATAAATGCATCCGTCAAGCTTTTATTTGAGCAACGGTAAAACTATGAGATAAAGAACCTCTTACCACTTCCAAACATATAATTAGAGCTAGTTGTACTCCGTTTGAGTTGGGAAATACGACATCCTTACAAACATGTTCTCGCTAGATGCAAGAATGCAATGTTTAAGATGATTATCACACCAAATAAGACATGATTAGTGATTAATCAACATTCTAAATATGTAACAAATTCTCCAAAAAGAAAAGTTCAACCAATCTATGGGATGTTACAATGATGGACAAAGTATATGCACATTGCTAGTTGAAGGGCTTATTGTGGAAAGGCCAAAGCCATATATCTTGGCTTCGCAATTCTCATGTAACAAAGGGTTAAGAAGACATTATAATCCTCGAGCAGCCCAAATGCACATCTCGAGATGCTGAGCGCATGTGACACTAACGCAACGCAGACTTTTGCTTGCATTAGTCTCAATTGAGCACAGCATACCAAGATATGCATTGGTGCTGCCCGAGGATCACAATGCCTTCACATCCCTTTTGAGTTTCGTTAGACGGGAACTAAGAAGCCAAAATATCTGGCTTTAGCCTATCCAAAATAATCCCCACAAACCACATGTTCAAAAGCAAGAAATTAAATAGTTTCGTTTAAGATATAGCCCCGAGTTTGAGCATATCCTCCGGTTTTCCCTCATCTTCTAGTATTATCATTAACTTCAAGTAAAAGCCAATGACACCGCCTGAAGTTCCACAAGCCACTCGTCATCAAGTTCTTAATTCTTGCAAGTTCTTCTACAAAACCAAATATTTGAAGAACTAGGGTAAATGCACATTCAATTGTCTTAAAATTACTAACATACTGATAACAAAGTCTCAATAGCAAAATCATATATAATACACAAATTTAAACGCAAAAGGGAAATTAGGGGCGCAAACGAGCCAAGCTTAGCATGAGCCCTGAGCTTGACTAGGCTCAAGCTCGGCACGTTTTGACTTACGTGAGCTCGAGCTCAAGCTCGGCGCGTTTTGACTTGTGAGAGCTCGAGCTCAGCTTGTTTCAGGCTCTTCTCCTAAAGTACAAGCCCGGCTCGTGAGTCTTTTTTCAAGCTCGGACTCGGCTCATTTTTTATTTACTAACCAATTTATATATTTTATTAATTATTTTATACATTTTGAGAAAAAAACTTAAGGAGTCTAAGCTCGGCTCAAGCTCACATTCGGTATTTTAAATGAGCCAAAGCTTGGCTCAAGCTCGGTTGTGCAGTGTGAGATTAATGCGGAAAATTGATAAGGCAGGGGCTCGTAATGCTTGGCTCATTTCAAGCTTTCTAACTTGTATCAATCCCACCTCAAGTGCTTGGAGTGAACATGTAAATGAGCTAGTGATTTCAAAGGTATGAAAACTAATAATAATTATTAGACATACGACCGGCGCAAATTACACGGACATCAATTGGGGATTTGGGATCGAATAGCTGCTGCAGCTGCGAATCGATTTCCTCGGCACACTTAACGAAATCAATCCATCGAAGAAGAGGCCAATAGTTGAGTTGAGAAAATGGGTCGAGATTCAACAAAACGTTGAAGTTGATTTCTATCGCATGAACCGTCGACCTTTCAACCAAGTCTTTGTCAGAAATACGTGTTAGTCCTTTGTTAGGTTTGATCATAAGTGAAAAAAATAGAAAAATACTTAGTTTAGTTTTTTTTAGTGGTATCATACATATTTTACCTGGATGGCAGGTTATTTAGGTTTTTTTTTTTTAAATAGTTTGACATTGTAATATTTTTTTTAAATTAAAAAATTAGTAAAAATTAAGAAAAATAATTTTTAATCTGTGAAAAATTTCCAAAAAAAAACAAAAAGAAAAAAGTTGTAAGAAATCATCCTCTTTTTAAGTTATGGATTTTTTATAAGACACCATGATTTTTTTAGAAAAAATTTCAAAAAGATAGTTATGTGATATTAAAATATTTAATAGTATAATTATTAATTGATTTCATACAAAAAAAAGTAGGAACATATTAATTATACTGTGATTTTTTGCAATTTTTTTACATTATTTTGCAATTTTATAATTTTTTTTTTTTTTGCAATTTTTCATAATCTGAAATCTATTTTTCTCAATTTTTAATAATTTTTTCAATTTTTAAAAACATATTATACAATGTCAAACTATTTAAAAATAAAAAAACTAGATAACCTACTATCCAGGTAAAATATCTTTGATTGGAAAACAAGAAACTTTAGTGACCTGATTGAAACAAAATGTTTTATGAGTGACCTGATTGAAACAATTTTAAAACTTTGCTACTGTTCTATAGAGGAATCCCTTTTTTTATTGAATAGTCAAATTTTATTAAACCTAAAGAAAGATCACTTACAAAACAATTTTATTAGTTTAGTTAATAACTCTTTAGTTAATGTAATTTTATGTGTAGTCGGACTCCAGATTACCGCCATCTCTACCACCTTTTGTTGCATATCAGGAGTGGGGCTTAGTTTTTTGTTGAACTTGCATTTGGCATCCGGTGGGAACGAGGACGGATTAAATAGGTGGTTTGAGTAGGTGATGACGACCTTGTGTATATTGTATAGTATTGATGCCTAATTATATCTAACATTGGAATTGATCAAGGTTTTTTTGCGGACCAAGTGTGTTTTTGTTGATTAAGGTTTTCCTTAAAAATATTTTTTTCTTGATCAATTTCACTATTTATGATGACCTGTGTTTATAATATAATTTGGTAAAATTATCTAATATGGATGATTATGGTTTTTTAATATAATTTGGATGTTGCAATATAATTTACTTATCTAATTTTTGTTTATGGCATGGATGATTATGGATGATATTTGTAAGGCCCCCGACCCGGGAACCCTACTTTCTCGCTGGTTGGATTTACTCATTCACATAATTCGTAAAATCAGAGTTAATTAAAACCTTTCGCAGAAATAAAAGTCATTCATTCATTCATAACATAACCATCTTGTCTTAAAATAACACAACGTAAGTCTTAAACATAACACATAAGACAGAAAACGACACGGGTGTCTTCTTCATGGTGGTGTCAGTCTTCCTCTTATTGCCACGTGTCCTCATCAAGCAACTTGTCTCATTCTACTTGCCTGCGTGCATACTAAAAGTCAGCTACGCTGAGTGAGTTCTAGTTAATTAACGTACATTACATTCACTTACTTACCAATACCGTCCGAAGATACGTATTGATACTTCCTCGTTCGTCTATCATTCAATCATACATATGTACATACATACACATTCATACTTTCATACTTTTTACTAACAACATACCTCGAATACTATAAAGATCCGGTCCTCACTTACCTTAGATATTATAAGGGTCCAGTGCTCTACATATCTCGGAATTTATAAGGATCCGGTGTCCTTCATACCTTGGATTTCCTCAAAGTCCAGTCCCTACTTACCTTGGATATTATAAGGGTCCAGTGCCCTACATACCTCGGTTATTATTAGGGCCCGGTGCCCTCTAACATACCATACCATTCTAACTTCATTTCATTTCCTTCTAATTCCTTCAATCATAACTAATATAACATTACGTGCATACTAATTAATCAATCCATAACGTTCATATTCATACACAAGCATATATCTAATATACACTTACCATTTAAGTTAAGTGTATAAATCTAAACACATAGTAGTATGCACACAGCCCCGAAAACATAACACATAAAAGGGGCTAGAACTCACCTGGATCCTATCACGTTCACCGTTTATAGTAATTCCCTTCCTGAGTTGTGCGCAGCTAACTGTTTAACATATATATTCATTAATTAATCACGTACTAACATAATTAATTAGATTTGTATTTATTAATCTAGCGTACTTGATAAGCTAGGCAAAGCAACAACTCCACCACTAAGCTAGAGTGCTTGGATGGTATTCCTAACATTCCACTTATTTATGTATAGATATTGTTTTGCTGCATGCTTCCTTCATTTTACTATTATTTATTATTATCATTATTACATTATTATTGTTATCAACATGCTTAGCTACTGTTGCTGTTCACATATCAATATATCATACTTTTCATTTTATTATCATATTATTATTTGCACTATTGCGCCACTGTTATTATGATACTAGTAGTACGATATTATTATTATTATTATTATTATTATTATTATTATTATTATTATTATTGTTTTTCTATTACTTTTATTATTATTTTCATTATTACACTCGACCAAAATCTAGCTCGTTTTAGGTAAAGTTCGAACCTTTATCGATTTTTAATGCCCGATTTAGCTAGATCTTGAACCCCTTATACAAATCGAACTTAAATGAACAAGCTTTTCGTTATAAAACGTACCTTAGACGAACCGGTTTGACTCGGTTTCTCGTACACGGCCGAATCTTGGTGTATTTCTTGCTTACTACGATGCTCGAATACCAACAAACTTCGTTTCTTCCTTGGATTTGGATCCGAAATGAAGAGAGTATTTGTGTGTGTTTGGAGTGTGTTGGTAAAAATGGAAAGGTATGAGATCTAGGGTTTTAGGAAAGGTTTAAAGGGTACTTATACCCTTACCTCATGGACCTTAGGCCTATTAATTTACTATGTCCACGTTTTATTGTTAAGTCCATATCCATTTAAGCCTACATTCTCTAATTTTAATTTACTTATTATACGGAAATTAAATAACAACGTTCATTTAAATATTACTTTATTCATTATTTCTGAAAGTCGGACGTTACAATATTGGATGGTTAAAATGCAAATGACTATTAGAATTTGATTGTTTTTTGAATTTGAGGGAAAACTAGATGGAGAGACGCAAACTACATGTTTAAAAATGACAGTGACGCAATTAGAACATCATAAAAGGGCATAATTATCATTTCAGATTCTTTTTCGATAGAAAATAGATGGATGGACTCATGGTGATCCGGCCAGAAAACAATAGAGACTTAATCTGCTCATTTTTCTCTTGAGGGACGCAATGCATGTAGTAGCATTTCGGGTTTTTCAAGCCCTTGTGTTTGTATTCTTTGCTCGACCCGACATTGTAATCGGTTAAAATTTTCAAATGCAATCCGTATTATTCGAGTATTTTGTGTATTTTATTTTCTTAATTGTTAATAACTATGAGAAATGTGCATAACACCCCCCCCCCCCCCCAAACTAAACTTTACCCACTTCTGCACCCACCACTTAAGATCAAGGAAAAATTGCAATTTAATCAAATATCTTTTCCTTTCCCTCCTCCCCATCATGACCATCGACTCCATCCCCCCCCCCCCTTTCTTGTTCCTTAATTCACGGCTTAATCAAGGAAATTGGTCATACCAAATCTATTATCTATCAAAAACATATCACATCAACACTCTAATTGTAGAAACAATTACTAATTGACAGCTAAATTATTAAAATTCGAACCGCGGCTCTATTGACCTCCAAAACGCTATAAATACCAAGATATAATGCAATTAAACACTGCCACATCATCACCTCAACATCGTGACCCTAAACCTCAAGTCAGTTTCTTCATATCATGTTGTTAAGATCAAGAATTGGGATCAAGTCAAGCCGTGTCACACCCCGACTTAGGGCCTAGGCGTGACACTCGTAGTTGGTACCTGTTTTGAAAATATATCAGAGTTGTGGGTTGTTAGAGGAAGTCTTTAATTATAATAAAATAATAATTTATTTTTAAAATCTCTTGGATAATAAATATCCAAGTATTTAGTTTACAAACCTTTTTTATTCTTGTTTACAATATTTTATTTATATAAAACTGAGCGATCTCCATTTGCGAGCATCTAACTCCTAGAGTGACTCTAATTCCTTGCTGTCTATGCTATACTTGCTTTCCTGTAATGTGGGGGAAATACGTCAGCGATATGCTGGTGAATCGTTGACTCTGAAAACGTTTATAAATATTTGACTGACAAGATAGTTTTGGAACAAACGCAGCAGAAACGTCTTTTATTTCTGGGAACTTGTGCCACTGCCATACACACACAATTATGGTTCTCCGGGAACTGATGCCCATTGGAGAACTTTCGTTATGTCTGTTAGCCTGCGGCCACGTAGCCTTGATTGAAAGGTTAACAAATATGTTCGAATCTAGACACATATGTACTCGGTCTGAGTTGCTTTTATTATCTACCTTGTGACTTAGGGATCACGTAATCCCTTAAAATTTAGAGATCACGTAATCTCATATAACATTTTGACTGACTGTTTAAGATAAACAACCCGTTTATCCTAATGACTGACTGAAAAAGGTTTAACGTATTCGCCTATGATTGTGATTGTCCTTTTTGAATGATGTGGTGATCTCGTTTGGAAACCCTTGTGAATGAATGATGATTGATCTATAATAAAATAGGTTTGTATAAATACCCGGATCGTCTCTTGATCCAGCTGCAGACCTTTAGTCTGGTTTTGATAGCTTTAAACCTTGACTGATCATTTGTTTGAATAAAATATTTAGACCCGTAGTCTTTTCATTTATTTACAAAACATGTGCTGAGTTTCTTCTTCATGAAGAAACATTTATTGATAGGTTTCTTCTTCACAAAGAAACATTAAATGACTATAACCTTAGTATGTAAAATCTAACGTTTCTTAGTCGTGAAGATAAATATATCTCTCGCATATAATGTTTCTTAGTTGTGAAGAAACTATTTCTGACTATATCTTCTTGTATGTAAAAGCTTATATTTCTTAATCATTAAGAAACATTATTTTATCTATAACCTTTGCATGTATAAAGCTTTTGTAAACATAATTATGATCAAGGTTTTGGGCTATACCCTTGACTACGATCTAAGCCATAATATAATAATAAAATAATATTTAGGCAGAACCCCTACCTTACGCGGGTATTTGGAGTTAGTTGCCTATGATTGATCGGGTAGCACTTCTACTCTTTATCGTATATTGGAGCTTAAACTGTCAGAACCGTGAGGCTTGGCACGTACTCTACGAGGACTGGCACACAAAACGATTCTAGGTGTGTGTGAGAGTGAAGTGATTGATGTGTGATGGGATGTGCCGTGACCCATCCTATTTATACTTGATTTTTGCAAAGTGCGCCATGAAAATGCCACATTAGGTCCATCGCCCGAGTCCGTGTCCGTGTCCGAGTCCGTGCGCGTCGGGTGCAGAGCACCCTCCGCTAGGACCATAGAGAGTGGTTAGCCCCATAAAAACATTACTATGGAAACTTTCTTCCTTATAAAGAGCTTCCATTTCTTTTCTTGTTTCCATGTAGGATGAAAGTTTCCTTTCCTATTTATACCCATATGAAATGCTTCCATTTTTTTCCATCTTTCCATATGGAATGAATTTTCTTATTTCCTTAACATGAGATATCTGTATTTTTCTTATCTCATTTTTCCCATTACTTGTCTTATTTTTAATTCTTCAATTTTCAAAGTTGACGTTTTTAGTCCAAAATAATTATGGGATTTTCTAGGATGTTACAAGTAGTACCCCCTTGTTCTTCGTTCTCTGTCAATTCGTCCCCTAATTTGGTAATTTAATTGTTCTTGTAGTTCGTTTTTAACCAATAAACGATAACCCCTTGTTAATTTTAATCAACATTGATCAATTGAACCGAATTGGATTCTAGGGTTTACGATTTGGGGGAGAACAATGCTGAATATTGTATATCAATTATCATTTCCATCTTATAACCAAGTTAAGACGCGGGCATGATGGCCAACGCATGTTTTGTAAGTTGTGAACCGGCCTGGGGCGTGGGTTCGGGTCCCAGGCCTAGTTTTTGCTATTTTTAATTTTTAATTCCTCGTTTCTTTTTCTAACTAATATATATATATAACCTTGGTATATGTAAACGAACCGAAAGCCATAACCACCTCGAAATAAGTTACCACTTCAACTTGTGATTTTAATACTCGATCATACATATATATATATATATATATATATATATATATATATATATATATATATATATTTATGAGAGATTTCAAATGAGAACCACTTTGAATTTTAAGAACTTGAAAGAACTCAACGTAACAATTTTTTTTGAATTTTTTTACACATACGTAATATATGTTGGTTACATATGCGTAAAAAATTACATAATTGTTTACGCACCGAGTCGACTTATTACATATGTGTAACGGATGTTTAAATTTGTGTAATCACTGTACATCTTTATTCTCTCTCTCATACTTTAATTTTTTAATCATATTTAATCTCAACCACATAATTTAATCTATTTAATTAAATGTGTGATCAAGAATGAAGTTTTTAAGTTCTTAAAACTCAACAAGGTTTTCAAAATATTCTTCCCCTATATATATATATATATATATATATATGAACGCGTAACTATAGACTTATTTTTATTAAATGCATTTCCCGAATTAAGCTAAAAGAATTATAAACTAATAGTTTTTCTTCAATTTATAATAATAATAATGTATGGTAAAAATTCTCATGAACTTATAAAGTCGTATTCAGTTTAGTACCACTTTCACCAAGTAAAATAAAAGAAATATTAAGCGCGACCATAAATATCCCAAATCCGTCATTAACCATTGTTATTATACTTGTTCGTTTATAATTCATTATACATTTAAAATTAGGAACAGTTGTCGACGTATCTCGGGGAGCTCGACCGTTTCCATCTTAACTTTTTCGCCATCTTATATTCTGATAAGGTGAGTAATCACAACCTCCTTTTTTATCATTTTACATTTTTGGGGGCGTTATGCGTTCACAAGTTAAATAGATTAATAATTTTCACTGCAATTCCGCTATTTGCGTAGATATGCAATTGCTCAGTTAGTTGATACGTGCGAATGTGACTATGTGTTTATTTTTGAGTTATGGTTGTTGGTATCTCATCCTCATTCTCATTTAGTATGATCATACGCCAACGGAGTAACTCGACCCATTTGGGACGAGGGACATAGCCCTTTTATATTATTGTTATATTAATTGATGTAGTTCATATTATCGCAAGGAATTTTCATTTTTCAATATTATTATGTACAAAATCGTGATTGCTTGCTCAACTTTATGTTGACAACTATGTATTTTCACGTTTAACGCAGGTAGCTATTTGGGATGAAGCAAAAGAGTAAATAGATTGGACCTTAGGTTGCATGACGAATACAGATTGATTTTTATTTTAAATATTTAATTGTAATGTTATTTCTTTTGCGACAATGTTATGTTTTTTTGTACTTGATTGATTTATGAAATAAATAATTTAGATATTAGCGCATGTAATGTACTTAGTGTCTTTTGAGCTATGATACAAATTATGCCGCGCCTTAGCATATTCTGCCATAGGTTGAGGTGTGACATATTGATATCAGAGCCGATGGCTATACGATAAGTGGTTAAACGTAACGACCTGGTAGCATGCTTAGGGTCTCTATACGTGTTCCTATACATGCACCCTACTTGTTTAGATTTTTGTAGATAGTTTAGCATGTTCAAATTGTTTATCATATATAATTGTACACAAAAGAGCACACTCATTCCGAGGCTATGCCTCACCCTCAAAATCAGTTTCAAAACTTTATGACGATTTTTAATTGGGAAATTCATTAAGAAATCCCACCTTTTTTTACTCCCTTCTCCTTAAGGATAATTCGTGTGACGGATATGTAGTAACTGAAAGGGGGACACACTTGTTCACCGAACCTTTGAAACTAACGCTTGCGAGCCTATGGAAGTACAATGCGGATAAATATAAGATGTTACCGATGTTACCATATGGAACCCAACCGGTGTATCTTCTGCAAAGTCAACGAATGCCGATAGAAATATCTGATGATGCTACTGAAAACATTCCACAATATCACCCGTCGGAGATTCCACTATACTATCCTTCGGAAGAAATAGAAGTCCAGAGTAGGTTCAAACAGGAAACTAGCTCGGATTTGTCCAGTTGGATGAACTGTCATTCCGATCAGAGTAAGTGGCACTTTGGATCACCGCCAATGAACTATCCAGCCCCCAAGCTATAGCAGGACCCGGCCGGAAACCGAAAATGAGGGTTATTATGCCCTATGAACAGATACCGTTACAAATTCCAACCAATGACCCCTCCAACCCGAGGAGGAAAATGAAGATGAAGAAGATAATGAAAATCCTCACTTTCCACCATATTAAGGTTCGATACTGACAATTTCCGAGCAAGCCAACGAAATTCAGGAAGAGGCTCGATTTATTGAAGAATTTTACACCAACAACATTCCTGATAAAGAGATGCATTCTTATGTTGCCAACCCACATCTTTACCCAAAAGAGACCGCATATCTCTTTCCAGCTGCATCTGCGCCTACAGGATACCTGAACCCACCAAATGCGGTGATGGATGAACTTAGGAATGAAAGGATTGAAAAGAAGAAAGTAGGCAAGAAAATCATCAAGAAATGTGATAAATGAGGAACCTTGTCAAGAAGTAGATTAAGGATTACAGTAGAGTTGTTGTCAAGAATCGATGCTTGTTGTTGTGTTTTCGCTCATGTACTATAAATAATGTAATATAAAGATGATGTATTTCCTCTTTCTAAATCTTGCTGTACTTATTTGTAGTATGTCTGGAAAACAGAACGCCAATAGCAGTCCTACCATTCAAACTAATAATAAAGAAAAGTCAGTTGAAGAAAACATTCGTGCAATACCAAATAAATATGTGAGTGGTATTCGTTAGCTAATCAAAGAAGCCGTAAAACCGCTTATTGATTTAATGAAAAACAATCCAAGTAGGAGTGTTTCGGTTCAATCCAACAAAAGGCTTAGTCATAGTAGAAGCGAAACGGTTCAATCAAAGAAAGAAACTAAGAAAGAAATAGAAAGGAAAGAAGATGAAAGTTATCATAGCTCAACCGCTGAAAATGAGCTTCGTGGCAAAGTAAGAAACAAAAAATACAAGAGGGATGTGATTTCAAGATCTTTAAAGTTTATAATCCAAAGGAATTCTATGGCGATAAAGGCGCAATCATGACCTTCCGTTGGTTGGATGAAATGTAATCAATAGTAGTTATGAGTAAGTGTACCGAAAGAGAGAGAGAGAGTTTAGTATACCTCCAAATGTTCAAGGGAGAGGCGTTAGAGTGGTGGAATACCCTTATCGAGGTTAAGAGTAGGGAAAAATTGTGCAGCCTAGAATGGAAAGTGTTTAAAGATATGATTTTGAAGAAATTCTGCCCGATCCATGAATTAGATCAAATCTAAACAAAGCTATAGAACCACAAGGTCATTGGAACGAACCTCAAAGAGTATAATACCAAATTTCTCAAATACTGCAGGATTGTTCCACATTTAGTCACCTTTGAATTCAATAAAGTTACACGATACATTAATGGGCTACCAATAGAAATACGTGATTTGGTTCGTTCACACATACCATCGACAACGGAATCCGCTACGGAATTAGCCGGATACTTGATGGATGGTATAATCAGGAATAGGGATGAAATCGTCAGTTGACCATTGCCTAGCGAATCGGACTTTGGCTACTATGACAAAAAAAAAATACAAATAAGGGTGTCTGTTGATCATTGCCTAGCGAATTGGGCTCTGGCTACTAAGAAGGCATATGATCATACTTTAATGTGATTATGATAGACCTCTTCGAATGCAATAAATAAACAAATGAGCATGTAAGCAACTAGCATATAAAAATTCAATTGATCAACAACACAATATTTAAGATTTGTAAGTGATGTATTAAGATACATAAAAGTATTATAAGGTACGTATAACGTCCCCAAAAGGTTTAAAATTTGTAAAATAAGGGAGTGATTACTCATCTTATTAATTAGGTGAGTTAAACGATAAATTAAAGATATTAAACAAGTCCCGAGCTTTAAGCGAGCTGACTTATCCAACACGAACTGGCCTGAAACTTTGATACAACAAACTAGAATTAAAAATGGGAATATAGCCGTTGGAATCAGATCAAACAGATGTATAAAACTCAAGCTATGAGGTTTTTAATATTTAAGCGAGCTGGTACTGTTCAGGATTCGAACTTCAAGTCAGGAGTCGGGTTCTGACTAATACACTTAAAATTTCAAAACAAACATAAAAGTTTTCTGGCCTGAAATCTAATTCCGATCAGAAGATATAGTAATTGGAAAACCATTGAAATTGACTTTTATGCCCTTAAACGGGTCGGAAAGCAATTGACCGACAAAAATCCATCAATCAGTAAAATTAATTGAGGGCTTTTGTTAGTTAGATAAAAACCAATGTTTTTCATGTAGACAATTTACTCTGGAACATAAAGGAGAGATGGGAAAATACGAGCCAAAGAATATTGAACACCAAAGTTAAACCGTAGATAAAAGAACTTGAAAAATCTCCATGAAATTGATAAAGAAGAAGGGGGATTTCGAGGTTAGGAGATGGTGGCTGATGTTTTTAGTAATATTTTAGGGTTTTATGATGTGTTTTGATTAATTAAAACATTCTAAAATCATTTATTAGACAATAATACGTTTTGAAAATTGAATAAAGAAATTATAACCAAATCAACTATATTAATCTAAAGATTTTGAATTGCTCTACAAGAAAATGGATGTGGAAATATTATAACATCAGTTGACAAGATTTGGCGGCTTAATTTCCGTGATTAAGATCAAGTTAGGAAGGATTTAACATTAAACAAAAACGAAAACGAAAATTGACCGCATAGCACTACTTCGCGTTATGAGAAGCGGAAGGGGGTCTCCCTTCCTGCGACGCGAAGGGTGGACTTCTATCAGACTTTGATTTTTGACAATTTTAGTCCCTAAAGTTCTAAAAATGCATTTTTTTAGTCATTTTAATCGACTTTAAGAGTTTCTAAGCATTGTTTGGTGAGTTTAAAAGTCATGAGGATATAAAATATGTTAAACTAAGTTAAATACTAACAAATACAATATTTAAATAATTTGTAAGATCCAAATTTTATTCCCAAGTCGGGTTAAACATAAATGAATTCAAATACGAAAGATCCGAGATGTTACAATTATGGAGACCCTAGGATCATTCTACACGTTCCAGAGAAGTTCCGAAGCATAGAGAGACCATATCCAGCCTTCCGAACCATCCAGAGATCATCCATATGGCTTACATTATTAGAATTGAAGATCTTTTGATGTCGAGGCGCGACTAATCTTCTCGAATCATACCCGGGATGTAGAGTATTGCATTTTACAGTTTTTCCCATGCAAGAACGAATGATTTGTAATTGTTATTGAATCTATGAGTATTGATGTCTGATGTTACTATGCATTCAGTCGGTTTAGGTTTATTTTGACCAGAACGATTTGTTTGCCAGTTGTTATGATAATTGCTTATAGGGTTGTTTGTACTAGTTTGAATATGATGAAGCATACAATGCCCTTAGTTGAGTCACATTAGCAAGGACTGTTTGATAACCAGTGCCGTGTGTTAGCGATTGTTGATATCTAAGGTTGATCTAGTTAGTCAATCTGTTTTGATCATTGACAATTAATCTGTTAAGTGAACATTAGATTACTGTTTATTTATTTGCTTGAACCCCGGGTGTGATTTATCTTTGCTAATTGCTTGAAATTTTCTCAGTTTACTTGTTTAATATTAAACCCAATCTTTTGCTAGTGTGATAAGCACCCATACTGTTTACTTCATAATTTAAATTTGAGAAATTGATTATATATTGCATTGACAACATACTCCTGGTGGATATAATACCTGGCTTACCCTATCTGCTTATGTTAATTAGGTTTTGCATGATACTCAAATTTTCATAAAAAAAATTGAATTTTCACTAGTGGTTAAACTTAAAAAGAGTATAAAAAAATAGAACTTGGAATGCAACACTTGGATTCAAATAAACAATGTCATCTAAAAAAACATTAAACTTGAAAAAATCCAACCAAAAATGAAACAAAATCCAAACGTTAATTTATTCAAATAAAAATCAAATTCAAACTATTAGACTGACGAACAAAGAGGATATGAGTATACGCCGAACGCATAATGAACTGACTGTGAGCCACGTGAGCAAATGGGTAATTAGGGTAATTTTTCATTCAACGATGTTTTTTAATTGAATAGGTAAAATGCTCATTCAACCATTAAGATGTGACCTTTTAATAAAACAAACGCCTCTAAGTTAATGACCTCATTCAGACCCAAATAAATAACCTCAAACTCTTCTACGGTACAACACCCCAAATAAACATGTCATTTTCTTTCAATTTTAATCTTAGTTTCTTTCATATTAATCAGCTAGTATTGTCAGATATCCCTTCAAGTTTTGGACCGAATCGGCTCGAACCGGAATTCAATGATTTGAAGGACCCATGACTGGGCACGTTTAAGAGTTGTTTGATAATCTTGTGATAAACCATTAAAATACATGACCAATTAAGAGTAACTTGAATAGGTCAACATATTTCTAAAGAATCTTCATAAACCATTTTTTAAGTTAAAGCACACGTCTGTTTCTAACACATTTAAAGATTGACAAGATCACACTACTAAACATCCTTTGGTTAGGTTTCTCATGTCAACCAAAACTTATTAGTTGTTGCCAACATCTTACATCCCTGCCAAACCGTTTTAATTGACACCCCAGTTCAACCTATCATGTATAACGCAATAAGCATCCCATGTTCAAAGAAACCAAGATTCAGGTCAACAATTCTTCCACCTACCTTCCAAAACATCACATTGTGATTCCATATCTCTCACAAGCTTCAGCTTCAATTACTTACATCCATCTGAGCAAACATTTTCAAGAAAAAAATATTAATCAAATACTCAAAACCCATTTCAAGATTTGGCAAGAAAACTACAACTGACCTCCATCAGACCCCAAGATCCAATTTTTACCAACCGTTGACTTTGACTTTTATGGTTTCTTGAAAAGCCCTCAAATCTCAAAGCTTTTTGAGCTGTTAACACCTACCCAATAAATCTTGAAACACCCATTTGGCAAAAACACCTTTTAAGCTTTCTAAATCTTGATATTCATGGTGGAAGAAGGTATAGGCCATGAAACCTGCAACAAGGCAGAGCTTGTTGAACAAGAAGAAGATGAAAATAGAGGCCCAAAGAGAGGTGGGTTTGTGGGGTATGTTAATATTATGACCCCAATTGATTGGTTCAGTAAGTTATCAAGGGAAACACATTGGAGTTTTGTGATGGGAGTTGTGGTGATTTATGGTATTAATCAAGGGTTTGGTGGATCTCTTGGTAGAGTGGGCACAGAGTATTATATGAAAGATGTGCAGAAAGTACAACCCTCTGAAGCACAGGCTTATTCAGGGATCACTAACATTCCATGGATTATTAAACCTGTTTGGGGTCTGCTTACAGATGTTGTTCCTGTTTTGGGATATCGAAGACGGCCTTATTTCGTTGTCGCCGGTAATTATAAAAATTTGATGTTGATTAATTTTGCAGTATAAAGATTTGGATTAGTGACTAAAAATGCCTCATTTTTAATCCTGCATGTAATGCTAGAAGTCAATGTGATTTATTAATGATGCTCCTTTCTTAGCTTTGATATTTGGTAAATATTCAGGTTGGACTTAAGTACTTGCCTATTGTTCTCTTGCAACTAGAAATTACTAATTTTGTTTGACAATATAAACTTCTACGGTTTTCGTGAAGGGTGTTTTGGGCATTTTGATAGAAAATTTTTGTAAGTAGGAGGAATGAATGAGAAGGGGATTTAGGAAGACTTGATTTATGCGTAATATCGTCTCATGGCTTATAGATATGTTTCCTATATCGTGTATGGAGATCACATTAGAAATCTTTTATATATTGTGTCAAAGACTGAAAAAGAAATCTTTTATATAATGCTTCAATTACCAAGAAATAATATTAATAATACTTCAACCGATATAACTTTTCGTGATACGGTGCTATTGTTCATAAAAGGCTAGTTACAGTTGATTACATTCTGTTAACCAAGCATGCGGCACCTTTTTCTTTTGGCGGGAAAAGCAGTTATAACGACCATAATCGTCATCTATAACAGTTATCTTTAGCTATAATTGTTTCAAAATATGAGTCACATAAGTATTGATGATATAAAATGTTTGCAATTTTTGTCAGGTATCATAGGAATTCTATCAATGTTTTTCTTATCATTCCACGAAAAACTGCATATTGCGTTAGCGGTTTTGTCTTTAACTGCTGGGAGTGCTGGTGTTGCAATTGCAGATGTAACTGTTGATGCGTGCGTAGCACAACACAGTGGTGTTCATCCTTCACTTGCTCCAGATATGCAAAGCTTATGTTCCCTCAGTTCTTCAATTGGAGCCCTAATTGGATTCTCTTTAAGTGGTGTTTTTGTACACGTAATCGGCCCCAAGGTGCCTATTATTATTATTATTATTTATTGGCGTTTAAATTACCTACTTTCCCATAATCATTATAATTATTTTTTTTTGTATATAAGGGAGTTTATGGCTTGCTAAGTATACCGTATGCGCTTGTGCTACTAATTGGCCTTGTGCTTAAGGAACCGTACACGCCGAGCTTTGCTTATGGACAGGTACATATGGCTAGCCTTTTAATGAGTTTATTATTTCTGCAATGTTGTTTAATATTTGGAAAGATTTTATCATTTGTGTGTGTAATATTTAT
Organism: Bidens hawaiensis; assembly: GCF_021521415.1. Lineage (NCBI taxonomy): Eukaryota > Viridiplantae > Streptophyta > Magnoliopsida > Asterales > Asteraceae > Bidens > Bidens hawaiensis. Next base: position 176,650 of record NW_027491480.1, read on the forward strand.
GGATACTATTTGTTTGATATAAGGTAAGTGAGAAATTTGTTGATGCTGCTAGCGCTATGTGGACTACTTTGAAATCTGAAGACGTTTGGAGACCCTGTTTGTATATGTATCTATCATTCGCTTTGAGCTTGAATATATATGACGGGTTGTTCTATTGGGAAACCGATTCTAAAGCGGGCCCGTCTTTCTCCCAGGTAGTTTTCCTTCCTCTTTAGTTCAGCCGTCACACACGGATAGATGTGACAAAATGGGCAAGTCAGGCGGGCTGAGTAATGGGTCAAATTATGAGTAATTTTTAGTGTTGGTTGAAATGGGTCTGGTTGACTCACAATCAATATTTTATGGATTTAGTTTCTTTTTTAAAAGTTATTATGTTAAACTTAGATATAGTTATCGAAAACTAAATCATTACAATAATAATTTTATTTAATAAAGTGAGTTAAGAGCTTTTATGTATTATAAAGAGTAAATTATAGTTTTTGCCCTTTAGGTATATAGCAAATTTCAAGAATCGTTCTTAAACAAATGAAATTACAAAATCATCCTTTGTGTTCATAATAGTAACAACTTATATCCTTTCCTCTAGCGGACGTTGATTTTGCCTGTTAAGTCCGGTCATCCCTCATGTGCAAGGCACATGGCTGGAGTTAACAGAAAAAATTAACGCCCGATAGAGGAAAGGACGTAAATTGTTACTACATATGAACATAAAGGATGGTTTCTGTAATTTCCTTAGTTTAAGGGCGATTTTTAAATTTTGCTATGTATCTAAATTCTAAAGGACGAAAACTGTAATTTACTCATATAAAAATACAATTTGGTATCTAATGCCCATATCATGTATGCAGGAGACTATTGGTTTTGTATTATCGATTGGCTCGGTTGGATCCCTTCTAGGCGCGATACTATATCAATATAATTTAAAAACTTACCCGTTTCGAACAATACTATTTTGGGGGCAGTTATTATTTGGCTTGTCAGGAATGTTGGATCTTGTCTTCATCCTGAGACTCAACCTTAAACTAGGCATACCCGATTACGTCTTTGCGGTTATTGATGAAAGCATGCTACAAATGGTGGGCCGTTTGAAATGGATGCCGCTTCTCGTCTTATCTTCACAGCTTTTTCCACCTGGCATCGAAGGCACGTTTTTCGCTTTGCTAATGTCAATTGACAATTTTGGCCTTATGTCATCTACATGGTTAGGCGGCTTACTTCTTCATGTCCTAAGTGTCACAAGGACACAATTTGACAACTTGTGGTTTTGATACGCAACGTGTTGAGAATCGTTCCTCTTTATTTTCTGTTTTTGGTGCCTAAAGGTGGGTCTGATTCGTCGGGTTTTTCTCGTTTGGAAGTGTTGAAAGTTGTAGAAGATGGTGATAATGATATAGAGGTGTTGAGTGTGTCTGAAGATAGTGAATTGTTAAAGCATGAAGTGGAACTTACACCACTTGTTAGTAGTTGTTAGAAGCATTTAGGCAAAACTATTTATGGGTTCAAAGAAACTGTATGTGCACAAAACATTTGTTAAAGTTTCAGTTTATACGGAAAACACGCTTCTATTCTTTACATTTTTTCGTATTTGTAAGAACGACTCGAGTTACGAAAAATAGGATGTAGCATGTTTAGTTGCTTCACAAACAATTTTAGTTTTAGATTTCCTTTTGAATATTGTATACCTTATTGATGTTTTAGTCATGATTACGAAAAATAGCATAAAATTGACGCGCCAAAAATAAAGTTTTGAATGAATTCTACTCGTCCGGGCATCCAACGTATTTTTCTTTTGCTAAGTTTGATTACATAATGGCGTAACACTCACAAGTTATAATGAGAAATGAGAAACCTAAAGCATGTCATAAACGTGTAAAGAAGTTATCAATACCTGTTTTATTGTCATCCTTGGACAACACTAACCCCATAAATAAAGCATGATCTCAATTAAACTAGTTATAAATAATTGTGTAGGAATTACACATAAGGCGAACCGAGAATGCCTGAAAAGGCAGTTGCGGATTTAAAAAAACATTAGGGGTAACCTAAAAAAAATTCGGACCCAGGGGTAGTGACGGACTCAAAGAAAATTTTTTCATAGGGACGAGAAATTTACGTTATATGCATGTCTAATAAATTTTTCCGTTCAAATCCGGTCGTAATGTCGTATAATCATATATTCATCTAGCTTTTTATTCAATTTAAAAAAATATCTATATATATGTTCTAAACATTATTTCTATATATACCAAGTATTAGAAATACGCAATTAAATATTCAAAAATCATCAACTAAATAAAAGGCTAAAAAAGGAAATTTTTTTAATACAATCCAAAAAATGAGAAATTTTGTTTATTTTTCTAGATCTAAATTAATTAATATTGGAAAAAAAAGTAAAATACAAAAAAAAAAAAGAAAGTTGACTAATATTAATAATGACAGGGTCTAAATCTTGCTTTTACTTCTACACTAAACGTCTAAACTAGGTCATTACAACTCACCAACTTTTTTACATAAATATATATTTAATTCTCTTCTAAAATAGATATCTGATTTAGGGATAGAGCAAATTCGGTACCGATTGGTACTGTCGGTATCGAATCGGTACCAAAGTTTTGAGTTTTGTGATCGGTACGGTACCGGTATTTTTCGAATTTTAACCTTCAATACCGGTACTGTCCCGGTATCGAACCGGATATTTCAGTACCAGTACCAAGAATTTGTGATTTTCGTGATCAGTATTTTCGGTACCGGTACAGTACCGAGCTCATCCTTAATCTGATTAACTTCTTCCTTCTCCGGTCATCTTCTACATTTGCTGCCGGAATATCTCAGGTGAGTATATGTTCTCTTTAGTTCCTCCCTAGCCTAGGGGTAACCTAATATTTATTTAGGGATATCCCACACATCAAACAAAGAAGAATAAGAAATCTTTTGCACTAATTTTATACTTTGTCGACGAAGTTGAGGGGTAATCCGAGCTACCCCTAACTCTTATATAAATCTGCCCCTGACCTCTACTAAAAACGGATAAACCGAACCCCGTTATTTTATATAATAAAATACGAGTGATGTCTTAGATATTTTGATAATGATGCACATAAAATAACTAGTAGATGATAAAACCAAATTTGATATGTACTTCTCCTAACATTCTCTTTAAACCTAAAATCTTGCTTCTTTTGAAGTATCTTTGTGTAGGATTCCTTACATAAAAGCCAGTTGTATGTTTTTGGTTTTTTATGTATTTGTTGGGCCTTTTTATGCTTATAAACATGCATGTTTTAATATAAAAACAAATTAATCAACGCATCTAGTTAGTGACCATGCTAACTTGAAATTGGTGACTACATGTGTTATTGTAGTTTTCTCAACTGATTTTGTTTCTTACCTTTTAAATTCTTTACAATTTGGTTTAAATTATTAAACACTGTTTTAAAATTATGTATTTCTTTTATAAATGAAATTTTAAATCAAAATACTTGGAAACTAATTTCTCAATGTTAAGATTTCTTCTATCACCATTGTTTTTTTCAAGTATTTTAGCTCGATCACGAATATAACTTAGTCTATTACTCTCTTTTATGTTAACTATCGCGTTAATTTACACCAAAGCCCAATGTCTAATTACAACTAAATAGTTAAATTTAGCCTGAGCTGGGAAGTTTATAATCAAACTGATAGATACTGAAATATCTTTGAACACAATTCTTGAATCTACCACTAGTTAAAAGAAAAGAGAGATGTTAAGAGAGAGGTGTGTTCAGGATGATCACAAACAAACTCAAAGGATAAGACAGTGTCATATCAAGAAGAGGGATATTCTATATATCTTTTCTTTTTCTTTTTAACATAAGGGAATCCTAATATTTACTAAAAGATATCCAATATATAAAGCGAAGGAAAAAATTACATTGATTTTACACTTCGCAGACGAAATTGAAGAGTAGCCCAGACACACCCTATAGTGGACATAGATTCGCCCATGGGTGAAGGTGAATACAACCGAGAAGAATAGAAGGGCTAGTTTAGGGTTTCATGTTTTATATAATTAAAATAAAAGTATAATTTCATAGCAACTTAACAACCTTAAGCCACATATTCACTCGAAAGACCAAAAGTGTAACGATTAAGCATACAATTATGACGATATGCATGATTCCTTTTAAAAAAAATTAATATGGAAACTTTTGAAAAAAAAAACTTTGTATGAATCTTTTGCTCATCAGATATGGGGCTAAAGACTGCAAGGTTCTAAGTTCGAATCCGATTCTCAAAACAGAAGATAGTGTGATTTGATTGCCAAGCGTTGTCTGTAATCGCGTGTGCATTAGATTGCCTTTTACCTTAGGTTACCTGAGATACCCGCTTTTTATTCATTATTTGTTGCTTGTTAGAAAAAAAGGAAAAAAAAAAGAGAGTTTTAAATTCCAAAAATATATAGCCCACCAAAGCACCCGTTAAAAAGTAAAAAAAAAAAAAAGTGTTTATTTAAGTCAAGGGTTTGCAAGCAAAAACCAAAGCAACAACCCTAAACTAAAACCCCAAATCACAGCTTGGCCGTCTTCACCTCAAACCCTAATTTCATCAGGTAATCAATCAACACAATGCTCTTCTTTATGATACAGCAACCATTAATCATCTTCCAATTCTTGCTGTACCTGCTCCTGCTGTTTCTTTATACTTGTTTACAGATACATATAATATAATAATGTATCATCGTCTATAATTGTTTTCATCTTTTTTATTTAGATTCACTTTTTTTTTGTTATCTAATCAATCACCCAAATTTAGGTTTTGAGATTTGTTAGGGTTTTCAATTTGTTAGTGTTTAAGAGATAATAATCAGTATTAATTTATTGAATATGTTATGTTTTAGTGTAAACATATATAGGTTTTATGTTATATATAGCTTTTAGTGTAAACATCCACAGCTTCAAATTACAATGAATATGTTATTGAATATGTTATGTTAATCAGTATTAATTTATTAATCATATATAGCTTTTATTGAATATGTTATGTTATGTTTTATTGAATATATACTTTTTTGTCATAATTCATTGTAATTTGAAGCTGTGGATGCTTGCTTACATTTGTATGTTTAGATAATCAGTGTTAATTTTGATTTATGGAATATGTTATGTGTTTTGTAAACATATGTATAGCTGTTTTGTTTGGATTCTTATATATTTTGTTTATCGGTTTAGTGTAGTTTGCAGCGGTGGATGCTTGATTTGCTGTAACAATGACAGCCAAAACAAGCATTCTTCGGATTACTTACTCGACCGAGCTTTTAAATGGAGAAGAGATCCAGTTTTCTTCAAATTGTTTTCCTGTAAAAGCTTCACGCTTTGAACCCGCGGGTCATTCGTTTCATGAGGTAGCGCTTAAACTCTCTGGTTGTTTTAAGGATGAAAACAAAGAGGTGGAAGACGGTAGTGAAAGCTCTCCCAAAAGTAAAGAGCATGAGTTTATGCAGTCGAATGATTCGTATAGCAGCAGTAGCAAAGGTAAAAAGAAGTCTGGTGATGGAGCCAACCAGCAAGATCATTATGCGTTGTTGGGTTTGGGTAATTTAAGGTATTTAGCAACCGAAGATCAAATCAGGAAAAGTTACCGTGAAACTGCTTTAAAACACCACCCCGACAAGCAGGCGGCTTTGCTTCTGTTAGAACAAACTGAAGCTGCTAAACAGTCGAAAAAAGACGAAATCGAGAACCATTTCAAGGCGATTCAAGAAGCGTATGAGGTTTTAATCGATCCTGTGAAAAGACGGGTTTTTGACTCTACAGATGAGTTTGATGATGAAATTCCAACTGATTGTGGCCCACAAGATTTCTTCAAGGTGTTTGGGCCTGCGTTTTTGAGAAACGGACGGTGGTCTGTTGCTCAACCGGCACCTATGTTAGGAGACGAAAACACACCACTTGATGATGTTGACTTGTTTTATGACTTTTGGTATGGTTTTAAAAGTTGGAGGGAGTTTCCACATGAAGATGAGTTTGATCTTGAAGAAGCTGAGTCACGTGAGCATAAAAGATGGATGGAAAGACAAAACGCAAAGCTTTCTGAAAAAGCTAGAAAAGAAGAATCTGCAAGAATAAGATCTCTTGTTGACAATGCTTATAAACGAGACCCGAGAGTTGCAAAGAGAAAAGAATTGTTAAAGGCTGAAAAACAGAAGAAAAAAGAAGCCAAGTTCATGGCTAAAAAGCTTCAAGAACAAGAGGCTGCTAGAGTTGCAGAAGAAGAAAGAGTTAAGAAAGAAGAAGCTGAAAAACAAGCCGCAGAAGCCGCTGCACAACAGAAGAAAATAAAAGAAAAAGAAAAGAAATTGCTACGTAAAGAACGAACCCGTCTTCGAACCGTATCAACAAACGTGGTGACTCAGCATCTGCTTAATCTTAGCCATGATGACATGGAAAATCTTTGCATGTCACTCGACATTTTGAAGTTGAAAACCTTATGTGATGACATGGAAACACAAGATGAATGTGTGCAAGCTGAGCTTCTGAAAAAGGCGGTTAATAACTTGGACCCTTCTGTAAAAGATAATGTTTTAAACATAAGTCAACAAAACGGGTCTGTGAAAGTCAACGGGAATGTTCCGAAACCGAAAAAGGAGAAACCTTGGGGGAAAGAAGAGATTGAGCTTTTAAGGAAAGGGATTTTGAAGTACCCTAAAGGAACTTCTAGAAGGTGGGAAGTAATATCAGAGTACATCGGAACCAACCGCCAGGTGGACGAGATTCTCAAAGCAACAAAAACCGTTCTTCTTCAAAAACCCGACCCCACAAAAGCGTTTGATACGTTTCTTGAAAAAAAGAAACCTTCCCAGCCGATTTCATCTCCTCCAACTCAGCAAGAAAGTCAAACCGAAGAAAGTCAAACTAAGGCAGTCAAAGTTCAAAATACAGATGAAGTTGTGGAAAATGGTGTGAAGTTGGATGAAGATGAATGGTCTGTTGGTCAAGTGACTGCATTGATTCAGGCTTTGAAAACGTTCCCGAAGGAAGCTAATCAGAGGTGGGAGCGGGTGGCGGCTGCGGTTCCAGGGAAAACGGTTAACCAGTGCAAAAAGCAGTTTACTTTGCTCAAGGACAAATTCAAAAACAAGAAAAAGTAAATCTTTGGATTTTCAGGCTATACAATTTTGACTTGAAGGGAAATATATTTATTATTATTACAATGCAGATGAGGTATCAAGTATCAACTAGAGACATCTATTCATTTTCATTATTATTTTTTTTAAGATTTAAGATGCAAATGAGTATTTTTGAAGTGGGGCTCACAAGTAGGCTATATTTTATATTATGATATATGATTGGAAATTCAGACGGTTATTTAACGTATTTGACGATGTTTTTTTGTTGCTAATGTTGTATGCATTAGTTGAAGTTTGGATTTACATTTGCTTGTTTGGTTGATTAAAAGAGCATGTTGCCGTTTCATTGATATTTTATCTTCGTTTCGTCATTGCTATGATGTTTGCAGATGCAAAACAAACATTTTCTTAACACAGATCATGGTAGTTTGGTTATGATTTATGAATTGAAAATAGAGAAATATCTAACTGTATTTTTCCAGGTATTAATTGCCAGACTTTCATTTACTTAATTGTGCAATTTGGATGAAATTGGCTCATGAACACAAATTTTAATATTAATCTGTAAAATGATGAGCAACCTGAGTTTACATTGTTCAGGTTTGATGAAAATTTTAGGGCAAACTGCTAACCTCAGTTCTGAAAAACGCAAACTAAATTAATCGGGTTGTGTGAGTCGATAAGTTCTGCTAATTGAGGTTTTTTTTTATGGTTTTGTTTTTTTGCATTGAACTTTTTAAAATGATAAAAAGAGTTTTACAAATTACATATGCACAATTGTCATGGTACAAGCCTCTGGTTGGCTGGTTTGTATGTTAGCATTTTAAATGGTATATATTGATTCAAAAACAACTCAAATAACAACAATTGGCTTCAACTTTTTAGTAAAGCATGGTTTTTGATGGTTGGCTGATTTGTATGTCAGCATTTTAAATGGTATATATTGATTCACAAACAACTCAAATAACAACCGGCTTTTACTTCTTAGTAAAGCATGGTTTTTTATTTTAAATGTACTGATCTATTTCTACTAAACCAAAAGATCTTAAATCTTTTGACAAAAGTGCAAAAACTTGATCAAAAACCTTGTAAATAAAAAGACCCAAAAAAATATAACAATAATCTGATAAGAATTTAATAAATCATTAATTTTACTGGGTATGATTGATTGATTTAGAAGAAATGCAAAAAAACCAGCAAGTCCTCAGTTTCTGAATAAAAGAATTTCACTGTACATACATCAGAACAGTCAACATCCAAAACCCAACAATAAACCACCTCTTTCATTCTCATGGACCACCTTATTCATTCATTCAAACAAAAACCATCCCACAGTTTCAACAACAACCAGCAACCGTCACAAACGAGTCACCGGACGTAGGCGACCGGAGATGACAACCACCACCCTCCTCACCGGATTTATGTCCGGAACTCACCTTCTAGACATAAAAAACCAAATAAATCTGTGAAGCCCTCACCACTTCATCATCAACCTCAGTGATCCATGCATCATCACACTTGTACCATTGCTCATTTAACCGCAAATAAGTAATATAATGCCCCGATTCAAGCATACCCAAATGAGTAATCACCGCAAAAACCTCAAAATTTGTTGAAAACTCAGATTCGTCACCTTCAAACGCAAAGATTCGGTTCCCGAATCTTTTTCTAACAATCGATGACGAAACGTAAGGTGTCATGTCCAAATTAAACGGGAACTGCAAATGTCGGTCGATTTTTCGTGACGCTTTTCGCACTAGCGAGTGTTCGAATCGTTTCACGTGTAAACATAACACCAATGGGAGTCGTTTAATTGACATTTGTTTCACGGATTCTTGTCGCTCTCGACAGTTTTGGCAGTATAATTTCTGGTCAGACCCTAGTTTTTCGGGTCTTGTGAATAGGTCTAAGCAGCTAGTGAGAGTGGATATCGGGGGCTCGCTTGACTTTTGGGGTTTATGGTCAAAGTTTGTATTGAAATCGAGAGATAAATCGACACACGGATCGTAAGTTGTGGATGTGAAACCACATGTTGTGCAAGTAACGTCTGATCTTAATAAGCCCGAAAACGCTCTATGGACTACACAATGGCAGTCTCCGTTATCTGTTTAAGAACAAAACGCTCTAAAAACCCGAAAAATTTTCATTTTCTTATTTGTGTTCAATGACTGCATTAAAAATACCTTTATTTGTGTTTTTTGTTTTCCCTTCTTTTTCGTGGATCCGATCAAGAACCGACATAAAGAATTCATGAGCATCTTGTTGTTCATAACAAGCAAGATTCTCTGAAAGCTTCCACCAACTGCAACAAGAAACAAAAAACCGACTCTTTAATATATAAAACAAATATAACCAGTATAAAACGTTGATCCAAACATGTACTCCATCAAAAAAAAAGTTGACTTTTTGGTCAAACAAGATAAATTTACAGATTCAGAAGTGATTATGCAATTCAAATATCAGATCTATCACTAGCAGACATTACTATTAATATGAAGCTAATCTGTTTGACCTCAACAGTCAAATCACATCTTCTAGACTTTTCAAAACTGATATACATCAGAACTACATTATCAGATCTATCACTTGCAGACATTACTATTAAAATGTAACCAACAAAACAATTAAACACTCAATAGATTGAGTACCTGTATAGAAATTGAGCTGGACTGTACGGCACCCGATCACCCGAAAACACCTCAGAAAAGATAACATCAATGTCACACGACAAACAGAACCGATCGGACGACGTTTTCCGGCACGAATCACGATCATGCCTACCACTAAGAAAATAATTCCTAATAGGAGGAGCATGAAGCAATGCCTGCAACACAGAGTTCATAAAACAAGTATTCCCCAAATTGTTCAAACCCCTCAACCCAACCGGGAAACAAGATTTCGACATCCTCCTCCCGTGATCCCAGTCCCCACCGCCACCGACCCGTTTCAGATTCTTGAAATCGGAACTCAATCCCATCTCAAAACTCAACCTTTTCCTCTTATTATTATTATTATTACTAGATCTAATAACAACCCCTTCAAGATTATTATTATTCCCATTTCCTAACCCTAAAGGCTGCTCACCCATCACAGCTCTATCGAAATCAGGATCATACACCTGATCATCACACCCAAAGCAATAAAGCTCATATCTTTGAACATCCACAGCAATCTCATGACCCATATGAGATTGGGTATGCAAAAGTGCATGATTTGATTCAGACGACACACAACAAGACATTGATGAACAGATCAGACAGATGTATAATCTACCCTCATACCCACAACACAAACTGCATCTGGGTATCTCAGATTTTGATTTTGCAGTTAGGGTTTTTCCGTACGGGCTTGATTTGACCCATTTTTGGATCGAATTGAACCCGTTTGATCCGTACCTGATCTTGTAATCAGAAAGGTTGTTGCAGGGGTTCAGGGCAGACATTATTATTAATGGGGAAACAATAAAAATCAAAACTTGATGGTGGGTTGTATAAGTATTGGTGTAATTGGAATTAGGGTTCAATAATCAAGAAAATAGATCGGATTGAATTTGGGGATTAATTGGATTTGATTTAATGAATCAAAGATTGAATAATGGAAAGTGAGAGTGGAGAAGAAGACCGACTGAATGTTGTATGTTCTCCTTTCTTCTCGTTAATTACGCGCATTAAGATGGGCCGTTGGATTTTCATCATGCGACTCAGGATTTGATCCTGGCCGTTGATGGGAAATTATTGTGCTATGGTGTATGAGGACCTCATCTACAAGTTGCGTGGGAGTTTTGTATTGGTGATGATCCCACTCATTCTTAATCTTTTGTTAATTAAGAGAAAGAAAATTGCAAAATTGCATCTTAATGATCCGTTAAGAGACTATATCTGTATCGATTAGGAGTAGAGCTTGTTTAGTTTTCTAAAATAACGTCTTTAAATGGTTTATATAGTCTCTTAATGGGTAAGTTTAGAGACAGCTGAATAAATAAGAGGCTACCTATTAATCTTTATCTGAATCAGTAAAAGACATTACGTGTTTAGTTTACTAAAAAGACGTCTCTTAATGGTTTGTGGAGCCTTTTAATGGTTATGAGAGGTTACCTTTTAATGGGTCAGACTTAACGATTCAGCACAAGATTATCAAACAACATATAAGAATATAAAACAAGGCATTTGGTATTCTGGTCCAATAACATGGTGTGATGTTTAAGGTTTAGGATCTTATGGTCTCAGCCTCTGTGGTTTAAAACATGACTCGTGACTAAACAAGATTTTCTCATAATGATAGGATTCTCTCTTGTTGTTGCTCCTGAATGAGTCATATATTTGGGCGTGGGAGTTTTGTATTGGTGGTGATCCCACTCATTGGTAAGCTTTTGCTTATTAAGAGAAAGAAAAATGCAAAATTGTCTCTTAATAATTCCATTAAGAGACTATATTTGAATCGGTTAGAGGTAGAGTGTGTCTAGTTTACTAAAAAGATGTCTCGTAATGGTTCATGCTAAATGGGTACATTCAGAAACATGCTAAATGAATAAGAGGCTACCTATTAATCAGTCAGATCTTTTAATGATTCACCACAAGATTGTCAAACAGCCCATAAGAATATAAAACAAAGCACTTGGTTAAGGTTTCAGATCTTATGGTCTTAGCCTCTTCAATTTGAAACCTGACTTATAACTCAAGTGGATTTTCTCATAATGGTGGGATTCTTCCTTAATTGTGCTCCTGGATGAGTCAGACATTGGGCGTTAAAATTAATATAGACGGATGACATCTCATCTCAAAATAACTCACTCATGTATTTAGGATAGTTCCAAATACTGTTTAAGTAAAAGAAAATAAAATGCAACTCAATCAACACAATTATAGTTACGAGTCTCATGACAACATCAAGGATTGTAGTTATGAAATGGGTGTTAAACATTGTAACATGATACAATTATCATGTGACACATGGTTTAAAGTTTCTGTATTTATGTTTAATCGCATGTTTATATGAAAAGCGTTTAGTTTGGTGGTTCATACTTACGAGATAATGGTTGAATAATTAAGGGGCCTTCACAAAAGGTCACAAGAGATTCTATAGCCAATTTTAATAATGTTGATTGTGATTTAAGTATGACTAATGGTCCCACATGGGTTATCATGTTGATCTTTAAAGTGATAGATGAAATGATTTGTTGGAAAGAATTATGTATTAAAAAAGGTGGTTTAGTTAACCATTAGTTAACCAAGGTGTGTTTGCTAATTTATAAAAGAGAAGAGAGTAGTATAAAAGCAACACAAAGGCTTCTAGCATCACAAATTTTAATTTCAGCAATTTAATTTGTTGAAGCTTACAACACAAGATAAACATAAAGGCTATCAAGCAATGGATTGCACCAACAAAACGCTACCATTTGTTTACAAAAGAATGCATCCTTGCTACCCTAGAAACATACATAAAACTAATTTTGTTATAATTACACTTCCATGTTCAAGAAAACGGTAACGTCAATATACGTTAATTTCATTGTTAATAGTTAAACATCATCGCGTTTTGTTAAGTTAAAATGCTTGCAGGTTGATTTAACGACTAGTTTTAACATAATAATACAACATTGAACATTGGTAGCATATTAGTGCTTGAATGTACTGCATGTTTTACAAATAAAATGTTTTATGGCAGAGAAGACCTAAAACAAGCATGAGTGTTTATATCAGTTTATTTTGACGGCATATAAACTCATCCCGTCTCTCTCTATCCGAACACTGCAAACAAGAACCGGAGACATATGTCTAAATATGAACACCAACAACATATTCAACGTCTTGTTAGAAAAGGTAAAAACTGTCCTAAATCTATGATGGTTACTTGAATGGGTCTTATCAAGATGTTAATATAGTACAATCTGAGGACAACATTTAACAACCGATCACCATAACTCTCTATGTAATGTAGTTGTTAAGGACACTAACAAAGGCTATAAACAAACAAAATCATTTACAAAGGTATGATAAAACATATTTTTCTAGTTTAAGACTTTAAGTTATAAACATACCAATACGGAGATAGTGTAGAAGAATGTGAGGCGTGAGTGCCAGGCCGTTATATGCATGCAGCTCTTTATTCTAACCCTCTTAACATGAGCAGTTGAGCATTCAATTGGTCGTGCATCTCACCCTTGCCTGGTGTCATGAGCGTATGCAATTACAACATGACACCAATCGTTCGCTCACCTTTTGATAAGATTTCTTTGACAGGTGTGTCTTTCAAGCAATTCGACATCGCATAAACTTTAATATATATTTGTAAAACAAAATAGAAATACACAGTTTGATTCAACCTAAACGGCCAGTTCAGACGTTAAAACTGCAGACTAAAAACCATATACAATGTTTTGAAAATAATTCAAACTGACACGGATGGTTAGCCTGGTCAAACCATTCAAATTGCTCCGGTTTGACTGTATTTTACCAGTTTCAATCAAACCATGTAAAACCATAATTAAAAGAACCAAACACAGTTCATCTTTGAGACATTTAAACAAAAGGAAAACGAACCTAGTGACTTGCAACATCATATATTTGAGATAAACTAATGATGCGATTTAGGATGTGTCATTAAGTACCATGAACAATTGCTGAGAACAGCATCTTGTTAATATCCTCTGAATCTGAATCTTCATGACCATCGTTTCCTGCAGTATGCATATTTGGCATTACAAAATGCTTCATTATTAGTGATGAAAGAATTAACCAATAACGACACATTACCAGTTTTAGATCTGACTTGTAGGGCCCATTCATCGATGACCTGTTTATAACATTCAAACATGACACTGTCAATTAAAATCCTCTTGTTTAAAATAATTTCCCAAACATGAAACACTGAAAAAAAAAAAAATAAATGTAGCAAGAATATAACTAATAACTCCCAATATACCAACCACACATAAGCATAACAGTTGGGAAGATTTTAAGTAGACCCCATCCGTAAATATATAAAAGAAAATCTATTTTCCAGGTTTAATTTACACAGTTTGGTTAAAATCTTATGTTTTTATTAGCAAGTTTTAAAAATAAATCTACCTAAAAACCTTCCATCACTGTATTGCAGGCAGTCATGGGATATCTTGCCATTATTATTTTAGGTTGTTTACTGGCAAATAGTGCAAATCTATAAGCACCACTTGGAAAACACAACCGATGAAACTTGAACCACTTGAACAAACTTCAAAATGTAAATCTATGCCTTAAAATAAAGAAAATAAACGTCACCTCGTTAAAGTTTGTATAAGCAGGATCATCCGAATCATTGGTGACAGGGATCCCCATGGAAGCTTGCAGCCTTTGCGATGATGCTCTGTTCCCAACTATAGTTGTCCTTGCTTTATCAATCAAATCCTACATCACAATTAACAAAACTTGAAATTGTATGATAAAGTGACTAATCCATTATACACATTTTAAAAAGGTTCAATTAACTATATATCATACATTTATATTCATACAGCGTATCCTTTACACTTTAAAAGATAGTAATTAATACAACATTTCAGTTTCACCATGAATAATCCAGAGAGGGGCAGATTTCAAATCTCAATTAAACCCTAATTAGAACCAACAATGCACAATTAAAGGGATGCAAAGGAACTGAGCCGCTCCGAGATCGGATCGAAAAAAACTTGAAATGAGCCAAGCCTCAACTAAAGCTCGTTTAGTTATCAAGCCCGAGCCTTGTGTATTATTAACTTTTAACTATTTTGGGTCCTTTTAACTACACAGCCAAGCTGAGCTTTGGCTCCTTTAAGGTACGACATACAAGCTCGGGCCTAGCAGTTATATGAATATAAACGCAACATTTTATAGCATGCTATTGTTTTACTTTAAACAATGACTTGTTAAATACGGATGATCATACTAATTATTATTAATGGCATATCGAATAAACTAAATTTATCAAAATAGTTAAAGACCCCGGTCAACACGCGTTTGCCCCGTCTATAATTTAGCATGTGACAATTTTGTTAGTCCGAAATATTAGTGTCGTTTTATTTTGAGGTTTAGTAGAATAGATTAATAAAAATAAATGTCTTATAAACGAAACGTTTAGTTAAAAACAAAAGCGAGCGGGTACGTACACACAATATCTAGTTATTTACCCCTCCCTAACTCTACATATATATTCATCCTTAACTTCCTCAATAGAACAATACCTAATACAATTACAACTTAATAATAGCATGCTTTATAATGTAGCGTTTATATTCGTAATTTGTCTTTACCGCTAAGCTCGGGTGGAATAGAATAAAGTGTAAAGGATATGTTGTATGTATGTATATAATAAATGTGGGATATATAGTTGATTAAACCTAAACACAAACAAACAAACAATAATAGAATGGAATAAAATTAGGGTTGATATGTATGTGAACCAACCTGCTTGGCGGAGAGTAATTCTTGGCATTGGTCTTTAAGAGAGGGTAATTGGTCTTGGATCTTCTTGATTCTAGCCACAAGCTTCATCGGATTTGCCTGTTTTAAAATAATAATAATAATAATAATAATAATAATAATAATAATAATAATAATGGAAATAGGGAGTTGGTAAAGTAAAGTAGGTACGTGCGTTATCAGGATAGACTTGGCGAAACTCCTTGTCTAAGCGGTTGTGGACTACGGTTAGATCGTTGTTGGCCTTGGTCAGCAGGTTTACCAGACCATCCACCGCTTGATGGTGGTGCTGGTGGTCGCCGTTGCCCTGGTGACTCATTTCCCTCACCGTCTCTGTCTGTGTAGCTGGTCAATTGAACTGCTTGCTTATAATTAGGCGCTGCTTGCTTTGTCTAGTCTTGGACTCATCATATGAGCGGCAACAGCTCGCTAGGCATGCGTCTGGGACGGACCAACAAACCCAAACGTTTCAACACAAATCAAGTATCTTGATCATTAAATATTTGGTCTTTGACTGGGTGTTACTGATTTTTCTGTTTTTGACTACGAATACGATACACCTTTAATAAAGTTATTTGCTTGAGTAATTCAAGGCTATATAGGAGTCACATTGTTTTCCCATGTATTGGCCATCTATTTATCATAGTAATTTCGGTTTATATTTTATGGATGCAGATACTTTAAAAGAGAGTTTTGTCTAAGCAGCCTAAAAAGGATTACAAAAATTATAATGTCACTCCTCAAATTTTCATCCACTTGTTTTTTTCTAAGAACAATACAAAATCTAGAAACAACAACAAAACAAGATAAATAAATAAAAAATGAAAGTAAAAATCAGGACAAAAATGTTGTACCATGTAAGCATAGAAAAAACTCACTTTTTTTTTCTATAAATTGTTATTTTTATATATTAATATAGTACTTAAACTACAGATGAAAAAAAATGTTTGATTTTATGATGCATTTTTTTTTTAAATAACGTCGTATGAAATATGAAGGTTTTAAAAAGTGAGGAATTTGTTTTTTTGAAATCAACAAAAATAGTTGTCTTTAATATATCATCTATTTTCTCTTTTTTCTTATAAAAATGAAAGGTCTAGATGTCTTCCTAGCCTACTTGAAAGTTTACGAATTTATTTTTTTTTAATTTAATTTCGGTTATATAACCTGATGCCGATCAAATTCATGCTAGTTTGTAGCCACAAGGCGTGAGTTTTGTTTTTATTTCTTAAATATGTTAAACCTTTGTAATTAGGCGTTGACAAATGTACTTTTGGGGTTAGTTCTAATACCGTCCGACGGTTTAAATATGTTTTTTTTCTTTTTTGTCATAAACAATATGAGTACCAATACTATTCCGTGCATTTACTTTTGGGCTAAGGAGTCTCCCCCTCTTGTTGGGCTAAGGGACAATGGGTTTGTTGCCTGTCAGGCAGCATTGAAGGTGGCCTCGGGTAAGGTTGTTAAACACGAGAAAGCTTGTTTGGAGAATCAACACGTGTTTATCCCCTTTGCCTTTGACACTTTTGGTTACTTAGCTCCAGATGCTATGGACCTTTTAAATAGAGTTCAAAAGGTCATGCATAGCAATTTATCGGCTCATAAGAATCAAAACTTTGTTTTTAGTAGGATTGGGTTTACTATCCAAAAGGGGGTTGCGGCGCAACTTGTTGCCCGCTTACTTGCCACTACATTGTAAATCGTTTGGTTGGTTTTATCAGTAGTTATAATTTACTTTTTCATGTTTACCGTCATTACCGTTACGGATCTAACCAATGCCGACCGACCGAATTCGTGTCTTAGTAGTTTGTACCGCCACAAAACGACAGGTTTGTTACCTACGCAACCGCGTTGGTCAGCCTTTCTAAACATATTAACCTTTTACTTATTTATAGTTTTTAAAAAAAAACAGTTATGTCAGTTACAGATGGATTCAACCTCCATGATCATCAACCAACAAACACTTCAACTATAATTCTTTCATAAATCTATCACAACAATAGTCTATACATTACAAACACAACAGAATCAAGGTGCAGAATAAGCCCATAAACAAACATTCATTCTTACAACAAAATTGAACTCATTTCTACAACCTCCTATGAGTCCTTATAAAATTGGTCGTGTTCATATCCACAACCGTCGAGCACACATAAGCTCCACCACCACCCGCAGCCGCCAAAAACAACAACACCGCCTTCCACTGCCTTGCGTTGACCAGAATCGCAAAAGTCAATGACAAAGCTGCCACCGCAGACAACCTGTTCTTCCATGTCTCAAAAGCTTTCACAACATTCCTGCAGTCTTTACAATGAACCACATGCCTAAAATACCTGTTAGCAAGATTTGGTGCGTATTTTATTCCAATTCCGCCCTTCGTGGGCGAAGAAGCTGCAATGCTCGCAACCAAACCCGCAGGTGCGTGCTCGACCACTGCAGGCTTGTCTGGCAATGAAATGGTCGAGTGCCCGAAATGGTAAGGCATCCCGTGCCCGACTTTATCCATCCATTTCCTATACTCGGCGACCCACGTGTCAGATGATTTTAAGTTTATATAAAGTCCTTTTGTGGGCACTTTTTCTTTCATTAAAATCTCGTTTTGAGACGATAAAAACCCCATATCTTGTTCGAATACTTTCCCAGCGTTTTGATGGAAGTACCATTGCGGGAACACGTTTGCTAACGGAGATCTTTTTGTGCCCCCGAATCGCACTATAAGCATTGACTTTCCTTGACCGGTTGGCCTGCATAAAAAAAGGCCGGAAAAGTAATTTGTCACGCCATCTTTGTCCACAATCTCACGGTTATTTTGTAGGTTACACGGGGCCTCAAATCTTAAAAAGTTTGGTGTGGTTTTATCGGATTCCCGGCCCCACCAGCCCGCAAACCCACGAGCGGTTCGTTCCGTGACTTCGAAAACTAGCGGCTGCGCGTCTTCCCGTTTGGCACTCCAATCAGTTCTATCGTGTGAAATAGGGACGTGAGCAGGGTCCATTAGGTTTTCAAGAAGAATAGAGTGGTCATACGGAAGCTCATGAATGGTTGAAATATCCTTAAAACCGGGCCGGGCAAAGTTTTCAAACCATGGGATTTTGTTTGGGTTTGGTGGGATTTGATGTGACATCCATATCCAAATAACGCCTTGCGAGTCTTTGATTTCATATGTTTTGGTGCATGCCGATCGAGGTATTTTTGCATCTGCAGGAAGCTGTATGTGTGCATTGTGTAATGGTGAATTAGTGACAGGTGAAAACATCACAATGGGTTAAATATATGTCATTAAAAACAGACCTGAGGAATCTTGACACATTTTCCTTCGCCTTCAAACTGCCAGCCGTGGTATAAACATTCCAATCTTCCATCAACAATCTGGCCCTCAGAAAGCTTTGCTAACCTTAATACAATTTATGCACACACATTATATGCTTGTTTTGGTTATTGTTTGCTGCATTCCGGACTAATTGGCAGATATCATATCAGTTTTGAATAAACGACGACGAATATTCTAACAAAAAAATTAAAAAGCAAACTGATGATTACAAGATGACACAGACGATTTCTAAGTCTGTAAATTACATGTTTTGTATCTAGACATGTATTGCTAGCAAGTGCCAACAGAATATCATTTTCAAGAGAGTAACATGGTCTGCCTTTTTTCTCTAAGTAAGACCATGTTGGGTTTGGGGGTCAAATTGATGAATCCGAAAACGACCCGTATATTTATTCGTGTTAAAGATATCATCCGTGAGTCCTTGACTAGGGCACCTAAAATCATGTAACCAAGTGTGTAAACGTGCCAAGCTGCTCATTAGCTACTCGAGATTGGCTCGCTAAAAGCTTGAATCGAGCTTAAACGAGATCAAGCCCGAACCTAAGGATAAGCTTGTTTAATAAACGAGCTCGAGCTTTAGAGACAGAGCCCGGAATAAACCAAGCTCAATCTCTTGTAAGCTAAATGAGCCGAGCTCAAACTCATTCAACCTACTAGAGCTTGGCTCGTTTAAGCTTCACATATTGAGCCCGATTTTCATAAATCACTCATGAGCTGAGCTCGAACTTTAGAGACTAGTATAACTCATTTATCTAAATGAGTCAAACAGATGTAAATGAGTTTTAACCAACTTGTAACCAATATGTTAATCGGGTTGGCATGTTGACAGGTTTTGGGTAATGAACCTGAACATGACCCATATAATTTTCTGTGTTAAAAATATCATCCCTAACTCGGCCACTTAAAATCATGTAACCCACAAATCGGAATGTGTGCAACGCTTTTATATATCTAAATAACTCAAACAGGTTGGCGGGTTAGCCTTATAAAATAATATATAAACTTTTTATACTAGTTCTAAACGGGTTGACCTGTTTAATTAAACGGGTTGCCAGTAAACTCAAGCATTCAAGCACAAAACTCAAGCATTCAAGCCTTACAAAATCTAACAGTTGACACGTCGCACTACGTTCTTGCAGATACTTTGTGGTGTTTGGGCGCGCCATTATAATAATCAACTGTAATAAAGTTGATTTAAAAGAAACCAACCCATTGCTTGAAGTTGTTATAATCATTTTTTATAAGTGCATGCTTTAACTCATCATCATCATCGTACTCAGTATATCCCACCAATAGCAAAGCTATGATAGGGTCTGAGGAGGGTAAGATGTAGACAGCCTTACCTCTACCACGTAGGAATAGAGAGGTTGCTTCCGGTGAGACCCACGGCTCGATAGTAGTTTTGCATCAAGCCTTGGACATAAGGCACATAACACTCAACCATCGGCACACCGGCCGATTGGTGGATGTACATTGTACCCTTGTCTTTCGGCTATCAACGCCACCACATGATGCCTGATTAACCTTCCGCCATTTTTAACGTTATTTTCACGAGATTACTAAAACAACGTCAAAATTAGTGCAATTTCGCTTTTGCCCACCTGAGGGTTCACACATATATACATTATATGCGCGCACCAAAGGGTTCACACATAACATTACATGCTTTAAGACTTAACATTTAATAATCAGTTATGTTGCAGCCAGTGATCACTACTTAACTGCATATTTAGATTTTGATCACACAAGCAGATTAAACATAAATCCCAAAATAGATCAGACCAACTCAAAGTTTAATAATCGAATTGTTGGAAATTAGGCCTAAGAATCCCAACAAAGAATTTGATCTCAATATTTTCTTTTTACTATAATCTTTTATCCTTAAACCATCTATTTATACTAAAATATACCATACTAATCTAACTATCTACCTATACTATTAAAGCAACACAATCCTTCCACATGTCATTCAACTAGACCCTCCACATAGATTGTCACTGCCAATTGTACAAGTTTCCATTTTTACAATTTCCACTTTATGAATGATAAAATGAAAAATATGTTATTGAAAGGAATCAAACTCATTACATTGCTTTTAAAATGTTTATGGCTTACCACTCAACTAAAATGAATTGATAGTAACATTCTTTTTTTCTTAACTGGTAAAGATTCACAACCTTCTATTTTTATTTTCTAATACAAGTACAAATTATTTTTACTAATCCATGTGTGAACCCTCGGGTGGGCAAAAGTGAAATTGCACTAATTTTGACGTTATTTTACTAATCTCGTGAAACTAACGTTAAAAGTGACGGACGGTTAATCAGGCATCATGTAGTGGCGTTGATAGCTGAAAGATAAGGGTACATACACCGATCAGCCGGCGTCCCGATGATTGAGTGCTATGTGCCTTATGTCTAGGGCTTGATGCAAAACTACTATCGAGCCGGGGGTCTCACCGGAAGCAGCCTCTCTATCCCTATGGGGTAGAGGTAAGGCTGCCTACATCTTACCCTCCTCAGACCCTACCATAGCTTTGCTATTGGTGGGATATACTGAGTACGATGATGATGATGAAATTCATAAGGTATGTTATTTTTTTAACCATCCGTGTCACACGGGCTCTATCCTAGTCCTAACATTATTATCTCTACGAAGTAAATCAAATAACCGAAAATACTAATTAATTAAACTAAACTGGCCACTTTAACCCATTCAACTTTCTTTTGACTCGTTTCAAGATTACCTATGAGGGCAGCGGTCCTCGTAACAATGAAGCTCGCCATTACCATCGCGATACAAGACAACTTGTTTATCGAAAACGGTTAAACCCAAAGGCGCATCGTCGGGTACGTCCTTGGTTAAATACAGCGGGTACCATTCTCAGTCCAGTGGTACGCAACCAGGTCAGCTCTCCCTCTCTCCTCGTCAACAAGAGCATCTTCTTTTTCGTCACTGGAGATGTTTGGTGCGGCACACTTGAGTGGCCGGCTTCTGAAGAGAGTTGATGATTTGGGGGTGGTGGTTCTCAAGAGGGCTGTTGGTTTAGTGGTGTGGAAGAGGACTGGGGTGTGGAGTAAGAGAGCCATTGTTAAGTTTATTTGATCGGAAAAGAGAAAAGTGGAGACATTTTGAAGGAAAAGAAAGGTAGCTTCTTGTGACCAAACTCCATTTTTGGCCACACGTTAGGGACTGGAGCTGGAGGGTAAAGCCGTATACTAGTTTTTTATTTTTAATTATGTGAAAACAATAAAAAATAAAATCATCTTCATTTCACCTTTAGAAGGGAGCCCACTACTCTGTAGGGATGAACAAATTCGGTACCAGTACCGAACTACGGTGCCGGTATTTCTCGAAATTTTACCTTTAATATCGGTACTATACCGGTACCGATATTGAACTGAATATTTCGATACCGGTACCGGTTCCAAGAATTTGTAAATTTCAGGACCGGTATTTTCGGTATCGGTATCGGTAAGGATCAATTGAAATCCCCTTTTTTGGGATAACTCCCAAAATAGGCTAGTTGAGGAGGGAGAGTTTTAAAATAGGCTATCGAAAAATCTCACGGATCAGACAGATTTTTTCTTTGAAATTTCATGGGTGGGGGTCAGTATCTTTACACGTCTCACTCTTTCATTGGGGAACGAAAATCATCGACGGAAAACCAAATGTCACGGCGGAAATGAATTTCGGTGAATTATTAATGGAAATTTTGAAACGTCACATAAGGGACTTTATTCCATTACCTCCCATATTTTTTTTTGAACGGCGGTCTTTTTTTGTCTTTAATACAAAATGAAATATCATATGATTACAGGCTATTTTTAGTTTACACGAAAGCAAAATTATATTATTATTATTATTGGCAAAATACTTTTTAGTACAAAATTAAATATCATGACTAACTAGTTTGATTATTTCCATTCCAAACATATAATGAAACATATAATGAATGTGTTATTTCAAGCATTTTTTTTACATGAATGAAATTTATTTCGCAAATCAATCTTCGTTGGTCATGGACAAATCAAAAACAAAATCAAACAGGGGCTGAATTGCTAAGCATGATTAACCTGCTAATTCAATTTTGTAATTGTTGACTATCGCTGATTGATACGTATTTTATTCAAACAATTTATAATTTTAATGAAAAATTACATACGTAATTAGAAATTACTACTTATTGCGTAGTTATCTAAATTCTTTTTTAAAACTTACTATCTAGATTGTTTATTTAAAATTACATGCCCGCTTTTTGCCCAATTTGGGTCATTCACGCTGCGAAAACAACCACCCATGGCGATGTTTGGGACGTTTTTGGTTGATGAAGGGTGGGAACGTTCCCGTTCTCCAAATCAACATCTCCCTCAACTGCACAAACATTCCAGTAACCTTAATAATTTGATGGTCACACCCAGCCCTCCAAACATTTTTGGCATGCCACCGTCCTCTACTTCAGTTTTACTGCGCTTGTTTTCATAACCAATAAAATTTGAGCAAAACTGAGACTATTCAAAACCCAAATCAAGCCCCAGAAACCCGACATTTCCGATCAATAGCCTTGAAAACCCAACATTTTTGTATGGTCACCGACGTATATAACACTACGATTACTCAAACTACCAATGTCTATGACACTACCAATTACTCAAACTACCACCCATCATATAATTCTTTTCTCTGACTATGATTTACTAAAACTATCGCCCATCACTACAAACAATTTAATCACAAAAAGCGAGAACACTATCAAAAATACAAGAAATCATAACACTTAAAATCAAAACACCTGTGTTTCAGTACTAAATTCAACATGAAAACCAACCTGTAGTCTGCCACAATAATAAAATACACCTGTAACTAATTATGCATAATAATATTACGTTGAACAGGGTTTTCCAATTTAAGCCAAACACCCAGACCGTTTGTAATTAACTCTATTACCTGTTATGTTTATGTTTCATAGGTTAATTTTCAAACAACAAGCTAATTTAAAAAGTTAACAGTCACTAGACCAAAACTTCAACAAGTTCATACAAATTCTCAACTAAAAGCCAAATATCAATAACAATAAATCCAGAAATGACAATTCCAACCAAATGTTTTTTTAATAAAACAAAACGCAAACCCGATCAAGAAACGGATCACATTCAAAGGTCTTGTACGCTCAAACCTGCATCACAAAAAAATCAATTAATAAGAACACATACTAAAAAAACAAACAATCAAACTAACGCAAACAAACCTGGTGGAAGAGATTGCTTCAACTTGTTGGCCTTCTCGGCATCAAACACACACAAAGTGTAGAGGTACTTCGAGCACTGAACCTTGAACTTGACGACATCCTTGCTCCTCTTGATCTTCACCGCCGCCGTTACCGCTACCAACCATCGCCATCAGTGCCAGCCGCCTACCACCTCCACTACCCACCCCCCAACACCACCTACCTCCCACCACCATTATCTCCGGCTGCCCACCACCACCCGCCACCATCATCCACCATCACCGCCCACCGATGCCACAACCGCCACCTACCTCCCACCACACCACCACCACCGCCACTTACTACCATTTTAATTTTATTTTTTCTTTTTTTCCTGTCTAACAAACAACACAAAGTAATTATTCATTTCATTCCCATATAGTAACCAAACATCTCATTGGAATGGTAATAACTCATTCCATTCCTTTGTCCATTTCATTACCACGTTCATTCCATTCTGTCGTACATTCCATTACCTCATACCAAACAGACCCTTAAATGATTGATTAACACTAAAAATTTAAAATTGCAACATTAATAATCAAATGATTCACACTAAAAAAAATAAAAATCCTAAGCCTTTGCGGTGTTAGTAATCAGATGATTAACTCTAAGAAAACACAAAATGAGCCTTGTGAGACTTGAACCTATGACCTTTCAAAGATAAATATAAAACATGTGACTTTCCAACGGACCACATCAACAATAATAGTATGGGTTTTAAGTATTAACTCCTATGGGGTCCTCAAAAAATTTAATATACTGTTTCTAATAAATTTTTAAAAAATATTGGTATCCCGAGACCCTGCTCCATACTATGTGGGTCCACCCCTAACCATGTATACTATTTAAGTAATGTACTCGTCGTGCAGTTTATCTGTGCTTGCTCTTGGTGGGGGTGATCGTTGGTGACGTGGAAGGTTGTTTTGCGTGGGGGTTGGGGGGGGGGGGGGGGGTGCTTAAGATTTCGTAGAGTACATAGCTCATTAGCTCATGTGTGTGTCAAATATATTACAAAAGTTTTAAAGTTAGAACCCTAAAGGTGTTACTTTTAACAAATAATAGTATGGGCTATTTTATGTAGTCAATTCCAAAGTTAAATGTTAATAACTAAAATTTGAAATGTTCACGTTATCAACTGGTTAGATTCAACAACTTTGTGAATTTTAAGAGCTTGGCCCATTCGACGGGCTTCACAAACTCTAACCGAAAACCTTCCACCTTGTAAAGATACATAAGCAGAAACAGGTTCGAGACTCTCGCTTCCTAGTGGTTGTATTATTGTTTACAACAATTCTCACAACAAATTGTCTCCTCTTTAGCAACAACTCTCTCCTTGAACCCCTTTCTTAGTAAAGGGTTAACTGATAATCAGCATAAAGAGTTGCAACCTAAACACTCTAAATAGCTACGGTAAGACTTGATAGCCCCTTTCTTAGTAAAGGGTTCACAGCATAAAGACTTGCAAAAACCTAAACATTATTTAGCTAGAAAGTGCTTCTCAAGAAAACTCTCCAATGATCAAAGAAATAGCAAAAAGAACTAAAATGCACGTTAGTGTTGAAAAATAATTCAAACAGAAAGCCGCTGTTGGATATAGGGGCGTTCATCGGTTCGGATAACAGGTTATTCGGCTTATTCGATTCGGATTGTCCGGATTTGAAAATTTTAGAACCTTATCCAAAATCCGAGCCGATCCGAACCATGGACATTCCTATCTGATCCGAATTATATTCGAATGGATTCGGATGATCCGAAATAATTCAAAAAATCTGTATAACAAATATATAAACTTAAGTGTTATTAAATAAACATACAAAACTGTAAAATAAAAATAAAACACTACAAGAACAAGGAAGGTAGGTGGTGTTAGAGAGTATAACGACGGCGTGTTACGACATTTTTGCCTATGGAGTGTTAGGTTGATTGAATGAATAATCAAGTTATGCTTATAAGGTTATTGTAAATGTTAATGGACCTGGCTATATACACTAATAACATGTTATATATTCGGATATCCGAATAATCCGAACTATCCGAAATTTTTTGAAATCCATATCCGAATTTGAGTTAGTTATTCGGATCGGATAATTCGGGTTTCGGTTCAGATTTTGATTTTTTTGGGATTTCAGATTTCTTGAACACCCCTAGTTGGATGAAGTTGTCATTGGATACTGTATCGGTTGCTCCTACGCAAGTGTGGAATGGATGGCGTAAGCATATGGAAGGCTATCCATAATGGGACTAGCATCCAAGGGAAGATTTTTATGTTACGTTTGAAAGGACAAGTTTATGTATTATGTTTAAATTGAATGAATGTTAAATGTTTAATTTCTGCTGCAATATATGACGTCTCTGATTATCATTCTATGTTCATGAGCAAGTCCAACCGTTGTAGGGTACCCGAATCACGGGCCTTATATATACACTCGTAGATAACATATGGGAACAATCATTTGAGACGAATCACTATTTTCAAATTGACGGCTATATATGAAGTATATAAAATACAACTTTTGATGAGATTTGAACATGTTTCGTTTGGTAATCGCTTTCCATTAATTTCATGTGTACTTATACAATCAATGACACACAAGTATAGGTAGCATATAAGAGGTAGCTTATGTATTCTCTATTAACATGCAATGAAACAAATATTGGTTGGTTGCAAATCCTTAACAGATTGTTCGAGCTCAACCAAACGTGTAATAATGTACTCTAAATACAAGATACTTATGTCAAATTACTTGTTAGGGTTACATTGATGCTTGCACATACACTTTACCAATCTCGTAACACCGACACTTAATATGCATGCTCTAGGACCAAAGTGAGTTTCACGGCCCCATTTTATTGTTTTTTTAACTACTTAGGAGAAACATGCTTGAAAACTACTTTTATGCCATAAAAATAATAAAACGGACTTTTATTTAAGCATGGGTTAAAGTTATCAAAATGGGTTAAATCCCTGGATTCATTATATAACCATTAGTTGTCAAAAGCCATGGAAGTGTCAATAGTATTGTTGGGCTCAACAAGCCTCATTCACGGCTAGTCGCTCTAACAACACTTGTGAGTCAAGTGAATGCTTATTGTCTGACTTGAACTCTATGTGGTTAATGTTAGCATCTGGCGCACACACGAACACGAACAATACACTTGTTAGGATATGGCGCACATAAACACGAACAATACTGCAAGAGAAAAGTAAACGACGATGAACACGCGAGATTTACTTGGTTCGGTATAGATTGGACTTACGTCCACATGCTGCAACTAGGGTATTTTATTATTGCTACCGCCTCACTCGTGAGGAATTACAAGTACCAAAGATGTTTAAATACTTATCCTATCTAAGTTTACAACTTGTTCAATAAGTGGGCTAAAAAAATAAGATTATGGCCGACCCCACTAAACACTTGTCCAATCTAGGGTTTACAACTTGTTCAACAACAAAAGATAAATGGGCTAAAAAATAAGATTAGGGCCGACCCCATGCCACCCTATGCGATCTCCATTAAGGCCCAAAATCGATCTTCACTTAAAGGAACCCAATCAAGACTCGATAAACCCAACAATCAAAGGAAAAATGAAAGAAGTAAAGTGTTTTTTATCTTATGTGAATGCATTTCAGTCGCCACCATCACTGCGCCAGATCCTAACAAGTGGTATCAAGAGCGAGGTTACGTTTGCACACCAGAGTTCACATTCGCGAAAGAAAAGATTTGTGTCAGCCTTGGTTTTGTATTGGCAGCCGGCCTTACGATTCATCGAAGTTTTTCATGCCGCCACCATCACAATTCCTTCAACGTCTAATATTTTGAAATTAATTATTGTGTGAATTAATAACAAAATCGTTTTGTATTTGAGAATAACCACAGCCGCCGACCTTGAATCATTCGCTATCGATAATTGTTACCCATTTATTTGGGATTATCGATCATGTTTAAACAAGACGCAAATCTAGGAGTAATCTCCGATCACGATTTCAGACGCTAGGAACATTCACGCCACCACCGATCAGGGTACAAATTTACGGCAGTTTCGCCAAACAGTTTGTCGAGTTCGTTCAAGTTTGTCATCGATTACTCCAGGTTCTATTTTTGATTTGTTTGTTTTGGTTGGTTCAAGTAATACTAGTTGTATTGGTCGGTTTTGGAGCAGCGGGTTATCATATTTGGTTTTGGGTTTGATTGAGTTTTGCCATATTTACCGGGCAGTTTAGCCGGGTGGTTTTGTTTAACAAAGTTCTGTAGAACAACCATTAAGTTTAGGCTCATGCCATTGCTGTGTATGTCTCCTTTTTTTTATCCAGGTTTTCGTTTAGTCATCGTTATGGCAAAAGACGGAAAGGTTATGATACAGAAGTTTGACGGACATAAGTTTGGTTGATGAAAGATGCATATTGAAGCGCTACTTTGTCAGAAGGCCGGACTTGGATGTAGTGCTAGAAAATGAAAAACAAAAAAAGATGTCATAAGCAGATTGGAAGAAATTAAGACAAGAAGGCTAGGGCTTTTATTACTCTGTCGTTGTCGGAAGATGTGACGTTTAACATCATGAAGGAAACCACAATGCGTGGTATGATGGATGCACTATCCAACATGTATGAGAAGTCCTCAGCAGCAAATAAGGACTATCGTATCCGAGAGCTAGTGACTACAAGAATAAAAAGGGTGGGTCTATTGCAATGCATATAATAATCTTAATTCGATCATGTCCCGCTTAATGTCAGTTGACATTAAGTTTGATGATGAAGTTCAAGGCCTGTTGTTATTATCCTCTTTGCCCAACAGTTGGTCTGGAATAGTGACTGCGGTTTGTAGCTCGTCTACAAAAATTACTTTCGATGGGATTCAGGATCTGATTCTGGGAGAAGATTCACAGAAGTTCAGGCGAATCATCAGGTAATATGTTAGACACAGAAGGCAGAGGCAGGAGAAAAGAACGAGGCAGTGAGAGCAGGAAGAGGAGTCAGTCTAAGACTCGTAAAGATATTGAATGCTGGATTTATAAAGAGAATGGGAACTTCAGGAATCAATGTTCAAATGGTAAGAAAGAAAGAAGTGAATGTTACAGAAGACGACACAGATGACGGGGTCACTAGTGATGAGGCTTTGGCTTGTAGTGTAGAGAGTAACGTTGATTCCTGGGTTATGGATTTGGTGCATCGTTTCATGATACTCACTGCAGTGAAACGATGAAGAATCTAAAGTTTGGTGATTTTGGAAGGGTAAGACTTGCGAACGATTAAGTTCTTGATGTGACGGGCATGGGTGACGTTTATCTAAAGACTTCAGCCGGTTTATGGACTTTGTGAGATGTCAGGGCTATTCAAGGTTTGAAGAGGATTTTGATTTCTGTTGGACAGTTGGATGATTAGGGGCATGAAGTTAAGTTCGGGAATGGGCAGTGTAATCTTGTCATAGCTTGATGAAGATAGCGAGGTTCGCTGTACATGGTCAGTTTACCATCTGAGGGAGTAACCGCCCAGTTCAGAAGAAAGTTAAAATCTGGTTCACAGAGGCTAGTGTGTAGAAGAAGGTTTGTTTTGCAAGAGATAAACCCAGAGCCACAAGTCAGAGGTTTTCATGACAGTGGGAGCACTGACATTCAGTTAGTCAAAGCTTCAGTTATATCTACCAGAAGACGGTGGGTTAAAAGAACTAGTGTTCTATTTGTTAAAGTCTCTCCAGAAGGTTACCTACAATATATGGAGAGATTTGTTCTCAAGATATCTCAGGATCCGGTAGTTCGTGTAAGTAGGAGTCGGTAGGGATAGAGAGCGAGTTAGTGGTAGTTGTAGCCATGACTGATGTGTTGGAGCTCGGGGGAACTTCAACGGGCCTTCAGGTTATCTGATGAGAAGGTCGCTGCAACCAGGAAGATGAGGAATATTACAAAAGGTACAAGTGTTCACTGCGGATGGTAGTTTGAGGATTATCAAGCCTCTAAGTGGGAGATTTTTGGGTTTATGGAGTCTTGATTGGGTTCGTTTAAGTGAAGATCGATTTTGGGCCTTAATGGGGATCGCATAGGGTGGCAATGGGGCCGGCCCTAATCTTATTTTTAGCCCATTTATCTTTTATTGTTGAACAAGTTGTAAACCCTAGATAGGATAAGTATTTAAACATCTTTTGTACTTGTAATTCCTCACGAGTGAGGTAGTAGCAATAATAAAATACCCTGGTTACAGCCCATGGACGTAGGTCGGTCTAGACCGAACCACGTAAATCTCGTATGTTCATATTCGTTTACTTTTCTCTTGCAGTATTGTTCGTGTTTGTGTGCGCGCTAGATCCTAACACTTACACACAGTGGGGCACCCGATTCATGTTTGGTTTGATTATAGGCTCATGTTGTTAACATATATTTTGTATTCCTTACTAGTCTACGAATAGTCATACATTACATGTTAGTTATTGCATGCATATCATGACATTCTTTAAACAGCAGATTCATTTAAATACTAAGATGCCATCAACTAGGTTTTCATTAAAAATGGATTCATTTTGTAACCATGAAGTCATCAGCAAGATTTTCATGAGAAAACAGATTCATTTTATGACTATGAAGCCATTAACAAGACACTCTTTTCGACAATAGATTTATTGTGTGTCAATGATGGCATTAACCAAGTTTTAGAAAACGGATTTATTTTATCACTATGGAATCATTACTAAAGTTTGAATTCTATGAAGTCATTAACAAGACACTCTTTTCGACAATAGGGTTTCTTTTAGAAAGCACATTTATTTTATGACTATGGAATCATTACCAAAGTTTTAATTGAAGAAGCGGTTGTCATGTTATGAATAAATTCATTAAACAAGTTTTCAAACAACGAATTTACTACATATTATTAAAATCAGTGCACTCACCAATATTATGTCGACTTTTTAATTATGTTTTTAGGTGGTGTTGGTCAATCAACTGGATCGAAACCCTAGAAGTCAAAGATCTTGTTTGACCGACTTGGGATCATATGCAGGTGTTCTGAAACGATAAATGTTGCATCCAGCATTTCATCCTTGACGGGGTGTGACAATTTTGGAGGTCAAGTGACATCTTCATATCACTATGTATTTTAAGCCAATTATTATGCAAATGACCAACTAAAGGTGAATATCACACACTTGGTTTATGCCAAGTTAGTTAATTTGGAACTTGAGTCAGTGAAGGGCAATGATTCAACATTTTGTTGCTTTTCAGGCTATGAAAGACGACATATTAAACCAAATTAAGGATTCTTATCACGTAACAACATATGAAAAAACCAAAGATGACCCTTTTGCCCTTGTGGTGGACGGAAAATCTCTCGAGATTGCTTTGCCAAACGACATACAAGACATGTTTTTACTGCTGGTAGCTAAATGTGTGTCCGTTATATGCTGTCGCGTCTCACCAAAACAGAAGGCATTGGTATGTTAGATTCATATTTAATTTAAGTTCATAACAAATGACATCACATTAAAATTTGTGTTTTGTTTGAAAACTTAGATCACTCATTAGTGAAGAAATATACGGGCAAAATGACATTAGCAATTGGAGATGGAGCTATTGATGTCGGCATGATTCAAGAAGCTGATATTGGAATTGGGATTAGTGGCATGGAAGGAATGCAGGTATGATCACTATTCATTCTTTAAATCATACCGTTTAATTAATAAAACAAACCGTTTAATGTTAATGCGTGAAGGCTATTATGGCAAGTGATTTCTCACTGCCACAACTTAGATTCTTGGAACGGTTACTTATAGTACACGGGGACTGGTGTTCAATCGAATCTCAAAAATGGTATTAACCGAACTTCAAAATATTCTGGGTATAAATGTGTATAGTTGATTACTTGAATTTTCTTGTTCCTGGTTGCAGATTCTCTATTTTGTATACAAGAATATCTTGTTCGGCCTTACATTGTTCTACTATGAAATGTACTCGAGATTCTCGGGTGATTTATATGACGGATGGTATATGGTTTTGTTTAATCTCCTTCTAACTTCACTTCACGTCATATCATTTGGCGTCCTTGAGCAAGATGTATCTTCATATACGTGCCTTCAGGTATGCTTTCACAAATACTCGTTATACTGATGGGTTGAGAACACGACCCACATTTTTATATGTGCCAAAACTATCAACGTCAACCCGCACACACTTAAAATTGTGTAACCCGAAAACACCCATTTAACCCTTTTAGGTAAATTGTCAAATGTGTTGGTGGGTAATAATTAAGTTGTAAACATGTTAATCAGGTTGTAAAAGACTATATTAAATGGGTTAGTGGGTCAACCATGATTGGTGGGTCGATTGGAGGTTAAATGGGTCAACCCAACATGACTTGTTTAAGCAAGCAGGTCAACACAAACATAACCTAACTAATTTTATATATTGACCAAATTTTTTTTTATTTATTAAGATATGCCAACCTAAAACATGATGTTTTTACGTGTCTTGTTTGGGCCGTTTATCTAAATGTGTCAAACAGGTATGAGGGTAACAATAAGTTGTAAACGTATTAATTAGGTTAGTGGGTCAACCTGTTTTTCTAAACGGGTTAGAAAGGTCAATTCGAAAACGGCCTATTTATTTAAACAGGCTGACCCAAACTCAACCCATTTGATTAAAAATATCTACCCATTTAACAAAGCAGGTTTTCTGGTCGATTTGTTTAACTAAATGGGTTAATCAAGTCAACTTGAATACGAACACAAACCGATTAATTAAACAGGTCGCCTTGGGCAGGACCCGCTTGAGTAAACATGTCAACTCAAGCACGACCCATTTTTAAAATAGCTTAGATATGCCAACCCAAAACTTAAACATTTTTCGTCTCATGTTAAGGCCGTTTAGAAAACCGCCTTCCCCAATATGTACTAATCAGTATCTTCCTTAATGCAGTTTCTAGCCCTTTATCAACAAGGGCAAAAGGGTGTTTTCTTAAGTTGGAAACGGATCATTGGGTGGATGGTAAACGAAATACTTACATCTTTAGTGATATTTGTCCTAAACATCCACACTCTTTCTACCTCAGCATTCAAAAAAGGAGGACAGGTAGTAGACATTGCGCATTTAGGACTTACCACATACACCAGCATTGCATGGACAATCAACTGCCAGATAGCTCTAATGATCACACATTTTACTTGGATCCAACATATCTTGATCCGGGGAAGCATCCTAAGTTGGTACATCTTCTTGCTCTTTTATGGAGCACTTCCTCCAACGTACTCAAACAGAGAATACAAACTCCTCGTAGAGGTTGTGGGACCCGCACCCTTGTATTGGCTCGTTGTAATATTAGTTGTAGTTATATCTCTCCTTCCATACTTCATATACATGGTCATCCAAAGGTCATTTGATACAATAGATGACCATGTAATCCAGGAAATGAAGTACAAAAGGAAAGATGCTATAGATGATGAGATATGATTGCGAGAAATGAAGCTCAAGGAAGCCAAATCATATTGGGTGGTCAACTCAAGTCAATGCAAAAAATTTTATTTAAAGAATCAACTAGAAAAGAAAAGAATATTTATTAGTATTTCAATTACGAATAGTCTTTAGGCTATCAATTACGTTAGAAAATAGAAATCGAAATGATCAATGTGGATTCACTCATACAAACTTGTTTCTCGATTGTTCAAAGGCATTATATGACTATATAGATGAAAGTTCTATGCCTGTGTGTATTATGTGTTTTTGGTCAAGTTTTGGTTTATATAGGTGGACTGATGTTGAATAAAATTTATTCTTTTGACCTTGGTTGCCATAAGTTTAACCAAGTCCAACACATATTCTTTAATTTATTACCTAGTCTCGACCTTAAAATGTCAGGTCCAACCTGAGTCGATGACTTTCTTTTCATGCTTTCATAAGCTAAAGCTTATAAAAGCTTTTTATTAATATAGTTTTTTTTTTCGTTTCGAATAACAATCAATTTTATTTTTTTTCTTTTAATCAAGTGTGTGATCTATTTTGGCTGAGTTTAATATTTTGGCTGCGTTCAATGTTTCGTTTACTTTAACCAAACTTAATGTTTGGGTTACTAAAATCACCTATAAATTCTCATTTATATTTTCTTAGGACAACTTTTGATATGATGATAAACCTTTTTTTTCATTACGTATCTAGCCTTTTTCGCTTCAATCCTGGGCCTTAAAGGGATTCATGAAACATATAATCTACGCGCTGGGTAACGTTTTGAAGTTTCTCACATCAATGTAAAAGTTCTCTAGCTAACATATGCTTCTCAAGAAAACTCTCTACAATCTTAATGACAAAAAAAAACCAAGAAGAATTAAAATGCACATTACTGTTGAAGAATAATTCAAATAGGAAGCTGCTGTTGTAGGAAGTTGTTGGATAAGTTTACTTTGTCGAGAATTGTTCGGGTCCTTCGTAGTTAGTTCCTAAATACATCTATATTGATATTTAAAAAAAAAACTTATTACCCAAACATTAAGTTATAGCCAAAGTAGACGAAACACTGAACGTAGGCAAGATATTAAAGTCAGCTAAAATAGCTCACGCACTTGATTGAAAGAAAATAATAAAACTGATAGATATTTAAAAGAAAAAAAACTAAATTATTCAAAAGCTTTATCGGCTTTAGGCTTCTGAAAAGATGAAAAGAAAGTCGACGACTCAGGTTTGACCGGACATTTTAAGGCCCAAATAGAGAGATTAGGTAATAAATTAAAGAATATATGTCAGACTTAGATAAACTTATGCCCAACTCATGCCAAGAGAATTAGTTCAATTCAACATCAACCCCCCTATATACACCAAAAACTTGACCATAAACACATAATACACACATGCATAGAACTTTAATCTATATAATCAGCTTAATACCTTTGAAAAATCGAGAAACAAGTGCGTATGAGTGACCATCCACAACGATCATTTCAATCTCTATTTTCTATTGTTATTGATCGCCTAATAGGACTATTTGTGATCGACTTAATAATAAACATTCTTTTCTTGTGCAGTTGATCCTTTAAATAAAGAATTTTCGCATCGACTCGAGCTGAAAACCCAATATGAGTCGGCTTCCTTGAGCTTTGCTTCTCTCTCAACCACATCTCATCATCTACAACATCTTTCCCTTTGTACTTCATTTCTTGAATTACATGGTCATCCATTGGATAAAACGACTTCTGGATGACCATGTATATGAAGTATGGAAGGAGAGAGATAATTACAACTAATAATACAACGAGCCAGTGCATAGGTGCAGGGCCCACAGCTTCTACAAGGAGTTTGTGTTCTCTGTTTGAGTATTCAGGTGGAAGAGCGCCATAAAAGAGTAAGAAAATGTACCAACTGAAGATGCTTCCCCAAATGAAGATATGTTGGACCCAAGTGAAATGAGTTATTATTAAAGCGATTTGACAGTTAACTGTCCACACAATGGTGGTGTATGTGGTAAGTCCTAAATGTGCAATGTCTACTACTTTTCCGTCTTTTCTGAAAGCCGAGGAAGAAAGAATGTAGACGTTTAGGACGGATATTACTAAAGATGTAAGTATCCCGTTTCCCATCCACCCGATGATTCGTTGCCAACTAAAGAAAATTCCATTTTGCCCTTGTTGATAAAGGGCTGGAAACTGCATTAAGATATTGATTAGTGTATACTGGGGTTGGCAGTTTTGTACACGACCTTAACATG
Source organism: Bidens hawaiensis (assembly GCF_021521415.1). Classification (NCBI taxonomy): domain Eukaryota; kingdom Viridiplantae; phylum Streptophyta; class Magnoliopsida; order Asterales; family Asteraceae; genus Bidens; species Bidens hawaiensis. The sequence goes on from NW_027491480.1 coordinate 212,458, forward strand.
ACACGAAAAAAGTCAAGCTTTGCGTTGGCATGTCTAAGTTGTTTTAAAAAATGGGTCGTGTTTGAGTCGGCATGCATAGGTAAACGGGTCGTGTCCAGGTCGACCTCTTTAATTAATTCGTTCGTGTTCAGGTTGACTTGGTTAACCCATTTAGTAAACAGGTCGACCAGCCAACATGTTTAGTTAAATGGGTCGACCTGTTTAATTAAACGGTGCATGTTTGGGTCAACCTGTTTAATTTAATGGGTCGTGTTCGAATTGACATGTCTAACCGTTTAGAAAAGCAAGTCGACCCACCAACCCGTTAACCCATTTTTTTCAACCCACCCAACCCGATTAACACGTTTACAGCTTGATTGTTACCCACTGACCTGTTTGGCACGCTTAGATGAACGATCCAAACAAGACAGAAAAAAAAAAGGTTTTGGGTTAACATATCTTACTTGTTTAAGAAAGGGTCATGTTTGAGTCGACCTGTCGTGTTGGTTTGACGCGTTTAACCCGTTTAAATGAACATGTGGACCCACCAATCTTTTAGTTAAACAGGTTGACCCACTAACCCATTTAATCTAGCTTTTTACAACCCGATTAACACATTTACAACTTGATTATCATCCACCAAACCATTTGAAACTTTATCTTAACGTGTTAAATGGGTGTTCTCGGGTTACAATGGTTCAAGTGTGTGCGGGTTAAGGTTGATAGTTTTGACACAAATAAAAATTTGGGTCGTGTTCTCAACCCTTCAACATAATGAGTATTTGTGAAAGTATACCTGAAGGCAAATATCTAAAGATACATCTTGTTCAAGAACGCCTAACGATATGACAGGAAGCGATGTTAGAAAAAGATTGAACATAACCATATACCATCCGTCATATAAAACATCACCCGAGAATCTCGAGTACATTTCATAGTAGAATAATGTAAGCCCGAACACAATATTTTTGTATACAAAATAGAGAATCTGCAACCAGGAACAAGAAAATGTAAGTAATTAATAATCATGTGTATTTATATGCATAATGTTATAAAGTTCGGTTAATACCATTTTTGAGATTCGCTTGTAGCACCAGTGCCCGTGTACTATAAGCAACCGTTCCAAGAATCTAAATTGTGGCATCGAGAAATCACTTGCCATAACAGCCTACACGCTTTAGCATTAAACTGTTTGCTTTATTAATTAAACGGTAGGATTTTATGAATGAATAATGATCATACCTGCATTCCTTCCATGCCACTAATCCCAATTCCGATATCAGCTTCTTGAATCATACCAACATCATTAGCTCCATCTCCAATTGCTAATGTCATTTTGCCCGTATATTGCTTCACCAATCGAGTAATCTAAGTTTTCAAACAAACACAAAGTTTAATGTCATGTCATTTGTTATGAAATTAAATGAATCGTGAATCTAACATACCAATGCCTTTTGTTTTGGTGAGGCACGACAACATATAACAGATGCGCAATTAACTGCCAGCTGTAAAAACTTGTCTTGTATGTCGTTTGTCAAAGCAATTTCGAGAGCTTTTCCGTCAACCACAAGGGCAAAAGGGTCATCTTTGGTTTTTTCATTTGTTGTTACGTGATAAGAAGCTTCAATTTGGTTTAATATGTCGTCTTTCATAGCCTGAAAAGCTACAAAATGTTGAATCATTGCCCTTAACTCAAATTACAAATCAAATAATTGACATAAACAAAGTGTGTGATATTCACCTTTAATTGGTTTTTAGATTCGACATCGCGGCTTAAACTTAGATGACACAGATGCATATCATGCCCAAGTAAACTACAAGCAAATCTGACAAAAAATATACAAAAAGGTAAGAAATTTATAAAACTTTATAATGGATGGTTTTACATGATTTATAAAAATTCTCACCCGATATTGACAGCTGTCTCCTTCTTGTCCCCGGTGAGGAGCCATATTTTTAACCCTGCTTGTGCAAGTTTATCTATGCATTCTGCAACCTGATATTGATAGTAGGAAGACAGACATAAATGACAATTTCAAAAATCTGACTTACGTAAATGTTGACTGGTCAACCCGATCCCTGTGGTCAACTTTTTAGACAAATGAAAAGAAGAAATATAAGATTTTACCCCATCTTGTAACTTGTCATCAACAGCAACAGCACCTAACAACACCAAATCTTTCTCAATATTTTCAGAAACATTTTCTAGCAGTTCGTCTCTTTCGGGACCAATTACAGCCTTAGCTTCTGAAAATGATGAACTCCATTCTTCATATTCAGAATCTTCAATCTGTTTATATGCAAACAACATTGTTCTTAATCCATCTTCTGCATAGTTTGCAAGGTGCATACTTGTAGCATGTAGGTATGTTCTACCACCATCACCTAACCTATCAAATATTATACTGCAAAATATACAGTTTATGTTACACAAAGAGTGTTGGACTATTGTTTGAGCTTAAGGCTTAACTTTTAAAGATACTTACTTATCGGCGCCTTTACACAATAGGAAAATTTGACCAGATTCATCGCGTACTATCACCGACATCCTTTTTCTAGAGCTACTGAATTCTAACAAATTCAATAGCTTGTATTCCCTGAAATTGAACCATAGAAATCAAAGGTGTCAACTTCAATTATGTTTTGGCTATGAATTCTAACAAATTCAATAGTTTGGTTATAAACGAGTATATCTTGGCTATGTTTTATCTCAAACGGGTTGAATGAAAAATTTAGCTAAAAGGGAGCATGGGAGGTATACAATTACAATCCCCTATATCAGTTTTATTCAATTTAGACTAGGGTGTCATGAGCTTGGGTCGGTTTTGGGCTCAAACTGTACCAAAAACGAAAGCTTTTGAAATCCGTTCGGTATTAGTTTTTTTTTTAATAAAGTGCCAAAATCGTCCCCAGGGTTTGACCAATTATGCCACATTGGTCCAAAAAATTTTATCTTTGCAACTGAACCATCAAGGTTTCACATTTCTGACCAATTACATCCAAATCGTTAACTTTGCTAATTTTTTAACATTGAAACAGGGGTAAAAAAGGCTTTTAATACTTTACTCTTTTCTAGGGGTGCAAACGAGCCGAGCCCGAGCCCGAGCTCGACTGGGCTCGAGCTCGGCTCGTTTAACATACACAGAGCTCGAGCTCGGCTCGTTTACTATTTATCAATCATTTTTTATATAATTATAATTATTTTTATATATTTTTTTCTATTATAATTTTATGTATACAATAATATATATTATTAAGTTATTTTTATTTATTTTTCATAAGATTATATATATTAATTAATAATTAATAAATATATATTTTAAAAAATTATATAAATGGCAGGCTCGTTTAGGCTCGCGAGCCGGCTCGAGCTCGATAAGTGAAGCTCGGGCTCGGGCTCGGTTAAGCTCGGCTCGATCGAGATTTTTAACGAGCCGATCTCGAGTAGCTCGGCTCGTTTGCACCCCTAGTCTTTTCTAATAAAAATTGTAACAAAATTTATGAAATGCCCAGAAATCTATCCATCTCTCACTCTCCTCTCCTGTAGGGCTGTTCAAAAAACTCGAGGCTCGTGGCTCACTAGATAAAAGCTCGAATAAAACTAGCTATAGAAAGTTGATTTGACCGGAGCTGATTTGGATCATTTTTGTAACCGAGCCAAAATTGGCCCAGGCTCGGCTCGTTGGCTTGATCTTAACCTAGTTTAACTTCAAAATCGAGCTAAAGCCTAGCTAAGTTGCCTCGTTTAATTTCGAGCCCGAGCTTGACTCGTGAACAGCCCTACTTTCCTGTACATCCCATCTTCAACCCACCAATCATCTTGATTTTTGGGCCACCACCAATCCTGCAACCGGTCCCGCCGCCGCCCATCACTAATCGCAACCTCCTTGTCATCTTTCATACACAGCGGTGAAATCCCGGCCGTGTCTTGCCTTAGTTGTTGGATCTGTTGTCTGTGGTTGTCGGAAAACCAGCCATCACCACTCTTCTGACGCCACTCTAACCCTAGCCGCCGCCACCATAAACTTACCACCAATTTAGCTTGGAACGAGAGTCTACGAACGTGCCGGAGAAGATGACCGTAGATAAAAGGTTGCCGGAAATGTGTACAAGAATATGTATCTTTTGGAGTTGAAGTTAAAACAGATGGGCGGCCATTGGTTTCAGATTAATTATTTTTATGTTTTAAAGGTTTATTATATGATTAAGAATTGGAAATTAGAAAAAATTAAATAAACAAACAAAAAGACGATTTACTTTACCCTTCAATTAACGATGAAAATTAACTGAGTTAATGATTTAGATGTAATTGACAAAAGATTGAAAACCTCGATGGTCCATTTCCAAAAAGCAAACTTTTTGGACAAAAATCGCATAATTGACCAAACCTTAAGGACGGTTTTAGCATTTACTCTTTTTTTTTTTTGTAATTCGTTTTCAGTTTTCCCGATGGGTGCGATTTTGGTTTTTCGTTTTATCACTTGGGCTTAATTTTTGGGCTAATGAACTTGGGCCTAATTTTTTTTTGTTAGTTGATGATTATTTGAATTTCAGTTAAGTCTGTTATTGTGGTTACGTCGATTTTTAATTGAGTTCGGTTATTTCGGTTCGGTTATTAGTAATAAAACCAACAAAAATCCAACACATACACTATTTATAAAATGCATGTATAAAAGAATATGTGCAAAAATTTTTGTTAATCAACCCGACCCGACCCGACCCGTATTTTGACCTGTTACCGAACAGGTTAATAAAGGACCTACCTTTCGACCTCCAAACCCGAAGAATCAATCTCTTTAACAAACATTGAAGACTGGGTTCTTCTACAAAACTGAAATCCAAACTCTTGTGCAGCAATTAAAAAAGTCACTTCTTCAGGGGACTCTGCTTCATATTTAACTTTATTACTACCATCTTGTTCATCATTTTCAACTGGTAGACCTGTGTGACACAAACACATGACTCTAAAAAACATCATCATATCCCAAACATTTGACCCATGAACCCACATCCTGTTCATCAATCTCGTATCTCTAAAATTAAACCCTTTTATACCAGTACCACCAACATTCATCATAACATGTTCATCGTCCAAAATATTGTTCTTCAATTCAACAACTTGATCAGATGGCATCTCGACCATCTCAATACTATCACGAGGCGTAGATTCATCACCATCGAGATTAAACCGGTAGCTATTAATATCAATATTCATTCTTTGTGAAGCAGCCCGAACAACCTCATTAGCATCACCACCGAACGACACGCCTTCAATCGAGCATTTCCTAAACTCCATTTGATTACAAGTCAAAGTCCCGGTCTTGTCGGTCAAAATCATCTCCACCTGACCAAGCTCCTCGTTCAAATTCAAAGTCCGAGCCTCAACTGACTTCCCAGACATTTCATCGAACAAATGGAGGTCATTATTAATAAGCATAGCTTGTAAAAACTTAACCACTTCAATAGACACATAAAGCGAAATCGGGATCAAGTACCCGTATAATATTAACGCCCTCAAAAACTGAAGAAGCCCCGAAACAATCCGTTTATCCGGATTAAACGACGCATCTTTATAACTAACAGAATTTAACCGAAGGTACCACTACCAACGATCATGATCCTTTACATCAGTAAACATGACCGAACCAACCGACGCGATTAATGATATCAATAGCAACAAGAAAAACAAAACATAAATCACATAATCCATCTTCCTCTCCACACTACTCCGTTTCAACGGGGACTCCATCGAGTTTCTTACCGCCTTCGTGTCCTTTCCAGTAAATACCACAACTCCATAAACATAATACGTATTCTGAAGCTTCGAATCCCTCAGCAAAAACTGAGACGGAGATATCGAATACGAATTCAACTCATCAAACTCCAAATTCCCAACAAAAGCGTATAAACTCGAATTCGGATCCTCGCATCTCACAACCGCATTAAATCCCCCAAACTTGTGTTCCTCATCAAACCCTAACGTGCACTCCAAGCAACGTTTCACTTTGAGATTCGTCTCACCGTCTAAATTCTTCGTCTCAACGTAACAAACACCGTCATCATAACTAGACGATAACAACAACAAATCACAAGGAAAATAGTTGTTTTTAATCACCTTCACAACGTCGCCGACTCGAAGCAACTTCCATTGACGATCAACAAACGTTCCGTTGCCGATGTGAACTTTAACAGTTCTCGAATTCACCTCACGATCCTGAACAAACCGGTGCCAGTCTTCAACGCCTTCTTTCAACATACTGATGCCGACAACAAACACTAACGGAGCGATTAAACTTAACGGCGTAAACGGAGCTAACGATGTAACTGACAAAACGGCTACTAACAGAAAGTACAAGTTTGCGACTCTACGGAACTGTTCGAAGAGTGATTTTGGGAGGAATGTGATGAGGTTGTATTTTGTTGTGGTGACGCCATTGCCGGAGTATTTATACGGTTTGGTTTTGTGTTTTGATGAGTCGTTACAGAAGATGACTCTGGCGAACCCGGGCTGCCCGAAATCAGACCGATTTAGTTGTGGTGGACGGAAGCATGAGAAGGTGTAAAGATTGCTCCATTTTAGTCTTGTTTTGTTCTTCCTTTGAGGCATTTTTGGGTGAGAGTGATTAATGTATGATGGTTTCTTGTAGTGAAAAACGGCACATATTGACAGATGAAGAAGAGGAATATTGGATTTGTTTGTTGTTGTGGATTTAATTGAGGTGGAGTTTGGAGGTGGAATCTTGTAAAATGCTCAAGTTTGTTCATGCAATTTGGATACCATCATATATTATCATGTTGCTTGCTTGTGTTTGTATGTGTAAAGCTTAAAATCACTTACCTTTTTTTATAACAACGATTTTCTTGTATTTAGGCTACTGTATCCTTTAAATTTGTAGAGCTCTGATGCCCCACTCTGGACAGATTATGTTCTCTTAACCGAACCAACGTTGGCTTCACAGTTTGGTTTGGGCTTTCCCCCGGGAAACCATACCGCCGACTGCCAGTTGGTAGCCGTTGTGCCACCACAAGAGCAGAACTCTCTGGAACACACGGTGGGACGAAAACCCGAGTGGACTCAGGTTTCGAATTGACAACCTTTGCAGAAGGCCTAACTCAAATCAATCATTGCCAATATCCACCCAAATATGATACAAGTGGGATTCAAACTTGAGTCTCCACTGGAGAATCCAAGCCTCCTACCACTAGGCCACGAAGTAGGAAATTTTATTTTGTTTTAGTTTTTTACATAATAATAATAATTCTTTAGAATTACAAAGTTTAGAAACAAAAATAAATAAATAAAATAACTACTATAAAATTTAATTATCGTTTATCTTATAGATTTTCTCATGAAATACTCTATTAGTTTAGGTTATAAAATAAAACTATATTATAAATAAGTAACTTTATACATCTAATAATTAAATTTTCTCTTTACTAAAGTCGCTCAAAATATGTTTTTTTTAAATCACCCAATTTGCTAGGTTTACAAATGCAATGTACTTTTTTGTTTGTAAAAATTAGAAATAAATAATTTAATTAACTTAGTCAAATGAAATATATATGAACTTTTGTTGTCGTTTAGTGATTAATTTTTGTTCAGTTTGATTGAAGTTGAAAAATTATAAAGCTTGGTTTCTATTAGTGAGAAAAAAATCACTATTAACTTCTATTTCAAGTTAATTGAAAAAAAGTATTATTAATTAGTAATCAAGATTCACGTTTCATTTGTCTAATATAATTTTAAAAAATTTATTACTTATAGACAAAAATACATACAATCAGGACACTATATAAAAGTTAAATGCAAATTCATATTTTTTATCTTTAAAATTTTCCCCTGAAATACTTAGTATATATAAATTTAAACAATTAAACGGTTTAATCTGTAAATTGTTTGTCACGTCAATCCAAGCATGAGCCATTTGGCTAAAATTGTCCACAAGTTCGACCGGAATTAACTTATCAAAAATAAATTAAACTAAAGTCAAACTTAAAATTTTCAAGTTAGGTGTATATTGCGTAACAATTTTTTGTATATATATATTTCACTATCCCGGAAAAATATATGATATATGATTTGTGTAATGAAAACTTCTTATTGTTTGGTTATCTTACAACACAAACACTTATAGGAGGAAAAAAAAAGCATGGAACCTATATATATATATATATATATATATATATATATATATTTGAACAGCCAACGAATCCTCTAAATGGGTTACTGGCTAAATTCACCGCATCAGGATACATTCGTCTTTCGATCTGGGAAAAATCCTCACCTAAGGCCAACACCTGTGAACACTCGCCCAAAGACACGACAGTACTGCGGTGAGATAAAACTCGTTCAGTTCAAGGATCCAACTAGTGAAAGCCACATAATCACCTAGTCTCCTATCATCATCCTGATGCCTCTAAAATTAAATTTTGTAGGCAGAAATCGAACTTGGGTCACATGAAACACCAAGTCTCTTTTCCTTACCACTCCACCAATAGCTCATTGAAAAAAATCTTTATTTTTCTTAATCACATAAATGCACATCCATGTTATAAACATTATTTTAAAACAACATAATTAATTGTTTACATAGTTTATTTCAATACTCGAGTCCCGATATCATACTTAAGTAGTTGGTTCAAAGATAAACGTATATTGATTGATTTGAAAACCACCTACTCAGTTTTGAAACGTGTAAATCCATCTGCCGTTTAAAAATGGAATTGCTCCCTCAAATGGGAAACGTGCATTTAAGATATACAACAGTAGTATGTGTACACTTTAATTTCAATATTTGTGATGGATTTACATATTAAGATCATGTTTCGATTTTAAACGTTTGATTTACAAGTTTTTTTGGGTTACGTTCGATTACAAAAACTGAACTAACTAATAATTATTATAAAAACAATATAAAATTTTCTACAAGAGTTTCATATATTGAAAACAACGTTTAAAATATTATTAACTATGGGTTTAGAAAATTTGTACCCATCCGACTTCACAAATTTTATTAAAGAAAACTTTATTTTTTATGTGTTCGGGTTAGTTTATATTATACAAGTTGATAAGTTCTTTTTAAGTGTTTGTGTTAATTTTTTTTAGCTTATATTAAGAAAATGACCAAAAGGGGTATTGTTACATATTATCACATAACTTATATTTTATATGTATCTACTTTATTTTTATGAGTTATACTATCATTTCTGGATAAATATATCAAGAATGACGTAAAATTTCTAAAAAAATGCATTAATAATCAATAAACATTCATCTTTGTTTGGCTAGATCTCCTGCAATCATATCTCTAGCTGCACTCATGTATAAATCATCTATTCTACGTTGTGTACTTGTGTCTTCATTTATTTCATTATGCGTCAATAAGTTGTTAAATTGTTAGTAATAAGTTGTCTCTTATTAATTATCCACCATTTGCCTCTTAGGTCTTGCGGTATATTATAACGCACAACATAGGTTATGATGAAATGACACTTTAAATATGTTTTTCACGGGTTAAAATGAACAATATGCATTAATTATGTATTAATTACTAATTGATTTGTTAACATTAATATGAGCGAAATGGAGTTAAATGGATTAAATCATTTCCTTTGAGGACAAATGGATAACTTACAACTTCCTTAAATAAGCTTACAAACCATCTTCCAATTAGCTTCTTCAAATTAGCTTATATAAGCTTATAAGCATAAGCTTAAAAAGCTAAAACAAACATCAAACTAAACTTATTTTGTAAAAAAAAAAGCCAAAAAACTATAAACATGTTAAAAAAAAGCTAGGCCAAACACCCCCTATGAAAAGAACATAAAATTTTCTACAAGCGTTTCATATATTGAAAACAACGTTTAAAATATTATTAACTTTTTTTCTTAAGAAACAAATGCAAATGGGTTTAGAAAATTTGTACCCATCCGACTTCACAAATTTTATTAAATAAAACTTGTCGTTTCTGGCTTTGAGATAGATTAGCATTACAGATGGAAATGTATAAAAGTCCACATTATTAAAAAAAATTGTGCCCATCGGACTTCACAAATTTTACTATATTTAACTGATACGTGTAGTGTTAGCCGCTGTATGGGTAGAATTTGATATGAGCTAGTGTGTGATTGGTGGCTCCAAAAAAGAGAGCATGCACATGCATTTGAACGTAAAAGAAGGAAAAGCCCTGATTTTAAGTCTAAAAGTCAGCAATACTCATAAATGCCATTAAACTTCCTTCAATTCCTTCTACAGATTCGATCCCAAGAGATCGATGTGATCTTATTAGAACTCACTCTTGGTATGACTGAGACTTTGATCTTTATAGTATCTGGCAATGTTTTCAGACCCGGTCCGGACATCGACCCGGATGTCGTACCGGGTCACAAGTCAGACTGACCCGTGAGGTCGGACGGGGCATTGACTCGGGTGATGTCATAAATAATATACACACACTTGTAAAATCTATATGTAGTAAAAGATAAGAGCATTTCCAACTCATCCCCTTAAATTATGTGAGGAGAGTTTGTAAATTATAGGATGAGATTATGAGTGGTTGCAAGGGTAAATTATAGGGTAGAGAGAGAAAAGGTAGTGATTTTTTGTAAATTTGGAGAAAAGGTAGTGACTTTTTTGTAAATTATAGGGTGGGGAGAGAAAACTGTAATGGAAAAGGTATAAAAAATATTATTTAATTGAACATGAGTGAGAAATATAGAGTTTTTTAGTGTAATTATATGATATATATGGATATAGGGATAGGGAACGGGACGAGAATGCTCATTTAACTTACAAAATATAAATTAAAAAAAAACAACAAAAGATAGAATACGTAATCTAGGAAGAGACCCAGGCAGGTTTGCAGCCCACGTTCTGGGGACCTAAAAAATAATAAGCGTGGGGTTGAGAAGTGTCAAGCAGATTTCAATTACCCTTTCCCGGATTTAAATAAATTGGTGGGGAGGAATTTGTGTAGCTCAGCTGGTTCGGAATCGATGCCCTCCGCTAATAGGGTGGTTGGTGGTGGGGAGTCTGAGTTATGTGTTTGCAAGGCAGGCGGAGATGGGGGATCTAGTGGGTGGTGGTGCTAACCAAGTCAGTGGAAACATTCTGGCTGAGGGTGGTCCGGAGGTTATTGTTGAGTCTACTGAAATGGCTGAAACAACAAGAGTCGGCCTAGAAATTGGCGTTGACCTTCGGGATCATCAAGTACAGCTCCGTGAGGTAATTTTAGGTGAGGGTGAACAAGTGGTTGTGCAATGAATATAATCTCAATCAATTGTAGGGGGCTGGAGAATCTCCAAAAGAGAAGTGGGTTCGGGGTTTGAAAACTAGTAATGGTGTTCACTTTATTGCATTGTAAGAAACTAAGTTTGGTTCAATACCTAGAGTTCGGGTTAGCCGTTTTTGGGGAAGATCAATCTTTGAGTTCGAATCGGTTGATGCAGTGGGCAGGTCGGGTGGGTTACTAAGTATTTGGGATCCGTCTTTCTTTGTTCGTTCTGGAGTCATAAGAAATAGGAGGTTTTTGGTAGTGAGTGGGGAAATCCGGGCGACGGGTGAGATTTTGAACATTATAAATGTCTACGCTCCAAATGACGCTTTGGAACGTAGGGCGCTTTGGAATACTCTACTGTGTATTATTGGGGTTCTTCCAGGTTTGTGGATTATTGCAGGTGATTTTAACGAGGTTAGAGAGCCGTCAGAGCGACGGAAGTCGGAGTTTGTAGCCTCAAATGCTGCAGCTTTTAATAAGTTTATTGACGAGGCGGACTTGGTGGAATACCAGATGAGGGGAGGCTTGTTCACGTATGTGTCGGATCGAGGGGATAAATTTAGCAAACCGGGTCGAATTTTGGTCTGTCGGAGATTCATGAACGGGTGGCCGACAGCGTCACTTACGGTGCTTGCGAAGGATTGCTTGAACCACAGGCCGGTACTGTTGTTGGCTGTTCCGGTTAATTTTGGCCATATACCATTTCGGTTTTTTAATTCTTTGCTTTTGATTCTTGGTTTTGTGGAGTTTGTTGAATCGAAATGCGATAAGTTTGTGTTTGTGGGTCCGGCAGACTTGGCGTTTTCAATGAAGCTTCGGTGGCTCAGGTCACGTATTAAGTAGGAAAAAGAGAATAAGCAAGCTTGATAGTATAGTAGAATGGCGAGAGTTAGACCAAGGGGAAGTCGAAGAACGAAATGGGTGTAGGTTTTTTGTGGTGGAGACGGAAGGCCAGAAACTTAAAGATCTTCAACAAAAAGCAAGGGTGCGATGGGCAAAGGAAGGGGATGAAAACTCGTGTTATTTTTATGGGATTCTAAATGCTAATCTGTCTAATAACAGGTTACATGGGTTGATTGTGGAGGATAATTGGGTAGATAATCCCGCGATTCTTAAAGATACGGTGTTTAATTTTTTCACAGAAAGGTTTAAGCAACCGGCGTCGTCTAGGCCGCACTTTGTGTGTCCAGACCTTCCGACCGTGCAAGGGGGTGTAGCGGAATCGCTTGTGGTACCTTTCACCCGTGCAGAGATTAAAAGGGCGGTTTGGGATTGTGTTGGGGACCGTTCACCGGGGCCAGATGGTTTCAATTTTAAGTTTTTGAAGCGGTTTTGGGGTTGTTTCGAACGTGATATAGAAAATATTTTTTAACTAATTTTACGATGCTTGCTCGTTCAGTAGTGGTTGCTTATCTTCGTTTCTTGCGCTTATCCCGAAAGTTAAGGATCCCTCGTGTCTTGGGGATTACCGCCCGATAAGCCTCATTGGGTGTTTAAATAAAATTATCTCCAAAGTGTTGACAAGTAGGCTAAAGGTAATAATAGGTAAGCTGATCTCGGAGCACCAATCGGCTTTTCTTTCTAATAGAAGCATTTTAGATGGTCCGTTAATCTTAAATGAGTTGGTGGCGTGGCTTCAAAAATCTAAAAAAAGGGGTTTGATTTTTAAGGTGGATATTGAAAAGGCGTATGATTCGCTGAATTGGGATTTTCTTGACTCGGTACTTTGTCAAATGAACTTTCTAAGTCGGTGGAGGATCTAGGTGTCGGCAATCCTACTAGGGAGTTCCTATGTTCTCGGGGTCTTAGACAGGGGGACCCGTTGTCACCTTTTCTTTTCATTATTGCTATGGAGGCGTTGTCGGGTTTTATGAAGCGGGCGATAGAGAGATGCCTGTTTCAGGGGCTGAACTGTAGCAATAATGGCCCCCTATTATCACATTTAATTTATGCTGATGATGTAGTGTTTATTGGTGAATGAGAGAGACAAAATGCGTTGAATTTACGAAGAATACTTAGATGTTTCTTTTTGGTGTCGGGTCTTAGGGTGAATTTGGCTAAGTGCAGGCTATTCGGCGTAGGAGTTTCACTGACTGAAATGCAGCAGGTGGCTGCTTGCCTTGGGTGTCGAGCCGGGGATTTTCCGTTTAAGAATCTTGGGCTCCAAATTGGCGCGAACATGAATCTTATTAGTTCTTGGGACCCGGTGGTTGAGTTGTTTAAAAAAAGGTTGTCGGGATGGAAAGCAAAAATTTTGTCGTTTAGAGGAAGAGCAACAGTGATTAAGTCGGTCTTGAATGCCCTCCCGACTTACTATTTTTCTCTTTTTCGGGCACCCGATGGGGTGTTGGATAAGTTGGATATGTTGAGAAGAAAGTTTTTTTTGGGGTGGATCAGAAGAGAAGTCGAAGATAAACTGGGTTTTTTGGCAAAGAGTCACGGCTCTGAAAGAACACAGGGGGTTGGGTTTGGGGTCGTTGCAAGATACGAACCGGGCTTTATTAGCGAAATGGTGGTGGAGATTTAAAGGGGAACGAGATAAATTGTGGAGAAGGGTAATTTGGTCTATACATCATTCGTCTAGAGATTGGCTTAGTGTCCCCGCGAATATGTCGATTCCGAGTCCATGGAAGCAGGTGAGTCGGAATTCAAAAGAACTCAATATGTTGGGATTGAATTTAGATGTGTTGGTGAAAAAGGTGGTAAAGAGTGGTAATAAGACTTTATTTTGGCTGGATTATTGGATTGGAGACGACATTCTGCAAGTAAAGTTTCCCCATTTATTCAACTTGGAAAGAAATAAAGGATGTTTTGTGAATAATAGGCTGGTAATGGTGAATGGCATTATTTGTAGTACATGGGATTGGAGGAGGCATCCAGGTTTGTTACAGGAAGTTGGGGAGTTAAGGGAGATGCTAAAACTTTTTCAACATGTGGTTTTAGGGGCTGGTGATGATAAGGTGGAATGGGCTTTGGACACGTCTGGCGTTTTTTCGGTCTCAAGTATTAAAGACAAGTTAAGAGTTATAGGTTTGAACCAAGTGGATTATAAAATTGAGTGGAATAATTAGGTCCCCAGTAAAGTTGGAATTTTGGCTTGAAGGGCGGAGATGGATAGGATCTCGGTTTTAACTTTGTTGGCTAAAAGAAATATTGCGGTAGCATCTTTGGGTTGCTTGGCGTGTGGTTTGTTGGATGAAACGACTGAGCACATTTTTGTCTCGTGCGGTCTCGCTCAATCTGTGTCGCAGGCGATATCCATGTGGTGTAATGTCCCTCAGATGTTTGCTTTTAGCGTCCGAGATATTCTTGATATATATAGGCATACCAAGTTCTCTAAAAGAAAGGCGAAGACGTTTCATGCGATTTGTCTCGTTACGTTATGGTGTTTATGTAAGGCTAGAAATGAAATGGTGCATGATGGGTTGGGGGAAACAGTCGGTACGGTGGTGGATAACGTAAAGACTCTAAGCTTCCTTTGGGTAAGTAATAGATCAAAGGGGCTTTCGGTTTTGTGGACGGATTGGGTCCGTTTTGTTGTATAAAGGTTGGGGTTGATGTCCATATTGGTGTATCCAGGTTGAGTCTAGTAACTTACTGGGCTATTTTGGTTGTGTGTTGTATTTTCTATTATGCCTAATAATATTTTGCTTTTGTTTGCCGTTCAAAAAAAAAAACTTCAAAATCTTCAATTATATTTCTATTAAATACTTCAATTTTCAACCACTTCCCCATCATCCTATTTTTTCTCCCAAACCATAAAAAATCACCCCTGCTGCGCGCCACCTCTTTACAAACACATAATACTTAATGCAAAATCAAATGCTTTTTCTTCTTCTTCTTTATCACAGAACTTTCATCGTTCTTCACCACCGCCTCATCTCTCCGGCAGCCTCCCGATTAGGCCGAGTGTTCGGATTTGACCAATTGCCGGAATTTGCCTCAAAATGGCTTATTTTTGGTCGAAATTGTGGCTGATTAGGGATGATTTTGAACGAAATTAAGGTTTTACCGGGTTAACCGGTGGTTCACCGGTTCCGGTCGGGCTGGAAACCGTCAAACCCGCCGGGTTTTTAGAAAACGGGTTGTTGGCACGAACCGGACCCGGATGCTTGCCGGTTCACGATCGGACCGATCGGTCCGATCCGGGTTTCAAAATATTGGAGGTGCATAACCTAGCTTAAAGAGGTTTCTTATAATGGTTAGTTTCATTATAAATAGTGTTTGTACCTTTGAAAACATTTAATCATTTTTATGGGTGAGGCGCAAGAGCAAAATTTCATCTCTAGATTGGGAGAAGTGATGCGAGTTTAACATTATGAATTTCCCGTTGTAGGTTGTTTTTATTTATGCTTTGACGTTTTTTGCAATCATTTTCTTTTTGTTGCATCTGATAACTTCTTGCTACTTGTAAGTTGCTTTTTTTTTTCTTTTAATATACCGGCCTTTCAAACAAAATTTTAATCACTTTAAGTATGTATTTGTAGAATTCAAAGTTAATAGACTTGTAATACTCAATTTACAAAATTGGAATTGTATTAGTTATTATTTAGGATTAGGCTAAGCGTACCCCTCTCGTGTACTTGTCATACCCCATCTCCTAAACTTTCAATTCCTTTAACAATTTTATTTGACATACTAATACCCTTTAATATTTTTAAGTAAACCTTATCATAGGAATAATATTTATTATCATTATAAAATATAGGAGTATTAGCCTCATATAATCCAAACTATGTCTGATTAGCAATTATAAGTCCCAACTATCGAAATGACAAAATATAATCCCAACTACGCATGTGGGTGGAAAATTAACGGAAACTTAACTGACCGTTAGTTTTTGGTGACGTGGTCGCTGACGTGTCTCTTAACCAGCTGAAAGGGACGATGAGTTGTCATTAACTAGCTGACTAGGATGATAAGTTATCATTAATTAATTAATTAATTAATTAATAATAATAATAACATCTCATCCCGTACTCCCTCACAACTAAGCCCAAAAATTGGATTAACCTTACATCAGGTTTAGTTTCTTAAACCCAAACGAGTCTACCACCAGTTCATCGGAGAAGATGTAGAAGTATTTCAGAAAATTAAAGCCTATTAATTCGTGTTTCACATAAATACTTCAAGTAAGCAAAGCTCTCTGGATTTACAAAACCTAATGTAGATATCTGATCGAAGTCGTAAATCGACAACTCGATTTTCCGGTGACGAAGATTCAAAAATACGGTGATTGACTGCAGATCTTATGAGAGAGAGAAGGGGGGGGGGGGACAAAGCGGCTAGGGTTTCGCCCCACGTCTGGTGGCTCCACGTTGATGAAAGTGATGGTCGGAGGAGTCAGATAGGCGACCACCACCTGAGGTTTATCATGGGGTTTGTAGTGGTCGGAAAATTAAGCTACGGTGGTGGTGGGTTGAAGATGGAGATGGTGGTTTCTAGGGTTCTTGAACGATCCAAATTTGGAGTTTTAGGGCTTAATTGAGGTGAGAGTGAAGGTGTGAGATCAACTGAGAGTGAAATTGGGGTTTTAGGGTTTTAGGATCAATTGAACGATATATTATGTTATCCAGGTTGTTTTAAGAATTTTTTTCAATTAATAGCCAGCTCATCAGCCCCGTCAGCATCCTAGTCAGACGGCTACGAGACAGCTTAGCCGCCACGTCACAAAAATTAATGGATGGTTGGTTGAGTTTCCGTTAATTTTCCACCCACATGCGTAGTTGGGATTATATTTTGCTATTTCGATAGTTGGGACTTATAATTGTCAACAAGGCATAGTTGGATTATATGAGACTAATTTACCTAAAATATAATTAAAAAATAATGATATAATCTCTTTATAAAAACGATAAAACGATTTGTATATTTTTATCTTATTACATATCTCCCGCCCGACAAAAAAATCCCTTGAATATATTTTGCTAGGTTTGGGCGTATAATATTATTGTCGCATTAAAAAAAACCAACTTGTTGATCAAGAAAGTCAATGCTGTTTAATTTCTTTTATTGATTAAAAACAATGCGATTTTTTTAAAAAACTCTAAAAACTATTTAAAAAAACATACTTTAAAGTATTAAAACACTTATAAAACAATTTTTTTTTGTTTTTAGATAAAAATGTTTTTTTTTTAAGAAAATAACATGCCATTTGAAGAATTTGAAGTTATCTTGCTAACAAAAGTAAACAAGTTAGATTGGACACGCCAACAAGAACATCCCTTATTTACAAGTTTAGTTATGACTTAAAAAGAAAAAAAAATAGCAATTTCATCTAATTTCAATTTTATCTCTAGTAATCCAATTCACTAGTTTAGGTTCTATGTCAATCAGTTTTAGCTCAACAAATACTAGAGGGGAAACGAAAATTTGGGTTGTGGCTGCAAGGTCTTAGAAGTTTGAATCCGATCTCAAACAGGTTTTATCGTAGTGGCCTACAGGCGACGGGTTTTCTCCAGAACAAGAGATGATGGGTTTAAACTACACAGCATTGTCTGGAATCACTAGTGTATGAGATCAACTTTTGCCATTTGGTTACCTCGGGTAACCGAGGTTTATTCGCTCATACTTAAAAAGCAAAACTACCATAGGTCCCATAGTTTTAGAGCTTTTGTTTCACTCATATGGGTCCCATTCTCGTTTTGGGAATGAAAACAAAATATGATGCCGGTCAGTTACTTTTTAAGATGGAAATCAAAATTAGACGTGTAATCCACCATTGCACTAATTTGTATTTTTATCTAAACAAGTAAACAACACAAATTTGTAGTGGACTGATAAACTTGAAGGTACACATTATAATAGACACACGACATGAGTCTACGACTTCTATTGCATGTTGAATAAGCATATATTTTTTAAGTAACTACAAATAATAGTTGCAATCCTCATGCCCACACAATTTCACTACAAAAAAAGTAACTATTAAAGACTAAACCATGAGAGACTGATATATCAGTCCCGAATAATCAGTCCCAAATAATAACAGATACTGATTTTCATGTGACTAATGCTTGTGACTGATAATCAGTCGCTAGTATTATGATACCTTATTTGAGACTGAATTTCAGTCCTAAGAATATCTAAGAAATATAAGGTTTTAAAGGGAAACTTTTTGGCAACTAAGTTTCAGTCCCAAATACATAATGAACAATGGCGCAAATTTATAGTGACTGATCTCTAGTCTCTAATATGGAAAGAACATATTAGAGACTTAAAATTAGTGATCAATAGGAACTAAAGTATGAGAGACTAATGTTTCGGTCTCAAATACTTTGTATCAATAGGGATTAATTTTTTAGTCCCTAAAAGTGGAATTTTAGCGACTGCAATCGAGTGGTACCGGGGACCAGTTCTCAGTCTTTAAAGCATTTTAATGTAGACTGAAAGTGGAGTATTAGAGATTAATTTTTCGGTTCTAGATAACAAGTTTAGACTGATTATCAGACTCTAAAGGTACATACTAGGGACTAAAATAACACACTATCTAAGATTAATTTCCAGTCCCTAAAAAGAGAAATGTTAGCGACTGAATCAGAGTGCCACCATAGACTAATGTTCAGTCTTTAATGCATTGTATCAGAGACTAATTTAATGCGGAGTCATAAGTGTAACGGAATGTATTAGGGACAACATAGTCTTGTTTATAGTACTGATTTTCAGTCCCTAAAGTTTAACATTAGGGACTAAAATATCATCATATTCGAGACTAATTTGCAGTCGTTGAAGATATGTTTTAGGGACTGAAATGACGTGGTGACGAGGACTGAATTTGTATGTTTTGGAGATTAACTGTTAGTCTCTGTTGGTGCTATGCAATAGGGACTGATTTTTAGTTACTAAAACCACTATCTAGGACTAAGCATATGTTACTGGTTGGGGACTGGTAACTCAGTCTCCGATACCCATTAGTTACTGATTATGAAGTATCAGAGACTAATTTTTCAGTCCTAGAGAGCAATCTTTTTTGTAGTGATTTGCATAACCCCGCATGTTACACAACCATTACTAGTGATAATATCTCCTACTTTGGTTGATACTCTAATAGATATAACTTTATATGCTTTATTCGGTTACATATAGCCATCAATTTCAAATAGAGGTGCACAAATCGGGCTTTTTCAGGAATTGGAACCCAGTAGGAATGCCCGGTTCCAGACATGGACAACAAAAGTGAAGAATTGGGTTGGGTAAGAACCGCTACCGGGTATGGTTAGGTTTGCCGGGTTTTGGCCAGGACGGGTCCGGGTATGATTTTTGTGAGGAACCGAAACCTACTATATATCAAGGTTAGTAGGACCAAGTCGAGTCCAAAACCGGGTTTTATTCCCAAATATAGTTTCGAATAAAACAATTATGTAGGCACATCGATTCCAAATCATAAACAAAAAGAAGCCTAGAGCCCATGCTTGAAAGCCCTAAACCTGGAAGCCCTATCAAACCGCTTGATTTAGCTGGCCCTTGGGCCGACCCTAATTATAAGGAAGGAGTTAGCATAACCAATGACAATACTTCGTGTTTGTTCATGTTCGTTCATTTATATTCTTAACAAAAGGACGAACATAAACGAAGATATATGGCGCACATAAATTAACATAAAAAAAAACAAACATTAACAAGCGTAAATGAATTAGGAGAGTCAACATGTTATTGTTTTTTTGGTCAATTCCCTAGCCAATTGGTAATGCTAATTTATATTTAGACGGAATTACAGAGATTGTCCTTTATATTTGCACACACTTTCATTTATTGTCTTTTATCTTCAAAATTGACTTTGTACTTTAAGCTTCCAAATGTGACACTGTTTATCCTTTGGACCGGACCTAGTTAATTTTTTTCATTAAGTTAGGTCATATGTATTGCATATGAGGACAAACTGGTCATTTTATCTATTAATTAAAAATTTTATAAATAAACAAAAAGCAAATTAAAAAACGTGTATATATATATATATATAAGTAGAAAGTGAATATGCGGCTGTTAAGCATGCAACCTTACATACGAAACCATCAAAACTATGTCGTTTTAAATAAGAGTTTCAAAAAAAAAAAACATTGATTTTATTCTTTCAATACTTATTTCCTTCCATTGTTACTGCATCCCTAATTTTGAATCATGGTCTTCATATTCGAATATGTTGTTCTTGTAATAGCTAATACTGCCATGGAAAGATTAAATTATGTTTTTTTTCTTTACGAATTACTTTCGAGTAGAATTCATCGATTTGGATTATATATTTGTTATTATTAATTACTTTTGGCATGAGGAAAAGAAAATGTAAAAGTCTTATCTTTATAGGTAAGATTTAAAGATGATTTTTTTTAATATCGATTTACTAAAACAGAAAGATGCAAAACCTATTCACAATGCTGCGAATAAGATTGAAAATTCAGTTATGATAAACATGCGAAATTTCAAGTTAACCTGAGGTACTCAATTTAAGGTTTTCTTAACTCCCAAAGCAACTAAAAGAACAAACAATATAAGTGAAATTCCAGGTTAAATTGACTTGATTCATTTTCTGAAAGCTGTGATGATTTTTATGATCGATGATGCTGGAGATAATTTTTTTGAGGATACGATTAAGAATTAGAGATGCAATATTAATGGAAGGAAACAAGCATTTAAAAAAATAGAATTATTTTTGTAAACTTTTATTCAAAACGACGTAGTTTTGATGGTTTCGCATGTAAGGCTAGATATTTAACAGCCCCATATTCACACACACACACACACACACACACACACATATATATAGGCTAGACGTACTCCCTCCTCTACTTGTGTTACCCACTCGTCTATACTTTCAATTACTTTAACGATTTTATTTGAAGTATAACTCACCTCTAACATTTTTTTTTCAGTTTACCGTCTCCTTTAAAATATTAAATTAAAAACTATAAAGTTTTTAATTTTATTTGAAAATAAATATATAACTAAAATTCAATAAAAAACTAATTATACAAAAACATTAAAACACTTTATCTAAAAAATTAAAAATCATTTTAATTATATTTCTCTTGCTAGTTTCTTCATTTTTTTATAAAATATATTTGAAGAATAATGGTATAACTTCTTTATAAGATTGATAAAAATAATATTGTATATTTTTTTTAACAATATGCCTCTTCCCCATAAAATAATAATAATAAAATCAAAGCAGTCTGAATTTTTTTTCGTTAGGTTCGTGTGTATGAGATTAATGATATTTGAGAACAGAACCAGACTTGTTGCTCAAGTTATATGTTATTTAATATTTTTTAATTTATTAAAATCTAATACGACTTTTTTTAATGTAAATTATCTATATAGTTATTTAAAAAGCACTTCATAAAAAAATTAAAAGCAAAAGACAGTTTAGAGAAGGAAAAAAAACACATTTTTGATTATTTTAAAATACTTCAAAAAACATTTTATAACATATATAAAAATTTCTTTAAAAAGGTAGGAAATAAACATTTTTTAAACTAATGATAATAATAAAATATAACAAAATGGTAAAAATTAAAGAAAATTATTTAAATCGTATTAATGTAAAACTTGAAGTAGGGAGCAAATTTAGTAAAAATAGAGAGACTGTGACACGTTTAGCGGCACCCTATATATAAACATGACAGATTAGACACGTATCCTTCTTTGAAAAAGAAGCAATCGCAACCAAAACAAGACCTTAAGAGCTAATTCGTCATAAGTTTATATTTTAGGCTAAATAAAATATATAAAAATAAACAAGGGTGCCCAAAATACCAATTTACCCTTTTTTTAGCTGCTTGTTTGGATTTTTGTTTATGTTGACCAATTAATTGTTCGTGTAAAAACGTTCCAGTCAAATAATTTAAACATGCCAATTGACTTCTATTATAATATATATGTATGGGTTGGGTTATAATAGAAAGTATAGTTTTTATAGGAAGGATAAGAAGTAATCTTGGCTATTGATTTTGAACATGAAGGGTTGAGATTAGTTTAGGGGGAAATTAAGTGTCAACATAAGGGGAAGAGTATAAAAAGAATATCACATTTGTTGACTTTCTCTCTCAACATAACCACAAATTCAAGTACAATTCAAGTACAATTCGTGTCTTCTGTTACTTATATAGTAAAATCTTAATTCACTTTTTTAAAACCATACTTAATATAAAATTATTTAATATATTAATAAAACATAAAATACATCACCAATCATGTAATTTAGTCCATGCATCTGGAAATGGATAATCATGCCTGGATATATAAAATCCATCTTCTCTAACTAACCAAAAACATTTCCTTGGAAGGTAAGGGAATCATTCTGAGCAATATTTCTTGCCTAAATGATAACTGTAAACATCAAAGAAAGCGGTCTTTGATTTCCAATAGAAATGAGCATAAAATAGTGTACTGAACGAGACAGACTCGCAAAGGTCCCAATTTTGATCAGCATCTGTTGCAAGTTTATGATATCCTAGATCATCGTCACCTGATTGTACATGAACGGTGATAGTATCATTGATTTCATTACGGATATCATTGATCCACCAAGAGAACAAACAAACCTTCACCTTTGGTGTGTTAGTTACTATGGACGGTGTTTGAGCGTTCACAATTGAATATGCATTCGTTGTGACAATTATGCAAAAGAACAAGAAATATAAGCTCTTCATGGATGCGATGAGTCTGTTGGGTATAAGAGGATATAAATAACAACTATACTATATATAGACATAAAAATAGGTAAATTAATTTAAAGTAAAAAAATAAGATTTGCCGTTTAAAAGTACACGGCTGATACGAAAAATATAATATTTCTTTCCATATTTTAGGAAACGTATTATTATTAATTATTAATGTTATTAAATTGTGAACTAAATGAAAGGAGCTGAAGAAGGTGAATCGGTTGTTTGGCGAGCCCTTTAGAACCGCCTTTCAATAATCGATAATCTGATAAAAAGAAAAAAAAAACTTCTGTCTGGATATGTGTAGTAATTGTTTTGCAGCAGAGGATTTGGTAGACCATATTTTTACATCTTGCTATCTCGCAACTGTGGTGTGGCAAAGAATTGGAAAGTGGTGCAATATTCAACATTTTCAGGTTTAAGATTTAATTAAGATTGTAAAACAAATTCCGAACGTGGGACATAAAAGAAAAATGGTTTATTTCATTATTATGGTGGCCATTTGGTACTTATGAAAGGCTAGAAACAAGTACATTTTCAAAAACAAGCCGGTGAAGATTGTGAAAGTGCTTAAAGACATAAAGGTTATGAGTTTCTTGTGGATTAAAAATAGGACGAGATGTATCAATCTAGATTGGGATAGGTGAAAATCTTTATTTATATAACTTGTTTACAGTTTTGTTCTTGGTGCCGACCTTTGCTACCATCTCAGTAGGATTGGTTTTGGCTTTGTTTTAATGAAAGTTTTTGTTAAAAAAACTAAATGAAAGAAAATATGATCCTAAACGTGTCCATACAATCCATTCAATATCTCGAAATTTGATTACTCTCATATAGTATTATGGATTTAGTCATACGATATTATAAAATATTAGGTTATTGACCCGTGCATGACATAGGTGAAGGTATAGAAATTGTCAAGTAACACATATATAATTTCAAACGACATGTTATTTTTTAATATATTTTTTGAGACAACAATATGATTTTTAATTGCAGTTCATAATCATACGCAAACAAAGTGCTAAAATACATAAACTTACAAAAAAATAAGTTTATATAGTAGAACGTTTACGAAGATAATTTAAAACTTTAAAACATAAACTTCAATAAACTTTAAAAAAATAATATTAATAGAAAACAAACAAACTTCACTAGCATTAGTCTTGAAATCAAGAAAATCAGAATATAATTCAGGAAAAATTCCGGTTAAGCACCCAAGAATGAATCGGGTTTTACCATCTTCTGCAGGGCCGACCCAACTTCATTAGAAGCCCAAGATAGGGCTTTGGCCCCCAAATACTTGAGGCCCACATTTCAAAATATATATTCTCTCTTATTTGTAGGGCTGTTAATGAGCCGAGCCGAACCGAGTGAAGGCTAGCTCGTTGCTTGGCTCGTTTACAACCGAACAGAACCGGACAGCTAAAATTCGAACCGAGCGAAAAACGAAACGAGTCAAAATCGAACCGAGCATTTTTCGATCGAACATCGAGCGATTTCGAGCATTTTTTATTTTTCACTTTAAAATTTTCAATCAGAAACAAATTTGAAGGCTGTAAATAATATATTTTCAATCCTAAAAAATATATTCACAATATTAGAAACAACAATGTAAAAAAAACAAAAAAAAACATGGTACATAGGCTAAAAGCTAGTGTACTGTATTTGGAAAATTCCCAAAATAGCCCCTTAATGGTGAGAGATTACAAATTTTTCTCCATAAAATCGTTTTTTTCAGATTTTTCCCTCTACTAATGCATTACCGGCGATGCATTAGGTAGTCCTGCCGATGAGTTAGCTAGCACATGGTCAACAAATGTGTTAGACCTCCAAACATGGTCCACGATGTGTTAGGCCTCCAAACACATGGTCAAAGATGTGCTAGGCATCCAAACATATGATCAAAGATGTGTGGGTAATTTCATAAAATAGTAACCAAGTTTCAAAAGTGTTCCCGATTAGGTCATTCAACTTTAAAAAGTGTTCCAGTTAAGTTACTCAACTTTCATATTTAATTAAATTAAAGGTTTTAAGATGTTTTTTTAACCTTTTTCTTTTTTGTTTTACATAAGAAATCTTTTTATCTTTTTTTTATGTTGACTTTGAGTGTTGACGTGAATTTTTTTTAATTTTAATATAATTAATGTTTTTTAAACTTTTTAAATTTAATACATATATTGCAAAATTCCGACCCCCACGTCTTATACTCAATTTCTTTCTTGACGCACCAAAAAGCTGTGAGACTTGATTTGAAAATTTAGTGATCCGATTTTGGAAAAATATGCATGAGTGATATAATTGAAACACTTTTAAAACTTGGTTACTATTCTATGACATATTCCCTCTTGTTTATTTTTTTAATTGGAAAATTAGATTTTAATAATCCCAACTTTCTGTTATTGGCCGATAATAATCCCAACTTAGTTTATTCCTACCAGTGGTCCCAAATTTAAAAAAGTTGGCTCTCAGTGGTCCTCCGTTAAAAAAAAAAACCTAACGGCGTTAAATTTTTTCCGAATTTTATACTGGTTCTTTAGTGCTTTTGATCAGAAAGAGGATACGAGTCGATTAACATAAAACTTAGCTCGAAATGATGCTTCAAATGGCTTGATTAGTGATTCAAATCGGGTGTTTGAATTTCAAATAAACAAAAATTAAGCTTTTTGGAGTATCGTTTCGAGCTAAGTTTTACATAAATCGACTCATATCCTTCTTTCGATCAAAAGCCCTAAAAAATCAGTTTGAAATTCGGAAAAACTTAACACCGCTAGGTTTTTTTTAACGGGGGACCATTGAGACCCAATTTTTTTAAATTTGGGACCACTGGTGGAAAGAAACTAAGTTGTGATTATTATCGGCCAATAACAAAAAGTTGAGATTATTAAATTCCCATTTGCCTTTTTAATATTAGATTATTACAATTGGTCTTACTTGTATTTAGTTTTTCTTTTTTAACTTTTAATATACAAAGTTTTATATAATTTCGAATATACCGTTGAGACTTGTTTTTAGTATCTATATGTTGACATAATTTTTTTAAAACCATATCTAGTCAAATTTTATTGAACATTTCGATATTAATTTAACACGGCTTGATTTTGTGTAAAGTTTGTGTCGGTCCGTAGATAAAAAATAGCACGTTTCAACGGTGAATTCGAAAGAATACAAAACTTTATATATTAAAAGTAATAAAGGAAAAACCAAATAAAAGTAAAACTAGCTGTAATAATCTACCTACACTATTAAAACAATATACTTTTTGGACAAATGACATATTTCTATTGGTACATCATTATAATTTCCGTACATACTAAGGCTTCTAAGTTTTTTTGGGTAATTAAATAATTCAAAAGTAAATAATATAATTCTATTGCCACCTGATTTAATTTATATTAATGCTAATATTAATGTTAATGATTGTGATATCTACTTATCACTAATTGTAAATTATTAGATGGACTGTTTTGCTTTAAAACATAAATGTATTAAAATATCGGTTTGATATTTCCAAATGTTTTTTATATCTATTTAAGAAATAAAAATAAATTTTAAACCTTCACTTAATATGGCTTAAATATCGGACCAATTTCCTTTACAACTGATATATTTGCGCAGAATACAGCTACAACTTTTTGAATAGAATGAAAAAAATATTGTTAATACTTTCCATATTAATCAAACTTTCGAAAAATATACTTTTTTTTACTTCGTATATATGTTTGCAGTAACACACCACTCTTTTTAAATCCATCTCAGAAGCTATTACAAACGTGATTGTAAGTGTCTTGTATTCATCTATATCTATCTATCTAACTAATATATTAAAGCAAAACCATTTTGTCCATATGACATTCAATTAGACCCTCCACATATGTTGCTAAGTGTACAAGTTTTCATTTTTTCAATTTTCCCTTCATAAATGATAAAATGAAAAATATGTTGTTGGTGGGAATTGAACTCAAGACCTTGATTTTAAAATATTTGTGGCTTACCAACTCAACTAGGATGAATTGATGTTAGCTTTCTCTTTTTCTTAATTGATATAGATTCATAACTTTCTATTTTGATTTCTTATAAAATACAAATACAAATTATTTTTATTAATCTATGTGTTTTATGAAATTATTTATATCTTATGAATCTATAAGATATGTTATTATGTATATTATTAAATTTAACTTTTTTGTATTATTTTTTTAACCATCCGTGTATCGCACGGGCTATATCCTATTTATTAATAATATAAGAATATATGAATACTATTAGTATGAATATACATGTCATCATATGGCTTAAACATTGTGAGTTTAATTAATTTTCTCATGTTTACATACTATGTGCTTACACATAATGTCTATATTTATGTATTTGTGTATGTTTAGATGCTTATGACAAGTTTGTTGATAGTGGGAAAAAACCTGGTTTCTTTCGGTTGTTGGCAACACAGATTGTTAGTGCTGTATGACATGTAAGACATTAGTAGATATGACGTGTATATAATATTGTGACCAGAAGGGTTGATCAGAAGGTAAACACCATATTCCCTCTGATAAAATATTGATTTTCATTTAGCTAACTCAATAATATTAGTTTCTTTATGCAGCTTATGGTTGTTCAAACAATTGACTTAATCTCTCTGAATCTAATATTGCATTTAGGTCAACATCGAATTCGATCATCAATCATCATTGATTTCTCAATAATTGTTATGTTATCTTACATGTTTGGTTTTAAATACGGAATAGGCAGATACAATTACATTTAAGATTATAGGAATATTAATCAACCATATGCAGTTGATTTATGTTTCTTAAAACTTAATCTTTTTAACCTTAAAAAGTATATTCATCAGACATTTCTTCAAACACCAAGTTTGGTTAAAAATCTATTAGATTCCCATTTAAATAATTTATTCTCATTTTTGAAATTAATGTCAAACAAATTGAATCTTAAAAAGTGAAGCTGTAATTCGAAGTTCAACATAGAGACAGTTGCAAGACAATTTATTCCATGGAAACCTTGATTAGTTTCTATTATATCAACTTAGGCTAAAATATTGTGTTACTTGCAAATCAAAAATTCACTGTCATCCACTCTATGCACATAAGTTTAACCAAAATACATTATTTCTAATATTAGTTCATATTCATATTGCTGGGAAAGATAAATTAACATTTATTTATTTTATTGGATTCTTGAACACATAAGGGTCTATTTGTTGGTGAATTTGTGCAAATATTTTTCCATCAACCCGTATATACGCAGATGTATATTTGAGTTATATGTTTAACCAACAGGCTACAAGAGTAATTTTCCGTAATACCATACCCATGGCTTAATGTAACATCCTGCTTTTATGATTAAATAATGAAATACCGTTAGTTAATAAGTTGTGTGTTATTATTTAATTGCGTGGAATAATAATTAGTTGAGTGTGGGCTTGGAAGATAAAATATGGACTTAAGAGTGGTTACGGGCCTAACGTCCACGGGCTTTGAGTATTTAAACTCCTAACCCTCCCTAAAACCCTAATCATTTCCCATTTTTCATCTCCTGCTCCCTTTTCACACACTCAGACACACACACGAACTCTCTTCCTTTTCCTACTCATTCAAGATTCAAGATAAACAAGATATTCTTGTTTAAGCAACATCAAGCAACAAGAAACCCATCAAGATTCACGCGATGTCCAAGATCCAAACCTAACAAAGTTCTAGAAAGGTATGTTTTAGATTAAAGATTAGGGTTTTAATACTGATTTATTGTAAGATTCAAAGACTAAGGCAAATCGGGTCTTGTTAAGCAAGAAAAGTGTGAACTTTGTAGTAGACAAGTAATTTTAGCTTTTGGCGGTACGAAAGAGTGATAATCGGGCCGTGTTGAGTAATGAAATAGAGTTGTCACGACCCA
Organism: Bidens hawaiensis; assembly: GCF_021521415.1. Taxonomy (NCBI): domain Eukaryota; kingdom Viridiplantae; phylum Streptophyta; class Magnoliopsida; order Asterales; family Asteraceae; genus Bidens; species Bidens hawaiensis. The sequence goes on from NW_027491480.1 coordinate 241,283, forward strand.
TAACTCGTTCTAGCTATGAAACGGGTATGGCGAGATGTGAAAAGAGGCCGAGTGGAAGGACTCGAAACGAGCCTAGTCAAGCAAGACTCGACTTGAACAATCGAGCCGAGTCGAGTGAGACTCGTCTCTAATCAATCGAGCTGAGTCGAGCAAGACTCGACTTGATCCATTTAAGCCAAGTCGAGTGTTGAGGAAAGACCAAGATGGTGTGATTCAACTCATATGGAATTGATTTGAGTCTAGTCATTCAACTCAAATGGAACTGATTTGAGTCTAGCCATTCAACTCAAATTGAACTGATTTGAGTCTAGTCATTCAACTCAAATGGAACTGATTTTGAGTCTAGTCATTCAACTCAACTGGAATTTATTTGAGTCGGCGTAAGTAAGTAATCATTACAACTGCCCTCGGACCCCGTTCTTTGAGGGTTTCAATAACCTAGAAGTGAGTGATAACTAGAACTAGATAATTAATACATGTAACTTGTTTAACAGTCAGCCATGCCAATTGAAGCGAGGTATCACCATTAACTCCGAGAGAAACCGACTTCAGGTGAGTTCTAGCCCCCCTTTTTCCTTTAAATGTTTTTGGGGCTGCATGCATACTCATAAGTGAAAGAATTGGTATACGTAATTTTAATTAATGACGTATATCTTGTAAGAATGTGTTATATATATATATATACACACACACACATACATACTGGAATATTAGTTGGCAGAACAAAACGAGTTAGGGAGCAAACCCTAATCATACTTGTGAAGAATGTGTGCGTGAATGTAAATGTTTATGAATCCTATGTATAGAAGAGTGGGTGCTCGTTCATGTGTAGAGACTTCGGGCGTCATGTATGAACAATAGGTTAGGATGGAAAATCCCTCTAACCTTGTATGGCTCGGTTATGGGCAAGAAAAGATGGCTCGGTTATGAGGAAGGAAAGATGGCTCGGTTATGAGCTAGAATAGAAGGCTCGGTTATGAAAAAGAATTAAAGGCTCGGCTATGAGCAAGAATAGGAGGCTCAATTATGAGCAAGCACGCATGAATATAGTTATGGAATGATTGCTAGACAGACGTAGAGAAAGTAAATAATGAATGAGAAAGGTTATGTTATTTATAAATGTTTGAAAGATGTGATTTATTTATAAATCATATGTTATAAAAAGAAAGAAACATTAGAACCACTCAGCGTATAGCTGACTTTTAGTATGCATGCATGTATTGCTGACATCGTGGTAAGCTTGAGGTGCACGTGAGGCTATCCATATTAAAGATCTTGCTAGAGATAGAAGTATTATGTAAAAGTTTTAAATTTTCGCTGCAAATTGTATATGATACCGCTGTAACAAACCGAGTTTATGAGTAAATCCAACACCGACTTAGGGCACCCGGGCTTGGGTCCTCACACTTAAATTTATTATTTAAAATTTCAGTATTGCAATGGGCCTAAACGAGCTCCAGACTTGAACTTCAAATATCGAGCTTGACCAGGTTAGTGAGTTTAGACGACTCTAAACGCGCTCATTATTTATATACGCTTGGTTCATTTTACATTTATATGATATTATAATTTATAAAGTTTTGATAAAAACTATTTTTGCATTTGATTTTGACCAATAAGGCAATAATTATATCTTAAATGAAACTTTTATTATATAATATTTTCTTTTACTCAAAATTAGACTTTCTATACACGTGAATAAGTAAATCCGATTAAATTTAAGTTTTTAAAATCATTTTGAAACTATTAAGATGTTTGTTCATACATATTAGTCAACTTCTTTTTCATATTGTTTTGTTTAGGATTATCATCATGCTCATATAATGTCAAAATGAAACCATCACCTCATGATGCAAAACCTAAAATTAATTGTTTATATTTTGAGTTTTGTATTCTCTATGGTTTAATAAGCAATGTGATGTTTACTAAAACAATTGAAAAATGGGTAACTTTGTAGAATAGTAACAAAGCTTAAAATTGTTTCACTTAGGTCACTTAAGTTTAAAAAGTGTTTCGATCAAGTCACTCAACGCTCATATTTTATTAAATTAAAGGTTTTAACATGTTTTTTTTAGCATATTTTGTTTTGATTTCAATGAGTAAACCTTTTTAAATTTTTTTAGTTATTGATGTGGAGTGGTGAGACCGGGTATGTGATTAGTTGTTTTTTTCTTGTCCTTGAGTAACAAGGTTATTTATTATATCCGCTAATTTTTTGTCTTTATATTTATAATTTTCGTAGATAACAATTTTTTTTAATAAAAACTAAAAGTCCAAAACAATTAAAAAAAACTTATTCACACCACTCTCCCATTGATCTATGTGGGTGCCTATAGTTAGGGTTGTTCACGAGTCGAGCCAAACCGAGCGAAGGCTTGCTCATTGATTCGTTCGTTTACAACCAAATAGAACCAAACGAATGAAATTTGAACAGAGCGAAAATCGAAACTACCCAAAATCGAATCGAGCATTTTCTGATCGAACATTGAGCGATATCGAGCATTATTTATTTCTTTTTCACTCTAAAATTTTCAATAAAAAACAAGTTTGAATGTTGTAAATAATATATTTTTTAAACAAATTAGTAGTTTTTAGACAAACGTGTAATAGGTTATACATTTTTAAGAGAAAGAAGTTTAAAGTAAGATATAATAAACATGCAAACAAACTTTTAATATTCTGAAAAGAATTGAGCTAATGAAACTATAAAATTGACGGAATTGAAAATATGTTAAAATGGTTTAAAAAGTAGTATACTTTTATTTTATGTGTGTAGTCTATTATTTATATAACTGAGCAGACCTTTGCTCGTTTACAAACCGAACCGAGTAGAGCGGCTCGTTTGCAATCGATTGAAAAACGAGCAAGTATTTTCCGAACGAGCGATGAGCGAGTTCGAGTGGCGAGCGGTTTGGACGGCCCTACCTATAGTCCATGCGCGGAATTGTCCTTGCCTCCAAAATGCTTCGGCTTCTAATAATTGTTTACTCAACTGTGTTACATTAATAAATCTAATAGCATTCCCAGCCTATTTCCTACCATATATCCATATATATCATATAATTACACTAAAAAACACTGCATTTTCTCTATTTTGTTCAATTAAATAATACTTTTTATACCTTAATTATTATCTTTTCTCTCTCATTTACTCACAAACACTTTCAGAAAATATTAAAAAATTATACGATGTGAATAGTGAAATCTAAATTTAACTTTTCCATATAGCATTTTCTATCTCCTCTACTCACAGCCACTCATAACCATACCATATAGTTTAGAAATCTCCCTCACAAAAATATACACTCCATTCTTGAGTTTTTTTATTCAATGGTTTGGAAAAGAAAAGATAAGAAAAATTTTCTTTTTTCATTCTTGAGTTTTTTCATTAAAAGAAAAGAAAGAAAATGGAAAGAAAATTTATGGCTTTTTTCCTTTAAAACTTTCCTGTCAAATATGGCCTGATTCTGAAGGAAAGTTTATAGTCATATACAATATTACTAATTGACCCTATCTTTTCCTTCCTATCTAACTCAATAATTAGGACATAATTGTAAAGTTATAATTTTTTTCCTATCTTTTCATTCTATCTAACTCAAGAATGTAATTAATATTTTCTTTTCTATTCTTTTATTTTAACTCGAGAATGCCCTTTAAATATATAATTTCTTTTCATTTCTTCCCCTATCCAATCTTATCATTTCTTTTTCTTAACCTGAGAATGTAGTGATAGAGAATAGACTAAGAATGCTCTAAGATACTATATGGACCTAGTATGAACTAAAATGCACGTCTCAACTATAGTGAGCTAGCTCAACATTCGTCCGAACTGCCCGTGCTCGTGTTTTTCGTTCGCTTTTCCTTTTCTTTTATCAGATGCGCCAAAGCCCAGTTAACTTTATTCAGCTTCAGCCTCTATCCTTATTATATATAAGTTTAAAAAGCAAATGTTCTTTGTGAGACAAACTTCGTTGTAGCTAATTTGTACCATTTTTCATGCTTTGGGTACAAGTTCTTTAAGCATCCCTAAATCACTATTTTTAACCCACGTGTGATTGTAATGTATATGTGCACCGCCTTTCAAATGCATTTGTCTTATGCTTTTGTGTGATGTTAACTTCTGCCACATGGTTGACATACTTATTCCTTCCATACACCTTTTTTGTTCCAGTAACTTCTACCTTCCTATTCCTTCTTCAAAGGTAATTTAATTTACTTTGATTATGCTTATTTTCTACTCTGTTCCCTATATTTTGTGGTGTTTTGTTGATTATGCATGCCCTAATTTGGTATGTATGCCCTAATTTGGTATTTATCACAACACTAGATTCTTTAACTAATCGAAGGTAGTCAAACAACATACCTATTGTTCACCTCTCAAAAAACTTGGATTCAGGGAGCTTTTGTTCATCCCTCGAAAAAAAACGACCGTACAGATTACCTGATACAGCAGGAACAAAATGAAGAGCATGAGTAGCAAATGATTAACCCTCAAATCTATAACAAAAATCACATAACACAGCAAAACCCACAGATCAAATTAGGGCCACAAAAGGAAGGGGGGGGGGGGGAGGTGCATCAAAAGGTTGGCTGTTAACTTGCATATGTAGCCAAATTAGAGGAATCTGAGACAAAGATAGTGTTATAGGAACCATAACAAATCAGTAAACTTGAAATTGGTTTTTAAAATTTAAATCAAATCTTTAAATCATCATCAAATGAGGTGGGGTAGTAGACACATGAGAGAGGAAAAAAGAAAAGATTGGCATTTGAGTTGAAATCTTGAAATTAATATTATTATTGTTGTAATAATTGGGTCAAATTTACAATAAATGGATGAATGCATTTTCAAAGCCTAGATTAATCTTACTTACCTAGTTGTCTCCTTAATAATAATTTTTGTCTACTCCTTTTGTAGTATAAATACCACACTAATGTAATGGAAAGATGCACCATCATATATACTCTTTCAAAGATATATAGATATCTCTCTACTTCTCTTATAACTCTTCTAAAAGATCGTAAGTAATAACATTAATCGTGTGTTTGTCATTGTTATATTATAACACGTTATCAGCACGAATTGCTTGTGGCTTAATCAAGAAGATCAACCAAGTAAGAAGACGCCAATCATAAACAAGGTAAACATATAATTAATAATGATTAAAAAGATAACTATAATGATAAAACAAAACAAATATAAAAGACATCTTATTCATGTACCAATAACTCTCTAACCTTTACTTACTATCTCTATAACTTTTATTATGCATACTAAATTTTATTCATGTACTAATGATTCTTTATGTACCATAAACAAGTTCATTATTCTGCATACTAATTTTACATCTTAATAGATTATTATTTATATCTCATTTATTCTATTACTTACAAAATAATATATATACATATATATATGTATGTATGTATATAACCGTTAATGAAACGGTCATATAGCCGTTATAAAACGGTTATAAAATTTTCACTACAAATAACCAATTACCAATCTCAATTTTTTTTCACAAATACAAAACTATTCTTCTCCGGAATACCCAAGATAATATTTTTGAAAGATGCTTTACCCAGTTTTGATGTTAGCCATCATAATGATGATAATCTTATTGTTCTTAATTTGTAATCTCCCACCTAAAGAGTTTGATTTTTTCTTTTTCCTTTATCTACTTATTACTCTACTTTTGTATCTTCTTTCAATTTTAATAAGTATGTAATCCTAACATTTATCTAATTTGTGTTTAGTAATAAAATGACGAATACTGCAAAGCTTGAATTTTTGGCTCTCAAAAGTTCTGGAGATAATTATATGCCATGGACGGCAAATATCAAAAGACACCTCAAATCAATGGGTGTGTTAGAAGCAATTAATGAAAACAACCCATTAGATGACCACAATAGAGCAAAAGCTGATGTCTTTATTCATAAACACATCGATGAAATACTTCAGTTGGAGTATTTTAATCATGATAATCCAAGTGTTTTATGAAAAGAATTAAAAAGCGGATTTGATCATCAAAGGGATTTATTACTCCCTACTGCTAGAGCTGAATGGAACAGTCTAAGGTTCCAATATTTTAAAAAAGTGAATGATTACACATCTTCTGCTCTATTAAATATATGTTTAAGGCTTGAATATTGTGGACAAATTATGTCCAAGGCAGATAAGTTAGAAAAAACTTACTCTACTTTTCATGCATCAAATATAATTTTGCAACAACAATTACGGTTGCAAAATTTTCAAACATACTCTGATCTGAATACAAATCTAATCATAGCAGAGCAAAATAATGAGCTGTTAATGAAAAACCATCAGCTCGTCCCACAGGATCATTAGCCATACCAGAAGCAAATATTGCTTATAATAATGATCATAAGAATTCTGGACGTAAATGGGAACAAGGCTGTGGGCGTTGCCGAAACTATTTCAATAAAACCCATTTTAGTGGTCGCAACCACTCATTTAAATGGAATAATAATCGTGGACGTGGACACGGTCGCGGTCGTGGTCGTAGCCAAAAAGCTAATAATTACCACGCTAACCAGCAAAACAAGTTTAAAAATGATGCTGGTACGTCTCAGAATGATGGAGGCTCATGTTTCAGATGTGGAAGTACTAATCATTGGGCAAAGACTTGTCGAACACCTTCACATCTATGTGAATTATATCAAACATCTCTATGAGGAAAGGAAAATGAAGTGAATCATATCGACAAAATTGATGATACCGATATTGAATTGAATACCTCAGATTTTATCAATGAATTTGAACCCTGAAAGTGATATGGTGAAATCACAATGATAATTATGTATTTCCTTTCATGTTTATGTCTTAACTATGTTTAATTACTTTTCCTATCATGAAAAAAATAAAAGTCTCTTGTAATAAATTTAAGAATGTATAATATATGCACTTATTGTTTTTTCTTTATATTTGAAGATTAAAATGAATTTCATTGGAGCAATAGATCGATCGAATGATGCTGATTTATGCATAGCGGATAGTGGTGCTACACATGCTATCTTAAAATCTCAAAAATATTTTCATGAATTAAAACCAACAAAGGGAAATATTAACACAATATCAGATCCTTCTGACATAATAGGAGTGGGAAAAACTAATTTAGAATTACCAAATGGTCAAAGCTTTTAGTAGAAAATGCTCTATTTTCTCCAAAATCAACTAGAAATTTGTTGAGTTTCAAGAATATATATCATAATGGATATGATAATGAAAAATATTCACATATTGTAAAGAGAAGTCATATATTGGAAAGGCTACCAATGCTTCATTCTGGTTTGAATTATACATATATAAATGTGCCTCAAGCACATATGGCAGTCAAAGAAAACTGTTGTGATTCTGGTATTGTAAACTTATGGCATGACAGATTAGGCCATCCAGGATCCACAATGATGAAAAGGATCATTGAAAATACACATGGGCATCAATTGAAAGATTAAAAGATCCACAAATAGATAAAATGCCTCAATACACATCTTGTACTCTTAGGAAATTAATTACAAGGCCTTCGCCATTAAAAGTTAATAAAGAGTCACCAATGTTTCTTGAAAGAATTCAAGGTGACATATGTATACCAATTCATCCACCATGTAGACCATTTAGATACTTCATGATCTTAATAGACGCATCCAGCAGATGGTCTTATGTCTCTTTATTATCGACTCGTAATGTCGCTTTTGCAAAATTTCTTGCTCAAATTATCAAATTACGAGCACATTTTCCCGATTATACAATTAAAAGAGTAAGGCTCAATAATGCGGGAGAATTCACATCGCATGCTTTCGATTATTATCTGTGGGGATTGTTGTTGAACACCCCGTTGCTCACGTGCACACGCAAAATGGTTTAGCTGAGTCGTTGATCAAACGCCTACAACTGATAGCAAGACCATTAATAATGAGGAAAAAATTCCTTGTTTCTATTTGGGGTCACGCAATTCTGCATGCTGGATCATTAATTCGTGTGAGACCAAGTGCAAATCATAAATACTCTCCCATACAACTTGTTTCTGGCAATGAGCCAAACATTTCCCACCTTAGAATTTTTGGGTGTGCTGTGTATGTTCTTATTGCACCATCACAACGCACAAAAATGGGTCCTCAAAGAAGGTTGGGAACATATGTTGGATATGAAACATCTTCTATCATAAGATATCTCAAACCTTTAACAGGTGAGCTATTTACAGCACGCTTTGCTGATTGACATTTTAACGAGACGATATTCCCAGCATTAGGGGGAGAAATGAAAAAGCAAGAAAGTGATATATCATGGTGTGTGCCATCATTGTTACACCTAGACCCAAGGTCAAAACAAAGTGAGACAGAGGTTCAAAAGATAATACATCTATAAGAAATTGCAAATCAGTTACCTGATGTATTTACTGATACAAATAGGGTCACTAAATCTCATATACCGGCTGCTAATGCTCCAGCTCGAGTTGAGATTCCAAGTAAGGAAAACCATGATAATGCACCTCATGAATCCCAAAACCGTTTAAAACGTGGGAGGCCAATCGGTTCAAAGGATAAAAGTCCCCGAAAAAGAAAAGATTCTGGAAAAGATAAAGATACTGACCATAAAGAAAGAGAAAATGGCAAAACCTTCCCTCAGGAAGAGGTAAATGATATAACCTTCCCTTAGAAAGAAATAAATGATTCCAACAAAGAGTTGTCAATCAACTATGGTCAAACACATGTAATGTGGGATCGAGATGAAATGAAAAATATTGATGATATATTTTCTTATTCTGTGGCAAGTGATATCATAGAAGAAAATGATGATCCTGAACCAAAATCTGTAGATGATTGTCAAAGTCGACAAGATTGGAACAAATGGAAAGATGCCATGCAAGCTGAATTAAATTCACTTAACAATCAAAAGGTTTTTGGACCTATTGTCATAACACCAAAGTTAATAAAGTCTGTAGGATATAAATGGGTTTTTGTGAGAAAACGTAATGAGAAAAATGAAGTTACAAGATATAAAGCTAGACTTGTAGCTCAAGGTTTGTCTCAAAGGCCAGGAATTGACTATGAAGAAATGTATTCCCCTGTTATGGATGCTATTACGTTTAGATATTTAATCAGCTTGGCAATTTCTAAAAAATTAGAAATGCGTCTTATGGATGTTGTTACAGCTTACTTATATGGATCACTTGATAGTGACATCTATATTAAAATTCTAGAAGGATTTGAAATGCCTAAAGCATTAAGCTCAAAGCCCAAAGAAATGTGTTCAATCAAATTACAAAGATCTTTATACGGGTTGAAACAATATGGAAGAATGTGGTACAATCGTCTGAGTGATTATCTGATAAGCAAAGGCTATACAAATAATCTTATTTGTCCATGTGTTTTTATTAAGAAGAAAACATCTGGATTTGTGATCATAGCCGTATATGTTGATGATCTAAATATAATTGGGATGCATAACGAAATCCATGAAACGATCATTCATTTAAAGAAAGAATTTGAAATGAAAGACCTTGGAAAAACCAAATATTATCTTGGTTTGCAAATTGAGCATATGAATCATGGAATACTTGTCCACCAGTCGAATTATACTGAAAAGCTCTTAAAACGTTTCAATATGGACAAGACAATCCTTTAAGTACCCTAATGGTTGTTAGATCACCCAATATCAACAATGATCCATTCCGTCCTTGTGAAGAAAATGTGGAAGTTATTGGTCTAGAAGTACCATACCTCAGCGCAATTGGAGCGCTTATGTATCTTACTAACTGTACGAGACCTGACATTTCTTTTATAGTTAATTTGTTGGCGAGATTCAGTTCATCCCCTACTAAAAGACATTGGAATGGCATTAAACATATTTTTCGGTATCTAAAAGGAACTGTCGATTTAGGTTTATTTTATTCCAATGACTCAAAAGAAAAGTTAGTTGGTTATACAGATGCAGGTTATTTATCAGATCCCCATAAGGCAAAATCTTAAACTGGATACGTGTTTAAGAATGGAGGAACTGCAATTTCATGGCGCTCTCAGAAACAAACACTTGTTGCAACGTTCTCAAATCATGCTGAAGTTATTGCACTACATGAAGCTTCTAGAGAGTGTGTTTGGTTAAGATCTATGACACAACTCATAGTAACCTTTTGTGGACTAGAGAAAGATGCAAGTCCAACACCAATCTATGAAGACAATTCAGGCTGTGTCTCACAAATGAAAGAAGGGTATATCAAAACTGACAGAGCAAAACATATACCTCCAAGATAAACAAGTTGAAATAAGATATGTCCAATCTAGCAACAATTCAGCCGATCTATTCACAAAGGCACTCCCTACAGCGACTTTCAGGAAACATATTCATGATATTGGCATGCGACATGTACGAACAATGTAACGACCTACAACTTGAGGGGGAGCTATATACTGCACTCCTTTTCCCTTAGCTAAAGTTTTTTTCCCACTGGGTTTTCTTTGGCAAGGTTTTTAAAGAGGGAGGACTTCAAGATTAGATTCCAGGTTTGAAAACACATCATCCAAGGGGGAGTGTTGTAATAATTGGGTCAAATTTACAATAGATGGATGAATGCATTTTCAAAGCCTAGATTAATCTTACTTACCTAGTTGTCTCCTTAATAGTAATTTTTGTCTACTCCTTTTGTAATATAAATATCACACTAATGTAATGGAAAAGATGCACCATCATATATACTCTTTCAAAAATATATAGATATCTCTCTACTTCTCTTATAACTCTTCTAAAAGATCGTAAGTAATAACATTAATCGTGTGTTACTTATTGTTATATTATAACAATTATTACTTTTTTATGGTTTTCGGGAAAGTGGGAAAAAAGAAAACCATTTGACCCTATGTATTTTATGTATTTTCTTTACTTTAAATATATGCAATATTTTTTGCATCTACTGAATTAATAAATCACAAAATAGCATGTGTAGTTTGTTGATATGTACGATAGTTGGATGGTAAAACATGCGTTGTCATAATTCATAATTAAATGCATTTGTCGTTTATTTTATTTGGGCTATCTTAATTGGATGTCAAATTTTGCAGTTATATTCTTTGCCTTCGTTTGCTTGGTCGTGAAGGTTACTGCCATCTACACTGTTTGAGGTGGGTGTTTGAGCGATACTGTTTATTTGGGCCTTTATATTTCTATAATGTTGGTAAGTTACCTATTAATTTACCTTAGCGGTATTTGTCTTACGCTTTTTTTGACTTTGTGTATATTATCGATCGTGGATGTGATAGTCATAGTTAACACTAAAGCCTGTTTGTTTGAATGCATTATGTTGGTTTTAAACTTTTTTTTTAGTTAATGTTACTTAGTTACTTTAGGTTTGTTCTTAGTGTTATTGTATGTGTGTGTTCATATATACATAATTGCTTTTTTTCGACTTTCTGTGTGCGCTCCTTTTCTTTATGCTTTCCTTATGCCGACTCGCCGAAAAAGAACTGCTTTGTCCCCCTTCTCGCCTGACCAAACATTTTTGTCATCTACTAATGACATAGCTGAGTCTTCTTCGCGTTCTGCCAATCGTTCGTCTTTCACGTCTATATTGTCTCCATATCAGACAATTACTTTGACACTGTGAATTTTGTGATGCCTTATTTTGGTATGAAGAGCGACTTATGTCTAGAGCACCAGCTAGGCGGCCTAGGTATTCACACTGCTGTAGGGGTGGTTGTGTGGCACTGCCTTACCTAAGAGTGCCTCCTGATTCGATTATTAGGCTTTTCCAAGACGCTGACTTTTTGACAAATATTAGGACAGATAACTCTATGTTTTCTATGACGTCTTTTGGTGCCAAGGTTGATGATTTCATAAATGATGGCTCTGGTCCGTACATGTTCAAGGTTGAAGGCCAGATACATCATTGGATTGGTAGTCTTTGCCCCCCCTCCAATCGAACCACCACGTTTTCTTCAGATGTACGTATACGATACTGATAACGAACTTTCAAACATGATTGGTCTATTTTCTAGCGACGATCGTTCGCGCATAAGACAAGAAAATGTAACACTTCTTATGGATGTGCTGGCTACTACCAACGAATTGGTTAAGCTTTTTCGGACAGCAAAAGACTTATGCAATTCATCTAGCATCCCAGACTTTAGCATACGTCTTTACAGTATGTATAATGCCCTATCTTATGACAAACCATCTCCAGGGTCTATTGGTGCTATAATTCCTGATGGTGATTCTTCATGTACGAATTTTGACATCGTAATTCATCATAAGGACGGGCTTCCGCACCCCATAAGCAAGTTGCACCCATTATATATGCCATTACAGTATCCACTTCTTTTTTTGTATGCTGAAGGTGGTTGGTCACCTGATTTGTTGTTACGCAACAATACATCCAATAGTAACCGCAAACTTACAATGAATATGTACCCCTACAGTTATCTATTGCATGATAGACAAGGCATATCTACACATCTACTGAGGGGAGGTCGTCTTTTGTAACAACTCATTGTTGATGCATATGTATGCATTGAACAAAGTCGTTTAGACTACATTCGAAACAACCAAAACTTTTTCCGTACGGAAATTTTACAAGGTATCGAAGATGCCGTTGAGTGAGGTGATTCTGAAGGACGATCAATTGGCAAATGCACGATATTGCCTTCTTCGTTCACTGGTTAAGCTTAAAATTAAAAACTGGCCGACCTTGAGATTACTTATAAATACATACATAGTACGTAGTTAGTACTATATGGAATATTAATATTAAGTCTTTCTTTGTTTCTGTTAAGGATGTCGTCTTCTTGTTTATCTTAATACTAGGTTACTGACCCGTGTGCTACACGGATGGAATATAAAATTCGTCAAAAACACATAAATAAATTCAAATGACAGCATATTGCAAGTTTTATTCGAATGAAAAATGATATTGAAAGACATACTTAAAAAAATGGCATTACATATTAGAATTCTAATATTTAAAAAGCAAATTTTAACTTTACATTATCTTCATAAACTACTAAATATTTCTTTACAAGCCATAATTGTTTTTTTGTTTCTAACTTTACCTCCATCTAAAATAAGCATTCACATCAAAATCCCGGTTAGCTCTTTAGTATCAAATCTGCCACAAATATTTACTAACCATATCATCAATGTTGCAGTTTATGAAAAGATAACCTATCTCATAGACATCAAAGTTAACACAACGATTCCATTAACCAAGATTAATGCAACACTATTTATAAGTAAGCACGACATCAAGATAGAACAAATTAGGTTGTATAAACCCTTGCGTACTTAGTGGTACCAACTCAATAATGTATAACGAAAATATATATTTTTTATGAGAATCAAATTAAGAACCATATTATTAATCATATAAAGGAAACTAAGTATACATGATTGAGTTTTAAGTTTGTAACATAATACATACTAAATATGATTTTTGAAGTCATGGGCCTGATCTCAAAAGTCAGAAGCCAACTTGTGTTTTCAAGAGATTGGATCGGAGAGTTTAGATCTCTGCTATCAGAAAAGAAGAAATAGGGAGCGATGATTAGTGGTTAGTGATGAGTGGGTGCTTGGCTATGACTAATTGTTAATAGTATTGGACTTTTAAGTTTAATATTGATTGGAATGCAATTACCTTAAGTGGGTTTATAAATATTTATATGTATGGGTTTATAGAGATTATGTGTTAAAATGATTGAATCTTATCAAATAATATTACGAGATAAATTTCTAATTAAATTTGATTGATTCGAAATTTGCATGCTAATTAATTTTAAATGTTCATGAGTTAGGTGTTATCACATGTTTGGAATATTAATGCAGGAACTCAAAGTCAATGGAATTAAAGTTACAACTTGGTGATGTTATGGATTCAACGAGAAATAGCCAAAATAATTGAAGGGCTGATCTAATATATTATTGTGGGCCCATAATCAGCTCGTTTTGGATTGGGCTAAGAGAACAAAAGGGAGTTGAGCAGCAGGTTACGAGGGATTTGGATATATCGACGAAGGGAATTTTTTTGAGAGGGGGCAGAAGTTTGTTTTAGGGCAACAGGAGGCATACAAGAAAAACGTCATATTCATTCACCTTCTACATTCATATCCATGGCCAACAAAACATCAAGTGAAGACCAAATCATCACCATGAGCGACTAGTCTACTCGAGTCATACCCGGGATGTAGAGTATTGTACTTGTTCAGTTTTTCTCATGTTTTAATAACTAAATATTTGTAATTATTAATTGTCGATCTATAACCATTGATGTTTGGTATTATTGTGCACTCAGTCGGTTTAGGTTTATTTTGATCAGAACGATTAGTTTGCCAGTTGCTGTGATACGTGTTTATAGGGTTATATTAATTAGTTTGGATGTGATAAAGCATACAATTGCCCTTAGTTGAGTCACACTGGCAGGGACCGTTTGATAACCAGTGCCGTGTGTTTGCAAGTGTTGATGCCTAAGGTTTAACTAGTTGATTAACCAGATTTGATTATTAATATTTAATCTGTTAAATGACATGAGATTGCTGTCTATTACATGCTTGAACCCCGGGTGTGATTTGTTTTTGTGAATTGTTTGAACTTTAAAATAATTGCTTGTTTGACATTAAAAACTAAATCATTGCTAGTGTGGTCAGCACTCTTGTTAGCTACTTCATAATTTAAGGAATTGATTGCACGTTACATTGACCAAATACTCCTCGTGGATACGATACCTGACTTACCCTAGCTACTTAGGTTAATTAGGTTTTTGCATGACTCAAACGACGGTCATCAAAATGGCGCCGTTGCCGGGGAGTTACTGCGCTTAGTGTTTTTGTGATTAATTGATTTCTTAGTTTAATTTAGTTCTTAATTTTATTTTTAGTTTAGTTTTATTTTTCCATTTTACGCGAGGTGTGTTATTTGTGCAGGTAACAGGTTTATACACACCTGCCGTTCAGGAAGAGATTCTCCACTGATTTACGAGCCAGAAATCGAACGTTTTGCTCGGCAGAACCGACCTTAGATCAGAGAGTCAGAAATGGAAGGTCAGAATCAGAATCAAAACCAAAACCCACCACCCGAGATCAATGTTTTCCAACCCAAGCCTAACCCACCAAATAACCAAAATCCACCAAATAATGACCAACCACCACCGATAAACACCAATCCACAACCACAAAATTCAGCCCGACATTCCAGAAACCGAAACCTTGACAGACCCGGGCCATCAGCCCCGAACAATACCCCTCATCACTGATAGCCAATTATACGGGATTTTGACCATGTCAGTATTCATACTTAAGACGAAGAAGAGGGAGATGAGGAGGAACGAGAACCGAGGAATGATGGTAGTAATGGGGATGAATGGAGGGTTAGAAGGAATGACGGGTTTGAGCCGAGAAACGCAGATGAGGAGGTTGAGGAACTGGTTAGGGTGAGAGGTGATAGATGGAGGAACAGAAACCGAGACAGAGATGGTGTTGGAAGATATCGGGAGGAACGAAGACAGCCGATTCAGGTTAACCGGGGAGGTTTTGAGGAACCAAGGGCCAGACAAAGGAATTATGGGCCTCCGGTTCAGGGTGTAAATAGTTGGTTCAGACCGGCTATTTCAGATGGTGCCTCACCGATTTCCCATAGGTTCACATACAGGGACAACCGACATTCAAAAACCCGTCCGTCCTACATTAACATAGTACCTCACTTTCATGGACTGGGATCTGAAGACCCGTATTCACACTTGTCAGATTTTTCAGCTATTTGCGGGTCTATCGGTGACGGTACATACGATAAGGACGAGGTTCGGTTGCTGCTGTTCCAGTTCTCATTAAAAGACAAAGCCAAACACTGGTTCAACTTGCTACCGATGCACAGTATTGAGAACTGGGGTGAGATGCAGCAATTTTCCTTAGCGAGTATTATTCACAGTCGAAGACCATCGAGGCCCGAATGAAGATAGACACTTTTCACCAAATACCGGGAGATTTATTTCACGAGGCCTTTACTCGTTACAAGGAAATGATTAGGAAGTGCCCGCACCATCAAATTGAGTTGTGGGAATTGGTTAAGTGTTTTGTAGACGGGTTGACTTATGAAGACAGAAAACATTTGAAAGCCTCTTGTAATAGTCAGTTGTTGAATTAACCCGAGGAAGATGACTGGGATTTTTTAGAGTTTATGTGTGAAGATTCCAAGTCAGAGGTAGCTACAGATCAAAGACGAAAACACGGGGCCACCCGATCGGTTAAATCAGCCTCGAGCGAGTCAGACCGAATTGCAGAGTTGGAACGAGAACACACGGGTTATCGAAAAGAGAAAAAGAAAGATGTTGGTAAAGTCGGGGTGAAATTCCCGATCTGTGCAGATTGCGGTGAATTGGGGCATAAGACAGAAAATTGCCCCGGGTTTGATGAGGATGAGTATCCCGACGAGGAGGAGGTTAGTTATGCATACAGGGATTCCAAAGGCCAAGGGTTTGATTCAAACACCTATCACCCGGGCCTATGGAATCACCCGAATTTCATATACGGGAACGCGTCCAGTCAGTCGAACCCGAACTTTCAGGAGTATAGTCAGAACCGATAGCAGAACAGCTACCGTCAGGGTGGTTCGAACAGTCAGACTAATAGTCGGGTTATAACAGAGATGGCTACCGGGGTAACAGTTTGTCGTGTAATCAGAATCAGGACCAGCAGAAGGGTAGTTCAGGAAATTCAGACGAGTTAATACATTCAAAATTAGATGCGTTGTTGAAGGTCGTGACTGATAATCAGAAAGAAACGCAGAGACAGTTCGAGTTGAGAGATAAGTCTTCAGAAGCAATGTCAAAGCAGATTGGTCAGCTCACAGCAGACATGGCAAAGTTTTAGAAAAATGCAGGACAGTTACCGAGTGATACCACAGTAAACCCGCAGCATTTCAGTTCGAGTTCGAGTTTGAAGAAGCACGTCAATCAGGTAAGTATTTTAAGAAATAGGAAAAAGTATGATAATAAGGTGTAAGACCCCGAATCCTGGGAATCCTACAGTTAGTATTCATACAAAATACTTATAAAAATACTTAATTCAAAAACAGTTCAATCCATTAAAATAACCAATTCAGAGTGTAATTCAGCGGAAAACCATAATTAATAAAACAAGTTCTCGAAAACCTGGGAATTATGCCCAAAACCAATTTAAATGTATTTAATAAAATTTTAAAATAAATGTTCAATATTTAAAACTTCTGTCTACGTATGCCCTTCACCGTCCAAGTAACTTCGTGCACGTTCAAGCGGTAACGCATCCTCCTCCTAACCTGAAACTCACACTAACATGTACACAAAGTCAGCTTGAGTTGAGTGAGTTCAAGTTTTATTAATTAACATCTATAATAATAATAATAATAATAATAATAATAATAATAATAATAATCATAATAGTCATCCCGAGAGTTTTAAAATAAACGGGACACAACAGTTAGGCCAAATAAACGGGATATAACAGTTAGGCCAAATAAACGGGATATAACAGTTAGGCCATCATCAACAATAAGTAATCTTCCTTATATATATGTATAAACATCTTTATAATTATATATAAACATCCTCATAATTATATATAAACATCCATATAATTATATCCCTACCTATATATCATCCAAGTAATAACATCAGGGTCGAGCACACGTACAACCCAAACACGTAACATCTCATCCAACTAATTACATCAGGGTCGAGCACACGTACAACCCCAACACGTAACATCTCATCTAACGTATGCAAACACGAAGTAGGCATACGTAAACATCCGTAGTCGATAACGACTACTAAACATCGCCAAATATTTTCCATACAATAATATATGTACAAACATACTTACATCATACAATAATATCAACTCAAGGCCTACCCTATACAAGTAAGCCCATCCAAAATAATTTTAAACAATTCATCAAGCAAAATTGCTTAGGTGTGCATGCTACCCAAAATCTTAAAAGAGTAAAAAGGGGGCATCATGAACTCACCTGACACAAGGTACGATTTCACCACAAGCTAGAGGACCCCTAAGTAATCCCAAAACTCAAACACATGTCGGTTTACATTCAAACATTACTAATGACATCAAAAGGACTCGTTTGTCCAACGAGACATTCTAACATGGTTCGAGTTACCTAAAGCCTCGACCTCATCAAACTCAATCATAACAGCCCCCTTCCCCCCCGGGACCTTGCATACACCAACACGACCCTTAGATACTCCCGGGAATAAAGAATTCCCAAACTACTCACAGAAGCACTAGGTGATACCAACACGCGCGTTTAAGAGTCGTTTAGGAAATTAACATCCAACTCAGCCCCGTGTGGACCCAATATGATAATTTCACAGACAACAAGTCCACATGACGCTACACGAGTCAAATGGGTCGGTAACTCGCAAGTACAACGCACCAACTATTCAATAAACGCAATTGCGCGTTGTACCGACCCGTTTGAGTAACCGACAACCAATTCAGCCCCATAACTCATAAAAATGATTTTTCAACAGCCCGTACATCAACCCAAGTTCACCCGAGCTGAATTGGTCGTTAATCACATCAACCCTCGCGTTAAACGCAACAAACTACAATTCTAGTCAACCGAACACTAACATTCAAACTACAACTAGTTGACCAATCAAACGAACACCAATGAACATGATTTTAAAGTATGATATACTAGACCTACCTAGGAGGATTTTGGTGCAAAAACCTCAATCAAAACAGTCCCGAAAAGGTTTGAATTGACAGCCACCCGGTAAGCTTACAACACGCAATTTAACGATCAATACGCGTGATATAATGATCAGTTAAGGTGTAAAAGACTTGGGGAACCGTAGAACTAACCTTCAATTGATGTTTTATGCTCAAACATTGGCTGAAAAGAAGAAAATCGCAGGTGTGGGGGTGGCTCCTTGCTGCCGATCGGAGAGCAGAAGGGGGGGGGGGGTTAGGGTTTTGTGTTTTATGATATAATATAAAAATATTTCATCCTAGCCCCTCCAAGTTGGAAGATATGGCAACTTGAAAGAAAAGTTAAGTGATTTAACGTACCGGGATGACGATAGGGTCAACGAAATATTCCTGACAACTCCCGAGAAGTATACATACTTTACATGCTTTAACTCTTTAAACCGAAAATTAACGGGCGTTACATAAGGTTTGGGGTCCACCATCTCGTGTTGATGGGGTGGTGGAAGATATTGATGAGACAGTCTTTAGTGATGACGAACCAGAACCGGTTTTAATTGAAAATAATCAAAGTGAAATTAAAATAAACGAGCCGGTTCTGAAGGATGGTAACAACAATTCTAAGGACAAGGGGAAGGTTAAAACCGTCCCTTATCCCGATGCCTTGTTGTCGCCAACATGTAACACTAACGTAAACCCAAGTCGTTGTGTTTGTAAAAAAAAATTAATAAGTTAATATAATATTGAAATGACGTAAATAATTAATGAAAACGATATTCTATGTTCCAATATCCTAAATGATTTTGGTAAGCGAAAATAGTGGAATGTCATTAAAGCTGATTTTTTGGTTTAAAATTTTGGATTATTTAATGAAGTAATTTGTCTTACAAGACATATTAAATTAACTATATTTAAGTGTATAAAAAAGTATAAATTAAGGCATAAAATATATGTTTATGAAGCATTTTGATCTGAGTTATGGAAGAAAATATTGAAAACTAAATATTGATCTCTTATTGCTAAAGCATTTTATACTACACAAAAATTCATATAAATAAATGATTAATTTCATATGTACTCTTACAAAATGATAAGTAGTTCATATAGTAAATCGTTATATATATAGATTATAATTATAATATTCAACTTTAGTGATATACATTAAACACCAAGATATATATATATATATATATATAGGGGTGGGCTCTAGTGAAAACTCCCATTAAAGAGAAAACTTAAAAACTCCTAAAAACTTCTAAAAAACTACTTTTAACTTAAATTTTTTTTTTTGAAGTTTCTTTTTTTTTTTCATTATTCTTATATGTTGTTATTGGTTCCAAAAAAAAAAAAAAAGTTGTCGGTAACCTCGTCGGTGTAGTGCGCATGTGTAATAGTGTGCATTGCATATATGCAAAAGTGTTTGTATTGCGTAGAATACAACACTATTGCACATATTTGATACACACTATTTTATATATGTAATATAAGACTAATACACACATCGAATACACATTAGTACGTATGTGTAATTTGACGCACATGTGCACCACATCGACTTTTATTTTATTATTATTATTTTTTCATATAATAAAACACTGCTACACATATACAATACACAAATATTGAATATATGCAATAAAACACTATTAAACTCAAAAATACATAGTAATACACATGTGTAATATAACGGTATCACACAGTAATACGTATGTGCATTACAACGGTTTATTTTATTTTATTTTTATTTTTTTCGAGTGAAATATAAGAAAATATAAGAATAATGGCTAAAACAGAATTTTGAAAATATTTTTTTATTTTTAATTAAAAATAATTCTTTAGGAGTTTTTAATTTTTCTCTCTAAATGTGAGTTTTCTCTTGATCCTCTCCATATATATAGAAAGGTTATAATAAGAAGTAAAATTATCCTAGAAAGTGTAAGAAGTGTTTTGAACCATTAGATCAAAATATCTAGTCAAGGGCAAGATTGTAATCAACCAACTAATTTAATTATGTTAATTTCCTTTATATTAATCACAATCAGTTACAATTCCTTAATTATAGTAATCATAATATTTTATAAAATCATTAACAAAAATGGCCGATCATCTACAACCACCAACGTTTGTGATCCTTTTTTTCTCGTTAATCCATCACCGATCGTACCAGCATTCTTTATCGCCGATCGTACCAGCATTCTTTATCTTCAACATGAGTAATTTCAAGGATGTTGATGAATTAGGTAAACTTGAATACGTGGAGTGTTTAATTTTTATTTCATGTTATATAATCATCATATTTGTTCTTCCTTTATACCCTCTTACGATATCCATTAATGGTGTAAAGAAGGAGCCTTTTCAATTGTTTTCGATGTGTATCATTTTTTTAGGTGTTATAGTTATTTTGTTATCCTTTCCCACGATTGTCAACAGTTACAGGCTATTATACGATGATTTGTTTTTCACTCCCCTTAGATTTTGTATATCTACTTTTTCAAATACCAATCCATGTCATTTTATCTCCTTGTAAATGTGTTTTTCTTGCTACGTGTAAATTTTCAGATTACATACTTTCTGAACATCTGTGTGTTTTTTTGTGTCATTGTAACCAATGCAAATTCTTTGTTTCAGTTAGTGTGTTTTACAAATTTAGGTAATTCTGAAGATCTGTCTGTTTTTTTTCTGTGTCATTGTAGCCAAAGCAAATTTTTTGTTTTCAGTTAGTGTGTTTTACAAATTTAGGTAATGTTAAGATGTTATAATACTTCAGATTTTATTTTCTTGTTTTAAATGTGTGTTTTTAAATGTCAATGTCTTGTGTGGGCTCTCTGTGTTGTGGAACTTAATTTTTATGGTTTGTTATATCCGATTATAGATCCACCGGCGTACAAGGAAGTTGGAATTTAGCATGTATCTCCAAATTTTGGTAGGAAGAGGTACACTCCACTAGTGTCTGCCTCAATCAAACCTAATGAAGGAATGATCTTTGAAAATCTTCATGCCGCTGAGTCTTTTTTATAGAAGATACGCTTTAGCGGGCGGTTTTTCTATCAGGAAAGGAACACAGTGGGTGGACAAAAATGTTGTCCGTTTGAAGTATTTTGTTTGCACTAAGAAGGCTCAAGAACTGTTAAGGAAGTGGACACATTAAGTGAAGATTTCAAAGGGAAAAAACAACGTAGGAAGCCATCTCAAAGAACAAATTGTGAAACCCAAATAAGGTTAATTTTAACCGACAATGGCATGTATAGGGTTAAATATTTTGGTGAAGCACACAATCATCCATTTTTTGATGAAGACGCTATCCACTTCTTGAAGTCTGCTCGCGAGCTTACGTCTACCGACAAAAAGATGTTAGATGATCTTGCTAATATTAACATTGGTCCGGTAAAAGCTTTCAACATTATGAGGACCATGTATGGTGGGTTTGATAAAGTTGGCGCAACCAAGTCTGATTGCAAAAACTACAAAAGAAGTATCAACTTATACATTGGAGACTACGATGCTGAGATGGTTGTTCAACGTCTTATGGCGAAGAAAGAATTCTGTCCCAATTTCTCATGTGATTATTCTACTACAACAGACGTGGCGTTAAAGGGTTTATTTTGGGCCGACGAGCGAGCCAAGATGAATTTCTACGTCTTTGGTGATGTTTTTTCATTTGATGCAACATATCGTCATAACAAGTAATATCATTGACAACCAATAATTTTATTTCTTTTTTTGTGTTTTATTTATTGATTCATTTGTTTTACAGGTATAACTTGGTTTTTGTTCCATTTACTGGAATTGACAACCATAATAGGAATGTTACCCTTGGTTCAGCGTTGCTTGGATCGGAAACTGCAAAATCTTACACTTGGTTTCTGAATTGTTTTAAGAAGGATTTTGGCTATGCACCAGCAGTTGTTGTAACTGACCAAGATCCTGCCATGAAGCGTGCAATTGAAGACGTTTTTCCTAATTCTAGGCATCGGCTCTGCATTTGGCATATTATGGATAAGCTGTCTGGGTAGGTACAAGAGAACTCTTTTTTGTTTATGTTGTTTATTGTTACTGTACATAGTTTGTTGATTGTGTTATAATATGCCATTATATTATTTCAGGTTGGATCCGGCCTTTGCAACACCACAGATTTTAAGACTCGGTTGTGTGATATTGTTTGAACCGACTCAATAACACCTGAACTGTTTGAAACGGAGTGGGCTTCAATAATGGACGACTTTCAGTTAAACGACCACGCTTGGCTAAAAGACATATTCCACATTAGAGAGTCATGGATTCCTGCTTACTATCGTGAAGAAACCATGTCTGGTCTGATGCGTACTTCATCCAGATCAAAGAGCGAGAATTATTTTTTTTGGCAAGTTTTGTAACCCACCTTGCACTTTGGTTGAGTTTTCGGCCCATTTTGAGGTATTGGATCATCAGAGACATGAGCATCGTAAGAACGATCATGATTATAGATATACAGTAGCCGAGATATGGAGTAACTACACACTTGAGAAACAAGCAGCTGAAATCTATACGAGAACCATTTTTTTATTTCCAATTGGAAATACAAGCTGCTCTTCACAATTGCACTTCCATGTGTTACGTACCCGTCATGACTTTTTGAAATTCAATATTCGTGACTTTCTACACTTACATGCTTCTTTTCACGGGGTATATCGGATTCTCAATATGCTAGGTTTACTGTGTTTATCTTTTCTTTTTACACTTTAAATAACTATACATTGTTCTTCATGGTAGGTTATGATTCGCAACGAAGACATCACTGTTTATTGTAGCTGTAAAAGGTTCGAGCAATTCGGTTTACTGTGTCGTCACATTTTTAAGGTGCTCCACATTATGGATATCGGGGTATTTCCCAAACAGTACATCAATCGTAGGTGGACAAAAGACGCTGTGTCTAACAGCCCTATGCGGTCTATTGGTTTTGACGAGCCAAACATAGACAAAGTACTGATGTGTATCGTGTTGTTCGAGACATCAACATTGTGCACGACCATATCATAAACAAGCTGGTTGATGACATGCAAAAGTTACATCATTACCGCGACTACATTAACGCGTACAAAAGTACAGTAGACGAGGTTACTTTCGACGCCCCTAGACCTAGTCGGCGAGACAGGTTTGCTGAACTAACCGGTGTGACACAACCAGATCAAATCCATATTCATGCCCCGATTGGTGTTAGGACTAAAGGTTGTGGGCTTCCAATTCGCTTCAGGTCATTACGCGAGCAAGCTATAAGTCAAAAGCAACTGGACAAGCCCCTAAGGACATGCAGAATATGTCGTGAACCTGGTCATAACACCCGAAACCATCACTTGTTCAGTATTAATAACAAACCTGTAGGTTCCCTGGATGGATCTGCACGGGATATCTCGATCTACACAGGTGCGGAATCCCTGCGTAGGTTGTTACGAGCGTAGAACACGAATCAAACAAACACACGATACGAATAAACGAACACACGTTATATTATAACCGAAACACGTGATATAATCACTGAATACAGACTCAATACTCTCTGGTTCTCACGTCTCTCGACTCACACACGTCTGTATACGATTACCTTAAAAACTTTTTAAACAAGCCGTGACCTAGCGTATAAATACACGACAACTTCGCCAGATATGTTCAGGCGAAGTTGTTGCTAACTTCGCTTGACTAACAAGTTCGTCTGATAAGCGAACTTGTCAGTAACTTCGCTTAAACATAAACAAAACACAATTAATATTACAGACTGGATTACAGACACTAGACTATGAACTACTGACATTATGCACCAACAGACTCCCCCTTGGCAGTAGCTTCATATCTTTATCTTTAAGCACTTGTCTTGTAATCTTCATGCATGCAACAAGTTCACCGAATTTCAGAAAATAATGAACTGTTTGACCTTAAGTATTCTTTATATAGGGGCGGAGTTACACAGGCGAAATTGTGGATAACTTCGCCTAGGGCGAAGTTATTCACAAGTTTGCCGATTTTACAAAATAAACCCCTATAGTTTGAACATTTTGCAATTAAGTTTTAAAAACTTCCCTTTAAGAATTAAATGACACGATCAAGTCCAAGTAACCAGTTATAAAATCATAAACTACCTAAGTACGAAAAACTTTTAAAAATTAAAGTACAAGGGATCAAATTTCAGTCTTGACAGGGACTACTACATTTTAGAAAAGATCCGAACAGAAATCATACTAATTACGTGACTGTCACATAGATCCGTGTTTAGCTGTATTATGACATAAAGAAACAGGTTGTAGGCAGGTAAATAACTTAAGATGGTTTTCATCATTTCTGTGATACGAGTTAAGTTCAATTAAGCTCAAAAATTAAGTGGGCAACAACTCAGAGATTATGATGCCTCCTATCTATTCTCAAAGCGTATTTGGCTTTCCCCAAGTCACCCCGAATTGACTTCGACCCGTAGTGTCTGATTAAGTTGTAAGTATTCTTCGATCTTTAGACTCTGCTTCCCGTTCTCTTTCTTACATCATGATTGACATTTCAAGTTAAAGAATGCCTCAATGACTTATAAATTTGTTTTATTTTATTTTTTTTTTATTTTTTTTTATCAAACACATAGAGAACAACTGCAAGTCCCGAATCTGGATCACTGCAGTCTCTTGACACGCTTTCTTCACGGGAATCAGAACACTAACAGGCTCGTGTATGACTGGGTAATCGCTTTTCTGCCTATCATTCGGAAAGATATTTATGAAGACATGCAGAACTCTTAAGAAGTTTCCACATAAAATCGAGTAGATTTAGTTAGTATCACTTCTACTTTTACGCACCATAAAAAGCTACCATGACATACAATGACTGTTCTAAAGCCTTTTAAGCCTAATAACTTCACTAGTTAAGCACACAGAATCAGTAAATCTATCATTTTCCAAGGTTGGATCAATTTTCTGTTAAAACATAGTAACAGAACTTTTTACGAAGTAGTAGACTTGAAAAATAATTTCATTTCCCTAAAAAAAAATTTTTGACTTCAATCGCCCCGATCAGTTCAAAGTCTTCAGGTAAACGGTTATCCTGAGGATCCAATGGATCCGCTGGACCGACCACATACAAGTATGTGTCCTTCTAACTAAGTATGAACGACTAATTTTCAGCGAAAGAATAAAAACACATCATAAACCGCCCCGGTCACATTCAGTCATCTGGTTAATGGCAACCCTCAAACTCTACAAATAGAAAATGAGGACCAAACATATCCGATGATATGTCCTTCAAACTGAGGTAACTGACATAATTTTAAGCGATAGTGACATTTTTTTTTATATATGCACAAAAAGCATGGTTACTCGGGATTGATCATCCCATTCAACTCAACAAGGTTTTGAAATCTTGATTTGTCAAACGCTTTAGTATATAAATCAGCGAAATTATCAAGCGTATCCACCTTTTCAAGCACAATCAGTTTCTTCTCAGCACAATCCCGTATAAAATGATGACGTATGTCAATATGTTTAGTTTTACTGTGCTTTACGGGATTATTAGTTACTGAGATCGCAGCAGTGTTATCAATACAAATTGGAGTAAGTGAGAAATTCATACCATAGTCGCGTAACTGTTGTTGAATCCACAGAACCTGGGAGCAGCAGTTGGATGCTGCCATGTATTCTGCCTCACATGTTGAAATGGTGACTGATGTCTGCTTCTTGCATTGCCAGGACACTAATCTGCCTCCTAGAAACTGACATCCTCCAGTAGTTGACTTCCGACTCTGATTGCACCCTCCATAATCAGAATCTGTGTAAGCTACCAACTCCAAGTCTCCTCCCTTCGCGTACCACAACCCCAGCTTAGGTTTGCCTTTGAGATATCGCAAGATCCTCTTCACACCCTTCATGTGAGATTCCTTTGGGTTTGCCTGAAAACGAGCACAAAGACAAACTGCAAACATAATATCAGGCCTAGAAGCAGTTAAGTACATTAAAGAACCTATAATAGCCCGATACTGAGTTGGGTCCACATCTGCGTCATTGTCTGTCTCAGCACCCAATTTATGGTTGACGCAGATTGGAGTATCGAATGGTGTGCTGTCCTCCATCTTGAAGCGTTTGAGCACATTATGGACATACTTGGTCTGATGAATGAACATCCCATCCTTCTTCTGATCAACCTGCAATCCTAAAAAGAAAGTTAGTTCACCCATAGCACTCATTTCAAACCTTTTCTTCATGACGGCCTCAAACTCCTGACACATGGAGACTTTTGATGCAGCAAAGATAATGTCATCCACGTAGACTTGCACCAGCAGGAAGTCGCTTCCTTCTCTCTTGAAGAACAACGTGCTATCTATCTTCCCTCTTTCAAACCCATTTTCAAGCAAGTAATCTGATAAGGTTGAGTACCAGGCACGAGGTGCCTGATGTAGTCCATACAACGCCTTGCTTAACTTGTACACGTGGTCTGGAAAGTCTGGGTCAGGAAAACCCGAAGGTTGCTCAACGTACACAACCTCATCAACTTTCCCATTTAGGAACGCACTTTTCACGTCTAACTGAAATACCTTCATCTTCTTATAAGCAGCAAATGCCAAAAACAATCTAATGGCTTCCAATCTTGCCACAGGAGCGAACACTTCATTATAATCAATCCCCTCCTGTTGATTAAAACCTTTAACGACTAGCCTCGCCTTGTTTCTTATAATAATCCCTTTCTCATCTCTCTTGCACTTAAAAACCCATTTTGTGCCTATCGCATGCACATTCTTTGGTTTTTCAACCAAAGTCCAAACTTCCATTTTCTTGAATTGAGCCAGCTCTTCTTGCATGGCTTCGACCCACGAGCTATCCTTTAGAGCCATTTGATAATTCTTTGGTTCAATCTGGCAGATAAAGCATGTGTACAAGCATTCGTTGATTATGCCTGTCTCCTTAATGCTTGTGTAAACACAGGTGTGCTCATTCAAGCTACGTCTTGTTTGTACACCGGAGGACACATCACCAATCACATTCTCCAAAGGGTGATCTTTATAAATTCTCGTGGTCGGAGCCGAACCGACATGCAAATTGTCTTCCAAGTTAGAAGAGAGCTCGTCAATGGTTGTTCCTTGCTGAGAGTGAAACGGATTGAAAAATTCTTCTCCAGGAGAGGCAGCAGGGGTATCGATAGCATTTGATGAGGAAGGTTGACATTTATCAAACAGCTGTCTTTGCATTAGATTTTCTTCCTCATCAAGGATCATCTTCGTAGCAACTCTTTCTTCTAGTTCTGCACTATCCAAATAAGGTATGTTAAAAGACTTAAAAAGTCTATCATAGTCGAAAAACTCAGCAGGTCCGTTGCTTGGTTTTGGCGGTTTGTAACTTGTGATATCGGTGTTACACACCACCTCAACCTTGTCGGTCGATGTATTAAAGACACGTCTGTTGGGAGTCCCAACAACATAACCGACTAAGATTCCTTCATCGGCTACTTCACCAAATTTAGAATTTGTCTTTAAAATCGAACAAGGGGGCCCGAATGGTTCAAGACCACTCAAGTTGGGCTTCCTCCCATGCATAAGCTCATAACACGTTTTATTAAGTCTTTTAACAGTCAAGACTCTATTCAGGATATAACAGGCTGTAGCAACAGCTTCAGCCCAGAACACCACAGGAAGCTTCGAATCAGCCAGCATAGTTCTGGCTCCTTCAATTAACGTTCTATTCTTCCTCTCAGCCACTCCATTCTGTTGCGGAGTATACGGAGCGCTGTACTGGTGCTCAATCCCTTTCTGAAGGCAGAAGACCTCCATTTCATAATTCTTGAACTCCGTTCCATTGTCACTCCTGATGAACTTAACCCTTTTATCCATAACGTTCTCAACTTTGGTAATCAAATTCTTCACCATCTGAGCCGTTTCATCTTTTGATTTCAGGAAATATACCCACGAATATCGTGAGTAATCATCAGTGATCACCAAGCAATAAGAAGTACCTCCTAGACTTTTTGCATTCACTGGACCGAAGAGATCCATGTGAAGCAATTCTAGAGTACTGACAATAGAATTGACCTTCTTGGTGTGATGGGATTTCTTGTGCTGCTTTCCCTTTTTGCACGCTAGACATTTGTCTTCAAAGTCGAAACTTTTCAAGGGAACGCCCAGCACAAGTCCATTCTTGACAATGTGGTTCATCTTCCGAAGATTAAGGGGGGGAGGGTAGCCCGTCGCGCGGCGCCCCGGCTTAAGGAGGCTTGATTTTGATTTTTGACGGATTTAGTCCCTGTGGTTTGATGTTTGGCTCTAATTATTGAACTACTTATGAAATAATCAAGGAATGAACATTATATAAAATATGAGGGTCCTTGTGATTTTGACTAGTTATAGTGTTTTTGTTCATTGTAATTATGTTATTCATAATGCTTTTGTTCTTTGTAATTATGATTAAACGAGTTATAGTATTTTTCTATATTGTAATTATTATGTTATAGTCAGTGCATCACTTCATCAGCTTGATGAAAAACAATCAAGAACTAAAACATAATGAACAACAGTCAAGAATTAACCACGATAACGGTCAAGAACTAAAACACAATGAACGACAATCATAAATTTCTTGAATAAGTGTTTTTCATTTTATTGTATTGGTTAACGTTGTAAATGCTAGTGATAAATCATTACATTCACCATGACATCTTCTTTCCTTTTTCTAACCCTCTTAAAAAACAAAATTATCATATTTGCAAGTTTTAAAGAAAAAGGACTAGTGATTCCAAAGGAGTCTACGAAGAAAGGAATTTAGAAACCTACCAAGTAAGAAAATGGTTTGTTAATGTTTCTCAGCGACATTTAATATCATTATGGCTCAAGTAAGTCGCTTTTATCACTTCCAGTCGTGGCAAATTCCCTAGCCATATAACAATTTAGTATCACGACAAAACGTAATTAATGAACAAAAGAGACCGGTTGATTGCTCACATAGTGACGTTAAATGTTTGTGAGAAACTACACAATTGAACCTGCTTTCTAATTAACTTTTGGTGGGTTAAAGGCTTCAAGCTCTACTTCTCCTCCTCGATCTTGTATTAGCAAGTATGAGAAACTAAAATTTCAAGAAGGCTTAACAAAGCTCATTAGATGAAAATAAGATATTTTGTCACTGCCTTACAAACATTGGTATGCGAATGTCAAACAGTTCGATGAAAAAATTAAATTACTAAAAGATTGTCAATAGAAAGGGCATTGAGGTATGTTTATCCTATAATTTGTCACGTTCAAAAAATTTATCTAATCTACAATGGCTCTACTCTATAGTGTTTTTCTTCAAGTTACTAATAATATGTGGCTACAAGAACTCACACTACCATGGGTGATGTAACATTCACCCCTCACACCATCAATATTATCTGCTTTGCTCAGGAAGAGCTTACGGATTTGTTTTTGGTTGCCCAGGTGGAGACTTCCCAGGAGGTCACCCATCCTGCTACTACTCCCACTTGAGCACGCTTAACCATAGAGTTCCCCTCTCGTCCACTACCATTAAGCCCAAAATGCATTGGTGATTTAAGAGGCGGGACATTTACTTATAAACCAAGGATCTCTCCTGTTCACGCCCGATGTGGGATTTGCCTAGGGTGTAACAAACATCCCCCCCCCCCCTTTGGACTCATCGTCCTCGATGAGGTTTGCCCCACCATCCAATCCAGGATGTAGGATTCGCCTACAGTGTACCTCGCGACACCCCCGGGTACTCACCATCTCTGATGAGGTTTTCCCCACCATCTCGAACGGCATAAGAGTGTCTCTGATACCACTTTTAACAATCGGCCCCTCGCACCACCAATATTGTTCGCTTTGCCCACGAAGAGCTCACGGATTTGCTTTTGGTTGCCCAGGTGGAGACTTCCCAGGAGATCAACCATCCTAGTACTACTCCCACCTGAGCACGCTTAAGCGTGGAGCTCTCCTCTTGTCCACTACCATTAAGCGCAAAACGCGTTGGTAATTTAAGAGGCGGGACATTTACTTATGAACCAAGGATCTCTCCTGTTCACGACCGATGCATAATTTACTTAGGGTGTTACTGGTGATCCTTGGTCTCACTAACCATGACTGCCACATAGGCGTCATGGACCTTGGCACCTTGCATGATAAGCATCATTTCTAACATAATTTTATTGTACTGGTTAATACCTAATGATAAAACACCTCATTCACCACCCCATCTTCTTTCCTTTTTATAACACTCTCAAAAATTAAAACTATCAAATTTGCTAATATATATGAAAAGGGAAAGATCAGCAATCCCGAAGGGATCTACGAAGAAAGGAAGTATAAATCCGCGAAGTAATAAAGAATAGTTAGTGAATGTTTCTCGGTGATGTTTAATATCATTATGGTTCAAGTACGTCGCTTTTATCTCTTCTTGTGGACGCATTAAGTTCCCAACCTTATAAGAATTTACGATCACGACAAAAACAATTAATGAACGAAAAAAGACCATCTTGAATACATGGCAACATTAATTGAACCTATCACAATTGAACCTATCATTAAACCTTTGATGGGGTTAAGCTCCTCTTTTCGGTTCTTTCTATCTTCGTACACCCTAATTTAGCTACAAATATCTCACTTTTTTAAATTTGCAAGTATGAAAATTTTTTAAAAGGCTTAACCTAGCTCATTGGATGGAAATAAATTTTTTTTTTCAATGCTTGTCAGAGACTTTGGTATGCGAATATCAAAACGTTTGATGAAAAAAAATTATATTACTAAAATATTGTCAATGAAAAGTTCATTGAGGTATGTTCTTAGTATAATTTGAGAAGTGTTTTAACACATTATCACATATTTAATAGGTTTACAATGTATCATCTGTCTTGTGGCTACTCTGAATAATATGTGGGTGTAAGAACTCATAATAATGGGTGGTCCTTGTTCTCCTCGTCCATGACTACCACATTGGCGTCATGGACCTTACATTCTAGGATAGTTTGTGAATGTTTCTCGGTGAAATTTAATACCATTAGGGTTCTTTTATGTCGCTTTTATCAGTATTTGTCGGAATGCATTCCCTACCTTATAAGAATTTAGGATCACGACAAAAAGCAATTAATGAACACAAAACGACCTAGTTAATACTTGGCGACGCTAAACGTTTATGAGAAACAGTTAAAACAACTAGTTAAAACAACTGAACTTGTTTCATATTTGGTAGGTTTGAGCTCGGCATCTCTTCGTCTTCATACACCCTAATTTCGCTACAAACATCTACCCTTCTTATATTGCCAAGTATAAAAATTTAAAAATTTCAAAAAGGTTAACAAAGCTTAGAAATCAGAAATATATAGTTTCCGACTTTCCGGCAAGGAATTATAGTACTTCTGAATTCTGATTTGATATTGGGCCGTTTTATATAACGAATTTCGTCAGAACCAACCCAAGATTCTTCATATGCTAAAGTGCTAAAAGTGTTGATAAAAATACAATGATTTAAATATTAGATGTACATACCCCATTATATGTTTCATTAACATATACAATAAAAAGTATTTAAAGTGAAGATAAATGATTAAATGGTTCTCAATTATATGTCATTATCCACTAGTATAAAGTCACAAGTAATCTTTTCCAAAAACCGTTTTAACGAATTAAAAGACTCTAAAATTTCAGCTAGGTAAGGTCGTTCCCTGTTGCAATTTTTTATTTACCAATTTTCTACTTTATGATTTGTCAACACCACAATATGCAAGAAGAATTGAAAAAACCACCAGAATTTTTAAACCATAAACTATTAATTCATAAAATAAAATTCTACCAACCAAGCAACTTACTATAAAAACAAAGACAACAGATTCTACCAAACAACCAACTTAATCACTAACCACTACCAAAATCTACCATCTTCACCATCCCCACTTAATTCACATCCTGCTTCTTCTCTTCACTCTCTGACCCAATCTGCTGACTCGCAGTTGACCTCTCCTTTTCGCTTTCTTGTTTTTCAGCAGCAACAACACTCTTCGGTTCTTTCACATTACCATCACCAGATTTAGCTTTGCTTTTCTTTCCTTTTCTTCCCCTAGAGTACACCACCTTTTTCGGTGTTTGTTTCTTGTCATCTTTCTCTCTTGGCTTGACTGCTTTGGTGTTCGCTTTGTTTTCACCTTCCGAGCTACCGGCTCTGTTTAAAAGACCAAAGTTTTCAAGTTTGAGAAACATTGTTGTAATGTAAATACATAACTAGAAAAAAGATTAATAATAGGTAATGCATACATTTCAGGAATGATATCAGCATCTTTAGCTTCAACTGCAACTGCAACTGCAACCTCCTCAACTGGTGTAGAATATTCTTCTATAAGTTCCCACTTTTCTTTTTTTAGATTCAAGGTTTCTGTATCACCATCCAAATACAAAACCTGTATATCATATGGCCATTAAAAACCCAAGTTAGTAGTTATGACTGACAAAAGGTAACTTTAACTTTTAGATAGCAAGTATATAATAAGTAGTAAAAAAACCTTGTGCTTCTTTTCCGCAGAATCATAGGATTCCACAACACCTTCATAATACCTACACGCAAGGATTAAATATTAGCAATATTGTGCGGAAGGAAGTTTAAATTCGTTAAGAGAGGCGCTTACATCTTATCATCAGGCCACCAAACTTTGACTTTTTGATCAGCCAAGCTAGCGTCATACTTTATCGTCTTTGTTACCTATGAAACGATAACAATAATAAAAATAATCAAATATTTACTAAAAGTAAACCTATGAGGAACAACTTAGGAATACTTACTTTCTTTTTAGTAACTGATCGTTTCCTTTTTGAACCAGCCGAACGCGCTCCCTCCGATTTCTCTTTCTCTTTTCCTTTAGTAGCCTCTTTTAGCACTGACTTTAGAGAAACGTCCATACCCTATGAATTAAAAAGGTAAATAATTATAATTTCATAAAAGGAAAATAGAATACTCATATTATAATATTCTTACGTCGACAACTTCAGATAAAGATTTTGTTTGATCCTTCTGAATGGTTTTACCACGTCCCTGCTTCTTGCCATCTTTGATTTTGGATGGCGATTTAACCATAGAACCGCTTTTGTTGACTCGTTTGGCAGTCAACTTAAGGGGTATGTTGTCAGAATCAGTCTCCTCGTCATCTATATTTTCAGACAAGTTAACTGGTTTCATGTCTGAATCCATTTCCTTTCCTTTATTTTCAGACTGCTTCAATGGGGTGTTGTCAGATTCCGTTTCTTCATTAGTGAAATCTTCACTCGGGTTAGTTACTATTACCTTACTTCTCTGACCCTTTCTAACTGCTTGTTTCAGTGGTGTGTTATCTGATTCAGTCTCTTCATTGTTTGACACATCTTCATGGGGCTTAGTTTTGACCTTAACTTTCAGACCCGTTTTAACAGACTGTTTCAGTGGTGTGTTGTCTGAATCAGTATCTTCGTTTCTGTTTGCAACATCTTCTTCACGAGGCTTAGTTATCACCTTACTTCTCGGCCTCCTTTTAACAGATGGTTTAAGTAATTTACCATCTGAATCAGTTTCATTATCTTTCTTAGCGGGTCGTTTTGAAGGTTTAACCTCTGAATCACCTGTGTCAGTCACCTTATTATCTTTTTTTGGTGTTTTCGACTCCAATGCTTTCTTACCGGATAGTTTAGGTTTCTTAGCCATTGAATCGCCACCACTGACTTTTTTTTTTGACCTTTTCGCGGGCTTTGACTGTGGACTCTTAACCGGTTCCACATCTGAACCAGTATTAACCGAAGGTTTGTTTTCCTCTGCCTTTGGTGTCTTCTTTCTTGCCCGTTTAGGTGACTTCATTTCTTGGTCAACCATCCCTTCGTTTACTGTGGTCAACACAGGAACTATTGATGGTGGTTCATGTTGATTCGAGCTCTTTTTCTTTGATCGGGCACCTTTCTTGATTTGGATCTTGGTTTGAGAATCTTCTTGGCTGCCACTTTGTAATGAAGCATTTGTAACCTCACTTTCTTCTAACGGTTTTGGAACCGAAACCAGAATTTCAGGACCTTTTTCGGTTACATTCCCACCATGAACAGTTTCAGAAACAACAGGTTTGACTGATTCTGTTGTATCAGGTTTTGATGCTACATTTGAATCATTGGTATCTAACTTGCTGGTCAAACTAGGCACGGGTTGGTCAACAGCTCCCTCCACCACCGTTTGCTGTGTTGCATTTCCTGCTTGCTCAGTTACCATTTCTTCCCTTGTGTTAACCTAAATGAGAAATGTTTTTCATATTATAAGCATTATTTAATAAACCATATTGATAACAAACTATCAAAAAAGTCAAATATGAAATTTCATACCTGAGTTGCATCATCTAACGGAACGGTTGACTGTGCAGTATCGACAATCTGTACAAAACACAAAACAAGTGAATATGCTATATATGTATATATAAGATCAATAAAATAGGGAAAAGGGTTTTTTTCTTTTTTTAAATTATACATTTGACTGCACAGAAGCACTCTCATCTTTATGCTCAAAAAAATTGGTTTTCCCGTCACGTATAGAAGTCAACAATGGACTGTAGTCAACTAACGAATCGCCCAACATGGCCACTGTTTGATTAATGTAAGGTCGAAGCTTAACTGCAGACCGTTCAATTACTTTTTCTCCTAACTTTCTCGCCGCCGGTAACACGCCCTACATGGAGGAAAGTAGTTATTACAAAATGCTTTATTTTATTCACATGATAGCTGATATAATATATCTCATACCACGTTTTTAACGCTTGCGAATAGCGTTCTGAGTATAACAGGTGAAACCTCTTCAATTTCTTCCAGAACAATTGACATATTGTCTGCCATTAATGAAAGCACGTTCTCGGGATGATGGTCCCTGAAAATGAAAAACAAGCAACATGTTATAGACTAATAGCAACAGCTGCAAAACCGACAAATATCATATCATACCTTACTGAATTCAGAAAGTGTTCAAACAATCTAACAACCAACTCATTATCAATATCAAGCATTAGGGCACATGCCCTAACTTTGGCAACATTGTCAAGAATCGCGCCCATCTTATCAAAATATCGGCCTGATATGTCTGGTAGATTATCTAAGACAGAAACAATACACCTGAAAACACCCTGTAGATATAGAAAAAAATTATAAATGCCACAAACTAGACATTATGGAATAGTCTAATGTTTAAGTTGATGTACCCTCATTTCTTCATCAAAATACGGTTGTTCGGGTGCTGTAATTTTCGTTAATTCACAGAGGCAGGAAGCTACTGAAACTCTCACATCCATATTTGGATGTTCTAGAAGACTTCCACTAACCAAAGCCCTCGTTGATGGAATAAGTGCTTCTTTCATTCTCTCACCAGGTGATTGCTCCACCATTTGCAGAAGTTTATCTAATTGCTGAAATGAATCATCATAAAAAAAACCAATCAAAATCGCAAAACTCAAGTTCTAAAATCTCGTATCACACGGTCAACGTTAAATCTAATTATATCTAATAACACAGATACGCATTCATTAGCCTTTAACTACTCTTAACTTTATCAAATACCGCGCACGAACCTAATTATCTATTTTCACATGTAACACATTAATTTTGATAAATTTATGTTTACTTTCATAAGTAATGCAGATTCTAAATTACAGCCTGTCAGTGTCACCACACTTTTACAAAATCCAGATGAATGCACCTAAAGACATATCATACAGACATCATAATTCATTTCAATTCAGATCATTAATCCAGATAAATCATCACTCACATGTTACCCGAATCCAAATTCTATAAAACTGTCAAGTAAAATGATAATTAACATCTACAATCCATGAGATCATAAACCAGCGATCAGCTTAATCTTGTATCACACAGTTACCTTAAATCCAATTATATCCAATAACATAGATAGGCATTCATTAGCCTTTAAGACTCCCTGTTGTGGGCGTCTTGAGAGGCAGCATCAGGGGCTTTACTGCCCCCAACACCGCGCCAGGCCGGCATGAGGTGCCCCGGCAACCTGATAACGAGGCGGCTTAGGGTAAAGGGTGGGGCCAGCTTGTTATCAAATACCGCGCACCAACCTCATTCATCTTCGTAATCACAACAAACCTAGTTATAATCTATTTTCACATGTAACACATTTATTTTAACAAATTTATACTTAATTCCATAACTAATACACAATCTAAATCACAGCCTGTCACCAGACGAATCCAAATTCCACATAACCGAAACACGAAAAGGTAATTATAGACATATAATTACCAAGCAAACAACATGCAAGTATAAAACTTATAACAACAATCAACACTACAAATAACATCAATCAACTTAAAATTAAAACCCGAAGGCTTACATCGAGAATATGAAGCAGATCATCCACGGAAGCCTGCGGCTCAGAAAGCAGCTCCCCTGCCACCCTGAGCTGTCGCCAATGCTCAAAGTCGGTATCCGACGAGCCCATTCCCAAATTATCCAACTCCGATCGACCTCAAATTACTCGTACGAACTTAAACCCTAGCAAAATTCACTGCAAACACAAAATAAAGTTAAATAACCGAGCTTAACAGTTGAATTTAGGTTTAAAACAGTTGGAAAGTGTGTGAGATGTTACCTAGAGCAATGAAAGCAGTTGAATTGCTACAGAAAGAGGCTAAAACTGTAAAACATGAGTTGATTCATTGGAATTGAGAATTGATAAATTGGGAATTAGGGCTTGTTTTTGAGGACATTTTGAAAGAGGGAGAATTGAAGGAGAATAAAACAAGTGGTGCCTACTGTGCTGTTAACAAGGGGTATTTATACCCGAAAATGAATCAGGGGCATTTTTGTCATTTTCAAAAAGTTGAATTTTTTCAAGTGTTTTTGTTTACTATCATTTATTTTGTGGTTTGAACTTTTTTTTTTACTTTAATTTTATTAGACTACCTTTTGGAGCAAGATTTGGTCATAAGCTATTCTCTTGTTTTGAAACTTTTTAAAAAGGTTAAAAATATATGTGACGGTTTATAAGGTTCCACGAATTTTGTATAAAATCAGGTATTTAGTATGTTGATTGTGAATTTGCAGATTTGTTTGGAAAATTGAAATTGTTGTCTTTTTTTTTGCAATTACGTAAAAGAATTGTAGTTAGAGATAAGCTTCTAGATGGTTCATGTGCTGTATCTTGTTACATTTGCTAATTACGATAATATGATATGTTATACGTTATGATAAATGTCATATGTTATATTATATGATATGTTATTTTTGAATGGTTAAAATATAACACATCATTTACATAATCTAATTCTACTTTTAGAGCAAGATTTTGCCATAAATTATTCTCTTGTTTTGAAACTTTTTATAAGAAGGTTAAAAATATATGTGACCGTTTATAAGGTTCGACGAATGTTGTATAAAATAGGGTATTTAGTATGTTGATTGTGAATTTGCGGGTTTGTTTGGAAATTTGAAATTGTTGTGTCCTTTTTTTTTATTTACGTAAAGAACTCTTAGAGATAAGCTTCTACATGGTTCATGTACCGTATCTTATTACGTTTGGTAATTCCGATAATATGATATGTTATATGTTATGATAGGTGTCATATGTTATATTATATGATATGTTATTTTTGAATGGTTAAAATATAACACATCATCTACATAATCTAATTCTACATTCAAATCTATATTGTTAACTATCACGGGAACTTAAACCATCGATTTCACAGGTTGAGTTATTATACAAAGGTTAACAAAAATAAGAAGTGTGAGAAATCATAATTAATTGGCATATGTCAAGTGGGGACCAAAGAAAGAATTGTTTAAAAGTAATAGTACATATTTTTTGTCTCCACATTCAAGTCACATATCAATTCCTTCATGATTTTAAAACGTCTATAACTTTTTCTTATAATATTTTTTTTTAAATCACCATAATAATAATCGTTTTTATATCTTTATTATGAGTATGACTTTGTTATATAAAAATTAAAACAAAAATTACGTCATTGTGTCTTTTTGTTGTCATTGTGTCTTTTTTTCATCATTGTGTCTTTCTGCTTGTCATTGTTTTTTTCGTCATTGTGTTTTTCAAATCATCATTGTGATTTTTTAATGTTAATAATATCGTTGTATAATAATAATACGTAAACATAATGATAAAATAACAGCAAATTATCTAATACATAAAGCAATGATAAATACATATTACACAATAACCTGAAACGTAAAACACAATGATGCATACATATAACACAATGACTTGAAACGTAAAACACAATGATGATTACATATAACACAATAACCTGAAACGTAAAACACAATGGAAACTACATATTATACAATGACATGAATGTAACACACAATGAGCGTAATACTTTTTTTTTCAAATTAAGTGAATACCACATGTTAATCCTGAACGAAAGACAATAAACGTATTACACAATGACTAAAACGCAATAATAAGTAGACAGACAAATGATGAACACAAAGACACACAAAAAAACACAATAACGCAATCTTTGTTTTAATTTTTATCTTTAATGCGAGTACCAATTGATAACACAATGAGCAAATTCTATAACACAATGCATAGAAAAACTCAATTAAAAAGCACAATGAACAACCAATAGCACAGTATAAAAAAACCACTAATTTTTATTTTTATATAACAAAATGATACTCATATTAAAGATAAAAAATGCTTGTTATTATGGTGAAATTTTATTTAAAAAAGAATGTTGTAGGAAAAAGTTATGAACGTTTTAAAATGATTGGGGAATTTACATGTGTCTTGTGTGTTGAAAGAGAAAGTCAACGAAAACGGGTTATTACATTTATAACATTCCCATCAATTTTTTCTCTTAAATTAATCTACACAATTCAAATATAATATCAATGGATTAATCTTTTCATTTTTGTTATTCTTTGTATTTTAATTTTATATTCGATTTCACTTGAAGAGATTTCATTGTATATAACTAGTTTTTTTGCCCGGCGCAACCAGATAACAAGCCAGGCAGGTCGAATATGTTTATGTCACGTTGTAGTTGTGCATTACTGTGGGTTCGGTTGATAAACATATAAAATATTAAAATATAAAAAACGACATTTGTTCGGTCGGTAAAACCCAAGTGTTGTCGGTATCGGGCGCTGCAACAGTGAGTCGGTAAAACTCGGGCGTCGGGAAAACCTAAGTGTCCTCGGACATTGCGACGGTGAGTCGACGCGAATTCGGTCACTTACAGTTACGTTCGTTACGGTATCAAGATTAAACAAAAATGCAGTAAAACCGGGGCGTCGATAAAAACCTAAAGTTATCCATCCTGAGCGTTTCATCGGTGAATTAAGACGATTAACCGTTTAATTATTAAATTTGAAAAAAAAAAACATAAAAACAAAATATTAGACCACTTTAGTACCGCCACGTGGCTCAATAGAGGGCATAGCAGCACCAAAGTTATATTTTATATATATGTATAATATAATTACGTAACAAGATATAGTTCGTGGACATTGAATACAAAATGTCGACAGAAAATATTTACATATATTACTGATACTTATTTTTTATTTAAAATATTATAAAATACATTAATGCTAATTATAAAAAAGGTGGTCCGAAAGAAAAACAAAAGGAAAAGCATGAATATTTTTCTTTTTTCATTAAATTAAAAAACATTCTAAAACGGGTATCATTGCTATTTAGGGAATCGACTGATGTTCTCAAATGTGAACACCCAGGTATGGCTAGGAATTCAAAAACGAATTTTCTGGAAACACCACTTAATTCTGATAAATAAAAGCTAATAATACTCCGCGTATATGATATACGTGGTGGGGTGGTGGGTTGGGCGCCACCAATTTTTATCTTATTATATACTTTTTTTCTTTTTTGTTTTATTTTCTTTTTTTTCTTATTTTTAAATAATAAATTTTTTGTTTTTTTTATTAATAAATTTTAAATAATTGTTATTAAAATCAGCTTGATTTTTAGGAGTTCGTTTAAAAACAATAAACACATATGTACACCAAAACTATAAGCGCATATATACACCAAAATAATAAACACATATATAAACCAAAGCAAGGAGTTTGTACAAATAAAACAAAGTATAAAATCTATATAAACACCCCATCGTCGGTACGTCATCGCCCTGTCCGTGTCTGCTCGCCTCGTGGTCAAAACTAAGTGGGGAAGGGGGGGGGGGGTACTGTGTATATCTCACCGCACTTAGTGGTTTCCAACTAACTAACGACCCAGCTAATCTGACGCTGCATTTGTAGCATCCCCCGCTGCATATGTAGCATGCCACTCTCAATGGTTTGTAACGGGGGGTTAGTGCAGGTATCTAAACTCACGGCTCGATAAGTACTGGGAACATGTTGCGGCGGCTAATATCAAACGATAAAAAAACGTTTAATAATTAAACGAATAAAAAGTAACCCGAAACGACAATATAATAAATGTACCACATGTGCGTCCAGATCAGGAGCCACGTCCCCACCATCATCCGTGTAACACCACGAGAAGACCCTGCTCAATCTTGGACCAAAATCAACAATTCTGAAGCCTAAAGGACTAAAAATGAAAAAATTGATTTTTCCAGACCCATCTCGCTACGCGATGGGCAGATAAACAGGATCATCGCACTAGGCGATGCAGATTCCCAAAAATTAGAAAAAAAAAGGGGGCGTCACGCTACGCGACGACCCAGGATCAAGAGGGCATCGCGCTACGCGATACCCCATTAAGCAAACCAGGGACACGTGGCCAACCACGTGTCACCACGTGGCAGCTTCAGGGAAATTGCGGCGTCGCGCTACGCGATGGCCCTGGGAAAAGACCATCGCGCTACGCGACGGTCTCCAAAATTCGCCTATAAAAGAGCAGCTATGGGTACAATCCCCATTCAACCCATTTCATTCTCATTCTCACCTAGTTAGCCTAGGAGTACGTGCCAAGATTCTGCTAACGTTCCGAAGGCTTATTTTCGCGACGAGACGAGGTTCCGAGGTTCCGTTTTCTTGAAATTCGTGCAAGTATCGAAGTTTTAACAAGTCGTAGAACAGATAAGCGAGTAGGAGCGAAGTTTTGTCAGTCAAGCTTCCATTCCACATTAGTATTAACATTACCGAGTACATATTAAGGTAGGGGTTCTGCCCGAATATTATTTTATTATTATTATTATTATATTATATGGCTTAGACTATAGTCAGGGGTATGGCTAAACCTTGATCATATTTAAGCAATAATATAACTTTTCATAAATAGAAGTTATGATCAAATTAATATTTCTTCACGCTTAATAAATGTAAGCATTCACATACAAAGGATATAGTAAAAAAAAGTAATATTTCTTTATGATTAAGAAATATAACATTCACAGGTTATAGTTAAGATAATGTTTCTTCATGATTAAGAAACATAAGCTTTTACATACAAGAAGATATAAGTCAGAAATAGTTTCTTCACAATTAAGAAACATTATATGTAAAAGATATAGTTAAAATTTATGTTTCTTCGTGATTAAGAAACTTAAGATTTTACATATCAGGGTTATAGTTATTCAATGTTTCTTCTTGAAGAAGAAACCTATCAATAGATGTTTCTTCATGAAGAAGAAACTCAACACATGATTTGTAAACAAATGAAAAGACTACGGGTCTAAATATTTTATTCAAACAAATGATCAGTCAATGTTTAAAGCTATCAAAACCAGATTAAAGGTCTGTAGCTGGATCAAGAGACGGTCCACGTATTTATATAAACCTATTTTATAATAAGTCAATCATCATTCATTCATAAAGGTTTTCAAACGAGATCACCACATCATTCAGACAGGCAATCACAATCACAGGTGAATACGTTCAACCTTTTTATAACGTGAATACGTTAAACCTTTATAATCAGTCAAAACATATTTATACTTTGTAAGATAGACAGGTTGTTTATCTTATAGAGTCAGTCAAACGTTTACATGAGATTACGTGATCTCTAAAACGTTATAATACAAATTAGAGAACAAAACAACTCAAACCGAATACGCATGTGTCTAGATCCAAACATAATTGTTCTGCCTAAACAATTAAAGGCAACGTGGCCGCGGGCTAACGGTCATATCTTGTCCTCCGGAATAGGCTACGTGGCTCGGAGACTTGTATGTGTGTAGGGCAGTGTTACAAATACCGGGTATAGCAATATATCTGCTGGGATATGTTGAGAAATCTATATTTGTATTATAATTGTTATTTAAATGCTTTCAGAGTCAACGATTCACCAGCATATCGCTGACGTGTTTTTCCCCACATTACAGGAAAGCAAGCATAGTACAGATAGCAAGGCATAAGAGTCATTTATGGAGTTAGATGCTCGCAGATGGAGATGACTCAGTTTTAAATAATTAAAACAAGAATAAACAAGGTTTGTAAACTAAATACTTGGATATTTATTATCCAAGAGATTTTCAAATTAAATTATTATTTTATTATAAACAAAGACTTTCGCTAATAACCCGCAACTCTGATATATTTACAAAACAGGTACCAACTATTGGTCACGCCCCTAGGCCCAGATTTGAGGTGTGACAATCCGCATTCGTGCCCGCCACCTCCTCAGCACCTTCGTCGACAGGCTGGTCGACAATCTACACCTCCGTTGCTGCGAGTGGGGGAGGCTGAACTAAAGGCACTGAGACGTAAGGGGCATGTGCCCCAACCCCGGTCATGAGTCGGTCGTATGGGCTGTTGGGCCCTCAAACGAATACACAATGTGCATGCTAGAGCAACGGTCGCGGTCCAGCGGGCGTGGAAGGATCCTTGGGATAG
The DNA here is from genome assembly GCF_021521415.1 of Bidens hawaiensis. NCBI lineage: Eukaryota > Viridiplantae > Streptophyta > Magnoliopsida > Asterales > Asteraceae > Bidens > Bidens hawaiensis. The sequence goes on from NW_027491480.1 coordinate 284,757, forward strand.
GTAAAGTATCCACCTGGTCTCCGCACCCTAACGAGATCGTAAGCTGGGTGATGTATGGGGCACCCAGCAAAGACCCTCGCGCCTGCCGTCAGTAGTACCCGACAAAGTAGTCTGCAAACCCCCATGCGAGGTTGCAGGCTATGCCGGTCAGCATACACCGCAAAAAAAAAAAGGTCACGGAGGCCGCAGTGCTCCGCGCCCTGACCAAGGCAGAGACCTTGGCTTTCGTGGCCCTAGACCCGAAAGCCTCGTTGCCAATCGTCCACCAGATCCGCAGATCGTCGTCCGGTAGCTGGTGTATGCGTCCGTATAAATCGGACGCCGTACATCTGCGTCTGTGTATAGACTGAGCATGACGAAAAACTCCTCCATAGAGAGGACCGTCCCCAAACATGCGAAAATAAATCTCCATGTGACGAGTATCTGCACCTGGCTGCCGTACCCGCTGCACGCGGTTTGAAACAATATAATACAATATAATATAATATTAAGTAACCTAGTTAACTAAAAAACTCATAGATACTTCAGACATAACGTAGAGTACAACTCAAGTGTGAGTTCCCGATGCGCGCTGTGGGTAACACTGAAACATCGTCTCCAGGGCGTACCCTCACCGACGTACTCGGTCGCTCAATCCCGGATGGCACAATCGTCCAAAAACTGCCAACAGATTACCGTGTCGAAACGCAGGGTCATCCGTCGAAGGCGAAGACACCGGATGGAATGGTAAGTACCGACCTGAAACTATAGGTGTGAGTAATCAACCAAAATGTCGTCACCCTCTATCTAGCTCTCCTGCTCATGCTCCTGCTTCACATCCTCGTTCTCCATCTATTAAAATGTAACATAATATTATATACCATAATAACAATAATAATAATAGTTATAGTAATAATAATAGTAATAATAATATTAATATTAACAGTAATAATAATAATAATAATATATTAATAATAATAATAACAGTAATAATAAAATAATAATAATATTATTATTATTAAAAAACAAATTATAGACTAGAGGCGGCGTATAAATTGTACGCCGCCTCTGTTCTTCCCCACAAAAACGAGGGCCGGATTTTGGCCGGAATCCGGCTGCGTATTCTCGTTTATTCCAACCCCGTCAACATATATCATAAGCTTAACATTATTACTCCCCTAACCCTATAACCCTAAAATCTATCTTCGAGATAACAAAATCAAAATATAAAGTAATGAAATGTACCTCGTGTCGGTTGTTGGTGGAATCGGAGGTCGATGGAATATGACAAAATTGTCCGGAGTTTGTGTGTGTGTTTGTTGTGTTTGTTTGTGTGCAGATCTAGATTGGGAAACGGAAGTTTAAAAGGGGCCGTATTATTATTGTTTATTATTATTATTATTATTATTATTTTAATTATTATTATTGTTTATTATTATTAATCATTATTATTATTATTAATTATTGTTAATTATTAATTATTTATCATTATTATTATTACTTATTGTGAATTATTACTATAAAATATTATTATTAGTATTAATTATTGTTAATTATTATTATTATTATTATTATTATTATTATTATAAATGATATTATTACATTTTTACAAATGTCATCCTAAATCAATGAAACCTAGGGGGCTTGCCAAGTGCTGCTTAGGTTCTTATACTCTTTTATTCGGTCATCGTAATATGTTTTCCACTGTTGTGCCTCTGGTTTTGCGTACCTTGCCCAATTCATTACTGGCCACGGCATTGGAAAATCACCTTTCAATTTTATATTGATCCAGTGATTACCTCCATAATTAACGACGGCTAAAAAAGGAATCTTAGACAGCTTGTTGGGACAAAGTGTCATCTGGAAATAAGAATGAATGTTACTGCCATGTAGATTCACTAGTACACACCTATATGCCTGAACAACCAAGTGTCCATGAGGGGGTACGTGGAACCAACGAATCTCTAGTACCGGTCTAACCGTATTGAACAAGTCTATCTTGGAACGAACCGTATCATAAAATCGTCGTACTCTCTGTCAAACATGAGCCTCCACTGTGACATTCGTCAATTTTTATTCATATTTGAATTTGCATTTCGATATATTTTATTTATTATTTATCATTAATAAAATTTTCCCGACGATTGAAGTTCATCGTTCGTTCATTCTCTATTAATTTCAATCAATTAACAAAACTCCGTGTGTTAATGTTTAAAAAATTCGCAAACTATACGGGTTTAATGGGAAAACATCCAAGTTTATAACTTATTGTTACTTTATATACATTTCAAAGTATAAGGTTCAGAATGAAAATTTATTATTAATTTTGTTTTATAAGATATTTTAAAGTTGAGGGGTTCAAAGTGAAAATTATTTAAAAGTATAATATAATAAATATAATATAACCCCGCCCCATCCCATAACCCATTTTTCCAACTCCAACCTCCGGCCGCCGGAAAACGGTGCCGACAAGCCTGCAAATCACCCTTAATCATTGCGTTTGACCTGTTTATTGGTTTAACGACTTTGGACTACGATAATAATCTTTAATCAAAATGTTAATTGCGTTTTAACGAATTGTATCGAGCAAATTAATCTCGTAAATCTTGTGAAACAGCCATCCATTTTTCAAAATACAATTAACACCAATTAATCCTTATACGTTCCAATTAATAGTATAAATATGACCTAAACTTGTATCTAAACCTGCTACAATCATCCAAATACACTAATATACTCTCGGTAATCGTTAATTTGATCGTCCACGTCCGTTTCCGGCGAGCTCTCGTTCACCATCAACCAAGAATCTTTCTGGGTAATTTTCATATGGTTTTTCATTTTTTTTAGCCGATCAATAAAACCCCTAAACTAATTTGAACGAACATGGATCGGATTATAGGAATTAGAAATCTAGGGTTTGTTTAGGTTGAAGATGAACTTGTATCATTTTATATATATTTTTGTTTCTGTGTTATAATCAAATTCATAGCTTGGTCCAGTGGTTAAGCAATTAGATTGTCAAATAGCAGACTTGGGTTCGAACCCGTGTCATTGCAACATTTTTTGATATTTGTTTTAACCATTTTCTATATATATATATATTAAAAACCAAATAAATCATTAAAAATCATAATAAATCAAATAAAATTATTTTTAAACTAGATAAAATTTTTATAAATTAAGTATAAATTATATTTTATCATTTCCCACCTAAAAACCAAATTCCACTTTCGTTAAACCATTAAAATTAACTTATATTTCCGTTACTTTAATTCTTTAAACTGTTAAAATTAGCTTATATTTCCGTTACTTTAATTATTTAGCTTTATAATTCGTTAAACTTTAATTCGTTACCTTATAATTCGTAAACCTTAATATGATAGCTTTATATTTCGTTAGCGTTTAATTCCTAAAATTTAATTCATTAACTTAATTATTTTTCGAGATAAGATCACCATCTAAATCCGTGCCTTGTAAATATCATAACTTTCACATTAGCATTAAGTTATAATATTAAATAATACAAATCGTTAAAATTTCCGTTAAGCTTAAAAATAATTAAAATAATATATGCCATAAAATAGTAAAAGTATAATAAAATAATACATATTCCAAACAAATAATTAGCCCGTATTATCTCGTTAGTTAGACTTTAAATTTCATATTTATTTTATTTATAGTTCGTGAGGATCCGTTCGTTTCGGTTCCTTTGACGCATTTTCGGATTTCGTTTCTCGTTTATTATCTATTTCAAATGTGAGTTTTCATAACCCCATTTTAAACCTTTATTTTTGGGGTGTAGCATGTTGCTAGCTTTTATCGATTGTTATGTCATCAAGTTTCAAACCGATTCATACGCATGTCTAAACATGTTAATATTATCTATCCGATTCGTTTATGATTATCATATATGAAATTATGTGCAATGTGTTTATAATTTATGGTTGGTACATCAAACATCAAAGTGGGATGAATATCATTAGTAAACCTTAGGTTATTTAAATAAAGAATTTTTTTGTGATTTGATAAATTTTTTATTGTTCCTTTTACTTTTATGAACAATTTGTGTACTTGCTATGCTATAAAATGAAACAAATATAATTATTGTCGCTTTAATAGCGATGCGAGCTTATGAGTGATCTGTATGTTACACCCGGGCGTATTCCGCTTAAAGTCGGGGTGTTACATCCACCACGCTTCGTTCGTGTCCATCTCGTTCAACAATTCTTGCCTAACATTAGCCCAGTGTTTCTCATTCATCCCTAAACCCACCGCGATTTCTCGAAATCCGCAATTATCGTCTGGGTGTACGTCTTTGATGTCTGAGATGAACGAGTGTGCCCACCTTGGAATAATACTCTTAAACCAATCTATCACCGAGGATGAGCTTTGGTTCATACATTAAAGGAAACCCAAGGTGAGCTCCCGACAGTTTCTCAATAGAAGAACGTTTCGATGTCTGAGGACACATGCTCGGGATTTTAAACCGGGACTGAGACTGGGACATCGAACTAGACAACGTAGGGGTTGGGGTTTCTTGTGTGGGTACCCATGATGAGGAAGAGGTGTAGGAGCTGTGTCTCGGGGGATCAGGTTTTTTGGACGCCCCCGAGGGTCCTCTCATTTCTCAGGCTCTTTCTTAATTGATTTGCCTGATAAAATAGACATTAGCTTCAAGAATAAACTTTTTTTTTATTCCGGTCGTTTATTAACGAAAGTAATTTTTTATATATCCTCTACTCCTACTTCATAGTCTTGTTCATCGTTCTGTGGATATGCTGGATCAAAATTTAGCCTCCTCCAGAATGGCTCTATGTCTTTAATGGAATACCTGTTGTTAACTATGTATCCCTCCAGCCGACAAGCGCACGACAACCCCGTAGACGTAAACAAATGATGACCACCTGAAGCTCCGCCATCACGCATCTTTCCTAGCAACTCATACTCAATTACAATTAGGTTAAGAGTCATAATCGACACTCTATTAATTAACTTATGTTACCAATTGTGCACTCGATGCTCATCCATGACCTTAGAACGAGACTCTTCAAACGTTTCACCGATTTCTAACATCTGAATATTAACCACTTTAAGGACATACCTCGCAATGGTGTCGAGCATATTGTTGGTTCCTTGGATGTACCTTTTTAAGTTGGTGTGCCGGCTCTCAACTCGGTTTGTTATATGTTCGCCATAGTTTCGTCGGTCGTCAATCCAGTAAGCTACAAACTTTTGTTTGTATGGCTATAACCAGTTGTCACGAACATAAGACCAGACCTCTAACAAAATAAACAGGAAATGTTAAACAAAATGTATATCTAGACTATTACTAACTGTATACGCATGAAAGGCTTACCGTGTCTCTCATATTCTTTTGGATGACGTTCCATCTGAAGGCAATTATAGTCGAAGCGTGTGGTCATCGGAGATGTCTATAGAACCTACCACCAGTACGCGAAGTCCTTCCCAATATCTGTTCTATAAAGACTCTTAAACTTTTTCTTTATATTCTCAGATATGTGCGATCTATATAAATTTTTGGTGGCATTAGGGAAGATTACGTTACACGAATTCATAAGAGCTCGGTCCATGCCAGTCACTATCATGTGTGGCTCCATACATCCTCGAGCATTCCTTTAAGTTTCTTGAGGGCCCATGTGATGTTTTTCTCTGTTTCCTTAATCAGAAATGCGTGTGCGATACAGAACGACTTTGATGTCGACGTCACACCAACAATTGAACCAACGACTACTTGTACATGTTGGTATTGTACGTTGTGTCAATCAACGACACCTTGGGAAATGCACGCCAAATTTGTGCGACTTATTATGACAGAAGAAAATATCCTCTGTCCTGTCGGTGAAAAAATTCTCCTGGGTATAGTACACGAAACCATTGTTATAGAAAAAGTTTTCCAGTACCTGCATTGGATTTAATAAAACTTTAATAAATATTATAAACATGGGTTTTATATAGTAAAACTAGGAAGGTTTTCAACTGCCTTCATGGGGGTATCGTCAATTTTCTTCCGATCTTTAATCTTACTCAAGGCGTTGTATATGTCCTTTATTTTACATTTGGAATCGGGAAACTGCTCACGTACGGCTGTGTGAATCTGACTGGGCCTCAAGCCGTTCTGGTTTAACGTCATAACCAGATCAAGTTCAATGCTGGTCATTTTCCTAAGCTGCGCGTGCCCCTCCTCAAAGACAACGGGATCGTGGTTGTGTGTCTCATTTACTACTTCAAGCCTCTAACAATTACCTGCCGTGTCATGCCTCTCTAGGATTTTAAATGGACAACACGTTTTAACACTACCGGTACGCCTGACCGTGGCCTATAGTTTCGGTTCCCCTTCACAGTTGCTTGCAAGGTCCACACCGTTTTTACTTTACTATTGGACCACAATAACATACCCATGCTCCCATCCTCTTTTATTGGCCCAATCCTCCAACTCATTACGTGACTTAAAAATCTGAAACAATTTTAAGCTCTTTTTTAAAACATGTTAAAAACCAGTAATAACTTAAACAAACAATACAGTGTCTTACAATATATGTTTTATACGAAACTGTCGGCTCGCGCGTGTAAATCATCATAAAATCTTCATTATGTAAGTTTCCCCCAACATCATAATTACCAACATCATGTTCGTTTCCCTTGTGGTATGAAGACTGGGTTTTGTAAAATGGTGCCTAAACTACTGGTAAATGGTACGAAGATGAGTGACTTCCATAATCCGACCTGACAACATGTAACTGTTACGACGGCTAACTATCGTAAGCGAAATACTCCTAACAAACGTAATGGTAGCATATATTAGTTAAAAATCAAATAATAATAACAATATATTAACACTAGTAATAATAATAATAATAACATTAACAGTAATAATAATAATAACATAATAAAATAATAATAACTATAAAATAATAATAATAATAACAACAACAATAATAACAATAACAATAGCGATAATGATAATAGTAATGATAGCATATATTAGTTAAAACTCAAACTAACGACTTTATATTAAATAAATATACAATGAAACTCGGTTCAAATTTGGTAACCCCGACAAACTAGGCTGACCGTAAGACTGTTCAGGCTGGATATCATAACCGAAATACTCCTAACAAAACGTAATGTAACACGCCTTAGTTAAAAAAACAACTAACGACTTCATACTAAATAAATATAAAACGAAACTTGGTTCAAATCCGGTAACCACGGCGTGCTAGGCTGATCGTTAAGCGCGTAACCCGACTCCACCTCATTCGAGTTTGAAAATAAATGGTTCAACCACAACATTTTTTTGGCTTCTCGCTTCTCGGGTGTAAGTTATAAAATATGCGTGTGTATGTTGATATTGTTTGTAAGATACGTGCGTATATATAATAATAAGAGAACAAAGGCAGAGCCCGGTTCAATAATTCAGTTGGGCACAATACGCCGCGTATAGTGCTATACACGGCGTATAAGGTACGACTTGACAACATAGGACTTCATAATCAGTCCTAGGTTGATTGTACTATATACATCGTGTCTGAGTGTCCCCAGCATGTAAGGCCCCGTTACCGGAAGCCCTACTTTCGCGTCGGATTTACTCATAAACACAGTTCTTCAAATCAGAGTTTATTAAAACTTTTCGCGGAATATAAAACATCAATCATTTGTTACAAGTCATTCAATCTTTTCTTTGATACCATAACACAAAACTTTATATTTAAAACATCTTTACTTCTTTCTTCAGATGCCAGCCGTTCAATCCATGCCGTGTGTCATCCTCATGCTAACTCTATAATCAGCTCACCTGCGTGCATACTAAAAGTCAGCTACGCTGAGTGAGTTCTAGTTAATCAAGCAACTTATCATACAACCACTTCATACAATATATATATACGTATCCGAAGACACATAGTCCACTGTCTAACATGCCACTGTTTAACCACTTAATTACCCCTACAGCTTAGCCACTTAATTACAACGGCACGTATAGGCTTTCCCTATCACGCACTCACGCTATGCCACTTAATAACGAAGGCACGTATAGGCTTTCCCTATCACGCACTCACGCTATGCCACTTAATAGCGAAGGCACGTATAGGCTTTCCCTATCACGCACTCACGCTATGCCACTTAATAACGAAGGCACGTATAGGCTTTCCCTATCACGCACTCACGCTATGCCACTTAATAACGAAGGCACGTATAGGCTTTCCCTATCACGCACCCACGCTATGCCACTAACACCCTTACTAGACTCCTGCTACCTCTAACACACTCTACCTCAACCTGCCTTGGTCACACTCATATTAGTTTAGTATTTACGTAGTGAACAAGTCACATCACATCATTCATACACACTATCAACCACTTGGCAATCGCTATCCTTGGCGATACGTGCAATATCCGAAGATCGTTCACGTACCGACAAGCATTATAAATATATACCTCATATAACATCTATAGCATACACTTACCACTTAAAGTAAGTGGATTCACACTTCACATCGAGTATGCACACAGCCCCGAAAACATAACAAGGAAATGGGGCTAGAAACTCACCTGAATACGGTTACGTTCTCCGTTGATTGAAATTCCTTTCTTTAACTGGGCTCGGCTAACTGTATAATATTTACACATATCAATTAACTACTACTACTCGTTTTCGATAACTGCCTTAACACATTTTCCATTAGGTTTTTAATTCATTTTATAAACGAACTTCGCTTCAGGCGAAGTTAAACCTTAGGCGAACTCGGAAACAGCTTGGTTCTGGCTTAATTCGATCGAATAGGAACACGTTCGATCGAATAGGAACACGTTCGATCGAATAGGAACACGTTCGATCGAATAGAAACACGTTCGATCAAACAGGAACACGTTCGATCGAATAGGAACACGTTCGATCGAATACAACACTCATTCGATCGAATACAAAACTCATTCGATCGAATGAGTTGGAGACTATTCGGTTGCTTCCCTATTCGGTCGACTGGACTTGTTCGATCTACGCATTCGATCGAATGGACTGATTCGATCGACTGGTTCGATCGAATGAGTCTGATTCGACTCCTTCAAGCTGGGCGACGGAGAAACCCACGGGTTTTCCAGATTTTCCAGATTTTTGACCCAAAATCGAAGTTTTTGACATGGAAATGCTCGGGATTGAAAGGGCTATCGATTCCTTGTACTTTTAAACACAAAAGCTTGCATTTTGACATCAAAACAAGGCGGTTTTTGACCCGAAAACTCAAGTTACGAAAATAGGGAGTTTTTGCTCGATTTGAGCTCGAAAATGGTTATGAAAACGGATGATTTTCAAGAGGGACTTACCAAAAACGATTAGGAACCAGATTGTGGACTCGGATTTGTGATTTGAGAACTTTCTCTCTCTAGCTTCTCTCTCTAGAAATGAGAGTGTTTGTGTGGGTGTAAGTGAAGGAAGATGGTGAAAATGGTGGAAGTGTCAAGAACTTTCGTTTATATACTACGGGTTTGGTTAGGCTCGGGTTGGCTTCCTACGGGTCGAGACAGGCCGAGTTCATAAAATAACTAAGCCCAAGACCCGTTCCTTACTCGACATTAAATAACTAAAACGTGAAATTACTAAACATAACTTTCTTTTATTTATCAATATAAAAATTTCGGGATGTTACAAGTCTTCCCTCCTTAAAGAGGTTTCGCCCCCGAAACCTAACTTATTCCCTATAAACGGAAAACTTCTTATATTTACACGCTTTACCATCACACAACTATTTATTATAACCAACATGCATTCAAGTTAAATTCATAGATCGTTCATACTAAAGCACAAGAAGTCACAAGTACTTCATAACATAAAAGGAAATCATTCAAGCTTGCTAAACAACATAGGTTCAACTGTAACATAAAACACTCTTTAACTACTAAACATAAAACAACTGTGACATGCCACTTATTCTCCTGCAACCTCCTCAGCAGCTAATAGACCATCCCTTCACGCGTTTCCTCTTCCTTCCCTCACTGCCACGGCTTCTCTACACTCCCTAGCTATGTGACCTGACTTACCACACCTATAACACTTCTGGTCCTCGGTGCATTCACGGGAGAGGTGCCCCTCCCTCCCACATCGGTAGCACTGGTTTGGACCAGCCTTGCATTCCCCCAAGTGCATCTTTCCACACACCTTACATGCTCCACTCCCTGCCATCTTCTGTGTCCTTCTCCCTGCATGTTCCACGATATCCCCAGCTCTTTTAGTTCCTTTCCCTTTTCCCTCATCTTCCACTCCCACATCATCCGCCGCCAGATCATCATAGACTATCTCCGCCAACTCGACCGCAGACTCAAAGGTAACAGGTTTGTTGGCCCTGACCAACATGCGGACCTTCTGGGGAAGTCCTCTAACGTAGCACTTGATCCGTTTCGCCTCAGTGTTCACCATGTCAGGTACCAACCTAGACATGCGGTTGAATTCAGTGGTGTACTCACGATGTGTCATCTTGTCCGCCTTTAGATTCAGAAACTTCATCTCGGCCCTCTCAACCTCAGCATCAGCACAGAACCTTTTCATCACTAACTCCTTAAGGTCATCCCACCTCATGGCCTTAATCTCCTCTCGGGTCTTCCTTTGTTCGACCGTTTCCCACCAGTACATGGCCTCATCTTCAAATGACTGAGTGGCATAACCCACTGCTTGGTCAGGACGACACTCGCTAATGCGGATAACCTTATCCATGGCGGTTATCCACTGAAGAGTAGCGATTGCGTCTCCCAAACCAGTCAACTTAGGCGGGTCACAACCTTTGAAGGACTTATAGTTGCAACCGCCTCGGCCCCTCTTCCTTTCATCATCTTTCACAGACTTTACCTCACTCGAGTTATCCCTTTCCCTCTCGTCATTCTTTCTATTATTACCACCTGCCCCTTCAACGGTTCGTTCACGGCTTCCAGCAGACCCTTCGGGATTCAGGTTCTTCACAGCAGCAACTACAGCTTGAACAATGGCTGCTTGAACTGCAGGGCTAAGTTGAACTTCTTCGTTGTTGTTCTGGTCTCCTCCAGCTGCGCTTCCTTCATCTTCGGTGTGGGAAGCTTCTTCCACCGAGGGTTGCCGGACAAGACGAGGCCTGCCACGACGCCCAGTGCGACCCCCAGTTTCAACAAATTCTCCAGCTCCAGCCATCGTAATCTAAAAGGGAAAACACAAACATCATCACTCAAGGATCTATCTAGTACAAGGATAGTAAGGCTAACAGGTAATAACAGTGGCCAGTTGTGATTAGCTGATCACGTTACTTTCCGTGTCCTATACACTTCCCTTTATGAGTCCATTTGTGCTGGTTCTACATAAGCAGTTTGTCAAATCAAACAATCAATTATTCCTATCCCTAACGTTCACATATCTTTCTTTTCTCATTAACATATATCATTTAATCATACACCTTACCTTTACTGATCTTGCTTGAGCGACACATGGCATTCTTGAACTGGCATCTTCTTTCCTTTCTTACTTAAATCCCATTTTCTGTTCGAGTCTAAGCATATAGGATGCTTAAATCTCTCGAACTTATGCTCTGATACCAACTTGTAAGGCCCCGTTACCGGAAGCCCTACTTTCGCGTCGGATTTACTCATAAACACAGTTCTTCAAATCAGAGTTTATTAAAACTTTTCGCGGAATATAAAACATCAATCATTTGTTACAAGTCATTCAATCTTTTCTTTGATACCATAACACAAAACTTTATATTTAAAACATCTTTACTTCTTTCTTCAGATGCCAGCCGTTCAATCCATGCCGTGTGTCATCCTCATGCTAACTCTATAATCAGCTCACCTGCGTGCATACTAAAAGTCAGCTACGCTGAGTGAGTTCTAGTTAATCAAGCAACTTATCATACAACCACTTCATACAATATATATATACGTATCCGAAGACACATAGTCCACTGTCTAACATGCCACTGTTTAACCACTTAATTACCCCTACAGCTTAGCCACTTAATTACAACGGCACGTATAGGCTTTCCCTATCACGCACTCACGCTATGCCACTTAATAACGAAGGCACGTATAGGCTTTCCCTATCACGCACTCACGCTATGCCACTTAATAGCGAAGGCACGTATAGGCTTTCCCTATCACGCACTCACGCTATGCCACTTAATAACGAAGGCACGTATAGGCTTTCCCTATCACGCACTCACGCTATGCCACTTAATAACGAAGGCACGTATAGGCTTTCCCTATCACGCACCCACGCTATGCCACTAACACCCTTACTAGACTCCTGCTACCTCTAACACACTCTACCTCAACCTGCCTTGGTCACACTCATATTAGTTTAGTATTTACGTAGTGAACAAGTCACATCACATCATTCATACACACTATCAACCACTTGGCAATCGCTATCCTTGGCGATACGTGCAATATCCGAAGATCGTTCACGTACCGACAAGCATTATAAATATATACCTCATATAACATCTATAGCATACACTTACCACTTAAAGTAAGTGGATTCACACTTCACATCGAGTATGCACACAGCCCCGAAAACATAACAAGGAAATGGGGCTAGAAACTCACCTGAATACGGTTACGTTCTCCGTTGATTGAAATTCCTTTCTTTAACTGGGCTCGGCTAACTGTATAATATTTACACATATCAATTAACTACTACTACTCGTTTTCGATAACTGCCTTAACACATTTTCCATTAGGTTTTTAATTCATTTTATAAACGAACTTCGCTTCAGGCGAAGTTAAACCTTAGGCGAACTCGGAAACAGCTTGGTTCTGGCTTAATTCGATCGAATAGGAACACGTTCGATCGAATAGGAACACGTTCGATCGAATAGGAACACGTTCGATCGAATAGAAACACGTTCGATCAAACAGGAACACGTTCGATCGAATAGGAACACGTTCGATCGAATACAACACTCATTCGATCGAATACAAAACTCATTCGATCGAATGAGTTGGAGACTATTCGGTTGCTTCCCTATTCGGTCGACTGGACTTGTTCGATCTACGCATTCGATCGAATGGACTGATTCGATCGACTGGTTCGATCGAATGAGTCTGATTCGACTCCTTCAAGCTGGGCGACGGAGAAACCCACGGGTTTTCCAGATTTTCCAGATTTTTGACCCAAAATCGAAGTTTTTGACATGGAAATGCTCGGGATTGAAAGGGCTATCGATTCCTTGTACTTTTAAACACAAAAGCTTGCATTTTGACATCAAAACAAGGCGGTTTTTGACCCGAAAACTCAAGTTACGAAAATAGGGAGTTTTTGCTCGATTTGAGCTCGAAAATGGTTATGAAAACGGATGATTTTCAAGAGGGACTTACCAAAAACGATTAGGAACCAGATTGTGGACTCGGATTTGTGATTTGAGAACTTTCTCTCTCTAGCTTCTCTCTCTAGAAATGAGAGTGTTTGTGTGGGTGTAAGTGAAGGAAGATGGTGAAAATGGTGGAAGTGTCAAGAACTTTCGTTTATATACTACGGGTTTGGTTAGGCTCGGGTTGGCTTCCTACGGGTCGAGACAGGCCGAGTTCATAAAATAACTAAGCCCAAGACCCGTTCCTTACTCGACATTAAATAACTAAAACGTGAAATTACTAAACATAACTTTCTTTTATTTATCAATATAAAAATTTCGGGATGTTACACAGCAGGACCCATTCAGTAAATTCAAAATCGCCCGTCAAATGGTCAACAATGTTTGACATTTTTGACCCTTAAGTTAGCTCACTTTATCCCCTTTGGTTTCACCTTATTACATATAAAACCCTTCTAAGAAGTTTTTTTAATAATGAAACTACTCATCTAGGTATGAGAAATTGAGAAAGAGCCGGAATCTAGACAGATTTAGATAATCTTAACTCTATAGCTGATTATAAAAGTTTGTTTCATATTAGATTTAAAACTTGTCTAGTATCTATCAGGTAATTACTTTTCAGGTACCGGCCATTCACATGGGTTTTGGGTATATTATACACCGTACTTAAAAAATAGGACATATTATATACCGTATATATTTAAAGTAAATCAGGTTGGTAGAAATTAAGAATATAACTGGGGATATATACCGTAGGGGTGAGATCAAGAGAGAACTTCTCTTGAAAAGAGAACTAGAAATGAGTACCCCGCGCGGCGCGGTGAGTTGGGTTTTCCTAAAACTTTGGTTTTTTTGGCAAATATGACCCATGGACTTCTAGAATTGCGATTCTTAGCCAAATTAAGCGATTTTATGGGTATCTAAAAGTTGTTTGACGAGTTTGAATAACGTGAAGATATAAAACGAATCAAACAAAAAATAAATACTAATAAATGTGAGATTTTATTAATACAAAAAATCCGAATTACATTGTTGAATCGGGTAAATATAAACGAATACAAATTCGAAAACTTATGCTTTGATCCAGCTGCAGACAATACTGGTCTGGCTTTATCGTTTCAAACATCGTTATAAATACTGGTTCGATTTATAGGTTCTAACTTAATTTCCTTTAAAATAATAAAATTTAGCTTAAGATGGACCGTATCAAAATGAGACGGTCCATATATGTGTGGCAGTCCGTCACAAATGATTTCTTGACCCGTATCAAGTTTTGGGATGAGATGGGCCGTCACATGATTAGACTGGCCGTGTAATCCTACTGTTTGGCCCGTTAAGGCTAAAAATTATTTTAACATCATTCCAACGCCCGTTTATATGTTCTAAGACTTTATACATGCTTGAAACATTTACTATAACTTCTGTAACTAGTTATATTCGAAGTTTGAATGATAATAGCTTGGATACTCGCTTAACGTACAAAAACTAACTTAAACGAGGGTTAGAACTAGTATACCTTACTTCCAAGCTATAATATAACTTAAGAATGATTTGTAAGACCCTTGGCACTACTGAAATACTTAGTACCCCAACTCGTTTAGAACCTCCTTGCTGACTTGTTTATACACTTGAACACCAAGAACATGCCATATACTTGACTAAAGTGTTTGGTAAATGAAATCTGATGTGTGTTTGAATGCTAAGGACGAGTTGGGGGTGTATTTATAGGAGCGATATCACTAGATGAGTCTCAATTAAACCCTCTTCCGGTAAAACTTAACTTTTGCTCCAGAAGAGCTTTGTGAATGTTATTAAATTTCACATCTAAGGGTGTCAGACCCTACTTTTCAGTTCTAATCCGACTCAGCTCCTTTAAAACACTTGTTTAACTTGATTTAATCGTATCTTTCGAACCGTATGGCCGTTTGACGCGATGCCAGCTGCTAAATGTTCGATTTTATTAATGTTATTTACTATAAATTTTGTTAGGATTTTTGATTGAGTTTGGTTCAGCAGCTATTTTATTATCTCTTGTTCGCTTTAATTGCTAAGGTGAGTTAATCACTACCCCCTTTTTCCATCTTTTGCTTTTGGGGCAGTATGCACACCAAAACTCATTTATTTACATCAAATCTCAATTTAAATCGCAAATCATGTAATGCTTATTGTGTTGTATGCAAATTGATTGTTATGTGCAATGTATATTAATTGTTTATTTTATCACATACGTAGAGCTCCACAGGGTTTATCTCATTAAGTATGATCATACACCGTTTTAATAGCCAAAGCCCAATTCGCATGACAATGGTCAAACGACACCTACTTGTTACACCAATTATACAACTCACATTAACGCATATGGTTTGTTTGTTTTATTATTAGTATATATTAAAATGGTGGTTATCTCACTCAACATATTGTTGACAAACTATATTATTTTTACGCATATTGCAGGTGCTATATTGGATGATTGATAGTTGACGAAGACATTTAATTATCAGAATTTAGGATATTAAATAAAAAAAGATAATTGTATTGTTTAATTTTCTTTATATTCTTGTACTGTAGTTTTTTGGATGATACGTTTATTTTATTTGAATTTTAATAAAGTAATGCTAGATATTGTCATCAAATATTGTATGATAGTATTTTGTGAGTTGTGAACCAACAGTTTACATTCTGGCATTGCACCATAAGTTGGGGTGTGACTAGGAATGAGCAAATTCGGTACCGGTACCGAAATAGTTACCGATTTGGTAACGTCGGTACCAAATCGGTACCAAAACTTTGAGTTTCGGGACCGGTACGGTACCGGTATTTTCCAAATTTTTACCTTTAATACCGGTACCATCTCGGTACCGCCGTAGCGGTACCAAACTGATGAATATTTAGGTACTAGCATGGTACCAAGAATTTATGATTTTCGGGACCGGTACCGGTCGTACGAGTACGGTACTAATCTCATCCCTAGGTGTGACAGTCAGTGAAGGTCATGAGAAGGAAATAAAGTTGGACTTAATGAGTTTGTGGTTGCTGGGTAACTAGCTATTTTCACCAGAATGAATGACAGAGCTCATATATAGCAACGATATAACTATGCTCCTAAAAAAATCATGCGAATGTCATTATTCATAGTGTATCCCATGACAAAGAATCACACTTTAAACAAGGATACATGATTGTATCACTAATGATTAAGTATGATACCATGTGTCGTAAATGACCATAATCTATTTCAAACTGAACTTATCTTTGGTTACAAATATAGATGTTGGAACAAAATATGAGTGTGTACATTTTTAACATATCCTAGTCTTAACTAAAAACATTGATATGTATATGTATGTCATATTTAGGTAAGTTATCCATGCCGCATAACGACAATATGCCAGATTTGTTATTAATGGATCATTATCATCCGCGCAAATGAAAAACACGTCAATAATTTGTATTATTGACATGCATTAAGATATTCTCTAAGGATAATTGATATATCATTTTACGATTTAGATTTTTAAACATTAAGTTTATGCGTCATGCAATCAATAATGCATTTCCCATGTAGATTAATCCTTAAACATATAGGTGTTTGTTATTTAATTCATTAACCATATTGTGACATCCATTTACCTACATTTTTGTATTGATTTTTGTGTTTGTTTATCCATACATTGTAACGTCTCAAAGTTGCTATTAATAAAAGGGAATTTTATTATTATTATTATTATTATTATTATTATTATTATTATGAATTGTCTATATTATTTTGCTAGTTGTTAAGTAGGTTAACAAAGGATTGTGGACTAAACTAAGTTAAGGAAATAAGAGGGCATGTTTTGAAAACATCTAAACGTAGGATAAAAACATACTAAATATCCAGCAACGACACTCTCATTTTCATTCACTTGCTCACAAGATAACGTAAAGTGAAAAAGCTAGAGAGAGAAAGTGCACCTGGTTAGTGGCGGATCCAGAAAATTTACTCACAGGGGTCAGAAATTTTTTGAGTCGGTACCAAGTTGGCTATCGTTATCTATTTTGTCTGGGTCTTGTCCGGCCATTCGGGTCGGGTTAATTTGGTACATAAATTTTTTTCGGTCTAATTCGGTTGTTTTGATCAGGTCACATATAAAGTAAGATAATCAAATAAATATCATATAACTAAAAAAAGTACGTGAAACATGATATTTAGCAATTACGATGATATTGGTTTTTGACGTGACTATATATTCAATAACTTAACTTGAAAAGTCTCAATTTTCAGTTTTTTAAATTTCATGACCCAAAATTTTTCATGTAGTCTATAATTTACTACGGTATGCATGTATAATAAATTTCTCGTTTTGGATTGGATGCTGTTAAAGAAAAAGTAAAAAAATAAACAGTTAAAGAAATATATTGAATACATCAAAGGAATTAATGGAAAGTTTGTTTATCTAAATTAGTTATCTAAAAAGGAGTAGCGGCGCAGCTTGTTGCCCGCTTGCCTTCTGTTTCGATGTAATCCAATAAACAATCATACAAGTTTTGAGGTTTTAAAAAAAAACAAAACAAAAAAATAATAATAATAATAAATAACTACTAATAGTGATCGCAGTTAAAAAGAAATAAAAAAAATCTAATAGTGATGATATTACTCTGACATGACATTTACTGTGTAGAACCTACTTTTCACGTACCTTATTATACTTTTTAATTCACACTTTTAAAAACTATCTTCTTCCACTTATAACCCACTTCGCCGGATTAAATCACAGTCACCGGAAATTTTCCGGCAATTCCAGATACAATATTTTCTTTTCATCTTACAATCTCAGTAGTTTACAGGGTTTGGTGTCAAAATTTCACAGGGGTCGGACACGATTTTAACACATATATAGCACTACATATTTTTTTTCACAGGGGTCGGCCGACCCCTGTGCCACCATAGTAGGTCCGTCACTGCACCTAGTTTGTGTTTCATGTTTGGAATTGAGATTTGAGCATGCCACATGTAGGGAATCATATTTCATGAAGTTTGGCCGGTGGAAATCACCTACAACAGTCGGAATCATCGTCAAAACATTCCTGACTTGTTTGCGGCCGTCTAAAGGGAAGAAACTCGCTTTAATCTTACTTTTTCGTTAAGATCTTTGCATGGGGACTTCAAGGGTACGTTACACGTATTGGAACATGAGATCTCAATTTAATCAAATCTAAATTGGTTTATTTTTGAAGAACATGGGCGAGTTTTCACTTTTGACAGTAAAATTCTATCTTAGTTTTGTTTTAGTATAGTTCTCGCATCATCTTAGTTTTCACTCTGATTATGTTTTTTCCTAGAGTGTAGATTTCGCTTATAGTATAGTTTTTGCAAAAATAGTGGTCTAGCTTAACTAGTTTCTGCATAAATTATAAGTTTTCACATGACCAAGCAAAAACCATTAGCATGTGACCACATAGCAAAAGCGAAAGCGAAAACTACGTAGTTACGCAAAAACTTAGAAAAGCGAGAACTATGATGATGTGAGCACTTGCAGCTTTCGCTTTAGATGATTAGTAATGATGTATAGACCTTTTACATTCGTTCAATGGTTCAACTCACGCAGAGTATCTTTGATAGTAAAGTGTTGGCAAATCATGTGAGTTCTAGATCCCCTTTTTAAGCGAAATACAAATGGCCATTAAAGAAGTTTTGAAAGTGCATTTGTAATGAGTTTAAAGGGTAGTCTAACATATCCATCCTTCATGCAAACTTACCCATGGAATAGAAGCGTATTATTATGTGACAATAGTAGTGACAATAGTAGGTCATTGTCTTTGAGGCATTGTTAGAAATTGATCAATTAGTAGAGAGTGACGATGGTCACTTGGCAGTTAGGTGTGTCACGGCCTATTAGTAGCAGCAGGGTAGACTTGCCATTCAATTTAAACTCATAAATGAAATTATTTTCTATAGGCAAGCCAATTTATGTAGTGTATAGTTTTCTTTTATACTTATGTTTCATGCTTCGGGCACATATGCTATTATTTTATGATAATTGAAGTGAAAGAGTAGGAGTATTAAAGCTCTCACTCATTCAGCGAGGATGACTTTTTCTATGAACATCAGGTTGACAGGTTAGCTAAGACAAGAATAAGGATTGGCTGATATTTAGAACAGTTTATCTGGGCAGATGACTGGCATAATTTTAGTTAAACCTGTATTCGCTCAGTTTCTTATTCAAGACAATGCTATTGTATTTAGTTCTATGTTAATGTTTAAAATTTAAAAACTATGTTAAATGTGTAAACCCAACCTCTAAGATACCATAGGGACTGAGTTGAGAGTGTTTCACACATTGCATGCCATATTTCATATGTTTTATAATTTCCACTTTCATCATTATAGATCTAAAGATCTAAGCAAACAAGCTAGAGAAAGTTCTCTTTACAATTACTTATGCTTCCTTTTACATCCTTTACAACAATTCTATTTCATTAACATGGTGTTAACTTTTGACGATCATGTCCTAAATTTTAGTGCAAGTGCTGGTATAGTTATATTGTAATGTTTTAAAATGTAAGAGCATTCCCAGTTCATTCTCCATCTCCATCTCTATAATTACACTAATGCTGTACTCCCGAGAATACTTAACGAGAGAAAGGAAAGGAATAGAAAGATTTTCCTTTCCTTTCTTTTTCCTTTCCTTTCTTTCCACCAATTCCTTCCAATTTGGAAGGAAAGAGATACCACCTAATTTACACTACATTTTACTTTCCTTTTATTTCATTTCCCTCCTTTAATGAAACCAGGGACACAACTTAATCTTATTTCCTTTCCTCTCCTTCATAAAAAAATCTTAGGAACACAACTCTGTTACTTACATTCCTTTTCCTTTCTTTTTCATCCATAGGTGAACTTAAAAACACTATCTTTTCTCTTTCATTTTCAATTAAATAATAACTTTTTATACTTTTATCACTACCTTTTCTTTCTACTTTACTCACAACTACTTTGAAAAATATTAAAAAATTATAGAGGTGAACAGTATATTTCTTCAAATTTAACCATGAACAGTAACTTTTTCTCTCTCCTCCTCTCACAACCACTTTTAACTATCTCTAAAAAATGGAGAACTCCCTCAAATAATTTGGAGAACCCACCGGGAATGCTCTAAGAGCATTCCCAATCAATTCTCCCTCTTCATCTCTATAATTACACTAAAAACACTATCTTTTCTCTCTCGTTTTCAATTAAATAATACTTTTTTATACTTTTATTAATATTAAAAAATTAAAAAACATTAAAAAATTATAGAGATGAACAGTGCGCTTCTCCAAATTTAACCATGAACAGTAATATTTTCTCTCTCCTCCTCTCACAACTATTTTTAACCATATCTAAAAAATAGAGAACTCCCTCACATAATTTAGGGAATCCATTGGAAATGTTCTAAGATGTGATAGTTGAGGTATATTAATGAAATTTTTTTAAAAAAAGTATTTATTTAAATTTTACTAAAAACTGAAAACCCTTTAAAAAATAAATAAAAGTGTATTGCCTTATTTTAAAATTGATTGTATAACGATGCGTATTAACACCGCTTAATATTGTTTATTGTATATCAATTATTCATTAAATATTGTATTTTCATGAGTTACTCGTGTAGTACACGGATCTCAAACTAGTCAACACTCAACATTGTGTGAGAGTATTTTATTAATGGATCTCTAGTTACTTGTCAAATAAAGAATATGTGAATTATTTATGTAACACATGATATATACTAATGACAAAAATTACATGCATTGATGTCTTATTCAGGATTGTTACATTAATTTTTCTACGTCACCCAAAGAACAATGAATGAGCAAGTAGAAGGAACCATTAAACACTTAGGTGACAATAATAGTAGAGATGAGATGTGCAATTGAGATTAGTAAATTTTATATGTATGTTTCTAGGTGTAATTGATTATTACAGTAGAGCTGTTTGAAATTGTTTAATAGTTGTAGTCATTCAACAAAGTTGACAAGAGAATAATACAATTTAAATTTACCTGATGACAATAATGTGTTTTATAGACCATAATGACAAGTTATTAGGCAGCTAGTAACTTGATAAGTTCACCAAAACTCATTTTGATTTATATATCTGGATATTCACACTGTGTTCCCGAGTTTACTTAAGGAGAGAAAGGAAAAGAAAGTGCATGTTTTTTCTTTCCTTTCTCCTCAACTCTCTTTCCTTCCTATTCTTTCCAATTTGAAAAGAAACTAACCCCCACCATTTTACTCTTTATTTCCCTACTCTTTCTTTTCCTTTTCTTTCTTTCTTTTAATGAAACTTTAAAACACAAATATTTTTTGTTTCTTTCCTTTCTCTCCTTAAATGAAACTTAGGAACACAACCACCACATTCTTTCAATCTATTTCCTTTCCTTTCCTCTGTTAAGTAGAACTCGGGAACAGAGTGTCACTGATAAGTGTTGCAAGCTTTGCCTATCAAGAGCTCACAATTCTTAAAATATATGGACATCCATTTTTAGATTATATCCCTCCCCTAAAATTTTTTTACTGTGGAATTTTACTTTTATCCATAGTTACCAATGAGTGTACATAATTACCATCGGGTTAGTTATGAAGGTTTCTTTCATGGATAGAAAGTCATATCGTATGCAATAATGCGATGGAATTTTAAGTCGGACGGTCGTGCCATACTCCAATTTGACAATTGACATCAAGCCAACAAATATGGGCCGATTAGGGCTGTAAACGAACCGAACGAACACGAACAAGGCCTTGTTCATGTTCATTCGTTAAGTAAATAATGTGTTCACGAACGGTTCACGAACTCTTACCAAAAGAGATTTTATGTTTGTGTTCGTTCATTAAGGAAATTAATGTGTTCACAAACGGTTCACGAACACACACGAACACAAATAAAATTGGTAGAGCCTAGAGATTGAGACTGATGTATTCATCAATGTGAATAATGAAAGTCTGTAAAAGAATCGAATGAATACAAACAAGGGCATGCTCGTGTTCGTTCATAACTTTAAGAGAACACGGACACTTAATCAACCAAATAGTTATGTTCATGTTCGTTTATTTAAAAATGGACATTTGTGTTTGTTTGTTTAAAATTTAAACTAACATAACTGAACAAAGATAAATGAACATGTATGAACAAACGTAAATGAACACATATATAAACGAACTTAAATGAAAACACTTAAATGAACACAAATTAACAAATATAAAGCTTTTAAGTAGATGACCTATCCAGATAATATTTAATTATTTTCTATTAATATTAATACTTAAATGAACAAAAATAAACAGACATAAACAAACGTTCATGAACATAAATGAACGAACGGAACATGTGTTCATGTTCGTTCGTTTAATTAAACGAACACAAATTTTTTGTTCATGTTCGTTCGTTTATTAAATAAACGAACATAAATGAACTTTCCGCCGAACGGTTCACGATAGTTCACCGAACGTTCAGTTCGTTTACAGGCCTAGGGCCGATGTTTCTCTCTTTTTAAGTGTAAACCCAAGGCAAGTAGATGGTAGGGTATGACTTATGTTGCTAATTCAGATTTCAACGCTAATAATTTTCAAGCCCAGTATCTTAACAAAACCCACTTCAAGCCCCCAAGTCCATTAAATGTAACAGATTTTTCAAACCCAATATCTTTAATAAGTCCAGTTACTCACATATTTGGGTACCATACTAAAATTAGCACAATATACACAATTGGACGAGTAGTCCACAATCCACATGAAGGCTCACCGTTATACACCAGTGGCCGGGGGTTGCCCAAAGATCTTACGTGGCTATCATGTCCCTCGCGTGAGACCTCGGAACACCGTCCCGCCCTCATCAGATCATTCACCCTATCTCTCTCCTTTTTGACCGTTGTCAACCATTGTTGTTTCATTTAAATTAATTTATTTATATTATAAATACATACATGTAACCCACTTCAACAAAAAACAAACCAATTTCAACCATTCTCTTCTACAAACTTTCTATATAGCCAAAAATGGATCCCAACTTTGACCGATCCCGGAGGTAACGCAAGGTTCGGTTTTAGCTTTCGACGAATGGCTCAAGTATAGCACATACCTCAAACAGTAAGGTGCTTCAAGTCAACCCTTAAAACCGACAAAGATGTTCAAGAGTTGGTACCAGATGCCAAAGCCGAACCCGAACCAATGAAGAAGTTGAAAAGGCGGGCCACTAATGTAGCCCAACCTGAAGGGCTGAACCGCCACTTAGAGAAAAGGTTGTTATGTGGAATTCGGTCGAAGAAGTCACTTTGGTAAGAGCTTGGGTTAGCGAAAACGAGAATGCGTCGAAGAGTATTGTTTTTCATTCTATAATTTCTTTAACGATCTCAATAGTTTAAATTTGTTTACGTTTTACGTTTTACATTTTATTTATATGTTATTAGGTAATGCACAAACAAGAACGGATGTTTGGAAGGCCGTTAAGCACAAGTATCATGAAGTTTTACAACTCTTGATGTGTATCGGTTACATGGTTCCATATAGGGTGTTCGTTTTTCGGGTTTCGCGGATCGGGTTCTTCGAGTTTTAAAGTTTTAATTTTAGACCCAAAACCCAACCCAAATCTCTCACGATTTTTCCAGGTTTGGGTTATTTGGGTTCAGGTTTTCTCGGGTTGGTTTAATCGGGTTTTAGGTATCTAAGAAAACACAAAGAAAATAAAAAAGTAAAGAAAATCTACAATGGGAAAACTAAAGCAGCATATTATCCATACTGTTAGAGTTTGTAACTCTTTCTCTGATCTCATCTCATTATTTACAATCAATATATAATGGTTACAAGTCAATGGTCATCCTAGGAATCCTCCTATAATTATGCTATAGTAAATGGTTTACAATATTATGATGCCAATCAATGATATGATTGAGCGGTTTACAATATTATGATGCCAATCAATGATATGATTGAGCTCTTATTCTAATATTCCCCCGCAGTCGAAACGGGAGGATCACGGATGTTGAGGCTGGTTCGAAAATCGTCGAATAGAACCTTTGGCAACCCTTTTGTAAAAATATCGGCTATTTGGTACCGTGATGGGACATGTAGAACTCGAACTTCACCCTTGGCGACCTTTTCACGAACGAAATGAATATCCATTTCAACGTGTTTTGTGCGTTGATGTTGAACTGGGTTACCGGATAGGTAGATAGCACTCACGTTGTCACAGTAGACTAAGGTGGCGCGTTGTAGAGGGTGATGGAGTTCTAGTAGTAAATTGCGAAGCCAGCAAATTTCGGAAACCACATTAGCGACGCCACGGTACTCAGCCTCGGCACTTGAGCGGGACAAAGTGGGTTGACGTTTGGAGGACCATGAGAGAAGATTGTCACCCATATATACACAATAACCGGATGTTGAACGCCGTGTGTCGGGACACCCTCCCCAATCGGCATCGGTATAAGCAGTGAGAGAGGATGTCGAGGATGGTTGAATGTGAAGACCATATGAGATTGTGCCTTTAATGTATCTTAGAATTCTTCGAAGAGCATTTAAATGAGTGGTCTTAGGGGCGTGCATATGAAGACATACTTGTTGAACTGCGTATGAGATGTCCGGTCGGGTAAAGGTGAGGTATTGTAACGCGCCGGCGAGGCTTCGGTATTGTGTAATATTGTCAACCGGTGTCCCATTATTACTGCTCAATTTGTTCTGTGTGTCAACCGGGGTGGCTGCTGGGTTGCAATCCGAGAGGCCGGCTCGTTCAAGGATTTCTCGAGCATACTTTTCTTGCGAAAGAAATAGAAAGTTTGAGTTCCGTGTAACCGAGATTCCAAGGAAGTAGCTAAGGGGTCCGAGATCCTTCATTGCAAATTCTTTAGAAAGCCGAGTCATGAATTTGTTTCTTAAGTCATCGGAAGATGTTATCAGCAGAATGTCATCAACATATAATAATATGAATGCCATTTGAGGACCTTGGTTAAAGATGAATAATGAATGATCACATTGGCTATGTTGAAAACCCATTTGTGAAACAAAATCCGCAAACGTTGGTACCATGCTCTCGGTGCTTGTTTGAGGCCATAAAGAGACTTTTTGAGTAGACAAACATGATTAGGATAAGTTGGATCACGAAAGCCCATTGGTTGATGCATAAAAACCGTTTCATTTAAGTTCCCATGTAGAAAAGCATTTTTGACATCGAGTTGATGTATAGGCCACGACTTTGATAAAGCTAAAGATAACACTGTTCTAATTGTTGCCGGTTTAACGACGGGGCTAAATGTTTCTCCACAATCAACACCAACTTGTTGGGAACGACCATCACACACTAACCGGGCCTTATATCGTTCTAGTGTGCCATCTGCTTTCTTTTTATGTTTAAAAATCCACATGCTACGAACAATATTCATACCAGGTTGTTTGGGTACTAATTCCCAAGTCTTGTTATCAATAAGTGCACGAAACTCGTCGGTCATGGCATTTTTCCAGTTCGTATTGGAAAGGGCTTCGGTGGTTGATTTTGGTAGAGGAGAGAGGAGAGGTGTGGTTGACATGTTTAGATTAAAGTGAGTTTTAGGTTTGAAGATACCCGACATGGAGCGGGTGTTCATGGTGCGAGTCGGTGGGGGTGGAGGTGGTGAAGGTGAAGGCGATGGTGTGGGTTGGTGTTGAGCCGTAGGGGTGGTTAATGGGCTGGTTGTTGGGCTGTTTGGTGTGGGTGTTGGGCTGGTTTGGTGTTGGATGTGAGGAGGGTTGGCTGGGACAGACGAGGTATTTGGAGGAAATGGAGTTGGGGTTGTAGAAGTAGACCAGTGAAAGGGATATGGAGTGGAGGTTAGAAAGTCATAAGAGGAGGTGGGTGGTGTTTGAGTTGCAAAAGGAAACACTGTTTCATCAAAAATGACATCTCGTGAGATTTGAATTTGTTTTGTCATCTAAAAATAGGACATAGTATCGACATCCGGTTGAGGAAAGAATAGGTGAGGTCCATAAGTCGCTATGAACAATGTCAAATGGTAAATGTGTATGTGAATGTGAGTCATGGAAAGTAAATTTTATTTGTTTGCCAAACACACAAGGTTCACATATAGAAGAAAGTTGAATATTACGAGACAAATTTAAAGTAGACTTTAAACAACGTAGAATATTATTTCCGGGATGGCCAAGACGTCGATGCAAATGTCTTGGGTCACGGCTAGAAAGGAAGAAACTTGAGCATTAGAAGGTTGAACTTTGGAACTTGATGGTGGAGTTAACGGATATAGATCACGGTGCTATCACATCGAAGGAGGTGTTTCCGAGTGTGGAGTCCTTCACATCAAAACCAAACGGGTCAAATTCGATTGAAACATTGTTGTCGGTGGTGAAACGGCGAACCGAAATTAATTTTTAATGAGTTTTGGTGCAAAAGGACGTTATTTAGTTTGAAGTTGGAAAGGGTGGTGGTAATGTATGGTTACCAATGCATGAACGGGTATAGTTTTGCCATCACCGACTGTAATGTTTCGTTGATACGCATTATTTAAACAAGAGTGAGATTAGTAGAGTTGTGAGTCATTATACCTGTTGCACCGGAGTCCATGTACCAAGTTTGATCCGGTGGATTTAAAGTGAAAGTATTGAAGGCCTGGTCAAGAGCTGTAGGCATGTATGGAGTCTCTGAAGCCGTGAAAGCCTGTTGTGGGCGAGGGCCAAGGATTCCTTGCTGTGATGTTGGTGGTCGAGACTGTGTAATGGTGGGATAGGGGCAAGGTGGAGAGGTCCAAAAATAACCAGTGGGTTGCGACCAAGTTGGAGGGCGGTTATGGGTAGTTGTCGGCTGGGAAAACCATGGGTAATGAGTCCATTGTGTGAAGATTGGTGTCTGCCACGACCGCGACCGCGTCCGCGGCCTCGTCCTCTAGTGTTTCGGGTGTAAGAAGGAGTGGTATTAGTTTGTGGAGGAGGGTTCTCCGGGTGGAGTGTCTGCTGTGTGTAGGGCTGTTTCGGTGACGACTCGGTTTGCTTTAGTTGTTTCTTCAAGGATAAGTTTGGACCGGGCCTCATAAAAAGATGGGAATGGTTTGGTATTTTGAATGATTGCACCGATGGTACTATAGGCTTCGGATAATCCGGTGATGAGTTGAATGACCAAGTCACATTCGGTTACAGGGGACCCGATAATTCGCCAATTGGTCAGAAGTTATTTTTACCTGTTTGCAATATGCGGACATGTTGGGAAAGGAAGCAAGCTTCAGAATGGCGAATTGTTGTTTTAGAAGGACGGCACGAGTGGCTTGGTTATCATGAAAAATGCGTTGTAAGGCGACCCACGCATAGCAAGCGGTGGAGTCGGGTCGTATGATGGTGCTTAAAAGATCGTTAGAGATGGTGCCATAGATCCATTGAAGAACTATGGCGTCAAGCCGATCCCAGACATCATCATCAGTAGTGTTGTAGAGGTGGCTTCAGTGGAAGAGGTGGCTGTGATGCGTGGGAGAGGTGGTGGAGAACTTGAAACGCCCGGCAATGGATTTTGAAAAGTTCAGCCAAGAGGAGTATTGGCTGTTGTCCATTTCGAGGGTGATAGGTATGAATGTTTTGATATTGGACACGGTAATGGCGGGATGTGTTTTCGGGTCCATGTTTAGGGTAAAGAAAAGAAAACAGAAGATGGTGGCCGGCGATTTCAAGAAGAAAGGTTATCAGGATCGAAGAAAGGAGTTTTAGAGGTGTGATACCATGTTAGAGTTTGTAACTCTTTCTCTGATCTCATCTCATTATTTACAATCAATATATAAGGTTACAAGTCAATGGTCATCCTAGAATCCTCCTATAATTATGCTATAGTAAATGGTTTACAATATTATGATGCCAATCAATGATATGATTGAGCGGTTTACAATATTATGATGCCAATCAATGATATGATTGAGCTCTTATTCTAATAGTTTATCTCACTTATGTTAGTTTGCTTGTGTTTAAGTTCGTTCGTTAATATACTTAACAACAAACAAGAAAACCTAGTTCGTTTAATTGTTCAGTGTTCGATTGTGTGTTCTGTTAAAGTTAAACAAACAAACACAAACATGCTCCATTCGTGTTTGACCAGTTCGTTTACATGCCTAGCTGCTTTATATAAGCAATTTGAAGTTTGCATATCCAAGAAGCAAATAAGCAGTTAAATCATTCACATTCCAAACAACCAGTAATAAACAAAAATAACTAACATATTATTTCAAAATATATTTTATAAAATACCTTCCAATCTCGAAAATCAAATCGGAAGATAAAATGTGTGTATGCCACCTCCTTTGAAGCTAATGCATTTGCATCCGGAGCATTCTTGGTGCTAAAAAGTATAAAAACAGAAGAGTTACTAATACAGTAATGATTTTTTATTAAAAACAAAAGTTAATTTGAAAGACTTACAAACTAAATGATGTCCTTCTTCGTTGACTTTGACTTCAGCTCGGCCATCTTTAACAAGAAATGACAATGCAAACAGATTTCAACGGTTTGTGCAAACGAGCTACGGTTCAATACTAAGTTTTCTAGCTTGGCATTTCTGTTCTTTCTCAAAACATTGAACATGGTTGCCATGTTTTTATCAGTGTCTGTTTTTTCTTCTGTAGAGCCAGCAGCAAGCTGCAAAAGTCAATGTGATTGAATTAGCTAAAATATTAAGTTAGTGTTATGGATTAATGGTGTCAATCATGCCGGGCTGATAGGTTGAATTGTTCGACCCAAACGATTTTTATTTGCGTCAAAAATATTATCCCTAACTTGCACAAACTTAAAATCGTGTAACCCAAACAAAACTCATTTATTTAAACGTGTCAAACGAGTTGAGGGTAGTAATCAAATTATAAACATGTTAATCAGCTTAGTGGTAGTAAAAAAAACAGGTTAGTGGGCCAACTTGTTTAACTAAACAGGTCAACACAAGCCTGACCCATTTAAATAAGCAGGCTGACCCAAACAAGACCCGTTTAATCCATTTCTCCATTTGTAAGCAATTTGTGGTTTGATTGCCGTTTGGAATGCGGTTAACTGATTTCGAGGAATTTTGAAGAACAGGGATTTGGCGAAATTGAAGAATAGAATTGGGGAGCATAGCTGGACGGAAAATCTCTGGACGAAAATACCCTTCTGATAACTGGCGTATAGCGGGGTTCAGTTGTATTTAAAAAATTTAATCGCGTATAATCAGACGTTCAGGACATTCGCGTACGTAATGTACGATAATGTATTAGTGTATGTTAACCGCCCCCTATATATATATATAATAACAATACGGAATATTGTTTAATAATTGTAATGTGCAGTTTTCAGCAAATTTACGGGTAAATCTAATATTTAACGGCTATTGGACAGGCCATGAAGTATAAGATACGATTTTACAATCAAATATAAAATTGGGTTTACTCCATAGAATAGTAGCCAAGTTTTAAAATTGTTCCAATTAGGTCACTGATAAAATCTTTTGTTTAATCAGTTTATTGAACTTTCATTTTTGTTCCAATCCTAGATATTTTACCTGGATAGCAGGTAATCTAGGTTTTTTTTTTTTTTATAAATATTTTGACTTTGCATAATATCTTTTAAAGGTTGTGAAAATTATTAAAAATTGCGAAATATAATTTTTAAACTCCGAAAAATTGCAAAAAAAAGTTAGAAAAATTGCAATAAATTGCGAAAATTTAAATACTACAGCTTTTAAAATTCCAAAAAATTGCAAAAAAAAATTGTGAAATATAATTTTAAAATTCCGAAAAA
The DNA here is from genome assembly GCF_021521415.1 of Bidens hawaiensis. NCBI lineage: Eukaryota > Viridiplantae > Streptophyta > Magnoliopsida > Asterales > Asteraceae > Bidens > Bidens hawaiensis. Next base: position 314,819 of record NW_027491480.1, read on the forward strand.
TTGCAAAAAAAAAAAAGTTTGAAAAATTGTAATAAATTGCGAAAATTTAAATATTACAGCCTTTTAAAATCTCGAAAAATTGCAAAAAAATTTGCGAAATATAATATAAAATTCTGAATTTTTTTTTGAAAATTGCAAAAAACCACCACTTTCTTTATAAATATTATAGCCTTTTATAAACAATACCAGGTTTTTAACGAAAGATTAAAAACTTACGATCCTTTTAATTATATTGTTATACAAGAATATGACTAAATAATGATAAAATTTAAACTTTACCATGTCAAAATAAACTAAAGTATACAAAAACATCTAGAATGCTCAAACGATCAAAATACACCAAAACCTTAAGATGTCAAAATAAACCAAAATAAATCCAAACGATTCTGATACGCCCAAATGGGTCAAAATATACTAAAATACCCCACAAACATGGACGAAATACACCAAAAATGCGCCAAATCGGGTATACTCACCTACTCTACCCCCTCGCGGGTCACACTTCTTGACTCTGCCTTTTTATTTCTACCTTTTGCTCTTGCCATCTTTGGTTGTGGATCTTTTTTCTCTTTCGTGCACGACCTGATGTTGTGTCCAGTTTCTTTGCAATTTTGACAAGTCATTTTTCTTGCAATTCCAACCTTTTTGTTCTTCTTTTCTTTTTTGTTCTTTTCTTTCTCTAAAAGGTCTCTTTTCGTTTTCACCGTCGGTCTACCGGGCATTCGTCTTTCTTTTGAAGGTAAGGGTTTAATATCATTTGTTTTAGGCCAATTCATACTTCCCTTCAACGGTTTGATACGATGTCTATATGCTTCCTTAAACATGTCTTTTGTAAACCAGTTGCTAACATAAGTTTCTGGGTTTATGTTGATGAACCCTAAAGCTGCTACCGTATGAACACAAGGGATGCCTGACAATTGCCATGATCTACATGTGCAAGTTTGTTCACGAATCTTCACTACATATGCATATTTTTCACTCCTTACTTCAAATATGTCGTTACCCGCTTGGAATAACTTCATAGCGCCTACCTTATCAACCCAAAAGTCTATTAAAATTCATAACAAGATAACAAAAGATAAAAATATAACCATTACCTTTGTTTCTTTTTAATATCTTCTAGTTTTTTTTCTGATTATAGGGCATACTTCATGTTCAAATCTTTCCGATTCTTCACTGTCAAGTATCAGGTCATCGGAACCAGTACCCCGGGGCATCATCTGCTCCTGCAGCACTTTCAGTTACTGAAAAGAAATTCACCTATGATTTATTTTATCCAAAAAATGTGAGAGCAAAAACTTTCTAGTGCTTTACATATTTGAAACAACAAATTAGCTCTTAAAGTTGAGAGATAGGAATCAGAAGTGATTTACATGGGCTATATTTATCACAGATATTTATACCATTTTATATTATGTTGATATTCCACTAGTACTACCAACCACGAACATATAGAAAATACAGTTGCAAGAATAAAAGAGGCCCGTCAATTAAACACTATTGTTTACAGAAAGAGAAACAACAATAAATCTAACTTGCAAAGGATTATGTAAGCAAAACAGATTAGCTGCATAATATCTTTGCATAACAAAAGAGCTTACATATTGACTATGCATTTTACTTTGATGAGAAGATCAAAAGAATGGCACTGATGTGGTTTGTTGAGTTTAATTATGTAGTTTGCATTAGCAGACTACATAATCTAATTGTATATTGAGTAGATTTAGAAAAACAAGGCAGTTCTATAGTCATGGTGCCACAAGATATATTTAAAGTCGATTTTACTTCCGAAAAAATAACATTATTGTAGGGGTATGGTACTAAACCCGGTTTTACGACCCTAAATTTATTATGTTTGGCTTATTTTATTATATGGACTAATACAATGTTATTGGGCTGAGAGGGTTTTGTGGAGGTAACCCTAACTGGGCTAGGCCCATTAGGGTATCATGATGGTGGCCATGAGACTCTCTATATAAGGAGGTCTCCACCTCCTTATTATAGGGTCATGCTCAATAAGAGCCACCACCACTTTTTTGTGTCTGTAAACAAGAGATCTTAGGATTTCTTAGCAGTCACCTCCACACCCCCGAAAAACCATTGCAGGTCTCAAGCAGCTGGAGAAGAAGATCAAGACGTGGTTCGTTCATCTCGAAAATCCGTGGAAACATCGTCATGGATCAGGTCAGATTAATTTCATGCTTCGACATTGGCGCCATCCGTGGGACGGCAACGAACTACCCTTCGATCTTCATCTCGGCTGTCGGATCTCTCCCAGGAAAAACCCAGATCTGGAAGTTTACAAAAAAAGGCTTCAAGGCTTGTTCTATTAAAGCTCAAAAAGATCCATAGATCTAAAAAGAGGCTTCCAGATCTGGGCAAGAAGAAACGGCCTGATTCAAATGACAGGTCTCCGGATCTGTGATGGTTTTAAATCTGCTCCGAGCTTCAGATCTATCTAGGTCTGATTTACAGATCTAGGTCTAGATTACAGACCTGGATTTTAGGTCTAAAGTTGCAGATCTGACTCTAAAATTGCAGATCCAGAAATTACCAGACTTCCGCCGCCATGTACGCGCGCCGCGGATTCTCACTCCGCAGCCGTGCATGTGCCGCCGCGGAAACCACCATCTGGGTTTTGCGCAAGAGACCTCCGCCATGCACGCGCACTCACGAGTCACCACTCCATCGCCGTGCATGCGCGAATCAGGCCACGCGCCAAACTTCAAAGGTTGGGAATCCTCATAATATCCCACATGGCTACGCGCCAAACTTAAAGGTTGGGAATCCTCATAATATCCCACATGGCTACGCGCCAAACTTCAAAGGTTGGGAATCCTCATAATATCCCACATGGCTACGCGCCAAACTTAAAGGTTGGGAATCCTCATAATATCCCACATGGCTACGCGCCAAACTTTAAAGGTTGGGAATCCTCATAATATCCCATATGGCTACGCGCCAAACTTAAAGGTTGGGAATCCTCATAATATCCCATATGGCTACGCGCCAAACTTTAAAGGTTGGGAATCCTCATAATATCCCATATGGCTACGCGCCAAACTTAAAGGTTGGGAATCCTCATAATATCCCATATGGCTACGCGCCAAACTTAAAGGTTGGGAATCCTCATAATATCCCATATGGCTACGCGCCAAACTTTAAAGGTTGGGAATCCTCATAATATCCCATATGGCTACGCGCCAAATTTAAAGGTTGGGAATCCTTATAATATCCCATATGGCTACGCGCCAAACTTAAAGGTTGGGAATCCTCATAATATCCCATATGGCTACGCGCCAAACTTTAAAGGTTGGGAATCCTCATAATATCCCATATGGCTACGCGCCAAACTTCAAGGTTGGGAATCCTCATAATATCCCATATGGCTACGCGCCAAGCTTCAAGGTTGGGAATCCTCCTAATATCCCATATGGCTACGCGCCAACCTTCAAGGTTGGGAATCCTCATAATATCCCATATGGCTACGCGCCAAACTTAAAGGTTGAGAATCCTCATAATATCCCATATGGCTACGCGCCAAACTTCAAGGTTGGGAATCCTCATAATATCCCATATGGACACACGCCAAACTCAAGGGTTGGGAATCCTCATAATATCCCATATGGACACACGCCAAACTCAAGGGTTGGGAATCCTCATACCACATGCTCATGCACCACATATGCTCACGCATCACATATGCTCACGCATATTACACGTGCTTACGCATCACATGCTCACACAAAACCAAAGTCTACGCGCACGCGCATGCAACATCTGCACGTGGCGCGGGACATAAAGTAGCTCGTAAGCCGCCTCACGCGCCAGCTCCACTATTATTACAGCTCATAAGACGCCTCGCGCGCAAGCTGTTATTATTCTTTTAGCTCGTAAGACGCCTCGCGCGCAAGCTGTTATTATTCTTATAGCTCGTAAGTCGCCTCACGCGCAGGCTCTATTGTTCATACAGCTCGTAAGACGCCTCGCGCGCAAGCTTTTATTATTCATACAGCTCGTAAGACGCCTCGCGCGCAAGCTGTTATTATTCTTATAGCTCGTAAGACGCCTCACGCGCAAGCTTTATTATTCACACAGCTCATAAGACGCCTCGCGCGCAAGCTGTTATTATTCTTATAGCTCGTAAGACGCCTCACGCGCAAGCTTTATTATTCACACAGCTCGTAAGACGCCTCGCGCGCAAGCTGTTATTATTCTTATAGCTCGTAAGACGCCTCACGCGCAAGCTTTATTATTCACACAGCTCATAAGACGCCTCGCGCGCAAGCTGCTATTATTCTTATAGCTCGTAAGACGCCTCACGCGCAAGCTTTATTATTCACACAGCTCATAAGACGCCTCGCGCGCAAGCTGTTATTATTCTTATAGCTCGTAAGACGCCTCACGCGCAAGCTTTATTATTCACACAGCTCATAAGACGCCTCGCGCGCAAGCTGTTTTTATTCTTATAGCTCGTAAGACGCCTCACGCGCAAGCTTCATTATTCACAGCTCATAAGACGCCTCGCGCGCAAGCTGTTATTATTCTTATAGCTCGTAAGACGACTCACGCGCAAGCTTCATTATTATTATAGCTCGTAAGCCGCAACTCGCGCAGGCTCCATTATTATTATAGCTCATAAGTCGCCTCGCGCGCCAGCTTTATTATTCTTATAGCTCGTAAGCCGCCATGCGCGCAGGCTTCATTATTTTTATAGCTCATAAGACGCCTCGCGCGCAAGCTTTTATTATTCTTATAGCTCGTAAGACGCCACGCGCGCAAGCTTTATTATTCATACAGCTCATAAGACGCCTCACGCGCGAGCTGTTATTATTCTCACAGCTCGTAAGACGCCACGCGCGCAAGCTTCATTATTATTATAGCTCGTAAGCCGCAACTCGCGCAAGCCAGAGCCTATGCGCAAGACCTCAACACGTCACCATCATGAAAAAAATCTCCCAAAACTCAGACAATAAAGACAAGGCCAAAGAAAAGGGAAAAAACCGCCTCATGGCCTAACACACCTCATAAAGTCCAGCGCTCCACCTAGACGCTTGCGCGTCCAGGAGCAACACTGGACTTGGGGGGGGCTTGTAGGGGTATGGTACTAAACCCGGTTTTACGACCCTAAATTTATTATGTTTGGCTTATTTTATTATATGGACTAATACAATGTTATTGGGCTGAGAGGGTTTTGTGGAGGTAACCCTAACTGGGCTAGGCCCATTAGGGTATCATGATGGTGGCCATGAGACTCTCTATATAAGGAGGTCTCCACCTCCTTATTATAGGGTCATGCTCAATAAGAGCCACCACCACTTTTTTGTGTCTGTAAACAAGAGATCTTAGGATTTCTTAGCAGTCACCTCCACACCCCCGAAAAACCATTGCAGGTCTCAAGCAGCTGGAGAAGAAGATCAAGACGTGGTTCGTTCATCTCGAAAATCCGTGGAAACATCGTCATGGATCAGGTCAGATTCATTTCATGCTTCGACAATTATATTGTTTACACGCTCATTTGTAATCACTAGTATAAAGACTATTTAATATTCAAACATGGTTGTAAAGCCATGTAATGGGCATAACAACATGCATATTCAAGATAAAGCCACGGTTGTAAATAGGGGTGTGCAGAAAACGGGTTAGACCCGCCAAACCCGTGAACCCGGTTCAAGTAACACGCGAAACCGAACCGGTAGTAGCATATATATCCGGGTTCCGGTTCTGTAAATCAAAGACAACCGGGAAACTTTCCTGGCATTTTATCGAGCAGTTGGCGTGCACATATTAAAAAGAAAAGATAAGTTAAACACACCTGTTGTTGCTCGATTGGTATTGAAGCCATGTTGTCGTCATCGTTCGATTCGCCGAGTTCTTGCTCAACACTGTTTGCTGGATCGGGTTCTTGATTCGACATCAATCTTGATTACGATATTTATTTTATTCGAAGTAGAGGGTTGATTGAAAAGAAGATAGGATAACGATATGTTCTTGATTAGCAGCAGATGGTTGATTGAAGAAGAAGAAGAAGAAGAAGAAGTTAGGGTTGATAGATTTGGAGATTCGTGATTGTGAATCCCCGTTTTTTAAAAATAATTTTATTTTATTATTTAAAAAAAAAACCTATATTACATGCTATCCGGATAAAATATCTAAGATTGGAACAAAAATAAAAGTTTAATAACCTGATTGGTACAAAAGATTTTATCAGTGACCTGATTTGAACAATTTTAAAACTTGATTACTATTCTATAAAGTAAACTCTATAAAATTTTATTACCAATATTTATGTGTTGGTATCCAAACTCTAGTGACATGCACAAATTGCATTATTATTGTTACCTCAAATAAAAAAAATCCTAAAATGCTCTCAGAAAAATTGTAAATATCCTATAAAATAAATTCAAATCAAAATAAGATACAAAATGTTATCGTGTATTTAAAAGCTAACAAAATAATTCCTTATCATTAACAAATGAGTTACATTTGGTTTTAGTTTGAGTGATTTAATCATATTACTGCTTTTAATAAAAAAAAAATATCATTTTCCATTTCTTAGTCAAGTTATGTCACTTTTGCCTTAATCTCTTCCACATTGTTAACCAAGTAGCATAATCCCGTTAAATAGACGTATTTTATGATTTTTATAGGATTGATATAGACAATCAATGTTTAATGCATCTCAATAATAGGAAAAGATAAATTACTAGTTATGATTTATATGTAGTTATCACACCGTATCTTAATGATCTTAAAGACTAACCAATAACACAAAAAGCTAATGTTTTAAAAGTAGGTTGTGGTTCTTCAATCTAGTTGTTTTGTATAGTCAAAAACATTTTGTCCAACAAAGGTTGAATACGAGCATAGCAATGACAACTATAATTTTGATTTTCATGGGTTTTATTTGTTCTCTACTAGTACTTTAGTTCATAATCAAACCAAAATACATGACTCTTTTTCAATCGGTCCAATTTCAAAACACTAAATAAAAACAAACAAAACTAAATTTACTATAAATTTTAAAAAGAAAATTATAGTGACACTATCATAATCAATTTCAACAATGCCAAATTTTTAACTTATATCTTAATGAATCATCATCATCATCGTACTCAGTATATCCCACCAATAGCAAAGCTATGTTAGGGTCTGAGGAGGGTAAGATGTAGACAGCCTTACCTCTACCCCATAGGGATAGAGAGGCTGCTTCCGGTGAGACCCCCGGCTCGATAGTAGTTTTGCATCAAGCCTTGGACATAAAGCACATAGCACTCAATCATCGGGATACCGGCTGATTGGTGCATATACCCTCGTCTTTCGGCTATCAATGCCACCACATGATGCCTGATTAACCTTCCGCCACTTTTAACGTTATTTTCACGAGATTAGTAAAATAAAGTCAAAATTAGTGCAATTTCACTTTTGCTCACCCGAGGGTTTACACATATATACATAATATGCACGCACCTCAAGCAGGGCGTTTATATCTTAATGAATCAAAACCTCAAATTCTGATTAATTTAATAAAAAAAATAATGACACCATTCGAAGTTTCGAACCATCATCCGAGCTTTCAAAACACTAAACAAGAAAAATAACAAAACAAATTCATAATTTACTAAATAATTTGAAAAAGACATTCAAAAGCGACCTTACTATAACCACATCAACAATTCAAAACTTTTAATATTAATTAACCAAAACCTAACATTTTGATTAATTTAATCAAAACATATAATAAGACACATTCAAACCATTCAACTATTCATCCTTCACCATCTCATCCTCTTTATTATTATTACTATTAACCTTAACGGCGTTAGTCCCACACTTAACGGCAGTAAATTCACCCTTCAAATTATCCAAACTTTTCCTTAACATCCCATTCTCCGCTCGTATAATCTCCAACTGTTTCTTAACCCCTAAAAACGCCTCCGCCACGTCACCATCCAACTGGCCCACTTTACCAACATCCCTACAATCCCCATGCGCCACGTGTTCGATCCCGATCTTGTTAATCAGCAAAACCGGAAGTTTCAGGAACGAAATGTCAACAATCGATTTATTACTATTACTACTACTATTACTCTTTTTCATCGAAAACGTCGTTGTTTCCTCCGTCGCCGTCGGAAGTCTAACTCCCCACCGGAGACTCAACCGAGCGTTTTTCCGCAACTGTACGGCCGTCGTGGCAGCCAATTCCACGTCGGATAACACACTTTTAACAACTCCGGCGGCCGGAGAAGTCAACGGCGAGTGTGTAAACTTCTTACCGGAATCAAACATATCCACCACGACCGGTGCGTCGTCGTCGGAACCGCCTCCGGTGACATTAACTTGCTTTCGAAACACCGACGATTGAGTTTTCTTCAACGAGAAGTCACCAAACCGCGGTTTGAAGTGTACAAAGAAGCTAGGGTTTTGACTTCCTCCTGTAAGATAATGGAAAATACTCGGTTGATTATTTCATTCAGTAGTAATTACAATATATAGAGATGCAATACAAACCTAAAAACTTAAGATAGGCATGTGGGCTCACACATAATGCATAAATAATATTGTCTAATACCTCCTCTCACTGTAAACAAACCGAACGTTTGGTGAACTGTTCGATGGGAAATTCGTTTATGCTCATTTATTTAATAAACGAACAAATACGAACAAAAAATTGTGTTTGTTTAATTAAACGAACAAACATGAACACATGTTTCGTTCGTTTATGTCCATTTGTTTATGTTCGTTTTCATCTTAATGGCAAATAACTAAACATTATTTGGAAAGTTATATACTTAATAGTTTTATATTTGTTTATTCGTGTTCGTTTAAGTGTGTTCATATATGTTCATTTACGTTTGTTCGTATATGTTCATTTATGTTAGTAAACTGTTCGTTTAGATTTTAAACAAACGAAAGCGAACATGTTAATGTTTTAAATAAACGAACACAAAATATGTGTTCGACTAAGTGTCCGTGTTCGTTCAATTCGTTTACGGACCAATCAACGGTTACAGCAAAAGGAAACTAAAAGCTCAAACTAGGAAAAAAACACAAAATAATAATTAAGATAAGCGTGCTTTGACCGTCTCAAATATCCAAACTTTTACCAACAAATCCATCTTTTACTTGATTTTACCATCCATACGGCATACTAATAATTAACGGTGCAAACAAGCCGAGTCGAGCCCGAGCTTGACCAGGCTTGAGCTTGGCTCGTTTACTGTTAATTAATTAATTTTTATATTTTATTCAATTAAAATTTAATATACAACATAATATATATTTTTTAGTTATTTTGTTAACTTATTAATTATTATATACATATATACACATGAATATGTATATGTGTGTGTGCATTTGTGTGATGATATATAGGGTAAGGTTAAAATGAAAATCCATTTGAGTTGTGAAAACCCGCGAAACCCTATGTAACATTGTTTTTTTTTTTTATGTTACGTGTAATATATGTTGTAACATTTAATACAAAACATCAAAACATAAAAAAAAAAATGTTTTGCTATTTTTTAACATTTTTTTACTAATTTTTATATATGTTTTAAGAAGGGAGAAAAAGTTATATTTATATTTACATTTTTTATTCAGTTTAATTGTGGACAATAAAATTTAAACATTAATTAAAAACATATGGTTGATAATGAGTTTCTAGAGTTTTCAGAAACTAAGTGGGTTTTCATTTTATAGGCTCGCGACTCACGAGCCAACTCGAGCTCGGTAAGTTAAGCTCAGGCTCGTTTATTAAACAAGCTTACTTTTAGACCCGAGCTCATTTAAGCTTGGCCTGATTGAGTTTTCTTCACGAACCGATCTCAGGTAGCCCTCGAGCAGCTCGCGAGCAGCTCGACTCGTTTTGCGTCCTACTAATAATACATAATAATAATATAGACTAATACCTCCGATATAACTAAACTCGGCACTCATATTTAAAGCACTCGAAACCGGAGACCCAAAGCTTCCGATTCCGGTTTTGAACACGAGACTAAACGGATTGGACGCATCATTTGGACGATACGCGAGCTTCACGGACGGACCGGATTCGAAGAACGTGGCGAGGTTCAACGACAGCTCTTTTGATTCTCCGGCAACGATGCCGGATTGGAACGGCAAGCCGAGAATGTTGACCGGCACTTTGGCTCTGAACAGAGGCTTTTGATCCTCTCGAAACTTCATTGAAGCTTTCATGGCTGCCGTGGTGTATTTAATTTGACCAAAGTTTAGGGTTTTGACGGTGGTTAGGGTTTCTGTTGGTTTTCCGGCGAGAGTTTGGGGTTTATTGTTATAATTTATACACACATTTGGGGGAAATATGTTGTATATTTTGTCATTATTGTAAATGTTTATTGACTATAAGCACCCTTGGATTTGTATTGGTGTGGAAGATGTGTTATGATATTTTGGGGATATAATTGTAATTGTGTGATGAGGTGGCAAATTAAAATTTTTAAAATTTTGAATTTTGTTTACGTTTTGGTAGGTTTAAATTTAAATATTTGGTTAATGAAACTGTAGATTTGGAAGGTGTGGGAAAATCAATGTTGTTGAGACCGGATGGGACCGGTTTGATCGGGATTCGGTCCGTCGATCGATTCGTTTCAATGTAGCTCGTTCGGTTTTTAGAAAAACTGCCGGTTTGAACCGGTTCAACGGTCCAACCGTGCAACCGGACCTGTTGAACTGATTTATTAAGAAAAAAAATTAGAAAATTCTTGTTTTTTACCATTAACATCATTTTTTAGACAAAAGTTGCTCGGCCCAGTTTATCGGTTCGACCGGTTGAACCAGTTGTCTATCCGATTCACTGTCCGATCCGGATACGAAAACATTGAGGAGAATTTACTCTATGTTTTGTCATTATATTACATCACTAGTTTTAGAGCCCATATCACACACAGGATAATTGAAATTATAAAGTTATAAGTAAAACAAATAATTACATAGCGTATATGAAAAAAAAATGTATTACATCTATGCTTATATCTATACAATGTGTACATAAATTGATTTTATTTATCACAAAATGATTTTTTTTAACGAACTTAATAAAAAATGTCCGTGCAAAAACGTATCCGAGAATGCTTCTTTCTATTGAAAAATTCATTCTCGGTGTCATATATGTATAACTGAAAGAATTTTGGTTATGAGCTAATTTCGGAAATAAGATTTTTCATACGATAGTAGTTCAAACCATTCAACATAAATACAAAATGAACGTTACCTTTATTGATATATTTAAATTGTAACAATGGATATTCTTCAAGAATTATGTTTTTCTGAGCTACACCATGAAAAATATTTTGATAAGTTTCAGAGGGCTTCTCGACTTTGTCATAATGACAACATAAAAAACAAATGTTAACCCATTCAATTTTGTGATTATTTTGTTTCATTTGAGCATAGTTTAGCATGTCATGCTTCCCATACAATGTTCTGATCACCATTGAAAGAAAAATTAATGTTAACATAAATATTTTTCAAATTTGAAAAAAGTTAAGCATTGATAGGCATGGGGGTGGCATGTCAAAAGTTTTCGCAATGTTTTCTTAAACTTTAATAGTTGAGGGGAAAATAGTCAGTTTGCCAAATCCCGAACATTTTGATTATTTTAAAAAACGCCCTTAAAAATAAATTTGAAACCCGAATCATGTTTAAAATTTCAACTTTCATATTTTTGACATTTTAAAGTCAACATTTTGAACCCATAACAAATTTCACGATAAATCTATTTTGCATTCTCAAAATTTTCATTTTTGACCTTAACAAATTTTGACCAAAATGTAGTTAACTTGTACCAAACAATATATTTACCAACTTTTGACCCATAAAATCAAATTTAAATTCCACAAAAAAACCCGAAACAATTTTTATTTGAGAAACATGATTTGTTGTTAACTTTTGGAATTCACCTAGTATTTTGAATATATAGTAAAATAATATGCTAATAATTATATTTTTAAAAGGACATAATTACAAATTTTGTCCTTTAAAATAAGACGAATTACGGTTCGTATCCTTTTCTAAGTTTCCTTGCAGGCGGTGTACTTTAAACTTTTTTTTCCTACAAGTTTTGTCCTTTACGCTAACTGGGTTAGAAAAAGTCAGTTAAATCCCATCACGTGAGGCGCATGTGAGGGTACTTTTGTCCTTTCATATATCTCTGCAACTAAACCTTGTATCACTCTTCCCCCTCCCTCTCAATCGAATCAATTCCCGGCGATTAAAAACCCGACAGTTAAACCCTAAACCCTCGTATCCGACTCGACTCAACAACCCGACAGTTAATACCTTAAATTGCACATCATTCTCAAAACTTAAAAACGTAAGATGGATGATCCTCCTCCTCCTCGATTCTACATTCGTGAAGCTGATGAACAATCAAATGCTGATGCGTTTTATGGTAAGTTAAAACTTTAGGGTTTATAATTGGGTTTATTTAACTAACAGCTGTTTAATCATGTTTGTGTAGTAAATAATCCATATTTTTTCACGATCAAGATGCACCATGGTGGCAGTTTCACTAAATTTCCTGGACGGGTTTATAAAAGAGCCGTTGTCCATTTTGTTGACATGCTAGATATTGACAAGTTTTCAGTTCACGAGCTTGATCGAATCTTGCTTGAATTATCCTATCATACAAATAAGGTTAGATTCTACCATTATGCAGTACCGGGTTCATAATTGGATTGGGGGCTTAGAGCTTTGGGAAGTGATGATGATGTTAGGGGATTTGCTAAGTATATTGGAGCTTTTAATCAGTTAATGAATGTGTATGTTGAGCATGAGTTCACCTCTGTACACACATACTTCTGCTCACCCTCAAAGTTTACCATTGAAGAGATAACAGATGAGGAGTTTCTTGCAAGTGAGGTCGTACTAGATAAAGCAAACTCAGTTAAGAAAAGGTTGTTGTTGGAATGGCAAGATAGCACAAATGAGGTTGTTGTTCAAAAGATAGTTGTGGAACAAGACAAACAGGATGCAAATGTGAATGTTCAAGAAGAGAATAATGTTGGTGTTGTTGAACAACAAGACCAGATTGATATATGTCATGAAAATCCAGAATTTGACCCTATGTTTGGAGAGGATGCTTTTGGTGTGCAACCTACAAATGAGTTGGAGATTGATTACAATGGTGATGTAGATGGAGGTGGATATGGTGTGCAGCCTACAAATGAGGTGGATATGGATTACAATGGAGGTGGGGATGGAGGTGGATATGGTGTGCAGCCTACAAATGAGGTGGATATGGATTACAATGGAGGTGGGGATGGAGGTGGGGATGAAGATAGTGAAGATTCTTCAATTTCAGATGAAGAAAGTGGAGATGAGTCTTCAAGTTCAGATGAAAGTGGAACTGATGATAGTAGGGATTCTAACTATGAAATGAGATATGAGAGTTCTGATGATGATGAACATCTGGAGGGTTGTCCAGTTAAGAAACCAAAGAATGTGAAGAAATCTAAGAACAAAAAGAAATCTAAAAATGTTAAGAAAACTAGGGATGGTGATGAAGATTCAGAAAGTGATTCTAGTGACTTCAACTATGAAGATGGTGAAACACATGATGTAGATGTAGATATGAGGGATTTCAGACTGCATACTGATTTTGAAGTTGAACAGCAGGATGCAAATTGTAGTTTAGAGGTTTTGGACATAGAAATGGATGATGTGATGTTGGATAATGATAGGATGTATAATGAGAAACAAAGAAATGAGGGGGACATGGATTATCTTTTCCATGTGGGACAAGTTTTTGGTACAAAAGCAGAGGTGAAGGATATGATCAAGGCACATGCAGTTGAAACAAGAAGACAAATTAGGATAAGAAAAGATGATTTGGTAAGGGTCAGGGCTGTGTGTGAAGGAGATATGGAAGATGGGTCCCACATGCAGGGGGTTGGATCTATCAGTGCTAATAAAGATGAGGGACCAGTCCAGAAAAGTATTGGGGGTAGGGGAAAAAGGAAAGACCCACTTGCTATTAGATGCCCTTGGGTACTGTTGTTGTCATACCAAAAGAGAATAGCTTCATGGAAAATTACAAGGTTGATAAATGAACATAAATGCCTTCAATCTAGGGAAATTTATGCTTGCACAGCCGGGTTCCTCTCAAACCATTTGGTTACTGATCTTCAAGATGACCCAAAGCTGAAAGTTAAATCCATCAAATAAAGGTTTCAAAGGAGGTTTGAAGTTGGTGTGTCTGAGATGAAAGCTTATAGGGCAAAGATGTTGGCCAGGGAACATATAATTGGAAATTTCAGAGGCCAATATGGGTTATTGAGGGATTATATTGAAGAGTTGAAGAGGACTAATCCAGATACAACAGTGAAGCTTGATTTAGAAGAATGCTCAGATCCAACATCTGAGACAAGACAATTCAAGAGGATATACATCTGTTTGGGGTCTTTGAAAAGGGGTTCAAAGCAATAGGTAGGGATCTGTTGGGACTGGATGGGGCTTTCCTTAAAAGTGCTTGGCCTGGTCAACTTTTAACAGCAGTTGCTCTAGATCCAAACAATGGATACTACCCTGTTGCATATGCTGTAGTTGAAGCTGAAACATTGAACTCTTGGTAATGGTTCTTGGAATGCCTTGGTGATGACTTGGATATAAACAACAGATCCAAGTTTACCTTTATGAGTGACAGGCAAAAGGGTATTATACAGGCTGTAGATAAGTTGTTTCATTCTGCAGAGCATAGGTTTTGTGTGAGGCACATTGAAGATAACCTAAGATCACTCTTCAAAGGAAAGCTTTTAAGGGATGCTCTTTGGAAGCTGGCTAGATGTACATCACCTACACAATATGAGAGAGAGATGAACAACCTAAAAAACTTGAACAAAAGGTGTCATCTTTGGGTATCTAAGATCCCACCAGAAACATGGTCAAGGTCACACTTCTCTGGTAAGTTTTTAATTTTGTATCATTTATTCTCTCATAACTTTCAAGTTTTGTCCTTTATCTGTTGTGTTTTGTTATAATAGGTAGAGCAATGTTTGATGTGTTGACCAACAACATGTGTGAATGTTTCAATTCAAAGCTGGTAGATGGAAGGGACAAGCCTATTATCACATTGCTGGAATACATCAGAGAATATGTGATGAGGAAGATTGTTACTGTGTTGAAGGTAATTGATAGGTCATCAGGGTTACTAACACCATATGCTACACAAATTATGGAGTCAGTGAATAAGGAAGCAAGCAGGTGAGTTGTATGTGAATATTTACTTGTCTTGTAAATGATGTGAATGGTTTACATATTTGGATGATAGGTACTATGTGCATTGGAATGGTGAGGATCATTATCAGGTAACAGGTCCATATGGTGATCAGTGTGTAGTGAACATGAGCACAAGTACATGTGCATGTAGGAGATGGGAGATAACTGGGATACCTTGTAGACATGTGGTGGCATGTATTTGGGTGAAGGGTGCACATGACAGATCTGTTGGCAGGCCAGAAACATTTGTCAAACCAATTTACACAATGGATAGGTGGAAGGCAGTGTATAGCTACAAGGTGTATCCCATCAATGGTATGAGTATGTGGCCCACATCACAAGTCCCAATCCAGATCACAGCTCCTAAATTAAAAAAGCAAACTGGAAGGCCAAAGAAATCAAGGAAAAAGTCAGCAGTGGAAAGGGAAGATGGTGGTTCAAGGAAAAAGTCAAAGGTTGATGCAAAGGGCAAGGGAAAGGCTGTGGAGGGTGAAGGCCAGAAAGTGAAGGCAGTGAGAAAGACAAAGCCAAAAGGATCAAACACTTGTGGGACATGTGGTCAAAAGGGTCACAACAAGAGATCATGCATGAAAAATCTTGCTGATTAATGTGCCTACTGTTTGACTGTTTTTGTAGTTTTTATGACTTTATGGTATGGATATTTTTAAGTTGTTAGACTTTTTTTGAAGTTTTTCATGGTATGGATGTATTAAGTTGTTGTCTGGACTAATGTTACTTTAATTTGTTGACTTTAATATGGTTGATTAATGTTTAGTAGTTGTTAAATGACAAGTAGCTTTTAATATGGTTGTTCATTATTTAACTTGGTTGTTGTTTGCATTTATGGTTGTTGGTAATGGTTGTGCATATGGATCTGCAGATGGATCGGATGTTACTTATTTTAAGGGTTTGGACATATTTGCCCTTGGATCAGATTTTACATAATTTAATGGTTTGGCAGATGGATGTTTGTGCAGATGACTCATTCATCTTTTTTTGCATATGGATCTGCAGATGTATGGATCAGATGTTACTTATTTTAAGGGTTTGGACATATTTGCCCTTGGATCAGATTTTACTTAATTTAATGGTTTGGCAGATGGATGTTTGTGCAGATGACTCATTCATCTTTTTTTGCATATGGATCTGCAGATTGATGGATCAGATGTTACTTATTTTAAGGGTTTGGACATATTTGCCCTCGGATCAGATTTTACATAATTTAATTGTTTGGCAGATGGATGTTTGTGCAGATGACTCATTCATCTTTTTGTGCATATGGATCTGCAGATGGATGGATCAGATGTTACTTATTTTAAGGGTTTGGACATATTTGCCCTTGGATCAGATTTTACATAATTTAATGGTTTGGCAGATGGATGTTTGTGCAGATGACTCATTCATCTTTTTGTGCATATGGATCTGCAGATGGATGGATCAGATGTTACTTATTTTAAGGGTTTGGACATATTTGCCATTGGATCAGATTTTACATAATTTAATGGTTTGGCAGAAGGATGTTTGTGCAGATGATTCATTCATCTTTTTGTGCATATGGATCTGCAGATGGATGGATCAGATGTTACTTATTTTAAGGGTTTGGACATATTTGCCCTTGGATCAGATTTTACATAATTTAATGGTTTGGCAGATGGATGTTTGTGCAGATGACTCATTCATCTTTTTGTGCATATGGATCTGCAGATGGATGGATCAGATGTTACTTATTTTAAGGGTTTGGACATATTTGCCCTTGGATCGGATTTTACATAATTTAATGGTTTGGCAGATGGATGTTTGTGCAGATGACTCATTCATCTTTTTGTGCATATGGATCTGCAGATGTATGGATCAGATGTTACTTATTTTAAGGGTTTGGACATATTTGCCCTTGGATCAGATTTTACTTAATTTAATGGTTTGGCAGATGGATGTTTGTGCAGATGACTCATTCATCTTTTTGTGCATATGGATCTGCAGATGGATGGATCAGATGTTACTTATTTTAAGGGTTTGGACATATTTGCCCTTGGATCAAATTTTACTTAATTTAATGGTTTGGCAGATGGATGTTTGTGCAGATGACTCATTCATCTTTTTGTGCATATGGATCTGCAGATGGATGGATCAGATGTTACTTATTTTAAGGGTTTGGACATATTTGCCCTTGGATCAGATTTTACTTAATTTAATGGCTTGGCAGATGGATGTTTGTGCAGATGACTCATAATGGTAGATGACTTTACTCATTCTCTTGGTTTTACTCATTCTCTTGGTTTGTGCAGAATGGCAGATGGATGATTTTACTCATTCTCTTGGTTTGTGCAGATGACTCATAATGGGGGCTTAGAGCTTTGGCAATTGGATTGGGGGCTTAGAGCTTTGGCAGATGGATCTATTGGTTTATGGTTTATGAATGTTGTATATGGATGTGTAGATAGTGCACAATGTGCAGATTGTGCATGATGTGCAGATTTTGCATAATGTGTAGATTGTGCACAATGTGTAGATAGTGCACAATGTGCAGATTGTGCATCATGTGTAGATAGTGCACAATGTGCAGATTGTGTATAGAATCCATCCAAAAGTCCAAAATAAACTAACCAAATATCCAAATTAAATCTAAAATAAACTGATGATACATTGCTTAAAAGGGATCCAAAATTACATCCAAAATAAAGTCAAAATACATAATACTTAAACTGCATAAAGTCCTAAATTAACTAATAAAGTCAAAATACAAATAGTCAACAACTTCAAATTCAGTCAACTAGTTACATTTTCATTGCAATTACAATTGCAATGAAAATGATCCAACTAATGACCAATCTGTTCTTCATCTTCCTTGCTTGTTCTTTATAACTCTCTAAACTTTGTTCAACCATGTTTTTCGATTTCAATAAGCCCGGGATAATCTCCAATGCCCGTTCACACATTGGTGGGTCACGCCATCCAAGAAAGGGGCAACCCGATGTCTGGAAAATAGGAGAAACATGAAGTATAAACAATTGACTGGAACTTAAATCGAATTACACACTTACCATGTCCGGACAAGAGAAAAACCGACGACCTGGATTTCTATCAGTCCATGAAGTTCGAACAACTGCTACCTTGCCACAAACACAGTAAGCCATCATCAATTGAGCGCTGGTATTTGAATTTCGCATCGAGCCCTAATTGATTGAAGCCCTAATTGAGTCGAGTCGGATACGAGGGTTTAGGGTTTAACTGTCGGGTTTTTAATCGCCGGGGAATTGAATCGATTGAAGGTGGGGTTGGGTTAAAAAGAGGGGGAAGAGTGATACAGGGTTTAGTTGCAGAGATATATGAAAGGACAAAAGTACCCTCACATGCGCCTCACGTGATGGGATTTAACTGACTTTTTCTAACCCAGTTAGCGTAAAGGACAAAACTTGTAGGAAAAAAAAGTTTAAAGTACACCGGCTGCAAGGAAACTTAGAAAAGGACACGAACCGTAATTCGTCTTATTTTAAAGGACAAAATTTGTAATTCTGTCTTTTAAAAGTATATAGATATTATATAAATATAGTGCAAAAGAAAAATTAATAATTATTGATTTATTATATATATTAGGGTATATTAGTTTTGGAGGGAAAAAATTATAAGAATTAACCAAAATATGACAAATGTAAACATTTATTTCACTTTATTAGAATAGGTAGATGTTTATCGGTTATAAACACCTTTGGATTTGTATTGGTATGGAAGACGTGATATGATATTTTGGGGGTATAAGTGTAATTGTGTGGGTTGAGGTGGCAAATTAATTTTTTTAAAAATTTTTGAATTTTGTTAACGTTTTGGCAGGTTTATATTTAAATATTTGATGAATGAAATTGTATATTTGGTCCATTGGGAAAATATATTCTATATTTTGTCATTATATTATATGTTTATATGAAATGTTTATTGACTATAAACATAGTTGGATTTGTATTGTTATAGAAGATGTTTTATGATATTTTGGGGGTATAAGTGTAATTGTGTGGGTTGGATGGCAAATTAAAAGTTTTTAAAATGTTGAGTTTTCGGGAAAAAAAATTGAGTTTTCCGGCCAAAACCGTTTTTCCAGCGACGTGAAACTAACGACGTTAGGATTCTGTTAGTCGCGGACCGTTAGAAACAAATACTTTAAAAGTTGGGACCATTATTAGCCAATTCATTAGTTGGGACCAGCAGTGACCAAAAGGCAATAGCTGAGATCATTAAAAACCAATATACCTTCAAAAAAAAAGAGAAAAAAAACACAAAAAAATCACCTTTAAATACATAGTTAAGTACAAAACATTGTTTATTCACAACAGTTTCACTAAAAATCACTGGATTTTCTCTTTCATATACTGATAAATAATACTTTTACATATTTATCATTACATTTTCTTTTTTAATCATTCACAACCATTTTCAAATATATTGTTCATCCAAATTTACTTATCTCTTTAAAATTTTCTCTCTCCTTCACTTAAAAATCTCTAAAAAATTTAAAGATTTATCTCATAACATTTTAGATGAGCTGTTGCGCACATAATGTATATGATTTAAAACTAAAAATTATGTTGATAATCAAACTTTATTTATTACTGGGTTACATTCAATTCAATAATATAAGATTACATTATATTCAAAAATATAAGTATTTATGTGGCTTTTATACTTAATTGCCATTAATCTATATCCTTTACATCTAATAATTTAGTTGTCACCATCAATGAACATATGAACAGTAGTAATCTTTTTAACAATGGGCTGTAATATATCTATTCGGCTCAACTATACTTCAATGAAAATTTAATGGTTAAATTACAGAAAACGATTAATTTTATTAATTGGAAAAATGATCGACAGACCCATTCTAGTTCCACCCATAACCATCATCTCTCGTCCGAGATGCAAACCGAAACCACAAACCTCAACTAGAAACGGAGGATCGAACACCTGAATTGTAATAGACAGATATGTTTAAGTTAAATGAACTCGTAACAATTAAATACAAAAATAAATATTAAACCGCTAAAAGTTGAAAAGTGCGTGACGATCCTTTTTCCATGTAAACTTTTTATTAGAAGTTATTTGGTTTGTGACTTTAGAATGGGCATCTAGCATCTTTCGTTGACATATGAAATACTATATATATAACGTTTGAGTCTAAAATACCGTAGCAAAATAGAAGAACAAATGGGAAGTTCATTATGATATTTCAAAATAGGTCCGGTAAAGACAAGGGACAACAACTTACGCTAAAACTTTTTTTTTGAATGATAAAACCGTTAACACTGAAAACAAAGCCAAGGTTTTTGACATTGATGAATAGTAGTACACGATCCACTGAACTTTTTTAAAGAACGCAATATTTTTTAGGGCAAAAGACCAAAATGTATTAAAAGCAAAGCAATAAAAACATATTCATCCTTATCATAGACTTTCTTATTCTTGGTAACTTTTTCTTCTTCTGCCTTCAACACAATCTGTCTAGCCAAGGACAGACATATGAAGGAGCTAGCTACCCTTCAAATTTACCGATGAGTGCACATTTTTTTTATTTTATATATTAGAAATATTTGATGAAATATTAGAATACCCTTAGATTCAAAAATCCTTTTTTGCTACCACTAAAATTTCCTTATAAATCCGCCACTTTGCCTACCAACAAACCTGTTATCATTAAGTCTGACAAGAAGAGGGGGGGGGGGGGGGGGCTCAGTAATGTCTACACAAGCGTGCTTCCCCTCGTTCATCCAAACAAAAATACATTCACAGGCTAGAGAGTAAATCTCCCTTCAACCGGATCCAACAATAAATTCACACAAACCCGTTATCATTTACACGTTACATTTATTAAGAAATGAGAGATTCTGTTCTAGAAGAATTAAGAACTTCAAGTATCACATTTTGTTTTATCACATTACATATGTTTTAAAAGCTTTATTATAAATTAAAAACTGTATTAAATTATTATTAATAATAAATATAAATCTCCCATTTGTGGCCTACTGGTAGACTCAAGTTCGAATCTCACTCGTGCTATTTTTGGGTGGATATTGCCAATAAAGGATTTGAACTAGGCATTGTGCAAAGGTTGTCAGTTCAAACCCTAATTTCACCCGGGTTTTCGTCCCACCGTGTGTTACGTTAGAGAGTTATGCTTTTGTGGTGTCACAACGACTGTCAAGTGGCAGTCAGCGGTACGATTTCCTGGAGAAACAGCCAAGCCAAACTCAAAAGCCAATATTAAACCGGTTAAGACAACATAGTTTTGCCGTTTTAAAAATAATAATAATAATAATAAATATGATCCTAGATAAACATTAATTATTCCCGATTCTTCACCCTGGCAACCCCGAAAAAACCCCAAAAAGCAAAGGGCAAATTCGTAATCACAAGTGACACCCCTGTTCACACAACCGGTACCTTGCTATTCATTCACTAAACCGGTTACCTTATATAATAATAATAATAATAATAATAATAATAATAATAATAATAATAATAATAATCAAACCCAACCCAAACCCATAACCATTCCAAACAAAACTAATAAACCAAAACAAAACAAACAAAACATAACAAAAACAAACATCAACACATGAACCCTTCAATAACCAAACCATCACCGGACGACGACACGCACCACTCACCGGTTCCGGCCGTTTCATCTCCGGTTCCGGCGGTTCAGTCTCCGGTTCCGGCATGGGGCACATGGGAGGACCTGTTACTAGCCTACGCCGTTAACCGCTATGGCTCCAAAAACTGGGACTCCATATCGTTAGAGTTACGTAAACGTAGCTCTGTTGTGAACATCACTCCGGTTTATTGCGAACAGAAATACGATGAACTTAAACGCCGGTTCACTGACCAAAACGACGTCGTTATGGACGAATTGAGAAAGTTACGTGTCTCGGAACTGGAGCGTGAACTCCGTAATTACGATCTGTACATCACGTAATTATTATTATTATTATTATTATTATTACTATTATTATACAGATCTGTTATGAATCTAAATATCTAATGTTTTGATGAATTGATTTTAGGTCTTTGCAGACGAAGGTGAAGAGATTGACGGAGGAGAGTGAGAAAACCGGTGACCGGAAAACGACGGATGCGGCGGAGGACACGGCGGTTTCCGGCGAGGAGAATGATTCCGATCGGGAGAATCAATCGGTTAACGGATCTAACGGAAACCTAGAAATCGGTAACGGAAGTGGAAACGGAAACATTAACGGTAACGGAGGGGTAACGGAAAACGAAAGAAATGACGTGGAGGCGGTTTTAATACCGGTTCGGGAGGGAAAAGGTAATGGAAATGGACCGGAAGGAAGTGAACCGGTGAAGAGTGAACCGGAGTCGGATTTACAAAGCTCGGCTAGTGTTAAGTCGATTAATGACAGGATGCCACGTGGCACCAAGGAGGATGAGGATCAGTCTACGGATAGTGTGCCGGTTCGATCCTTGCCGTTGGTTGATTTTTTGCATAAGGTTCAGAAGGCCGGCTCGGTCGTGCTTGAGCGGCGGCTTGATCGACAGGTTTGGTATTATGTTTTGGACGTTTTTAAAAGAGTTTCCGGTTTAAAGTACGGGTTGAGTATAATGAAACATTTAGTCTTTAAAGCGTAAAAAATTGAAATAAAAAAAAGGAATAATGGTATGTACGGTTTGTTTTAATGTCCCGTCAAAAGAATGAGCTTTCCGGAAATATCTAAAAAATGATTGTAGGTGATTTATTATGTTTTTTATATTTATTTTAGGTTAATATAGTAAAAAGCTAATATATATATTTTTTCTCTTAAATATATAAAAAAAGTGCTTAACAAAAATTTTTGACCTATTAAATTATATAATTATGTAAAATTAAATTACTTAATAATATGAAAAAGACATTAAAGTTCACTCAACCAAGTTTTCTACATATCTATTATAGGGTTAATAATATAATAAAAAATAACATATTTTATGTTTTTAAAAATACTTTTGATGTATTAAAGTTTATGAAAATGCCAATAAAGCATGTTAAAAATAGTAAAAGTCCTATTTTAGAATGCGTACACTTTTTTAAAGTAGTTGAATTTATGATTTTTTTTCTAAATAAATAACAATACATTACTTTTTAAAATTAGTCAAATTACGCATAATGCATATAATCTTATTTTGGTCGCTTAAAGTTATAACGAGTCATTATTTTAAATATTTACATAGATGGATCGAAATATTTTTGCCTTTTTTTTAATGTTTTCGGAATTTAATGCATAAAAAAATTATTTTTATAGATTTTTTCATAATAAAAGGGTAAATTCATGTTGGTCTTTTTAAGATGTTAACTCTTTATTTTATTGAAATGATATTAAAGTACATTAAGCTTTCATAAATAACAACATACCTCGTCATAAATATAAAACAAATAAAATTATAACTTTTGAAAACACAAAAAAAAAACGTACATCATGTGGTTAACCACGAGTCACATTATTACTATTTAAATATTAAAAGTTCCAAAAACCTCCGTTAACGTGGATAGAGAGATTGCTTCCGTCCAGATATCCTCTCGACGTCATAAACACGACAAGTATAAGAAAAAAGCTACTATTAACAAAAGAAGTAAAGAACTTAGTAAAGCAAAAATAAACATAAATAACATCACAAAACAACTACATTATGTTTGCAGGAAAAGATGAGGTACAAGAACTTAGTAAAACAACACATTGATTATGAGACACTACAAACCAGACTCAAACAAGGCCAATATTCGGACGGCAACGATAAATTCTATCGAGACCTTCTTCTACTCGTCGCCAACGCTCGCATATTCTTCCCTAAACAATCCATAGAGTCGACTGCAGCCGTTGACCTTCGACAACTTATTCTAACCGAAATGTCCTCCAAGAAAAAACACAAAACCGACCTAAAACGACCCGATTCGTCCCTTCTCAAGCCCAAATTATCCGGACCAATCGTCGTTTGTAGAAAACGAAGCTCGATAACTGCTAAACAAACGGCCTCGAAGGGTTCGGGTTCGAACCCCGAGAAGTTAAGCGAACAAACGGGCTCGGGTTCGTTTACGCTAAATAACAAAAAGAAAGGGAAAATGCCCGTTACCGAACCCGAACCTGAAACGAAACCCGAGAAGAAAAAGAAGCTAACCGAAGCCGAGGAGAAGAAACAAAGCGCCGCGAAGTTTTTGAACCGTATGAAGCGGTCCAATGAGTCATCGGATCAAGCGGGTAAGAAGAGTTCGGGTTCGGGTGGAAAGCAAGTTAAAGAGCAAGGGAGTCCCGGGAAGAGAAGCGTCGGTCGGCCGCCGAAGAGGGCGGCAGCAATGCCCGTGTTGGGAAAACGCAACCGTGAATCGTTGGATTCCGAGTCGGGTTCGAAACAGACCAAGAAAAGATCAAAGAGGTGATGTAGTGATGTTAGTATTATATATGTTTTCAGGTTATATGTTTTTAGCCTTTTAGGTATGATTTGAAAGTTAGTCTTAACCTTGTTGGTTTGTTTTCCATGTTGTGTTACATTTGACATGTTGGTTGTTTTGGTAGTTGATATTTAAGAAATTAGCAACCTTTTGTTTTTTAATCTGTACTTAGTTTAGGTAGATGATGAATCACATTTCACGATAAATGACAAAACCGTATGGCTGGCAAATCGTATACTGGGTTAGAGACGACGCGATTAATACAAACATTAAACATAAAAACGACTTGTTTAATGTGGTATTGGTAATTTGAGCGTTACTTATATGGCTTATGTTTCAAAGTTGATAAATAATGAACCCCATGCTTCTAATTTTAATTATTAAAGAAAAAGTATAATATTACGAATTATACCTGAAAAACACTAGTTCAACCTTGGTCTAATCGCTTAGTCCTTTGGTTGAGATCAAGTATTTCCCAAAGGGGGGGTTAAGTGCAATCCGGCCAATATGAGTGTAAGCACCTGCAAAATAGAACATCTTGAGCTCATTACGAGAATGAGGTGAGGGGTCTTCTCGTAACCACCCTTCGGCGTGAGAATCAGTATAGAAGACTGAGTGAATAGTGAATACCAGTTATCGCGGAGCACTAGTGAGTGTTCTCGCTTTAAAGTTTAGATCTTTTTATCGTTGAGGTTTGAGTGATATTTATAGCCGGATTGGAGGGGGGAAGGTGTAGGCCGCCCGCCATATCAGGAATTCCATCAATCAGAGCATTTCCACGTGCGCCCTGAACGTTGGTGGGTAAAGTAGTTGACTGATGGTGATGTTTTGTAC
Organism: Bidens hawaiensis; assembly: GCF_021521415.1. NCBI lineage: Eukaryota > Viridiplantae > Streptophyta > Magnoliopsida > Asterales > Asteraceae > Bidens > Bidens hawaiensis. The sequence continues at coordinate 340,317 of NW_027491480.1, forward strand.
CATGTGGTACTATTAGTTGTGTGTTGTCATTTTCTTATTGGCTAGGCGTTCCTTTCAGTAAGATACTTCCTTTTTGCAATATACTTAGGAAGATATTTGACGCTACATTTCTCAATGTGTCAGAGAATATTTGATGCCTGATAGGATGTATCATAGCGCCTAAAGGTGCGGTTTACTGCATGGATAGGTTTGGCACCCTATCTCTTTAATACCTTTTTACTAAACAAGTTTAATGTGTCCAAATGGGTTCTCAATTTGTCACTCCTAAATGGCAACCTTTAAACATGTTACATATTACATTGAAGGAACAGAGTAAGTTAGTAATATGTATTTGTTTATATATCTTTTAATCACACCAACACCATGTTAATAACTAATAACATATATATCAACTTAAAAACTTATAAAAATGAAGGTCATAATATATTGAATTTTGTATACATATCATTTATATGCAATTTGCATGTTAAGTAAGCTTACAACAACTAGTCACCTACTTTAATCCCAATCATATTATTTTTTGACCATATAAAAATCAAATAACTCTCAAAGTTAACTTTACAAACACATCAAACCACTTTAATGGAATCAATCGACATGATCAATGCCACATAAAGGAAAGTCTTTAAAGGGATTGGATTATGCAATTTGGCAACTATTCTTTGTTTCGTAAATATAGTCTTAACAATGATGGTCTAAGAATAGAAAATACGTAACGATACCGTATAATAGTAAATAACTTCAAAACATGATGCTTAATTATCTTTATATATTTTGACATAAAATATCCAATCGATTCAAATTTTGATTCTAAAACATATTTTAGATAATTAGGCATCGTATAGAAAAAATAGGTTTAAACTTTAAAACATGATGCCCAATTATCTGTATATTTTGACATAAAATATCTGATCAATTTAATATTTAACTTAAAACACTTTTTCAAAAAATTATAAAAATAAACAGGTTAAACTGGTCAACCTACAAACCTGTTAGCCAGTTAGGTCGACACGAGCATACCATCTTTAGCTAAACTTGTTAACCCAAAGCTTCTATTTTTTATTTTTATTTTTTTTGTTATGATCTTAGAAATTCGAACCTAAAATCTTATTTATATTTTCCCACTTTTGAGTTCTATTTTAACTTTTTAAGTACTTCCTTTTAATATGTTTTCTTAGTTGTAGCTGGGTTGGGCCTGGTTTGAACAAGTGGGAAAGTCCAGTCCAACTCATTTAGTAATGGTTTACTAACACTTAACAAGTCTTGCCAGTTGCCACATGATTGGAAGACCAAATATGCCCAAACCATGAAGCAAACGGATGCCAGACTGTTGTAGTAGCAGCAGTTTGGTTTCTGAGTTAAGTGCCATTTTAATACACGTGGTTTGTTCAATTACGCAACTTTAGTACCGTCTTTGAATTTATTGTAAATGCCCACCTTACTTTTCTAAAACTTGCAATTTTAATACTTTTTTCTAACCCCGTCTATTTTATCTGTTAAGTCAAGGGCAAATTAGTAATTTTGATTATTTTTTTATTTTCACTTTTAGCTAATTGCCATTTTCATACCCGTGGTTTGTTCAATGACGCAACTTTAGTACTTTTTTTTTGAATTTATTGCAACTTGATACTTTGATTAGTCTTTGATAGATATACAAACCAAAAGAGACATTATATATTATATATTGCAATTAAAAGATAAGTAAATACATGATAGAAGATGAAAAAAAAAACATGAAATGTATTAACATATTTTTTAGCCTTTTGTTCTTGATTGCCAATTTAGTAGCTCAAGATCCGAGTTCATCTTAGCCATTTTTCTTGCATTTTCTTTATGTGCATTGATTTTTTTTTTTAAAGTTCGGGTATGATAGCAGTAGCTTTTTAACACATCGGAGGATCAAGCCAGATTACAATCACACAACTTCGCACTTCTTAGTATAACATCAATTGAACTTGTAGATGAATAACGGTTGACGAATCACATGGACAAAACAATATATCGTAATTTATTGAACTTCAAGATGAACAATGGTTAGGGTTTGAAGGATCAATGAGCGCGAGAGGGGGGTTGATTTGTTCATTTAGGGTTAGAGATGATCTTCTAATTGTATTACGTAGTGCCTTTCTTGGTTTGCCTGTCTATCCAAAACTATTCAAAGTATCTACTTGCAATAAATTCAAAAAAATGTACTAAAGTCGCGTAATTGAACAAACCACAAGTATGAAAATGGCACTTAGCTAAAAGATAAAATAAATAAAATAATCAAAATTACTAATTTGCCCTTGACTTAACGGACAAAGAAACGGTGTTAGAAAAAAGTACTAAAATTGCAAGTTTTAGAAAAGTGAGGTAGCCATTTGTAATAAATTCAAATACGATACTAAAGTTGCATAATTGGACAAGCCACATGTACTAAAATGGCACTTAATTAACCCTTTAGTTTTTAACATTTCAACTTTATTTTTTGGTGTACAACTAGTTGGGGTTTTAACTTACTATTTAAGTTTAAAAACAGTAAAATAAAAGTGTAGCTAAACATACCCATCCTGTGTGTTTTTACTTGCTACACCTCTTCAACTTTTAAATCTTATTTTTCTTAAAATGCTTATCATCACCTCTAGCCAGTGTTTTAAAAACCGATTGGTTCAACCGGTTGAACTAGATTTCGGTGAGTAGCCCGGTATTTTGTACCCGGTATATTTGAGCGGTTTTATGGAACATCAAATCGCTCAGTTTTCAGAGAAAACCGGTTTAAAAGGCCACAATATTTTTTATGTTTCAGACCCATTTTTTTTTGTATATTTTACTTATTTAATGTGATTTTTGTATATTATGATTATATATTTACATGTAACTAAAACTTCTTATTTATTATTGTTAAAATAAAAGTACTTATACCCTTGTTGTCGCGGATGGCGAAGAGAGTGAATTTTATCTTTTAAGTGATCGCGAACTCGATGCGTATAACACTCCGGTGACATAAATCTATCGCGAGCCTTTAAATCAAGTGTTTTTGTATTGTTTTTCTTTGAAATATGGATTAAGTTTTGAATGGCATTTTATTATGACTTTAGTGTAATGGGTTACCGGGGATTTCGAAACATTCACTTACTTTTCTCAAAAACATATTCGTATATATGACCGAATGAAATATCTAAAAAATCACTTTTTTATAAAGCGAACATTAATTGAAGTAATTTATAAAGTGTTGTTTATGAATCAATTCTTTTTATTTTCAATCATCTACACAATTTTATGTATTTTAAAATATGTGTACTCTTGAATTAAAAATAACCGTAATACATCGAAAGCTTTGTGTTTGAGTTATCTTTAACGACAACCCGATACCAACAATTATTCTTCGTCAATGATGAGTAAATTATCGTCAAGTCGTTGATAATGTTATCAATAGTCAATTATATACAAGAAATACATAACTTTCGATCTTATATTAATTTATTATCGGGCGATTATCAAATACTTATCGACGAAGTATCGTTATGTTTAGTTGGAATCATCCTTGTCTCTTTGGGGACCATGCATGATGTAACACCTTTTTTTTCTTGCAACATGAAAGTGAAGTGTGCTTTCCTTGATTGCTCCTTTTAGTTTGTTTTATAAGTTTCCTATTTTACAACATTAAAGTCTTGGTAGGCTGCATTATAAAAATACACATAAAAATATATATAAATCAATATAAAATACTTGTTATTTTAAGATGATATAAAGCAAGTGATTTGAATATGAGAAGAGATTGATTGCTCCTTTAGCATTATAAGCTTTCAGTTTTCCAACATTAAAGTCTTGGTAATTACATTAGTAATATGCAGTTTTAGACCCTGTGGTTTGTTTAAATCTGCGTTTAATCAAGTAGTTTTAAATTTGTGATTTCGTCCCTCTGGTTTCGTTTCACTTGTAATTAAACCCGGTCCCACTAGCCCCGATAAGTATGGTCGTTAAACCCATTAGTGTGCCCCTCACATGAGGGGCAGTTTTGTCTTTTTTGTCCCCAAATAAACCCTGACCCTAATTCATAAGCTCCCTCACGTGAGAGGTGTATTTAGGGAAAAAAGGGCAAAATTGCCCCTCACGTGAGGGGTACGCTGATGGGTTTAATTACCAGACTTAACGGGGTTAGTAGGGTCGGATTTAATTGCAAGTGAAATGAAATCACAGCGACGAACATCGCAAATTTAAAACGATTGGACTAAAAGCGCATATTTAGACAAAACACAGAGACAAAAACCGTAGTTCACTCATTACATAATGTGTGTGTTTATTATTATTATTATTATTTCAAATATTGGAAGTCTCATAAACTTCTTCTTTTTGTTTACGTGAGTTTTCGGGGGGCGATTGGAAACTCGTCATTGCCTTACAGGTAGACTCGAAAACACGTTGTAAAAAATAAAAGAAAGTATGCATGATACATCATTTTCTCTTAATTAGTTGTTTACCAATTTGTTAGTTATGAGAACACGAATTACCAGGACATATAATTTATTTATTTATGTGACGTGACCCAATCTGAATAAAAAATTTTATTTAAACCTAATCAACAAAAAAATCCAAACAGCCAAAGGTAATTGCCCTCATAAAATTTTCTTAATGGTCTATCTCAAGTATTATTACGCACACAAGAACTACTACTAACACAATGAGTCAATAGGAAAGAAACTTGCATTATTATTTATTTATGTTTACCAAACCCCTAAACATTATTAAATTTTCATTTTCTAGAACATAATAATAACAAAAACTCAGTGTTCGATTTTTCTATAAGACTTGGTCATATTCGTTTATTTAAAAGTCTAACTGAACAAAGAAACAAACATGAACACCATATCCATTAGGGACTCATAGTTTTTACTTATCTAGGTTTTTTAAGTTTTTTTGAATTCTCCGGGACGGCTTTGGGCATTTAGTTTTCTTTTAAGGTAGTGTCTTTTCTTACATATTCAATGTGGTACAAGCTCTCACCCGGTTTCTTAAAAGGCAACTTTTAACATTGATATCTTATCAGTCTTGACTCTATGTTGGACACATTTTAACCGTTTGCGGAACTCTGACGAAGAATGCATGTAGTATTTTGTAATCATTATAATGGTCACATCTCATTATTTATAAACCCCTTTCACTTGTATTTCCTATCAAAAGTTATATTGAAGTGCACTAGACTCGCCTCATATGTATTAAGTATTAACTATTAATCATGTTATTGTTGGTTGATTAGAAAAATAGCATATGGATGATAGAGTAGCTAAAGAGACCAATTCAAGGGTAAACAAGTGTCACATGTATATGTATTAATGTTAATGGGTCCTACCTATTCATATATTTGTAAAGATCTTTTATTTTTATTTATCAACATTTCTATCTTCTAAGAGCATCTGCAACGGTGCTAATGGGACACCGTTCGAATCTAGCTGGAAACGAGCGGACTGAAGGTTGCCAGACTTTACCGATGTAGGGTTGGTTCTTGAATGCAATGTGGAAAGTAAAGTTTGCATGCATAAACTAGAGGCAGGCTCCACGTGGCAATTAATTTTCTTTTTATGTTTTATTGTCCGCAAAGAGAAATAGGTTTAGTGATGTTCGGCTTTTCCAACGAACACACTGTCTGCCCGTTTGCACAAATTAGAGGCGGACTCCACGTGGCAATTAATTTTCTTTTTATGTTTTATTGTCCGCAAAGAGAAATAGATTTAGTGATGTTCGGTTTTTCCAACGAACACACTGGCTGCCCGTTTTCATTCTTCTTTATATAATAACTATATTCGTTTTCAATATTTATATATGTATATTTGGATTTTAATTTTATTTGTTGTAAGAAAGTTAATAATTAATATAATTGAGATTTGATGATGAAATGGTTACACAAAGATAAATGATATGCTATAATCCGGTTTAAAAGCTATCTAGGTTTGGTGATACTAATTACCCATTTATTTCTTTATTATAAAATTGTTTCTTAATTATAAATAATATCTTTTTTTTAAATAAAATAGGATATTAATTTTTAATATATCCCTATTTTATAGGATTTTAATATCAAATATTTGATGAGATAATTTTTAATATGATGAGATGTTATAACCCGTTTAAGAGTTATATGGGTTTGGTGAGACCTTTACCCGTGAATTTGAGCCAAATGCGTGAGAAGCCTTCATTTACAAATAAAGCAATCTGATGGCTTGAGAGAATGGTTGTTTTATATTTTTCGTTTTTAATATTTACTTTTTGTATTTTAATTTTTTTTATTATACGAAAGTTAATAATATACTTAGGGTTTGATGATGAAAGGGTTTCATAAAAAAATGATATGTTATAATCTGTTTAAAAGCTATCTGGATTTGGTGACCCATGACCCGCTTATGTTTTTTACTATAAATTGTTTATTAATTATAAATAATATCTTTTTTTAAAAAAATTGGATATTAAATTTTAGTATATCCCTATTTTATAGGATTTTCCTATCAAATAATTAGTAAGATTAATTTTTAATTTAATGAGATGTTATAACCCGTTTAAGAACTATCTGGTTTTGGTAATACACATACCCATGAATTTGGGTTAAATCAATGAGAGGCCTCCATTTAAAAATCAAGCAATCTGGTGGCTTCCATAAAAAAGGGGTGCGACCATATCGTGACACGTAGGATTTTTGGGTTTTCGTTTATATATATTATAGATAGATAGATATAGATTTAAATATGGCAATTGCTTATTAGCTTTCTTATGTACCACTAACGAAAACAAAATAATTTGTATAAATTAATGTTTGCTGGAACCCACGATGGTAATTAATATATGTAAAAAATTTGGTTTTTCTTTAAAAAGCGTTCAATTTCTATAATGATTTTTCTTCATTTATTTTATTACAAAACAATTTGTATATATACAAACTACACAATTTTAGAAGCACAAAAATTGGTAACGGGAAGATAAAAAAAATTGTTTTGATTAGTCGTTAAGAAGATAAAAATACTATTTATTTCTTTAATCTAATTAAATACAAATGAGATATTAAAAAATATTGTAAAAGTAATTTGATATATGCTAAATAATTGTAAAAGTATGTGAAGATGTAGATAGCTAGGTGGAGGTTTGTGAGGTTTGTTGTTGTAGAAGATCGTGTGAGTTTTTAAGAAAAATTTAGAATTTGATGTGGCACTGATGTAACGGTTTGTGAAAGTTTGTTATCGTGGATGTTCTAAGTTCTAATAGTAGGATCACACTCTTAACCACATTTGCATTATATTTATAAGATAGAAACATATTATTCTATATATGTTGCTAACTATAATGCATCTAATAGACTAAAACCCTATGTTGAGAAGCAAACCAAACCTATCATAGCCATGCAAATGGTACCCTTTACAATTCACAAACTTCTAGCCATCATTTCTTGAAATCTTCTATCAGATTCTTGCTTCTCCAATGCAAACTTCTCATGACAATTCACTATAAATCTTTCTGCAAGATCATTGATCTCGACCTCAATGATTTCGCTATCAGTGTTCTTCTCTTCAAGCCAATGGAGGTACCCCGAGAGTTGTGACTCTTGTGCGACATCCTCTTCAAAAGAATCCCACTTGGGATCACATACATAATCGATAAAAGCGTCGTAAATCGAACCTTTTGGGACAAAATGGGAGGGGCTAGTGTTATAACGAAACCTAAACGAACCAATAGAGAGTTTCTTCTTGTTTTTGTTCTTCTTGAATAGCAAAGACACCAAGATTTGAATGTTTTTAAGACGCGCCTCTTCTACTATCTCAATGAGAACAGATTTAGCCTTCGTGAAAAGACGAGTGACACGAATTAGTTGAGAGAAGATGAATTTTTGGATTAGGGTTTTTGTTTTCATGGAGGTGAAGTGTGCATGGAGCTAGAAAATGATGAGAGCAAAAGTGATTTATTCATAGGGGATCTTTAATGTCCAAATATATTTCTTTTTGCCATTTTGTGTCTTTTCTAATCGAATATGTTTTAATATTTTTCTAATGAAGATTATTTTACTTTATTTTTTCTTATGAGCTTAATGTTATCTAAAATATTAACTATTTAAAATAGGTTATCCCTTACGCTGTGTTCTAGAGTTTCATTTAAAAAAGGAAAGGAAAAGAAATGAAAAGGAGAAATAGAAAAAATATGTTGTGTTCCCGAGTTTCATTTAAGAAAGAAAAAGGAAGGAAAATATAAAAAGGGTGTTCTCGAGTTTCATTTAAAGAAAGAAAAGAATGGGAGGAGAGAGAAAATAATGAGTAAATTAAGTGAATTTATATCTTTCTAATTTGGAAAGATTTGGAAGGAAAATAAATTGAAGAGAATGAGGAGATGCAAAAGAAAAAAATAAGAAGAGAAAACTTTCTTTTCCTTGCTTTTCTTTTCATAAATAAACTCGAGAACACAGTGTTACTTACGGCCCAGTGATAGGAAGATTTGGGTTCTTTAATAGAGACCCAAGTTTGATCATCACTTGTGTCATTTTGTGTGGATATTGGCAATAAAAGATTTCAGTTGGGCTTTGCGAGGTTGTCAGTTCGGTTCCCGAGCCCACCCGGGTTTTCGTCCCACCATGTGTTATGCCAGAGAGTTCTGCTCTTGTGGCGGCACAACAACTGTCAAGTAGCAACCGGTGGTATGGTTTCCCCGGGGGAAACGCTCAAGCCAAACTCTGAAGCCGGCGTGTCCCAATTAAGACAACATAGCCAGACCAGAATGAGGCAACGAGACTCTCCAAGCTGGAGAGTGTGATGGTCTAAACACAAAAAGGAAAGTCGTCGTTCTAAAAATAATTTTCTTTTGTTTGATATATGCTTTTAGATAATATTTAAAACTCAAAATAAAATAATTAACCTTCATTTATTTTAATTATTTTTTTAAATATTTAAAATAGCCTAGTTGCCTGTTTTTTTTTAGTCAAATATTTCGTGAATGGTGGTTGTAATTACTATAAACCGACAAAGTAGTTGACAAGCATTCAAAGACAAACCGCTCTATTGTAAATCATGTTGGGTTAGGGGTTAAATTCATGGGAAAATTCTTAAAATAGCAAATAGATTTTAGTTTTATTTCTCAAACTTAATAATTTTAAAAATGACTCTCTTTAACTTATCTTTAACCATGTGTTAGGAAATCTAACAAGTCTTTGACTACATGTTAGCATAACACGTCGTCAAAAATGCGTTAGATTTCCTAACACATGGTTAAAGACGCTAACATGTCGTCAAAGACGCGTTAGATTTCCTAACACATGGTTGAAAATGAGTTAGGCCTTCAAACACGTAGTTAAAGATATGTTAGCACCAAACGTATAGTCAAAGATATGTTAGCTTTTTGTTTGTTTTTTTTAATATTATATTTTTATAACTAGTTTTATCTATATTTGTTTTTCTTTTATAACTTTTAATATCTTAAAGTTTTATATTATTTCGAATATACCGACGAGACATGCTTACTTTTACCTACTGACTGACATAAATTTTATTTAAAATTGAGCGGGGTCAAATTTTATTGAACATTTCGATATTGATTTGGCACTCGAGTTTGAGTAAGTTTATGTCGGTCAGTGGGTAAAAGTAAGCGTGTCTCGTCGGTATATTCGAAATAATATAAAACTTTTATATATTAAAAGTTATAAAATAAAAACAAATATAAGTAAAACTAGTTATAAAAATATAATATTAAAAAAAATAAACAAAAAGCTAACATATCTTTGACTATACGTTTGGTGCTAACATATCTTTGACTACCTAACTCATCTTCAACCATGTGTTAGGAAATCTTTGACTACGTGTTTGGAGACCTAACTCATCTTCAACCATGTCTTAGGAAATCTAACGCGTCTTTGACAACATGTTAGCGCCTCTAACCATGTGTTAGGAAATCTAACACATGGTCAAAGATGAGTTAGAGAGGGTCATTTTTGAAATTATTAAATTTGAAGGACAAAACTAGAAAATATTTTCAAAATAAGGCTATTCTGGGAATTTTTCCTTTAATTCATTGTTAGGTAGGAATGCTATATATAAACATAAAAATAAGTTATGCATTTATTTAGAATTTAATGTTTGCTAGCTTTTATGTGTTTTCTTTTTTCTTTTTTAAGAATGTTTAGGTCGACAAGAATGGATAGTTTTAATTTGATATAAAAAAGAGTGTAAAGAACATAGTTCTTGAACTTTTCGGTTGTTCTCTAACTATTATGTTAGATGAAGTCTATGAATAAATAAAGAGTTTCTTTAGCCATTTTAGGCATTACCATGGATTCGGTGCCAGGCCGGGGCTGTTTGGCAACATCTGAATCAGTAAGTCTGAACCATTAAGCTATCTGAATGGGTAAGATAATCTGAACCAGTTAGACATCTGAACCAATAAGAGCTGTTTGGTTAGACATTTGAATGACTGTGCATAATTACTACTTTACCCCTCTGCAAAATTATGTATTGAATGAAATATATTTGTTTGATCAAAAATCTGAATGACTATACTGAATGACGGATAATTAAAATAAAGAGAATTCAAAATAACATAGAAAATATAAATTACACAAATCCTTCATAATCCATAAAACACATACTAAAATTCAAATACAAATTTATACTTTGCGTACAATTCAATTTTAACTGATCAAACTAGTTGATTAGCTATTTCGTCACGCAAATTATTCATATAGTGAATGCCTTGTGAATCCCATTCTATGTCATGAACTGACTCACTATTGTAGTCTCCACCTTGTTCTTCTGAAAATGTAGTGTCCTCGTCGCACTCCATAAATAACTAATCAGAAATATTTGATTTCCTTATAAAATTATGTACGGTGAAGCAAGCAATCACTATGTCCCTTTGTTTTGGAAAAGAAAAGGGGGCCATTCGCTGTAGGATTGGGAATCGGGCCTTCAAAACACCATACGAGCGCTCAATAAAATTTCTGAGTTGTGCGTGAGCATGATTGAATTTTTCTTCCTTAGTTAACGCACGTCTTCGTCGAAAATCGGCTAACCAATATCGTGTATTACGGTTGGAGTCATAAATCCACAAGTATTGGTATATGCAGCGTCGCAAAGGTAATATTTATCTGTAACCGTTAGTGTCTGTTGTCAAAACAACGTGAAAACATATAATATATTTATAATAAAAGTTCACGAATGATTAAAAACCTGTTGGAGGGAAAGGAAAGCCGGAAGTCTGGTTAAATGCTACTTCTTTTAAAACCCTTGAATCATGTGCAATGCCTTCCCATCCGGCCCATACAAAGGTGAATACCATATTAAAGTCACAAATTGCTAAAACATTTTGATAGCATTCACCTTTTCCTCTTCCCCTGTAACGGGTCTGTTGATCAGCAGCAACGACTGCATGTATAAGAGTTCCATCTAATGCACCTATTGCTCCGGGAAATATTTCTTTTAACTTCCTGTGTCGTTCTGAAGTATTTGGGGCTTCATTGGTATATGTAGGGACTATAACTTGTCTTGAAAAGTTCATCATTGCATTTAGGACCTCATGGAAACATCTATGAACCGTTTCCGTTGAATGTTGAAACCGTCGCTTAACCACTCGAAAGCGTTCGTTATGTCCTATAACAGTAAAAAACATAGCTAACTTTTCTTGACCGCTTATTGTCCGACTATGTTGCAACCAATTATTTTGTATAAGACGATTGTACAATAGTACAAATGCATCACGCGAAATACGCATGATCTCATGGCATTGTGTACTTGATCCATGCAACAATTCTTGCGTATATGCATGACCGGTCAATGCCGAATTAAGATCTCTTATCCTTTCATTTCCTCTTAAGGCTAATTGTAGCCAATACCAACAAATTACCATGAAAACTATGATCTCATCGTCCGAATCCATATGTTACCTGTCATAAAAAACATGAATAAAACATATAACATAATTTTCTTTAAAAAAAACATCCATAAAATTCATAACATAACATTCAACAAACAAACATCCAAAAAATTCATAACATAACCTTCAACAAACAAACATCCAAAAAGTTCATAACATAACCTTAAACAAAAAACATTCAAAATAATCCGTATTTCGCTCCTGCGTTTTTCACCCATGGCTCACAAGCTAGCGGATTAAGAAGTAACCACACCTTCCTAAGATCGGCACTTTCACCAAAAAGTAAAATCGCCGTTTGATATTTTGCATCAAGTACATCCCATCCCATTAACTCTAACTTCGCCATACATGCCTCAATATCATTTGAAGCTTTATGTTTCTCAATAAACACTTTTGCTATCTCGTTAATATTGTCCTTAATTTCTATTAGACTTGAATTTACAGATTCCCTGTCCTTTCTTTTCACCCCCTTTTTTAGGCTGAACGGGTGAGTCGTCATTAACACTTACAGTTGGAGTACATATTGCAGTTAAATCAACGTCCTCAAGACCATTTGAAGTGTTTTCCAACACTTCCTCAAAAGGATGTGAAAGTGTAGAAGATGGACCCCAACTTTCAAAGCCATTAGATGTAGAGCCCTCAAACAATTGAGTACATAGTTCGGGGTAAGCAAGTGGCACGGTTCTTAAGGCTTCTACATACTTGTTAGTCTGTTTGGAAAAAAATATTATAAAATTCTATAAGATTCTTGAAATATATTAAGAACTACTATTCAGAGAGAAAAGATATTATTGTTTAAAAAATACCTTCATTTCTAGTTGCCACTCTTCTTCCGACAAATTAAACATGTTTGTCACGGCATTATAAATACTGCCTGTTTTGTTTTTAAGCTTTCTCCAAGCTGAAAATCTTCCTTTTAGATAGTCATAATGGTTCCTCATTTGTTTTTGTTCCATTATGAAGTTATGTTGCATTTTTAATTTTTCCGAAATATTCTTCCATGACAATGTTTTAAGGTTACCTCCCTCACGCCCATTAACGGTTAACTCGTGAATACATGCTTCAAGAAAAGTTTTCTCCACACCTTCTTGTTTCCAATTAATCCTATCCATTTCTTTAAACAATAAAAGCAAATGTGTTTCCACAAAATCATGTTCAAAGCAAATTAGTTCAACAAATTAGAAGCATGTTCAAAGCAAATTAGTAAAATAGTTCAACAAATTAGGGGCATGTTCAAAGCAAATCAACATACAAATAAAATTGTTATATGTTAACCCACCGGAAACTTTAATCCCGATTACACACCCATTTTATGAATTTTATTCTCTTTGAGGCATTTCATCAAACACCTTATGTGCATATATTTAACTCAACAATATTCATATGAATTCTAAGTCAAATCATCCAAATTTTCATTTCAAATCACATATTGTTCAGTTATTTATAAACATGGATGCAAATACAAGAGCACAAGATCGATTTACCTCGTACTGTGGTGGTGGTTGGAAGAGGCGAGATTTGACGGTGGTCGGAGCCGGGAGAAGCGGTGGTGGTGGCTGGGAGAGGCGGTGGTGGTAGGGGTTGGGAGAGACGATGGTGGTGGCTGGAGAAGCGGTGGTGGAGGTGCTGACTGAACTGTGGTGGTGGCTGGAAGGAGAGGTTAGGGTTTGGAGATTTGGGGTAAAAGTGGGAAACAAAACATCTGTTTCATTCAGCTAAAAAATAAAGGTTGACCATTAAGACCTTAATGGTTCCATTCAGCAACCCTTTTTTGCGAACCAAACACGTATTTAGCTGACCGGTTCAGCAAAAAGTGTTTGAATGGCCCCATTCAGACACAAACAAACAGCTCCTTATTCACTATTACTAATTGTTTTGTTGATTTATATGCGTATGTTAATAGTTGAAATTATTTGTAAAACTTAATATATATTATTTAGTTATTTTATCATTATTTTTAATATAGACAATAATTTTCACATAAAGTATAAACAACAACGAATACATTTGTGTTCCCGAGTTTCATTTAAAGAAGGAAAGGGAAGGAAAAGGAGGGATGGAAAAAATATGTTGTGTTCTCGAGTTTCATTTAAGAAAGGAAAAGGAAGAAAAATATAAAAGGGGTGTTCCCGAGTTTCATTTAAAGAAAGAAAATAAGGGAAGGGGAGAGAAAATAATGAGTAAATTAAGTGAATTTGTATCTTTCCAATTTGGAAAGATTTGGAAGGAAAATAAATTGAAAAAAAGGAGAAGATATCAAAAGAGAAGATAAGAAAAGAAACTTTCTTTTCCTTGCTTTTCTTTTCATAAATGAACTCGGAAACATAGCAACAGTCTGTTTGTTTGGGTTTGGATGGAGCCATTCAAAGTTAAGATCTGATTCGCTCATGCTTCAAACCGTTTGGTTGAGCTTATCATCACCTCTTAATGATTCAGCAGAGCTCTTAACCATCCAGCTCTAAAACTTTGCTGAATGAGAAAGAGACATAATTACCCACCACTCCAAAGCAGGTCCGTTCTTCCACATTTTCTATTTCTTGACCTCTAGAGTTCGGCTATGGTTCAAATGGCTAGGCTTAAAAACTAGGGTTTATGGTTCGAATGGCTAATTGATGTTAAGATTGGTTGATTCTTGCTTTTATTTTGATAATTCTGGAGTTAAAAGAAGTTGAGGGGGGGGGGGGTTTGAAAAATCAATGTTCAGTCTATGCCATTGTATGTGGTCAATTACATTCTCAATTCATCATTCTAATAATTATTATATGGTGTATCCATGTGTGTGTGTATACATACGTGAGTGTATTTGGCAACAAGTTCCTTTGCACATGAAAGCATATTGATTTTCTTCTTTGATGGAGTAGGAGATTCGTTGATAGATGAGATTTAATTCAATGAAATCGTTGACTTAAATAACTATGCTAGTTACTTGGGATAAAAAAGGGGGATTTGATATGAAATTATAAGAATATGGTGCTCAATTTTGCTGCTAATTGTTTCTGACTTTTGGTGTAACTTGTTGCTGTAATATGTTGTTAACTGTGCTGTGAATTGTTTTAAATCATCATCATCATCATCATCGTACTCAGTATATCCCACCAATAGCAATGCTATGGTAGGGTCTGAGGAGGGTAAGATGTAGACAGCCTTACCTCTATCCCATAGGGATAGAGAGGCTGCTTCCGGTGAGACCCCCGGCTCGATAGTAGTTTTGCATCAAGCCTTGGACATAAGGCACATAGCACTCAATCATCGGGACACCGGCTGATCGGTGCATGTGCCCTTGTCTTTCGGCTATCAACGCCACCACATGATGCCTGATTAACCTTCCGCCACTTTTAACGTTATTTTCACGAGATTAGTAAAATAACGTCAAAATTAGTGCAATTTTACTTTTGCCCACCCGAGGGTTCACACATATATACATTATATGCGCGCACCGCAAGCAGGGCGTATGTGAATTGTTTTAAATAGTGCTGAAATATGTTGTTAATTGGTGCTAAAATTTTAGTAATCTCGAACTATAGATTGCTGTAAATAGGGCTGAGATTTGCTGATTTGTTGGTGTTGTAATAAGCTGTAAGAATGGTGCTGAAATTGTTGAGTATCTTTTTGTTAAGTGCTGCAAACAATGCTGTGATATACTATAATTAGTGCTAAAATATGGTGATGTTAAGTGCTGTGAGTAGCACTCTAATATGGTGCTAATTATAAAATGGCATTTACTACGTGTGTAAGGTTTTACGAACGGGCCTATTAGAACATGTATGGGAATATTGAAACGAATGCTTTGTACAAACTTATAGAATGACATCTTGATGATAAGGTTTACTAAACGGTAGGATATATGAATAGTCGATTTTGGGAAATAAAGATAAATGTTGTTTGATGAGTTGAACTAATGATGTCGAAAATTTATAGACTTTTGATTAAATTTTTATGTTGTACAACATTACACAAACACTTATACCGTATAATTATGTGTAGACAAGGCTACGTCGTTGTGCAACTCGGGTATGAAGTCTTGGATCGGATCAAGAAGAATATTTTATAAAAATCTACTCAAAGGCTTTTGTATATGTATCTATTAATGTTTTCGTTACACTTAAATTTAGTGTACGATTATGTCTTGGAGGTTTTCAAATGATAATTAACATATGAGTTTGTTTTATCTAATTCAAGTTTTATGTAATTAACATTGGTTGGTTATAATAAAAGTTTGTTTTAAGATGTATTTTCGTTGGTTATAATGAAGGTATTTTGGTTGGTTATAATGAATGTTTGTTTCAAGATGCATTTTGGTTGGTTGTAATGATAGTTTGGTCATTCAGTACCGTTAATAAGAGCCCTAACTAAACAGATATATTTCATTCACAAAATAGTGCATAGGGTAATATAGTCATTCAGATGTCTAACCAAACAACACTTACTGATCAGCTCTTACTGACTCAGAGTCTCTTAATCATTCAGACCTCTTATTGGTTTAGCACTTAATGATACAACAATTGCCAAACAGCCCCTAAGTAAATACTACAAAATAACATACTTGCGAGACTAATTGAGTTCAATAAGTGAAACGGGACTCGGCCCATTTATTTATATGTATTTGTTTTTAGGCCCATGCTCGTTTAAGTAATTAATGAATACCCGGTTTCGGACTTGATCTGATGTACCCGATCCGGAACTGGTTCCTACCTGTACACGACCGACGGGTACGATCTGGTATTGAGTTTCTTCCTAGACCTGTATCCCGGAACTGGACACGACCAGACCCCAAACCTGCCGGACCGGTTCCACCCTTACCCGGTCAAAACCCGACCCTACCCGTAACCCGAAAAACTCGGTCAAATACCCAACTATACCCGGAAACGGTTCCTACCCGATACGGTTTTGACTTTTGTTGACCATACCAGGAATTGGTTTCTTTCTGATTCCATTTCCTAAAAATACACGTTTTGTGCATCTCTAGCTTGGACTGCTCTGCATGCCTACACAGTTCTCATTTCAAGTTGAATCGGTAAGTTAACACTTAAAGGTGTTAAACCCAACATGTTATTACCGGGGCCCCAAGGCCCATCTTCTTGGTATCGGTTATAAAAGTGTATAGCCAATTAAGCCCACAATCCAGTAATTATTTCATACAAATTGGTTTGGTTTGGGCCCCTCGTACCCCATATATAAAAGCTCGATTTCAGATTGTTAGTAGTTTCACTTTTACAGAGTTGTACTCGATCGATTTTATTTAATTATTTTTATGTTCATATATAGTATTCCTACCTAATACCTATTATCGAAACTGGAGATAACTTGGAACCGCTTAAGGGCTCCGTATGCTAGGTTGGTCCAGCTGGTGGTGGCCTTTAGCCAGGTTTTTTTTTTATGTTTAAGTATGAATGCTTCTCACTATTGGTGAAGTTGGCGGCCAAATTATAAACGATAAAAGTAAGTTTAATAGCTTGTGACAAAAGTTGAATGTTTGTTGTCAGAAGTATAAAAGAAAAAAAGTTTTGAAGTTAATGAATAAGGTGGCCAAAATATAAAAATTCAAAACTAAGTTTGATTCAAAAGTATATAATATAGCGTTAGAATTTTTAATTACAATTATCATTCACCTTTACACTTTTTTTTATGATTATTGGTTATTTCAAATAATGTTACTACTGTTAGTTATTATTATAATAAATATTAATATTATTACTCTTACTGTTTTAGTATTATCACGGCTATTTTTACGTTGATTAAAACCTCTTTTTTTGTTGTAGTTGCAACGTGTTTATTTTATCTGCGTTTCTAAACAGAATTAAAAACGAGCCAGGTCAAGATCGATGAATTACTTGCTAGTTGTTTAAAAGACATTTTCATTATGTTATTTTATTTGACCTATCTCAACATTTGCCCTTTCAAAACACCATTGGCCAAGAACTATATAAACAAATGTTTTCTTTTGATACTTACAAGATTCTATTTATATATAAAAAATCATGTACACATTAATATTTAAAAAACTAAAAACATTAATGTATGAAATATATTTAAAGTTATTATATTCTTATTATATTTTTAAGACGAGAACATAAATATCTTGTAATTATCAAACAATATGCCCCACCAGGCCACCAAGGTGCTTTGCTGCATAGGACCCAATTAGTATGGTTGGTTTAAAACATGTAACAAAATTATTTAAAACGAATGCTTTGACTTCTATTTAATATTACCTTTGTATGCAGGCTAATTATGATTTTTAAACTATACCTAAAAATAGTTATAATTTGTAATAAACAATTATAAGTTAAGTATTCAAACAACATGTTAGGATTAAATAACAACTCGCGTGAGTTGTAGAAACTCTAAAAAATTATTCTTAATCACATGTTTTTAATTAAAGTTTGAATTTTGTGATACATAACTAAAGTTAATAAAAAATATAAAGGTAAATGTAGTTTTTTCTCTCTCCTGAATATATATATATATAAGTTAATAAAAAATGTAAAAAAATAACAAAACAATTTTTTTTAATTTGTCGATGTTTTTAATTAAAGGTAACAACATATATGACATATGTAAAAAAAAACACTATGTTAAATAGAGTTTTCACAGATTTTTCTCAACTCAAATAAGTTTTCATTTTATGCACCGCCTTCAAACATAAGTGCAAATGTGAAGTCTTTTATATACTTCAACTCAAATGTGAAGTCTTTTAAATAGCAAAACCATTTATTTGTTAATTGATAAATATTAAATACTTATTTGGATGACAAAAATAAATAAATACTTAAGTTGTTTCAAATGTTACCGTAGGGCATTTTTCTAACAATGTACGATAAATTTATTGTTTTTTATATTCCGCTTAACTATTAAATATTATTTTTTCATTAATTATTCATGTAGCACATGACTCTTAGCCTGGCTGCTAACAAAATATGGTGTACAAATTGTCCTTTAAAACAATTATATATATATATATATATATATATATATATATATATATATATATATATATGTGTGTGTGTGTGTGGGGGGGAAGCGTCTATCTCTTGGTGTTGAAATCATTTCCTTCCATGCCACTAAGATGTCGTCATCTAGATGATGAACAATTCTCAACTTCTTTACCTCTCCTTCTTATCCTCTTTCTCAATATGTCTCTCGCGCTCTCTCTATATATGAATGTTTTGACAATTACGAATCATATAATATTCTTGTATATTTTACTTTTAGGTGTAACACATAAGACAATTGTTTGTTTTCATAGTTATAAACATAATACTGGTTCTGAAAAGAACACACCCATATAGAGGGACACATTCAGTTAAGAACGGATGATATGTGGAGTAATTGTGAGCACTTAGTCAAACATTTGTGCCAAGGGTAATTGTGATTTTTTATATTTGGAACCTTAATAAAATACTCTTTCAAACTTCTAATATCGACTTCTTCCCTTCAATTATGCATTGAACCTTCAAATTTTGCACTGATCGAAAGTGATGAAGTCACTCTCAAATGAATGGCACATAGTATCATTTTTCTTTAAAAACAAACTAGGATTAGCGGTGGGGACTTAACATATATATATGCAGTACAAGATTGCACAAATGATCGCTTCAATGGTCATTTGTAAGGATGACAACGGGTCAAGTATTAGTAATCGTAGTCCCTAACCCAGTTGTAAATCATATCATAAACACAGTCCAATACCCGTCAGGTAGTTTTCGATAATTACTAGTTTGGGTATTGAGCATACCCAATGTTGGTACCAGGATCTTTGATCCTCGAAATTCAAGTATCATTGGCAACTGTTAGCAGGACTAAGGATCCTTAGTGGTTCAAGGATCTTCAACAGTCAATTTATGTTATATTCTAATATATTATTTGCAGATAAAACACGTGCTTACTGGAAATTGCTATTCTTGCGGACGAAGTATTTTACCTGGTGTTCCCCTCTCGTCCAAGCTCTTGAATGGTCAAGTTGAAGAAGTAAACAAACATGGCCGGAATTATAGGAGTTAGTTAGTAAGTTTACGTTATGATCTTTGTATTTATATACTGAACCTTGGCTGATCAATGACAACACAAAACACTCAAGTACACTTAGAACTCTTAGAATAAACACCCTGTAATCACGATCGGCTATTGTTCCACCATTTGTAATCTTTTTAAGCTCAATATAATTTGTAGTGATAGTTTTCACTACCCGAGGTTTTTGTGCCGGCTGGATACTAGTTACCAAAGGCTTTTCTTCGTATAAATCTTTGTGTTTCATTACCTATAATCGTTACTTTAATTACTTTGTTCATACAAGCACCAAGCCTCACATACGAATTTGGTTACGTGATCCTTAGACTGATTTTTGACCAAAACACCCAAGAGTATCAGGTTTACGTTTTTTTTACCATTATAACTATTGTATACTTTTCAATTTATATATCAACTATTACAAATTAAAATACGATATATTATGATTTTACATTATTATATGTATATACTTCACAACAAACACAAACTTTAACTCTCAATAATATCAATAAGCACATAACCAATAAGAAAGTTTAATTTTTCACATACTAAAACTACTAAAATGAAGCATTACTATACAAGAGCTAAGAGAAAATATAATTCAAAATTTTCAGGTATATAATTCGGATAAATGAGTATGTGGTTATGGGAAATTGAGTCGGTCATCACCAATCTCATGTCTGTCTCATACCCACAAAATTCTTTAAAAACTAATCCCATACCCAGCCAAGTACCCGTCAAGTTTCGCATCCCATATATTTCGGGTATACTTGTTGAGCTCAGGATTTTTTTGCTATCCCCAGTCATTTGACAATAGAACAAATTGAAAAGTTGATTCAACTACAACAAACACAAACTTTAATCTCTGATTTTGCTTTGTAACTCTCCTAGCCAATCCTTCATGATTGTTAGTCGATCAAAACAAGACATGGATGTTTTGAGCATACATTGTACACATTGGAGGATCTACCCGTCCAAATAACCCATAATTTAAGACCTTTTAATGTGAATTTAAGTATTAGGTCAAGGTAAACAATTTCAAGGGGAAACAAGTCTTATTAATCTGGTGCAACAAAATTTAAAATATATTTAGGGTTTGGCTAAATGTACCCACTCCCTTAAACTTTGAATTTCTTCAATAATCTTATTTGACATATCACTACCTTCTAGCATTTTTAAATTTTATGGTATCCCTTTAAAAGTTTTATTTTTTTATTTCTATAAAGTTATACTTTTATTTTTATTTCTTTTTGCTTCTCAATATTTTTTTTATTGTCCTTAATCATAATAATAATATTTATTATTATCTATTTCAATGTTTTATTTTATTTATAAAACTACGTACATAGATATTAATATTGGTATTAAAAATAGAAAATATAATAGTAATATTTACAATGATAATAATAATAAATTAATAACAACAAAAAAGCTTTTTATTTAATATATTTAGTGGAGAATATCAAGTGAAAAAAATATTGGAATGACTAACATAAATAATGTTAACTGAAAATAGTAATTGATTTGATAAATTCAAGGGATGTAAATTTAGTAAAAAAACTAAAAATCGTATGAAGGAACGTTTAGCAACACCTTTCGTATAATAAAGTTTAAAATGAATATTCTAATAGACAAGTTATCCATCCATTCAAAACCCTAGAGGTCAGATTCGCTAAATCCAAATGAGGCTTATTCCTCTTTCGGCAACCTCTCAATGATACAGCCAACAACTGTAAACTAATCATTAATATATTATTTCATTACCTAATTTACACAAATAAGTAAATAACCATACCACAATTACTAAACACAGTTTAAATAAGATAACAAATTAACAATAGAAACACCAATTTAATAATGTCAAACAAAACCCAAAGATAATTTAATTAATTGGTACACAACATCCAAATCAAAGTTTCTATTATTTGATGCATAAACGAACGAGTATGTAAATGATGAGCTAATTATTATTACTAATAAGTATATACGTAAATGAAGATATATAACCAAATGAAAATAAATAAACAAAAATAAACAAACAAGTGCAAATGCACATACATAAGCAAGCGTATATATACAAACACAGAGAAATGTTTACGGATGTACATGAACGAAATGACACGTATTTTATGTGTGTTCATTTAATTAAATTAATATATGAATTTGTTCCTTGTTAGTTGGTTTATTAAAAAGGATATGAACTACCCGTCTGTGAACAGTTCATTCAACATTTATTTGTTTACATGTCCATACTTTATAGTTAGCATTGCCTTGGCGAGGCTTTTTAAGTTCACATCTGGTAGAATGCATGCTCCTAGTGTGATTGGATGGCTAGTGGCTCGTCAATGATTTATATTGTCGTTTAACATGCAATATACAAAACAGCGTGTTACCCAAAAACCAAATGTATACTTGTGTTATATATATTATTTTTTGAATATTTAACAGAGAGTTTAACTTTTCTAAAGGAATGGTAATTATTTGATTAAGCTTAAAGACAAAGTACTATTGTTTGAAAACACAAGAAGATAAGATAATATAAACAAAAAATAGATGGTTTTAACTTTGGTGAACCGGCAATATTAGCATGTATGATGTTCTTTTCTTGAAAAACCATGAGAATAATCGAAACATAACTGATTCAATACTAATAATAAATCTTATGTGATTGTTAAGTTTTGGAATGACTTTATGACTCTTTGTCCTTTCAAACTATGGAAATGACACATCAACTTTAAATTTTAGTGTAAAATCTTCTAAATCTCATTTGATATAAATGTTATGGTGATAATCTTATCGGATTGATTAAATTTTATGAGTTTGAACACGAACTATATATTTATTTGTGCAACAATAGTAGCTATAATGTGAGCACACTTGAAACTAAGGTTGTACAGAAAACCTAATTAACCTACTTATAACCAAATTAACTGATGAAACCAAACTATATATACCAAAACGAACAAATGTCAGTTATGGTCATGACTACGTTGGATTGTCATGCTATAACCTAGTATGATACGATATAATTATCGTAAATTTGTTCGTTTCAACTTGTAAAACTTGAACTCACGCAGCGTAGCAAACTTTTAGTATGCACATAAAGTTGATTGCAAGTACATTTAGCATTTTACGGTTAGTTATGTTATGTTTAAAACAATGTGTTACGTTTAGATGTGTTTATCACTTTGTATGTTTTCATTGCATATGTTTAAATGAAATTCCCACTTTGAGAATTGTCTTATGTGGAAACCCACCCGTTGTGAGGAACCCGTTTATGGGGCCTTATAGCATTACTGCATCCTCATCCCGCTTCTTCATATCTTTCATCATTTTTTCACTTAATTTTCGGTCTTCAATACCAATATATAGATAGTCTGATTTTTCACCGTCAATTTGATGACGAACTTCCCACTCATTTTCTTGTCCCTTCTGGGTAGACACGTTGGTTAAGGTGAATTTGTAGAGTCATCCAAGTCCTTCACGTCGAGATCATGTTAATAACATCAAAATGTTGGGTATCATTGCCCAACCGCTTTCGGTTGTTATAGTTACTCTAAAAAAATTGTGGTTCTCTTATTCACTTCACTCCACTCCACTTGATGGTGACACGGTACTTTTGTATTCATCTATTACTAGAAGTACATATACTAGATTCAATTCAACCTAGCACGCTTAAAGATTTGATTATTCGTATTTACTTTATTGAATATGTGCTTTGGAATAAAATGGAAAATGTGAACATATGCCAATATTTACCCATTATTTTTATAAATCAGATGCCTTTTTTATATTCTATTATTATCTCGTAAT
Source organism: Bidens hawaiensis (assembly GCF_021521415.1). Taxonomy (NCBI): domain Eukaryota; kingdom Viridiplantae; phylum Streptophyta; class Magnoliopsida; order Asterales; family Asteraceae; genus Bidens; species Bidens hawaiensis. Next base: position 364,008 of record NW_027491480.1, read on the forward strand.
TAAAATTATATAAAATCATATTATGCAGTCATGCATCTACATCAAGTTTGAATATGTTTCAACTTTTATTAAGAGTCCTGGGGTTGGTAGCCCAGTTATATCTTCAAAAGCTCTTAAACATCCAGGCTTGTAAATGAATCGAACGTTCGGTGAACTGTTTGTGAACCGTTCGGTGGGAAATTCGTTTATGTTTATTTATTTAATAAACGAACGAATATGAACAAAAAATCTGTGTTCGTTTAATTAAACGAACGAACATGAACACATGTTCCGTTCGTTCATTTATGTTCATGAACGTTCGTTTATGCATGTTCGTTTATTTATTTTCATTTATGTCTGTTTATTTATGTTCGTTAATGTCTGTTTATTTATGTTTGTTTATGTGTTAATAGAAAATAATTAAATATTATTTGGATAAGTCACCTGCTTAAAGTCTTTATATTTGTTAATTTGTGTTCATTTAAGTTAGTTTATGTTTGTTTATGTTCATTTGCATTTGCTCATATATGTTCGTTTATTTTTGTTCAGTTATGTTCGTTTAGACTTAGAAAAAAAACGAACATAAACGAACACAAATGCCCGTTTTTAAATAAACGAACATGAACATAAATATTTGTTAGATTAAGTGTTCGTGTTCTTTTGATGAATACACTGTGACATTCGTCAATTTCGGGTCTTGTTTGTATTCGTTTTTGTATTTGTTTATTATGTAAACCGACCCGATTTGTAAACCGAAGCTTATGTTATAATCAAAATGATGGATTTATGTTACAATATTGTTTCACACTTGTTGGGTCTTGAAAACATCCTACCTTTATTTTTATTTTTATTTATTTATTTTATTATTTTTTTTTGTTGTTTTGTGTTTTTGTCTTGATCCATTTTGCATGAAAACTCTTATGTCTCACACCCATATTTGACCACCAACATTACCCTATATATACACTACCTTTCCTCTTCATTTTCTCTTGCTACAACTCCAAAAAAAAAACTCTCTCAAACATCAAAGATTCAAGGTTATCTTCTTAAGTGTTTTTGAAGGTTTTTAGTCTTTCATCTTAATTAGTTTATGTAGCCTTATTAATACTTGTTTATGGTTGTGCAACATATATATAATATACACCCCTTGTTTACCTTTTGTAGTTGCTTCTCCGATTCCGGCCGGTGAGGTTTCGGACCTCATAAGGCAAGGCTTCATGGAGGACTTCGTGTCCTTGATATATATACATCTATATAACTTGTTCATCCATATTAATCTTGCTTATTTTAGTTTGTTGGTCATGTGTACAAGTTCCATGGTTATGGGTTTTTAAGAGTCTATGCTTCGGTTTAACCGTAAATAGCTCTAAACCGTAAACCGAACTTTGTTACTAGTTTTGTTAAATAATTGTTTAAACATACTTATTGTTAGATCTAAGTTTCTAAAATCATTTTTACAAATTCTATGGTTATGGGTTTGTAGAATCTTACCTCGGTCTTAACCCGAAACACGATTCGAACCGAAAACCGAACTTTTGTTTAAAGACTTTATTGTTAACTTTTGGTTGTAAAACTTAAAGTATTTTTTTTATTTGTACATTATTATACAAGTTCTTTAGTGTTTGGACATGTGGAAACCAAACCGATTCTTACTCGCTTAAGACACACAAGTGTGTTTTTTTTTAGCCATCAAGACTTGTATATTTATTTAAAAATAGTTACAAATTGATTTTTAAATATTTTATTAAGTACTTGGAAATGTTGGATCCAACTTGATCTCATAACAAAGTTTGGACCGACAAAACCGAACACTCGCTTAACGTGCGTTGTTAGTTCTAAAACAATGGAACTACATACTTGGTTAAGTCTTATTAAATTTTATTGAGTTATCTCATAACATTCAATATTTTGAAAAGTTGACTTTGGGTTTGACCAATTATCAAGACCCGAACCGACAACCCGAATACTCGATAAAAAAAACCCGTTTTAGTATCTTTATTCCAAAGGGATTTGCATTCTTGCATTTTACCCACCTTATTACTTAACATAGGTTGAGTAAATATTAAGGTTAGATACTTTAACCCGGTTTCGAGCAAACTTACATATTTAAAGGGTTATTATTATAAATTCTTAAATAGTCACATTTTAAACCTTGAACTTTAATTATTTACATTTCTCAACATTTATTTTGTTTAAAGACCTTCAAGACAACCTTTCTAAATTCAAGTCTTCTTTTCTTTTTAGGCATTGTGCGTTAAACTCGTCGTTCCGACAAATCTCCAAATTATCATCTTTCAAGTTTACTACTTGAAGGTGAGTACTTCATACCCCATTTTCCATCTTTTATTTTGGGGGTGACATTTCATACTTATTCAACAAAATGCTTTATATTTGAATCTTAAACCACAAACGTAGTTGTATACTTTACCTAAATAATTACTCGATTTGGTGTTCTATGCTTATATGCCTATGTGTTTATCGCTTTTGGTTGGTGGAACTATAAAATCATAGACTATTTGGCATCCCCTTATAGCAAGGTGTCGTTAACGTAATGCAATTAACGATAACTATAAAATCCTAGACTATTTGGCATCCCCTTATAGCTAGGTGTCGCTAATGTGTTTAGCGATATCTATTTATCCAAATTACCACTTTTATTTATCGTTTCGTATGCAAGTTTTGTGGCTATCTTTATTATATACTAATATGATTAAACTTATGAATTGCTCACCAACCTTTGTGTTGACAAACTTTATTTTATGAAATGTTGCATCTTGGTTGATTTATGATTGTGAAGAAAACGACATCAAAGACCTTAGGAAATTAGTAAAAATGAACAAAATCAAATTTGTCATATTTTGTGATATCTTGTTTATGGTTATTTTTTGGATAATTGTTATATGACATTTTCGATGTTTTGAAATGAAATGAGTTTATTAAATACTGTCACTTTAATTAGTGTCATGTGCTTATGAACAATCGTTACACCTCGGCATGTTCCGCCGCCTTTGGTCGGGATGTGACAGATTGGTATCAGAGCCCTGACAATAGGATAGGTGGTTAGACGTAACGACCTAGAATTATTAGGCTTAGGGTCCTATACGTGTGCTCATACGTGTTTACTCTATTTTGATTGTTCATATCGCATATTATTTATAAACTTGTTTAAAATTCACCAATATCACAAATGTTCACATACACACACTTTCATAGTATTTCCAAGGTATCCTTACCTTAAAACGCAAAAAGTAGATTTTCATTGTGTTTTATGGATTACAATATTAACTTGGATCCCGTTGTTTATAATCCCTTAAAGGTTGCATTTATATCGGGTTCGTAGCCCTCATTGGAAGCGAGACATTATAAAATGACCATTTGACAAAAAGATTCCAAGAATCGAAGGTGATTTACTTACCTGGAATGGTGGGATTATAGTGTTCGTTTTCTAGGCCACAAACCATGTTATACATATCAATACTTTAAGTAGTCGAATGCGAGCGTTCCGGTCGCCATCCTAATTTTTCGGTGTCAAAACAATAGAACTACAGTGATTCGTGGACTAGTGCTTTGACATGACGTTGTATCCCGATGTATGGTGTTATTATCGTTATTTAAGTCGAAAACAACAAAAAGTTGCGGTGATTCGTGCACATGTTTAGACTCCAACGTTGTGTTTTATAAATTTTTTTTTTGAGTTGGAATATCAAATCATGGTGGTTCATGTACGATTTTTTCGACTCTATAAACCTCAAAATCTCAAATTTTTAACTTTTAACCTCTCAAAATCTCAAAATCATTTACGATTGTTTTCGGTTTGTTGTTTATATACAAAGATTTATATTTTATCTAACACTAACATCTACTCCTCACTAACTTTAGGATTCACAATCAAAAAGAAAATTTAACTTCACCTTATTCTTATTTTATACACTATCATATCCATTTCTTTTTACCTAAAACTTATTCCATTTCTTTATAATCTTTTAGCATGCCTCCACTAAGACCGCGCAAGAGCACCAACCGACGTATGGCTGATTTTATCATCAAGCAAATGGCCGCTGTGATTCCCGAACTTGTAACTCAAATCCAAGCTACCCAACCTCCTCCACCCGTTGTTGCACCCGTTGAACCCAAACCCGTATCCTTCCCATATAAGCAATTTACTAGTGCCAACTCAACCGAATTCTGGGGTACGAATTGTGCGACTACCTTATTGCAATGGTTCGACTCGATGGAGAATGTGTTTAGATATAGCGAGTGCCCCGAAGCGAAAAAGACAAATTTCGCTTCAAGCATGTTTAGAAAAACCGCTCTAACATGGTGGGGTAGTGTCATGCATCTCCAAGGGTCGGAAACGGCTATGGCTCTTCCATGGTCCGACATCAAGGCACTCATGATGAAGAAGTTTTGTCCCAAACACGAACTTCAAAAGCTTAAGGAGGAATTTTGGAACCTCAAGAAAGATAGTGGTGATAACGCCGCTTACTCACTCCGTTTCCACGAGTTGAGCATTCTCGTCCCTCATTTGGTAACCCGGCTGAGCGTGAGCTTGACAAATACATTGGGGGTTACCTATGCAAATCCGGGACTCAGTCATGAGTAGCAAACCCGTGAATCTTGAGGATGTCATTACTCTAGCCGGTGCGCTATCGGAGAATCATGTGAAAGCGGGTACCCTAACCCTTAAGAAACCAAACGAAAAAGGCCAAACCCGAGCCCGCACCACAAGTCAAGGTTGAACCCGCACCACAAGCCTTTAACTACTCCAACTCTTCCCGTCACAGCAATAACAACAACAAGAAGAAACCCAAAACCAATTACTGAAACTATGTCGTTACCCAACCCCAACCTCAACAACAAACCCAAATTCCACCTCAAACCCGAAAACCCTATACCGGTACCGCCCCACTATGCAACATTTGCCAGCTCCATCACCCACCAAACATGCCTTGTCGCCATTGTACCATTTTTAACCGACTTGGTCATCTCAACACCACATTCCGATCCGCACAACGAACCCAACCTAACCAACCAAACCAACCAAGAACTTTTCCCCAAAATACTCAACACCGATATGCACCCTACCCACCAAACCAACCTCAAAAACCCCGAGCTTGCTACAATTGCGGTGACCCTAACCATTTCCGCAACAATTGTCCTGGCCTCATCCTTACTAACCAAACCATGACCGCACCTTACTACCAAACTCAAGCTTACCAAGTTCAAACCTACCAACCTCAACTTTCCCAACACAATGCACCACTCATCCAACCCATCCAAGCCATACAAGCACCACCTCCTCCACCACCGCAAGCACCTCAAGTCAACCAACGCAATCAAGGACAAGCTTTCATGATGAATGTTAATCAAGCTCAAGCGGCAAACGATGTTGTGAACGGTATGTTTTTAGTGAACCAACATTTGGCTTCCATTTTATTTGATACGGGTGCCGATAGAAGTTTCATTTCTTTGAAATTTGAGTCGAAAATTATCGTGTCTCGAACCAAGCTTTCCCGGTCGTTTTCTGTTGAAGTCGCCAATGGGAACTCCATCACCATAAATTACGTCGTCCGCGATTGTACTCTCGTTCTTGCTAACCATAAATTCTCCATCGATCTCATCCCGATGCAAATGGGAAGTTTCGATGTCATAGTAGGCATGGATTGGTTATCTTTGCACCGTGCCGAAGTTGTTTGCTTCGATAAATTCATTCGCATTCCGCTTGTCAACGGTAAAATCCTTAAGGTCTTCGGAAAAGCTACTTCGAGAAGGCTTAATCTCATGTCGTGCTCTCAATCGCAAAAATACTTACGCCAAAAGTATGCTCCGCTTCTGGCTCTCTTGGCGACAAAAGACAAAAAGGAAAGGAAAATCCAAGATATTTCTATTGTTCATGATTTCCTCGATGTCTTTCCCGACGATGTCACCGGTCTTCCACCCGTTCGTCCGATTGAATTTCGAATCGATCTTGTGCCCGGCGCGATGCCCGTGGCCAAGGCTCAAGAATTATCGAACCAACTCGAAGAACTTTCCAATAAAGGTTTCATTCGTCCTAGCTCTTCTCCTTGGGGCGCTCCTGTTCTCTTCGTGAAAAAGAAGGATGGTTCGTTTCGTATGTGCATCGATTATAGGGAACTTAACAAACTCACCATAAAAAATCGTTATCCCTTGCCACGAATCGACGACCTATTCGACCAACTTCAAGGCGCAACTTGCTTCTCCAAAATCGATCTTCGATCATGTTATCATCAATTGCGTGTTCGCGAAGAAGACATTCCAAAAACCGCTTTCCGTACTCGATATGGACATTTCGAATTTTTGGTTATGCCCTCCAGGTTAACAAATGCACCCGCGGTGTTTATAGACCTCATGAACCGCATTTGCAAACCATTCCTCGATAAATTCGTTATTGTCTTTATTGATGACATTCTCGTCTTTTCCAAATCCAAAGCCGAACATGAGCATCATTTGCGTTCCATTCTTGAACTTCTTAGAAACGAACGACTTTATGCCAAGTTCTCCAAATGCGAATTTTGGCTCGAGCAAGTTCAATTTTTGGGACATATCATAAACAACAAAGGTATTCATGTTGATCCCGCTAAAATTGAGGCCATTAAGGATTGGAAAACTCCAACGACTCCCACGGAAATTTGATCCTTCCTCGGTTTAGCCGGATATTATCAACGTTTCATTCGAAACTTTTCCAAGATCTCTTTGCCTCTTACCTCCCTCGCTCATAAAGGAAAACCATTTGATTGGGGTTCGAAGCAAGAAAAAGCCTTTTGTACTCTCAAGGACATGCTTTGCAATGCTCCCATTTTAACCCTTCCCGATGGAAACGACGATTTCGTGGTATTTTGCGATGCCTCTCATCAAGGTCTTGGTTGTGTCCTCATGCAACGAGGTCAAGTCATCGCTTACGCATCAAGGCAACTTAAGGTCAATGAGAAGAACTACACGACTCATGATCTCGAACTTGGTGCCATTGTTTTCGCTCTCAAAATCTGGAGACATTACCTTTATGGTACGAAATGTGTGGTTTTTACCGATCATAAAAGCCTTCAACACATTTTTGACCAAAAAGATCTCAATATGAGACAACGACGATGGGCCGAATTACTTAGTGATTACGATTGCGAAATTCGTTACCATCCCGGTAAAGCGAATGTTGTCGCCGACGTCCTAAGTCGAAAGGTTAATGTTAAATCCGTTCTGCTTCTAAGCGTTGTCGTTCAAACCGATCTTCAAATTCGAATCTTCCAAGCTCAACGTACCTCCGTTGAAGAAGGTAACATGTACGACGAAATGTCATGTGGAGCCGAACTTCAACTCGAAACCAAACCCGATGGTCTTTTGTACTTTCTCAATCGTTTGTGGGTTCCAAATCGCGATGACGTTCGTACTTGTATACTCGACGAAGCTCACAATTCGCGGTATTCCGTTCATCCCGGTGCGGATAAGATGTATTTCGATCTTCGTGCTGTGCGGCCTTTTGGTGGCCGGGTAAGAAAAATGACGTAGCGTTATTCATATCTAAATGTCTTACTTGCTCAAAAGTTAAAGCCGAACATCAAAGACCTTTTGGTCTACTCGAGCAACCACCGATTCCCGTTTGGAAATGGGAAGACATTGCTATGGACTTTATCACTAAATTACCCAACACCCAAAAGGGCAACGATAGCATTTGGGTGATCATCGATCGTTTGACCAAATCTGCTCATTTCATTCCGATCCGCGAGAAGTATTCTGTCGAGTAGCTTGCTTAAATCTATGTTCGAGAAATCGTGTGCCGACACGGTTTACCATTGACTATTATCTCTGACCGTGATGCTCGTTATACCTCTCATTTTTGGCGTTCACTTCAAGAAGTTTTGGGAACACGTCTCGATTTTAGCACCGCTTATTATCCTTAAACGGACGGTCAATCCGAACGTACAATACAAACTCTCGAGGATATGCTACGAGCATGTGTTCTTGATTTCGGTGGGAATTGGGATTCTCACATTCCGTTCATTGAGTTTTCTTATAACAATAGCTACCATTCGAGCATTGAGATGGCTCCTTTCGAAGCTCTTTACGGTCGTAAATGTCATTCTCCGATTAGTTGGAACGAAGTCGGTGAAGCTCAAATCACGGGACCCAAAATGGTTCAAGAAGCCACCGACGTTATTCATCGAATCCGTAAGAACCTCCTAGCCGCTAGAAGTCGTCTAAATAGTTACGCCGACAAACGGCGAAAACCGATCGAATTTAATGTTGGCGATCTTGTCCTTCTAAAAGTATCTCCTTGGAAGGGGGTAGCCCATTTCGGAAAGAAGGGTAAACCAGCTTCTCGTTTTGTTGGTCCTTTTAAAATCCTTGAGCGTGTTGGAAAAGTAGCTTATCGACTCGAACTACCGGAAGAACTTACCGGTGTTCATCCGACATTTAATGTTTCAAATCTTAAAAAGTGCTTAGCCGAGGGTAATCTCCATATACCTCTCGATGAAGTACATGTCGATGAGTCGATGGTCTTGGTTGAACGACCCGTTGAGATCATGGATCGCAACGAGAAGAGAACCAAGCGTAGCCGTATTCGGTTAGTCAAAGTTCGATGGGAATCACGGCGCGGCGCGGAATTCACTTGGGAGTGACTTTATGAATCACGGCGCGGCGCGGAATTCACGTGTCGTTAATGTGTTTAGCGATATCTATTTATCCAAATTACCACTTTTATTTATCGTTTCATATGCAAGTTTTGTGGCTATCTTTATTATATACTAATATGATTAAACTTATGAATTGCTCACCAACCTTTATGTTGACAAACTTTATTTTATGAAATGTTGCAGGTTTACATCTTGGTTGATTTATGATTGTGAAGAAAACGACATCAAAGACCTTAGGATTTTAGTAAAAGTGAACAATATCAAATTTGCCATATTTTGTGATATCTTGTTTATGGTTATTTTATGGATAATTGTTATGTGACATTTTCGATGTTGTGAAATGAAATGAGTTTATTAAATACTGTCACTTTAATTAGTGTCATGTGCTTATGGACAATCGTTACACCTCGGCATGTTCCGCCGCCTTTGGTCGTGGTGTGACATACACCGATCTCAATCTCCAGGCCCTGCCGATTTTATTTGTGTTCGTGAACACATTAATTTTCTTAATGAACGAACCTTATTTGTGTTCGTTTAGACTTCAAAGTTATGATTTTTTATTTATTTATTTTTAATTTTTTTGAATGATTTTTTTTGTGGTTACAAATCCTTCGCATGCTTCTTATTTTTGTCTCCTTTTTGAATAACTTGAACCAAATAAAATAAATAAAATCATGTAGATAACTTTTTTTATTTGTTTATTAAGACAACATAGCTAAAAAAATTGTTTTTTTCAAAACCATTTATTTAATATTTAAATGAATTGGAATCATCGAAAGATGAATGGATGTTGATTTGTATTCTCACAAGGAATAATATATATATGTATATATATAAAGTAACTTCCATTGTGTTCATAACCTAATTTTGCATACCCTTTTCCAGCTTTTTAGTTTTTTTTTTCTCTTAAAACTTTTGCAAGTTTTGATATATCTGGAAAAGGCTTATTAATTTGCTAGCTGTGTTTTGGTGTTTGAATAAAGAAATGAACACTTTGAAGATCGGTAAATGTAACCATGAAATGGTTTACAAACATCAACCATGGCAAGTTGGAATTACCATTTTGCCCTCAGAAGTTGTCAACCAGCAAGAACAAGATCAACAACATATGACAAGTTACACACAACAAACTCCATCTTGTAGTAAAACCATCATTGAACAGATTGGATCACCGGCTTCTGCGCTTTTAGCGACTGAACGATATTTAGGATTTTCACAAAATGATGTGTTTAATCATTTTAGTTCTTGTGATGGATCATACAAGATGGGGTTTAGTAATCAATATGAAAAAGATCAGATTAGAGAGCTAAAAAGGAAATTACTTGATGAATCGGATGCTTCGGATTGGAGACAAACGTCGCAAGTTGTTTGTCGTGATGGGAATCCGGATCTTGTCGTAAGTTTTTTCGTTTTTCGTCTTTATTTCTTTATATTTCAGATCTTTATGAAAATCCTGACAAACAGTGGTTTTACTGTTTTTTTATCATGTACTGTTTGTCATGATGACATGATTTTCATCATGACAAACAGTTTGAACCCACTGTTTGTCAAAAAAAGTCATGATTATCATCATGACAAACAACGGGTTTTTGTTTTTTTTTCCTTTTTATCACATACCGTTTGACACGATGAAAATCTTGATTGTCATGATGAAAATCCTGAACTTGAAGTTTTTGTTTGTTAGAAAGGGCATTTTGGTCAATCTAGACAAGCTTCGGGTCAAGTTTTAGCCAACTGTACAAATCATGGAAGTGTTGTCCCAAGTAAAACACGAATCCGATGGACTCAAGATCTCCATGACCGGTTTGTGGAGTGTGTGAATTTCTTAGGTGGTGCTGAAAGTACGTTCGGTCTTTATAAAATTACCTTTTTATCCTTTATACGCTCTTTTAAGTTATTAATCTTTTTTATTTTCCTAGAGGCGACGCCAAAGGCGATACTGAAACTGATGGACTCGGAAGGATTAACAATCTTTCATGTCAAAAGTCATTTACAGGTTCTAGTTAATAAAAATAGCTTTTGTATTTAAGAATCTTTACAGATTTATTATTTTGAAAATGAGTTATATATATGTGTATAATGATGTTGCAGAAATACAGAATGGCAAAATACTTACCGGAATCTGCAAAAGGTATGAATTTACATTTACTGATCCAATTGTTAAATTTTTTTTTTTATTATTATTTTTGACCCAAAAAAATGTACAAGATAATTATTAAAGTACAAACACTCTTTAACAAATGACAATTTAAAGTGTGTGTGTTTTTAAAAAATGTATTATGATCAGGTTTTTGTTGTTTACAGGAAATTGTGAGAAGCGAACCGACATGGATACCATATCACAGATCGAAAATATAACGTAATGTTTACATTTTCGGTCGTATATGAAATTCTTCTTTTTTTTTTTTTTTGCATTTTGAAATTTTGTGACAGTTGACTTATAATTTAGTTAGTTTGACTTTTTTTTTATCAGTGGTATGCAATTTAAGGATGCTCTACAAATGCAACTTGCAGTCCAAAGGCAGCTTCATGAGCAATTAGAGGTAAGTTTTGGATTGACTTTGAAGTTTGAACTTGAAAACTGACTTATTTGACCCAAAAAGTCAAAGTTTGACTTGGTTGACTTTACTTTTGGTTTCAGATTCAAAGGAACTTACAGTTGAGGATAGAAGAACAAGCAAAGCAACTAAAGAAGATGTTTGAATCACATAATCAACAAAAAGCAAATAAATCCGAGAATTCCGAAATCACATTTTCGCACGATGATCACCATTCGACGAATCTTGATGATGACGAGATTTTGAATTTTGAAGATGATTCGGAAAGTATCCTTCCCCATTGATAAACCAAATGTCTATTAAAAAAAGCTCCAACCTTTCTGATTAAATGGCCATTTGTGTTTAAAAGTTATGGGAAAATGCATGATTTCGCGGTTATATGATCAAAGAAAAGGAAAGTTTGTAGATGATCAAGACAAGACTTTTCATGAATGGACTTCAAAAACTTGGATGTACAATGTGTGTTTATACTTGACACTATAGTAGTATAGTGTTTCTTGTGTAGAAATAAGATCCAACAAATAAATAAGAATTATACATTTCATTACAAGAAATATTAGAATAGATTTTGAAGAAAACGAAACTGTTTTGCGTAAACTGTGATACCTCAGGAAAATCTCACATCCGTTTATATGAGCAATACAGACATTTTGAATGTCTAAGCTCTGATAACACAAATGCATTAATGCTAAATGTGCTTGGCAATTTATGTTGGAAGCACCTAGGGGCGTGCATGATTTAGTTTTGTGCATAAACCAAAATTTCGGTTTCTGAAACTTTAAAAAACCGTTCAATTTTGGTTTTTCAGTTTAGGTTTGGGCTTGATTTGGTTTCCCTTTTTCCGGTTTTGGCATTTAAGCTTTAAATTTTTGGGCTGAAAGAAAAAATTTGGCCTACAAAATTATGAAATTGAGCGTAAATCATTTTCTTAACAATAATTAGTTGATATTAATCTATTATACATTCGAGCTAAAATATTTGAGTTACATATTCACTAAATTCTCATAGCTACCTATATAAAATAGAGGATGAAAATCTAAAAGTTCGGTTCGGTTTTTTGGTTTTCATTACATTCAAAACCAAAACCAAACCGTAAGGTCGGTTTTTATAAAAACATAAACCTCTCCATTTTTTCATATTGGTGTTTTCTGTTCTTTTCAGTTTCGAATCGGAAAAAACAAATATGTTACTTGGTGGATAAAGCAGACAATATTGGTAGTTAGTTATAAGGGGTCGAATGTTACATATGATTCAAACGCCATTCAATGAGCAATACAAATTAAGTTTTGATAATACATTAGATTCCAAAATGATCATGTTGTTGAATACAAATACTTATAAAAATTTACCAAATCTAGTGGGCAATGACTATCACTTTTATTTTGCTTTTGTGGAAAGAGTAAATTGCAAGTTTGTGCTTTTAGTCACTTTCTAAGGGAACAATATTCCAAGTGAACTCACCCATCATGGATGAATGCATGAAACCTTGAATTGATTCTTTCAAATGCTGTGAATTGAACATGTGAATTGTTGTGCACCAAACATGTGTAAACCTTTTTGAATACTATGCATCATACATTGTTGATTCGGTTACATCAAAACCGTCCCATTTGATTCGGTCACATCTTCGTATTTGTCAGTTGCATCACTCGACTCAACTTTTAATTGCCATGTGTAATGATGTGCATCAGATATCACCAACGTGTTTAATTTAATAATTTTGTCTTGGTTGTGTAGATGTGCTCAAGTGAGTCCGTGAGAATAGTATCAGCATTGGTGACACCTCCGAACTATCCACTGGGACAGGCAACAAAGACAAATACGTGAGTTCCCGGATAGAATAATCATCATAGGCAAAGCGGACAATATGTCAAAATGGGCAACCGTGAACTCTTGTTGTTGGCCGTAGATTAAAACAATCTTCCTTGTAATACTCGTTCGTTTAATCCAAGGAAGACAAAATGATTAAAAAAAAAGGATGTTAGCAAATTTAATACATTGCATATGAACAACTATTGTGGTGGTTATTATATCCTCCTCATAGCAGTCAGCCTGTCAATCTCTAACTGAATTTGTATGTTTTTATTTCCAAAACTTACTTCTTTTTGTACTTTTTGATCATAAATTTTCCACATTTTAGTTCTTTTATGTTAACTTTTATTAACGGTTTAGAACTATGTTTGTTTGTTGTTCTATAAGTCTTTATGTACTTCTGGGCATAGTTACATAGTTGCGGGACCCATAGGTACAAGACACAAATGTCTCGGGTTGGATCATGTGACAAACTGCCTATTTGTCTCAACTGCCCGATCCGAATTCCATCACCTAAATTTCAAACTCACCTGTTTTTCCTTTTTTTTTTTTGTGAAAATGCATAAATCCGCGACGTGACAAATTTATAGTTACATAATAAAAGTGGGTTTGATGTAATGGTTTTGCCATTTCGGTATTTGAATAATATTCCAAATGTCTCGGGTAGGATCATGTGGCAAACTGCCTATTTGTCTCAACTGCCCGACCCGAATTCCAATACCTGAGGCTGAATTTCAAACTCAACTGTTTTTTCTTTATTATTATTATTATTATATATTTTTTTTTAAAAATGTGTAAATCCTTTATTTAGACTTCTGTTTCAAAATTTGGCTCGATGTGACAAACTTATAGTTGCACGATAAGTGTGAGTTTGATGTAATGATTTCGCTATTTCGGTATTGAATAACATATCAAATTTTCTCTCAAGAGTACTTTCTCAGTTATTTATGTTTCCGCTTTGCGAACCACCCGCAGCCCATAATTTTTTTTTTTCAATTAGTAACTTTTTACTTTTTATCAGTGACATGCAAGGTGGTAATGCACTACTACAAATGCAACTAATTGTTCAGAGTCAACTTCATGAACAATTAGAGGTATGATTAGATTATTGTTTATTAATTGATTCTAATTTTTAAAGTCAATCTTACTTTCCAATCTACTAGAATAAGTTCATTATAATTTTAAATTTTTTTATAAAAACCTGAAGAATATATGCTAATTTTGAAGTTAAAACTTAAAAGTCAGCCTTTTTTGATCTAAAAAGTCAAAGTTTGACCAGTTAACAAATTTTGCTTCTAATGTCAGATTCAAAGGAACTCTCAGTTGAAAACAGGAGAACAATCAACGAAACCGGAATTTGCAACGGGTATGAAGAACTTTTAAATTTTTATTATTTGAAGCGTGTTTGATCAGGTTTTTGATTTTTGTAGGAGACTCTGAGAAGATAAGCGGCATGGATGCCATATCGCAGATTGAAAATATAACGTAACGTTTATTTTTTATGTCATAAATAAACTTTTACGAAGTTTTTTTTTTTCATGTTGCAATTTTTGTTAGTTGACCTGAATCTTTGACTTGATAATAAGTGGAATGCAATTTAAGGATGCTCTACAAATGCAACTTGCCATCCAGAGGCAACTTCATGAGCAACAAGAGGTAAATTCAAGTTCGTTCGTTTATGCTCATTTGAATATGAAATTAATATGTTTCACTCGAAAATTCAAAGTTAACTTTTGTTTTCAGATCCAAGGGAACTTAAGGATAAGGATAGAAGAACAAGCAAAGCAACTAAAGAAATTGTTTGATCAACGTCAGCAACAGAATACAAATAAATCTGAAAATTCGGAAATCATATTTTTGCACGATGATCATCATCCGACGAATCTTGATGATCAACACAAGAGATTTTTGTGAGTGGATTTAAATATGTTGTATTATCTTGTGTAGAAATAAGGTCCAACAAATAAATAAAATCATGTTTTTTTGTTTTTTTTTTGTGATTTTGTTTTTTTGTTTTTTTTTTCTTTTTTTTGTGATTTGAATTAAAAATGTGTGTTCATTCGGTACACCTGTTAATTAAACACCAAACTTGGCCGGCCAGAGGGTCAATGGACCCCTCTCGGTTCCGCCGATGTTTATTATTTTTTATTCAACTGGTGTAATACATTGGGTTCTAGCGTATGTATAATTGTATAAATATGAATCGGTTTGAGTGAAAGCAGGAAAAAAGGACTATAGGAAATGAGGAATGTGGGCCAAACGTTAATGGGCTAGTCTGATAATCAGCGTAAGCCCACTAGATCGGCCCAAACTGACAACTTGCTAAATTAATAGTCTTACCATTTGATTTTGTTTTTAATCTGATTTTTAAGAGTTGTATAAGATTTTACTAAATAACTAAAGTTGGAAAAAATGAACAACTTATTAAGCCACAGGCCCGGATCAAGTCGTGTCGTATAGAAGTAGAGGCGCATAAAATACCCGGTTCCGGACCTGACAGAGTACCTGACCCGGAACCGGTTCCTACCCATACCCGACCCCGCGGTAAGACCTGGTATTAGATTTCTCCCCTGAGCCGTACTGGGAACCGGAACCGGAACCAGAAATACCCGGAAACCCTAAAAACTTGGAAAACTCGATCAAAACCCGGTCAAATACAAGACTATACCCGGAACCGGTTCCTACGCAGTTCCGGGTAAAAAGAAAATCCGATTTGTGCTCCTCTATACACAAGTTGTATATGAGCTCAAATATCAGCTTGAATTGAACATCACAAGCCGAAGCAACTCCTATTGTCAATGAGCTCAAGCTCAAGTTGATATTGGCTAGGCTTCGGTTGGCTCGGCTTAACTCAGCTTAGCTAGTTCGCTAAAAATTTCTAGTTTTGACATGTTTTGATGCGTTCCCATAAAAATGCCTTTTTTACAATTAGGGAACAAAGTAGAATATGACGGGTAGCGTGTTGCGATTGCATGGACGTCAAAGTGTTGAGTGTGCGATAATCTTTGTGTTTTGGGTGCAAAAGTGGATGCAACACAAATGACCCTTAGCCTTGTGATGGATCATTGGATCGTAACTCGATTAGTCGATGTGGGTAAAATATATGTCTAGGGTGATCGGGGTACGAGGCTACGAGCAATGAATGAGGGTACTACGCATGTCTGAGGTGTAACTTAAATGAACTTACATGTTTGAAAAGCCATCACTAAAGTTTGGGTGGAATGCACTCTGACTTAACAGATTCATTTCAACATTCTTACATTCATCAATATCGTAGAAAAACCAAGCTTTAACCTGACTAAGTTTGTTTTGAATAGTTGAAACTATCCAATGGGCTCGTGGCTCAAAGTTTGCTCAGAAAAAGTTTGAAAAAAAAGTTCAAAATTGGTTAGGTTCGTAAACGACCCCAAGCTGACTCGTTTGTTGATTGCTTGCTTGACTTAAATTAACCATATATTTTAGTACTATAAAGCCTGATTTTTTTTAAGACCAACTATTTATCAAGTCATTTTTCTTGTTTTTAATTTCAAACAATCTAAACAGCAGGTTGAACGATAACTTTGTTTTCAGTAGGATCGAATTTTCCATTCAAAATGTGGTGGGGTGCAACTTGTTGTCACTTTACCTTAATTTCTATTGTAATTTGATCATTTTATTTTTTTATTAATACAAACCTATAAATAAGTTGAAATCGAGCCAAATCATGACGAATCCTTTTTTTTTAAACCAAGATAAGCTAACCCGGTTTTGAACAAAATCGAGTCAACTCGAGCTTGCTCTAGCTTGGCTCGGCTCATGAACAAACACTTAACTAGGTAAGGGTGTATTTTGTACAGACATAAATAGTTAAGGGGCATGACATATAGTTATCCTGGAAAACAAGCAACGAATATGTCTTTTAGATCACAGCTAGACACCACTGGTATGTGGGCTCCACTTTAACACAAAGACAAAATTGCCCTTGAAACACCTTGCATTCCGAGTCCAAAGACCAAAGTGACTGGAAAGTAAAGGGTAGTTTGGTAAATGTGAAGGGGCTTTTTAAACTTGAACCGGCTGGTCCCACCAACACGTTGTCACTGTCACGCGCTACAACAAAACCGGTAAATACTCTAGTTTTTATTTAATAAAAAATTCTTAAAATAGTCCATTTTAGAGATAGAAAACTCAAAATAACCCTTTTTTTTAAAAAAAGAGGCTATTTCACTAATAGGGATTATTTTGAACTTTATCTCTTTAGGAAGAGCTATTTTAATAATTTTCCTATTAAAAAACCAACCCATAATTCCATGAATTAATATGCTTATATTATGAGTTTTTTATCAAATGAATGTAGTTAAAAAAAATATTTATTAATTTGGTATAGTTTGAAAACTATTTACTAAAATGGGTACATTTTTTAAACTTGTTTGTTTCTCTCTTTTTATAATTGGATAAACCCAATTCAATTAAACTAAAATAATGCTAAAATAAAATTATTAATTGAGAATACTGCTATTTATTTATTTATTATTATTAATTTTACCGTCATTTAATCATATATTTAAATATTATCAAACGGAAATTCTTTATTAAAAATTATATACTTATTTTAACTAACCCAGGAAAACCCCGTAAATATTTGTTCTTAAAATCATCTTAATCATCCTAAGAAGTTATTTTCTTTTAAAATAGTATGTTCTTTTTTTTTTTAAATATAAAAGTCTGTGTTATCCTGATAATATTAATATTATAACAGGTAAAAGCTTAGGTGAATATTAGTGGTCCATTAAACTTTTTTTTTTTCATTTTTCAAGTTAATTTTCTTATTCTTATTTCTAATATAGTGGGCGTGGTCAATTTTTTTTAAATCTTTTTCTTTTTTCTATTTAGTTCTAAATTTCAAAAGACAGAAGTCGTTATTTTCATATTAATATATAATATTTTTATGAAAAAAAATATTGTTTTAACATTATGTTAGTTTAATTATAGTGAAATTGTTTATCCAATTATAATAAGAGAGAGACATACAAGTTATAAGGATATACACATTTTGATAAATACTTTTCAAACTACACCAAATTGATAAATATTTTTTCCAACAACACCCCTTGCATACTAAATGCACACAGCTACTTCACTAATACATATAACTTGCCTACCGACCATTTTATTAAACGCTAGCAGTCAACTCTTATAGGATCTTAATGTGTAGCATTTTAGCTCTATAACGTAGATTGTTGACGTCTCAAAATTTTGTGTAAACTTTAGATAATATAATAATTTATTTAACTTAGAATAACATGCATTCGTGTACTTCATCGGTTCATTGTAATAAGCTATATCTTTTGTGTTAACATATGGATACCAATTTAAATTAGTATGTTCGTTTAACAACCAACAAAAATACAAAATATATATAAGTAAAAAAATAGTATTTGCAAGTCCACTGACTCTTATTTTGAAGTTTAAAGAAACAAAGCATTGCAATCATCTCAGCCTAGTTAAGACCATCCGAATCTAGACAAATTAAAGAGATATTAGGAGTTGGATTGCTAAGGCTTTTCACTATGGAGGGGTTTTAAAGCATCTTCACGTCATTGTCACGTAGGAAATGAGGTTTTAAAGTCCTTTTCCATAACGTCTCACTCTGGTTTAAAGCCCCTTTACGGCCCGTTATATATAGTATACACACACACATATATGTATGTGTGTATGAGAAAGTAAACCTCGTACTGGTGTTCGGATTTCGATTCGCATTCGAAACATTCGAAATTTGATTCGATTCGAATTCGATTATTAAGATTCGAATTCGGTTTTAAAAAATTCGAATTTGATTCGTATTCAAGTATATTAATCGAATACGAATCGAATAAGAATTTATTATTTATTATTCGATTTGAAATTCGAATTCAAATTATATATACATATATGTATATATATAATTATTTTTTATTTGTGTCAAATTCATAAATAAAAAATGTCTATTACAAAATAATTAAACCCAATAGACCATATTATTGTTTCTTAGCCCATACTAATATGGGCGTTATTTACTTATCGTTTTGAATATTTGAATTTAGACTATTTATACTTTAGTTTTGAATTTAGAGTAAAGTGTCAAAATCGTCCTTAAGGTTCGGTCAATTATACGAATTTCGTCCAAAAAGTTTTGTTTTTGCAACTGGACCATCGAGGTTTCACATTTCTTGCCAATTATGTCCAAATCATTAACTCCGTTAGTTTTTAACGTTAAATGAGGGGTAAATTTGTCTTTTAGTTTATTTATTTTTTTAATCGCTTTATATGCATAAATATAATTCTCATCATCTACCATGAACCTATAAGTGAAACAGATTAATATCACCACCAACCAATCTGTAACCGGCAACCACCACATCACCGGAAAACCCACCTGTAACCGGAAGCCACCACCATACCAAGCCACCGACAATCCGATATCGTCCATGGAACCACCTGAACACCTATGTGATTTGGATTTGGACCTCCGATCTCGCCTCTCCCAAAAAAAATAAAAATGATATGGAAAAAAAAATTAGTAATTAATAATAGAAATAATAGAGACATATAAAAAGTAATTTATACATGGGTTGGAGATAAATGGACTAAAAGACAAATATACCCCTAATTTAACGTAAAAATATGAGTTAACGATTTGGACGTAATTGGCAAGAAATGGGAAACCTCGATGGTCCAGTTGCGAAAATAAAACTTTTTGGACGAAAATCGCATAATTGATCAAACCTAAAGGACGATTTTGGCACTTTACGCTTGAATTTATTATCATGTAGTATTATAGCTACTTTAAATTTATATGTATGTAATTATGATTATGGTTTTTGAATTTTTGGCACAGGTAAACTTGAATTAGATCATATTTATTTGAATTAAAATCGAACTTAGTAGAAGTCGATTCGAATTCGAGTTTCAAATACGAATTTCGAATCGGGCATATAATATGAATCGAATAGTTCAACTTTTAATCGAATACGAATACTGGCGAAAAAAACAACTATTCGGATTATTCGATTGGATTTAACTTGAAAATTCGTTATTCGATTCGATGAACACTCCTACCCCTCCCCTTTCGTGCGCCCCTCTGCGGTGTTCAGAACCAAAACCGCCCGTTAACCCCCCCCCCCCCCCTCTTTGAACGCCCATAGCAAATGGGCTAATAGTCGTTGGGTAACGAGCTGGTGCTAGTTTAATCAATCATGCCTTGAAGTGGATTAAACTAAACAGAAGTTGTAAAATGTTGGATTTGACCATATGTTCTGGTTCCATGTTCGGCCAATAAAATGTTTGAACTTTTGATGCACCCTTACACATAACCACATGCTTTCACACATCAATGGACATATGGTAGATCATGTCATATATCAGTCGGCCTAGGTTTTGGCCCCTCATATCTGGTGTTAATCTTGACTAGACCAAAAGACTTTATATTCTTTACAACCCAAGATTAATGATCTTTACTAGGGATAAGCAAATTCGGTATCGGTATTGATTGGTACCGGTACCAAAGTTTTGAGTTTCTGGTTCGGTACGGTAATGGCACCGGTACGGTACTGGTATTTTCCAAATTTTTACTTTCAATACCGGTACCGTCCCGGTACCGAACCGAATATTTCGATACCGGTACCAATAATTTGTGAATTTCAGGATCATGATTTTCGATACCGAGCTCATCCCTAGTCTGGACTGTATGTGCTTGGACCTAAACTCTCATTCGACTAAGTTGAACCGGTTTTAATGCACCATGCCACCATTACTACATCTACATGTAGATAAACGTATAGCGGTCAGTTCGACTTTTAAGTTTTAACCCTACATAGTAGGTTTTGAACCTTACAAGAGCGAAATATCATGCATAGGTTTCGTGCACCCTTACTCGTAAATCATGTGCCTGATTCATGCATCAATGGATATTATTATGAAGGTATATCATATATCGGTTGACCAATTTTTTAGCCCTTCATATCCGGTTTAATTTTAACCACACCAAAATACAACTTTTTCCTTCAAAATGGTCGGACTATATGTGTTTGGTCTGGAAATCAAATTCCACTATTTTGAACCAGTTTTGATGCATCACTACTATAACCACATACTTTAGAGCATTCTCGTCTTGTTTCATATCCCTATATCCATATATATCATATAATTACACTAAAAAAACACTACGTTTCTCTCTTCTGTTTAATTAAATAATATTTTTTATACCTTTTTCATTACAATTTTCTCTCTTCACCCTATAATTTACAAAAAATCACTACCTTTTCCCCAAATTTACAAAAAATCACTACCTTTTCTCTC
The DNA here is from genome assembly GCF_021521415.1 of Bidens hawaiensis. Taxonomy (NCBI): domain Eukaryota; kingdom Viridiplantae; phylum Streptophyta; class Magnoliopsida; order Asterales; family Asteraceae; genus Bidens; species Bidens hawaiensis. The sequence continues at coordinate 385,321 of NW_027491480.1, forward strand.
TTCACCCTATAATTTACACTTACAACTACTCACCGCCCCATCCTATAATTTACAAACCCTAATCACATAATTTTAAAGGATGGATTGGAATGCTCTTAGCTCACCAATCAACATCATGTAAACATATATAGGCCGGTTCAAGTTTATACCATGTATAATAGGTTTTGAACCTGACAAGACCGAAATATTAATTTTTCTTTCAAATCCAAATCAAACTATACAGTAATAACCACTTATTTCATTTTTAAATAATATAAAAATTGGATATTAAATTTTAATAATCAAAATTTTTGCAATTTGGTCGGCAATAATCTCAACTTAAGAAATTCCCTATGTTAATCACAACTTTCACCATATTGGCTTCTACCATTCCTTTTTCTAACAGAGACCAACCCAGTTAATTTTGGGCAAAATATGTCATTTCTTCAAGTTGATAGGGTAAAACTAAACTTCCCATGTTTATTTTTCTTCTCCAACTAGGGGCGCAAGCGAGCCAAGCCGAGCTTGAAGGCTCGTTTAACTTACACATAACTTGAGCTCGAGTTCGGCTCCCTTCTATCTATATTTCTAAAGCTCGAGCTCAACTTATGAGTGCTTTTTCAAGCTCGAGCTTTGCTTGTTTACTATATATAATATGTATTATTTTAATTATAACTTTATATAATACGTATTATTTATTTGTTTTTTCATAACTATATATATTAATTAATAATAATTATATAAAAGTTCAAACCTCCTTCATAAATAGGTGGTGGTGGTGGTGGTGATGGCGATGGTCATGGAGGCCGTGATGGTGGCGATGGCGGGGACGAGTTTTTAAGTTTGATTACATTTTTCATTTTTCCCTCAACTTGGAAAAATAAAATATTTTGTCCTAAAACTAACCAGGTTAGTTTCCGTTAAAAAAATGCTTAGTGAGGGCCAATATTATGAAAGTTAGGATTAATGTAGAAAAAATTTTAAACTAGAACTAATACCAGTCAATAGCAAAAGTCTGAATTATTAAAATCCAATATCCAAAAAAGTTTAAATAACATTAAACATCAAACACTTTTTTTTTACAAGAAGCTTCAATAATAAATATTAAACCCTCCAATTAGCCCTTTTCACTTTATTTATATTTGAATCATTATAATATATTATTATATTATATACATCTAGTTAAATATTAAATATCAACAAGATAGAAAAGTAATACTACATAATGTTGATTTGTTTCTACAATATTTCCACCATCTCTTTGCTTGCTTCATATCTCCTTCACAGCAGACAAATATAAACATAAACCCCCCTTCATAACCATCTATTCATTTTTTTAAATCTTGAATCTTTTTCAATACCCATCTGATCTGATTCACTAATTCTTCATTTTCAGATCAAACCCATCAATCTTTAACATAAATCCATCATTTTTTTTTCATGGGTTTTTGTTGATTTGTGTTATTAACCAATAAATCAATCAAATCTTGCTAATGGGTATCTGTTTTCAAGATTAAAAATGGTGGCTTTGGTGCATTAATCCAGCTTAATTTGGTAAGTGTTTGTTCTTTTACTGTTACATGACTATATCTTATGTTTTATTGATTAAAGATTCAATCTTTATTTGATTTATTAGGTTTTAAATCCATTTAATTTGTGGGTGTTTTTGTTGATTGGAAGTTGAGTGTTTAGGTTGAATCTGGTTGTGTTTTTTGTGAGTTTTGATGTTATAGTTTCAAGAATCTTGTGAGGGTTTTTGGGTGTTGAGTGATTAGACATGAAAGTCAAAGTTTGACTTGAAACGATTCAAAATTGGTACTTCTTGTACTAGATTTAAATTTATATAATTTAAGGTTTATTATTCCAAAATGTTCTTGTTCTTGTTCTAAGACCATCTCCAATGGTTGGTTTATCTTGGTTCAAACCAACCCCAACCAATCCCCAACCATTGGATTGGTTGGTTCAAACCAAAAACAAATGCTTGAGGTTTGGTTTTTCAAACCATCAAAAACCATCCATTGTGGGTCCCAATATCACATCTTTCACCCCACACATATATATATATATACACCCATTTTATATTTATAAAATATATTATATATATATATATATTTTATTTCTTTCAAAATTTATGTATTTTTTTGTTTGTGTATTTTTTACGTAACGGCTAGTTTAATGATTAAATTTTTTAACGGCTAGTTTTTTAATGATTTTATTATCTATTTTGCATTGCTAGAAAAAACATGACAAGAAGTCCTAGAAAAAACATCCATAACATAGGCCGCCATAACAGATTGGTCAAATGATGAAGATGAACCACATGAACCGTCATTTCATTGACCAACATCTTATTTCCAAGCGTGTATGAAACGGTTCACGGATTTACATAACAATGAAGCTCATCATGCACTTTAGAATGATTGAATGGAACATTTGTGGACGGTATAGAATAATAATAATTCATAGGTTTTATTATTAGGCAAAAGTTTCAAGTTATTTCTTTTTCATTTTGTTAGACTAATTGTCATTTAAAATTATATAATTTTTTTTTATCTATTTGTAATATTTTAGTTAATCTATTTTTTACTAATTTTTTATTATATTGCTATTTATTTAAATAAAATTATAAAAATTAAATATTTTATTATTTTGTGAAATTCTTATTTAAAATAAATGTAAAAGTAAGTGATGATGTGGAAATGTAAAGATAGTTTGAGAAGTTGTATTGTTGGAGTAAAAATGTGGTTTTTAAGATAGCTGATGTGGCAGTGATGTGGCTGGTTTGAACAAAAAAATGTTAGAGATGGTCTAATAAACTTTATATAGTTTAAGTTATATGTTTTTTGTTGATTAAGTTTATCTGATCTCATTGGTTAGCATATCCGTAACGCGATTTCACAACTAAAGAAGAAGGGAAATTATTTTTTAATCTTGTACTTAACATATAGAGGCAAAAGGTTTAAAATGAATAACATCAAGATTTGTACTTTTATAATTTATATTTCTAAACACTTCTCTTCTTGGTCCCCTATTCTTGTTGGCACAAATTGTTCTATACTATTTTTGTATTCAAAGAAGTAAATATTGTGTTTATGATATTGTCCTACTTCAACATCAAAAGAAAAGTATAAGATTTATTTATTTTTTCTTTTTATGATATTGTACCTGTACTTTTTTTTAGGTGAATTTAATAAAATGTTGGTGACACCGACCATGAATGTTAGTTGTTGAACTTGCACTTGCGAAATAAATTTGTTGTGATATAGTTTAAACTCACTTAAAAACAATTTGCATTGAGTGAAATAAACGATAATCGTATGTGTAGAGATGATAGGTCAATATATTCCTAACTTTATGTAGAGAACTGCATGACCACTTTTTAAACCACTTTTTAAATATGATACATAAAGCGGTTATGTAACTACATACAAGTGCTTTTGCGGTTCTCTAGTTAAATTATTGTTTTGTGTTTATAGCACCAATATTTACATAGTATTTTTTATCACATAAGTTGTATTTTATTTTTAATTCATATTAGTAGTTTTGTTAAGTGACGATTGATTAGCCTTTTGAACCAACAATAATAACTCTAGCTGGCATAATATAGATTTGCAAATGCAAACTTGTTGGTTGTTTATAAACAAAGGGTCAAATGCAATGTGTGTATTAAAACCATTGCTATCATGATTCATGCATTTATTATTAGTGTTAGTTTTCTTATTTTCTTTAAATATATGAGAAAACAATCATTAAAAGAGGTTATGTATATAAATTAAACTATTTATTTTCTAAAAGAATTCAAAACTTTTGAGTACATTACCACTCATAAAAAGAGGTTGTGTGTGTATATGTCATAATATATATATATATATATATATATATATATATATATATATTTGTTAAAAGAAAAAACTTACTTTGAGGCCTTAATCAGTTATGACTATTTCTATATTTCTTTCAGATATCGCGCTAAATCTTTCAAAATTTATTATTATTATTTTTCTTTAAACAATGGGAAGAGGCAAAGGAAAAGCGAAAAAAAGCCCGGTTATTATCACCGAGGACGGAAGCGGTGAAGAAGAAAAACAACCCGTTAAACGTAGAGGCCGGCCCACAAAAGCCCAAAAAGAAGAAGCCGAAAAATTAACTGAAAAATCCGAAACTAAACTTGAATCTTCATCAGACAATGGAAACAAGAGAAAAAGATCATCTTTAGAGACTGTAGAAAGCCCGATTGAAGATGAAAACGGTGTGGGGGCCGAAACCAACGGGCCTGGGTCAACAAAAGCTGTCGGGTTTAGACAAAACCGAAGCAGGAGGAAAAACAAGCCACGGAGGGCGGCTGAAGTTGGGGTTAGTTTTTGTGAAGTCTGCAGTTGGGTGGTGCTGAGAAGCTAAGGATTATTGGGTCGGGTTAAGGGTTCGTTTTATATTGCATCGTTATTAAGTTTTCTTAGATATAATTTTGCTAGATTTTGATTTATTTTTGAGAGAATTTTTGCAGAAGGTGTATAATTTTAACCAAGTTTTGGTAACATTATATTATTTCTTGCTGTAGAAATCTTACATTTTGTCTTTAAGAAATGGCATAACATGAGTTTTATTATTACAATTACTTTTATTGCTATTATTTTTTATTTTTCGCGCAACAAATGTAGCATGGCGATCGATAAGCTTGATTTTTCTCTCACATGATACTCTTTTTCGAAAACATTAACATCATTATCATGAATTATTATTATTATTTATTTATTTTTGACTCAACTAGCGTAGCGTAGTGAGGCAATCTGCAAGCTTGATTTTTCTCTCGCGTGATAAAGTTAGGCGAGTATTGGTAACTAAACCATTATGTTGTCATGATCAACTTATAATCAAACAAAAAGTATGATTTGAGATGTATTTGGGAGATGAATTTGAATAATTTTAGTCAATAAAGTGGCTCTAATATAACATTTTCCAAATCTTTATTTATTATTTCTTTTAGTCAAGATTAATCCAAGTTCAATGTATGCAAGAAGGCTTCTTTGTCATTTCCAAAAGAAAACAAATTTTATGTGTTAAAAACAAATTCTATTCGTTTATTTGTTGTCAACTCTAGAAGTTTTAGAGTCATTTTGGAGTGATTTTGCATCTATTGTTTATTTTTTTAGAATGGCGATTTTTTTTGTGTGTTAGACCATCGCACTTTTCTTGTCCCCGTTGCTTTATTTTGGTCAGACTATGTTGTCTTAACCGGGTCCACATTGTCTTCAGAGTTTGGCTTGAACGTTCTCCCGAAAAACCATACCGCCAACTATTGTTTTTGAGTCTATAAATTGTAATGAACTTTTTTTGAAGGTAAACTCGGCTAATGAAAATGTGTTTCAAAGTAAGTTAAAGATAGATATATGGCCAGTAAACAAACTCCAGTCAATCCAAAGCTCAGGTTTCTCATAGTATGTGTGAGAATACGGTGAGTATTAGAGCTTGCTTATAATGAGTTTACTTCGCACTTCTGGAAAACGTTTCAAGGGGAAATGGATATCGAAATGTCAATTGGTACCACATATCATCCCCATACTGACAACCAAGTTAGAGAACTATCAAAACATTAAGAGGATAAGCTACAAGCATGTATAATAGATTTCGGCAGGAGTTTTATTTACAGTCGGTAGAATTCTCATAGAATTACAGCTATCATTCGAGCATTGACATGCCTCCGTGTGAGTTGGGTAGCACTAAGGTGGACCAGATCCCGGCAAAGGCTCGACTGAAATCTTACGCAAATAAGAGAACAATCGATTACTGCTTATTTTTGACTTTGTTAACCACAAATGCTGTTTACTTGTTTAATATCGCAAAAATAACCACAAACTCAGAAATAAGAAGCAATTGCGGTTTCATCTTTATCATAAAGAACAAAATGGTAACTGAGTACAGTTGAGGTTTTTTATTTTATATCTTATTATCTTTTGCTTGATTACAATTACACTTTCAAAAATTCTACTCACCTTGCAGACAATATAATTGTCTAATATTCCCAGATGCTGCAAAAAGTTTTTAACAAAATGAAATCAATTAATAATAAATTTTCATCAACCTCTGTAAATATATATATATTAAAATTTAAAAAAGCGAGATAATTACCATATAACCAGTCTTTAAAGTACGCATGAAGTGCACTCGATAATTCTTTTTTTCTGCTATCTTCCAAAGGTGCTTCTTTCAGTATTTGCTTAACCTCAACCAGATTATTTTCCTGTAAAAATAGTGATATAAAAATCATTAAAAACATAATTTAAAAATCATATATATAAAAATGAAATTAAAAAAAAAAAGAAAAAAACTTACATTTCTTCTTTGACTTGACATATACACATCAGGCAGTGGAAATGGATTATCTTTGGTGGGTCCCGACGCTTGACCTTCTAACCAATTAGGAATCTAAAAAAACATTAAAAACAATAAAATGTTAGTGGCGAAACGGGTTAAAAATAGGCTAACCATAGGCATGTAAACGAACCGAACAAGCAAGAAAGAAGCATGCTCATGTTTGTTCGTTTAGCTTTAACAGAACAAACGATCGAACGTGGACAATTAAACGAACGAGGGTTTCGTGTTCGTGTTTTTTCATTAAGAAAATGAAGGTGTGCATGTTCGTATACGGTCATTCGTTAACAATATAAACGGTTCATAAGAAAATGAATGCGTGCGTGTTCGTTTATGTTCGTTCTCTAACAATATAAATAAACGGTTCATTAACGTAAACAAACGTACATAACTGAGCTAAAACCAATTAAAAGTAAATATGAACAACAATGTGTAGGGCCTAAAAAGTTAATAAAACAAGATTAATTGTAACGCCAATGGGCCTAAAAAGTTTATAAAACAAGATTAATTGTAACGCCAATGGGCCTAAAAAGTTTATAAAACAAGACTAAATAGTAACGGGCCAAAAAAATTTTAATTAAAATATTAACGAGTGAGCATAAAGAACGTAAAAGAAACGACATAAATGAGCACGTGTGTAGGGCCCAGCAAAGAAGTAACTGGACAAACGAATGGTTCACGTCCAGATACCAATGAAATTTCTTGCTCGCGTTCGTTCATTAAAAGATGAATTTGTTCGTGCTTGTTCGTTAATTTCAAAAGCGAACACAAACGAGCGCAAACCACAATCATCACATGAATGAACACAAATAAACATATAAAAAACTGAAAATAAAATAAATAACCAGCCAAAACATAAATCAAGTTAAATAAAAATAAATCCAAACGAACGTAAACGAACAAACATAAAAGAACGAGCGTTCAGGAACATATTACCAAGTGTTCACGAACACAGTGACAAGACCTTTGTTCATGACACAAACCGTCTTCCCACCTAACGGTTCACGAACGGTTTGCTGAACATTTGGTTCATTTTCAGGCCTAGTCACATGTGTTCATGTTCGTTCGTTTACTAAATAAACGAACATAAAACTGAACGTTCGGTTTGTTTACAAGCCTAGTTACAGACATTTTATTGTTCATGTTAAATTTGGATACTAATAATAAAGAAGCATACCAAGAAGTTTGTGAACTGATCAGGATCTAAATGGTGTGCTGACTCGGCTTGACAGTCAGACACGCCAGCTGGATGAGACAACGAATCATGATGGTCAACCAAACCTAGTGCAACAGGCTCGCCCCATCTATTTGGAGTAACATCAATTCCTACTTGCTTCATATGCTCTTCCAGTTGTGGATAAAATGTATTATACGGTGCCACCTGGTGCCAAAGTGGCAATCAGTTTTAAAAAAGAAAAACGAGTTACATATGATTTTAGATGACTTTTTATGAAACCATTGGATTATGAAACTCAGATTTAAACTTTTGGACTACAACGGTTATTTTGGTCACCATGATAAAAGAGAAATGTATAAACGTACCTGGAGCTTATGATTGTCACCAACAATAAGCGGTTGTTGGTTAACTCCCAAAAAGAATAAGCATACCCGACAATTAGCAATACATATTCGTTTTGAAGCCGATATCACATGAACCCGTTCACAGTGTTCAACTCTTACTGCCTGATAGTTAACAAAAAGCGCCACGTCGGCATACAGAAAAAATATTTATATTTGGATTTAAATTTTACACTTGCCTTTCCAGTAGCCCCAAGGACTATAGTAGCATCAGAGCATCCGTAGATGGTGGCATATTTCAACGGAGCCAAGACATAAATCACAGATTCATGACAATTTATAACCTGCGGAGAATTTAAAAAAAACAATTAAAGATGATTCCCTGTGGTTAGACCCAAATAGGCCCAACACATAGTTCACATTTCTTGTAACTAGTTTAATCTCAATCAGATTCGTTCATCTATGTCCAGTTGTGCGTCTACATTCATGAACCGTCCGTTTATATTGTCAACGGGCGTAAATGAACAGGAACACGCTCATTTTCTTAACGAACAAACAGAAACAAAAAAAACCCGTTAGTTTAATTGTTTGCGTTAGATCGTTCGTTCGGTTAAAGTAATATAAACAAACACAAACATGCTCCTTCCGTCTGTTCAGTTTGTTTGCAAGACTAAATAAAATGGAATGGACAAAGTTATAAGCGGGAACGTGAATGGAATAAATCATTACTGTTCCATTATCATGTTTGGTTGGCTTGCAGGAATTGAATGATCTGTTCAAATATGCTGTTCTTCTTTCTGATTAAATATCAAACATCTTAATGAAATCATCATCATCATCATCATCATCATCATCATCATCATCATCATCATCATCATCATCATCATCATCATCATCGTACTCAGTATATCCCACCAATAGCAATGCTATGGTAGGGTCTGAGGAGGGTAAGATGTAGACAGCCTTAGGGATAGAGAGGCTGCTTCCGGAACAAGTTACATATTTTGCTATGCATCTTAAACATCTTAATGAAATGTAGTTGATAAAAAAAGTTGGAAAGAGCTATCAAATAAATTTAATCCACTCATGACAGAACAAGTTACATATTTTGCTATGCATCTTAAATATATATAACAAATAGCCAAATAAATCTTCATTTACCACTACAAAAATATGTTTAATGTAATAAAATAACTTAAGTAAGAGATTAATCCTTGAATCTCAAATGAATTTTTATAAAATAACAAATAATTGTACTCTTTTTTGAAAAATAAGAAAAAATCATTAGAAATACATAGCAAATTATTGATGTTATTAAAAATTCTTAAAATAGAAACGCGTAGGCTAGTAAATAAACAGAACGAACACGAATGCGAGCATGTTCATGTTCATTTATTTAACTTTAATGGGACATGAACACGAACAATAAATAAATATGTTTTGGTCCATGTTCGTTTGCTAAGATAATGAAATGTTCATCACTTCGCAGCAGTTCATGTCCGTTTGTTAAAACTCTAAACCAAAAGTTCACGAACGTAAACGAACACAGACGAACATAAACGAGCACAAACGAACATATATGAACATAGTTGAACAAACATAAACGAACAGATATAAACAAACACAAGCGAACAAGTCTAATACATCTATACTTAAAAATTCAATGGCTAAAAATGCACTTACACTTAAAATTTCTATTAATATTTAAACAGGCATAAACGAACTTAAAGAAACGAACATAAATGAACAAACAAAAAACGTGTTCATGTTCATAAACAAACTTCCCGCGGATAGTTCACTAAAAGTTTGGTTCATTAACAGCCCTAGAAACCTGGTTATAATTGTTATCTAATAAAACATCATTATTAAAGCGCTTAAGAGATACCAAAAAAGCAAAAATATGAATTTATAATAGAACTAACCTTTACAAAGGATCCCTTAAGTTCGTGTGCTTGTTTTACATATGATTGTTTAGATATCCCCTCAATAAAACTGGGACCCTTACCACTGGTGGAAGCTTTAAAGTTAGGGGACGCATCAGCCATTAAAACATCAAGGTCGGGACTGGTTAGACTTGGACTTGGACTTTGACCGTTTTCTTTGGCAGCAGCTCGTTCAGAGATTCGATCCAGTGTATCAGAAATGTTTTGTAAGATCCAATCATGAACCTGAGACGCTGGGACAGGGGCAGCTGGCATGCTGGGATCTGAATTGGCAAAAAACGGTGTGTTTTGGCTCAATGGTATTTTCTCTGATCCTTTTTCACCAAAGTAGATCAAAAACGAAAGATGCTCAAACTTCTCCATTGTTAAAACCTGCATATTGAAAGGTGCAAGCTTTTAAATAATTATAAAAAACTAGCGCAAAAGGGTTATCAATTACACAACTCTTGATTAGAGTAAAAAAAACAATATATCTTTATACATAACTAAGTGAAAGGTTACCAAAATTACCCCTCCTTCTATGAATTAATTACCAAAAAGTTACCAATTACCCTCTTTCTATTGTTAGTTATCATTTCCAGCCATTTCAATTTAGTACGTATGGGCATTTCATGAATATATATAAATACATACACACACACACACATATAAAACAAAATATCCTCTTTCAAAATTAAATCATTTAAAATTTGTCTTTAGTAACTTCAAAAATGAAACAACATCCACAACTCAGTTATTTCCTTTTCTCGATTTCACAAAAATGAAAGCAACATGTTATATTAAAGTCCAAATAATTTTGAAATATAATGCTTTTTAGGAAATAGCATTAGATCGCTATTTATTTGGTTTCATTATTGTGAAATAATTATAAAAAGAGTTACTAATTTAGGCATTTGCATAATTACATCTGTTCCTACTCCAACTGCACACGCATATACACCCAGATTTAAAAATTAATGCAAGTTTTAGTTTACACTGCCTGTATGACACGACACACAGGTCAGTAAGCTAGTACAAAAAGGTTCCTAGTTATAAAAAAAATACACACACACACTTCTTAAAAAGAAAATCAATATGTAATATGATAATTTGCATATTAGTAAGAGTAAGAAGACAAACCAATGAATCTTCGCCTTCACCTTCAACAGAGTCAGCCAACAGAGAGATTATATTGCCTATATGCTTTTGTAAATATGATAATTGATGAGCTTCCTCATCAGATTGTGATGGCATGGACCTCCTGCTATTGCTTCGCACAAGCTGCACGTTACAATTCATGCCCATGTCAGCATTTGTTGCAATTAAAGAACTGCTAAAAGTGTATATGTCATGCATGACATCAACATACATTTGTGCGTGTAATTTAGAAAAAAGAAAAGCAACCATCAACATACATTTGTGCGTGCAATTTAGAAAAAAGAAAAGCAACTATGGCACCAATCAGTGTTTGATAGTAATCTGAGATATGTTAATAATTGGGAAATAACTATAATCTAGAAGTAACTTGGTAGTAAGTTAGTATTAGTAACTTACTTTCTTGACAAGCCTTATCAATAATAGAACTGATATAAACTGGAAACGCACTCACTTTCAAAAAATTGAAGCAATGAGAATAATATTGAAGCATATTGGACAATTTTTGAAAACCTTGTGAATAGAGCTTCTTCAGGAAAGCAAAAAGAATTGGAAAAAGTCAAAGGACACAAAATCAAATGGCAAATCAGTTTATTATTCTAAATTGGCATGAAGCATGGACTTCAATAAACACAAATAACTCAGTATTGTTAAAATTCTAAATCTTTTACAGATAGTGTCATAATTCTGCATATAATCCATAACGATAAAAGCACAAAGATACACATTCATGTGTGTGTTATCACATTCTGTCCAAAAGAAGCATATCACGTCATACTAAATTAGTTATTATAGCTGTAATTTTCCAATCTCGTGCAATATTTCACAGCTAATTAGCATGCTAACTGGATATAAGGATCAATAGATATAAACAATTGTTTCAACTTTCAATACTCATTTAGAAATTAATTATAAACAATCAACTTTTAGAACACATGATCCAGCTTTAAATTTCCAGTTTCATACCAGCAAAACAATAGTGATTACCAAGATATTCTATTCACCCAATTTGAGAGACTTTTCCCTCCTTTTCACATTACAAATGCCGTTGTGGCTATATCATCTATCAGTTCCTTAAATAATCAGTTTTTGCCTATCCTGATTATCAGTTACAACCAAGCACCTTCAAAACACACATCTAGGGCTGTAAACCAACCGAATGTTCAGCAAACTATTCGTGAACCGATCGGTGGGAAGTTCTTTATGTCCGTTTGTTTAATAAAACAACGAACATGAGCAAGGAACTTCGTTCAATTAACTAAATGATCACACGCAAACATAGGCCATGTCTGTTCAATTGTGTTCGTAAACGTTTGATAATGTATTCATTTACATCCATTTATGTTCATAAATGTTTGTTCATTAAAAGTTTTTTTAAAACTTTTTAACAATTCTCCTAATCTTATCATATAGATTTAATCAAAATTATTAACTACCAAACAAAAATATATACATAAATAAATATTACGCGATTAATTTATATCTAAAATAGCCGGACCGAAGCGTTGACACCGACCATTTTCTGTTAGCCAAATCAAACAAAGCATCATTCGTGTTCATTTCTATCCATTCGTGTCCATGAACCGCTCACAAACAAATTCATTTCCTTATTTCGTTCCGTTACTTATTCGTCATTCGCTTAACCAAACAATGAACAATCAAATTCCTCAATTACAATCAACTAATCCACCTCACCTGCAATGGCTGAACCGTTCACAAACAAATTCATTTCCTTATTCCGTTCGTCATTTCATTCCATTACCTATTCATAAACCGTTCGGTTATCCAAACAATGCACAATCAAATTCCTCAATTAACAATCACCTAATCCACCTCACCTGCAACGGCGTAAGCGCGGACAAGAATCCATCGAACGCGGACGTGGACGGCCACACATCCGCCACCACCGCCGAATCCTTATGTCCTCCTCTCGGAAGCAACCGCTTAAACGACTGTATATACAAAAACACAATAAGATCATACACATTCACACCAACGGCATCCACCTCATCCGGTTTCGCAGTCACAAGCGGATCCGAATCGGAGTACAAAACCGACGCAATTATATCGAGCACGAGACGCGCGTGTTCAGACGCGATCTGTAGGGTTTCGGAAACAACGGCCGAGTTAATTCGGTTATTATTGCCGTTGTCTGATTGAACAGATTGGAGTAATTTGTCACGGACGGAAGCTAGGGTTTGTGAGCCGTCGGTGAATATTAGTTTTTGTAACGGAATGAGTCCGTGTTCGAATGGCTCGCGCCGCGGGTGGATTAGTGGTGGTGGTTCAGGTGAGTCTGACATGGTGGTGGATTGGTGGATTTGGGGGAATTGGATTATTATTTATTATTATTAGTGAGTTTGTAAGTGAATGTGTGATGATTATTATTATTGTTGCAATTATGTAGGAAGTTAAAATGGGAAAGTTTTGTTGTGTGGTTATTATTGATAAATGATGGGATAAAATTAAATTGAAATAAGGTATTTGAGGCACATAATACTAAATTGAATTATTAGTAACCGTCTTTGATAAAATTAAATTGAAATAAGGTAATTCTGGAGTTGCTAAAAGTCAACTTTTAAGGCACATAATTAATGTTGCACCTAGAGGTGTGTATACAACTGGCAACCGTAGCAGTGGACCCAGTGTCAAGCGTGGTCTAGAAGGAGGAGCACTGGTGCGATAAATGATATTCGGTTTATTTGTACATATTTTAGATTGTTAATGTAGTTGTTTTATTCGTTTATAGTAGGAACTTTGGTGCTTCATACGTATTTATTGTATTTCAGGTCACAGGTACTTAACGTGCTTAATTTGGACCTGTATGAGCACGGGATAAAGACCTGGGATGTCCAGCATGCAAACCGAGACACATTTGTGGACATGTTGAGTGAAGCCACCCATCGCGTAGCGCGATGGGTGTGGAAGGCGGGTGTGGAAGGCTGGGCATCTTCCACACCCATCGCGCTACGCGATGCTCTTTAATTTATAATATTTCGTTGACTTTTGGTCCATCACGTAGCGCAATGGACCAGGGGTGGTCATGAAAGTTAGGGTTTTCATTTATATCTTGTTTTGACGACCCTAGACGCTATCATTCAGTTTCGAGAGCATTTTTAGAGAAGGAGAGCAGCATTCCATCACTTTCCATCATCTCGAGGCCTCATATATGTTCTATAACATCATAACCGGAGCCCGAGAGATGCCGAGACGCGGCTAGATCCTTCGAGTCATGCCCGGGATGTAGAGTATTGTATTTAACAGTCTTTCTCATGTATTAAGAACGAATTATTAGTAACCATCTTTGGTTAATCTATGAGTATTGATGTCTAGTATTATTATGCACACAGTTGGTTTAGGTCTATTTCGATCAGAACGATTAGTGTGTCAGTATGGGATTGTTTTGACTAGTTTGAATATGATGAAGCATACGTTTGCCCTTAGTTGAGTCACACTGGCAGGGACCGTTTGATAACCAGTGCCGTGTGTTAGCGAGCGTGGATGCCTAAGGTTTATCTAGTTAGTCAATCTGAGTTAATCATTGATAGTTAATATGTTAAGTGAACATGAGAGGGCTGTTTATTTACTTACTTGAACCCCGGGTGTGATTTGCTCTTAGTAATTGCTTGATAATTGTTTACTTGTTCGTTTATCATAAAACAAATTCATTTGCTAGTGTGATTAGCACTTTTAATTGAACTACTTCATAATGTTAGGAACCGGTTTCACATTACACTGACCACATACTCCTCGTGGTTTGACACCCTACTTACCCTGACTAGCTTAAGGTGATTAGGACATTAATTTAATTGTTTTTTACTAGATAGCGACAGTCTAGTATCAAAAAATTTGTGATATTTTTACACCAATTTGATTCTCACTCTTTTTGCACATACCATCCAATAGGTTCTCGCAGATGTGGGCATATGTGCAATTGATGTGTTTGATGATGAGTCAAGCAAGTAATCCCACGTGGTAAACATGCAAAACATTATTTCTATCTCTCATATATTGCTAATTTAGTTATCTTATTTTGTTTGAAAGGGGAATATATGATATGAGAAGAATTCCACTGACGTGTTTATGTTCACCGACAAAAAGACTACCTTAATTTTGGGTTTGCACCTCTTGAAGCTTCTGTTCGTTGGTGTTTTTTATTTCTCCATTTTTTTTTTTGGTAAATATACCATGTAGCCATAAATTATAAGGATTATTGGTATCTAATTTCATTTTGTTTGCTGTTAGGGTATACATTTCATTATCGTGGATAGTTATCTCCATCTGTGTCAAAAGAGCTGGAGTGTATATATATATATATAGCTAGTGCGTGCTCAAAACAGCCAAGCATCAGACAAGAAGAAGCAAAATCAATTGGTGCGCTTGCAAGGTTGAGATTCTCATAAAGTGTTTACTTAGAGTGATATGGTTGAATCACGTTGTTAAATGTCATTCGACCCATTCTATTATAGAATCAAACTAACCTATCGGACCCTTTTGACTATTTTTTTTGTGTACATTCTTATTATTATAATATTAAAACTATTACGATTATTTTAATGACCAATGTTTTGTATTTCTTTTAACGAAGTGTGCCATCTTTTAACTCACAACACTACAAGAAAATAACGTATTGGCGGCGACGCCTGCTATTAGCGGCGACACGTAATCATGTCGTCGCTAATAGCAGGTGTCGCCGCTAATAGCGCGATCCGTGTGCTCCTTACCAAAGCTCCTCCTGAACGTTGATTAAATATTGATCCAAGGGCTACAATCATATATGCTCAAACACATCCAGCCACCACACACACCATCAACCACACCCTCACCATTTTATTCTCAAGCACACCTATCACTTTCATGCCACCACCGGTTCCAAGATCCAGCCACCGTCAAGCTCAAGCTCCACCATCTTCGGACCACCACCGTCACTACTTTCAAGATCCAGCAACCGTCAAGCTCAAGCTCCGCCACCTTCAAGCTCCGCCCCGTCGGACCACCACCGTGTTTTCAAGCTCCGGCCACCGTCAAGCTCAAGCTCCGCACCGTCGACCACCACCGTGTTTTCAAGATCCGGCCGCCGTCGAACTCAAGCTCCGCCACAGACCACCAACGTGTTTTATAGCTCCAGCCTCTCGTTTCTATCTTGTGTAATTTTTGTAGAAATCATGTACTGTTTGTTTGTAGAAATCATGTAACAATAGACTTACATTAATGAAAAATTATATGTGTTTTGTTTGATTTTCTTGTTAATTTTGTTTCATTCCATTTTCGAGTTCGTTTTGTGGTGTGCAATGAAATAGTCTCCGTGAACTTTCCGGCCAACTCTCCGGCGAAGAATTAGCGGCGACAAGCTTACTATCAGCGGCGACAAAAAGGCATTAGCGACTAAGAATTAGCAATGTCGCCGCTATTAGTATTAGCGGTGATTTACGGGGTCATTAATGGCGACATTTGTCATAGCTAATGCTTAAAATTTTTGTAGTGTGCAAGCGAAACAAACTATACTTTTGTTTAAAACAAATGCCTTTTTTTTTTTGTTTATAGTGCAAAGAAAAACAGTTTTGCCATTTTGACTTTGAACTTCCCGTCCACGAGACGGGTATAAAATTAGTTATATTTGGTTCAACATATCAAAACTTACGCATGTGAGGAATTTACTAACAAGACTCGCGAAGAATTTGAAATTAGAGTGATAGATGAATTCAAAAAAAAATTATTTGCAAATTAAACAATACGATACGATACCAATCTCATCCTATTTGTAAGATATTTATTTCTAAACATTTTATGATTTTTCTATCATGAATTTTGATATGATAGATTCATATACAAGTGACTTTTCAAACTTTCCAAAATCTTCAATATATTCTACCACTTTTGTTACTTATTTCCCAAGAAAGAAAGAGTAACCGACCTTTGTTTTGAAAAGCCATACACATATATATATTTATATAAACCGTGCACGCACGTATTTTCAACATCTTATTTTTATCTTTCTTACACCACACTGCTCCTAGGGTTTGGTTTCATCTTGTTAATTCTTACAAACGCCCGCTTGCCTAGGGTTTCATTCATCACCAATGGGTTTCTTAGTTCCAATGATCAAGAAGAAGAAGAAGAAGAGGAGGAGGAGGTAATAGTTATTTATATATTATTCAATCAATTCAATTCAATTCAATTCATACACATATGCATATGTGTTAGAGCATTCTCATCCGATCCCCCAAAATTTTGTGAGGGTAGGCTTTTGAGTGGTTGTGAGTGTAGGTAGAGAGAAAAAAGGTAATGATTTTTTTGTAAATTTGAAGAAAATATGGTGATTTTTTTTGTAAATTATAGGATGAAAAGAGAAAACTGTAATGATTAAAATACACAAAAATATTATTTAATTAAACAGAAAAGAGAAATATAATGTTTTTAGTGTAATTATAGACATAAGAATAGAGGATCGGTTGAGAATGCTCTTAATTGTCGATTGATTGATTGACTGCACTTATTATTGTTATTATTATTGTTGTTGTTGTTGTTGTTGTTGTTGTTGTTGTTGTTGTTGTTGTGATAATGAATTTGTGTTATTGTTCATCGATCTGTAGTAACATGGAGGCATCATCATCTAAGAGGATGAGGAGATCTAAGAGGATCATATCTCACGATGTAAGGATGGATAATACTATTCTTGATTAACTTTTATGCATGCATGCATCATATGTTAATTTACTAAATAATTATTATTTGCTTGTTTAGCCTTTTGAGTTAGAGGACACGAGATCATGTAAAGAGTTAAAGGACATGCGGGAGCTTCCTTGTAACGACGAGGCTTTTCATCTTTCATGGGAGGCGACTAGGGATATTATACATGTTATTCGATCACTGAGGACGCCTACTCCTACGGAATATAACAAGTGGGATGAGTATGCCATATCATTCTATCTTAAAATGTGTGCGTGCTTTGGTGTTGATTATCAGCATTTAGAGGCGGCCGCTTCTCTCAAATCCACCGCATTGAAAGAACTGCAGGTACTGCATGCATGCTCTTGTATATACATCAAGATCTTTAAACACATAAACCTATTAGTTGTTGATCCATTTACTGCATGACTGATAGCAAGCTAAAGGATGTTACTATATATTCTAACTTATTTGCTTTGATTGTTTAGGAAAAGCAAATGACGCCATTGACAGAGGAGGAGGAGTCATTCAGACAGGTAACGTTATATATTAAAGTGGATAATCTTCCCGGCCATGTAGCTCAGTTGGTTGGTTAAGGGGGCGCAAGACTTGAAACAATAAAGTGGATAATCACTTATTGTATTTAGAAGGGACCGGCCAAAGCTAAGGGATATTATTATTATTCTAATTTTTTCCTTTTCTTTGATTGTATAGTTCTGGCGGCCTGGGAAACTTGGTTTTTGCAGGCTGATACTTGATGGGCCAATCGGATTCGGTTCCTATTCTCCTGGTACTACACCTGACCGTATTCCTTATCATTTGTATCTCCTGGTAAAGGAAGCAGTTGATGTCATGAAGCGTTATGAGTGTCACAACAACCCGAATGATCTGATAGCTTTGACAACGGCTGAGGAAAAAATCTTGTTTTTTTGTACCTACTTCTCCTCTCATCTACCAACCGACTGGGATTAGTATGGCTTTTCTTTTCTCTAAAATTTTTCTTATTTTTCTAAGTTTTCATGCTCAATGTCTCGTTTTTTTATTTTTTTTGCAGCGACCGGGACAAGGCCAGCTCTCTTATTGCCGGCTATGACACCACACGTAAGCCTAGATATTCTATGGCCGGTTACACCCCTTACATATTTCATGTGAGACCTGAGAATGATCAGAGGACCTTTCTAACACGAATAGCGATGGCTAATATTATGGGAATTATGCACTCAAGGAAGATGCCTAAGTTTTGGAAAATGAGCTGGAAACAGATATCATTCTATTGTAAACTATGTTCCTGCTTTGGTATTGATTACCGTCGTTTAGAGGCTGCTACGGAGGATGATGTGTGTTTGATGAAAGTGTGAAGAAACGACTAGTTTCTAAGTGTTTCACCACGGTACTAATTGTATTTCTAAGTGATTGGCATTGCCCTATGATTTATTGATGTAATGAAAAACTGGATCTTTTTTCTTTTGGGGGGTGGGGTTGGGGGTTGGGTTAAATAAGAGATAAAGAGAGATTTCAGTGTGAATGTTTTACTTGTAAATGGGCCAAAAATTGTCTTCTATTAAGCACTAATAATGAATGGGGTGTTTGGATATGAAATCAAACGTGACTGTTATGATCACTTGATTGTCTGAAAAAACAGTTTTTGATTTTGATTTGTCTAAAAAAGATGAATCCTCAACCTTGTCGGTTCAGGGCCACAAATTTTTTGTTTTAAAAGACAAGACTAAACTTCATTGAAGAACAAACGATTTACAATGAAGTGGCATGTAAATGGGCAACAAGGTGCGCCGCAACCCCTTTTGAATAGCAAACCCAATCCTCCTAAAAACAAAGTTTTGGTTCTTATGGCCGATAAATTACTATGTACGAGTTTTTGAACTCTGTGCAAAATGTCCATGGCATCCGGAGCTAAGAAACCAAAAGTGTCAAAGGCAAAGGAGATAAAACACATGCTGATTCTCTAAACAAGCCTTCTCATGTTTAACAACCTTGCCCGTTGCCGCCCTGACCCGCTACAAACCCATTGTCCCTAAGCCCAACAAGAGGGACACTCCTGTGAGGTCCACACAAGCGTGTTTTCCCCTACCCACCCAACAAGAATATCAGCCAGTCATAAAGTAGATTTTCTTTCAAGAGGATCCGTGAGAAAGTTTATCGGGGGCTCCTTTTTAACTGAAATTCCGGCCTGTTTAAGAGCGTCGCATAGAACATCCCTCACCAAATCATGCCTGTATTTAAACCCAGGTAACTCTTTGCAATGAACTGCATGCTTGCCAAAAGAATCCAAGCAACCTTGCGGCAAACTGGGCATGGCTCATCTGCCGAGAACAAAGGGATCCTTAGCCGATATTTAAGGATGGTCCGGTACTCCAAAGCTAACATATGTTGGCCCACAATTATACAACAGCTCCCAAATTGTTCACTGAACCCATAACATACTCGACCCGAACCTGATTAATCCAGCAAAGCTACAATAATGTTATGTCCTGATACATGGAAATTGTGTAGCCCATAAATCCCATCTTAAGGTATCATTTTAGTTAATTAATCAAATCCCTTACGATTTAAAAGTCATCAAGAACTAATTAACATAAAACAAAGCATTCATGTTATCGATCATATTATGTGTGACATTCGTTATTTTTAAAAACCCGAAAACCCGAACCATTTTAAAATTTTGATACTTTTCGGATTATTAATAAAATCTTCGCATTTATTGAGTATTGATTGTGTTATTTAATTGTTTATAATTATTGGTATTCTTCAAGACGGGTCAACTGCCTTCTTCTCATCCTCTCTAAATTCCCGCCATTTGACTCGTTTTTCCAAGTCTTGGATGAACCTAGACTATTTTTTTATTGATAATTAAATTCCCCCTTCATCAAATTTGATCAAAACTCATTAATTTGGTGATTACTATTGCTTAAGACTAGCCTTATGACTAGCTTATGCAATTAATCACTTCAACCTTGTTATTAACGATTTGAAGCCTATATAAAGGCTCTCATACTTCTACAAATCATTCACCACAACACTTTACATTTTCAATTGTGTTCTTGCTTTTCAAATGGTGCAAAAATCCAAGTTTCAAGTTATTCTTTCTTTTTGATATTCCATCCTCGGGTAATTATTGTCTAATTTATGTACAACATATCATGTAATCATCATCATGTTGTCACTCTAAATTAACAACCGTGGTTGTGTTTTCACTATCACTCGTCGGCACGTTAATGTTCGGTTAAAAATAAGTTTTAAGTTAAAAAGTAACTTTTGCAAAACTAATAAACAAGACTAAGAATTTCCAACATGTCACACCATCTTATCATTTCAAGTATGTTAGATACAAACCCGAATCAAACCGAGTTCACGTCCAACCAAAAAACATGAACCATTCGTTAAACTTGTTTTATTAAATAATATTCGGCTCGGAAACGAACCGAAATCATTAAAATTAACTAATAATTATTATAACCTGTATTTTTATTTTTTTTTCTAAAACTAAAATAAATTGATTAAAAATCAAATAACTAACCTATTTCATTTAACTTATAAAAATAGAACAAAAATATATTTTTAACAAACTTTTCGTTTAAGAATTATAAACCGAACATGTCGGCCATCTATTTCTTATCTTTCTTCAACCTTATTTTGATCACAGTTATCTATTTATTTAGGGTCACTTATTGAACAGAACCCTATCAGTTTACTCGCTTAAAGACATCTTCGCTTATTTACTCATTCTTGCTTATTTAACATGTGAGTTCTTCATAACCCCATTTTTAATGCTTTATAATGTTTTGGGGTGTAGCACGTCACAAGTTTTTATTTCGTTAGTTATGCGCTTGTTTACAAACCGATTCACTTATATCGTACATGTTAATATTATTCGTGCATATTGTTTATGATTATACATGAACTTGCTTGCAACGTGTTTATTGTTTTATTGGTGGCAGTTTCGCAAACGCATTCATATAGTGGGAGGGTCCGATGGGACGTACCTGCGCCGTCTAACGTTACGACTTCGGTTGTTTACGTAAGGTGGTTCTCATTTCCCCGACTTCTACGGCTTCGGCTAAATGAACTGGAGGACGACACTATTTGATTTCATTTACATTATGTCTGAATATTTATTGCATGACGATCGTTGAATCGCGCATTTTATATATATCTATATACGCAAAAACTTATGAAAACTCACCAACATGTGTTGTTGACAAAATATATTATTTTAACGTGCTGCAGGTTGATACGATGAAGTGCCAGGATAAGAAAACTGGTTATACCTTAGGATTATTTCAATGAATAATATTTGTTTCATTTAGATGTAGTGTTGTTTGTCTCATTATCAAACTATTTGTGTACTTGCGATATTATGGAATAAAATAAATATATTGTCACTATTAGTAGTGTTACGAGCTTATGAGTGATCTATACGTTGCACCCAGGCGTATTCCGCTTAAAGCCGGGGTGTTACATTATGCCCCCACAATCTTGACCCAACTATACAAATGGATCAATTCGGACTATTCAATAAATTGTCAATGCTTGTTTTGGGTCATGTAATATCGTCTGTGTTTAAACAGGCATATGTGAAAACAAAAAAATGGGATGTTTAGGTAAGGGGGTAAAGTTATAAACAAAAATGAAACAAAAATGAGAAGTATGAGAATGATTTTTGATCACACAAAAACCCCTTAAAATAAATTCAAAAAAATAATAATAAGAAAATCATGACTCAAAATATAAATGAAAATTTTTAAAAACTAAAATGTTTCCCCCATCATTCCTGTTCAAAAAAAAAGACACAATGACGAAAATGAACAAAAGACACAATTATAACTAAAAACAGACACAATAAGTCATAAAATATAGCACAATTCCGAACAAAATATAACACAATATCAAGAAAAAAAGACACAATCAATGACGAAAATAAACACAAAACACAATGATAACCAAACAGTACAAGAAAAATGACTATTAGCGGCGACATTTGGTGATCCGCGTTTTTTTTTAATCTTGGCCGTTGATAAATGATTTGATCTAGCGGCTGGGGTTTTGTTTTACCACCGTCGCCGCTAATAGTGTTAGCGGGAAAACAAAAGGTTCTTCCCTCTCTTTTTGCAGCCGGCCTCCACACCTCTCTTCTCTCCGTCGTCTCCATTCCGGCAATGCCACCAAACCCAAACCCTAGCCGTCGTCTCCACTCGTAGTCTCCATTTCGGTATGTTTTATTTCACTTTCCGACCTCTTAGGTATGTTTTGTATCTCACTTTTCTTGTTTGTTTTGTGATTGAGGTCACCTCGGACGTCGGCCACCACGCCGTGCACCAGTCCAAAGCAACCACCCCGCCGGCCACAACTCCGACGCTACCACCGCTTCTGGCCACCACTCCAACACCAGGAAATGTATGGTTTAATCTTTGTTTATTTATAATTTTCGAGATTGTTTATTTTATAAATAGCCAAGTGAGCAGATCTGTTTATTTTAACATGTTAATTAGGACTTATTTTTGTGTTTGAACAATGGCGTTAATTAGTACTGATATGTGGTGTTAATTAGTAGGGTGTTCACCGTTTGGTTTCACGGTTGCTGTTGTTTTTTTTTTTGTTAACTTTTGGTCGGTCGGTTATATATATACATTTTTTTTGGCTTGTAACTGCTCAAAATGGATTTGGTTTAGAATGGGTTTTATATTTGGTTTTTGCTTTGGTGCACCAAATGGCTTTGTAGCTACAATTAGTTAGAATGCTTTAAAATTTAATGGTTTGGTTTGGTTTGGTTTGGTTTGGTTCGGTTTTGAAATTTAATGGTTCGGTTTTGGTTTTTATAATAAAAAACCGTGATTAACGGTTTGGTTCACGGTTTACTTATTATTTAAATATTATTATTTTATTATTCAAATATTATTTTATAAACAATGGTGCCGATTATTTAAAGTTTACTTATTATTCAAGTATTCAAAGTTTACTTATAATTTTATTATTCAAATATTACTAGTGTAATGAAATTATTATAAAAAAAATAGAAGATTAAACCGACTCATTTTAACCATCACGAACTTAGAATACCCGCCCAAAATTGATTTAGAAATCAATTTTGGGTTGTCCCGTTTTGGGACTGCCTTTTGAATACTTTATCTCATTTAGGATGTGAATGTGTATTACATGATTGTTCATTTAAGAAAGATTCGGTTGTCATTTTCCTTTTGCTCCTCGGGTATATATATATATATATATACTTGGGAGGTAAGGGGAAATGTTGTCGAATTTTTCTTAAACAAACAATCGTGTAATACATATTCATATATGAGATAAAGTATTCAAAAGGTGGGTTTAGCAGCCTACCCTTGTAAATACTTAATCGGCCGTCCAAACAATCTTCTAATATTTTCCCATAGCTTGAAACCCTAAATTATGTTTCAGTTGTATGATCATGTCCGCCGATAAATATTGGATTACCAATCCAAGCATTAGATCAACTGAGTATCAGCAAAGATTCCAGTGTTTTATCGAGATGTGCAAAAACTAAGTTGATAGCAGAGGCTTTGTAAGATGTGCGTGTTCAAAATATCAGAATTCTTTAGTAATACCTTACAAAACTATGAAAGGTCATATGTGTGCATATGGATTTTGTCGGACGTACACTGAGTGGATCTATCATGGCGAAAGTTTAATTCCTCTAGTTGTGATTATAGACGAGATTACGCCAACTAACAATATGGCCGACGTTATCGAAGACGTTATGATTGAGCATAGGGAAGAGGATACCAACGTTGATGATAGGGACTCGGGTTGAGACAGTAGCGATGTCCGTGATGATTTTGAAGAGTTGTTAAAGGAAGCCCAATCAGAATTATATCCTGGTTGTACCAAGTTTTCTTCCCTCGACTTTTTAGCAAAGCTTATGCATATAAAGGTGAAAAACAAATGGACTAATAGTTCGCTTGATGAGCTCTTCGAGCTGTTGCAATTTTCACATCCAGAAGGCAACAAGATTCCCGCTTCGCATTATGAAGCGAAAAAGACATTAAAGAAGATTGGCATGGGGTATGAGTCGATAGATGTGTGCAAAAATGACTGTGCTCTCTTCTGGGCAGAACACCAATCGTTGCAGAATTGTCCTTTTTGTAACGAGAGTCGGTGGGTTGATACAAAAACAAAAGGCAAAAAAATACCTCACAAGGTGTTACGATACTTTCCTTTGACCCCCAGACTAAGACGTTTGTATTGTTCGAGGCATATGGCAAAAGAAATGATATGGTACAGTACCGGACGATCAGAAGATGGTACGATGCGTCATCCTATCGATGGATCTTCATGCAAAGAATTTGATAAAAAAGTACCTTAATTTCTTGAGGGAACCCCGAAATGTTCGCCTAGGGCTTACAGCTGACGGTTTCAATCCGTTTGGTAACATGTCTTTGGCTCATAGCACGTGGCTAGTTGTACTCACCACATACAATTTTCCTCCATGGCTATGCATAAAAGAATCTTCATTCATGTTATCCTTGCTAATTCCTGGCCCTAAATCACCCGGAAAGGACATGGACGTTTTCCTTAAGCCCTTGGTGTGTGAGCTTAAGCATTTGTGGCAAGAAGGCGTGCGTACTAAAGACGAGGCGACAAACACATTCTTCACAATGAAGGCAGTGCTATTATGGACCATAAACGACCTTCCAGCTCGTAGTAGTCTATCTGGTTGGAGCGGGCAGGGCTACAAGGCATGCCCGACTTGTAATGAAGACACTCCTTCAATGCATGTAATATATAAAATCGTATATGTCGGTCACCGCCTATTCTTAAATGCTAACCATGCGTGGAGAAAAATTTTGGACTTTAGAAGCGAGCCCGAGACAAGATTCCCTCCGAAACAATTTAGTGCTGCTGACGTAGAAGATCAACTCAGTCGTCTACTCTATCGTGTACCAGGCAAGCATCCCGATTTTGGAGGTGTTAAGAGAAATCGAGAGGATTTCGAGTTGAACTGGAAAAAACGAAGCATATTTTTTGAACTTGAGTATTGGTCCTCTCTCCAGCTGAAGCACAACTTAGATGTAATGCATATCGAAAAAAATGTGTGCGATAATTTACTGGGTACTCTTCTAATGAACGACAAAACCAAAGACACGGCAAATGCACGAGTCGACTTGAAAAATCTAAATATTCGAAGAACACAATGGTTGGAACGAAAGGGTAACAAGTTTTATAGGCCCCACCCAAAATACTCATTAAAGGTCGGTGATCGAAAGATTTTCTGTCAATTTATAAAAGATGTTAAACTGCCGGATGGGTTTGGATCTAATATCAGCAAGAGAGTCACATATAACAACTCTAATATTACTGGGTTGAAATCTCATGATTGTCATATTCTCATGCAACGCTTGTTACCGATTGGTGTTCGAGGGTTTTTGACTAAAGATATTTATACGCCTATAGTAGACCTTTGCACGTTCTTTAAGCAGCTTTGTTCAAGAACACTATTGGTAGATGATATGAAGAAAGCAAAGAAAGCCATTCTTTTGATATTGTGCAAGTTAGAGTAGATATATCCTCCAGCGTTTTTTTTGACATTATGGTTCATTTAGTTTTGCATTTACCAGATGAAGCACTTCGTGGAGGTCCAGTCTGTATGAGATAGATGTATCCGTTTGAAAGGTATATGAAAAAACTAAAACATTATGTCAGAAACAAGGCAAGGCCAGAAGGTTCTATAGCTGAAGGTTATGTTGCTGAAGAGGCTCTATCATTTTGTTCGATGTATCTTCGAGATGTTCAAACTCGGTTCAATCGCCCCGACAGAAACAAAGATGTCGTTGTCAAAAAAATTAAGTTGTGGGTGTTTGAGTCTAAATGTCGCCCAGCTAGCGCAAAGAAGATCAAATATCTTACTATCAACGAGAAGCTCAATTTCGAATGGTTTGTCCTCGATAGCTGCCAAGAAGTTAGGGACTATATGAAGTAAGTGCTCATCTCTTTAACTTTTTATAATATGTTAAGTATTTTCTCTTTCCTTATTGGGTCTATATTTTTGTCGTCGACTTAGTGAATTCAATATGAACATCCCCAAGATGACGTTAAAACTAAATTTCCGAAGTGGTTTCTCGAGAAGGCAATCCATATAATCTGTTAGGTATTTCCCTTTTCATTTAGTTATACATTTACCGGATGAAGTAATACATTATTCTATATTCGTTAGTTATATTCGACGAAAGTACAAAATTCTCCTGAATTCCACCCAGAGTTGTATGCTCTTTCAATGGGTGCGGAAATAAATGCCTTTACTTACAGTGCTTGCATAGTCAACGGTGTTCGGTTTATGGTGCGTGGTCGTGACGTGGAATGAACAACGCAAAACTCCGGGGTTCTAGCAGAAGGAGTGAACCATGAGAAATACTATGGCCAAGTAGAAGAGATCACTGAGCTGTGTGACATTCGTCAATTTCGGGTCTTGTTTGTATTCGTTTTTGTATTTGTTTATTATGTAAACCGACCCGATTTGTAAACCGAAGCTTATGTTATAATCAAAATGATGGATTTATGTTACAATATTGTTTCACACTTGTTAGGTCTTGAAAACATCCTATTTTTATTTGTATTTTTATTTTTATTTATTTAATTATTATTTATTTGTTTATTTATTTTGTTGTTTTGTGTTTTTGTCTTGATCCATTTTGCATGAAAACTCTTGTGTCTCACACCCATATTTGACCACCAACATTACCCTATATATACACCACCTTTCCTCTTCATTTTCCCTTGCTACCATTCCAAAAAAAAAAAAAAAACTCTCTTAAACACCAAAGATTCAAGGTTATCTTCTTAAGTGTTCTTGAAGGTTTTTGGCCTTTCATCTTAATTAGTTTATGTAGCCTTATTAATACTTGTTTATGGTTGTGCAACATATATATAATATACACCCCTTGTTTACCTTTGGTAGTTACTTCTCCGATTCCGGTCGGTGAGGTTTCGGACCCCATAAGGCAAGGCTTCATGGAGGACTTCGTGTCCTTGATATATATACATCTATATAACTTGTTCATACATATTAATCTTGCTTATTTTAGTTTATTGGTCATGTTTACAAGTTCCATGGTTATGGGTTTTTAAGAGTCTATGCTTCGGTTTAACCGTAAATAGTTCTAAACCGTAAACCGAACTTTGTTACTAGTTTTGTTTGTTTAAGCATACTTAGTGTTAGATCTAAGTTTCTAAAATCATTTTTACAAATTCTATGGTTATGGGTTTGTAGAATCTTACCTCGGTCTTAACCCGAAACACGATCCGAACCGAAAACCGAACTTTTGTTTAAAGACTTTATTGTTAACTTTTGGTATTTTTTATTTGTACATTATTATACAAGTTCGTTAGTGTTTGGACATGTGGAAACCATCTATGAACTTGTTGTGAGATGGAAACTGAACCAAACCGATTCTTGCTCGCTTAAGACACACAAGTGTGTTTTTTTTAGCCATCAAGACTTGCATATTTCTTTAAAAATAGTTACAAATTGATTTTTAAATATTTTCTTAAGTACTTGGAAATGTTGGATCCAACTTGATCTCATAACAAAGTTTGGACCGACAAAACCGAACACTCGCTTAACGTGCGTTGTTAGTTCTAAAACAATGGAACTACATACTTGGTTAAGTCTTATTAAATTTTATTGAGTTATCTCATAACATTCAATATTTTGGAAAGTTGACTTTGGGTTTGACCAATTATCAAGACCCGAACCGACAACCCGAACACTTGATAAAAAAAACCGTTTTAGTATCTTTATTCCAAAGGGATTTGCATTCTTGCATTTTACCCACCTTATTACCTAACATAGGTTGAGTAAATATTAAGGTTAGATACTTTAACCCGGTTTCAAGCAAACTTACATTTTTAAAGGGTTATTATTATAAATTCTTAAATAGTTACATTTTAAACCTTGAATTTTAATTATTTACATTTCTCAACATTTATTTTGTTTAAAGACCTTCAAGACAACCTTTCTAAATTCAAGACTTCTTTCCTTTTTAGGCATTGTGCGTTAAACTCGTCGTTCCGACAAATCTCCAAATTATCATCTTTCAAGTTTACTACTTGAAGGTGAGTACTTCATACCCCATTTTCCATCTTTTATTTTGGGGGGTGACATTTCATACTTATTCAACAAAATGCTTTATATTTGAATCTTAAACACAAACGTAGTTGTATACTTTACCTAAATAATTGCTCGATTTGGTGTTCTATGCTTATATGCCTATGTGTTTATCGCTTTTGGTTGGTGGAACTATAAAATCCTAGACTATTTGGCATCCCCTTATAGCAATGTGTCGTTAACGTAATGCAATTAACGATAACTATAAAATCCTAGACTATTTGGCATCCCCTTATAGCTAGGTGTCGCTAATGTGTTTAGCGATATCTATTTATCCAAATTACCACTTTTATTTATCGTTTCGTATGCAAGTTTTGTGGCTATCTTTATTATATACTAATATGATTAAACTTATGAATTGCTCACCGACCTTTGTGTTGACAAACTTTATTTTATGAAATGTTGCAGGTTTGCATCTTGGTTGATTTATGATTGTGAAGAAAACGACATCAAAGACCTTAGGATATTAGTAAAAATGAACAATATCAAATTTGCCATATTTTGTGATATCATGTTTATGGTTATTTTATGGATAATTGTTATGTGACATTTTCGATGTTGTGAAATGAAATGAGTTTATTAAATACTGTCACTTTAATTAGTGTCATGTGCTTATGGACAATCGTTACACCTTAGCATGTTCCGCCGCCTTTGGTCGGGGTGTGACAAGCTGTGTTATGGAAATGGGTATTCAACTGTCCTATTTCGGTGCAAGTGGTTTGATACTCGAAGGGGTGTTAGACATGATAATAATATCACCAGTATCAACACAGAGCACGAATGGGACAAAGAAGATCAACTCATATTTGCTTCGCAAGTCAAACAAGTGTTTTACATTCAAGAACCTTGTCGAGGAAACCAAAATAATAACCACCGATGGGTTGTCAAGAATGTTAATCATCGAAAAATTTGGGATCTACTTACATTAAACGATGGCCGCGTTGAAAATGCTCAAAATGTTGACAATGACTTAGTAGAAGATCTTGACGTTGTTCATAACAATTCTTCATCTAATTGTTTACTTTCCATTGACTTTACTCAATACTTGTTAAACGCGTCTTCTCATGTCACTGTGGGTGAGAAGTCAAGTGAAGTTAATCCGCCTTACCGCTAATACATTGTCTGATGACGAGAGTGATAATGACGAGGATGATTTTGAGTACGACATGGAGGGATCGGAGGCAGACACAGAAGAATCCGAGGAAGAGTTTGATTAAAATAATAGTTGTAATTTGTATTTGTATGTGGTTATAAGAAAACTTTGTATTTTTATGTAGCAATAGAAAACTTGAATCGTATTATATATTTGTATTGCATATCTTATAACTTTTCAGATCATGGCGAACGTCATGCCTCGAGGACATGGCAGCGATGGCGCCGAGGATCCGCCGCCTACAGGTGGTTTTCGGCGAGGTGTTCATGAGGAGGATGGTAAGGGTTACTATAATTTATTTATTTACTATATTTTATTCATTTATTATAAATACATATTTTGTTATATTTATACATGTTGTGACTAATAAATTTTAATTGTATTTGTAGCTTACCTCCTCGACGTAAGGGATGAGGTCCTGCCAAAAATAAGAAATTGGCAGCTGCATACAAGAAAAATGGGGGGCCTTTGTCTCTCATATTTGACAGGAGTGCTACATTCATTCCGATTGGTGAGGTTGCCAACATGTTTATTCGCGAAGTGGGAATATACATAGGGAGGAACATCTCCTTTGACAAGGAAAGTTGGGCGAATGTGTCTGAAGCGGAGAAAAATGCTTTGTTCGAGCATCTTGGTGTAAGTGATTTGTTAATTCGAATATTCTTCATTTAATTATTTGTCTTTTACCTAATTAACTAATTTCTTTTAATTGCTTCTAACGATACTTCAATTTACAAGAGATAGAGCAAGATGCACAAAAAAATCTGTTAAAGGGTGGCATTGACTTTGTGATCTCAAAGCGATATAGAGATCGAAAAAGCAAAGCAAAAGGCCATTATAAAGCTGTGGGTCAAAAGGCTAATATAGACTTAACAAAGAGCAAACCCCCCACGGAGATGAGTGAAGAAAACTGGAAGAAATCTGTCGACCTTTTCCAGACCGTGTCACATGAAAACCGGTCGTCGGTCAACACAGCAAACCGACAAAAGCAACAATACACAAACCGGGGGGGGGGGGGGGGGGGGGCGGGGCGGGGACGGCATCCTATAGCAGCTATGGCTACAAAAATGTAATGATTTATATTTTTACACACACATACAAAAATTATATATATATATATATATATATATATATATATATATATATATATATATATATATTTTCTGCATATTAATATTTAATGTTATACAGCGCCTGAACGAGCTCCAAGTTTTTAAGAAAGCTCATTGTCGACGTGATGGCACTTTTAATAGTGAGGTGGCGAAGCGTCAATACGTATGTATTTATTAAAGTATATTTTTCACATATATTTATTAAAGTATATTTTTCAAATATATTAATCATCTTTTGTGTTGTTGTAAAATATGGAATGAATTAAAGAGAGAGATCGAGGAGCAAACTGAGCCTAATAGCGAAGGCAAATTTGAAGAAACTGATGAGCCTATTTCAAATGCGGTCGGAATGTTTGAAAAGGTGTTGGGTCGTCGACGCGGGTGTACAAGAGGTATTGGGCCTAAACCTTCTATAGCCGCATCTTTGAGTGTCGCGGATCAATGTGATAAGGAGCCGACACTACAACCATTCTTTACACCGGTAAATATATATATATATATATATATATATATATATATATATATATATATATATATCTTGGTAATTTGGTTTAGGTAATTTTGACTCATACATGTTAGTAATTAATTATTCTTTTTTACTTATAGGCTTAACTAGATCGAATATTTAGCGACCTGGAGTTTCTAGCTCATATGTCACAGCATAATGCTTCGGCCTCATCGAACAAGGTATCAAGGAATCATGATGATCTATTCGACCAAGACAACATGGATGAGGAAGAGTGAGAGTATTTTGGACGATATTTTATCTAGACGATTGTTATGTTTAATACGGTTGTTTTTGTGTTTTATATCTTAACTACTTAGACAATGTTTTGTGTTTATGATATATATGCATATGAAATTTTTTGGATTTGTGTTGTTTTGAAATCTGGAAATTATCATGAAATGCAGGAAAACGGGTCAGGAAAGGAACCCAAAATAGAGCAGTGTTGGACAGCATGCCTGCTACTATTAGCGGCGACATGTACTAAAAACCTGTTTATTAGCGGCGAAAATAAATTATTAGCGGTGATTTTATAACTTATCAGCGGCGACTGTCACTTATCAGCGGCGACTTGTGACTATTAGTGACAAATTATCAGCGGCGACGTATTAGCGGCGATTTTGGTAACTATTATGTCGCCGCTAATACGCAGTTTTCTTGTAGTGAAAAAGACACAATGAAGTTTTTCACTTAATTTTATTTTATTATTATTATTTATTTTTTTTCGAGAACAAGAAATACTGTAGAAACATTTTTGTGTTTTTTTTAAATTAAATTTTAAGTTATAGTTTTTTATATTAATTTTTTTAACTTTTTAAGGATTTTTTTATGTGACTATAAAACATTCTGAGCTTCTAATATGTGGCTCATTTTATAGAATTGACCCTAGGTAAGGATCCATGGGTGTGTTGTTCACTAATTTAGTGAATGGAAAATGAGTGGATGAATTGAATAAGTTGAAGTTTTGTTGATTTATTAGTGTCTAAGAATCATGAGGAGAGTACGTACAAGTTTTTGTACAGTATCTCGTTTAAAAGATTCTCTAATAACTCCTAAAAGAGAGTGGTCAACTTAGGTCAACTAACCGATGCCATGTGTATGAGAGAGTCTCTTAAAATCTAACTAATATATTAATATTTTGTTTATATGTTCTTCATCTAGGTTGTTTACATAGACTTCTATGTCATCAACCTTTTATAAATTTAATTTCCACATATTATAATAAAATTTTAATAAACAAAATCTAAAACCACACGACCTGTTTTATTTCTATAACCCGATACCCAGCTGAAGCCATTTGTTATCATCCTCTCAACCCTAATGTGACATTCGTCAAAATCCGAACCCGAAACCCGAAACCCAGCCCATTTTGGATTTTTATTTCCTAGTTCATATAACTTATTAAAGTTATAAAGGTTTGATATTTTATTATTATATTTTAGTTTTATGAAAGTTAAAGTACCAATTTTGTAAATAATAGTTTTAAATGCTAATAAAGTTGAAGGACTTTTGTGCAAAATTTAATAAACTTGGAGTAAACCTCCTGTTACGTTGTCATCTCAACCAAGAAGTCCGGCCACATATCGGCGCTTTTCTGACAAGTATTTAACACCGATTTAAGACTTAAAACGGCCAATTGATGAGACCATTTGGCTCGTAACTTCAAACCGAGCGTTTCGCCACCATAATTGAAATTCAATTCAGTATTTTAAGCATCCAATTAACGGAGCGAAAATTGTGAGTTGACCAAACTGATTGTAACGTGGCTTTTAGCTCTGTATAAAATCATAGAACCATCTCTTGGTCCTTTCGCACTCGCATATCCTCTCAATTTCTTTTAAGCTTTCGTTCTGCGAACGGACTCAAGCTCTTCTAACTCCAGTACTCTGACCAAGCTAATCTCCTTCAATCCAACAAACACATGGGTAATTTAATTGTGATTCATGTTCAGTTTTATATGCAGGTACAAAGCCGCTGTCAATTTAGATTGGCAGAGGTATTTACTTGATCAATTTGTGATTTATAGTTCTAGAGTTTATATAGATTTGGGGATAAAACTTAAGTTGTGTTTATAATTAATCAAAACCAATCCTTGAAAAAAAAATCTTATTGTAGTCTAATTCGTTTGCGGGTTACATACAAAGTTCCAAACCGATCTAGACTCAGGTTCGAGTCTCTTAAAAAGCAGTTTGTTAGTTTTTTTTTTACTTTAACACATTATTATAATAATAATAATTATTATTATTTTAACACTTTGTTGTTATTATAAAACCAATTATCATCCTTAAATAAATGTTAGATAAACTTACAAATCCAGTTTTGTTTGAAAATCCAAAAATTTGTTTATTTTTTTTCTTTATTCTAAACCCTTCGTTTAGGTCTTAAAAAACTCGTTATTATAATTATCGTTTAAATTAAGTGAAACGTTTATAAGCTGATTCTGTTCATATAACTTAATATTGTTGTTGTGTAACTTTTAAGTGTCAAAATTATTTGAAACCGTTAATCATAAATTAACAGCATCATTAGTTATTTATTGCTTCGTTATATTTTAAAATAGTTACGAAGTTTGAAATTAATATAATTCGTAATCAGTCGTCTGTTTATAATTGTTAGTGTATAAATATAATTTAAAGCCATTTTATATCAAACTTCTAATCAAGTCCCCAAATTTGACATACAAACTCTAAATCCCAAATGATCTTGGACGTTCCTTGTCATTTAGTCTATTTAACTTATTAAAGCACATATTGTTTGACTGCAATTTAAGTTATTCAATTAGTTATATATTGACTATAAATATTATATACTTAACTATAATTGGGATGTTTCATGTATTTGGATATTTAAAAATTTTCAATTCACCAAAAGCATATTAACAATATAATTAGCTGCTACAAGATTTTTAATTTGGACTTTATTATATAATTAAACATATTAACAATATAATTGGCTGCTACAAGATTTTATGTAGCCGGTATTAAGTTAGTCATACTCGACAAAGAATCACAGCTTACAACTAAAACTACAAACGTTGTTTACAAGGAGATTTTCGGAAACTTAATGTGATAAAGTTTGAACCTGGTATGTATTTGTACGCTTAGTTTTCAATTAATTTTACAAAATTTGTTACTAATATGTGTTTTTTATTTTTTTCAGGTCTAATGGTTCATTTATGTTATATTATTTCTTATTCACTGCATTGTTTATTTATAAAGTATTTTCTTTTTATGTTATAGACATGGTTTAACATCTTTTGTAATATTTGAAGCTAAAATACTTATGCCAAATATTTGTGTTGATCGAATATGTTGCTAATATTTTATATTGTTTGTTGATATGTTTTCCACCCGTGTTACACACGGGTTATTATCCTAGTTGTTGTAATATATATGCAAGCATCTTCATCAAAAAGCCTTGTTGACAGTTGTTCTAAGATTTCATATCCGGTTTGAGTGTTAGCAAGACTCCCACTCATGCTAAGGAATATTTAGGCCGTTGTATTAGTCTGTATTTAATGTAATTGTGTAGGCTCATTACCATATATGTATATATAGGGTTCATCAATGAAATAACACATTGATTCATTATACCATAAACACTTAGGAAAAACTTCTTCAAGCATTTTCTATCTCTTAGTCCTCATATGAGAATATTCGCTCTAATATTATAACACATGACAAAATGCATCCTACGCTAGAAGTATAGACGATGATGAAAACTTTTGAAAATTAAAATAGAAAAGATATTATTAACTTTCTTGCAGTAAAGAAAATTAAAATCCAAAACATAAATATTAAAAAACGAAAAATGTAAAACTTCCCCGTAATACGGGGATAAAACCTAATAATATCCTTGCACGCACGTATTTTTCAACATCTTTTTTTTATCTTTCTTACACCACACGGCTCCAAGGGTTTGGTTTCATCTTATTAATTCTTACGAACGCACGCCCTAGGGTTTTATTCATCCATTCATCACCAATGGGTTTCTTAGTTTCAATGAATAAGAACAGTAAGAAGAAGAGGAGGAGGTACTAATTATTTATATATTATTCACTCAATTCAATTCATATACGTATACATATGTGTGTTAATTCTCGATTGATTGATTGACTGCACTTATTATTATTATTAATTTATTATTATTATTATTATTATTGTGATAATGAATTTGTGTTAATATTGTTTATCGATCTGCATTAACAAGGAGGCATTATCATCATCTAAGAGGATGATGAGATCTAAGAGGATCATATCTCACGATGTAAGGATAATTAATACTAGAGTAAACTGCGGTTTTCGTCCCTGTGGTTTGTCTAAATATGCGGTTTTAGTCCAATAGTTTCAAATCTGCGATTTTCGTCCCTGTGATTTCATTTCACTTGCAATTAAACCCGACCCCACTAACCCTGTTAAGTCTGAAGTCTGATCGTCAAATCCATCATCGTGCCTCTCACGGAGGGGCAATTTTGTCATTTTTTCCCCAAATACACCTCAGCCCCTCACACGAGGGGGCTTGTGAATTAGGGTTGGGGTTTATTTGGGGAGAAAAAATGACAAAACTGACCCTCACGTGAGGGGCATGCTGATGGATTTAACGACCAGACTTAACAAGGTTAGTGGGGTTGGGTTTAATTGCAAGTGAAATGAAACCACAGGGACGAAAATCACAGATTTAAAACTATTGGACTAAAACCGCATATTCGAACAAACCACAGGGATGAAAACCGCAGTTTACTCTTAATAGTATTTATTAATTAATTTTCTTTTATACATGGATCATATGTTAACTTACTTAATAATTATTATTTGCTTGTTTAGGCTCTTGAGTTAGAGGGCACGACGAGATCATGTAAAGAGTTAACGGACATGAGGGAGCTTTCTTGTAACGACGAGCCTTTTCATCTTTCTTTGGAAGCGACTAGGGATATTATACATATTGTTGATTCATTGAGGACGCCTACTCCTGCGGAATATAACAAGTGGGGTGAGTATGCCGTATCATTCTATCTTAAAATGTGTACATGCTTTGGTGTTGATTATCAGCATTTAGAGGCAGCCTCTTCTCTCAAATCCACCGCATTGAAAGAACTGCAAGTATGTATATCAAGATTCTTAAACACACAAACCTATTAGTTGTTGATCCATTTGCATGAGGGGAACTTACCAGGGTGTCCCCTCTTGTTGGGCTAGGAACACCGGGTTTGTTGCTAGGTGGGCTGTGTTAAAGGCATAAATAGGAAAAATTGATAAGCATGAGAAGACGTGTGTCGAGAATCAACACACCTTCATTCCTTTTGCTTTTGTTACATTTGGTTATCTTGCCCCCGATGCTGCTACGTTTCTGAAAAAAGTTTAGCAGGTCGTGCACAGTAACTCAACGACGCCGAAGAACGATAACTTTGTTTTCAGTAGGATCGGTTTTGCTATTCAAAAGGGGGTAGCGGCGCAGCTTGTTGCCCGCTTACCTGCCTCTCTATTGTAATTGGATCATTTTATTTTTCATATTACCCATTTGACTTTAAAAAAAAATTGCATGACTGATAGCAAGCTAAAGGAAGTTATTATATATTCTAACTTATTTGCTTTGATTGTTTAGGAAGAGCATATGAAGTGCACTCAAACGCCATTGACGGAGGAGGAGGAGGAGTCATTCAGACTGGTAATGCTATATATTAAAGTGGATAATCACTTATTGTATTTAGAAGGGCATTGGACTTTGGTGATCGGCCAAAGCTAAGGGATGTTATTATTATACTAATTTTTTCCTTTTCTTTGATTGTATAGTTCCGGCAGCCTGAGAAACTTGGTTTTTGCAGGCTGATACTTGATGGGCCAATCGATTTCGGTTCCTATTCTCCTGGTACTACACCTGACCGTATTTCTTATCATTTGTATCTCTTGGTTAAGGAAGCAGTTGATATCATGAAGCGTTATGAATGTCACAACAATGCTAATGATCTGATAGCTTTGACAACGGTTGAGGATAAAATCTCGTTTTTTTTGTACCTACTTCTCCTCTCATCTACCAACCGACTGGGATCAGTATGCCTTTTCTTCTTCTAAAAAAAATTCCTTATTTTTTTAAGTTTTCATGCTCAATGTCTCTTTATTTATTTATTTGTAGCGACTGGGGCAAGGCCAGCTTTCTTATTGTCGGCTATGACACCACATGTAAGCCTAGATATTCTATGGCTGGTTACACCCCTTACATATTTCGTGTGAGGCATGAGAATGATCAGAGGACCTTTCTAACACGAATAGAGATGGTTGGTGTTATGGGAATTATGCACTCAAGGAAGATGCCTACATTTTGGAAAATGAGCTGGAATGAGATATCATCTACTGTAAACTATGTTCCTGATTTGGTATTGATTACCGTCGTTTAGAGGCTGCTACGGAGGATGATGTGTGTTTGATGAAAGTGTGAAGAAACGACTGGTTTCTAAGTGTTTCACCATGGTACTAATGATATTTCTAAGTGAACGGCATTTTATATATTGATGGTACTAACGAAAAACTTATTGTTTGGCTGCTGCATGTTGCATATAGTTGATATCAGGCACCCTTAAGGCTTTTGAGAGTTTTCAGCCTGACTTCTTAAAGCTTGTGAAATTGCTTACATTAGGATTTAACTTAAGCAACAAAACTCAATTCTACCTTAAAAGTTTTGGATTGATATGAACGCGCATTCTCATATAAGGGCTTGAATTTGATTTACACGTCCCATAACTAAATTCAAATTGAAACTGCGTTCCTATTGTTTCTAAACAAGATTATCTTTCTTTCCATCAATGCAAGGCCCTCTTCCAAAACAGTTGTATTTACACATTACAAACATAGCTCTAAAACAGTAATTTCAATTGAAACCAATATAGCAGAATATAAATGTCATTACATGATTTGTCTTTACCATAACAATCTTGAACCACGCCGGGTTGCCTTTCCATCCATGCCAAGCTACCATCTTTAACCATCCATGTCAGCTAAGTGAGTTCTAGTTATTAACTTTGGCAACATAAGGTTTTAACATAGCACTCTTTAGCATAGTTGTAACTTATAAGCATAACATAACTGTGGATCGATTAGTCATATTGTCCTCATACACTTTGTTGGTATATTAAAGAGCTTAAACCACCACATCTTACAAAGACACTTATACTAAAGAGTTAAGTGTCATTTTGGTACCTAAGATTTGTTCAATTACGTAAATTTAGTACCGTTTTTAATTTATTGCAAATTGCTACCTCACCTTTCTAAAACTTGCAATGTCAGTATTTTTTCTAACCCCGTC
Organism: Bidens hawaiensis; assembly: GCF_021521415.1. Lineage (NCBI taxonomy): Eukaryota > Viridiplantae > Streptophyta > Magnoliopsida > Asterales > Asteraceae > Bidens > Bidens hawaiensis. The sequence continues at coordinate 424,151 of NW_027491480.1, forward strand.
TACATTGTCCGTTAAGTCATGGGCAAATTAGTAATTTTGATTTTTTTATTTATTTTCTCTTTTGAGCTAAGGGCCATTTTTATATACATGGTTTGTTCAATTACGTAACTTTAGCACCTTTTTTTAATTTATTGCGACTGGATATTTTGATTAGTTTTGGATAGGAAAATCAAAAGAGACATTACATATTACAATTAAAAGATCATCTCTAACCCTAAATAACAGATCACCCCCCCCCCCCCCCTTCATTGATCCTTCAAACCCTAACCATTGTTCATCTTCAAGTTCAATGAGTTAGGATATGGTGTTTTACCCATGTGATTTGTCAACCGTTGTTCACCTACAAGTTCAATTGATGCTGTACTAAGAGGTACAAAGTTGTGTGATTGTTATTTGGCTTGATCCTCTGATGTGTTAAAGAGCTATTGTTATCATACCCGAACTCTTGGGACAAAAAATCAATGCACATAAAGAAAATGCAAGAAAATGGCTAAGATGAACTCGAATCTTGAGCTACTGGAAGTAAATTGACAATCAAGAACAAAGCTAAAAACTATGTTATACATTTCATGGTTGTTTTTTCATCTTCTATCATGTATTTAAGTTACCTTTTAATTGTAGTAATGTCTCTTTTCGTTTGCCAATCTATCTAAAACTAATCAAAGTATCCAGTTGTAATAAATTCAAAAAAAATATACTAAAGTTGCATAATTGAACAAACCACAAGTATGAAAATGACACTTGCTATCAATAGTCATGCTGATTAGTAGTAGTGTCTAAGAGGAAGGGTTGATGCTTTGAACTACCTATTTTTTGTGATAAATTAGAAACTTAGTTTCTCACGTTGCCATAGATTCTACGAAAGAAAGCAATCGGTTTTGCCCAAGTTGTAATGATCGAGCTTGCTCCTTTTCGATGAAGAGTGTTTCGAAAGTAGCCTAAAAGCAGTTAGCTTCGCTTGCCTGAGAGGAATGGTTTCTAATAAACTACTTTCTTTACTAGTTGATGAATCATGCTATTTACATGATTCAACTAACTATTCTCTGGAAGCTCCTAATCTCACTGGCAGTTGAATCATGCCATTTATGTGATTGATTCAACTTACTAAAGGCTAAAGAATAAGAGCGGTAAGGCTTTATACATTCAACCCATCTTTTCTGGGCCTTGAATATTAAGCCCAATACGTGGTTTTGTCATACAATAAGATCTAGTTTGATTTGAAGTTTGTTGTGAATCATATTTGTTCTTCTTTATAACATTAAGTGATTAAGTCCAAATTCTATCACATTATTTATGTTTTCATGGTATGTTTAACAATTAGTCAATGTGAGGTAGATTAACCGGCTGCTTGACCCTTCCTTACTGCTAACTTTACGAGCATTCCGACCGCTACTCTTAATTTTCGTATTTGTCTATAGCATTTGCAAACTATCAATATTTTCAACCTATTGATGTACTTATTGTTAGATTTTATGGACCGGTTCGGTAAAGTCAATGCGGCTGACCAAGTTTTAAGACGTAAGAGTTACACCTTGGGCAATGAACGTTAAATCCACTTAACTTGCTTAACCGGTAATGACGAACATAAGACTGATATTATTATTTATACTAAATATAAATAAGAAATATATTAAGTTTATTTACTAATTAAATAAACTTGGTCGGGCTTTAAAAGAGAGTTGGACTTTAGGCCCGGTTAGGATTTAATACTAATGATTATGAGATTATCTCTATATATAATCTCATATAACATAATATTAAATCAACCCTGCAACAACTTTAAAGAAAAGTTGGAGCCGGCCCTCGTGAGACATGAAGTTCACAAAAGAAAAGACTCCAACAATATTGGAGAAGAAAGGTGGGAGCCAGCCTCCATAACAATTCTTGTCAACTCTGTGTTCCACGGCAACATGCAAATCAACCACCACCGGTTGCCACTGCAGTGCACCGTGCAACCATCAGCCTGCAAAGGTGACATCGGTACACCATCGCATGCTGCCTCCGCTCGAACCGGACGCTGCTGATGCTCTACCGATTCCGGACCAGCCATGCTGCCACCAAATAGCTGCTGTCACCGCTGCTATTGGCACCGCCGCTACCGCATCTTGTTCACCCATTTGTGTTCGGTTCGTCACCTAGCATTAGTTCGTTGTACCTTGGTGTCTCGAACGGTTATTCATTAACCACAAAGGTATGTCTATCTCATCGGTAGTTAATAATATATATTGTTTATTATTGCCGTGCTCGTATGGTTTTTAACCGGATCCTGTCGGGTTTAGTTTTGGTGTTGATTACTCGTTTAACTTTCCGCTGCGCATTTATTAATTAATGAGATTAATTATTATTTGTCACACTTATTGAACCGGGTTTAATAAATAAAATTTTGATTGATCACCACTGAAACCCAACACTTATTAGTGACTAATTTTAACTAATAAAACCGAAGAATTTATATTTGAGTAAGATTAGGCTACTTAGGCGACAAGTAAAAGAAGATTGTATTGCATGGGATATCAATTTCTAATCCCTTTGACAAGTTACAAATCCTATCCCCCCCCCAAATCATCAACTGTCATTCCCCATTTCGGTCATCGTGTACAAGTGAGTACCGAGACTAATCGGTGTTGACTTTGGTGGTCAATCAAAGCAGGAGGTCAACCAAGTAATCTAGGGCGTCCTATACGGCCCCTATTTGTGTGGCCTTCGTCCCGAGCAAATGCAAACGTTATCTGAGAAGGTGTTGGTGAGACTATCTCAGATTCACTTGGCGTAGATTGATTTCCGAAAATACCTTCCATTACAAAGCCACCTAGTACAAGTTAGATGGTTTCTCTAATGAACTAATAAATCCTGATTGTATATTATAAGCGGAAGAGGTAAGGATTTAAGCATTCTACTACACAAAAGTGGCCTATACATATATTGACATATGTTCCTATTTTGTATGGCCTATATACGTATGACACATATACATATTTCAGTGTACATATGACACATATACATATAATAATAATGGGGCAACTTATAACATTTAAATATGAAAGTACTATTATAAATTGAATACGGTAACTAACATCGTATCACATATCACAATAATAACATTGAAGGCAATTTTTTTAAGTATCATTCAATGTGTTTTAAGTTAAACTTTTAAAAACATAAATAACAAAATGACAAGGCTATTTAGTTCCAAGATAACTTTTATAAAATTTTAACATATAAGTCAATAGCGGTATTATATAATTGTTGTGAGCAAATAAATAGTTTATAAGACTAAAGGATATTGATGCCGTTTTGCTCTTTAATTTACAACGCCATATCAGCATCACATCACATCTTTCTTAACTCCACGAATTTTCATAATATCATAGAATTAGTCACCAATTCGCCTATTCACCGCTATCTTTCTTTTCCAAATAATATAATAATATTTATATAATAAAATATATTTAATATAACTAAAGTTAAGAGTTAAATATAAATCAAAACTACATTCATCTAATTATTATATATGACATTAGAGAAGCTTGGTTCGCAAGACCGTAACTAGTTCATGTGGCGGTACCAGCTTCTGACAATCATTCAAAATTTCTTTTTGTTTTTGTTTTTTTTTCAATTTCAGTTCCAATATCGTAACAAACGTAACCAAAACCAACCCAATTTGGATCGACACTGTAATCCAGGTTTTACTAGCTGTTGTTTTTTTTTTGTTCTACAACCGTAATGAACATCATTGGTCCATGTGGGCGGCACCAACTTGTGACGCGTCATACAATATTTTGATTATTTTTTTAGTTTAGTATTGTAATGAGTGTAACCAAAACCAACCAAATTCGAGTCTACTCGCCGCCGTAGTGCCCCGGCACCGACCAATGTTTGTTTTGTTTTTAGCTCATGTGTTGTAACGAACGTAACCGAAATCGACCCAATTCGCGTCTACTTGCCGCAGTAATGCCCGAGTTTTACTGGCCCAATAAACATCGTTTTAAATAAGTTATTTTTTTTGGTATAATAAGTTAAGTGAGTATTCTAGACGTATGCTAATTTAACTTTGGGCTTAGTGCTGGCTACATAACGAAGCTAACCGATACCAACCAAATTTGTGTCTCTTTGATCATAAGTTGTATTTGTTTTTCTTCACTATGTTATTTTTTATATTATAAGTTATACTATTGTCACTATCGTTTTCTACATTGACAGATTAATGTTTTCAGTTAAGTGTCAACATCATAATGAACTTTTACCAACCAAATACATGTTAATGTACCGCCACTGTATAACAAACTTTTACCTACAGAACGTACGTTATGTGTTGTCGCAACCAGACAGGTACAAACCTACTTTAATATAACTAAAGTTAAGAATTGAATAAAAATAAACTTGCGTTTGTTTAAACTAAAATTATATCAATTTAATAATTTGATATTGAACTAAAACTATAAAATTAAACGGAGGTCGGGAGTTCCATAACCACTTAAGATGGTTGTAAATAATAATTTGGTTGTTTAAAAAAAACTAAAAATTAAATAAAAATAAATTAAATATTAATATAACTAACTCACCATGCCCGCTTAAGGTGATTGGAAATAATAATTTGGTTGTTCAAAGAAAAAAAACTAAAAATCAAATAAAAATAAATTAAATATTAATATAACCAATTCAACAGTGGCATTTTGAGAAGTGGAATCTCTACAACCATCTTTTTGCCATCAGCATCGCTTGCCATGTCAACTGATGAGCAGCAAAGCAAGGTTTATACCGAATTAGAGGTGCATAAACTAGGTATTTTCAAGAACCGGAACCGGGTAGGAACTGGTTCCGAGTATGATCAACAAAAGTCAAAACCAGGTCGGATATGAACCGGTGCTAGGTATAGTTAGGATTTGACCGGGGTTTTCAATTTTTTTTTTTGAGGTTTCCGGTGGGGTAAGGTCGAGTATTGAATTTAGATGGGCTTTGTTAATGGCCCAATATAAGTTAACCAAGTCCACACGCATACATGTGTATATATATAACACAACCTAAGTTAGGGTTTGTCACAACCTCTAAACATTGTCACCGTTGTCTCTCTCTTCTTTCTCCATTTCATCAACTCTATCATATATCAAATCATGGTTTGAAATATCGATAAGCAATGAACTAATTAAAAAAGTGTTCACTGATTTGTTGATTTGGTGTTCTAAAGGTAAACTTATTCTAATCAAAGAAAACTGATTGCAACACCCATGGTGGTTAAAACACTAAATATGTTGAATATGTTGATATTTTGAGTTGTTTATATTTTGTTGATAGTTGATTTTAATACCAGTATAATTTTGAGTTCTAAACTTTGGAAGTATAACAAATAATTTAGATAACATGTATGCAAAAACATAAATAACCTCAACATCTTAATTTGTAGATTAACTCAAAACAAAGCAACTTAAAACAAAGTAAGTCCATTACAAATCAGCTCAAAAGAAACTAACAAAGTAGTAAAATCTAACATTACACACGGTAACTTAACACCAAACAAAACAAAGAAGTAAGCTTTGAAGATCTAAGTGTTAACAAGCGTAATAAGTCGATTTGCATTTTTGAACGGGCATGTTTGGGATTGAGTTTGAAATATGTTTATTGGTTTACTGGGCTTTTTAATAAGTTAAAATGTGTTTGCAATTAAAAAAATCTTTTTTATTTTAGCCTTTTGAAAGTGTTAAAAACAGTTTTTAAAAAGCCTCAAATTCTGACTTTTCAAAATGGGTTTTTGAAAAAGCCAATAAGCCAATAAGTATTTTTCAAACTAATCCCAAACATGCTCTTATGGTATGTTAAGGATAAATGTGAGATTACTTTAAAACAAAAACAGAAAAGCCGGAGATTACTTTACACCGAATGTTTGAAAAGAACAAAAAAGAAACCGGCTGTTGAAACAAAAACAAAAAACCGGAGATTACTTTACATTGAATTAAAGTTAGAGAAAATCCTAAACTAATTTGTGGACTATTATTCATATAATTATGATAGTTTATGATACAAAATTCAAATGTAATTTCATTTTCAATAAAAGTTATATCGAGGCTATGTTTTATGTGTAAGAGACAAACGGGTAATGAAGGTTTATATTATATTGTTGCTAACATGATATAGTTATTGCATTACCGATCTTTTATAAAAGTATAATAAAAATGGCGTAAAGCGATTCAACCCAACCCGATTCATTTTAACGGAAATCACGACTTGGAGAGATATAGTTATTATTTGTATATAGTGCCATTGTAATATTGATCTACGTTTAATCTTGCATCCACTAAACAATAGCATTTTTTTTATCATGTAGTGTTATGGAGGCAGAAGATTTAAAGAACCTGTAAGTACAATTTATGTTTACTAAACAATAGCAATTGTTTTATCATGTGGCTCTTAGGAAACTTGTTTTGATAATTTTAATGTTTTATTATTATTTTAGCATTCATCATGTTTATGCAATACTTTCATAACCGGATCGGATAGTGAATATGACGAGCAACCGGTTCACCGGTTCAACCGGTCAGACTGGACGAGCAATTTTTTCTCAAAAATGGCGGTTTGGATTGAAAATAAGTTTTTCCAAAAAAAAAATTTTTTTTTTCATATTAAACCGGTTCAATTGGTTCGGTTTTCCGGTTGGACCGGTGAACCAGTTTGGACCGGCTGATTTTCTAGGAACCGTACGAATTATATATATAGAACCAGACCAGTCGGTGGACCGAACTTCCGCTGAACTGGTTTGACTGGCCGATCCAATTCGATCTTAACAACATTGCTGTCTGTTAACAACTTAGGCTTTCCCTTACAGGACACTTGTTAGGAACAAAGCGGCACGTAGCAGAATAGCACACTAGCATAAATGATAAAACACGCAGTAAACATAAAGTAATAAAGATAAACGACACAAGAATCTTGTGTGGTTTGCTTCCGACGAGGGACCTACATCCATGGACGGTAACTGGGTTATATCATCGATAAGGTGCAAAGATTACAATTACAACAAATGATATAAATAGACTAGGATTAAGGTTTCATTAGCCAACACTAAACTTGAATACAGGCCTAATTAACTTGATAATAATCCAGCCCAATAGCTCCTTCATGTAATCTAAAATAAACCCAAGCCCAAAGGCTTTACCAATGCTTACAAGAGTTAACTTTTATGATCGACCTTGGAGATATATTTGATGAAGTATGAAACAAAATGGACACATCACACTCCTTGTCATATGCAGCATCACATAAAGAAACAATTATATGCCGTATATGGAAGCCTGAGGAGTAAAATAACCAAGTGATATCATCGAAACCGTTGATAGATTTAGGCTGCCAAGAGATGTCATTAATTTTAAAATACCTAAAAGATAAAAGTTATGGTATGCGTAGCATAGAATATGAGCCGAATCTAAGGTTGCGAAAGAGATCAAGAGAGAGAAGAAAAAAAGTATCTGATTGAAAGACTAAACATGTATGATAATGAATACATTATTCTAAAATCCCTCATAATATATTTTTGTGGGGATATGCCATCCTCAGTAATTGGGCTTGCAATATGGATGATTTCTTTTCTCAAGATTTGACAATTACGACAGAAGAAACATTCCGATACATTCCATTTGTTCAAAAACCTAAGCCAAAGAATAAATGGATAAGGATGAGGCAAATCATGGCGTGCTGTGCTAATAACGGGAATTTACATCAAATCTTTAAATTCTCTTGAAGTGAATGTTAAATTTAAAAATTCATGGGGGCTGCTATGAGGGAACCAATGGTAATACATTTGGGTCAAGAGTTTTTTTTTATCAGATTTGTGTACCAATCATGCCGCATAATGTATTAGAAAGTAAGTTTTCAACCTTTCTCAAGCCTTTTGTTTGTGCATTTATGTACTTACATATGTCTTTTTGTGTGGTGCTTTGACATATGGTTTGTAATGTAGGGCTTGGTTCTGCATTTCGTTTAGCAAGGTAGTTTATGATAGAGGATTCGAATTCTTGTGTATTCAAATCGGTGAAAGACATCCTCTAACCTCCTAAAGGCCTATGTGCAATCAGTTTTCGACATTTATGATTTGGACATCTAAAAACTTACTGTCTTCTGCCAATACCTCTACCAATGTCTCGCTGCGCTTCATGTCTCTTTCATCAAAGGTATCCTTTTTGTTACTTTAAAGGGTTTCGGATCGAACAACTGTTTGACATGTACTACGTAATGAACTTACACAAATTCGTTTTTGTGTGTCCATCCTGTTACTGTTGTCCATATGTTTAGTCAAGACAATGATTACCAATATATTTTAGATTATAAATCAACTAGCTTACCACGGAAAGTCATCACTTGAATTTTTTTTCCTGGGTTCATCAATGGAATAAGATAACGATTCATTATACCATGAACACTTTTAACAACTTCTGCAAACATGTTAAATTTTTTTGCCCTCGTGTGAGAATATTTGTTTTGATTATATAACACATGGCAAAGAGCATCCTATGTTAGAAGTATGGATGATGAAAACTTTTGAAAATGAAAATAGAAAAGATGAATCATGAATCAAGAGTGTAATCCAACAATCATTGTCGTCTACTTAAATCAGGCGCACTCAAAATATCGAGTCAATGTCACTTTCAAAAACCTAATGCTATTTGCGAGGTTGTTTCAACTATTGATCACGTGATTATGATGTTACATTGTGACATGATTCGTTTCCAAGGCATTTGTACTTTTAGTCGTGTTATAGAATTATAGTCTTAGATGGTAGTAAGGTACAAGAATTGTCTATTAAGTGAGAATATAATGTAGCATGTATAATGTGTTTGGATATTATTTCAAAGTGTACTTTATGATGTTTAAGAATAAAAATAAAGAAATATAATCAATATGTTTTAAGATAATTAGGTAATTTATTATTTATACAGTGGTCTTTTAAAGTTTATTTGAATTTGAAGATATATGTTTCTTTAAAATAAGAAAATGTTATAAAATTTTAGTAGGAAATCCGTTATATTCAACATGCCGGATGAAATAACCATTCAATTAACTTTATGAACATTACAACCACGACTTTTATTTTTTCTATTTGTTTGGAGCCTTTGCAAACTATCAACGTTTACAACCTACCAAATACCAATATACCTAAGTTAGAATTAGGTAACAAGTTAAAGAAGATTGTTTTGAATGGGATATCAATTTGTACTTCCTATTGTCAAGTCACAAGTCTTATCACCGCACACCACCCAAACCATCAATCATCTCTCTCCCATTCGGTCGGCGTCAGGGCCGGCCTATAGGGGGGCTGGGGGCCTCAGGTCGGATACTCCGTTAGGCCCGAATTTTTTTAAAAAATTATATGTATTTTTATGAAAAACGATATATATATATATATATATATATATATATATATATATATATATATATATATATATATATATATATATATATATATATATATATAATGCTTAAACTCAATTTCATAGCAATTAGCTTGATCTAATGGCAAAAGAATATGACTTCCAACCAAAAGGTTGTAGGTTCTAGGCTTCTAGCCTCATTTGAGACATGTTTTAGCCTATTTTTATATAAAAGTTTTTGCACAACTCAAATCATAACAAGTAAACCAATTTAAAATTGTTTAAACCTAACAAAATAATTCTTTTACTTAAGGCCAAAAATATTTTTTTGCCTTCGGTCCAAAATTTTTTCCGATTTTCAAAGCCAGGCCTGGTCAGCGTGCGCAAGCAAGAATCAAATGGATAATGATGAGACAAATCATGGTATGCTAATAACGAAAATTTACATCAAATCTTAAAATCCTCCTTAAGTGAATGTTAAATTTAAAATATTTAAAATTTTTTTTTTTTTGCTTCAATTGTCTTGTTCATAAGAATTAAACACCCAATCTAATAATTACAATCACCAAAAACAATGACTTGGACTCTAGAAATCGCCCCCAATCATTTCCAATCAAAAAGTATGTCAAAAGACAACCAAAAACGGCCTAAAAAGTGGCCCAAACTTGGCAATTACGAGTCGGACCGTGGTCCACGGTCCAGAACGTGGGCGACGGTCCATCCACGGTGTTTAGAATGACCACGTTACGATGAAAACTGTCTGATTGGAGCTGGGTTGCCCGTGGGCCACGGTGGAGCTTTTGCTCATTTTCTTGTTTTCTTCATATCTTTCTCGTTTCAACTTCGTTTTCTTCGCCGTTTTCTCCCACGTTCTCGTAATTTCATCCTCTACCTCCTCCTACCTGTAAACATATGAGTAACCATAGTCAACTAATTCCATGAAATTAAGTTGGTTAAGCCAATGCATTTATATCTTTTAACTCGCTTAACTGATTCCCTCGAGTCACTCGTCAGTCAAGAGTAGTTTTTTTCTTTTCATTTTTTTTATTTTATCAAATTGGTGTATCAAAAGGCAAGTTTTCAACTTTTTTTCAAGCTTTTTGTTTGCGCATTCATGTACTCACATAGATGTTTCTTGTGTGGTGCTATGGCATATGATATGTATGTAATCTAAACATACCAATACTAATAAGGTACCCTACACTCTTAGGGATTAATATCTTATTTATTTCGTGAGTAAATATATCTCTAGTCGGTCGGTTGGAGTTGGATTGAATTGACTTTGTCTTTTTTCCAACAATGAATCCCGTTCAAGCTGTGATAAAAGAACGTTTCCGTACCCCTTACCTTATTTAAGAAAGAAAGTCATGTTATCAGTAGTGCCTAAGAGGAAGGGTTGGCGCCTTGAGCTACCTATTTTTTGTGATTAAATTAGAAACTTAGCTTCTCACATTGCTATAGATTCCTCGGAAGAAAGCAATCGGCTTTGCCCAAGTTGTAATGACTGAGCCTGCTCCTTGTCGATGAAGAATGTTTCGAAAGCATCTTAACAGCGGTTAGCTTCGCTTTCCCAAGAGGAATGGTTTTCGATAAACAACTCCCTTTACTAGTTGATGAATCATGCTATTTACATGATTCAACTTACTTTTCTCAGGAAGCTCCTAGAATTATACTATTTACATGATTCAACTTACTCTTCTCATAAAGCTCATAGAAGCATGCTATTTACATGATTCAACTTACTATTCTCAAAAAACTCGCAATCTCACTGGCAGTTGAATCATGTCATTTAGGTTATTGATTCCACTTACTGAAGGTTGTGGAATAACTGCGGTAAGGCTTTATGAATTCAACCTATCTTTTCTGGGCCTTGAATATTAAGTCCAGTACATAGTTTTGTCATACAATAAGATCCAGTTTGAACTCGTTATGTTTGGCTCATTACCTTGAGTTAGGCCGAACGTGTACACCTTTTGTTATGAAGATGTGATCCTATCCACTGATGGGTCTTGTTCTAAGCCCAACCCTCTCGTCTTAGGGTAGGATATCCATAAACCTTCAATCACGGGGACCCTGCGACATCCTTAAGAGGCTGAAAGATCTTGAAAAAAGAATGAGTGAGGACGTGGTCAATCTGAACTAACTCAAAGCTAAAAAAGAATAAGGAAAAACCTTCTTTTTCGGAACGAGGAAAAACTGTTGACGTAAAACCCGCTTTTCCGCTCTTTCCCTCTTTTATTTGCGACAAGCTTCGGAACCTAAATCAGAGAGATGAAAATCAATGCCGTTACCATTACGACCTTTTTGGGTATGTTAATTTTTTTTTATTATAAGTTATATGTGTGTTGTTATTGTTTCCTGCGCTGACATACTAATTATTTTATTTTAGTGTAGGTATCTAAACCAACTTAATAAAACGAGATAAAAACAAGTGTACAAGACTTGATCAAGAACGTAAAGGTGTAGTTATCGGGTTTTTGCTAAATGCATCGTGAATATTAATGGAATAACTCACATGTGATATTACATAATTGTGGCGTGAGAACTGTGAATATTATGGCGCGAGAACCGTGAACACCCCAAATACCTTGAAGTGCAAACAAAATATATAGATAATATTTACTTGTTCTTTTTGTGGCATTTTCCGGGATACGCACCTGATCCTAGAGGTGTTGAGCTATTTGGGGATTTCATAAATTCTCAACTGCATTGTTCAAGCCGAACTTCTAAAGACGAATTCACTCAACGTTTACTTGTAAACGCATTTGAGGCTACTATTGTTATTGCCATCGCATACATAGCCGTTATCTCAAGGCCCAAATTTCATAAGTCTGGAATTGAGTTTGGCGGTTTGATAATAATGAGGGGTTTACTTTCCTTAATTTGGGCAGCCCTTCTAAAAGAAGGCAAAAGTTTCAAGATTTTTCTCTCGATAGGAGTTGCCATCAACACATTTTTGACGACAGCGGCATGTTTAATGTTTCCTTCAATAGAAGCAACGATTGGCATGGGTGTTGTTTTTGGTGTTCTTATGCTATTGCATGTTCTATACAAAACAGAACTTTTGAGATACGTTTTGACTTAATATGTCATATACATATTTTTTTTGATAGTTTTTTTTTTCTTATTATGTTTGTCTTTTTTATATTGAAGTACGATTAGAGCTGAGAACAGAGGGTGTTTGATGCTTTGAGGAAGGAACATGTATTGAGTTTAGAAGCACTAGGTTAGAAGAAGTTAGTTAGGGAGAATGTATAATATAAAAAGTTGGTGTAAGCAGATTGTACTTGATTGGGATGTGCACTTGATGTTTATTTTCAAGTTTGAATGTTTGACCCTTATTGCATCATAGGCACCAACTTTTTCAAATCATATATAGAATACTTTTTACTTTTAACACATGTAAACTAAAAAGGGTTTACATATTGAGATTCAGATAACCTAATGAAAAAAATCTGAAACTCTAACTACAGGATCAAGTGCGCATCCCGAAAACTGCCACAAATAGCTCACCTGCATGCATGTTCTGATGCTCGAGGCTTTCTATTGCTGTTGCTCTCACTAAATCCTCATATCCAGGTGTTAGTTTTGTTAGTTTTTTTCGCTTGTTGGTTGCGGTACTTATTGTAGCTACCCCTTCATTGTCTTCAGGTTTAATTTGATTGTTTATTTGGCTTTTTACCCTGTGTTTAATGATATTTTATAACCTCATTTCTTTTCTTTTTGTGTGTGTTTTAGATGTGGGTTTTTTACACTCCTTCAAGTGATCTGTTCATTGATGGGTGTTTCAAGTATTGTCATGGAATTGTTCATGTGATTGTTTATTTGTTTATTGCATGATAGCTATAGGTAAATTGACGGTCGTGATTCTTTAAAATGCGAGTTAATCGATCTTGCAACGGAGTTAAAATATCAGTTTGGGTCAGATTTCATCTTAGGGTAAAATTAGAATTTGACAGTTTTGAAGTAAATATTCCTGGCCAACAGTTTGGGGCTAACAGCTTAAGAGGGGGGGGGGGGGGTGGTTAGGGGGTGTTTGGGATTCCTTATTTTTACCTCCTTATAACTTATGAGTTATGACAAGTTAAAAAAAAGTGTTTGGGTTTCCTTATTATGTGAGAGGAAATGCTGATAAGTTACACTTTTGTAACTTATGACTTCTCCTTATAAGTTAAGTTATAAGGAGGTGAAAATAAGGAATCCCAAACAGCCTCTTATTATAGGCTGAAAAATGTTGCATGTATTTCATACATTTTTACAGAATATTCTCAACACTTGTAATAGATGGAAAATGGTGATTTTTCTCGATGAATGATATACATATGTTCACATATGGTGAGCATTATGATATTTTCTATGGTGCAGACTACACTTACAAAAGCAACTTTGACATACACCTACTGTCTTGTTGTCCGGCTTTTTCTTTCTTTCTTTTTTGGAAGTCAAATTACATAAACAACTACAGTAACCAACCAAAACACCAAACACTAGGAATGCCACAGGATAAGAACCTTAGTTCAAATTATACACCAAACCAGGTGTAAAAGTTAGGTTTTGATATCTATACATCTAGCAAGCACCTGATCCCTCTACACCTGCACCACTAATCCATTACATCTACAAACATCTCCAGGACACAAAAAATAAATTGTTTATTAGAGGATATCAAAACCTAACTTTTGCATCAATCTTGAAACCTTTGCCTTCTTTTAGAAGGGCTGCCCGAATTAAGGAAAGTAAACCCACCATTATTATCAAACCACCAAACTCAATTCCAGACTTATGAAATTTGGGCCTTGAGATAGCGGCTATGTATGCGATGGCAATAACAATAGTAGCCTCAAATGCGTTTACAAGTAAACGTTGAGTGAATTCGTCTTTAGAAGTTCGGCTTGAACAATGCAGTTGAGAATTTATGAAATCCCCAAATAGCTCAACACCTCTAGGATCAGGTGCGTATTCCGGAAAATGCCACAAAAAGAACAAGTAAATATTATCTATATATTCAGTTTGCAATTCAAGATATTAGGGATTTTGACGGTTCTCACGCCATCGCTACCATGATAATATTATATGTTTGTATATTATATGATAAAAATATGTGTGAAAATGTGGAATAAATCGATTATCATATATTACATAATTGTTGGGATTTGTTATCACCAAAATGTAAATGAATTGAATGTTTATGAATTATTCGCTAGGAAACGTTAAAATGCAAATAGAGACAAAAATAAGAGGTGTGTGAAAGATTTATGGCCAAATAAAAAACCCTCAAAAGTAAATTGAAAAAAAATCACAACTCAAAATATAAATAAGAAACGAAAAAAATTTAAAAACCAAAAATGTTTCTCTCGTCATTCCCGTTCCACAAAAAGAAATGCTTAAAGGACACAATGCCAAAAATGAACAAACACCACAATGATAAATAGAATTAAAAAAACACAATATGTCGCAAAATATAACAAAATGTCGAACAAAATATAACTCAATGTTGAGTAATATAACACAATATCAAAAAAAATAATACAATGTTCAGGAAAAAATAACAATCAATGACGAAAATAAATAAAAAACACAATGATACATAGAAAGACACAATGATGTTTTTTCATTAATATTGTGTCTTTTTCGAGTTTTTTTAACGAGGAGGACGGTGGAAACATTTTTGTGTTTACATTTTCGTTTTTTTATTAAATTTTGAGTTATGATTTTTTTACAATTTTTTCACTATTTCCTTTAAAAAGTGTTTCGAGTTGCTACAAATCCTTTTCATTTTTATCTTCATTTGTAAAATAACATTACCCTTATTCGGTTACGTTTAGTTATTTGATAAGGAAATAATATTTCTTGTCACGCAAACCGTAAACAACACTAACCAACAATAATATATAGTATCCTTACGATCCATACACAATATTACCAGCCGTATAATTTAATAACAACAACGACATATCATCTATTCGTCTTTACCGGTCCCCGCCCACAACACACAAGCATCTTATCTAAATATCCAAACGACGACGTATCAATAATAATAATAATAACAATAATAATCATAATCACGTAGCTTTCACTGTACTCCATCCATTTCGAGCCCTAATTTCATAAAATTGGGGAAACCATCAATCCGCCATTACAGGATTCAATTCAGCTTGCAATAGATCACCCTACGTCATCTTCCGTCATTATTGTGTCTGAATTGATGGAGAATCGTGAACAATTAGGTGAATTAGGTACGCAAACGTTTCAATTCGGTGACGAAATTGAGAGCTGTACGGAAGCCGGTAACTCGTTCACGGCGTTGCTGGAACTGCCGGCGAATGAGGCGGTTATGTTGTTACACTCGCCGGAGGAAACTATTCCGGATGTTAATAATAATATTATTGCTTCCTCCTCGGTGTTTACGAGCTCGATTGACGGTTTATTGGAGACGATGGATGACGTGAGGCTGGTGAAAGAAGAGCCGGTTGATTCGGAATTGATGCGGAATACGTCGTCACCGGATATGGTAGATCCGGGAGTATCGAAATCGATGAAGCGGAAGGAGCGAGAGAAGAATGTACGTAGTCAGTGTAAACGAGTCGAGCACGAGCTAGTGTGTCTGGCTCGAGCTTGGCTTGTTTTTAGTTTTTTAAGCTCGAGCTTGGCTTGTTAGCAGTTTTTCAAGCTCAAGCTCGGTTTCGAGCACTATCTATAAAGCTCGAGCTCGGCTCGTGAGTAGCTTTTTAAATTCAAGCTCAGCTCAGGCTCGACTTGTTTATTAGTTAATAAATATAAATATTCACTTATTTTTATTAGAATTTTATGTAATCATAAGACTATATAAAGAATTAGTAGAATGATCGTTTTACGCTCATGTGTCTTGCACATTACCTCCTTTAATGGTCAAAACTAACGGGGTTAGGGTCGAAGGCATACCGCGCAAGTTTTTTGAAACATAAAGTAGGAATTTTGGCATTTATAAAGGTAAAGGACAACAACTGAAACAAAGGACGAATTTTGCTATTTTGTCATTGATATATTATAAGAGAAAATATATATAAATAATAGGCTCATTTAGGCTCGCGAGCCAGCTCGAGCTTGATAAGTGAATCTCGGGCTTGTTCATTAAACAATCTTATTTATAGGCTCGAGCTTGTTTAAGCTAGGCTTGATTCTAACTTTTAATGAGCTGATCTCAAGTATCATGAGCGGCTCAGCTCGTCCGCACCCAATCACTTTGTATATTATTCACCTGTTTCTTCAATTTCCATTTGAGTTCTAATTCTGTGAATTTTTAGGTTAAATCATCGGCGAAGAAGAACAAAACCATTGCAAATGAGACCGATGGCGAGAAGCTTCCATACGTTCACGTTCGTGCTAGGCGAGGTCAGGCTACAGATAGCCATAGCTTAGCAGAACGAGTAATCATCTTAATTATTTTACAAGTAGTGTAATTAATCAAGGTTGACCTGATCACTAATTACTGGTTTGATTTTTTGAACTAATTTTGGCAGGCAAGAAGAGAGAAGATCAATGCTAAAATGAAGCTTCTTCAAGAGCTGGTTCCTGGTTGTAACAAGGTTAGCTATATTCAAATTCAGTATTGAATGTTATTAATTACTTGTACTTTACAGTTTACACTGCTGTTTTCACCTGCTGTTGTTCAAAATCTGATTAATATCAGTTTTCTTAATTAGGATTTAGATGTAATTTACTAACTTGGTAGTTGGTTCATCCTATTGTTAGTATCCATCTTTGTTGTTAATCTTATTGGATGTAATTAGTTTTTAATGTTTGGATTATAGTTTTCTTTTTATTTCCAACTGGTTTATCTTATTTTAATTATTCCGCATCACATAATCACTTCCGAAGCAAACTTATAGACACCTTCATAGTCTGCAAATAAATTTTATACGGTTTTTGAATAACGAGTTTACCATTTTCTTGCAGATTTCAGGTACAGCGATGGTGCTTGATGAGATTATTAATCATGTACAATCCCTACAACGTCAAGTAGAGGTTAGCTTTAACATTATTCTTAAACATTGGATGATTATAAAACATTTATGTGTTTTAAAATTGTTTTGCCTTGTATCAGTTTCATAAAGATGAAAACACTATAAATCTAGACAACATGTTTTTATGCAGTTTTTGTCAATGAGACTGGCTGCATTGCACCCTAACATAAATTTCAACCTAGACAACATATTTCCTGTAGAGGTAATAATTCGTTAGTCCTTTTACCTATTTATATGCAACTTCACATGCTATGCTATAATCCATTAAATTCCTTGTCGTTGTTTACTATTATAAAAACCATTCATTTAGCCTTTATTGATATATTTTTACTGGTAGTCAGCATAAACACACTTACATGTAAGTTATATTATGTGTAATCAATAAATATCCATCATAAATCATAATTTTCAGAAACTCGGAATTGGAAATGGGACCACAGATGTGAATTATTTTCACTTTTGATCAGAGGAATTGGAACCATAGTGTATTTACTCCTGTGGGACTACTTCTGGTTCAATTGGGTACTGTAGAATTAATGGTTGCACACACACATACACACACACACACACACGTACACACTTAGATATATACATATCCATATAGGATCAGGATCATTTTGAAGTTCCAAATAATTAAGAACTTAAAGAACTCTTAAAAACAATCAATTATTTGTTTATTTATTTTATATATGTAAAATTATTTTGAGGGTGGTTTTGTCATTTATCGTATGGAGTTTTGTGATTACATATATGTTATCATAAAATTACATATAATAAATGACAAACCTACCCTCAAATAATAATAAATTAATAAAATGATTGGTTGTTGAAAGTTCTTAAGTTATTTGCAAGTTCTGAAATGATTCTGATCTGTATATCTATCTATATGTGTGTGTGTGTGTATGTCGCGTTAGTTATATGAATAAGCAATTAATGTGGTAAGTCAGGATCGCTGGCCCGGTTTTTGTATGTGAGAAGGGTGACAGTCTTATTTGTTTGGGCCAATATGTTTGACCCGTGTGAAATCTTGCAGATTGGGCCATTTATGGAGGGTAATTATAGCGGTATGGTTTCACCAGCGATAAGCCACCCAATATGGCAACCGAATGGGCTAACTTCTCAGCCACTATGGGGTGCGGAAGATATGAACCCCAATTTTATCGCTCCAGAGAACTCCTTTTTAAGTTATGACTCTTCAGGCAATTCAGGTAAATCTCATTTTTTTTAATAGTGATTATATGATTATTACAACTTCAAGTCGGTTTGGAGACATGGTTATTCGAATGCTTGTTTTGCGCAGTTTCTTTGCATACAGACCAGATGAAAATGGAATTATGATGATGCGATTCATTCGAGTTTTAGGTAGTGAGCATTTTTGTATATTTTGGGAAATATTAATTGGTAGAAAATATTAGTAAGTAGAGAGATGAAGGAGGTTTATATGCATTACAACCAAATCATTGATGGTTAGGTTTTTAGAGATCAAGATTCGAGGTGTGAAAATCAGCATGTTATTAATTATTATGCATAAATAAGCCAGTTTTTGTTCCCGCATCATAGTGATCTTTTGTTAACAAGTTATTCTGATGCGCGTGGAGAATTTTGGCAAACATCTTGCTAGTGAAAACGCGAATTAGGCGTTTTGATAGGCCGTGAACACACACGGGCACGTCGTATTTTATTACAAGTAATAAGATGTTATTTCGTAGTTTTCCCAAATACATAAATGTAACTATCGATTTAACACTTGGAAAATGCATCGTTTTTGTACAGTAATAAATCAAGGGTTTATGATGTTATAAAATTCAACGCTTTTACATTGGGCCTTTTGACTGTTAAATCTGTATATCAACTTGTTTTGTGTATTGATTCAGTTCTCGCCTTCTCGGTTTGTTCGGTTAGTTCTATTCAATTTGAAGATTTATTCAAAACCAAACCAAACTGAATGATGGTAGTTCAAAACCAAACCTATAACCAAATTCGAATTCGGTTCTCGGTTTTGACCGAATAACTGTTTTCTCTTTCTTTCTTTCTTCTTTTTTTATAGAATACTTTTATCATTATTATGTTTATTTGATTGAGTAATAAAATGACCTAAATTGTAATTAACTATACTAATTTCCAATGTTGGAGAAATTGTTAGAAGTTAGTTGGGCGCCGGATAATGACTAACAATCGGGATTAACTATGATTAGAATTATACGTAACTTCTTAAATAAACACACACACACACCAAATTTTATATATAAAATTTTTAGTTTTGAACGATTTTGATCAAATAGGGGATTAATTGGCGTTTATTAGGTAGTGTACCAACTAGTCATTATTAATGGATTGGCGTCTAAACGATTTTTACAACCCTGCTGTTTTTAAGACTATGCGCAGCGGAGGACTACCATATAGAAGGGATTTTCGACACGTGGCGCCACATCAACAGAGCGGCTATTTTCATTTTAGAGGTGTAGTGGTGTTGTCGTCATTTTCAATTTTTATTATTATGTTCAACCCACATAACCGGCGATAAAGGCATTGCCCCCCCCCCCCCCTCCCAACAAACCCCCAGCACACTTATCGCCAAAAAATGCCCTGGGGAGAGGGGGGGCGATGTTACCACCTTCGATTATTTATATATTAAAAAATATATATATATATATCAAAACGCTTTGTATATCACCGTGGAATTGCGATCCAAATACCAGGTGGCTTCACACTCTCACCAGCCCCGGTCTCTTGATCCAAACATGCCTTCCACAAAACCCTTGGCCACAGCCGCAGGCACACTACGCTCACACCTAACCTCCACCATCCGCACCCGAGCCACATCCGCCACTAGCCGCTAGACCAGCCCAGGCCACCAGGTCCGACCTAACGGCTACTTCCTAAACCGAACTCCTCCGCCACCTGGCCACTCACGGAAATGGGAGGACTGGGAGCTACCGTGCTACGTCACCAGCTTCTTAACTATCGTCATCCTCGGCGTCGGACTCAACGTTAAACCGGATCTAACGCTAGAAACCTGGGCGCACCAGAAGGCAATCAAACGGCTGGAGGCTCAACGGATTAATACGTCGGAATCTGACGAATCGGATTGATCGGTATCTGTTTTATACATTTTAATTGTTTGATTGGAGATCGAGTTGACTTCTGTTAACCTAATTGTTTAATTTCGAAGAGTTGATGTGTTTTTTGTTATAGGTTTAGGTTTCTAATAATAATATTTCTGAATGCTGGGTATGATTGAGATCGATTTGATTTGATTTCTGCTGGCTTAAATGTTTCAAGTTTGAAGATGTGATGTGTTAATATGTGGTTTTGATTCAATTTCTGTTGGTCTAGATGTTTAATTTTGAAGTTATTTGACGAATCGGATTGATTGATTTGATTTCTGCTCAGCTGCTTAAGGCATTGGAAACTAACGTATTGGACTGATTGTTTTTCGATTGTGAGATTATTCAGATGTCTGGTAATATGTAGTGAGTTTGTTTGGAGATCGAGTTGGTTTCGGTTGACCTAATTGTTTAATTTTATTTTGGAGATGTGATGCGTTGATATGTGTTTTTGATCGTAGATCTAGTTTTCGAATAATAATTTTAAAATTTCGGATGTGATTATTTGTTCGCATGGAGTTGATTTTGAAAATATGATGTGTTCATATGTTTTTTTGATTGTAGATCTAGTTTTCTAATAATCATCATCATCATCATCATCGTACTCAGTATATCCCACCAATAGCAAAGCTATGGTAGGGTCTGAGGAGGGTAAGATGTAGACAGCCTTACCTCTACTTCATAAGGATAGAGAGGCTGCTTCCGGTGAGACCCCCGGCTCGATAGTAGTTTTGCATCAAGCCTTGGACATAAGGCACATAGCACTCAATCATCGGGACACCGGCTGATCGGTGCATGTACCCTTGTCTTTCGGCTATCAACGCCACTACATGATGCCTGATTAACCGTCCGTCACTTTTAACGTTATTTTCACGAGATTAGTAAAATAACGTCAAAATTAGGGCAATTTCACTTTTGCCCACCCGAGGGTTCACACATATATACATCATATGTGCGCACCGCAAGCAGGGCTTAGATCTAGTTGAAGTGTTCAAGTGTTCAGATCTCTGGTAAATTTTTT
The DNA here is from genome assembly GCF_021521415.1 of Bidens hawaiensis. Lineage (NCBI taxonomy): Eukaryota > Viridiplantae > Streptophyta > Magnoliopsida > Asterales > Asteraceae > Bidens > Bidens hawaiensis. Next base: position 445,638 of record NW_027491480.1, read on the forward strand.
AGAAATTTCAGTTGTTTGTTTGGAGATCGAGTTGAATTATGTTGTCTTAATTGTTTAATTTTGGAGATGTTATGTGTTGATGTGTATTTTTTATCGTAGATCTAGTTTTCGAATAATAATTTTAAAATTTCGTATATGGTTATTTGTTTGTATGGAGATTGTGTCGTTTTCTGTTGACCTAATTGTTTCGTTTTTGAGATGATGTGTTGACATGTGTTTTTGACCGTAGATCTAGTTTTCGTAAAATTTTAAATTTTGGATATGATTATTTGTTCATATGGAGATAGAGTCGATTTCTGGTTGACCTAAATGATGTGTTCATAGTGTGTTCATATGTGTAATTGATTGTAGATCTAGTTTTCTAATAATCATAATGTTTAACTTCTGGATATGATCAGAGATCGAGTTGATTTCTGCTGAGCTAAATTTTTAATTTCGAAGTTATGATGTTATTGATCATGGATTTAGGTTTCTAATAATATTTTCCAAATTCCAGGAATTATCGAGATCCATTCGATTTCCGTTGACCTAAATGTTTAATTTGGAAGTTATGATGTGTTCATATGTGTTTTTTTATCATAGCTTTAGGTTTTTAAGAATTATATTTAAATTTCGGATATGATCGTCGTGTGTTGGTGATTGATTTGATTTCTGTTGATCTAAATGCTTAATTTCGTAGATTTTATGTGTTCATATATGTTTTTGATCATAGATCTGGTTTTCTAATAGTAATCGTTGGTATTTTTCCTAAATTTTGCTTGTTTGTATGGAGTCTGAGTCGGTTTATTTTTGCCTAAATGTTAATTTCGAGGATTTGATGCGTTCATTTGTGTTTTTGATTGTAGATCTCTAGTTTTCTAATAATAATGCCTAAATTGTGGATATGATTGTCGATTTTGATGTGATTATGTTTCTTCATAAGTTCCTGCAAGCATCCGCATCTGTCAAATCCAATTGTTTGTTCGATCGTTCAGTTCTCTGGTGATTTTTCCTAGGTTTTACTTGTTCGTGTGGGTCCGTGTCGATTCTGATGACCTAAATGTTTAAATACAAAGATTTGATGTGTTTCCTCATAATAATTTCTAAATTCCAGATATGAGCAGTTTTACAGTTTTGCATGTTCATGTTTTGGAGATCGAGTTGATTTCTGTTGACCTAAATGTTTAATTTCGAAGATATGTCATGTTTATATATGTTTTTGATCACAGATCTGGTTTTCTAATAGTAATTTCTAAATTCAGGAAAAGATCATCTGGTGATTGTTCCTGAAGTTTTACTAGTTCGTGTGTTGATTTAGACGATTTCTGCTGACCTAAACGTTTAATCTCAAAGATATGATATGTTTATATGTGTTTTTGATCAATTATCTCGTTATCTAATAATAATTGTTCAGGCTGACTATTGATTTGCATTTGATGTTATTATGTTTCTTCAATGCATTTTGTTGAATTTGTTTATATATTCTTGGATTCAATTCAATTAGTTCATGCTTTTGTTCTCTAGACAGTTTAGCTGATTAGTTTGTGGACAATATCTAATTAAAGATTCTGTTTATCAGCATTTTGGATTAACATTTGGTTTATCTAATCATTGGGATTAACATTAGATTTATCTGCAAGAATTGAGATTCATCAAGTCACCTATTATTCGAAAAGTTTGTCTTTTGATAGTTTAAATGGATGACCTAATATTGATACTATTTTGTTTTCTCTTCGTTCCTGCTTCTTAATTATACGACCATATGATACGCATCTTTTCTAGCAACTATATTGTAAAAGTTAAGGATACGATCGGAGCACACATTTGCATATTGAGGTAACCTATATTTGTAGAAGATAAGTGTCTCTTAAACGTTTAGTGTTAGAACATGAAGAATGAATTACGAGTTCCTAAAGAGATGTTTTTTGTTTGTTATGTTAGGAAGTGACATTTTGGTAGAGGTGATCAATTTCCCTTTTGGTGGTAGAGATATGCAGTTTGTGATTTATCGATCGATCTCATGCTTGTTAGTTCTTCAATAGTATTACATAAATAACTGAATAAGATTTAGAATTTCTAAACAAAAAAACTGGTTTGTTTTTCGATTGATATGAGTATGATTTCACTTTATGGTTGACTCCATACAAATCGAAAGATGAATCAATATTTTTGTTTAAAATGCCCTATCTTACTTGTTTGGAGATAATGGTATTGAAGACCTAATAATGATCGGATCAATAGATATATTATTAATTGAATGTCTCTTTCACCAAAAGAGAATGATCGGATCTATCAATATTATTAATTATTTTTGCCGTTGAAAATATTAGGAAATACATATTATTTTTGCCTTTGAAAATATTAGGGAATACGTTTAATTAATGTGTTTGGCCCAAATCCCCAATCCCGATTAGTATATGAGTTTTAAATTTTTGTTTTCACCCACATTCCCAATCCCGATTAAATATAAACTTTTGCCCCCCCCCCCCCCCACAACATTCTCAATTCTTTGAAGACCACGAACCGTTTGTTCTCCTTCTCCCCCACAACTCTCATCCGTTCCCACCTTTGAAGACCGCGATCGTTTCTTCTCCTTCTACTCATGTATTCATTTCTCATCAGTTCATCGATCGTTCGTACTTCTAGGGTTAAGCATCTATTTGTTGACCAGTTGATTGTTTTTTGATAGAAATTTTCTATGATTATCATAAGTTCCTGCATTATTTGATTGTTTGAATGATTTTGTATTAGTTTTTTGGGGTTTTTTGGTTGGTTTGGTATTAACCAACTGAAATTCAAGGAAGGGCATAACTGAACTTGAGATTAGGGATAAAAGAGAGAGAGAGAGAGAGAGAGAGTTTTAACAATCTGTAATGTGCTTAAAATGTAGTTATATGGCGATAGAAGAAAATAGACAACAAATTAAACTCGACTCAAATATCAAAAAGAAAAAAAAATAGCGGATCTGGAATTAGGGGAGGCAAAAGAATCTTATGAAAGATTCTGTTTTTGGCAGTCTTTCATCAATAGTCAACAAAAGGGAGTCATCTGCGACTCTCGTTGAAGTATTGTCCAAATATTACAATTCTTCAAAGAAGGTTTTTGAAATACCAAATGTGATCCCTTTCTCTTTTTGTTTAAAAGAGGTCGTCGACATCATCGGCATGAAAGATGATGGGGTTGACACCCACGAATATCAAAAGCAATGCTTACGAAGCTCCTCTGTGTTTCCTCCAAAGGCTTTGAGCAAAGGCCTAACTACTGAGTTGAAGAAAAAATTGGCTGAAATGTCTATAGATGACGAAGAGAGTACGAATTGCTTCAAGGAGTTAATGTCGTACTTCCTCGTAGAGCAAGTACTCCTATGTGCGAGGGATGCAAAGAAGCTTCGGAAAGTTTATTGGCATGTGGTTGAAAATGCTGAGTGGCGGGAAAATTGCAATTGGGCTAAAGCAACGTGGAACCACTTGCACACTTTGCTTGTTGATCTGAAAACATGGCCTGTGAAAAAAACAAAAACAGCTGGCCAACATTCTTATATCGGTGCAACTCTCGTTTTGGAGGTATGTTTATGGGATTTTTGCAAATATCCTCCTAATAAGTCGTTGTATTGCATATTTACCCACCTTATATAAAGAATTGCATATATACATTCGATTTCTCCGAGCAAAGCTCTTCGCATCTCAATGCCTATTGTGTCTGCTTGACCATTCATAATGACCATTCATAAGTGGAGACAGAATAAAGCGTCCATATAAAAGACGTTTACTGTCTGCTGCCATAACGTGAGCTCGGAGAAGAAAGAGATAGGAGGGGTCCTCTGGAGAATGTGGTTAGAAATCCATAATAAAGTCCGACCACAACGACCGAATTGATTATCTTCATGCATAAGGATACTAGATTACCTAGTAGAAAAGATTTCAAAATCATCATAAACCTCCCTTTTTCTTTTCTATTGCAACCTATGCAATTCTTTATTTAGGGTAGGTAAATATGCAATACAATGACTTATTAGGGAGTATTTGCAAAAAATCCCATAAACATACCTCCAAGACGGGAGCTGCACCGATGTAAGAATGTTGCCCAGTTGTTTTTTTCACAAACCATGTTTTCAGATCATCAAGCGAAGTGTGCTAGTGGTTTCACGTTGCTTTAGCCCAATTGCAATTTTCCCGCCACTAAGCATTTTCAACAACAGGCCAATAAACTTTCCGAAGCTTCTTTGCATCCCTCGCACATAGGAGTACTTGTTCTACGAGGAAGTACGACATTAACTCCTTGAAGCAATTCTTGCTCTCTTCGTCATCTACAGACATTTCAGCCAATTTTTTCTTCGACTCAGCAGTTATGCCTTTGCTCAAAGCCTTTACACAGAAGAGCTTCGTGAGCTTTGCTTGTGATATTCGTGGGTGTCAACCCCATCATCTTTGATGTCGACGACCTCTTTTGAACAAAAAGAGAAAGGGATCATCTTTGGCATTTCAAAAACCTTATTTGAAGGATTGTAATATTTGGACAATACTTCAACGAGAGTCGTAGAGGACTCCCTTTTGTTGACTATTGATGAAAGACTGCCAAAAACAGAGTCTTTCATAAGATTCTTTTGTCTCCTCTAATTCTAGGTCCACTATTTTTTTTTATATTTGAGTCGAGTTTAATTTGCTATCTGTTTCCTTCCATTGCCATATAAATTGCATTTTAAGCACATTACTGATTGTTAAAATAGTTATACCCTTCCTAATTCTCTCTCTTAGTTAACCCTAATCTCGAGTTCAGTTATGCCCTTCCTGAATTCCGGTTGGTTAATACCAAACCCCAAAAAACTGATACAAAATTTAGGTAATCATTCAAATAATGTAGGAACTTATGGTAATCATAGAAACTTTCTGTCAAAAAACAATCAGATGGCCAACAAATAGATGCTTAACCCTAGAAGTACGTTTTGCTTAACCCTAGAAGTATGAACGATCGATGAACGGATGAGAAATTAATACCTGAGTAGAAGGAAACGAAACGATCGTGGTCTTCAAAGGTGGAAACGAATGAGAGTTGTGGGGGAGAAGAAACGGTTCGTATTATTCAAAGGATTGAGATTGTTGGGGGGGGGGACAAAAGTTTATATTTAATCGGGATTGGGAATGTGGGGAAAAACAAAAGTTTAAAACTCAAATATTAATCAGGATTTCCTAATATTTTCAAAGGCAAAAATAATATGTATTTCATAATATTTTCAAAGGCAAAAATAATTAATAATATATATCCATTTGTTTGGAGACCAAACCGATTATAAATACTTGTCTTGGTCTTAATTTTGTGGCGAATGCACCCCAAAACAAACCATTTGGGCTTTGTGATGGGCATGCACTAACAAAATTAATGATAGTGTATTAGTGTTACCTTGTATATTGGGATATTACATAGTTAATAAATCACTAAAGAAATACCTTCGAATGTAAAGTAAATCCGGTTCTGGTTTAATTCAGAATCAACCAACCCGATAAGACCAAGATCGATCTGTTCCATCAGTCTGGTCAGTAGTTCAAGTTAATCTGGTTTCAAGCTGATGCAAATCTGGTAAAGACCAACACCTTTCAAGGCAAGCTCATACATAATGGGTTGGATCTTTTATTCGGATCCATACGCTTCTAGGGTTCGCCATCATTTAAGTTGTGCTTTTGATTCAAAAGTATATTGAATCATTGAAGGTGTCACATTGTTTTCAAAAAGACTTTGTGAACAAACGAGATCGAAAAATCTTGAAAATAAGAACCTAGCAAATGGAATTTCACTCTTTTTTACACACGGTTGCAACTTGCCAACGCATAGATGCCCGCGACCTAGGGTTAATTTTAAATGACCTAAGAGCATTTCCAGGCCATTCCCTACCCTATATCCATATATATCATATAATTGCACTAATAATCATTGTTTTTTCTTTCTCATGTTTAATTAAATAATAATTTTTATATCTTTATCATTATCTTTTCTTTTTTCTTCACTCACAATCACTTTTAGTGAAACCTCAAATTTAACTTTCCTATATAACATTTTATCTCTCCTCTACTTAGAATCACTCATAATCATATCATATAATTTACAAATCTTCCTCATATATTTTTAGGGAACGAGCTAAAAGTGCTCTAAAGCTTGAACAAGTTCGAGTCCAAGCGTATATTGAAGCTAGTTTAATAAACGAACAACCTGAACTTTCATGTTGGGCTTGACTAGTCTTGTGAGTTACAAATTACAATAGCCTTATTATTAATATAATGTTTATTTTGTTTGTTTATATGATAATTATTTTATAATGAATTGTCATAAAATACTAAATAGTGCATATCATCGTATGTAAAACATTGTAACTGTCAGTATATTTTACAAATTATTTTAACATATAAATAAAATAAATAAATAACGATAAATAATAAACTAGTCAAACTCGTGTTTGAATAACTATTTACGAAATGAGCTTAAGCAATCTCCGACTTAGAGATGAGCAAACTCGGTACCCATATCGTTTGATACCGGTACCGGTACTGAAATCGTTACCAAAGTTTGATTTTCGGTACCGATTTCATCCCTACTCCGACTTAATACGACTCTTTTACACCCCATTTTGTAGTCATACTCTTTCGCAATTAGCTGGAAAACATACAATTTTTTAGTTTACACTTTGCACAATTAAATAATTAATATTTAATGTTCATCTTCCCACTCTTTTCAATTACATCATCATTTGAGACTCCTCTTTACATTTCATGTGAAATCTTTTGGAACAATTTGCAAATTGTATTCAAAAAAAGGTGGGTGAAAAAGACAAAATTCATGAATATAATGCACATGAACCCTATGCGCGTCATTATAACCATCCTCAAATAGATAACCACATTTATTATTAATACTTAAAATATACAGGGAGATTTCAAATGAGAACTTCTTTAAGTTTTAAGAACTCAACATAACGTTTTTTTTTTGAATTTTTTTTTACACATGCGTAATATATGTAGGTTACATTTACATAAAAAAAATTGCATAATTTTTTACGCACCGAGTCGACTTTTTACACATGTGTAACGGACGTAAAAGTTAGTGTAATCACTTGCATCTTTATTCTCTCTCATACTTTGACTGTTTGGTCAGATTTAATCTCAGTCACATATTTCAATCCATTTAATTAAATGTGTGGTCAAGAATTGAGTTCTTAAAATTTAACATGATTATCAAAATATCCCTCCCCATATAAACTAGTTTATACCCGTCCGATGGACGGGTGCTTTAAGGTTACAATAACATAACTATTTTCTTTTCATTCTAAATCTAAACAGCAAATATTATTTGTTTAGAAAGGCCCTCGATCAATTTATCTTCCTTAGCCTACTAAGTATCCCCAATAAGTATCGGACGGGTGCTTTAAGGTTACAATAACATAACTATTTTCTTTTCATTCTAAATCTAAACAGCAAATATTATTTGTTTAGAAAGGCCCTCGATCAATTTATCTTCCTTAGCCTACTAAGTATCCCCAATAAGTATCAATTCGTCAAGAATAATGGCCCACGTAATTCTCCCCGACATATAAGAAGCCCATTTAAGTACCAAATTTGTTGTTGATTTGCCATCTTTCCGATAATACCATGCTAACCCATTCAAACAAATCACGGAAAGTTTCCAATTTTGACTAACAAAAGTAACATGAGCTCTCAGATCTCATTTTATTTTTATTTTACAGAACCCAATCACGGACTTGGGGCTTCAAATTTCGACTCAAGTTTATAAACCAAAATTCCAATTGCTGAACATTAATATACCTCAGAAATGTGTAACCTATGATGTAAGGAAATGAAAATTGATCAGGCATTTAAAGAACAGAACATATCACAAAGCAATCACTAACGTCAAAAGCCAAAAACCAGAAAGACGTTTTAGTAAACGTGTTAAGTAAAAAACATGTTAAACCTATAAAAATCATATGCAACGTTAGCAGCCACATTGGTTGTTATGACTCGTACGAATTTTCACCCATCACACAACCCGCCATGTCCGCCAATTTTCCCATATCTAATAAGGGAGTTAGTAATGGACCCTGTTGTAACCTCAAGCCAACTCTCTCATTCACAAGATGATACCCATTTTTCAACTTTAGTGAGAGCTTCTTCTTTTGCTTTGATGGCGTGTGCATCCATGTCAGCTAACACCTCAGCAGGGTAGCTTAAAATCTGAAAGGCATGTGCATTCATTTCAATCTGCTTTTAAAATTAAACATTAAATTTCATGTTTATTAAATAACTATAAGCTCAAAGGTAGTACCTTTCCATCATATTATTTACTTGAAATGACCTCGGGCGCAATGCAAGTTTGTGTCCCAGCAGCCGACTTTGGTTGAGAATGCAGAATATTTGACTTAATTGCAAATTAACAATAATAAGAAGAAAAATAATAATAAAGGGTAGAATGGGCAATTGAATCATATTCCTACAACACAACAATCAATCAAGCATTGAAGAAAGGTTAGAATAGTAATTTGAATGGAAAGATTTTATACCATTGGACAATAGCTAACTCCTTATATAAGTTGTTGAAAAGAAAACCCATTCCTGGTGCATATGAGAAAAGTCAGCCAGGTCCTAAGAATAAATTTGACCATATTCGAGTTTTTAATCCCAAAAACAAAAAAAAAAAAACAACTTGCCTGTTTTTACTGATTTTACTTGTGTGGCGTATCCTCCCAATAGGGGTGTGCAGGTCACGGTTCCAACCTGTGAAACCTGTGTACCCGGTTTACAAAACCCGTATAATGGAACCGTTATTTGAAACCATATACGGGTGCGGTTCTGAAATTCAGCTTGAAACGGGCAACGGGTCGGTTTCGGGTTGTACCCGGCGGACCAAGTCGGAACCGTGAAACCCGTCTCCGGCTTCTCTATGCTTTTCTTAAACACCTGTTTTTCAAAAATTTAAGCATGCATTGGTGAGGCATATGCATCTTTTATATATTATGCTTCTTATAAATCGCTAATATTTTAAATTTTTATGATTCAAACTTCATTTCTTTATTGTTTATAATTTTTATCTTTTTTTAATTTCAAGTTACTAAATACTTTTATCATCTGCTCCATGAAACATGAAAGTTCCTCTTTGTTTACTGGTTAAGTTAATCTACCTGTATCTAGAAACCCTAAAAGTTTAATTGAAGAATACAGCTAAACGGCTAAGCGACGGCGGATGTGGTCCAACCCGTGAAAACCGCCAACCCGTCCCGTAGAACCCGTTTCAAAACCCAGACCGACCCATTTGTAGATGGTCCGGTTCCGGGTTTGAAAATTCCATGTAAACGGTTCTGGTTCCTGTCCGGGTTCCATGTAAACGGTCCGGGTCGTACCCGTTGCACACCCCTACCTCCCAAAAAGCTCTCCTCTCGCGGCATACTTCATGACTATTGCGTGTTAGTAAAGACCTGATAAGTTATTAGCATGGGTAACCCACAAACACATTTGAAATCTCCTCTGATCAGTTGCATTATAATAGATTATCAGAAAAACTAATGCTTGTTAAAAATAAGCCCTATAAATCTATAACCCACGCCTCACAACTTTTAAAAAATTGCAGGCTCTATTTCTACAAATTGTGTTATAATAATAGGATGGGCAGGAGATTGTGAACATCTTCTTCACCTGCTCTACAAGTGTCTAATGCCTACAGAAGCTAAATTTACCTGTAACAGATAAAAAGAAGCTACTTTCGTATTTTATATAATCAACTTATTAGACATGGATTGGAATAATGAAAAAGTTAATACCATTCTGTAAGCTGCGTAGTGGGTAGAAAAATGTAGTCTTGAATATCTCTCTTTGTTATCTTCTGATGATGCACTAATGTTATCTAAATGTTATCTAACGCCTTTAAGCCCGATTCGTTAGTATCTCAATTTCTTGATTAACCTTGTGCAGCAGCAGCATCCAACACTTCTTTGTTGACACATCACACGCCCATAAAGGTCTTATCAAGATATTCTTCTAAGAAAACCTGAAATTTTCATATAAAACAACGGAGGTGGTGTTAATTAGTAAATAATAAAAACGAAATTGTTGATTTTTACATCAAATAAAAGATGCAAGAGAAAAGAGACATAAATAAAGGATAAATAACCCACCATAATGATTTATTTTTGCTACGCGGCTAGTTAGATACTCATCGCCAAAGGGTTCAAATAATTGTTCACTTCTTTATCCTGCAAATGTACACAAACATATAATGAAACATAAAGTAATTACTAAATTAATATTGATTAAATTCAACAATACCATGGGACTATCGCCTGCTTATTGCACCAAAGCCTTCCAATATCCATGTAGAATACAATTAACTTTCTAAAATAAACTTGATTCAAATTGGGACTTTCTTTAAAAGCTCTCAACTACCGTGAGTGCACATTTAACTGATCAAAGTCGGTAAAAAAATAAAATGAAAATGTGTAGGTTGACTTTACAAGGTGAAACTATAAATTGCAGGTGACAAAACCGAACAGTTAATTAATAAAACTTTGACCAGTAGTACGGGTCAAAACATGGGACCAAATAACCGATTATTTGTCAAATGGCTGCATAATGGCACATATTGAGCATGCAGAAGTCCAATTAATCAAACTAACAGTTGGAAAACTGACGAATGTGAGTTGAGGCTAGGTGATGTTGCATTAGAGACCGAAATGGATCATGTAAGCTGATTATCTCATAAATCCCCCAACCATGATATATTTGTTGATTTACCTCTGCAACAAAAAGGACAAAATCAAAAACTGTGTTAGAAAGATACAGATATAAGTTAAATTATGTAACTGCATTGAAGTAAAAGGAAGAAACAATAAACACTAACAATCAATAAATTTAAATTTGTACGGGTTAGCCGGGTGGGTCATATTTTAGTGCAGGTCAGTCGTGTGAGTCATTCTTACGAGCTGTCAATAACTTTTTTTTTTGTCCCGTTACACCATTCGTGCAGGTCGCTACTTATGCGACAAGGAATTTCGCTACCTTAGGACAGTTAGAGTTACTGCCGCCGTTTACCGGGGCTTCCATTCAAAGCTTATAACACTTCTCCTTCCGACTTTCCAGCACCGGGCAGGTGTCAGACTCTATACATCGTGTTACCACTTAGCAGAGTCCTGTGTTTTTAATAAACAGTCGCTACCCCCCTGGTATGTGCCGCTTTCCTAATCAAAAGATAGGATTTTTTGATTGGTTCATCAATAGTGTTCGCCCAGAATCCCTTTTTGACTCTGGACCATTTATTCTACTATTATTAGTGAGCAATAATGGAATAATTCTATCATAGAGATAAGGGACATAATTCACATGGATATTGTAAGTCTCGCTTGGGCTGCTTTAATGGTAGTCTTTACATTTTCCCTTTCACTCGTAGTATGGGGAAGAAGTGGAAAACTATACATAATTACCCTGTTAATGTGATACTAATTTTGACCCTTTCATAAATTAAAAAATTGAGAATTATTGAATCAAACCAAGTAATTACTAATTAGTAAGCTAAAAAAATCCAAGAAAGTCAGTATAATTGTTTAACAGTAGCATTTTTATAGATTTTCAGCATGTATAACAGTTAATAGTTTGAAAATGTTACAAAATGGCATAGAGTGGAAGTGAAGTGTGTGTAACATGGGCCATGGGCATACCTGTAACAGAGCAAGGAGTTTGCCGGTCTCTTTTGGACGGTGAGGATCAAAAGTTGAGGACTTTACACGGCTGTGATCTTTCCAAAAAGCAGTTACAACATTCGGGAACAATATATTATATAATATATATGGGCCTATCTAATATTCCTTTTCGTAATGTATAAATATGTAATTAGAGACATCTAAATAACTGATGTGTCTCGTTTATTTTTAAGAGGTCGTGACTTCTGGTCCTATCGTGGACTAAAGTAGTTTTATGAGTAGATTTAGAGTGTGCGCGCGCGCTATTAAAGAGACGAGAGAGATAGAGAGAATGCCAAGCGAACGTTAACGAACCTAAGTTGTTTGAACATTTAAGCGCTTTAGTCGAAGATGATGAAATATCCGTTTGATTGAAGAAATATAATGTGAACAATAGAGAAGATATAAAGTTGTTTCATTATTGTCATCACGTGTTCTTATGTACTTTTACATGCTAGTGATCTTTTTTGTGTTGCGTAACAATTTTGTTTTTTAACGACTAACAAAATTTTTTATTTATCAAACTAGCAAGACACTAGAAACATCTTTACACCCACAAACACTAATAGAACAATAAGCACGCCGCCAAAAGAACAACAAAGACAAAAGTAATAAAATCACAACCCGTTATACAGTAAATCGACACCAATCCTCCCAAGAGAGACATCTTCTTTTCCCCCTATTTTTTATCTAAAGAAATCCCAACACCTTTATTTTCCCCTATTAATTTGTTGTATAACAAATTAATTGAAGAAATGATAAAAACACAAAACTAAATTGCCCGTTGTAACATTCTAAGTACGATAATTAAATCGTAAAGAAGCATGTAGTGCAAACAGACTTTAGTCTCGTAAACTATGTTGCCCGTTGTAACAAAATTTTCTGTATTCGCCCCTACTTCATACAAACCAATATTATTTCTAAACGTTATATGGGACTAATAACACTCTCCCTTAATCATCACTGGTTCAAGTTTCTTCCGGGTCTTGACATGTAAAAAAAAAATCCGGTCCTAAATGCACTAATAAAGCTTGATTCGCCCCAATTTTAGAGTCGCGGATAAGGTATTAAAAGTTTTTTTTTAAACAATGCTACTATGTAACATGTTTATACAAGCTTCCTGTACAGGACAATGGCTATGAAGAGGCCTTTAATAGTTTAATTTCAATAGGAAAAGCGTTATCTATATCTATTTTAAATTATAAAACATATAGGCAACCTTCTGTATTCTTTCACTCTCTCTTTCGCTGTGTTTCCGAGCTCACTTAACGAAGGAAAGGAAAGGAAATGAAAACATTTCTATTCATTTCCTTTCTTTTCATTTTCCTTTCCTTAATTCTTAACTGAATAAGGCTTCGGCCCTATGGAGTAAAGGGAAGTGCGGATCTGGAGTATTAGTCTTTCCGGTGGGTATCCTTAATTCTCTCATCTCTTGATCCCTATGACCGAAGTTATATACTCTATAACATAGCTTCATTGAATTTGCTTCACTAATAAGCAAGAATATAGTAGGATTTTTGTAAGAAAATTTTTTGAATTGTATATTCAATCATGAATGACGTATTAATTAGAGTTAGAGTATTTAAGATAAATATAGTAAGATATTCTTTTAGTATTTGTTTTACAAATACTAATGCAATTCGAAGGCGACACGCCTTGCTGCCTTTTCGAGGATTTCCCTTCTTTGCTTCTTTTGTTTGAAATAGGACCTGGTTTTATTACGGGACAGCTCATAATGTTCATATCGATCTATTACAATCAGCTGTGCACAAAGATGTTCCTACAACTATTGAGAGGGAGATACCACACTTAAGCGAGACCTGATAAAATAGTGATTGCGAGGCCCCAATTCTTGACTGGGGGGGACGTCATTCATTTTCCTTTTCTTTCCATCCATTCAATTCCTTCCAAAGTGAAAGGAAAGAACTTACACTATAAAACCCTCCATTTTCCTTTCCTTTCCTTTGCTTTCTTTCCTTTAATGAAACTCGGGAACACTCTTATTGTTCTTTCCTTCCTTTAATGAAATTCAGAAACACAACATTTTCTTTCCATCCATTCGTTTCCTTTCCTTTCCATTGTTAAATGAAACTCGCGAGAACAGAGCGTTAAAACATATAGGCAACCTTCCGTATTATTTCACTCTCTCTCCTATTAGACGCCTGTATATTAATGACAATTGAATTGTTTCGGCAAAATTAACCAAAATTGTTCCTCATCACTCCGGTGGTAATCAGTTCTCCGACGAATCTTAACTGCCAATTGAATGTTGTGGTGGTGCAATCAATCGAACTGTTATCTATACCAATTGAAACCCACATACTATCGAGTTATGGGTCTTACCGGAAGCAGCCTCTCTATTCATACGAAATAGAGGTAAGGCTGTCTATATCTTACTTAGGTGGGATATACATGATACGAGTATTGAATAATTTCCGTTTAAAAAGACCCTACATGCTTTACAGTTGAGTATCTCTCTGCCACGAACCACCGAACCTGAGGTAGCGAGGTTTTCATAGTACCACCGAATATCAATTGCAAGATGCGAATTGATGATCATCTCTCAATTGAATACACCATCGTACTCTCAAATTCCTTCTACAGACTTCAAATTACATTACAATAAATCCTTCTCTTTCGTTGCTCCTCAAAACCCATTGTCGCTATTTCTTGATGAGGTAAAATTCAACCTTTTCTTCTATTCGATTCTTGTATTGGTATGTAAATCGGAATGATGGATTTCGTAATTACAATCATACTGAGGTTAGGCTTCGTGCATTCTGTTTGTTTTATGAATTACATTCATTTATGTGCATTTGTTTTCATTTTTTTGGTTGTGCTCATAACGTGTTCGATGAAATGCCTATAGTGTATTTTGACATAAAAAACCGTGGGTCGTTAGCAAACATTGATCTTTTAGGCAAACTGTTACATAATGCTATTAACTGGCAATAAATTGAGGTCTTAATAACTTTATGACTTGCTAAAGCTATCAAGAATAATAATAATAAAAAATCATGAAGATACATGAGATATGTGATTATAAATTAATTTACTAATGCACAAAAACTTTCATTCGCAGAAACTGATGCCCAGACCTAAATTATTATGCAACTATGGACGCAAGAACCATTTACTACATTAACTTTGATAGGAAGGTAAATTCCTTATTTTTTTTTATTCTAAACATGAATGCTTTTCTAATAATGGTTTAGTTTTTTAATCGGGTTACTCAGCCAGATATGCGACGAGGTATGTGGCTGCCCATTTTTAAAAAGTGCAAAAAATCTACTCTTATTTGTAAATTCTTTTATTTTTAACCACATGTTATGGAATTTATTATTTCTAGGTTTATCGCTTGAGATGCATATTTGCATTATGCACCTAGCCAACAGGCAACGAGAGTAAATAAGCTTCATATATCGAGGTTGATCAGGTTTGCGATTTTAGATGACTCTAGAGAAGCTTATTATTTAAATAACTTTGGTTCATTGCACATTTGTATGTACATACTATTGTAAGTTAGATAATACATTTCGTTTATTTAACTTATAATTTTAAATATGAACATAAAGTCTTATAATTATAGATAAATAAATAAGCAAGTAACTGAAACAATAAACGAGTGAAGCCCAAGCTGAGTTCAGGTCTGAAAATATACATGAGTTGAATAAGAGCTCTAGAAATATAGCTCTCTTGTGTTAAACGACTTGAGCCTAGGCTGAAGTAGTTCAGTCAACTTATTTAGTCATTTACACCCTTTATTTTAAACGATTGGTTTGTTTATCTGACAGGTATTAATACGTAAAGTGACACCTTTTATTTGTTTACCTTCTGGAATTATTGCTTGCTACCAGTGACTATTTTTAGGATGCTGCCATTGACCGTCTTGCTGCTGCATTTTTTACAACTAATAACATTGCAGATGGGATCAATTCAAGAAACTTTCTTGCACTTCAATACATGTACTGCCTTGCACAGGTAATACAAATTTCTTTCTTTATGGCAAATATCCGAAGGGCAATTTGGGTATTATTGGGAGTCTTCGAGATGTTAACATCATTTCTAGTAATCGTCAATTGGGAAGTATTGCAAGAATCTAACAAATTATGAAACCTTTCAATGGATAGAACTCGTAGGGGTGTGTAAGAACCCAAAAACACAAATCCGAAACAAAAAAACCGAAAAACCAAATCGAAACAGAAAGCAACGGTTCGGTTTTATGTTTTTCCAAAAACCAAATTAACGGTTCGGTATTGGTTTTGCGTCTAATAAAAACCAAAAAAACTGAACCGAACCAAATTTATTTATTTTTATTTTACATAACTTATAAAACTATAATAAATATGTAACTCAAATACTTTTGGCCAAATGTATAATACTCCATTAGTTAACAATTAATAGAATTTACTATACCTAAACTCATTATCTTTGGACAACTTTCTTTTCAACCTAAAATTTTCAACTTCAAATGGTAAAAACCGAACCGAAACCGAAACAAAAACAGATATCAATAAAAAACGAAACCGAACAGTTTAAAAAATCTAAAAACTGAAATTGTGGTTTTAGGTTGGCTTTAGCCCAAAATTGCATCGACGCGCACCATGCACCCCCCTAGATGATACGGTTACTAAGGGTATATATTTGTCTATATTGTGAGAATTGAAGGTGGGAATTATTGGCCTATCTGGGTTAGTAAAAGCAATGTTTATTTGGATTGGTTCGGGTAGGTAGGGGTGTAAACGAGCCAAGCCACTCATAAGCTACTTGAGATCGGCTTGTTTTTTGAGTCGGGTGTAAACGAGCTAAAGCCTAAAAATAAACTTGTTTAAAAGATAAACATGAGATTCACTTTATGATTAATATTATTATGCTACAATCTTTAATGTTGTGGTTATTATTTGTATTTTCTTTTTGCGGACAACAACATACCAGTTTTCCCAGCAAGTTTATATACAGGTTACAGTTTGACTCATATGTTGGTTAAACAATTAACTTTATAACTAAATGGTGTTTTGTTGGTTGATAATGTTTCTATATAAAGTTTAAATTATATGATATAATTAGCTTTATTACTAAATGTTGTTTTGTTTGTTGATATTTTTCATATAAAGTTTAATAGAATGCAAACTATAGCATCCGTTACCGACCGAATTCCCATTGCTTCCCCGCCGCAACGCGCGGGCACTTATGCTAGTCTTGTTTAATACAAAAAGAATTTAAAGCATGTATATGAATGTGATGAAGGCACCTTTTGTATATATGCGCCCACGTGAATTTTAGCCTGAAAAGAAAATTACCATTTTCCTTTCTTATAATGAAAAACTCAAGCAGTTTGAGATCGGATCGATAAAATGCTTGACACAAGCCGAGCTTTATCTGGCCCCGAGCCTCAATTAAATAAGGAATATTGGTTTTAAATAATCCCAACTAAGGCCTATTGGTAAATATCAGTTCCAATTTTACACTTGTCTTCTGACAGTCCCAACTATTGGTGTATTTGTTTTTAACAGGCCGCGACTAACGGATGACTAACTCCATTAGTGATTGCTGATGTGGCACGCTAATTGTCAAAAAATTGTTTATGTGGCAGCTTAGGTGGCAACCCCCAACAACATAACTTTCCTCTAGCTTTTTCACATCACGGCCACCCACTTCCACTACCGACCACCACCGCCACACTAGACTTTCCGCCACCACCGCCACACCAGACTAGACTTTCCGCCACCGCCGCCACACCAGACTTTCCGCCACCACCGTTGCTACAATCGATCTTCCGTGCCACCACCGCCTCACCTCCAAGCTTTCTTTTTACGTCAGCACTTGCAACCTCCTTAACCACCTCTGTTGCCCATCGCCGCCACCTGCAACCTCTGTCCCACCCTTTGCCATTGCCGCTGCCAGCCGCAACTTCCGTTATGCACCTATGCAACCTCCGATTTTCTTGAATCAGTAAACCTCATATGCATTTGATGGATATTTGAAACTTGAATTGATGAATGGTGGGGAGAGATGGTGGTGATATAGTGGTTGCCTCGTTGGATTTATAACTCGTGCTTGAGTTATGTTTTCGAATCAATAAAAACGGAATCGTAACTCTTTTACGTTTCGGAGTTTCTGAATTACATCTGTTTGTTTCTCCAACAGTGTTGGCAGGGCTAGGGTTTGGCGGTGGTGGAGGGTGAATTGTAGTAGAGAGAGAGAGAGAAGTCTTATACAGAGCCAAGTAAGCTGCCATATAAGCAATTTTTGGACACCTAGGCGTGCCATATCAGCAAATCACTAACGGAGTTAGTCATCCGGTAGTCGTGGCCCGTTAAAAACAAATGCACCAATAGTTGGGACTGCCAGCAGGCAAGTGCAAAGTTGAGACTGCTATTTATTAACAGGCCATAGTTGGGATTATTTAAAACCAATATTCCTAAAAATAACAATAAAATATGTACATGTAACTCTATTTTTTTATCAATATGAGAACTTATTTGTACAACATACAATATCATAGACAAAACAAACATATATAAATATAATATACACCTTTTCACATGTAGAATACGATTCAAATTAGAGTTTCCAAAGATTTTTTTGACACCAACAATGAACGGACTAATTTGTTAGTCGAGTCTTTGTGTTTAACACATATCCTTTAAACCAAATTTCACGTCTCTTAGTAGCCAAACATGGCTGTCTCCTACGGCACAACAACTAGAATAATGCGTGTACTTTTTATAATGTTTTACTTGTGTATGTGCTTTATATATAGACAATGATACAAAACTTAAATACCTTAAAGATACTATCATCAAATATACTAAAACCAAATTTGAGACGAAAATAAATAGAATGAAACTTGAAGGTCCTTTTATGTAATTAGATAAACTTTTAGTCAATATTTGGGCCTCATTTCTGTCTTCCATTCAAGTTTTATAATAATAATAATAATAATAATAATAATAATAATAATAATAATAATAATATCCGTACAAGAATCCAATAAACGCATAGTTTAACCGGAAATCACCGGTAAATTGTCTGCACCGACAACATGTTACTGGTAACACCCCACTTTCCAACTACATTTCACCGTACTATTTGATCACTCCACTAGCAAAAAAGTTATGGGTATGATTAATATTTAATAATTTAAGACTTGCTTTAATTATTATTATATTAACAATCTTTTTCATTCAAAAGACATAAATCATCTTATTAAGGTGGAGACTCTACTCAAACTTGGTTCACGAAGGAACTCTAATGTCTACGTCATTTGTCTTGTCGAAAACCTGAAGGAATAAAAACACTCTTTCTTTACCCCCGCGTGTTACGACAAGGATGTGATGATAAATTGGTCGATATTGTTTCATTTGGTTACAAAAACATAAGAAAAAGGTTATCGGGTCAGAATTAAAATTCCAAAAGTATTGTACGAAAAATGTAAATGCGTGAACTTTGACAGCCAACGCTTGAAGCATATATTACTTTGGTGGTCAAAGTGAAAAGTTTTAAAGCCTTATAACATGCCTTTTCAACTTTCAACTTTGCCCAGAGATATTTTCCGCCATCCTGAAAAATCAAAATCAAGTTTCATAGTGTCCTATAATCAATTTTCAATCGCTGCAGGTCAAGGATGCCCAAATAAGGAGCTAAGTCCTTCGACTTTTCTCATGGGAATGAAACGTGTCACATGTTCATGTTTGTTCAATTAATTAGCAAAACAAAAAAATTATTTATATCCATTCGTTTATCAAATAAACAAACTTCTCTCTAAACAATTAACTAACCTGGTTAATTTTTTAATGTCGTTGAGTTTGTCGGTGGTGTAAAGCCTCTCACTATTTCGTCTAATACTACTTTATCAAATTAAATAGTGATCCAAATCAAATTTTAATTACACATTTATACCCCACTTGCATGTAATCAAAGTTAATTTTAAATAATAAAAATCTTCTAAAGAATATGATATTTTATTAATTATTAAAATATTGAAAATAATAATAAAATATCCAACAAATAATTATGACGGAACATTTTTGGACGCCGATCGCAGGACCCTATGGCTTCTGAACATATCCCATATGTCACCATCACTTTATTCAAGAAACAGTACTACTTTGTAGAGAGAGAAAACATTGGTCTTCGTGTGACTGTGTGAGAGAGAAACTGACTATACTATATACATACACACCTGTATCTATAGGTTATATTAGATTCAAGGATTTAAATGAGCCAAAGCGAGCCGAGTCCAAGCTCGACTAGGCTCGAGGTGAGTTAGTTTTGATTTACCAAGGTTCGGGCTCGGCTTGATTTGAGCTTTTTTTTTAAAGTTTGAGCTTGACTTGTAATTCGTATTTTAGTATGGACTTTCGAAGCTAGGCTCGCGGATTATGTTTTAATTATTTTATATATTTTGAGAAAATATCTTAACGAATCTAAGCTTGGATATATATAGCTCGTGTGTTGTACGTACTTTAAACAAGCCAAAGCTCCGCTGGAGCTCGCTGTTTTTTTAAACAACGTTTGGAACTACTCCGATACTCGTATAGGCCTTTTTCGAGACGGGATACCAATCGTTCATACTAATTTTAATGTTCTGGTACTGACTCATCCAAGATCACCGTCAACGAGAAAAACCATTTAACTTTCTAGAGTCTGGGTTCGAGCTCGACTTTGTAGTGTGAAACTAATTACCTAGAAACCCAAAAGAGTTAACTTAAAAATGATTAGGCTCGTTAAGACTCCTCGATTCTAAACGGTCTTCTAATACAAGGCTCAAATTCAGACTCAATAACCAACTAGCTTTATTCTTGGCTCGGGCTTGACAAAATGTGACTTGTTTAAGATGTTCAGGCCATGCCTAATGGCTTGACAAAATTGATGATGATGTTCTGTCATATCATCATCAATTTTTTTTAACAAAGTACACTTGTAATAGATAGGGCCCTTTACACATGACCTTAGATAGTGTGTAGTGATGCGATAAATACCCTAATTTTGGGGTGATATGTGGCAGGATGTGACACCCGGTAAATTCCCAATCCCTTAAACCAAGTAATCAACCTAAATATTAGGTAATTTTGTTATGTGCGCCCTGCGCGAGCGCGCCATGTTAGTCAGCGCGTGCATTTTTTATGTGCGCCCTGCGCGAGCGCGCCATGTTAGTCAGCGCGTGCATTTGTTATGTGCGCCCTGCGCGAGCGCGCCATGTTAGTCAGCGCGTGCATTTGTTATGTGCGCCCTGCGCGAGCGCGCCATGTTAGTCAGCGCGAATGTTTTGGCTTTATGTTTTCATGTAACTTAACGTTATGTTGTCTATGGGTTGACCATCCCGCATGATGCTAAGGCGGGTGCATCCTAAATCGTTTATGCGCGTGCGGAAGGGAACTAACCTCCCCGCATGGCGGGAACATTGAGAGCTAGTTTGTCTGAAGCTCCAAGATGGAATTGACTTCAACATGACTGATCACTATGTTGAAATACCAAGACCACCTGGAGAATCTACAAATGAAACTCAATATCCCTAACTGCGAGAAGGTTACGCGCCTACCCGCAGCAAAGAAATGTCCTTCACGCAGAAAGCTATGCGCACAAAGTGATGCGCACAGAACACTTAGTCTATTCTCCAGACATAAGGAGATTACTCCCGCCCAAAAGGAAACAGTAGCGTGTTTCAGAGATTTTCCACTTTTTACTGTACACTGACAAAAGTACCTGCATGTCCTGTCCAAATCAAATCAAGATCTTTTATCCACTCCTCCACTTTTAAATAAACAATAAACAATAATAATTTCCATACTTTATCATCATTACACCTAGATATGAAAAGATTACAATCCCCTAAAGCAAGGGATTGTGTTCCCTTGAGTTTGCCTATAAATATGTAACCTAAATTATCACTCAAAACACACTTCAAAGAACTGCAAACTTGCACTAATCATCTCCCAAAGCATCCGTTATTTTCGATTCCGTTCCAGTTACTAGGTAAGCCGAGGTTATAAACTTGAGATCTACTTTCCAAACCTTATATTCTCCTATTTCTTGATCTTAATATATATACTTCTTGTTATTTAATCGTATTCTAGACCTTCGATTCCGGGGCCAACACCAAGAAAACCCGAATCTCGATTAATCCCTTAACAAGAACCACAGGTGAGTCTCACAGCCCCTATTTTCACTGTTTTCACTATTTTTAAACTGTTTTCGGGGCGAGGGACACGTACTTAAATAATGTTTTATCATGGTATACTTACAAGCTATGCAAGCGATTATGTGTTTAAGTTATGTTTCATGATGAGCAATGCAAACGGTTATCTAAGGTTTTCGATGTATGTGCGCTAGAACTCGAGTAAGTGATCACTTTACCATTGGAACTCTAAGGGTAGGGACTGCTGGTTTGATCCACCCACTCGTAGGGGTCGCACCTCTTTGCATGGACGAGTGCCTAGTATGGTCATGGGGCAGTACTATGGGTTTGAGCCCGCTCGTAGGGGTCGCACCTCTTTGCATGGACGAGCGCCTTGTTTTCCGGCACAACGTCCGCGCGTAACCCGCGGGACGGAATTATTGAGTAGCTCGTAGTGGCAGCGCCACTTTGCATGGACGAGCATATTTTCCTGAAACGTTCGCGCGTAACCCGCGGGACGGTATTACTTATTTTAGCTCGTAGTGGCAGCGCCACTTTGCATAGACGAGCACAGTCCCCAGAAATGTTCGCGCGTAACCCGCGGAACGATTTTATCAGAATATGTTGATAGGACTATGTTTTACCAAGCATGTGTTTTAATGATGCTATCAGAATTATGTTTCAGAATGAATTGTATCAAGATTATGATGCAAACACGATTTATCAAGTTACTAAAACTTGTGAACTCACTCAGTTTATACTGATTCAAATGTTTTTACGTGTCTTTCAGGAGATAACTAGGTAGCGCATGGAGTCACACTTAGAGCACCTCACGCTGAACATCTAAAACTAGCTTTTTGGAAGATTTTAGTTCTATCCCTTCGATGCGCGTGGTTGTTCCCGCCGCGCAAGGGGATATGGCGTGGAAATCTTCAACAGTTTTTATACTTGGATGTTTTTATGTAATTTTTAATCAATGTAATGTATTTGTATTAAACCTTTCATGCGAAATGAAAATCTTTGAATGTTTGCAATGGCCCGTGCTTAATTATCAATCCCCACTCGTGCGCGCCCGGCTGTTTCCGCCGCTCAGGGCCGGGTGTGACAGATTGGTATCAGAGCACTGGTTATAGCGAACTAGGAAAAGAAGTTTTAACCTAGACTATAACCGTTGGGGAATCGCATGAAATATTTTTCCAAGAAAATATTTTCAAAAGAAACTATACACACACTTAGGAACACGGGTCACACAGTGTCTAGTAAATAATGATAACATTATGTGCTCAGAGTACATGCGCTAAGTTTGACATATTTTCACTCTCTTTTAAAGCGAGAATGCCTCCAACTAAAGCCAAAGGAATTACCATGACACCCGAGGAACTCGCGGAAATAATCGCGCAGGCGATTGCGACACATGAGGCCAGCAAGGCCGAATCAAGTCAGGGTCATCAGAATGAGACCCCAGAACCCGAATCAGGAGCTTTGGACAAAGGATGCTCCTATAAGACATTCATGGCCTGTAAGCCTTGGCCATTCAAGGGAACCGAAGGGGCCATAGGGCTCTACAACTGGATTGACAAGATGGAGACAGTTCTCTCCATTAGCGGATGTAGTGAGAACCAGAAGGTCCTTTACGCGACCTGCATGTTCCAAGAGGCAGCTTCGTCTTGGTGGAAGCTTCAAACGAAAACATTGGGGCGAGAAGTTGCTCTCCACAAGACCTGGGAGGAACTGAAGGAGATGATGATGAGAAAGTTCTGCTCTCGCGCAGAAATCCAGAGTCTACAACAGGAATTCTGGAACCACACCATGGTAGGAACGGATATCGACGCCTACAACAACCGGTTCAACGAACTTTGCCAGTTGGTGCCAGACATGGCAAACACGGAGGAAAAGAAGATCGAGAGGTATATTTTTGGGTTACCTCCTGTTGTTAGGGTTCCGCTCAACGCCGCAGCGCCTCCAACCTTTGATGAGGCGGTAGCGCGGGCCATCACCCTTACAAGGGATACGGTCCGTGCGGGTATGTTGACTACGCGCGGAATCGAGCAGCGAACCTCTGATCCCAAGAGGAAATGGAACTCTCACCACCGAGGGTCCGACTCCAAGCAGCCACCGTTTAAGAAGCAGGAAAGCGCAAGGGTTTACGCGATTCAGGCCGCGGAGCCACCACGAAAAGGATACAGCGGGCCTCGCCCATGGTGCAACAAATGCAAGTATCACCACGAGGGTGAATGCGCCAGAATCGAATGTGCCAAATGTGGCAGACCAGGGCACAAGACGATGAATTGCCGTGTCAGAGAAGCTGGAGCAAGCGACAACTGCTACGCATGCGGGAAGCCAGGGCATTTTAGTCGGGATTGCCCGCAAAAGGGGAACCAAGCTCGCGGGAGAGCTTTTGTGATCGGCGCAGGCGAAGCTAAAGAAGAGCCGAATGTGGTAACCGGTACGTTTTTGCTTAACGGACATTTTGCATCTGTCTTATTTGATACTGGCGCTGACCTAAGTTTTATATCCGCTGAGTTTAAAGACTCCCTAGGCCTAGCAACCAGTAGGCTAGACACGCCTTATACTATAGAACTAGCCAATGGTAGGTAGTTATGCGCGAACGAAAGAACTGAACAATGTGTTATAGTCATGGGAGGTCACGGGTTCAATATTAACTTGTTGCCAATAGACTTGGGAAGTTTTGACATTGTGGTAGGTATGGATTGGTTAGTCGAGAACCGCGCAGAAGTTATTTGCCATGAGAAGCAGGTTCGGATCCCACTGTTGAACGGAGAAACCTTGGTAATTCAAGGGGAAAGAAGAGGAGTTGCGACGAAACTGATTTCGTGCCTAAAGGCGCGAAAGTGCCTAAGGAAAGGGTGCTACGCCTTCCTGGCGCATGTCGTAGAGAAGAAAGGAGTTGAGCGAAGAATTGAAGACTTACCAGTAGTGCGCGAATTTCCAGAAGTTTTTCCTGAAGATTTGCCCGGATTGCCGCCGCCGCGACAAGTCGAGTTTCGTATTGATTTAGTCCCAGGAGCTGCGCCAGTAGCTCGAGCGCCTTATCGATTAGCTCCATCTGAGATGCAAGAGCTATCCAATCAGTTACAGGAACTATTGGATAAGGGTTTCATACGCCCAAGCTTTTCACCTTGGGGAGCTCCAGTACTGTTTGTTAAGAAGAAGGATGGTTCGTTCAGAATGTGTATTGACTACAGGGAGCTGAACAAGCTGACAGTCAAGAATCGGTACCCCTTACCGAGGATTGACGACTTATTTGACCAGTTGCAGGGATCCAGTTATTATTCGAAGATAGATCTACGGTCAGGATACCACCAACTTAGGGTCCATGAGGAAGATGTGCCGAAAACAGCCTTCCGAACTAGATACGGCCATTATGAGTTCTTAGTGATGCCTTTCGGGCTAACTAATGCGCCGGCTGTGTTCATGGATCTGATGAACCGCGTGTGCAAACCATACTTGGACAAGTTTGTGATTGTGTTTATAGATGATATTCTGATTTACTCACGGACCAAGGCCGAGCATGAGCAACACCTGAGATTGATTTTGGAATTGTTGAGGAAAGAAAAGTTGTATGCGAAGTTTTCCAAGTGCGAGTTTTGGCTTAGAGAAGTTCACTTTCTAGGTCACGTTGTAAACGAGAAAGGAATACACGTTGATCCTTCCAAAGTCAAGGCCATCGAAAACTGGGAAGCGCCAAAAACCCCAACTGAGGTGAGGCAATTCCTAGGACTAGCTGGCTACTATCGACGCTTCATTGAGAACTTCTCCAAAATAGCTCTACCTCTGACCGCGCTAACTCAGAAAGACAAGAAGTTTGTTTGGGGCGAAAATCAGGAAACAACATTTCAAATGTTGAAACAGAAGTTATGTAGTGCGCCAATTTTGTCTTTGCCCGAGGGGATGGATGACATTGTTGTTTACTGCGACGCTTCACATCAGGGACTTGGATGTGTCCTTATGCAGCGAAACAAAGTCATAGCGTATGCCTCACGCCAACTCAAGACCAATGAGAAGAACTACACAACGCATGATTTAGAACTTGGAGCGGTTGTCTTCGCGCTAAAGATTTGGCGCCATTACCTCTATGGAACAAAGTGTATAATCTTTACGGATCACAAGAGCCTTCAACATATATTTGATCAAAAGGATTTAAACATGAGGCAACGAAGATGGGTGGAGTTGTTGAATGATTATGATTGTGAAATTAAGTACCACCCTGGAAAGGCGAATGTGGTAGCAGACGCGCTAAGTAGGAAGGAGCGAATAAAAACGCTACGAGTCAAGGCTCTAAGGTTGACCATTCACGCAGATCTCTCTACCCGCATCCGAGACGCTCAGCAAGAAGCCTTGAAACCAGAGTTTGTTAAAAACGAATGCCTTGGGGGTATGGTTAAGAGTTTGGAACTTAAAGAGAACGGCAATCTATATTTCGCTAACCGCATATGGGTCCCTCTCAAGGGAGGATTGCGCGAGCAAGTATTAAACGAAGCTCACAAGACGCGGTATTCCGTACATCCTGGCGCAGACAAGATGTAC
This sequence comes from Bidens hawaiensis, assembly GCF_021521415.1. Classification (NCBI taxonomy): domain Eukaryota; kingdom Viridiplantae; phylum Streptophyta; class Magnoliopsida; order Asterales; family Asteraceae; genus Bidens; species Bidens hawaiensis. The sequence goes on from NW_027491480.1 coordinate 471,992, forward strand.
CAAGATGTTAAAACGCTGTATTGGTGGCCCAATCTTAAAGGCGCCATCGCGACGTATGTCAGTAAGTGCCTGACGTGTTCGAAGGTGAAGGCTGAATACCAGAAACCATCAGGGTTGCTTCAGCAGCCAGAAATTCCCATGTGGAAGTGGGAACAAATCTCTATGGACTTCATCACCAAACTGCCAAGGACACCTGGGGGTTATGACACAATATGGGTTATTGTGGATCGGCTAACTAAGTCAGCGCACTTCCTGCCGATCAAGGAAACCGATAAGATGGAAAAGTTAGCCCGACTGTATATTCGAGAAGTAGTTTCAAAACATGGAGTCCCAGTGTCCATCATTTCTGATAGAGATAGTCGGTTCACATCAAGGTTTTGGAGATCGTTACAAGGGGCTTTAGGTACTCGTCTTGACATGAGTACGGCATATCATCCTCAAACGGATGGGCAAAGCGAGCGAACAATCCAGACATTGGAAGATATGCTACGCGCGTGCGCAATCGATTTCGAAGGTAGCTGGGATACTCATCTCCCATTGGTTGAATTTTCTTACAACAACAGCTATCACACAAGCATTAAGGCTGCGCCGTTCGAAGCTTTGTATGGGCGCAAGTGTAGATCCCCACTGTGCTGGGCTGAAGTAGGTGACAAGCAAATGACTGGTCCAGAATTGATCCAAGAAACAACAGACAAGATTTTTCAGATAAGAGATCGCCTTAAGACAGCGCGCGACAGACAGAAGAGCTACGCAGATGTGCGAAGGAAACCATTGGAATTTCAAGTAGGGGATAAAGTACTTTTGAAAGTCTCTCCATGGAAAGGAGTCCCCCGTTTCGGCAAGCGAGGAAAGTTGAATCCGCGCTTCATTGGACCATTTGAGATCCTGGAAAGGATCGGTCCGGTTGCTTATAAACTCCGTTTACCCGCCGAACTCAGTGGAGTTCATGATACGTTTCATGTGTCCAACCTCAAAAAGTGCTTATCTGACGAAACGTTGATTTTACCGTTGGAAGAGATTCACATCGACAAACAGCTGCACTTCGTAGAAGAACCTGTAGCAGTAACCGATTGAAAAGAACAAAAGTTACGCAGGAGCAAAATCAAGTTAGTAAAGGTTCAATGGAACTCGAGGCGTGGGCCTGAATTCACTTGGGAAAGAGAAGACCAAATACGCAAGAATTACCCACACCTCTTTCAGAGCATGGCTTCTGCCAGCAACGTCTCCTAAATTTCGGGACGAAATTCGTTTAACGAGGGGAGAATGTGACACCCGGTAAATTCCCAATCCCTTAAACCAAGTAATCAACCTAAATATTAGGTAATTTTGTTATGTGCGCCCTGCGCGAGCGCGCCATGTTAGTCAGCGCGTGCATTTGTTATGTGCGCCCTGCGCGAGCGCGCCATGTTAGTCAGCGCGTGCATTTGTTATGTGCGCCCTGCGCGAGCGCGCCATGTTAGTCAGCGCGTGCATTTGTTATGTGCGCCCTGCGCGAGCGCGCCATGTTAGTCAGCGCGTGCATTTGTTATGTGCGCCCTGCGCGAGCGCACCATGTTAAGAACCAGCGTGAGCATATGTTATATGCGCCATGCGCGAATGTTTTGGCTTTATGTTTTCATGTAACTTAACGTTATGTTGTCTATGGGTTGACCATCCCGCATGATGCTAAGGCGGGTGCATCCTAAATCGTTTATGCGCGTGCGGAAGGGAACTAACCTCCCCGCATGGCGGGAACATTGAGAGCTAGTTTGTCTGAAGCTCCAAGATGGAATTGACTTCAACATGACTGATCACTATGTTGAAATACCAAGACCACCTGGAGAATCTACAAATGAAACTCAATATCCCTAACTGCGAGAAGGTTACGCGCCTACCCGCAGCAAAGAAATGTCCTTCACGCAGAAAGCTATGCGCACAAAGTGATGCGCACAGAACACTTAGTCTATTCTCCAGACATAAGGAGATTACTCCCGCCCAAAAGGAAACAGTAGCGTGTTTCAGAGATTTTCCACTTTTTACTGTACACTGACAAAAGTACCTGAAAAAGCACACTGTAACATGAAAAGTCAACTGTCAGCCACCCTATTCTCACCAACCCCAGACCTGCATGTCCTGTCCAAATCAAATCAAGATCTTTTATCCACTCCTCCACTTTTAAATAAACAATAAACAATAATAATTTCCATACTTTATCATCATTACACCTAGATATGAAAAGATTACAATCCCCTAAAGCAAGGGATTGTGTTCCCTTGAGTTTGCCTATAAATATGTAACCTAAATTATCACTCAAAACACACTTCAAAGAACTGCAAACTTGCACTAATCATCTCCCAAAGCATCCGTTATTTTCGATTCCGTTCCAGTTACTAGGTAAGCCGAGGTTATAAACTTGAGATCTACTTTCCAAACCTTATATTCTCCTATTTCTTGATCTTAATATATATACTTCTTGTTATTTAATCGTATTCTAGACCTTCGATTCCGGGGCCAACACCAAGAAAACCCGAATCTCGATTAATCCCTTAACAAGAACCACAGGTGAGTCTCACAGCCCCTATTTTCACTGTTTTCACTATTTTTAAACTGTTTTCGGGGCGAGGGACACGTACTTAAATAATGTTTTATCATGGTATACTTACAAGCTATGCAAGCGATTATGTGTTTAAGTTATGTTTCATGATGAGCAATGCAAACGGTTATCTAAGGTTTTCGATGTATGTGCGCTAGAACTCGAGTAAGTGATCACTTTACCATTGGAACTCTAAGGGTAGGGACTGCTGGTTTGATCCACCCACTCGTAGGGGTCGCACCTCTTTGCATGGACGAGTGCCTAGTATGGTCATGGGGCAGTACTATGGGTTTGAGCCCGCTCGTAGGGGTCGCACCTCTTTGCATGGACGAGCGCCTTGTTTTCCGGCACAACGTCCGCGCGTAACCCGCGGGACGGAATTATTGAGTAGCTCGTAGTGGCAGCGCCACTTTGCATGGACGAGCACATTTTCCTGAAACGTTCGCAGCGTAACCCGCGGGACGGTATTACTTATTTTAGCTCGTAGTGGCAGCGCCACTTTGCATAGACGAGCACAGTCCCCAGAAATGTTCGCGCGTAACCCGCGGAACGATTTTATCAGAATATGTTGATAGGACTATGTTTTACCAAGCATGTGTTTTAATGATGCTATCAGAATTATGTTTCAGAATGAATTGTATCAAGATTATGATGCAAACACGATTTATCAAGTTACTAAAACTTGTGAACTCACTCAGTTTATACTGATTCAAATGTTTTTACGTGTCTTTCAGGAGATAACTAGGTAGCGCATGGAGTCACACTTAGAGCACCTCACGCTGAACATCTAAAACTAGCTTTTTGGAAGATTTTAGTTCTATCCCTTCGATGCGCGTGGTTGTTCCCGCCGCGCAAGGGGATATGGCGTGGAAATCTTCAACAGTTTTTATACTTGGATGTTTTTATGTAATTTTTAATCAATGTAATGTATTTGTATTAAACCTTTCATGCGAAATGAAAATCTTTGAATGTTTGCAATGGCCCGTGCTTAATTATCAATCCCCACTCGTGCGCGCCCGGCTGTTTCCGCCGCTCAGGGCCGGGTGTGACACAGGAACACCCTCTCCCCCCCCCCCGACGGGCGAGTGGGCGATATATATTTGTCACCGGTTTGTTTGATGGACTTGGTAACGCGGCGATCAAGTATTGAGGCGGGGCGATTTGTGGACTACAACACCGCCCCTCGAGCTATATATCACCCCTTGATCACGCGTTAAAAATGCCTCTATTTTATAGCCTCTCTATTGCACATCTTCTTACCGATCTGATCTTAAGTAATTCGCGAGCTGTTTGACGTGTTTTCATCTTAAATGTCACCATCACTTTACTCACGAAACAGCAGTTTTAGAGAGAGAAAACATCGGTCTCCGTGTGACTGTGTGAGAGAGAAACAGAATACAATATATACACACACCTGTATCTATAGCTTACACACAGATATATATATAGAGAGAGAGAGAGAGAAAAGTTACAGCTATATCTAATAATAAAACTTTTTGAACATCAAGAAGCTTATTATTATTACAATCCCGAAGGATTCTGTTCGTCTTCAATGGCGGACAATAACGCCAGTTTAGCTTAAACTTTGTATACATATTCACCAGCTAGCTTTCAGTTAGGTAAAACTAACAACTTCAATCCTCTAATTCTCATTACAGTTACTAATTAACTTATTATTAAATATCTACTATCTATCTATATATATTCTATATCTATAAATAGATAGATACAGATACGTATATATTTTGTCGCATCTATCGTGTTCTTCCGCGTTACTCGTTTCGTAAACTGACAGCTCTCAATTTAGGTATAGATCTCTCTCGTGTTTCCGTTTTGAAGTCTATCTGTTGGCGTCTAGTGGTAGTTCGTATTGATTACATGCGGACTGTATTGCTGTTGATTCAGTAGATTATAGATTATTAATTTAGTTACAATTGCGGTTATTATACTCTGTTTGTTTCTGATTATGTGTGTGTTGTTCAGATCTGTTAATAGTTAAAGTTTAGATCTGTAATTAGCTTTTATATCACTTTTAGTTCTATTGCTTTACGTGCCAAATGTGGAGACTTTGAGCAATTCAGATTATCTATAATTTAAGTAAGTATTGTCTTTCTTTACATTTTATATATTCAACAACCTACCACAACTGGCTATACTTATTTTTTATAATTTATTTTTAGACACTCAAAATAGTAGATCTCTGTATTTAGCAGTGTTGTAGAAATCGCCGGTTGCTAGTCGGGCGGTAGGGTGGTGACTACTGACTAGCGATTAATTGGATTGGATTTTAATTTATAATTTTCAATTATATACACACACATAATTTTATATACATACACCTTTTTATATACACACATTTTTATGTATATTTATATATGGAATCGCCGGAAATTGGTCGGAAACTGCCGGAATTAAGGCTGAGTTCGGGTCTAATTACGACAGACTAGGACCAACTAAGTCTGACTACCGATTTTCTGGTTGATGACCCAAAAATTCATCTGTCACGGCTGACTAGCGATTAATTGCCAACTAGTCCCGATTTTTTGCAACTCTGATATTTCACAAGAGATGGAGTTGAAGATAGAGATCCTGATGGAGATGTAAAATAGAGGAAATCTCTATATTTTGTAGAGAGAGAGAGAAATTTAGAGAAGTTGCTTTGAATGCTCTATCATCCATATTTTAATATCTGTCTAGATATAGCCACATTTATAGATTTGAGCAAACATAAGGTTGTGTTGGTTGGCTTATCTTCACTTATTTAGCTTGAGAAACTCAGGGTGTAAAAGGCATTTCACCTTTTAGTCTGATAGAAATTAGTACATAGGTCATCTCTTGTGAAAGCTTGCAGTATACCAACATGCAATTGATCTGTGGTCCTGTGGAGAATGTTTTGGTTGTATTGGTTCTACAGGATGAATGAAATTTGATGATCACATGTGCCATGCAATCTGCAGGTTTTTATTCGGTGAAACACGAAATTTGTTTCACATTAAAACTCAAAATGCTTTTACTTTCATATGTGAAAGCCTAGGTCTCTGGAATGAAAGATATCATAATATAGTAAACGTTTCTATGCATTTATATTATTGTTTTGCACTAATTTTACTATGAAATTTACTTTGTGTATGCAGTTGAAAAGGGGATATTAGCAAGCATGAAGCAAACAGACAAAAAGAGAACTCCAATGAATAATCAAACCAAACGGTCTGTTCGGTCTCAAAGCAGAGATAATAAGCAGCTACAAGAAAAAAGAAGCCAGCCGCCTAAATCAAAAAACAAAGACAAGAAATTGCCTGATGAATCATCTCAAAATGTTAAAACTCTTGAATCGAATCAAGAAAACACAGACCAAATTCATGAAGCAAATACTAATATAGATGAAGAATCAGACTCGGAAACAGTGACCGATTCCATATCATCCAGTGGCGATTCACGAGTCACAGAAGATGAAATAGTTTCACAAAACCCTACGATAAAAGATAATTCTGAAAATTCATCACATAAACAAGGAGCGAAATCTAGTAAGAAAACAGCAATATCTGATAACAGCAACTCAAAGAGTGTGAAGATTCATCCGAAACTGTCATCAGCACCATCATCGGTGTCATCTGAAGGAACATATGACCAAAATGACCAAGCTGCCCTGGAGCCAAAGGAAGTGGATATTTTGGATGATGATGATGAAACGAAAGAGGATTTGGATCAAAAGATTGAAGAAATGGAAATGAGGATTGAAAAACTTGAAGAGGAGTTAAGAGAAGTTGCTGCTCTTGAAATTTCACTCTATTCAGTTGTTCCTGAACACGGTAGCTCTGCTCATAAGGTGCATACACCTGCCAGACGCCTTTCTAGACTTTATATCCATGCGGCCAAAAACTACTCTCTTGGGAAACGGGCTACCATTGCTAAGAACACCGCATCAGGGTTGGTTTTGATTGCAAAGTCTTGTGGCAACGATGTTCCAAGGTACTCAATTACTTGTTTGGTGGGCCGGTAAGAGATCGTACAGGCTTGGGCCAAAATGGGTTGACCTGAAACACATATTTGTCAAAGTTTTGATTCTTTATGAGTATTTAAAGTGTCAGAATATTATTAGACATGTTATATTAGAGATAAAACATAAATCAACAAACCTATTTGTAACAAAATTTGACGGAATTGCAGCATTAGACTGATACAACATCCATTTTTGTCCATTTACAGGTTGACTTTCTGGTGGTCAAACACTATTGTATTAAGGGAGACAATAGCCCAAGCATTTGGCAGCTCATGTCAATCAAGTTCATCAACACGAGTACTTGATACAAATGGATCAAGTAATAAAAGCCAAGGTAGCAGTAAACGATTTAATAATAAACCTGATTTTATCGAGTTCATTGATGATTGGCAAGAAACAAGAAGCTTCACATCTGCACTTGAGAAAGTCGAATCATGGATCTTTTCACGAATTGTTGAGTCTATATGGTGGCAGGTATGAAATTTAATTCTCATTAAAAGTTGACCGTGTACATTAACGACTAAAGTTATATATCTTTATGTTGCAGACATTGACACCTAAAATGCAATCTCTAGGAGACGAAGCTAATCAATCTATAGGGAAGTTACTGGGACCCACTTCAGGTAAACAACAAGGCAACTTTTCCATTAATTTATGGCGAATTGCATTTCATGATGCTTTCAAGAGACTTTGTCCTGTTCGTGCTGGTGGTCATGACTGTGGTTGTCTTCCTGTGTTGGCAAGAATGGTATGTTATTTATCATTCATTATTATTATTATTAGTAGTAGTATTTTTAAATATTAAATATTCATTATCTTTTTGTGATTAGGTAATGGAACAATGCATTGCTAGGCTCGATGTAGCAATGTTCAATGCGATTCTTCGTGAGTCGGCTCATGAAATGCCAACTGATCCAGTTTCAGATCCGATTGTTGAATCCAGAGTTTTGCCTATTCCAGCTGGCGATCTGAGCTTTGCTTCCGGGGCCCAAATAAAAAATGCAGTATGTACCTAAACTCTACATTTTAGTTAATAAGTTGCCAAAGTGTATTTTATACCTCCTATATTATTTCCTTTAGGAAATTATGTTATTATTGAAATAGTATATTTACATGTTTTTCCCAGGTCGGAAATTGGTGTAGATCGCTTTCTGATTGGTTTGGTATAGACACCGAGGATGAACATGAACAAGATCATGATCATAGTACAGACGTCTCAAACAAAGATGAAAAAAACAATGAACTCAAATCTTTTCATCTTCTGAATGCACTAAGTGATCTTTTGATGCTGCCCAAAGACATGCTTATGGAAAAATCAGTTAGAACCGAGGTATGCCCATAGTTAAATTATTTATAACCAAATCATCCTCATTGTCACATCTCATTTAATTTACTTTATTAATTTATTTTTTCTGTTTTTTTACATGTATAGGTATGCCCGTCAATCAGCCTTCCGTTACTTAAACGAATTCTCTGCAACTTCACACCAGATGAATTCTGCCCCGATTCAGTTCCTGGTGCAGTTTTGGAGGCAGTTAATGCTGAGGTATTAACTTTTATTATATTTTATCCATAATGTTTAAGCTTATAAACTGAAGAGTAAAAGTGAGTAAAGGGTAGCATGTCAAATAGTTCAAACGAGTCTAAAGTGTTTTTCATTTTAAGTTTAGGGGCCAGTTTTAACCAAATTATGTTAAAAAGTGTCGATTCTGTTTTGATTTTCTTGATAATTAACCGTAAAACTGTTTAAACTAGTTATGGCTGAATAGGATCAAACAGGCTGAAAGTCATTTGAACTTTGAAGTGTCGTTAAATGCTCACACTTATAAATTATTTTATATTTCAAAGACGGTTTTTTATTTTATTTTTTAATTTCTATAATTGTGTGTGGTAGTTTATTTCTTTATAGTTCATAAAAATTCAAAAAGTGTCGATGGATCACCTAACTCTACCTCACCTGTTTTGGCATGTACTACCAATCCGTTACCAACTCTCTCTTGATGCTTACTACCTTTATAAATCATTTTTTCAGAAACAATTATATTATGTGATAATGATATCTTCAATCATATATAAGTTTTAAAAAAAAAAATTGGATAAAAGGTATATTTCGTACAAAAAGTTACCTGTTTTGACCGATCGTTTGACTCGGGTCATGCAGGCAATGCTAGAGCGAAGCTTATCGGGAGACAATTCAAACAGCTTTCCTTACACGGCTGCTCCAGTAATATACAAACCTCCTTCCTCCATTGATGTTTCTCTAAAAGCATCAGAAGTTGGCGGAAAACAATTACAGGTAAACAGAAACTCATCGGTTATTCAAAGAAAAGGGTATACGAGTGATGAAGAGCTAGAACAGCTCGATTCACCTCTCGGTTATGTTATCGATAAACAACCGTTGTCATCTTTAAATGCTGGAAATGGGAATGGTCAACATGTTGACCAGACCGCACGTGTTGCAGTCAACGCAAGGTATGAACTTCTTCGTGAGGTTTGGTTATCATGAAAAGGGAAAAAAAAAAGAAAAGAAAAGAACATAAAGAAATCAGGCTTTGTTTTATTGTGTATCTTTAGAACAATGGTGTTGTAATCATTTATTATAATTTATAATTATTTATTATCAAAAGCAAGCAAATAAGTACTTTTGAGGCTGTGGGATTGGTTATATGTTACGGACTGAAATCATTGCAATATATGGGCAACTGATGTGGTGTTTATAAGCCAGATGGGTTCCCTCGTTTATTTACTATTTGACGTGCTTTGGATGCGTTAACGGTCAAAGATTAAAGAACTTGATAGTTAAGCGTATTTAGTTTAAAACAAACAAATGTATCAAGAGTTGGATTTTACTCTATAATTATTTTTGTTCATAGTTAAGTGCATTTGGGTAGAAGCAAGCGCCTAACCGCTCTACAAAGCGGTTTGAAACCGAACTTAACAGACAGTTGTATTGGTTTGAGAAGTATGCGAAAAATGGATAAATCGAACCAATCTTTTTCCACTTTTATATACAAATTCCAAGTAGAATAGAAAACCGGTGTTGCATGTCGTGTGTACAAGACCTGTTGTGAATTAGCGTTAGACTATACTTTGAATTATTTAAATCTTATTTTCCTATTTAAGTCGTACAGTATATTAAAAAAAAATACTTCGATAGTAGGCTAGTAGCATATGCTAGGAACATTAAATATTAGGCCATCCGTTGTGGTTAAGGGTGAAATGTCGAAAAAATAAATGTTTCATATATATACTGTATGGTTTCACATTTCACACCCAAAAACATATGTTGCGACAGTTTGAATGTGGTTGTGGATGAGATGGAATGACATGATTAGTTTATGTAATAACTAGTAATAAACATATTCAAACAAACATAGCCCATGCCCGCAATCTGCACCACATTCAGCTCCCCTCCCCCCAACGCCCAGTCGTGACGGTGTGTTGCACCCAAGATGCCAACGTGACGAGGCTTCACGCCCTTTTCGTGATGTTTATAAAACTGTGAACAAAATCGATGAACAAACTTGTAAAATGAGAGAGGCCTTTGATGGAACATTAGATAAAAGAACAATAAAAATGACGGTGAAGTTGAAAAAATATATATATTTTTTAAAACATATATAATTTACTTATTTAAAAAAAAATCAGAATCAAAACTAAGGCAGTAATGAGCCCCCCCCCCCCCCCCCCCCCCCTTCAAATGCAATAAATTACAATATAGGTTACAAGGTTGTTTACTTGTTTGTGTAGTAATTTACAAGTTACACAATTATTATTAGCACAACTAAATAACCTATAATTTTTTCATAACAATTTCTAGAACAATTATAATTAACATCTAGCAGAATTAAATAACCTATAATCTCTTTTTAACACAATTAAGTTACAAGATCATAATTAAGTTCCACAACACCTTTGTCATCATAGAATTATGGAGCCTATAAACAAACCCAACCCATAACTGAATTTAACTGGACCGTTCTTGTTCATAAACAATTACTTACATAAGTAAAATTTCGAGTTTTGGTTTGGTTTCGGATGTCTTGAAATCAAATTGCCCTTAAGTTTTGTTATCACATATAGCTAGTATTCTTTATAACGAAAAGATACATATAAATGAATAAGCAGAAATGTTAAAAGGTTAAACGATGAGAATAATTATTCACTATATGTCATTTCTACTTTAATGGGATGGTAAGGTGTGAAATAGAATGTCGGCTTGTTAAGGGTTCAAGCAATGTATTGTGCCAACATTTATTCGTTGAAATAAAATGTATTCACGCTATGGACAAATTTTTTTTGACACATGTTTTTTTTTTCCTCGTTGTTTCCAAAAACATATTTCTTTTCATGCATACCGACATGGTTGGAAATTCACATGTTATTTGCACGTGACATGATTGTATTGTGTTTGCTTGAAATAGATGAAACCTAATATATGTTTTAATTATATATAAAATGTGTTGTTTGATTTTGAAGACTTCATTTTAAAAAATGGGAGGTCTTGAAGGGTTGGAACGATGGCAACGATTTTAGAAAATATGAAAATGAATGTAGAAGACGCTTTTAGTATCTTTGACCCATAAATTTGATCGTTTAAATGAGGACTCAAAAATTGATTTTACTAGTTTACTCTGGTAAAAATATAGAAATTAATCAATTATATATGTTCTTGTTTATTAATAATGTTTATTTTTTAATGATATAAATAAACAGTTCTCGTAAAGTCTTACATAAACGAACATAAACAAATGGACATAATTAAACATAGATGAACAAGCTGATATAAATAACCAAAAGGAGATCAATTAATATTGGACTTTTTATGCTTTTAAATTTTAATAAAAATGAACGTAAGAAAAATAATGTACGACAGTCAAAATCATTTATTACATTGAAGCATTGCCAATAAACCCAAAAAAAAAAAAAAAAAAAATCATTTGAGGGTAAAAGTAATTACTTACACCTACCAAGACAAAAGAATCTGCCACCAAACCAAGTGTCGGTCTTTGGTATCCTCGAGAGGACCAGTTCGTGCTAAGAGCTTAAATTAGCCGGGTTGAAAAAAATCAGGTTTCATGGCTTGCTTATTTTTACCCGACCAAACTCTCAAAATTGAATCGTTGTAGCCTGTTTGGCCATTATGGCTGGTTCAGTTTAGTTTTTCCAAAAAACATATTTACTAGTTCGGGCATACAAATTTTGTCAAAACCAACCGAATCAGACCGTAAACAGCCCTACTTTTACCCTCTTAAAATTCTATCCATAATCTATTTGGTGATTTTATCCCCTTCACTATGGTAACCAAGAGTAAAATCATTTCACAGTGATTTTTTTAAAATAAAAATTAAAAATTCATACCTAAGTTAACAGAAAATTATACTATATATTAAAGGAAAACCTTAGGCTACAGTGTTTTTGTTGTTGGTCAATCAGTGGTTGCCATGTGGCAGTCACTAAGGTTTTTTTTTTCTTTTTTAATATTTTAAAATCTTTTTAACTATTTATTCATTTGAAAGTAATTAAAATAACAAAAAAGAAAGCTGTTGTGGTGGTGGTGTTGTATTGTTTTAACCAGGATGTCCTGAGTTCAAACCTAATCTAAGTTAGTTTCTTTTTTTTTTTTTGTATTTTTGCTTTTTATGGTTTTCTTTTCTTTTCTTTTCTTTTTTTTTTGTATTTTTGTTTTTTATGGTTTTCTTTTCTTTTTTTAAATAGATTTCATACTAGATCAACCAACGAAAAAGTAATGTGTGATGTTTCGTTTTATACTTTGTTTTAAATACGTTATTTGAGGAATTATTTTCTGGTTTAGTTTTGGTACCGTAAAGAACATAGCCGATACCAACCGAATTTACGGCAACTTACGGAAACGACGCCCAACCAACAGAATAGCCCGGCGCAACGCGCAGGGTAACAATCTAGTTTGACTTAACCGAAAAGACAATGAACACCTCTGGACCCCAAGACATACATATGTTTAGTTTGGGAGAATGGGCCCACTCAAACAAGCCCACTTGCCTAAAATTTGTTCCTTTTTTTGTTTTTCTTCATCTCAATTTTTAGTAGGCCCATTTGATCTTAATTATACTATAACTGAAGTACATGGTTTAACTTGTGATTATTGTTTACATGTTCACTTGAGCATTGAATAACATATGACAATCTTTATTTAGAGTAGCACGTGATATTTTTTGGGTCATTTTGTTTCTTTAATCACACTATTTAACGTTTTTGACTTTTTTCATGCTTTTTTTTTGGCTAAGGTTTAATGTAATTTGTTTAACATGATTAATTCCGATTCAATCTGCTTTTTACCTTATTAGTTTTCAACTTTTACCTATGTTGTGCATTGTGGGGTGGTGCCCCTGCCACCTCACCTACACTTGAACAAATCTTCATTTACCAAACCACATCACCATTATCTTTGGGTGCCGACCCCTTAACGACCATCCACATTTTGGGCGGGTGGGGTCCATTTTTCATCATCAATCACACACACACGTTTATTTATTTTTCTTTTATTTAAATATTAGCTAAACCACAACATGATAGTTAAAGCCTACCGCCTACGTAACAATGACGTGGTTGGGCATTATGCACTTTTTCGTTAGCTCACAATATACAATCTTACGAAAAGTACTAGACATGTCACAATCTGAATCCACCCACATCTTTCTTTCCTATCAAGTTAGCACTTGGGTCGATCTTTAGCTTTTTCAAACAACAATCTAATCTACTCTTTAATTCTACACGATTGTTCATCACGAGTTGATCCTTTACTACAATTACACCCTTCTACCATCCTATGCACAAACACAACATATTGTTCCCATGTTTTTTAGCACAATGTATACAACAAAGCCCTACATAATCAAATGTTTTGGTGCATGTTTGGTGGCACATTGGTGGCTAATTAAAGAGCACAAGTACAATTATGGATGGCATTATATTGTAAGAAATTATTTATGTCCTTTTGATATACCAAAGAAAGAAAAAGGTTTTAAGTGTTATTTAATGCTTATTTCTTTTTTATCCCGAAATGATGAATTGAACTCGTATAGGTATTTTAAACGCTACTATAAAATTTGAAAGAAGAAACGATTTTGATTTATGGTGTAGGACAAACATAACATACCATACCACACTTTTTATTATCCACACGAGTGAGAGGGAACAAACCTTATCTTTACACCAATGTGCATTTCATCCATGGGTGTAATGTAATGTTTATGACACATTTTCTGAAAAGTAGGTGTGTGTACACAATCAATGAGCTTATTAAATCTTGCCATTATTACTTTTGGTATTTATGTTATGCTACTTTCTTTTGTTTTAATAAATGTGTACTTTTTTTAAACATTCAATTAATCGTTCAAATGGGTTACTGGCTAAATTCAGCATATCGGGATATACTTATTTTTTGATCTATAAAAACCCTCACCTAAGGCCAACGTCTGTAAACACTCGCCCGAAGTCACGACAATGCGGTGAGATAAACCTGTTCAGTTTAAGGATCCAACTTAGTGAAAGCCATCCACTCGCATAGTCTCCATCATCACCCTGGTGCCTTTAAAACTAAATACTGGAAGCATGAATCGAACCTGGGTCGCATAGAACACCAAGTCTCTTCTTTACCAATCCACCGCTAGCTCATTGACTAATAAATGTGTACTTTAAGTTGGTTGTATTTTCACTGAATATAACATATAACATAAATAAGCGGGAGTAAATGAGTAAGTGTGGTCATTAAAAAAACAAAAGGGATTGGTTGGTTTTTAATATATATCAAAAGGCAATTGGTCCAGCAGTAGCCTCATGACCTTCTTTACATGTGGTCGTGGGTTCGAGTCTCACCTGAAGCAATTTGTTCTGTGTTGAGCCAAGTGGTTTTCCAAGTTGTGGGCTTCCTTTTGGGTTGGTGGGCAGAGTCACCGGCTCACCATGTTTTGTTATTCGGACGAAATGATGATTCATTTGTCAGGGTGATCCCAGGTGTCCGGACCTTTGTTATTCGAAAAATAAAATTTAAGGGTGAGTGTTTTCATGGTCGGACTAGGCAGTAGGCACATAGCCAACCTGGTTAAGGGCTCTTAAACATATCCCCATTTGAACTGACCGGTTACCATCAGACAAGTATCCGTTGGGTCGTAAGACTTACTTTTCAAAAATAAATTTTACTTCTTAATACTTTAGTAGTCGAGACTTCATATCTTTTTATTTTTTCCTTATTAAAATCTTACTATCTATTGAAATTGTAAAATCACACAAATATAAGATACAATTCTATTATATAACTCTTATACTATTTATTTATTTATAATATTATCGGTTTCTTAAATATGGTCGGACTAGTAGGCTGAGAACATGAATCCGATTATGAAAACATTGAATCGTCCTTAAAGAAAAAGGAGAAAAGAAAAACTATTATGAAAAGCTATGCTAAATTCATGTGAAATAGTTAAACCAGAACACGTTTGTTTGTTTTAATTAAATAATAAAATGTAATTTCACATGAATATAAGTGATTTTCAAAATTTGTGTAGTGTAAAGAATTAAACGTATTAAGTTTTAGAAACTGGAAAACAACAAGAATAAATTCTGTAACCATTTAAAAGGAAACAAACAAACAACCCATAAAACATACATTGAATGTCCATATTATTGACTCTCAATTTTTTTTGTTTTACCCACAACCGATAGTTAACTTTTGCTGTCGGTGGCATTTTTATTTATCCATTTTCTTTATTTTTGAAAAGCAACATATTTATATTTCACAAGCAGTGAAGTCTGCTAGCATTTGCTTTAAAAAAGTCCAAATATTTGCTTTAATAAACGATGTTTGAATCAAACTTTTTAATAAGGTTGGACGGAGTGGGCTCTAGACGGTGCAGCTACTGGACGGGTTGGTGATGCCGAATCCATGAAAGAACATAATCATTCCCGATCCATCCATCCATCCATCGAGAACACCACTATGTCCACCCCAAAGATACATGGATTTAATAGTAAAAATAATGTTAAATAGTAAACTGTGGTTTTTGTCTTTGTGGTTTGTCCAAATCTGCGGCTTTAGTCCAATAATTTTAAATTTGCAATTATCGTCCTTGTAGTTTCATTTCACTTGCAATTAAACCCAAATTCACTAATCCCATTAAGTCTAGTTGTTAAACCCATCAGCGTGTCATTCACGTGAGAAGCAGTTTTGTCATTTTTTTCCCCAAATAAACCCAAGTCCTAATTCACTAGCCCCCTCGTGTGAGGGGTTGGGGTGTATTTAGGGAAAAAAAGGACAAAACTGCCCCTCACGTGAAGGACCCGCTAATGGGTTTAACGACCAGACTTAACGGGATTAGTGAATTAAGGTTTAATTGCAAGTGAAATGAAACCACAGGGACGTAAATAGTAAATTTAAAACTATTGGATTAAAACCGCAGATTTGGACAAACCACATGGACGAAAATTGCATTTCACTTATAGTAAAAATAACGTTAAATAGAAACCGAACCTATAATATTATATTTATAAAAATTATTAATAACTTGATACACTTGACTTTAAAGATTAAACCAAATCAAAAGTAGGACAAGTGTGTAATTTTAGGTTATTGATGAAACAAAAAGGGGACCATGGGGTTGGGTGTGAGGTCAAAAGTTGGTTTGGTGATGGCAATATGTTGCATACTAATCACATTCATATTTACACTTTTCTCCAACCTTTGTTTAATGCTTCCCTACCCACTTATTCGTAACCTTGTCCCCGACCATAGAAATTCTGCAGAAAGCCGTATTCGATGCTTTGAAGTTTTAACTATTATACAAGGGTCTAAGAAGGTGGAATGTAAACAAACATATAACAATCTATTGATTATACTGATAAGAGTATGAGAGTGTAGGCTGAGGGCAAACATTCCTTTATCCCGGAACATATAGAGATTGCTATTGCTTAGTCTTTGAATTCAAAAAAAAAAACTTATCATGACATGTAAAGTAAAGTAGATTCTTGTTTGTGTTTTCGTTTGGTGTCCTATCAGTTCGAGACTTGATCGTAAATTGGTTCACAAAGGGTGTCGTGGCACAAATACCATCAACGTGTAAACTCGTAGTGAATTAAATAAATGAATAATATCAACTGATATGATATGAAATGTTGTACAATCATAAGTGCTTCTATGTAAGTAAAAAAAAAAACATTCTGCCACGTCGTTAACATGTAAGTAAAAACCGCCATACTAAAAAGATGAGTAATGGTTTCACATGTATTATTTCTATTCTTGTTATCACCCATCCCACATAAATAAAATAATATTTAAAATATACACAAAATTAAATAATAAATAAAATAGGTGAAAGCGATTGGTTGAAAAAGAATGAGATCCACCAATTTTGTTGAAAGACACTGTTCTCGGTTCTCCTAGCGATGGAAACATGAGAACACCTCATTTTTTCTAGGTGTTTAGTGGTGTGCAGGCGCAAGTGAGGGCATCACATAGGTTAAGGTGCGGATGCAGCTAGTAACTAGGGGTATCAGCTACCCCTCAGCTACTCGTCGGTAGTGCAAATTATTTTATTTAATTTTTTTTGATGATTTTCGTAGTTTGCTATCCATGAAAAAAAATATAGCGTTACCCCTCTTTGTTTAAATCCCAACCAAATTAAAAATTAAAATCAATTAAAGCTCAACTAAAGTTTAAAGTCCAACTAAATTAAAGCCCAAGCCAAATAAAGCCATTGTTCGTTGTTCCATTATGCGTGGACGTTAGGTTTAGGCCGGACATCAACATTCTAACAAAATAAAGTTTCATAGAGTAGAGTAAAAGTGTCAATGTTTTAAAAACCGGTATTTTATGCGTACCGGATTTGACTAAAAAATGGTACAACCGGTTGAACCGGGCTGTACCGGAAGGTTCAACCGGGTTGTATAGTTTACCCTATAATTTATATAAATGGAACTTTAACTCAAATATAACCCAAAAATATACGATTCCATTATAATATATAATCCAAGAATTAATCCATATTCTAAAATAATACAAAAATACTTGTTTTTGAAACAAAGTTCATTTAAAATAAAGGTACGCAATAGATTTATGACATCGAAATGTTGTATGCATATATGTTAAATAACTCAAAATACTTGGACTCTAAATGATGTTTTTTCCATCTAGAATGTAGCATCATCACAAGAGCATCATATGTTCATAATAAATCATGAATAAACCATTAATAAATATCTTTATTGAGCATGAGTATCTTAATTATTAATTATAGACTATTAATAAATCAGTTTTTCTTGTTATTGATCAACAATCAAGCATACAAAATTATTATAATGGGAATGATGGAATCACAATTGTAATGCTCTATCATTGATTGATCAAGCATACAAATATAATTATTAAACAATGATTTAGTATTTTACCTTGGATTTTGCTCTATCAGTTGATTGTAATAGGAGATGAAATCGTTGTTTACTCTTCTGACCATAATCCTTATGTTGGCTAGGTTAACAGTTAAAAACAAAATGGGCCGCAAGCCTGCAACATAGCAGCTAAAAAATATTGGGCTAAAACCGGTTTGATGGTCAAACCGGTATTTTGAAAAAAACTGGCGGTTCAAAGATCTAGTAAACCGTCCAATAAAACCGGGCTTAAAATACCGGGCATCCATACAAAATCCGGTAATACCGGTTGAACCGGCCGGTTCATACCGGTTTTTAAAACACTGAAAAGTGTTAGTATAAAAAAAATTTGAAGCACTACCCTTGAAATTTTTGTCTAAATCTGCCACCGCATGGGTTGGAAATGCCCCACTACGCCCTTAAAGTTAAAGAAAGATTAAAGAGGAAACCTTTTCTATTCACATGTATAAACTTAGTATTCTTCCAGTATATATATACACGTGTTTTTTATTTTGTAGGGTATTAGAATAGTATACATTTTTTTCAGATGAAGATGTTGACATGATAACTGTAGGCCAGTCAGAAGAAAAATAATTCTCACATAGGTTGGCAGTTGGCTCTCCACTCTCCCATATATTCAATCTGCAAATACAAGCAAAGTCTTTATTTTTATTTAATGTTTTTATTTATTTATTTTTTTATTTTTCATCTTTAAACATCTGCTTGATTTTGATTTTTGTTAACCAGAAGTTTAAATACCTTAATTGAAGCACCGTTTCATCGTTTGGACTACCGTTTCGAGGTAAGTTCTACATAAATCAACTCGTATTCTCATTCCAATCAAAATCCCTAAAACATTAATTTGAAATTTGGAAAAAACTTAACAACGTTAAGTTTTTGTTAACGGAGGTCCAATGAAAACAATTAGTGTGAAAGTTGGAACCGATAATAGCTATTTTCAAATGTGGAGTTATTATTCGCTAACGGGGAGATTATTAAAATATAATTTGTTTTATTATTATTATTATTATTATTATTATTATTATTATTATTAAATATTCCATCTTTAAACCCCATTCTCTCTCTCTTGTTTGGTGACCAACTACCCCTTCCTTTGATCCAAACATAAAAAAACAAGAAAAAAACACACCCTTTTGTTTAATCACTATTTTAGCTAGTTCCATATCTCTTTATTTGAGTTTGCATAACCTCTTCTCTCTGTTTTTTTATATGTAAAGATTATTTGGCATTGAAGTTGCTTTACATTACACAAGTCTTGTTTTTCCACCAATTTTCCAACTTAAACAACTCAAAAATTCAACTTTAATCAAGTGTTTTTCCCTCTTTCTACCCCACACCCACCTTCTTCTAATTCCTACCCACATTCTTGAAGCTTGATGCCATCATTGTCTCAAAATTTCATACCTTTTTAAGTCAGCTTCTTGAATCTTGGTTTTCTTGAAATCTTGCACAATAAAAATTGAATCTTTAAGCAAATTAGACAATTTTTTGGTGGTTTTTGGACCCATTTCTTGATGTTTATGTAGCTTTTAAGTCAACTTCTTGTTTCTTGGTTTTCTTGAAATCTTGAACCATAAAAATTGAATCTTTAAGCAAATCAGACAAGTTTTTGGTGATTGTTGGTGGTTTTAGGTGATTTGAGGTATGACCCATTTCTTGATTTTTTATGTTTTAGCTAATTTGTTGACTTGTTGGGCAAGTTAGGTCTGAAAGTTTGAGTCTTTTTTTGGTTTATGTTTTTAGGGTTTCAAGAAAATGGCCCAAGTGGAAGGTGAAAATGGTGATGGCAAGTTAAAGATGGAGGATTATGAAGTTATTGAGCAGATTGGTAGAGGGGCTTTTGGGGCTGCTTTTCTTGTTCTTCATAAAACTGAAAAAAGAAAGTATGTAATTTCCAATTTCCCATTTTCACAGTTATTTAATAAATCTCTGTGTGTGTGTGTGTTCTTGTGTTATTTCATAAATTTTGTTGTTTTAAGGTTTAGGGTTAGAAATGTGAGTTCAAAAGGGGTTGTGGCGCAGGTTAGTGTCTGCCTACCTGTTTTTCTGTTGTAATTGGATCATTTTGTGAAATTATTAATGCATATATAAGTCGTCGTTAAAAAATAAATAAATAAATAAATAAAAATTGGACAATAATATTTACATATATGCAATTCTTGAAACTTAGAATCTTGTTTTTGTTTGTTATTGACTGTAAAGTCCATGTTTTTTAATTCTTTAAACTGCATAAACATGAATATACACTAATTAAGATAATGTAAATATTTTTGATAGGTATGTTATGAAGAAGATTAGATTAAACAAGCAAACAGAGAAGTTTAAGAAGACAGCACATCAAGAGGTATTTCTTTTGTCGTATCTGTTGATTAGTTTCATTTGACTTTATTGAAGTCAAACATGTTTTATGAAAATTTGTGTGATCCGGTTTATACCGACCGAAGATCCGTTTAACAGAAATCGACATAATGACCTTGTAACGTAAGAAATGAAAGAAATCTTTGTTAATTTTTGTAATTTAAAATTATAAATATAAGCGTGTTTCGTAACTCATGTGACAATGGGACTAAAACATGGAGGTATTTCTGGATGAAGGGCACAAGGATGCATGAATTATGTAGCAACGTATAAGTTTCACAAGATGACATGACATCATGATGAATTTAAAATCATAATGTATTAGAGTTCACTAAATGCAAAACCGAAAAATAGGAAGTGAATTTAATAGATTATTTATTTATTATTTAGGGGTGGCAATTCCTAACACTACCTGAAAAGCGACACGAAAGCAATTAGGTTTTGAACGGGATGATACAACCCGTTTTATTAAACATGTCAACCCAAACACAACCTACCACGACATGATGAATAAATGTGTTAACACGTTAAAAGGATTTTTTTTTAAAGTATTATTTAAATTTTAGAGGGGGTTATTTAAAAAGTGTTTTTAACTTAGAAATGCAATATTTTGATTTATGTTTCCCTCTATTCTCAATGGAAAATTAATTTTATGTCATGAAATCTTTCTTTTAATTTGCAACTTTATTCATTAGTTCTAATCCTTCGCCTTCGCCTAATCCTCAGCTAAATATCTAATACAAGTTTGTTATTTGGGATTGACTGAAATGGTCTTCTGGTCCAATGGCATGAGGGTGATGGTTAAGACTTGGGATCTAATGGTCTCAGGTCTGAAACCCCGACTCAAGGGGGTTTTCCCATTTGAGGCAGAGTAATTAGTTGTTTAAGTTGTTACCAAGTCACCAGATATTTCTCATATTTCCAAATGAACATTTAACGCGGTGACCATAAACATGACATAATTTTAGTGTCTTACACTACATGGATGATTGTGGATTTTGAATGGTGGTGATAATATATAGCCGAACATGTAACGAGTTAATCCATCCAAAATAAATATATTAAATGTCTCATGTAATATGAGAGATGATTGAGGATCAACTCAATGCTATTATCAAATTTGGATTGGAAAAAAATGAGACATTATAGTTAAAAAAAAGAAAGTTAATTTCAAATACTTTTCTTGTTTTGAATGAAGAAATCTTTATGTGTTTTTATTGCAGATGGATTTAATTTCTCGACTTAATCATCCGTATGTCGTTGAGTATAAAGATGCTTGGGTGGATAAGGTAATGTGGAATTCTTTATGCTAATCTTTATGTAAAAATAATAATTAAAAAAAAAACCTTATGTTTATTTTGTTTTATAGATGAGCATATGCATAGTGACAGCTTATTGTGAAGGGGGAGACATGTAAGCAACTTCTTCTGACTTTGAAATTACAAGCTTTTGACTTTAAGTCATGAGAAGTGTTTTGACTATTTGTCAGATAATCTAAAATATCCTTCAAATAAAAAAAAATAAATTAATTTAGTGGGGGCATATCAATATTCAATACCACTGGTTTGATTTTAAGGATAATAATAGGCAAGTTAGTAATTTTAATTTTAATGATAATAATTTTTTGGTTGATTAGGGCCGAGCTTATACGGAAGGCTAGAGGAACGTATTTTCCAGAGGAGGTAACAAAATAAATAATTAAAAATATTATGTTTTTTTTTATTTTAATAAGATTAAATGTCATATTTATTGTTCTATTTCTCTTTGTAGAAACTCTGCAAATGGTTGGCACAACTATTATTGGCATTGGATTATTTGCATACTAATCGTGTCCTTCATAGGGATTTGAAGGTGAATTCATCTTTTCTCGATTAATATTCGACTTCATCCTGTTAATGTAACATTTCTCTTTTTTGGTGAAGTATCAATGGAAATTACCTTTTCGCCCTTGAGTTATAAATAAAAGCTAAAAGTCAAAAACATTGACTCATTTTAGGTGTTTGACCACAAGTCAAACACTTGCATTATATCATGATCATGTGTCTTTCAAATATTCATTATACCATTGAATCTTTTCACATCCTCAAAGTTGTAAAAATCCTTGTTTAACTGCAGTGTTCCAATATATTCCTCACAAAGGAGAATGACATTCGTCTCGGTAAGAATGCATTATATTCTCATTAAAAAAATTTAATAGAATTTGTTTTATTCATTTTCTTACCTTTTGGTTGCATAGGTGACTTTGGACTCGCGAAACTCCTCAACTCCGAAGACCTTGCTTCCTCGGTAATGCTCTTAATTATATAATCAACGGTTTTTAACCGTATTTTGACTAAATGCCATAGTCAAACCTTTTATTTTGACTACATAAAATCCACTTTAATTCATGGAACTAAAGTCAACATATGTTCTTCAAATCCAGTTATAGTTAACACATTAATTATTTTTAGAATTTTTTGAAACTGGACCCAGAATGCGTGCGGGCCATCCCAATCCAACCGACTGTTTTGACCCTAAACTAAAAGTCAACATATGTTCTTCAAATCCTAATATGTTTTGTGGTTGTTGAATATATAGGTTGTTGGCACTCCAAACTACATGTGTCCCGAACTCCTTGCGGATATTCCTTATGGATACAAATCAGATATTTGGTCCCTTGGTAAGAACAAAATCATCTTATAATTATTAAACAATAATTACTATATTTGACATTATTTACCAATGCTAATATTTTTGCTCTTTCCATTGTCATAGGTTGTTGCATGTTTGAGATTTGTGCGCATCAACAACCATTTCGAGCTCCTGTAAGTTCTATCAAAGCTTTTTATGATATGTTAATTCCTATATGGGTAGCATTTTACTTGCTTATTTGATTCAATTTTTATAGATGTGGTACAATGGGGCCGCTTGAGTAACAGGTCATAATGGCCCGGGTTGGGTGGACCCAAAACGCTTTTTGAGCTAAAAAATTTACATTTTGTAATACCTATTGAGTCAAATATGATTACATAAGTTATGATGATTAAATAAGTTATGATATATCCATATATTCTAACTTATTTTGTATAAAATGATTTAGAAGAATTTATGCATTACAAAAACACTTGGCAAAAATTTGACCCGTTTGATCCACTTAGACTTGTTTCATTTTTAACTAGAAATTTTTTTATTGAGCCTATGTGACGATAAAGCATAACCTTAAACCGTCAACTTGTAACCACAAACTACATAGGTTAGCAGGGTATTGTTGGGGCCCGTGAGTTTTCTTGTGACAGGTTCCCACAGTTATAAAAAAATAGTTTTTTACCTTTTTGTACAAAGTTTTAGTTATTGTACTTTTGAGGTTTTACAAAGTACAATACAACTCCTTCCATATGTAAGTTGCAAAACCTACTATTATAAGAAAGTTTTTTATTTTTTTTTATTTTATTATTATTATTATTATTTTAATAAAGATCATATCTTCATTAATACTTGTTTGCCCTTGTGAATGGTATTTTCGGTATTTAACACCTTTGATCTCACAGGATATGTCAGGACTTATCAACAAGATAAACAGATCCACCATCTCTCCTCTTCCAATTGTCTATTCTTCAACATTGTAAGTAATATCTCATTCAAAACTAGTAATTTCTCTCGATTATTATTAGTAAAAAATGTCTAAATTTTCGGTTAATGGTTCAGAAAACAGATCATAAAAACAATGCTAAGGAAAAACCCGGAACATAGACCAACTGTAAGTCAAACGTCATATATCCGTTTGCGATTATTAATTTTTTTTTAATCTAATTTTAGTATTCTTGAAATTTCTTAGGCTGCAGAACTTTTAAGACATCCACATTTACAACCATACCTTCTTAAATGTCACAACCCATCTTCGGTTTTTCTACCCGTGAAGCCCCCGAGCAGCCCGAGTGAAAAAAACCTTAAAAAACATTCACCCATGAAACCAAATGATGCAAAAGACACACATGAGAGAGATGTACAAGTTTTAAAGCAGAAAGAACAAGTAACAAAGCATGAAGAGAACGGTAACGATGGCATGCCTGTTAGAAGCTTACATAACAACCCCATATTTGCAGAAGAAACCGAGACCAAGAGGGTGGACCCCACGAGTTATTACAACGATAGTGGGAACACGAGCTGTGAGACGAGTACAACGGTAGTTTGTAACGATGACGGGCCTGAAAATTCAGATTCTGTAGTACAAAAAGTCAGCACAAAGTCAAACTCATTGGATCTTTCCAACGGTGAACAAGAAGAAACAAGTCTTCAACTTTTTGAGAAACCCGACAAGGGTATTATTGGAAATGAAAAAAAAGATGATCTTTTGGTGAGTTTTAGTGAAAAGGTTGAATCTTTATATGAAAAGAACTTATCGACTCAAATGGTCATTCGTGAGGTGGATACAAAGCAACCAAGAACCATTGAGCCCAAACCGGTCAAACCCATTGACCAAGAACCGGACTTGAAACAAACCGAGAAGGCTGCACCAGCTAACGAGCCGTTGGGGACCCACGCCCCGTCAAGTGACACAAACTGCAAGACCGAATGGCTAGACGCAACTCAACAAAGAGCCGATGCATTAGAGTCTTTACTTGAGCTATGCGCACGGCTACTAAAACAACAGAAGCTTGAAGAGCTTGCTGCTGTTTTGAAACCGTTCAGTGAAGAGACGGTTTCGTCTCGAGAAACAGCGATTTGGTTAACGAAAAGCCTCATGGGTGCGCAAAAGTTCGTGGGTAGTTCTTGAAATCTCGAATTTATGACTTTTTTGAATAGTTTTATAGAGTTTTAAGTGTGAATCTATGAATGGTTTTGGGTTGGAAACAAAGAGAATTTGTGGAAGAAAATGTGTTTTGTGAGAGGATTTGAGTAAGTAGTGCTTTGACTTTTTTTTAACTGTGGGTTGACTTTCTTTTTGTAAATACATGACTTTCTTTTGAGTAACTACACCTTGTAACAGAAATGGCTTTTATATTTTGGTGTGTTTGATTGGTGATTTTTGTCCTTAAGTGTTTGTTTATGAAATATGGCTCATCTTCTTGTTTGCAACTATTAATCTTTTCGGTTTTTAAATCGCATCATTAACGTGTCTGTCATTTACAACGGAACATGTTTACTCAAACATTGTTGAGGTTAAAAAGCAATGTTAAATAGTACCTTGGTAAAAAAATACTACTTAAAAAACTGGCCATGTAGAAACTTATGA
Source organism: Bidens hawaiensis (assembly GCF_021521415.1). NCBI lineage: Eukaryota > Viridiplantae > Streptophyta > Magnoliopsida > Asterales > Asteraceae > Bidens > Bidens hawaiensis. The sequence continues at coordinate 497,555 of NW_027491480.1, forward strand.
TCTACATTTGGGTTAAAAAGTACACAAACTAAAAAAAAAGAAACTATAAAGTGGTTTTTAGCCTTTTGGGACTTTTAAACAAAAGAGTTAAATTTCAATCGAGTCTTGAGGGTTTCATGACCCTCAAACTAAAATATTTGGATCTCAAATGATTTATAAAAATATATAGACTATCAAAATTAAATTAATAAACTCTTTTAAGTGAGAGTATATATTGCTTTTTAATGATATTAACCCTATTTCAATATACTTTTGTACAAACATTATATTTAACACATTTAATACTTCTAAAATAAACTGTTTTTATGCATTGATCTGCCAAACTAAAAAAAATCTCTCTCTCTAATTTTGAATACATTATTATTTCTCACTTGGACGGCAATTAACTATTATTACATGAGTCAAGCCATTTAAACAATCATAAAGAAGTCGTTGTAGTATAGTGGTAAGTATTCCCGCCTGTCACGCGGGTGACCCGGGTTCGATCCCCGGCAACGGCGTTCTATTTTAAACGACCATTTTTATGTGAAAAATAAGACCCGCATCTCGTTATTCAATGATTTGTAGCAATTTAGCTTGCATCTTGATTTTTTAAACTAAATTTTGTTTATTCTCCACTTTTTGGATATTGCTGCTTACTTTTAAAAGATAAAATTATTGTTTGAGTTCTTGTGGTTTTAAGGCGGAAGCACAATGAGTCCTTGAAAAAATTTTTGAACTGGTTGAGTCCACGTGGTTTTTGAAACAAACCATTTGAGTCCCTGCCCTTACTTAACTTTGAGGGTAAAACTTTCATTTTACTGAAACCACAGGGACTCAAATTGTTCGTTTCTAAAACCACGAAGACTCAACCAGTTCAAAAAAAATTTCGGGGACTCATTATGTCTCCGCCCTAAAACCACAGGGACGCAAACAATAATTTTCTCCTTTTAAAATAATGGGTATAGATGAACTATGTGACATGGTTGTAAAAGTAGGTCTATAAGGCCGAATACCTAATACAAGGTATGGTGTCGAGACTACTTTATTTAACTCCGCTTAGTTACTTGGAATCGGTCAAAGGTTGTCAACATTATCCATAATCGGATCTATTCGGTCAATTTGTGCCGATTTTGACTTAAGAAGGTAAAACGTAATTCCCATGTTGGTTAAAAGCCAGTCAAAAGTCAAGCTAGGTGGCTCTAAGTCGACTAGGATACTTTTTTTTACGTGAAATATGCTTATTTTGACATATATATATATATATAATACCTAAAAGTTAACTTTCTTTATATTTAACATGTTCGAGTATTCTTCAAGCACTCCAGGAGTACACCCAACTCCTCATTCGGCGGCCAAGGATCCGTCTAGCGACTTCTTCAGCCTTGCTATGTGTTGATAGACAATGATGATTTGATGGTATTGATAATTTAAATTAGTTTTTTTAGAGTTAACTACACAATTGGTGTATAACGTTTCATGAAAGTAACAACATTGGGTATTAACGATTCAAAGTTACATGTTTAGGCATTCAACTTTTAATTTTGTAACAAAGTTGGGTACTAAGTCTAACATCCGTTAAAAACTTTACAGAATAGGAGTCATGTGATTTTTTTTTATTTAGAGAACATGACCACATTTATTTGTTCAGTTAAAGTTAATCGAAAAAACATAAATAAGCCTTCATTTGTGTTCGTTTATAGACCTTGGAGAGATGGAGAGTTGAGAAGGTAAATTTTGTATGAATTTATAAAAATACCAGGACGTTGTGAGTTTCATTGATGCAATATTTGGAATTAATTACATCTCATTGACATGTTTAGAACACATTCATTAACGCAATATTTGGAATTAATTTCAATTAACTACATGATATTATTTTTTTTAGTCTTATCGCATCAATTTGGAGCAATTAGGCTTGTACAAAGCCGAAGTTTCAGTAAACTGTTCATTTAGCAAACATAAATAATAAAAAAATATTCATTTAATCGCAGTGATTTGTAGCAATTCGTGAGTCTTTGCGTCACAATGTGCGACGGTTTGAAGCAATTAGGCATTTAAGTGAATCCAATCTCTCTAAATATTTTTGAAGCAATTAGCTATTCGTGTGAAACATTTTTGACAAATCATTTTGCCCATAAAATCCTGAGATAATTTGGTTTAACTATAAATTATCTCATATCCTTGTATATTGGTAGCTCGATAATTCATTACTTAAAACATATAGAAGAATTTGATATTGTTAACATGTTATTTGATACTGGTATAAATTCATACAATCATGAAAATAAAAACCAAACAAAAAAATTAAGAAGGTTGCAAGACCATGTTCTCCTGCAAGGGACTTATGGACAGTAGAATCATACCTTTGAGGCTTTGTACACTTGGGCACTTTTATCAATCCTAGTAATTAAATTGAGAAACTTTATGGACTAAAATAATATGTACTGTTTTCTTTTAAATAAGTTAGTATGTAGCATAAGCGTTTTACTTTTTTTTTATAATGATATTAATTATCAGTTTATGAATTTAATATATTTGTGTATAAACATTTATACTTTAAAATACACTGGTTTAAATTTTTATGCATCAACCTACTAAACCAATTAATGTATCCAACTCTTCTTATCTTGAATTCTTTTTTACACCTCCTTTAGATGACAGCACAATCTTATTACTTTATTAAAACTAATTAATTGAAGATTAAGCGCCATCAAGTCGTTGTAGTATAGTGGTAAGTATTTCCACCTGTCACGCGGGTGACCTGGGTTCGATCCCCGGCAACGGTGTTTATCTTTTTTGGTTGCTTTTGAACCACATCTTGACTAATATCTAATGCTTTTGAGCAATTTTGGCCACTAAACAGCTAATGACTCGCATTTATATATGTTACTTGGTTGTTTATATGCCATATGATAAGAAATATATGCTTCCATTCCATCCATCATACATTCATACTTTGTAATGATATGCATCATGTCAACATAAATATCATCTAAAATTCTTAGTTTGAATCTTCTCTATTAAAAATATTCCCCCCTTTGGGGAAAAATGTAGTAGAAGCAAGACCTATTATGTATTTATGTATATGAATATGGCTAGACATGTGCAAATTGGTTTTAAACCCAAACCAGTTTGGATTAGAAACTGGGGTCAAAATCGGTTTTAGATAAACAAAATCAGGTTGGAAACCTGTTTAGAGGAAAGAATGTTTAGCATAATCAGAGTTTGGATCATTTTGAAACTTGTTTTGAACAAAAAAACCCCCTTTTTTTTTACATATTTCAAATCGGGTAAGATCCAAACCAGTTTGTAAAACAAGACTATGAACTGGCATACGAGCTGGGCAGGTTTGGTCGGGTCCTAACCGATTTCATATTTGATTTATAAATTCTAGTATTATCATTTACTTAACGTGCAAGTATTAAAATATCTTCAAGAGTTAATGGGGTCATTTTCATTCATGTAGTTTGTTATTGTTGTCACGTCAATTTAAAGTTTGAAATTTCGTCAATCTAGTCCTCATAGTTTGAAACATTAGTCAATTATGTCGCCCCCGTCTAACGGCATCCAACTATGCCGTTAGTTTAAGGGTATTTTTGTCTTTCTCCTTTTTATTTTGAGTTAATGGTCATTTTCGAACTTGTGATTTGATACTTTTGCCACTTCAGTCTAAAGTTTGAAAATTTGTCAATTTAGTCCTCATAGACCATTATGCCCCCCCTAACGACATCCAACTATGCCGTTACTTCGTTATCATGTTTCCCTTACGCGAGGGTTATAATCGTCTTTTTAGACGTAATTAATACCGTTTAGCCATCTACAACCCTAGAGTTTGACGAATTCAAGAACAACACCACGATTTGAAGAATACACAAGCGATTTAGTGTATTGATTTCTTGAGCATAAATGGAAATGTGGGATATTCGAGATTAACATATCGTAGCGAACATCTAGGTCGAATATCTTTTTCGAGATGTTTAGCAATCGGTACCGGTACCGATCATACCGGTACCAATCTTTTTTCGAGATTAACATATCGTAGTGAACATCTTTTTTTCGAGATGTAGCAATCGATACTGTACCAATCGTAACATAAATAACCAAATAATAAACCAACAACTCAACATAAACAAAACTCCAACCATAATCGTCTTCGGGTATTAATGGGTTAGTAGATGTTAGCATTAGTGTTTTTAACTAGGTTGCATAAGCCGAGGGGTTGTGTTATGCCACTCGTGTCCACATTATCTGAGAACGCTTAAGTTAGATCTCATTCACAGTAGTATTGTAATAAAATACAACTAAAGATGGTTACTAAGTGTGACATTTGTCAATTTCGGGTTATTTTATACTTGTATTCTTAATGTAAACCCGACCCATTTTGTATCCGAACCTTTCGATATTATCAAAATGATGAATTGTATGTTAAATATTTGTTTTATAGTTGTTGGATAAAAAAAACACCCTTTTCGGTTCTTAAAATTCCCCGAAAACACTCAAAACGAACTCCAGGGACTAAAACTACCAAAATGGAGACTTGAAGGACCCATTTGTAGTTTGTGCTTTCTTGGGTCTATAACCAACCCATTTTCATGAAACACCCTTTATGAAAGACCCATTCAACTTACCCTATATATACACACCCATCTTCTTCATTTGTGCTTGCTCATTTCTTCATTTCTCTCTCAAATTCTTGAATTCTAAAGTTGTTCTTCATAAGCTAATCTTTCATTTTAACTAACTTCTCACTACTTAAAGCTTGATGTTACAACATATATATAATATACACTCCTTGTTTACCTTCGGTCTTTCATTTCTCCGGTCTCGGCCGGTTGAAATGTCGGGATTGATGGCAAGGTTACATGGAGGACTTTGTAGTCCTTGTTATATATTTAACAAATCTAACCATATAACTTGTTATACTTGCTTAACTTCTACATATTTTAGTTTATTGTTCATATTTGTCAAGTTCCATGGTATTGGGTATGTGGTGACTAGCCTCGGTTTCATCCCGAGTTGAGAACCGAACCAAAAACCGAACTTTCGTTTAAAAGCATTATTGTTAACTTTTTGAATGTAAAACTTGAGTATTATTATTTTACAAGTTCCATGGTAATTGGGTATGTGGTAACCATCCTCGGTCTTATTCCGAGTCAAGGACCGAACCAAAAACCGAACTTTTGTTTAAAAGCTTTATTGTTAACTTTTTGAATGTAAAACTTGAGTATTATTATTTATAAGTTATTTTACAAGTTCCATGGTAATTGGGTATGTGGTAACCATCCTCGGTCTTATTCCGAGTCAAGGACCGAACCAAAAACCGAACTAAACCGAGTTCACTCGCTTAAGACACACAAGTGTGTTTTTAGCCACCAAAACTCATATTTTTCTTCAAGATTATATTTTAAATCAATTTTAGTTAATTTCTAAACATACTTGGCATGTCGGTAACCAACTTAATCTTATAACAAGTTCGAACCGATAAGGTCGTATACTCGCTAAACGAACGTTAAGGTTCTTCTAAATAGAACTACATACTTGGTTATGTCTATTTTGATTTTATTGAGTTATCTCATAACATTTATTATTTTGGGAAGTTAACTGTGAGCTTGGTCAATTATCAATTCTCGAACCGACAAACCCGAACACTCGTTAAACCTCGTTTTGGTATTCTTATAACCAAGGGTTTTGCAATATCGCATTTTAACCCACATTATTACTTAACATAGGTTGAGTAAAAAAAAGAAAAAGACTAATGAATAGAATACCGAGACCCGGTTTCGAGTAAACTTATTTTACAAAACTCGTTTCTTTAATTTCTCAGATATTTACATTTTAAATCCTAAACTTTATTTATTTACTTTATTTGTCATGTATTTTATTTTAAACCCTTCCAAGACTACCTACTAACACAAGACCCGTTTAATATAGGTCTTGCTCGTTAAACCGATCTCTCCGATTATTCACGACACTATCTTTCAAGTTACTTGTTAATGTGAGTACTTTTTCATCCCCCGTTTTCCATCTTTCGTTTTGGGGGTGGCATTGCATACTTATTCAAATTCAAATGATTTATACTTGAGTCTTAAACCACAACACGTATTGTATATGTTTACTTAAATAAATGCTCGATTTGGTGTTATATGCTTTACATGATTATGTGCAAATTCTTGAATGATAAGGCGGGTAGCCTCATCAAAGTATGATCATACGTTAATTCCGAGTATATATGGTATCCCCATATAGAAAGGTGTCGTCAATGTATTCTTATTGACGATTTCATTATTGTCGTCAATGTATTCTTATTGACGGTTTTATTATCTAAATTGTTGCTATTATTTATTGTTTTCATATACTAGTTGTGGATTTCATACTATATACTTATTGTCCAAAACTATGAAAATTGCTCACCAACCTTCGTGTTGACAAACTCTATTTTATGCAATGTTACAGGTTTGATGTTAGCTTGATTGGATTACTTGAAGAAACTTATTATCTTGGCTTTAGGATATTAGAAAATAAAAGAACAAGTTATTTGTTTATTTATCTATTTGGCATTTTGTATGAACAATTGTTGTGTTATTTATGATGATATGGATTTAAATGAGTTGTTTAAATATTGTAACTTTATAGTGTCATTGTGCAATGAGCAATTATGTCGCGCCTCGACGTTTCTGCCTTCATTGATCGGGGTGTGACACTAAGAATACTCGGTAGTGTTTAATTAAGAATACTCAGTTGTGTTTAATGTTTATAGTATACAAAAAAATGTGCCTAGAATCACCAATCATATCAACACCCACGTACTTCTATTGAGCAATTCAAACATAATCACTCTTTATACGTTGTCACCATCTTTTACATTCCTCTTTAAAACATAACAAATTTTAATACGTATAATTACAAAAGCAACTATAGCAAAATGCTTAACGGTACATAATTTGGGGAAAAAAATTAAAAATTTGCAATTCAGTCAGTTTAAAATATTACATTAATCCAACCTTAAAAAAAATTATGAAGAGGAAATCTGTTTGTTCAACATATCTTCATATTTTTCATAATAATAACACAAATTTTTCATAATAATGCCGACTCGAGTTTGGGTTCCTAACAGTATGAGCCACACTAGCTTGGTTTGTAACCTTCAATCCAAGTTAGATGTTGAGATGTTAAACAACTTGTATTTAGTTCAAGTTAACTCGTTACTCACTGAGTTGATTCGTTTCTGTAAAGTTTTGGTGATTATGCACGCTTTTTATATGGGTCCCATAATAATATTAAAGTAATTAAGCTATGCATGTATCAAAAGTGTCATCAAACTAAAAATATACGACCATACAAGGGAAATCATGAATGCAATTATATTTCAACTTGTGGTACTAAGTAGCAAACTAAGCTGAGCCAAATCATCTTTGGTTGTCAACAGCTAAGAGGTATAGTGTTTCCTATACAATGGATAATTAAATCATATACCTTTTATCAATATCAATAGTTATACACACTTAGAGCATATCTCGTTAACTTTTAATAGTTTAATAATCAGTAAGAAGTCACTTAATTTTAAAAACCATGAATACTTATTTTGGATATACCAAATCAGGTTTAGAAACATTATGTTAACAATCAAAGCCGGCTCAACCTTTTTGGGGGCCTAAAACGATGTATAAAAATGAGGTCTTGTTGTAAAAAGGTTATCTTGCTTTCACTCAATAAATCAAGTTGTTGTAATCATTTTTATGCAAATTCAGAAGTAATGTAATTCTTCACACTTTGTCAGACCTAATTCAGTGTAAACACCACTTAAATCACACACACCATTCCAAATCCCAAATTATAGATGTATAATTATTAATTTTGTTCTGAAAATTGAGGGCCTTAGGAAGTGAAGACTTAAAGCCCTAGCTTCATTTCGTTGTTCCTAGAGATGGCCCTGTTAACAATGTATGATACCAACCCATTTCAAAATATCAGTTTTGTAAATGTAATATCATAACATATTAAACACTTCAAAAATAAACTGTTGTCACACATCAACCAGCCATACCAAAAACCTTAGGTGTTTGATTCAGGGCCTAAAAATGGGATTTAAAAAAAAATAATAATAAAAAATTCAGAACCTAAATTTATATATCAAGAAAAAATCATCAAGTCGTTGTAGTATAGTGGTAAGTATTCCCGCCTGTCACGCGGGTGACCCGGGTTCGATCCCCGGCAACGGCGTTATTTTTAATGTTGCGTTTGTGTAGTGAAATAAAAAACTAAACTTTTGGATGCCCTTTGTATCCGCATTATCATTTTTTATTTTGAACGACGCTTTTTATTACACACTGACTAGCAACACACTAGACGAACAAGAAAACTACACGAATAAAAGAGCATTTTACAAGCTTGCAATCGGCCAACCACTCTATCCAAGAAACTATACACTTAGGCGTCTCATTATAACAAACTCATTTTTTTTGGACTATATAAAAATTCTCATTAAACGACCCGATAAACCGTATAGACATAAGAAAGATGGAAAACTTGTCGCACTTGTAGAAAAATTCTTTGGGTCTGTCACTAGGTGTATTTAATGATATAATCTTTTGTTGAATAAATATAATATTATAACAAGTTTTTAAAAACTAAGCCAAAGGCAAGTGCAATCAGAAATAATTCAACCGGCTCTAATAATTAACGAGATCAAATCGACATTCATACGCGATTCTGTTCTTTACTAAACAAAATAACGAGAATGATGTCAATGCATTCGAGTACAATTCAAGAACAAGTTCTACTCAATGCTGTTTCTCTTGTACACCACCGTTGGCAGACTTAGCGGGGGCCACTTTTGCAGGCGTCGAACGGTCAGCTTGAGAAAACTGAATCAAAATTTGCATTAAAACAGTAACAATCCCCAATCCAACCGCAGTGAATGTTAAACCCTTCCATGAAGATAAAAGATTAGACCATTGCAAGAATTTGAAGGTCCCGAGTACAAGCAGGCATGCCCAAGTTACAACCACCTATTGCACAAATAATATTCATGTTATGTTTTATTTTGTTATATGTAATTAGACCATTACAAGTGCTCTTAGTTCTTACCACAAGAGATTTTATTGGTCGGCCGATATCAACGAGTTCTGAATCAGCAAACGAGTTTGTTATTTTATGTTTGTCTAATAAATCATCCTGAAGATAAGAACAATTAATGTAAATAAGCAAAACAAATAATATATAACAAATAGTTCATATATTAAAAGATGTACCTTGACGACAAAAATATCTTTACACCATTGTGCAATACCTTCTTCGGTTTCAGGTAGATCCTTCATTAAATGGCGCTTAACTCTGACATCAATCTGCACAAAAGAGGGAATAAGCCAAACGCTTATATATACGAATGAACTTAAGCACATGTAAACTAACGGACATAAATGAACGCAAAAGAACAACCATAAACAAACGCTCACGAATACAGATGAGCAAACAATTTTGTTCATGCTAGTTCGTTTGCTAAATAAACGAACTTCCTGCCGAACAGTTCACAAATGGTTCGCTGAATAGTCATATAAAAAACGATTTAAAAAAGTTGCCCGAAGTATACTTTTAGTACACATAAACTCCTATCTTTATATTATGAAGAAATTAAAAATCTACCCTGTACACTCGACCTATCTTCACCTTTTATTTTAAGTCTTAATCAGCTTTTATATTGTTGCATACTTTATTAAACAACTAACACATAATATTATTATATTTTTAACAAACTACATCATTAGAAAGATCTTCTCGGTACCATAAAGATGAACCCAATATAGAAACACTAGTGATGTTTAAATTAAACAAAATTCACAATGTAGTTTTCAATACACATTATTTCTGTTTGAAAAAAAAAAGGTTGAATCAACACTATGTCAATAACACATAATGATGTCACTAATATGTAACTTAAATAACAATATTTGTCTCCATGCTAATATGTGGTACTTCTCAACAATAACTAGTTGTAGTAATATAGCTTTTTTTCATTATATTAATCATATTAAAAAAATAATAAAAATGGTTGAATCTTACCGCATCAGACTGGCCTTGAAAGAGCCTAAGCATTGTTGGCGGGGTTGAATCTCTTGGGATTGCGACCGTCATATCAATAATTGCAGGAGCAAATGATCTCATCTCACTAACTGAAGTAACAAACCCCTAAAAAGAAACATTAACACATAATTAAGTGAATAAAAGAATAAAACCAACATCAATAAGACCACAAACTACTTGGTCATAAGAAATTGAAGTCATCTTGTTTACCATGAAATGAACATGCATGATATTTTTAGTGTTTCGAAATGAGTGGATGCGAGATAATGAAATTAACACTAATCACATCATAATCTTACCTTTGTTTAGGCGTGTAAATGAACCAAACACTCAGTAAACCGTTTGACAAGAAGTTTATTTATTTAATAAACGAATGGACATGAACAAAACTTTTGTTTCATTTAGTTAAATGAATGAACATTAGCACTTGTCTCGTTCGTTCATTGATGTTCGTAAACATTCGTTCATTTATGTTCGTTTGTTTAATAAACAAAGGGACATGAACATAACTTTTGGTTCGTTTAGTTAAATGAAGGAACATGAACGTCTCGTTCATTCATTTATGTTCACTAGTTTACATCTGTTTTGTGTCCTTTCCTTTATATATTTATTTAATTTTTTAGGCCCGTTACAATTTAGTCCAGTTTAATGAAACTAAAATATCTCTCATCACAATTTAGTCTAGTTTTCTTATTTTTATAGGCCCAGTAGATTGATTTTCACACTTTACTTTTAACTGATGTTTATTCGTTTATGTTCAATTTTATGAAATTAAAATATCATGCATTACAATTTAGTCTAGTTTTATTATTTTTATAGGCCCAGTAGATTGATTTATACGTTTTACTTTCAATTGGTGTCTGTTTGCTTATGTTCGTATACGTTAGTGTACCGTTCATTTATACCAACAAACGCACACGAACACAATCAATTTCTTAACGAGCGAACACAAACATGAAACTCCCATTCGTTTGTCGTTTGTGTTTGACTGTTTGTTCAGTTAAAGTCAAACAAACGAATACGAACATGCCCAGTTCGCGTTCGTTCATTGCATATGCAGGCCTACCTTTGTTCTTGGAATTAACACGTTTCTAGGAATTGGTAATCTGTTTGAAGATGCATATTCTTGAGCTGCTAAATGTTTTGCTTTTGTAAACCGAGTGCCTTCAACAAAACAGGCCAACCAAAACGGTTGAGGGTAGTCTTTTAAACGTTGAAGACCCGCCTGTAAAACATGGAGTGAAAGTGTGAAAAGACACACACTAAATAACCTAAGTTAAGTAAGTGTGATACTAATATTAGCACCTTTATGGTATTTTCATCTTTAGCCCACTTTCTCTCAAGAAATAGATACTCAGAAAACCACATTGACCAACCTATGACCTGCATGTATCCAATAATAATTATCTCTGTATATATAACACCATTCTTAAATTAGTATTTAGTTTATTGAAATACTCACAGGAAGAAACTTTGATGATTTCTTCATGACAGCCAATGTGCTACCAAGACAACCTGATCTCTGTTTCATAACAGTTAAAAGAATATCAGCAAAGAGTATAGTCTTTTCTGACATGACAATGAGAAAATGATCAAATAAATAAGGATTAAATTAAATATAAATTGTTCCAAAAGTTCAATATTTCAGGTATGTTTACCTGGTCTGTACTAATAAAATAAAGTCAGTTATTTAACTGTCAAGTTTCACTGAATAAATGAACCAAAAAGCAGTGTTCAAACTACGCCTGTAAACGAACCGAATGGACGCGCACAGGGGATATTCATGTTCGTTCGCTTAACTTTAACCAAACATACGATCGAACACAAAAAATTAAACAAACAGGGTTTTCTTGTCTGTGTTTGATTGTTTAAGAAATTAGAAACTGAATGTGTTTGTTTCTGTTTATGTTTGTGCATTAAAATTATAAATGAACGTAAAAGACCTACCATAATTGAACATACATGAAAGAGCATAACTGACGAATGAGCATTACCGAAAGAACATAAACAAATGTAACCAAACTAACTTGTAAGAACAAACATAAATGGACGTTCACACTCATAAATGAATGAATGAGGCATGTGTTCATGTTCATCTGTTTAACTAAATGATCAAACAATGTTGTTCATGTTCGTTCATTTATTAAATAAATGAATATAACTCCATGCATGATATTATCTTTGTTAGCATGTTCATCAAGTCAAATAGCCCTATTATATATGATATCTAAGTGTCTTATAAAGATAAGTATGATATATAAAAAAACTCCTGAATAAGTAACTACATATCCATAAGGAGTAATTTGGGTAATTACCTGAGCAAACACCCATCCAATGAGCCAATCAATGTCACTTTTATGATTAGCTATCACAAGCGCGTGTTCCTTACCTGAAAAGTAGGGTTAGTTATCACAAAATCTATTAATTAAAAGACCAAAGTAATATGTTAAAAAATCAGTATCTAACTAACCCATCATCTTTAGTGTTTCAGGATCTGTGTATAAGTTAACCTGCAGCAATATGACATCAAAATCTTAACAAGACTTCAAATAAATTTTATATATATTTTATAGAATAGCAGGTCTAAACAGTTCTTTTAACATGCACTGGTTTTAAATATTGAGATTACATAGTTAATCACTGATTCAAATTTCAAAGATGTGGAAAATGATTCTTTACTTCCTGAGGACAACACTTATATGAACAAAAAAACATTGGCATCACTAAAACGCATATTTAAGGTGATAACTTATAAAATGAATCCATATAGAAAACCACGGTTAAACATATATTTTTGGTAAAATATTAATAATGTAACTGCTACAAAAAAGTAAGCATGCAATCATGCATCTTATGAGAATATGGTAAAAAACAAGATATTAAACCTATATAACATTCTCAGATTGCTAACGTAAGGTGAAGTAAAATGTTTTTGATAATCATTCTGAGATTGCTAATTTCAAACCGATCATTCTCGTGGAACCAAATTACAATTTCACCATTAAAATCAGCTAATGAGTTGTTTAAATAAGTAAAACCCCAAACAACACACTTCCCCAATATTAATTTCATCTGCAGCAGATAGGGGTGCAAACGAGACAAGCATTATCGAGCTCGAGCTCGAGCCTTGTATATTTATAAATATTTACCATTTTGGACTTCTATGTATTAAATTTCACATTGCACTGCCGCCGAGCTTTGGCACGTTCAAGACTTTTCTCAACATATAAAAATAATAAATGTATATAAAAAATTTAATAAATAATAAAGGATCAGCGCTCAAGCTCGGCTCGTTTACACCCCTAGCTGCAGATAAAAACACTCATCAAACATATAAACCCCCAATCACCGAATCAATTTTTGAATCAAGTAGTTGATTTAGCTCCATATTTCTTAATAGCAGCATTCCTTTAAACAAAAATAGTAAAAACTCATTATAATTGAAATCAGTAAACATAACTGATCGGTAATTACTTCATATCCATCAACACATGCATAAACAAACTCATCAACAATCAAATAAAAAAAACTCAACAAAACCTCACAATAATGAAAATCAGCAACCATAACTGAACCCTAATGCACTTTATATTCATCAACATACGTACAAACAAACTCATCAACAATCAAATCAAAAAACCTCAACGAATTAGCAACAACTCACAATAATCAAAAACAGCAACCATAACTGAGCCCTAATTCACTTCACATCAATCCACAAGCACAAACTTCAATCAAATCAACCTCACCTGCTGTTCTTATAATAATAATAATAATAATAATAATAATAATAATAATAATAATAATAATAATAATAATAATAATAATAATAATTATTATTATTATTATTATTATTATTATAAAAATTAAAAATAAAAACTCGCCTTAATTTACTTCATATCCATCAACACATGTATAAATAATAAAAACTCATAATAATTAAAACCAGCAACAATAACTGAGCCCTAATCCACTTCAAATCACTCAACACACACATAATTACATAAACTTCAATCAAATCAACCTGACTTGCTGTTCTTAGAAATAATAATAATAATAATAACAACAACAACAACAACAACAACAACAATAATAATAATAATAACTCACCTTAACTTACTTCATATCCATCTAACACATGTATAAATCAATAAAAACTCACAACCACCACAACCAAGCCCTAATTCACTTCAAATCACTCAACGCACACACATAATCACACAAACTTATTAAAATCAACCTCACCTTAACTCCTGCCCACCAATCAACAATCCAGACGAGCTCCAGCCACAACAGCTCAGCCACAATCCGATTCATCCGTCTAAACAAGCTCTTCGAAATTGGCCGTACGATCACAAATATAATCGCCTGTAGGATACATAATTAGTTCAATAATTAATTAATTAATTGCATAGAGTGAGTTTAATTGTAGTGAATGAATTGATAATTAATCGGCTGTAGATAAATCGATTAGAAATGAGATAGATAATTAGTTAGTTAATTACATTAAGTGTAGTGAATGAATAGATATAGATATAGATATAGATATAGATATAGATATAGATATGAATATGACCTGAATGAGATTGACGATGAGACCGGAGATGAAGAAGAGAAGGCCGATGGGGAGGATGACTACTGCAGCTGCGATGGCCATGGCGGAGACTGCAGAGTAAAACGGTTAGACTCAAACGAAGATATTATTATTATGAGTTTGGATATATATTTATATCATGTTGTTGTGATAAAAGTTGGTGGGCCAAATGGAAAAAAAAATGAAAATGACTATAAGGATCAATAGTCATAAAAAAACACCTTAAAACTTTATAACTCAAATTTAATAAAAAAATAAAAAAAAATGAAAAAACATAAAAATATTTTCACTGTTTTTCTCGTTCTAAAAAAAACGGTAATATTGAAGGGGAAAATTCATTGTGTTTTTTTATTTATCATTATGTTTTGTGTTTATGTTCGTCATTGATTGTGTATTTTTATCTTGGCATTATGCCTTTTTTTCTTGATATTGTGTTATATTACTTAACATTGTGTTATATTTATTTTATGATATATTGTGTCTTTTTAACTGTGTCTTTTGTTTATTTTCGTCATTGCGTCTTTTTTCGGCATTGTGTCTTTGCGGTGTTTTTTTTCTACTTTTTCTTTTTTTAACGGGAATGACGTGGGAAACATTTTAGTCTTTTAAATTTTTTCGTTTTCAATTTATATTTTGATTTATGATTTTTTTTTATTATTTTTTGAGATTTTTTAGTTGTTTTTTGTGTGGTCACAAATTCTTCTCACACATCTCATTTTTGTATTATTTGTATTTTAATTTTTCCCAAAAAGTTGTTATAGTATTGTTTTTTGTTCACTTTTAAATGTGTGTATTTTCATATTTTTGTTACTAAATATAAGAAAAAGTTTTCTTTTCTTCTTCTTTCTTTTGTTTATCGAAAGGGCTGGACACATGGAATTACTTTGACATATATATCACTATTTCGTTCGAAGAACAGAACATGGTCCATACATTGGCTGAGTGAAGAATGAAACCTTCTTTATAAGGTGATGGATACTTTTCCTATCATAACGCGTTTTAAATCCGTGAGACGATAATATTCGTTCTAACAAAGTAGGCAATATCATGGTGCGGCTATAGTGGGTTGTTACAAGGATACCATTGGATCAATTGACCTTACATACTTAGTTGATTATTTGTTTATGCGGATTTCTATACAATCAAAGGCGTGAAATCACTTTAATTGTCGTTTGCTAACTTAATTATAATCAAATAGACACAAAACATATGAAATGAATAGCAAAAACATAATATTTTTGTAATTTTCATTTTTGTTGTAAAGGGCGGTCCACAAAAGTTACTTTGCATGTCCGACTGTCCTTCTAAACATTTGTCCGATTCTTATCTCAATCAAGGTGTTATAACTTGTTTAAAAATCACATAAATAGAAGTTAAGATCACTTATAGTTATCTTATAGCGAAATTGCTTTTGGCAGTTAAAATAAAAGTTGAAAATATTTTTAATTGAATTGAGTTTTCAAAATAAATTGTGTTTGGATTAGGTGATATTGACTCGACACTAATTATTGTATGTTAGTTTATGTAAACCTAGCAATGAATGTTTATAGTGGTAATTACCAAACTAGCGCAAATTTAATACAAGACAAAATATTTAAATTCTAAATCCATTACATGTCGCGTAACACGTTTCATACGATCAAATACATGCACATCAAATAAAATAAATATTTTTTTGAAAGGACAATAAAATCACATAAATAGCTCAAACCCGAGTCCTTTGATTTATATAAAAGAAACTACATTTGTTTTGGCGTTATTGTTCCTTCCTGATAGGCTGGTAGTTGGGATTTTTGTTGTATGCCGAGCATATATTTATAAATATTTATATTTGAATACAAAAAACTAAAACATATTGGGTAAATTTGTATAATAAAATAAAAATTAATATTACAGTATAGGTGTTATAAAAGTTTTGGGAGTAAATAAAAGAAGATATGTAAAAAGAATCATAATAAGTTATTACTATCCTTTTATTAATGACAACACTTTTTTAACATAAAACATGTCTTTAAAATAACAAACAATTAAATAATATACGTTTTTTTTTTGAAAAATGACAGACTTATGAGTAAAATTTACCTTCTAAAAATGCAATTCTTAACATTAATATTTTTGGCAACATTAAGTTCATAATAAAATATTTCCTTAAACATATAAACTTTAATTAATTTTTTTTAATTAATGGCAAAAAACTAAATTCCTGTTTAATATATAGTCAAATAACGAGTGCCGGTCATCTACTTTAAACTAACGTACTTTTGTTTTATTAACTGTTGCCATTTTTGAATTTTCTCATTTTCAATCCTAATAAGATATTGCTTTTTTAGGCATAAATATAAATTATCTATTCTTAAAATAAAATAACTTTATTTGTAATATTTCTAATCGCTATGTACCACTTGATGTAGACACTGAAATGATCATATATCTTTTTTTTTCTGTAAACTTCGTTTTTTTTTCCTTTAAATTACGTCGGGGAGAAGAAATTGGGTTCTTAGTCCGTACTTCAACTTGCCACACAACTCACCATATTGAAAAAAACAAAAATTAAGAAAATAAAAATTATAGCATATGTGTTTTGGTATATAATTTTGGATAAACGAGCATGCGTTTTCTGGTAATTTGGTCGGATATCATCTAACCAAATAATATAATTTCTTAAAAAGAGTATTCTATGGCAATTTGTTCGGATATGCTAAAAACAAACTCAACATATTGGGAAAAAAGATTAAGAATAAAAAATAATAGAGTATATGTTTTTGTATATAGTTTGGATAATCGGGTATGCCTATTTTTTTATTTTATTTATTTATTATTTTTTTGTAATTTGGTCGGATATCATGCAACCGAATATATAATCTCTTAAAAAGAGTATTTTTATGTTGAATTCTTGTCTTGTGAAATGACTGAAATCCATCTTAGTGTATCAAAAACTCTCTATATGTAAATAGAAAAACCTCATCTCTCATATACATGTCTTCTACCTAGAAAGTTTTAAAGATCTTTCCCTAAATCACTATTATCTTTCGACACAAATGAGTTCGGTCAACAATCTATTTCGTACTTTACAATTTGCAAAAGTACGATGAAGAAACCAACACGGTCTTTTTTATTATAAACCCTTACGGTTCCACTTGACCGTTGGTTCCCGTATGTGTCAAACCATCCCGTGAAATCGTTATTCATGAAGGAGGCTTTAGCGCTTGGGTGTGGAAGAACTAAAGTGAAGGAACATGATGAAAAAGAAAATGGGGGTAAATAGATGAAATCAATGCAACTGAAATACCTAATTTTAGTTGAGTGAAGACAAAAAGACTAAATTACCCTCACATAAGGTGACTTAACGTCCAAAGTAGACATTCGTCTATCACAGTGATCAGAAGGGTGACAAATGAGTAAAAAGTTGAATTTAAGAAGTTTGGATAAAATGTGGATATGTTATCGTTGGTATCTTTAAATGGATCTTAATGTCGGTTTACTTGAGTAAGAACCATGTGTCGTGTTTGAAAAATCGACCAATTCACGTGTGTTGTTGGTGTATTAAGTAGAGGTGAATCGAAATTGGTTAGGATCAATTTGATGAAGATATTTGTTGTGCATCTTGCCATCTTGGTAGAGCAACAATTGTGAATCTTTATGATGTCATGTTTTTGAAGATGGCTGGTCCCAAGCGTACATATATAGGAGATTCTTTGAATGTTTGGCTCGTTTAATTACACAGGGCTCGAGCTTGAGGCTCGTTTCAAACTCTATTTTCAAAGCTCAAGCTTGGCTCGTTTAACTTACACAGAGCTCGAGCTCGGCTAGTTTCGAGCTCTATTTTCAAAGCTCAAGCTCGGCTCGAGCTCGGCTCATTTACTATTTATCAATTATTTTTATACAATTATAACTATTTTATATTTTTTTTCTATTATAATTTTATGCATAAAATAATATATATTATTAGTTACTTTTATTTATTTTTTCATAACATTATATATATTAATTATTAATTAATAATTATTAAATATATATTTTAAAAAATTATATATATGTCAGGCTCGTTTAGGCTCGCGAGCTGGCTCGATCTCGATAAGTGAAGCTTAGGCTCGAGCTCGTTTATTAAGCGAGCTCACTTTCAGGCTCGAGCTCGGTCTCGTGCTCGATTAAACTCAGATCGATCGAGCTTTTTAACAAGTCGATCTCGAATAGCTCACGAGCAGCTCGACTCGTTTGCACCCCTAATCATATACAAGTCTTTTATAAAGGCCCACCTTTTACACACTTAACATCAGTTAGGCTTCAGCCTTCTCTTATTCAAAGTTCAAACTTCAAATATTGTGGTAACTTCATTACGGATCATATGCACCACTTAATTGAAATATTTTGAGTACATGGATCAATCCTACAGCCACTAATTTGTACATGGTTGTCTTTGAAGTCTCTCAGTTAGTTAATGATAGGATTGTTATATTCGATCTTAGAATGTGCTCTTTGAATCTTTGAATGTTGCAAGTATTCTGATATTGGACCCAACATATCTCACCAACAAAATGGACGTATTTACGTCTTCCACTAATAAGAATAAGTGAAAGTGAATACCCGCAACTTATACCCAATCACATGCTTAACATTAAATGAGCTATTGAATAAAAGGCAGCGGTGGCCTTCATCAAGTTCTGTTCACATGCTTGTTTCAAACAAGAAACAAATAGCATAAAACATAATGTCATTATTCTTCCCAAAATGATAGAATAGTTTCACACATTTATTCACTTCAACGGCCCCGATGCCAATATATTCCTAGAACGATACAATACTTTCTCTAAAATGGTTCGTTTTGACCAAAACCGACTTGATACTCAATAAATATGACTCACTTCGGCCTGAGCCTTTTATGACTCATTTTGGCTTGAACCTATCATGACCCAACCCACAAGTTCTACCACACATAATGATAATCATGCATTAATGTTTAAACTTTTCAATAATCCATGGTGAGCAAGTTAACTTGAACTTGAAAGTGTTCATAGGTTCTTCGAATAGAAAAAAACGGCTAATGTAATCATAAGTGATACTGTGATAATGAAAGGTTGGGCGTCTCCATTATCTAATTCCTGTGATCTATTAACGAGTTTGTAGATTAACCTTGAGGAGTTTAGTGTTTCATATTCACAATAAGATGTTTACAATACATTTAGTAGACGCATAGCGCACTGATGAAGTATTAGTAATACATAGTTGGCCATATATTGGTCAGCTTACGTTTATCTACACAGTCGGTTTAAACTTAGTAGCACACCAACTTTGGTGAAGCCTGACTACTTGGTTGTATACTTGTATTTGAAATTTGCAGTCCTCGTCAATTAACTTTATTCTCATTATAAACAGCTAAGCAGTTAATACGGAAAAATATCAGATATCGGTCAAGGACCAATATCTGAGATATCGGTTATCGCAGTGAGATATCGGTAATTTTAATATCATGTAAAATTCATATATATAGCAATTTAACACTAATAATTCAGTATATAGTCTCCTACTATTAACAAATTAACCTTTTGCAATTTACAAAACACTAACAATCGTAGCAAGTAGGAATTGATTAAGACTTAAAACTATAAAATTGAACACTAAAAGTTGATAATTAAAACCTAAAACACTGATATCGGAATATTGGTGATATATCGGCCAAATATTAGTCTAATATCGGTCAAATATCAGTGAATATCGTTGATATTATCGGTACCGATAATCTGACTTATATATCGCCAAAGGACCGATAACCGATAAATCACTGATATATCGGCGACATGTGCAGTCGAACCATGACATCAACTGGGAACTCTCTAAATGTAATATTGTTGAGTTATGTTGGTTGGTTTGGGCATGTGGATAGTATTTAACTAACATCTTATCATTATTTAGAATCATCAAGGAATATTAAATTATATGCAAACATAATAAGAGGTGGAATTATAATGGTTAACTAGCTTTCATAAATCGTTACAAGATTTCACAAACATAATTCAGTTGGCATACATATACATATACATATACATATACATATACATATACATATACATATACATATACATATACATATACATATACATATACATATAAATTACGCTGAATTAACAAAGCCTAATCTTCTCTTTGCCTATCAGTTCCGTAATATACATCTTCACACAACAATTCACGAACTCGTATACAAATCAACAGCAATAACAGAAACATCGAATTCAATCGATTAATACAAAATCACGAAACGTGTGCGTTCGTATCGTATCGTTACCTGACGCGAGACTGAGATCTAATTCGATCGATTGACATAGAATCACGAAATTACGCTGAATTGACAATAATATCAGAAACTAATTAGATCTAATTGGATCGATTGATACAGAATAACCGAATGTGTGTGTGTACGTATAGGTGTTACCTGACGTGAGATTGAGATCGGATGACCGGTGAGAAGATCCGTGTGAAGGCGAGGCGTAAGCGGACGGTGTAGAGAGTGAGGTGGTTGAGGAGGTGCTGGAAGGATCCGACGAAGAGGCTCAGGCTTCTGATTGGTGGTACGTAGAGAGTTAACGGCACCGCCGAGAAGGCGACGATGAAGAATAATTGGAGCATTTGTTATTATTGTTGGTTGAGAGTGAGTTGTTCCAGGTGGGGAGATTCAAAGCAAGAGATAGTGAGATTAATATTTGTCTGGTGATGGGGTTCTTCAACACTGGATATTATTTTTTAGATTCATTGTTCATCGCCGCGTGGACGGCCACGATCACTTCTATGTGAATAAAAAAAATATACTTTTTTTAAAAAATTCCTAAAATGGTTCGATAGATTTTATTTTTCTCTCAAATTTAATAATTTCAAAAATGTCCCTCTCTAACTCATATTTGACCATGTGTTAGGAAATTTAACACGTCTTTGACGACACGACGTGTGTCGTCAAAGACGTGTTAAATTTCCTAACACATGATTAAAGAAGAGTTAGACCTCAAAACACGTAGTTAAAGATATGTAGGCAACAAGCGCATGGTCAAAGATATGTTAGCTTTTTGTTAGTTTTTTTTATATTATATTTTTTATAACTATTTTACTTATATTTGTTTTTCTTTTATAGCTTCTAATATATAAAGTTTTATATTATTTCGAATATACCGACAAAACATGCTTACTTTTATCTACAGACTAACATAAACTTACTCAAACTCGAGTCGTGTCAAATCAATATCGAAATGTTCAATAAAATTTGATCCTACTCGGTTTTAAATAAAATTTATGTCAACATGTAGATAAAAGTGAACATTTCTCGTCGGTATATTCGAAATAATATAAAATTTTATATATTAAAAGTTATAAAAGAAAAACAAATATAAGTAAAACTAGTAATATAATATTAAAAATAACAAACAAAATGCTAACATATCTATGACTATGTGTTTGATGCTAACACGTCGTTAACTACGTGCTTGGATGCCTAACTCATCTTTAACCATGTGTTAGGAAATCTAATGCATCTTTGACGACGTGTTATGATAACATGTAGTCAAAGATGAGTTAGAGGGATCATTTTTGGAATTATTAAGTTTGAGGGATAAAAATAGAATCTATTTCGAAAATAGGGCCATTTAGGGAATTTTCCCTATTCTTTTTGTTAACTACGGAGCTCTTAAGCGTCAAGTAATCTGCAGTTCGACGGAAAATTGACACGCCTGAAGACTCACTGAGGGTAAAATCGAACGCCCAAAAGATCGAATTGGAGATCACAAAGATCCTGGTCTTTTTTCATTGAGTCATCCATGTCCACCTAAAGTGCTATTTGTGTGGATTGAACATGGGTTTTATTGAGAAACCCAGACTTCCTACCGGCTACTCGCTACACCACATCGAACTGGAGATCACAAAAATACCAGTTTTCCTTCATTGAGCCGTCATCATGTGCTTGTTTGTGTCGATTTTAAAAATGTATGATTATTTTGACTTTTATTATTTTTATTTGTTTAGTTTGACTACTCGGTAAGTCATGTGGGTTGTATAAGGTTACATGGTCCGGAAAGTCATGTGGGTTATTATTTTTAAAAATGTATGTTATTTGTAAAAGATGTTATACAACTTCGTATAAACTAGAATAGGATTTTATACGGTTGTTATATGTAAGGTGGTCTGCAAAAGTTATGCAACCCGTAAAACTTTACTGAAATCAAGTGTGATAATGGTGAGTTGTTTTACGAGTTATGCGGTCCATATAGCCAAATGCACACCTGTAATAAATTGATGGTGTATATAAAGTAGCACCATTTCAAAATTAAATTGTGTATTTGCTATTGCATGTTTAGTGCCAATATCGTCCTTTCCATCATTAAAGCTTGTTTATCAGGTTTTTTTTCATCTAATATATACGATTTATGAATGCAACATTTTTAATATAAAACAATTTGAAGACTTGACTTTGATGTGTTTGAAGTTTTGAAATGATAAACAGAAACTATAACCCAAATTTACATGCAAACGGATAAAAAAATGTTACCTTAACCGCATAAATATGCTGTCAGCATGTCTATATTTACATCTAAAAACCCAACAAATAATGCAAACTTTGAAAAAGAAATCTAGGTAGAAGTCATACATGCAAGTAATTGCAAGCACAATTGTCTAACACTTGGTGAAGAATCCGACTGAGATATACTTAAAAGTAGAGTTTTCGCTTCCAATAATCCTTCTGAAACGCTTTGCACAATCGCTTCCTCGCTTGCCATTAACGATGCTAGTAACTTGGCACCGCCCATCCTTTCCTGATAAACAATCATGTTGTTCTTTTAGCTGTTGTTTGGGCATGGGTTCAGATTAATTAAGGAGGTGTTTGTGATCGTTTATTCCGAACAGTGTATTTCAAATATCATTTGATGACTACGATCATTTTGGAGTGTCTGGATACACTGTTATTCTAAATTTCTGAATATTTCGAGTCAAAATAAACAGATTTTTGATAATCAGGTAGGTAGCTTTTCTAAGATGACAGATTATTTGGATAAATGTGAAATTACGAAACAATCCCTAGATCAGGTAAACAGTTTTGTCTAAGATGGCTGATAAAATATAAAAATGTGAAATTACCTAACTATCCCTGGATCAGGTAACCAGTTTTTTCTATGCTGGCTGATCATTAAGATAAGCGTGAATTATCCCTAGATCAGGTAATCAGTGTTCTGAGATAACTGATTATTTAGACAAATGTGAAATTACCCAACTATCCCTAGATTAGGCAAGCAGTTTTCCTCATTTGGCTGATGATTTAGATGAACGTGTAATTACGCAACTACGCCTAGATCAGGTTAGCAGTTTTCCTAAGATGGCTGATAATTTAGTTAAACTTAAATTATTAACAATCCCAAGATCAGGTAAGCAGTTTTCCAAGACGACTGATTATTTAAATAAATGTGAATTATCTTACTATCCCTAGATCAAGCACGCGCTTTTTTCTAAGATGGCTGATAACTTAGATAAATCTGAAATTATCTAACTACCGCTAGGTTTAAACGGGATATCACAATGTACCTAATCTCCAAAATATTCCTGTTTTGACAACCTTAAAGCTGAGTCAACTTTTTTTCTTTCGTCTTTTAGCTTTTATCTTGTGAAATTTGACGCTTAAAAGTCAAACACGGACTATTTCCTAAACAAAAGTAGTAAATAAAAATGTTAAGGAAACTTACTATTTCGGCCCACGCTTTAGAGCCTCCAATGAGACCTTGAGAAGGTCAGAAGAGTATGGAAGAATGACAGACTTCAAATGGTACACAATAGAGAAAAGAACTTGAATACACGCAGCCCTAATATCGGGTTCCTTCACATTCTGTTAAATAATTTTGTTCAAAAATTTACATCATTTAAAATAATACAAAGAGTTACATACTTTCTAAAGTTAGTTAAATTGAAAAGGAAAAGAGAGACTTACATTAATGGAATGAATTATATGTTGCATAATAAATGATTTTTTGCCAGAATCTAAAATCTTCTGGCAAGCGCTGATGAGTACATTGGCCATGCATAGACGAAATGAAAGTAACTGTTTTTCTGACATTTGATTAATAGGGTCCCAGCTTGAGGAAGTTAAATTGTTTTCATTGAAAGTCAACCGGTCAAGCACGTAAGCTTGAAATGTAAAAGTGCCATTGTTTCCTGATATCATAAGCAAAGCAGTAAATTAATAAACCTGAAAGATTAACAGAATACAGTAAAAATTAAGATACAAACCAGTTTGAATGATGTTTTTCCCTTAATTTTTGACAGTTTTGGAGCTTGAAACTCGGTACACACAGCTATTGCAAGACAATCAATACATCCATGTTGAGCTTTTGAAACTGAGATAAATAAATGTTAATTAAATTAGGCATAAAGGTAAACATTTTCGCATTTAACAAACTTTAGAATATACTTACTTTCATCTCCATCTATGGAGGGCCATAACAGAACAGTTTCAATTGATTCTCTGACTCGGTTCATGCCTGGATGACCAACAGACTCCACGCCTCTAACCTGAACAACTCATAAAAAATAACTGTACATTAACTGCAGAATCATAAATCTTTAACCTGAAATATAAACTGAAATAAATATTATTTTACCACTAAAGATGTGCAAATTGCAAAAAGACAAGCTTTTATCTTCAATATATCGCGATCATTTGTAGCACGTTCCAATTCAGATGAAACAGCGGGAAAGAAAACCTGCAAAACATATTACTCTTTTACTAAAACTGGATTTGATTTAATAATAAATTAGTGGCTAGATGGGTGTGTTGATAATGGGTCAAAATGGGTGCAGGTCAAATGGTGTCAGTTTTGAAGTATAGTTGAAAAGGGCTGGGGCGCAAACACTTTTTTGTCCTTTTTTTAGTTTTATATATTTTTGTACAAATTATTAATATGCTAATTATGATCAAAAATTAACATTCATAAAGAAAAGAGTAAATTACACGGATAAGGGCCAATCTACAAATTTCATCACTGAACTTTAAAATTTGCAAATTTAGTCCCTACCTGCCTTTTTCCTTTCACAAACGTTCCTGGGTCTACTAAGATTACTATTTCGCTTTGAGCCTTTGACTCTTTCAAAACTTATAGTTTAACACCTAGGTCAGGTAAAGGGGTGAAAGTGATACTTTTGAAAAGGAGGAAATAGTAATCTTACCTGACCCACAGAAATAGTTATACTCAAAATAAAAGTAATATTTATTAAAACAATTTACTCTGGGAGACTTTCTATGCATTCGACCCGTTTGTCGGTTTCTTCTGATTTGACCATTTAATACAACACACAAACTGACCCGACACGTTCATAAGTAAACGGGTCAATATTGCCATCTCTAAATAAACTATAAGATGATAAATTTGAAATATACGTTGGGATGAAGGCGTCCACAGAGCTCAGCTGAAAGTTTTCTAACATCTTCAAATTCAAGCTTGTTAAACGTCCTAAGAAAATTAATGGAAACAATCAGATCAAAGATTCTCATTTAACGTTTCAAAGAAAGATAAAAGTTTTGCTTGAAGAAGAAAACCTTTTGAGAAGAAGTGATGCAATACACCTCGTGTCTCTGGCATCGAGTATATTATCTGAAAATGAACTCATTAAGGTAGAGCATTTGAGGGGCACAATAGTAGACAATAGAGAAAACTGCTTGAAAAAGCTCCATATTCTAGCAACAAACTTTAAATTAGACATAAAATAAGAACCAACTAAAATTTATCATCAATTTTAACCAAACTCATGTTATTTATTTTATTTCTAAATTGTTAGACACATGCCAGCCACCACATTAAATGACATGCAAAAAATGCTTATGTAAGGATTTATTACAACATTGATAATTGATCTTTTCTAAAACTATTTTTAAATTAGTATTGAATTTCATAAGAGACAATAAAATGTAAGTCGACAATAAAATGGAACAAGGCTGCTAAAATAGTTAATAAAATGTAAGTCGATTTATTTGTTGTGACTAATTTAAAGGTTGCTGCTATTTTTTTTTAAATTTCATGCAGCTTTTCCTAGTTATAAGAATAGCATGCTTACCATTTTGACTGGAAAGATCACCATAAACAAGATAAGACTTTTGGTCATTAAAAACTTTTAACAGAAGAAGCCTTATAAGAAGTAGTGGACAAAGTCGATTAAAGAGAGAAAGCTGCAACTTTATATCATTTTCGGTACGCGATATATCCAGTTCACCCATGACGGTTTCATCAAATCTGTAATTAAAGTATAATTGACCAAATAACATCGTATGAACACTTACATAACTGAGAATGATTTAACAATCAGCTGAATAATAAACAAATACAATTTATGATGAACAAACATGAATACTTACTCTGTTTGTGATTCTGTATGTACCAGAATTTGTTGGAAGACTATATCCGCTTCTGCTCCTAGATGATCACTTATGTAGCTTAGAAACTTGACCATTATCGGGTTAGATGACTCGGCAAACATCTTGTCTATCAGTGGACAAATCAATGGTTTCCAATTTTTAACCTGAAAGAAATCATAAATAGAAGAGCAACTGAGTGATTAGCATAGGAAAAAAGTTTATTAAACTTTTTAACACTCAAAAATACTAAAACAAATAATAAAAGCAGATAATAGAACCGTTTAAAGGATTTGAGTATTCAAACTTACAGATCTAGACCACTCTGGTATCAACTTGAAAACTTTATCCACATCCGCCTTTAACCCTGATCCACGGAGTAGATAATTAATCATACAAGAAATTAGGGCAGAAGTCGCCCAAGTTGTATGTTTAATGCAAGCATAAAACCTCCTAAATCATTTATTCATATTGATTGTTATTGAAATATCAAAAAATTGTAAGCATATTTGCCAAACTAATTACATATTAAAATTTTGAACAAAAAGTATTCCAACCCTCCAATTTTTCCACCTCTAAAAACAGTAACTAAATACCTTCCGGTCTATAGTTTTCTGCAGTCTTCTGAAGATCCAAATTTGCATCTCGATTACTGACAAAAAAAGAAATTATGATTTAAGAAAGAAAAACAATAAATTTTATTCAGAAATGTAATAATATTAACTGAAGTAGTAAAAAGATAAATGGAATTTTATACTAGTAATGTGCATATGTGTGTAATCATATATAGATGACTAGCTACATGTTATATATGATATATCATTGTGTGTCTAAGCATGAGTGTTGTAATAAATAAATAAAACTACACTGATGTTTTTTGGCATTTAAATTTCAAAAACATGTTACTCTTCTACAAGCAAGGTGAAAAAGAATACTAGTAAAAATGTTAATTGCTCCAAATAGATTACCTTAAACAATCTAGCAACATGGAAATGACGTCAGGTTTCTGGTTGTGATATGTGAGGACGCCAAGTAATGGACGCCAAGTAATGTAGTTGTAGCGGACGAAGATAATGTTGCGTCTGATGAATAAATTAGATTAACTAATGCAGGCAATACCAATGAAGGATCTACAAAAAAGGAACCATCAGTCAGATTTTGAATAACCATAAGCATCAAATTAACTGCAATACCTATAAACTGTAGGGCACACAATGTGAATGGAAAAAAATATCAACTTTTACACTTTTTTTCAGAATTAGCAACCAATTCTAAATAGGTGCAAAATAGAAACTAATATACAAATATATTATTGTTTTTTTGTAAACAAACTCAAATTAACTGCTTTCACCTGTATATTGCTTTGCTAATGTGAAACTAGCTGATGTCATGCCATCCACCACATCAGAAGCCACATAAGCAAAAGTGCTTGTGTGAAAAGAAATAACCAGGCATTTTTTACAAGTTTAAACGTTTGAAACAAAATATAGAGGTTTTTTTACAAGTATAATATGGCATCTTCTTAATAAATATATTTACAAGTCTCACATCAGCTGCCATGTCAGGAATCTTTTGAAAAATCTGCAAAAATGACCTGCTACCTCATGAGTCGTGACTATAATCGGAATAAAATGCGACTTGGTTGCTAATATCAGTAGAAAACTGATGATTTATTTCTATTTTATTGCGAAGACAAGGAAAAAAGTGTAAAGTTTGTTTCTATCTTATGCAATTTGCTCGAAGTAATAATGATAACAATTTATGGTTTTAGAATACTAACCAACAAGTGTTAGTAGTTTGTTTGCACGTGCATGAATCGTATCTTCTTCATCTTTGAGACTATCAAGTAAATGGCTTGCTATATCCTGCCTGCCAGGATTATTTCGTTTCAGAACATAAATCATTTAAAAGTGACAGCTGCCAATTACTAAAAGATAATAACGATGAATGAAATTATGCTTACCACACTGAAGGTGAAAGGATTGAGGGTAAATCTGATGAAATATTGATGACTTCTGATATAACATCTAAAGCATTCCTTCTTTGATTGATATTTTCACTAGCAAGACGCTTTAGAATTTGTTGAAGGCAATATTCATCCTCACTCCTGATATATACAAATATTTGCTGTTAACAAAAAGGGCAAATTTGACCCATTGACTTTTTAATGGGTCAATTTGGGTTGTGTTTATCTCGAACAGATAAAATATAAAACTTAGGCTAAGAGTGAAATTGGTCAAACGGGCTGAAAAGTAGCCCAAAGTCAATCAGTAATGCTTTACAACCTCCTAAATATCTTTCAACAAAAATTTAAAATATAGCCGTATTGGTAAACATAATTTTATAAAATGGACAAGAAAGTGTTTTGTGGATCAACCCAAACTGACTCAGCCCGCTAACAAAGGCCCCTTTCGATTAGAACCCATTCAAATGCTATCGTAATAATACATTATTTGTGATCACAGCTAATTATTTATAAAAAGCGGACAAGAAATTGTTTGTGGATCGACTCGACCCGGCCCGTTTAGACCAACGCTAAAAAATGCTCGTTACAATTCGAGCCCATTTAGGTCCAGTACCCAAACCCCAAATTTTCCATCTTTAACTAAGCGATTGGAAGTTGAAATACATACATTGAGCAGTATTCAGCAATTAATGTTACAACAGCTCTGGCTGTACCATCACGTTCATCCAAAAGATTTAATAATAAAGGTAACACGGATTTCATCTGTTTATTGTCTGTGAGATTGCACCCAGATTGAAGATGGTTTATGCCAAAAATGGTTGCTTTTAGAACTGAAACAGCACCATCGATGACATCATCATCAGCTGAACAAAGCTTCAGAACAATAAAAATATTAGTAACAGTACTGCGAATAGCAATACAAGAAGCAATTAAAACATATTATTTCAATATTAACTTTGAAATTTCAAATGGAATTCTGTTACCAATTAGCAAAATTGTGCGCTACATTGTTACTTGTTAGTTGTATAGATGTGTTTGGCAAACTACTGGAGGCTTGTTTTTCAGAAAGCAAAGCTTAAGCTCTCAAAAGCTTCTAAAAACTGTGTGCCATACATACCCTAATTGTCACATCTTATGCCAGAAGATGATGAGACAGTATTAAAGGAATTTGAGTAGCAAATTTCCAATGAACAAATATATATACCTTTTGCATAAATGGATCAAAAAGATGCACAATTAGCGTATCCATACAACAACCATACCCAGTAAACCCACTCATAGCAAAGCTATTGGTATGTATCCATTAAAAACTGTAAATAACTTTTGAATGTATTAAGTATAAAGGTAAATCTGCAAAGTAGAGAAAAATCATACATAACAAGTTTAATTACCTGTGATGCAACAACACGAGTCAAATTTGCTCTGTGTTCCATCATTGCAGTGTCAAATTGCTTTGAAGTAAAACGGCCCAATAAAAGTAATAAGCAATTCAAGAAGAAATTTATGGTTGATATACCACTGTCATTATCATCAATGTGATCTTTCGTGTAGTTCCCTGCATAATACTGCCAGTCCCATTTGTCAAAAAGAAAAATTAATTAGAACTTATATACATAAATTATTATCAAATGCCACATCAAATGCCAAGTGGCATACACATTTATACTCAAATGACAAATAAGATGTCCCGTCTGGAATTTCTTAAAAAAAAGTAACAACAAAGATTGACCTTACTCATTGCTACAATCAGTAAGTAAATGTAGCTTGGTACCTATAGTCAATAAACGTGATTTGATTTCTATTTTGTTCAGATTTAAAGTCGGCAACAAATCAGGAAAAAGTATTAATTTCGTTTCTCTTCTGTGCTGTTTACATAAAAGACTGTTTGGTCAATTTATCTATTAGTTCCTTCAATAATCAAAATTTCCAAACCACACAAACAACTGATTGTGCAATTATTCTAAATACATAATTTCAAACAACAAAAAGCATATCCTAACACTATCATATGTCTTGATACCACATTATCAGTTTCAAAGCATGAATACGAACACCCTTCGAAACTTATATCTAGAAGCATACTCAGTTATATCTAACCTCAATACCAGCCAAATACTGGTCCAGTAATTCTTTGTAACGACTAGAAATTTGGTGATCCTCCAGATGCAGAAGGATGCCATAGTGTTTCCAACAAGATGATAGAAGCAGCATGCCAGTTTTTACCATATGTTGCCCTGTCTTCCAACAGATGATCAAGATAGCAGATGCAAAAAAGTTCATAAAGTTAACAAAAACAGACAAAGGCAGTACCTGCCTGATCTTGAGAATCAGGATACTGCTTTTTTATCTCCCGCAACCATTTCAAAACTCTTTCCAATCCTTTTGCATGCAAAGAACGACTTTTCTTGCTCCACTAAAATACACAAAAAGAACAACCGTTACTTCAGATATTGAACAGTTCTCAAATCTTACAACTGAAGACCATAATGACTACTTCAAGAGTTAAAGGGTGTTTGGATACCCAACCTTGATCACAATAATCAGAACCAGATGATTAGTTGTAAAAAGACAAGCTGTATGAGATGGTGTTTACATGTGTTAGCTGTATGAGATGGTGTTTGAATGTGTTTTTGTTGCTTAGAATTGTAATAGTCAAATGATCAGTTGGTTTTAAATGTTTGAATGTCTTGAAAACTCACTATTCAACTAATAAGTAAAATATCAAAAAGACGTCCCTGAAAAAAGGGATAATTGGCTATTCCATTTCAACTTTAAATATTCAGTTTCGCTGGACCGGCATGAAATTGATTATGCAACCTAAATAATAAAACAGCAGAAGCAAAGCTTGTTTATCCAAACTTCAAAAAACTGGTTATTGCAACTAACATAATCAGTTCCAAATGTGAATGCAAGCACACCCCTACACAGTTCATAGTTCCCATGTTCTTAGCCATCCATAATCATTTAAGTAACCAACAGGTCTACAAAATGGAAGCACATGCTTCTTAACCCTCCATACCCATTTATTTCCTCATGTCCTAAATGTAATTCGAGCATAAAGTTGCAATGTTTTTTAAAGCATGAGAAAACTAAAACATCCAGCAAATCACTAACTGAGAAACAAAAACAAATAACTGATAACAAGTGAGAACATACAGCAAGGAGTCTTTGCACAAGCATAGTGAGATGATCTACAAGATTCCAAAGCAATAATCTCATTTCCATATCTTTTGTAATCTCAGAAGTTTGACTGATTGGCTTCCCTTTTTTTTGGCTACCAAGTTTTTGTTGACTAGATTTAGATAGTTTTTTTGTGTCTTTTGAAGCACTAGAAACCATTTCCTTTTTTGTCAACGCCACACTAAGAGCTATAATACAATCTGCTGCAGCCACTGACAGGCGTGTTGGTAACTCAAACCCACCCTGCAAAGTACTACAGAAAACATATATCAATAAATTAAAAAATAAATAAATTTTAGTTAAAAAGTAGGTAATATGAACGCCTGGCAAGATATGAATATGAATCACTGTGTATACCTCCCATTGTATGTTAGAGACAAAAGATGACCGCTACATTTACAAAGACTCTCCAAGAGTCCAGTGTACCTTTCCTTCAAACCTGCAATGAGAAACAAAACTATCATCTATCACTTGAATTCTTGAGTGGCATTTGGTTAATTGGCATGAACAACTATTAGAAGTAATGTTTTGTGACATTACCAGTTACTGAAAATCGACTCATGGTAACATCATACTCTATGAGACGGCGTGCAAGGACACACCAGCCCAAAGCAATATGATGGTCCTCTTTCCTTGGCAAAATGTCAGAAAACTTTCTCGCTAAAGCTTGAAAAAGAACTTCATCTTGAAAGAGCCAATTGAGAAGAATCATCTCCTGGTTCTTGTGTTTTGAATCCTTACTTCTTAATGACTGAACACCAAAGAACAATCTTAATATCCATTCAGTCAGATAAATGTTAGAAACTAGTAATTCAAATTTGATACAGAATTATACAACTCCAATCAACGTAGCCATAACAGTATAACTAACAAGAACAGACTAAATTTTATCAATTGTAACAATTATGGTTCGATTGAATTAGGTTTTATGATACGAAACCAGTTATTCAGCAAAAATAGGAGTAGTGAAGCAGTTTAATTACTGTTAATTAGGATTAGTATTTATAATATGTTCTGCATTTATTTTTAGGGATCGATGTTTCTGTTATTAAATTAGGGTTTGTTAACCTTGTAAACTGGAGATCACCCATCTCGAATCGGGTCACTATCCATTTCAATTTCAGTAATCAAGTTCTTAATTTCGGTTCCTATCATTTGGTTCCATTACCGGGAAATCGAATGAATCATACAACCCAGAATCTAGCAGATCAATTAGCAACCATTGCAGCACAATTAGACGCCATTCTTTCATCTCTGAGGGACGATGTTGAAGAAATCAAAGTTCGGGGAGAGGAGATGATTGTAACAGTGAAGAATCAAACCGTAATCTGAAGAATACGGTGGCGGAGAAACCGCATGGGTCCGAGCATGGCCATCTTCACGTACCACCTCTAGGTATGGCCAATGAAGAAACCCTTGATGACAGCCCTATTGTTGACGAAGATCGATCTGGACATGTTTTGGATGTTCTATTGAAGATCGAAGATCAGTCTAAGCATGCGTTGGGTGGTCAATTGAAGAACATAGATGGTATTAGTGGAGATGTTCAATTGAAGGCGGGAGAGTTAGATCGACGTAACCGCTCATGGGAATTTTCAAATCAGAACCTTTTGGGTAATCAATGCTGCAGGGTACAGGAAGCGGTTCAACCTGCAATGGAATGGCTAATAGCTTGGTACAATAATTATCAGATTTGTTGACTTGAGGACAAGTCGATTTTCAGGGTCGGAAGTATTGATACGAAACCAGTTATTCAGCAAAAATAGGAGTAGTGGAGCAGTTTAATTACTGTTAATTAGGATTAGTATTTATAATATGTTCTGCATTTATTTTTAGGGATCGATGTTTATGTTATTAAATTAGGGTTTGTTAACCTTGTAAACTGGAGATCACCCATCTCGAATCGGGTAACTATCCATTTCAATTTCAGTAATCAAATTCTTAATTTCGGTTCCTATCATTTTACTTCAAAACTTCAAGAATTGGAACAATTATACATACGTGTTCAATCATAGGAATCAGGATTTCATCAAGAGACTCTTCCTTCTCAGTTCCATCCCTAACATACTTGTGAAGAATCCGTAGCGAGTTCTCTAATGATACTAAAACATACAGTAAATATATACAAAACAGTCAGAACTTCATCACTGCATGCAGTTAACAGTAATCTCAAATAACTAACAAATTTAGGTTAAATTCATGAAACCTGACAGATTCAATAGATGAAAAAAGAGGATTATCATCCAATAAGCATGGAAATGGTAATGATTAACAAACTTAGGTTAAATTCATGAAACAGCACAGATTTAATTGAAGAACAAGGAGATTATCATCCATTAAGCAAGAACACGACAATAACTAACAAACTTAGGTTAAAATCATAAAACCACACAATTATCATCCAATAAGCATGAAAAAGACGCACAAATTTAATTGAAGAAACAAGGAAATTATTAGGGTTGTAAACTAAGCGAACTTTTCTTGAATGGTTTGGCCGAAAGTTTGTCTATCTTCGTTCGTTTAAGTCCGTTTATGTTCATTTATGAACGTTAATGTTTGTTTATGTATATGCATCAAAGGTTTTCAATACTATAATGACTTTTCTAATCTTATCATATAGACTTAAGCAAAATTATTAACTATAAAACAAAAATATTGTTGGGTTCGTAGGCCTTGTTGGCCCGGTTTATTATATGAAGTCAAAAGAGGAGACGGGTGTGGGCGGTCGGGCCCAAGCCCGGCCCGGTTTAGATTTCTTGCATAATAATTTACTAACCCTAGTTCAGTCTCTATATAAACAACATTATGTACTTGTAATATTGGTCACTCAATAAAGATATACCTAGTTGCCACCCGTGGACGTAGGTCAGTTTAGACCGAACCACGTTAAATCCTCGTGTTCGTTTACTGCTTTCGTGTGTGTGTTCAGTTTCGTGTGTGCGTTTAATCCGAACAAGTGGCATCAGAGCCTGGTTCTCGATTATACACACAGTTCCGCCGCCGCCGCTGCTACAGTACCGCCGCCGCCGCTACAGTACCCGCGCGCTGCTACAGTACCGCCGCCGCTCCGCCGCCGCCGCTACAGTGCCGCCGCCGCTACAGTGCCGCGCCGCTGCTACAGTACCGCCGCCGCTGATTAGGGTTCCGCAGCTGTTGGTTCGTTTTTTCTGATCAGTTTCGGTTTAGCAAAGTACGAGCTAAGAACAGTTGAATCGATTCCTATTTTCATTGAAGAACAGTTTTAAGTCAGAAGAAGCGTTAAAGAAACGGAGAACCAGTGCCAACCGCGTTTGTCAGGTTTATCGTTTCAGTTTAAAGTTTCGGTTTCTGATTTACAGTTCGTTATTCCGCTGCACGTATAAATAGGTTGATTTTTTAACAAAGTTTAGTAGAACAATCGTTAAGTTCAGGCTCGTGTTGCTGTGTCTGTCTCTGTTTTAACCAGTTTTTCGTTTTAGTCATTGCCATGGCAGAAGACGGAAAGGTTTCGATACAGAAGTTTGACGGACAGAAGTTCGGTTGGTGGAAGATGCAGATTGAGGCACTACTTTGTCAGAAAGACTTGGATGTAGTGCTTGAGGATGAAAAACCAGAAAAGTTGTCAGAAGCAGATTGGAAGAAGTTAGACAAGAAAGCTAGGGCTTGTATTACATTGTCGTTGTCGGAAGATGTGGCGTTTAACGTCATGAAAGAAACCACAGCCCGTGGTATGATGGACGCACTATCCAACATGTATGAGAAGCCTTCGGCAGCGAATAAGGTCTATCTTATCCGAGAGCTAGTGACAACAAGAATGAAAGAGGGTGGGTCAGTTACAACTCATATCAATAATCTTAATTCGATCTTGTCCCGCTTAGTGTCAGTTGACATTAAGTTTGATGATGAAGTTCAAGGCCTCTTGTTATTATCCTCTTTGCCCGACAGTTGGTCGCAAACAGTGACTGCAGTTTGTAGTTCGTCTACAAATATTACTTTCGATGGGATTCGAGATCTGATTCTGGGAGAAGATTCAAGACGCAGAAGTTCAGGTGAATCATCAGGCAATATGCTAGTCACAGAAGGTAGAGGCAGGAGAAAACAGCGAGGCAGTGGGAGCAGGAAGAGGAGTCAGTCTAAGACTCGTAAGGATATTGAATGTTGAGGTTGTAAAGAGAAAGGACACTTCAGGAATCAGTGTCCGAATGGTAAGAAAGAGGTGAACGTTACAGAAGACGACACAGATGACGGGGTCAGTAGTGATGAGGCTTTGGTTTGTAGTGTTGAGAGTAGCGTTGATGCTTGGGTGATGGATTCTGGTGCATCGTTTCATGCCACTCACTGTAGTGAAACGATGAAGAATCTTAAATTTGGGGATTTTGGAAAGGTTCGACTAGCGAATGATGATATTTTAGAGGTTACGGGTATGGGAGACGTTGATTTGATAACTTCAGCCGGTACTTCTTGGACTTTGAAAGACGTGAGGGTTATTCCAAGTTTGAAGAAACGTTTGATTTCAGTTGGGCAGTTGGATGACCAGGGGCACGATGTTAAGTTCGGGAATGGGCAGTGGAAAGTAGTCAAAGGGAATCTCGTGGTTGCTCGTGGCAAGAAAATGGGTTCGTTGTATATGGTCGATATGTCATCGAAAGGAGTGGATCCAGTTTTGGTGAAAGACAAAATCCGGTTCACAGAATCTCGTGGGCAGAAGAAGGTTCGTTTTGCAAGTAACAAACCCAGAGCCAAAGTGAAGATTCAGGATGAACGAGCTAGGAAGGTTAAATCAGTTGGGGGACATCGTGACAGTGGGAGCACAGGTCGTGTTTCAGTTACAGTTCCAGGTCGACAGTGGATTAAGAAAACCAGTATTCCAGCTGTAAAAGTCTCTCCAATGAATTACTTGCTGAATATGGAGAGTGTTTGTTCTCAGGTTATCTCAGGATCCGGTAGTTCGTTACAGTGGGAGCCGGTAGGGACAGAGAATGGGTCAGGGGCAGTTTCAGCCGTGACTGACGTGTTGGAGCTCCGGGGAGCTTCAACGGGCCTTCAGGTTAATTGATGAGAAGGCGGTGGCAACTAGAAGAAGTTTAATGTTCAGATTACAGAAGTACAATCAGGAGTGCAGACGAGAGTACTCAAGGCCTCCGAGTGGGAGATTGTTGGGTTCGTAGGCCTTGTTGGCCCGGTTTATTATATGAAGTCAAAAGAGGAGACGGGTGTGGGCGGTCGGGCCCAAGCCCGGCCCGGTTTAGATTTCTTGCATAATAATTTACTAACCCTAGTTCAGTCTCTATATAAACAACATTATTTACTTGTAATATTGGTCACTCAATAAAGATATACCTAGTTGCCACCCGTGGACGTAGGTCAGTTTAGACCGAACCACGTTAAATCCTCGTGTTCGTTTACTGCTTTCGTGTGTGTGTTCAGTTTCGTGTGTGCGTTTAATCCTAACAAATATATACGAGTAATGTGATATATGTAAAATTAACATATGAATATGAATGTTAAAAAACACACCAACACAAACTTGGTAGCCGGACCAAATCGTTGACACTGACCATTTCTCAGTTAGCCAAATCAAATAAAACATCGTTTGTGTTCATTTGTATTCGCTTATTTGTGTTCGTGAACCGTTCACGAACAATTTCATATCCTTAATGAGTTAGTTGTTCGGGACCCGTTAGCTTGCCCATAAAACCTTAACTGGCGAACTTGAACAAGGCCTTGTTCTGTTCGCTTCCGTTACAGCCCTGATTTATCATCCAATAAGCATGAAAATGAATAACTAACAAATTCAAGTTGAATTCAACAATTCGCACAAATTTTAACAAATTAACATAACGATCATTATCCGATAAGCATGAAAGCGATAATAACTAACAAAATTAGGTTAAACTCATTAAACCGCACATACTTATGAAGAAAAACTCATTAAACTGCACATACTTATTAAGAAACAATAGGATTATTATCCAATAAGCATAAAACGATAATAGCTAACAAATTCAAGTTGTATTCATCAGCACACACAGCGTGTAATGACAACGAAACAAGTGCATTTTCACCTGGTTAAGCGTGTGAAAACGATAACAACTAACAAATTAAAGTTGAATTCATCAGCACGCACAACGTGTAATGACAAAACAGGTGGATTGCCATCCGGTTAAGCGTGAAACCGATAATAACTAACAAAATTAGCTTAAATTCATGAAGCCACACAAAAATTATCATCTCATATGTATAAAAACGATAATAGCTAACAAATTCAAGTCGAATTCAACAATTCACACATATTTTAACAAATAAACATATTGATTATTAATTTATCATCCAACAAGCATGAAAATGATAATAACTAAACAAATTCAAGTTCAAAACTCATTAACTCACACAAACATCTACAAATAAACATAACGATTATTATCCAACAAGCATGAAAACGATAATAACTAACAAATTCAAGTTAAACTCAACAATTCGCACAAGTTTTAGCATATAAACATAGCGATTATTATCCGATAAGCATGAAACTGATAATTACTAGCAAAACTAGCTTAAATTCATGAGGCTGCACGAGGATTATCATCAAATAAGCATGAAAACGATAATAACTAAACAAATTCAAGTTGAAACTCATTAACTCGCACAAACATTTACAAATAAACATAACGATTATTATCCAATAAGCATGAAAACGATAATAACTAACAAATTCAAGTCGAGTTCATAAATTCACACAAATTTTAACAAATAAACATATTGATTGTTATCCAATAAGCATGAAACCGATAATGACTAACAAAATTAGCTTAAATTCATGAAGCTGCACGAGGATTATCATCAAATAAGCATGAAAACGATAATAACTAAACAAATTCAAGTTGAAAACTCATTAACTCGCACAAACATTTACAAATAAGCATAACGATATTATCCAATAAGCATGAAAAGAAAATAACTAACAAATCCAAGTCGAATTCATAAATTCGCACAAAATTTAACATATAACATAACGATTATTATTCGATAAGCATGAAACCGATAATAACTAACAAATTCAAGTTGAAAACTCATTAACTCGCACAAACATTTACAAATAAGCATAACGATATTATCCAATAAGCATGAAAACGAAAATAACTAACAAATCCAAGTCGAATTCATAAATTCGCACAAATTTTAACATATAACATAACGATTATTATTCGATAAGCATGAAACCGATAATAACTAACAAAATTAGCTTAAATTCATGAAGCCGCACAGAGGATTATCACTAAATAAGCACGAAAACGATCATAACTAACAAATTCAAATTGAACGCATTAACTCGCACAAACATTTACAAATAAACATAATGACTATTATCCGATAAGCACATAAAACCGATAAACTAACAAATGCAAGTCGAATTCACAAATTTGCAAAAATTTTAGCAGATAAACATAACGATTATCACCAAATAAGCATGAAAACGATAATAACTAACAAATTCAAGCTAAATTCAACAATTCGCACAAATATTAACAAATAAACATATCGATTATCATCCGATAAGCATGTAAAACCGATAGTAACTTACGAGCGAGTGAATTGTTAGGGTTTGGTGAAGATTGAAGACGAGAAATCGAGTCGATGAGCTTATTAGGTCTAGCGGTGAGTACGGTACTCATTACTCGGCCTACAGTTGCTGAAACCAGTGAGTCTTCATCCTCTGATTTCCATATGTGTTCTTCGATTTCCATTTTGTTTCTGTGAATTCGAACTCACCAGAAGGAAGATTTGAGCACTCGTTCAGAGCTTATGAAAACGTTTTGGGGAGTTATGAGTGTGGCCCCTTGATTATTGCGTAATTACAGTTACGGTACCTAATCGGTAGGTCCGTAAACGAACCGAACGGACACGAGCAAGGCTTTGTTCATGTTCGTTTGTTAAGGAACTAATGTGTTCACGAGTGGTTTGCGAATACTTACCGAACGAGATTTTGTGTTCGTCTTCGTTTGTTAAGGAAATGAATGTGTTCACGAACACAAATAAAACCAGTGGAACCTAGAAATTGAGATCGGTGTATTCATTAATGTGATTAGAATGGAAATGTGAACAATGCAAAAACGATGTGATAATATGATTTCTTATTTTATGGCAGAGGTAATAAATTAAATAATATAAAATGTTAAGATAAACTAAATAAATGTACAACAAACTTTAGTGAACAATGTATACAAATGAACATGAACAAACAAACGTGAACACGTTACCGAACGTTCACGAATATAATTGAACAAACGGGGGCTCTGTGTAATGTTCGTTTGTTTAACTAATCGAACAAAATTACTTATTCATGTTCGTTCATTTATTAAACGAACGAACATAAATGAACTTCCCGCCGAACATTTCATGAGTTGTTCGATAAACGTTTGATTCGTTCACAACTCTATAAACGAGGTGTTTCCATCCATGGGTGTAAGCGAGTCGAGTCGAGTTCATCCGGGGATTGACTAGGCTTGAGTTCGGATCATTTTAACTTACAATAGCTCGAGCTCGAACTTGGCTAGTCTGAGTTCTTTTTTAAAGCTCAAGTTCAGCTTGTGAGTCATTTTTTCAGGCTTAAATATAGCTCAAGCACCACTTGTTTTTATTTATTATTTTATCTGTATGTATGTTAGAAATTATGAGTGAAGCCCCTTAATTATTGCGTTAATACAGTTGCCGGGTTATTTTTTATAAGATCCCTTTTGTAACATTTAAGAGTAAATGCATAATCGTTGTATAAATGGTGAAAATCGTGAGAAGCATATCAAGATCGAAGAAACCACACTTGCCAATATGACTAACCAATGGAATATATGGACATGGTGTCTAACTTGTGATATTGGTTATTCCTAAAATGTGAAAACAATTAAAAAAGGATATTTACGTTGATATTAAACATTGCATGAAAACCGCGACCCTAGAGTCAAGCTGTCATAAATCTCTTCAACAAAACTTTCAAAAACTCAAAAACCCTAATCGAATCGTGAATTGATTGAAGACATAAAATGTATCCTTTAAAGAAGACAAACAAAAGGTATGAGTACAGCATTACTAGGAAATCGATATTTATCGTCATTGTTACGTCGATTTTAGGGTAGAGATGAATGAGTAGAAATCAAGTTAAGTCCTAATTATACTTTCACGAGTTATAGGAAAAATAGTGGCAACTTCGTATTATCATATGAGAAAAAAGAACAAAGACATGGGAGAAAAAAAAATGAAGATTTGTAATCTAGTTTCTTTTGATATTAATTTTCTAAGACGGTATTTTCATCAAAAACATGATACATGGTTTGTATCGCAATGAAATTATTGACGTGATAATGACAATTGAGAAATATATATATGTATACACTTTTCTAATATGATACGTAATTTACATGACATAAAACAAGTATGAAACTATAAATTGACACACGATGGTTTAGTACGTGGTGTGTGATCTTATACCGTACTTTATGCGAATAATTCATGTCCATGTGAATTGGGTAATAATAGTT
The DNA here is from genome assembly GCF_021521415.1 of Bidens hawaiensis. Lineage (NCBI taxonomy): Eukaryota > Viridiplantae > Streptophyta > Magnoliopsida > Asterales > Asteraceae > Bidens > Bidens hawaiensis. The sequence continues at coordinate 539,236 of NW_027491480.1, forward strand.
CTATATGACATTCAACGATTAGTACTAAATTTTAGAAAATTCAAACAAGGTACGTGATTTTAGAAAATGCAAACATGGTACTGTTATCTTAAGTTGACTATTGTGATAATGATTTGCAACTAGGGGAATATCAAAAAGAGGCATTTATTCATGATGTCGTAGATTTTCGGAACCACCAAAACCTTTAACCAATGTTTTGAAACCCGGACCAGACAGGCCGGTTCGACAGGTCCCACCGGGACCCGATAGGCAAGCCGGTCTGATTCGCATATATAACATGTTTTCTAACAACCAAGTCGGGTTTGGCGGTTTGCGGTTAGACCGGAACCGGTGAACCGGTTAAACATTGTTTTTATTAAATAAAAAAGTTTTGCTCACACCTGGAATCAAACTCAAGACCTTCCGAGATTAAATGCTTTGCAACCATAAACCAACCAATCAACCAACCAAAATTCATGCATATTTACTTGAAATATAAATCCTATATAGTGAAAATAAACATTATAAACGAACATGAAAGCTACTTAATATTATTATTTATATATATAAATTGTATATGTATATATAAGCAGGGGGTATATATTTAAATTATTTATGACGTCATCCGTGTTAAACACCAGTTCGCCCTCCCCGGTCTGTCCGACTTTTGACGGCAAGACGTCCGGACCATGTCTGAAAACATTGCCTTTAAGCTCAAAATTCATGATGGCGTAGATTTTCGAAACAATCAAAGCATTTAAGCTAAAATTGGAGAACAAATTGCCTCCAAAGAAACAATTTGTACCCTATAAAAACAAAAACAAAGATTGGCTCGATCACCCTCACAAACCTCGTACAAGACTTAGCAAAGGTTTGTTTAAAAATATAAAAGATAAAAAAAATTGGTGGAATTTGAGAACAAAGAACAAAAACCACTTGGCATATATTCTCTATGAATCATATCCTTTAAATAATGTTTTACGTGGTTGGTTGTTCAAAAGTCATTAGCCTTGTCGTACGTCTCAATAAAATTCAATTTATTCTTGAAAAAGAAGGCGTGAAAGAATCAAAGAATCAACGTATCACATCCTTCACAAAAGAAAGGAAGAATGAAAGCGTATATAAGGGGCTGTTTGGGATTTCTTATTTTCACCTCCTTATAACTTATAAGGATAAGTCATAAGTTACAAAAGTGTAACTTATCAACATTTCCTCTCATATAATAAGGAAACCCAAACACTTTTTTTTAACTTATCATAAGTTATAAGGAGGTAAAAATAAGGAATCCCAAACAGCCCCTAATGTATGAAAGCATTTAATTGACAGGGTCAATATTTTAAAAATCAGACCGGTTATCAAAAATTGACTACTACTAGCTCGTTGGTTACTTTTGTCAAACTGAAAGTTAACTATGTTAGTTTTTTTATGATGTCAATAGCTGATATGGCAAATAACGAAAGGGGTTAATTTCAGTTAGCATGATATTATTAATGTTTTTGCCACATAAGCGGTCACGTCATCGGAAAAACTAATGGGGTTAACATTTCCTGAGTTGAGATTAATTCCGACCAATAGATTAAAGTTTAGATTATTAAAATTCAATTTCCGCATTACTTTTGCGTTTAAAAAGTATGAATAACATAATAAGTGATAAAACTCACAACTGTAGGTAAACGTTTATAAACTTTTAAAACATAATTTTAGTTAATGATTTTCTTTTTTATGTATTGAAACATGCATGTTTGTATGCTAACAACTACAAAATTTTAAAATATAAACTATTGATAAAAAGATTAAACTTCGGATTTGTCCTTGCTTCTAATCTTGCAATAATTTGTCCTACGATATAAATGTGATGACTTTTAATCGATTAAACTACTGATAAAAAAACTTTGGATTTGTACCACTAGGTTCAAAGATGTCGGGAATTAGAGCAGTCTTGTAAAAGTGTTTAGCATACACCTGACGGCTCCTAACTTATGACAAAGTTTATTCTCATTAAGTAAATCAAATATTCAAATTAAAGAAAAATGGTTTTGTTGACATCAAAATTACTTGCAATTCGAACATTCTTAAAATCAAGTGTCTTTAAAAATAAACACTTGAAATCATGCATCTTAAGCCTTATTGATATACTTTGGACATTAAACATGATACCTTATTACCCTTACTACCCAAAATCAAATACAATGGTTTATTCCAATGTGTATCTTCTATAACACGCGATATCTTATTCATTAATTTTGGCTAAATAAAAGCAGTTCCTTATCATTATGAAATCTTTCCATGTCTCGTGCATCAAAAGTCACCCATGCTTCAATACCATCTCCGTTAGGAGCATCCATCAAGTAACAACCTGCTCGGTTCGCATGTCTATACGTCATACTTGCAACTGCCGGATTTCCCCATCCAAAATCGACTTTGTTAAAAGGAAACCCGCATAAGCTAGGAACGAGAAAGGATCTTTTAACAACACTTTCAACATCTTCATCCACTATATTTTTCAGAATCAAATGTTCTCGTTGATTAACGAGTTGCACGTTTTCTAGTCGTTCAAGTTCGATCTTTTGCTCTTTTATCTTGGAAACCAACACACCTAATGAAGTTTCACTTTCGTGTCGTGTCGTGACCACCATACTTGCGACGTAGTTTCCTACCGTAGTTTGGGGAAGTTTTTGGGACAAATTTGTTACGTATGTTAGCGATACAATTTAAAAAATACGGCTTAAATAAAGACGTCGAATTTCTAGTGGTTGCTGCCACTGTGGTTTTGTAACGTAGAGAAGTCAATGCTTCGACGCGTGTAACATTGTTTATAGATAGTGTTGATCCACCTTCAGCGACAACCTTATTTTTGAGATCGTTTAATTTTGAGTTAGGGAACACGAACTTTTGTGTGACAGCATTGGACGCCTCGGTAACAAATCCGAAACTTCAAGTGGAACAAACTTGGTAATATTTGGGGATTGAACAAAATGAGGGTTAAGAGGCATTACCTCTTTGTGATTAATGGAACCATAACGTGCCACCGAAGCCCAATGACTAACGAACGAGCCAAGAGTACAACCGTCACCAATCATGTGTGACAAACTAATCGCCACCCCGATTCCACCACACTCATAGTGATTGACTTGAACCCCTAAAAGACTCTCAACATAAGTAGAGTTTTCCCAAAACATGCCATCAACAAAAAGTTGGCCAACAATGTCATTATCTTCACTTATATGTTGTAACATATTCATTTGGCTATCGTGTTTGGCTTCGACAAACACAACTCCCTCGTCGTTACAATCAACATAAGGCGACGTTGGCATGTGTAACTTGCCGGCAAGCGGATGGTATCGTGTTAGGCTATGTGGCAATGATGTCTTCATCACTTGGACTTTGTCATTAGGGGTTAAGGTGCAAGTTTCATTGTTTGGGTGGTGGCAGAGAATTAGTGGCATATACTCGTGCATGCTGCGTCGATCAAGCTCGGAAAGATTATAAGTCTGGAGATGAGATGGGGTTGGAGAAGAAGGTTTGATTAATTCACTAGAAATATTGTTGTGAGTTGTGTTCATCACCATATTGTTTTCAATATTGAAGTTGCAATGCATATGTAGATACTTTTTATATATGTCACCCTCTAGTCTCACCTTTTGGTATATATATTAACAAATATCTATAGCAGTACATGCACTCTTGTCAACTAATTAATGTGGAGAATTTTGAGATTCCTTCCACATATTGATTAAAGTAAATGCTTTGCTGCCCTTTAATCAGGTTTAATCAAGGAGAGCTTCAGCTCGGTTCGTTTATCATTTGTTAATTAATTTTTATACATTTATAATTATATAGAGTGATAAAAGATAGAATACAATAATCATTATCATACAAAAACGTACACGACTTCCACAACCCCGGATCTAAAGAAAACCCTAAATCACAAATATGCTTCCGCGATCTCCACCTCCATCCCCACCGATCCACCACTCCACCAAGCCATCTCCACTGCCACAGGTCCACCAATCGTCAGCATTAAAGACTCCTCCGTCACCATCACCTACCTCGACAATGCGTTCTTTCTTTTGGTTCTCAGGTTTGTGTTTAAGCAATTGTTTTAGCAATTGATCAATTAAACTTCGATCATCAATTCATCCAAACAAACACATCAGGATCTTCAGTTGAATCAATTTCTGACCTGAGCGTAACTGGTTTGTCCTTGAGCATATTAGGATTTGGAATTCAATTGAGCTTTTGTTGTGTTTTGGCTTTAAGCATTTTTGTTTTTGGCTTTGAGCGTTATGTTTTTGGCTTGAGCGTAATTCACGTACGTTTTTGTACGTTAGGGATTGTTGTATGATAATTTAACCCTATATATATTCAATAATAAATTTATATAAAAAATAATATATATTATTTGGTTACTTTTTTATACATTATATATATATATATATATATATATTATATAAATAATTTCCCCGTCTAAGCTCGCAAGCCAGCTCGAGCTCGATAAATGAAGCTCAGGCTTGAGTTCGTGTATTAAGCGAGCTTATTTTTAGGCTCGAGCTCGGGCTTGTTTAAGCATAGCTCAATCAAGAATTTGTTCACGAGCCAATCTCAAATAACTCACGAGCGGCTCGGCCCGTTTGCGCCCCTACCTTTGATCTAAGAATAGAATGTCCATCCTTACTTTTGTTAAAATAAATACGTGGAGTTGGGAATGAGATGCTTAAGCATTAAGCAAAGGTGTAAAAAGATTGAAACTTTGTACTTTGTGAATCTAATAGAATAAGAACAAATGCTAGTTACCATCACAAGGACTCAAATCAACCTTTAGAGATTTAATAAAATTCTGTCACATATGTTATTTTCTTAAGTCAATAACCCACTAATTTCAACATAATCTCATTTACTATTATACAAATGAAAAATAGTTATGGCTAAATCATAAGGTTTGAAGAAATCATATTGATTCTTTAAAAGTGGGTGTAAATCATGTTGATTAATGAAAAGATATACTTATCCGTGTAGGTTTTTATAGAGTAAACTGTAGTTTTCGTCCATGTGGTTTGTTCGAATATGCGATTTTAGCTCCATAGTTTCAAATCTTCGATTTTCGTCCATGTGGTTTCATTTCACTTGCAATTAAACCCGACCCACTAACCCCGTTAAGTCTAATTATTAAACCCATCAGCGTGCTGCTCACGTGAGGGGCAATTTTGTCCTTTTTCCCTCAAGTACACCTCAGCCCCTCACGTGATGAGACTTGCGAATTAGGGTTGGGGTTTATTGGGGGAGAAAAAGGATAAAACCGTGCCTCACGTGAGGGGCACGCTGATGGATTTAACGACTAGACTTAACGGGGTTAGTGAGGTCGGGTTTAATTGCAAGTGAAATGAAAACACAGGGACGAAAATCGCAGATTTAAAACTATTTGACTAAAACTGCATATTCGAACAAGCCGTAGGGACGAAAACCATAATTTTTCTCGTTTTTATAATTTGTAAAGGGGGTGAATGTCTCGGTGAATCTTGTAAAGATCACTGCCACATTGATATATCTGATTTCATTTTTTAAATTTAACAGAAAACTAGAACGGATATACAGTAGAAACTCTATAAAATAATACACTTGGGACCACCAAAATTTATTAATTAATCGATAAATTAATAATTATTAATTTATATATTAATTAATATTTTATTAACTTATAGTAGAATACTTAATTTACAAACACCTTTCAAGCTTCCACTTAATTATTGTATACAATGCATGTATATCAAATGAACGGCCCAATTTGAAAGAAACCTTCAATCTCCCACCTTATTATGCTTCTTGTGTTCAATGGAGAAATTATTGAAAGCGTTATTGGAATTAATAAAGATGATATCGATGAAGAAGACGATGAAAGTTCTACAATGGAGCCCCCTTCGCGAAACGAAGTTATTAAAGCGGCAATCACATTGAACAATTTCTTGTTGAGCTATGAGAAAACAACACCAGAAGTTCTTAACATGCTAAGGAAAATTAGAGACGAGATTCAAGGGAAAATTGATTTCAACAAAAAACAAAAGACAATTGAGTCATTTTTCAAGAAACCTTCATAAATCATTCATGTAATATGCTATATATAAGGAATTATTAATTTATATATTATATGGGGTCTAAAGAAATTATCAAAAATGTATTATCTTATAATTTTAGCGAATTATTAATTTAGTACCCTATCCCCGAGTCGGGACCGGCAAAAAATATTATCTTAAAGAGTTTATTAAATAATCGAGTATTAATTTATTGAGTTTCTACTGTAAAAGTTTTGTTATTAATGAGTGTGCACTAAAATTAGACTAAAGGCATTCCTTTTGTACTTGAAGAGCCTTCAAAACTGTTAAGTTGAGACGAGCAACTCCTCGAGAAAGAGCGTGTCAGTTGGCATTTACGAATGTCGAAAGTTATTTAGATATACCAAATTAGCAACAATAAAACCATTAGTAAAAACTCCATCAACAATAACTATTGAGTTATTGTTGAATATTAATTGTCATTCTGATGACCTTATGACCAGGTTGCCACTAACGTGTCAATTACCACTCACGACCAAGTTGTTGTGTTAGGACTTATATTTTAGACCGACGCATCGAATTATTATTATTATGAGTGAAAAATAATTAATATTTTTGGTCTCAACCAAGGGTGGATGGCTTGAAGACCAATACATGCTAGACTAGTATAAATAGATGTATTTGTTAATTTTTCTAGCATGAGTGTATTGTGTATAGTGTGAGATCTAGGGTTTTATCTCTTAGAGAGAGCCGCCACCTCCAGGATTGGCTGATCTTTACTGTATGTATGTGTGTATGTATGAGTGCTTTGTAATGACAATCTTTTGGTTAATGAAATCATACTGCCACTTCTTTATCTTTGTGAATCGATTGCATATGTTTGTTCATCTAGCTTATTGTTTATTGTAATCGATTCAGGCTCTCTCCCAAACACCACTCATCCGTCCATAACACCCTTTCAAGAGCGAATACGGTTCGATCCTAGTTCAGATCCGAGCTCCGCCGTTAATAACGACCATTATTCACGCTTCCGCACCGGGGCTCGGTTCTCACATGTTGCTAATCAATTGCTTCCAATCGGTTACCACTAATGACACTTGCCGCTAATGAGCCAAGTTGACGCCGGTCACAGTATTTTCTAATGACCATTGGCAAGTACTAATACAGTTCTAGCCGACGATAAATCATCTGCAAGTGACAACTTGCCAATCTATTTACTCTTCTTACAACTCAAACATAGCCTATTTATAAAACGAGTTAACCTAACCAACTCAAAATCGAATTGCTTTCTTGTAAGACTCATATCATATTTCAATAATATCAAAAATTAACACAATTCGGTTTAGTAAACACTATAAATTTTTCTACATGGAACTTCATATCATGTTTCAAGTGGCCTCAGTAATTATAGCAGACACTAATCTTGCATTTTTCAAGTTTGTGCCAAGAAATCGGTTTTTAATATAAATATCAACTGAGACAGATTAAAACAAAACCATGTGTTGCCGGAGTGGTTGAGTTCCTTGCATTCGGTGCTAATGTTCGAATTTGCATGGTTTTACATCAAAATCTTTCTAAACTCCGACTTAACTTTTTGTGGTTATGCATCCATACGCAAAAAGAAGTCGTCACCGCAACAACCCAAACCAATAACATAACGTATCAAACCGATAGATTCCCACCAAAACGCGCGGGCTGATAGCAACTAGTTTATATAGTAATAATCCAAATAAATAATATATATTGAAATCATTGCTACATTGGTTATCATGATCTCACCCCCACCTTCTAAGTCTCAAAAAGACCAAAACACTTGATATCTTCACTAGACATAATTATATAACACATTTAACCCCTACCTCCTCTCAAGCAAAAGGTAAAAGGGGGGCAATTTAGTAATTTACATCAATGCATATTAATATCTTTTTTATAAAATTTCCTGAATTTTATAGTTTCTGATTGTATTATAACAAACAAATAGAGAAAAACTAATTTGTTATTACTCCTTTGTTGCCCAAAAATCAATACCAAAAATTAAAATTTTGTTAACCTACAAGATATGCTCAAAGCTGCATTTTATCAATCCATTCACTTAATGCAGACTGATCAGTTTGTCCAATATGTGAGTTAGAATTCACACCGTCGCCGTCGCCGTCGCCGCCGCCGCCACTGCCGCCAGGTTCACCGCTATGAGCCGCCACCGCCTCCGATGACGTTTCTTTAACGAGCGATTGGACCCACGACAAATCAGGCCCGTCCCCATTATTCCCGCCACTTTCAAACGAAGTTGATCTTCGAAGCTTACTGAACTCGTCCGGATTAACACCAACCCCCCAATCGGGTAGCTCGTGACCCAGACCCCACTTTGACCACGGGTCAACCAAAGAACCCATAACACCACTAGACCTTGACCCGAGTTCCCGTGAGCTCAAACTCCTAAACTGCTCCCGCGCCAACATAGAGACACGAGAGCCCATTGGCGACATCGGGTCAAGCCGGTCAACATTTCTCGGGGACATCCTCCCGGGAGACTGGACTGAAAAGTGCGTATTTTTCGGTGAAAAACCCGTATTAATCGGTGATAACATACTCTGTTGTTGCTGAAACGGGTTAAAAACCGAAGAATTATGTCTTGGTGAGAAAATGGGTTGATCTGAAAACCTAGGAGACAAGCTCTCGGCTGCAAATATATCATCGAGTTTTGTCGGGGTTAAAATCATCCTTTGTTGCCTGTTTAACTCGTTTAACAGCTGAAAGTTTAAATCTTGATCGATATCGCGAGCGTAAAGAGACGATCTTAACCGGCTCGATTGAATATTACTTCCCGGTAAATGCAATGATGGGACATTCGGTTGACCCCAGTTACCATTCGCACTTAGCGACATTGGAGGTGTAAAAGATGAAACTGGGCCCGGGGCCATCAAGAAATCCAGTGCATTCGGCCCTGCTGGTGACCGAGGTGACAGGCCCATGGAACCTGTTGACACAAACAACGGGCGAAGCTCGTCTCGTGTGTGAGCAAAAAAACAGACCCGTCGGTTACAACCGGGCCCGTCTTTACAGAGACGGGTCCGGTATTGAGCCGGGTGCAACCAACATTCAAAAACCCCATGAGCGTATTCACACATATCGCCTCCTCGGCATGTCCCTTTTCTAAACTCGGGGCACGGAAAACAACTGTAATGAAACTTTCGTGGGTCCCGCCTACGCGCGTTTTCACCCGGGTGAACAAATGGGCATTCGGTCCAATCATGCGAGTAGGCCCGTGAACATGGTCGGATCTTAAACGAGTACATTCTAAACTCATCAGTCGAGTATATACCATCCTTGATATCGGGTAATGACGGGTCAATCGGATATTCTCGTCTCGGGTCGTTAAAGCCCAAATCCAATTCCGAGCCTGACAAGGTCGAATCAGTAATTTCACCTTCGCCACCACCAAGAAGCTCTTCAAGGGTCTTTTCGGGAAACTTTGGTGAAGTGTCAACAGAGTGTTCCCATTTCGGGTTGTCACAGCCCGAATCCAATACCGAGCTAGACAAGGGCAAACCGGTAATTTCATCTTCGCCGCCACCAAGAAGCTCTTCAAGGGTCTTTTGGGGAAAATTTGGTGAAAGATCAACTGGGCATTCCTCTTTCGGTTCAGTTTCCTGTTCCGGGCCCGACAAGGGCACAACTGTAATTTCACCTCCAACACTGGCAAGAAGCTCCTCAAGCATCTTTTTCATACCGGGAAATTTTGGTGAAATGGTAATCACATTGACGGGCCGAAGCCCATTAACATCTATCAAATTTGGGTCAGCACCCGCGCCCAACAACAGTTTAACGGCTTCAACAGCATTTAAAGATCCACCAGAAGCAGCACAATGAAGAGCAGTGGTGGTATCAACGCCACATAGGCGATTCACATCGGTTTTTGATTGCAAAAGGATTAACTTCATAACATCAATGCTTCCGTACATGGCTGCCACCATTAACGGGGTTCGGTGTTCAAGAACCATCTGTTTTGACCCCTTTTGACGACTGTACCACAGTCCAGCTTCATCAATACAAGACGGGTTGGATTCGATCGCGGTTTTGAACCCTTCGATGTCGTTATTTGCAGCAAGTTCAAGTAAAGTAGCAGAAGTATCTTTGGTCTCAATACTCATGTTGGCTTGTTAGTGAGAGGATAATAACGATAATAGTCAACGGTGAAGTATTTACCTAGCCCATGATTTGATCTGCTAGACATTATAACCAGAAAACAAGATTAAAGATTGAAACTTTTATGATAAACCAACAAAGAAACAAGAACTATAATACTTAAACGGGCTGTGTACAGGCTAACCAGTTTAAAAACGTAATTACACAGTTCGTGTTTTCGGGTTCATATGTTTAACCCCTTTAGTTAAACGAGTCGACCCGTCAGCCTGTTAAATTAAACAGGTCATCCCACTAACATGTTTAACTGATCTTTTTACAACCCAAATAACACATTTACAACTTGAATCTTACATATGTTCAGATGAATGTGTTAAACGGGCCGTGTTCAGGTTCAAGTGGGTGAAGTTTAGGGTTAAAATATAGGTCTCGTTCGGGTTTAACAATTCAACCCGCCAACCTAACACGCTTACTGGTGTTGAGATGTGAGTTTAAGCTTATTATTGTGCCTTTAAGGTAATAACAATAATTATTCATTGGTTTTTATTATAACTCACCAACCCTATGCATATTGTTACATCTAACACATTAAAAATGTCATATACAAAAGTGAAGTAGCTGAGTGATAACTAATATAACAAGAATAATTAAAGATGCAGACAAGATGAAAGACTAAAAGTCTAAAACTATTATACAAAAATGGATGAAAATAAGTTGGGGCCATTGTTAGATTTAATGGTATTGAAAATAGTGTTGATTGATCACCAAACCATCCATCAAATTTTTCCATAAAAACAAGAGAGTAATGTAAATTAACTCAAAAACAATCTTTGAAAACCTAATAAGAATCCATGATTCTTGGTTATTAATCATCAAGAATGCATGGGAAACAAGTCAACAACTAGGGATGGGCATCTTTTTACCGAACACCGATACGGTACTTTGTTTTTTCATGTTTTCAGTGTCAGTACCATTCACTTGAGTATTTTCAATGGTACCAGTACCGATCGGTATAGTATTCGCTATATGGTTTAACTCGTTTTCGGTATCGGTAATGCTACCTTTACAGTCTCATCCCTGAAAACAACAATGAAAATTCAAGAAAGTTGACCAAAGTCAAATCAAATCCAAAAGCTTGCATCTTTATTCAGAAATTGATACCAATAAACCCTTTTAAAGAAACCCAAAATCCCATTACAAGATTAACATCAAAATTTTGAAAACAAAAAAAAAACAAAAACCACCAAAAATCAAGTTGTACCACACGCTTAACAACTTGTACTCCACCATTTTTTCAAAAATTAACCACCATGCTTCACCAATATCATTTCTTGTCAATCAAGACACAATAATCACACTCCCCAACCAATCAAAACAACAAAAACTTCATCAAAATCATACAAAACCGGTGTTCATACATCAAGAACCGGCCGGTCAACGCCGGTCAAACACACAGTGTGCGTGTTTTTCGGGTGTACGGACACACATGGGTGTACACAAGATTCAAAAGGGTATCCGAAAAACCGATGATTGGAGTAAAAATCGCATAAAAAGTTCGCCGGAAAATTACAGGCTTACCGGAATTGTGCTAAACGACGTCGTCGGAGAGTTCAGGGGCTTTTTGGTAATTTTCAGATGTAGAAACTAGAAACTGAAGAAAGTGAGAGTAATATGAGAAGAGCTTGTTCGCCAGTTTCGATGCACTCACTCCCTGTCTTCCTCAACTGAAATAATATTATTCTTACAATTGAGTGTAATAATAATAAGTTTCATGGTGGGTGTGAGTATTTGTAACAAATGGTGATATGGGGACTTTAAAAAATTACATTACATTCTCGGAAGTTTTGAAGTTTTCGTGGGATGAGCAAAAACTGAACCGTAAGGTCCGTAATCAAAACTATTAATTGAACAAAATTTTAACGGTTATGGTTAAGTTAATCTGATAAATCGAACATTCGGTTATGGTTAAGATTAATGTTTCTTCGTCAACTGAGTTTAAGTGAAGTTGAACAGAACCCTGTATGTTTATGTTTTTCAATATTTTTATCTCTATTTGACTGTTTCTATCTTTTATACCTTCGTTTATGGCTTATGTCATTTAAATTTATTTTAGCTTTAATTCTTTGTAATTGAGCTTGAAACATCATAACCAGACGATTTGAAACTAGTTTAATGAAAAACAAATACATTAGACAATTCATGGAACTTAACCGAAACCGACTCATAACAGATGGTAAACCAACCCATGGTTACAGTTATTGTTATATCAATCTTTCGTAACCGAGCTCTTCCAACCAAAGCTTGGTTATGGTTAAGCCATATAAATCGAACCGACTTTGTATGCCTCTAGTGGTAACGAAAGATGTAAACATGTTAAAAAGAGATTTACCATTCGTCATGACGGTTGTTTAGAATTTTATAAAGGCGTTTGGGATAATTTTTTATTACATATGTATTTGGTTTTTGTTATGTGTATCATTAAGAAACTCCTTTTTATGTTTTTACTGCAAACTTTTTACCTGATTGCGTTCACATCTCAATCACGGATATTATAAAAACAAACATTTTGCTATTTATTTAGGTTATGTTTCATATTCAGCATGAAAAATAAACCAAACTTTGTATGTTGATGATTAGATTTTTTGAAGAAACTTCATTCACTTAGTTACTAAGCAGTTAATGCGAAAAAATATCGGATATCGGTCGAGGACCGATATTTGAGATATTGGTTATCGCGGTGGGATATCGTTAAATCTTAATATCATGCATCCTAACAATTCAGTATACTCTCTTACGATTAACAATTTTTCCCTTTGCAACTTGGAAAACACTAACAATTGTAGCAAGTAGGAACTGATTAAGACTCAAAACACTAACATTAAACACTAAAAGTTGAAAATTAAGACTTAAAGCACCGATATAATAAATACTGGTGATACATCGGTGAAACCACGGTCAATATCGTCAATATTATCGGTACCGATATTCTGACTGGTATTTTGACTAGTATTTCACGTGAGGACCGATAACCGTGATACCATCGAGATACCACCGCTATTGACGGTATAGCTTAGTTATTAAGACATGTCAATTCAGAGGCGGAGACATGGCCAAGTGAGGGTACCGTCCAATCCATATTCATTCATATTCTTAGTGTAGTTAATAGACCGATCTTCGTGTTTAAGCTCAAGTGCCCACCCTCCTTTCGCCGGATTTTATGTTAACCGGAATATAATACGGGGAAGCTCTCTTGAACTTTGAACTCTAAGTCGTCTCTCATTAAGTATTTAAAGTGTGAAGAGAGAAGAGAAACTAACATCAACAACATGGATTTTAATTGCAGATAACTTGTAAGGGTAGAAGGAGGAGGATGAAGGAGACGAGCGACGAGTGGGTAAAAAAATAATTAAGGGTTAAATGTTAATAGCTCATATTTAATTCTTTTTTTTTCCTTTTTACCACTCCCGACTCCCGAGACATATAGTTTTGTCACTGTGTCACGTGACCTCTAATTTATTTAAAAAAAAAATAAATTCTATTTGTATACCTATGATTTGTTGCTTTCATCAATTTGTATACAAATTCAAAACATTTAACATTTTAAATACATATTAATTTCAATTGTATCAATTTGTATACAAGTTTCAAACGGAGTTAACCAATGGCGTTAAAACCTCCCCCACATGAGGGATATTTTCGTTTATTCAAAGAATAAATAAATCCAAATTTCATATCAAACCAATTCAAAATTTTAAGCCAATTACAAAAATATATTGTTTAGTTTTTTTATTATTATTCCTAAACAACAATATTTAAACCTTATGATCTGATTTTGATTTTTAATGATATTAGGGAAAGAGAATGCATTATATGGAAATAATAATGTCTTTATGCTACTGTTAGTGAAAGTTAATTGTGATTGTAGGTATCCAATGGTATATTGTTAGTGAAAGTTCAATGTGTAAGCCTGCTCCATTTTTTCAGTTTAGTCTACTAGGTAGTGTATAAAAAAACTGACATTATGCATGAAAATCTGACAATATATTTATGCAATATATGATCTGCTGCAATATATATCTTAATTGCTGCAATATATTTGTCACATTTATGTTGAAGTAAAAAATCTGAACTTAACATTTTGATAGATGCTTGAATGGGTAATTAGATCACTAATTCAATAGTTTGACCAAAAGGTCAACTGTTGATCATGAACATGTGAACCTTAATTATACCACATTTATGTGGTTTCAAATTGTGTTTAGATTATATCAGAATCGCCTTCTCTTTATATAAATAAATTATGTTCTATTTAAATCTTGTAAACACAGTTTGACTATTGCCAAACTATTATAGAAATTCATCTACTGCTATCTTCTTTGCGTTGGCCTAATTACAACATTATATGTAGGCATGTAAACGAACCAATCGAAAACGAGCACGTTCGTAGGTGTGTATTTAACTTTTAGTGAAAACAAACACTTAATCGAACAAAATTTTGAGTTCACGTACGCTCGTTTTAAAATTGAACATGTTCTTGTTCATTTAAAAAAAATGAACATATTCATGTTCGTTTCTGCTCTTTTAAAAATGAACGGTTTAAAGCATAAACGGCTTTATTGGAATAGACAAAAATATCCCTCATGTGGGGGGGTTTTAACGGTTTGGTTAACTCCGTTTGGAACTTGTATACAAACGGATATAATTGGAATTAATATGTATTCAAAGTGTTAAAGGTTTCGAATTTATATACAAATTGATGGAAGCAACAAACCACGAGTATACAAACATAATTTTTTTCTTAAAAAATATCTTTAAGTTTAAAAACCGTATACATATTAAAATTTTATATTGTTTGTTATATTGCATAACTTGCATTTAACTATTTTATTGTTTATCTATATATATAAATTTATACATGTATATATTTTCATTTTTTAAAACTTTATTTAATAAAAGGCATTTATCGTAAGTAAAAATATTATTTAAAAGTATTAAAGAATAACTAAAACCAAAATGTTATTGCAAATTTGTAAGTATTAACAATACAAGACGCAATTTATTTAACCTATTGTATATATTGATTTATGTTTGGTTTTCATTTACGAACCCTTAACAATTTCTTTAAGAAGAAAAACAAAATCATCTCGGTATAAAAACCATATAAAATTTCTTAATGATAATCAGAAAAGGGCCCCAAAAAGATTATTCCGCATTGGTCTCCGTAATTACCGGTAGACTCGTTCATTTTGACCTGACCCATCCTTTTACCTGATTCGTTTTGTGCCCCCGTCGTTAAAATTTCTGGATCCGTCACGGCATGCCATAATAAAAGGGTTGGTTTGCCTTTTGTTCTAAAGGTGAAGGTGTAACATTTTATATACTTCAAATGTGTAGGGGTTGCATTTGTACTTCATTCATATATAATGCCTCCTTTTATTTTGTTGAAAGAAACGCCTACCCATTAAAGCGGGATTATGCATTTCATGTCTTTTTCTTTCTTTATTAAATTTATTATTATTATTGTTATTATTCGTGTACCTAATTAAATTTTAAAATCAACATATAAGATAACTGTATTATCTGAATTTAGTAAATGATAATAGGGTTGAGTTATTCTATAAAAATTAACAAAAATGAGAAGTATGAGAAGTCATAGTTAATTGACACATGTCAAGTGGGGACCGAAGGTAAAGGGGCATAAAAATAATACTACATATTTTCTATCTCCACATGCAAGTCACATGTCAATTTTTTCATCATTTTAAAACGTCCATAACTTTTTCATGCAACATTATTTTTTTTTTAAATTTCACCATAATAACAAGCGTTTTTTTATCTTTAATATGGGTATCATTTTGTTATATAAAAATTTTAAAAAATACGTCATTGTGTCATTGTGTCTTTTCATCGTTGTATCTTTCTGTTTGTTTTTGTGTTTTTTTCGTCATTATGTCTTTCAAATCATCATTATATTTTTTTTAATTGCTAATAATATGGTTGTGTAATAATAATACGTAAATATAATGATAAAATAACAATAAATTATCTAATACATAAATATAATGATAAAAAAACAACAAATTATCTAATACATGAAACACAATGACGAATACATATTACACAATTACATGAAACGTAATACACAATGATGAATACATATAACACAATGACCAGAAACGTAAAGCTCAATGGTGAATACATAAACACAATGACCTGAAACGTAAAACACAATGGAAACTACATATTACATAGCGACTTGAACGTAATATACAATGACTAAAACACAATGATAAGTAGTAAGAGAAATGATGAGCACAAAGACACAATGACAAACAAAAAGACACAATGACGTAATCTTTGTTTTTAATTGCTATCTTTAATATGAGTATTAATTGATAACATAATGACCAAAATATATAACACAATGCATAGAAAAACTAAATTAAAAATCATAATGAACAATCAATAACACAATATAAAAAAACCCACTAATTTTTTTTTATTTTTATAAACAATATGATACTCATATTAAAGATAAAAAAACGCTTGTTATTATGGTGAAATTTTTTTTTTAATAATGTTGCATGGAAAAGTTATGGACGTTTTAAAATGGTGAGGGAATTGACATGTGTCTTGTATGTGGAGATAGAAAGTCAACAAAAGCGTGCTATTAACTTTATGCCCTTTTTATCAATTTATTTTCTTAAATTAATCTCCACCATTTAAATCTATGATCAATGGATTAGATTACTTCTCATCCTTCTCATTTTTGTTGTTCTTTGTGTTTTAACTTTACCCATGATAATATATTGTATGTTTAATTTAAAAAGAAATGTAATGCTTTGTTCTAACAAAAATGTAACATTAAGCTTGTTTTTAACAAAAGAACATAATATATTGACAAACCTATAAGTTTTACATGTGTTGATACTATACTGCTTATTAGAGTTTGTTTGTTTTATTCTTCTAAATGGAAAGGTGTATTACCCTTAAACTACGTCATTTTCATGTAAACTATCTCTATATCTATTAAGGACTGAACTTGAAATTTATCATCAAAAGACATAAGTTTCTATCATTAAGTAAGATGTACAATAGCAAAATATAACTTTTTATTGTTTTTTTTTTGTAAGGACGTAATCATATATTAGCATAGGTGCAAAATATAATATTTTTTTATATTTAAATTATTGTCATACAAAAAAATCTCAATTTTATGATATAAGAAAAGAAATAACAAATATTTAAGAAATTTGGTTAAAATAGATTTAAAGAAGAAAAAAAGAGCCATTCTTTATGATACATTTTTTGATATTTGTACCATTTGTACTTAGTGTTAGTTACACTCAGACTGCTCGCTATGGACGTCGAAGGAGGGGGGACACCGTCGGGGGGAGCGGAGGGGGCCGCAGAGGGGAGGGCTCCTTCTGGACGGTCGGTGCGGAAGAGGGTGTGGGTGGGCCCCCTCTTTCTCCATCTCTCACATATATTATATATATATATAGTGGGGCGTCCAAGGGGCTTTAAACCATAGCAAGACGGGCTTCGAAGCCCCGTGGCCATGATGTGGCACGGTGGAGGGGCTTCGATACCCCCACCATAGCGGATAGCCTCACCGTCACTATTTGAATCGCAATTATTGACAAAGCAAGTTCAACTATTTAAGTGGCGGCCCAACCATTTTAGAGACCTAAAACAAAGAAAAAATCGGGGCCCTTACCAAGAGTTAGAGAGATGAAATGACATATTTTATAAATTTTTTATTTTTATAATTTATATTGTCTTATTTCATATATGAAATTACAAAATTTTAAGTTTCTGTTTTGAGAAAGGAGTTTGGTACAAATCATAGAGCAACCGTATTTCTTTTTACTTTTTCAACAACAATGGAAAATTTTATACATGCTAAGGGAAGAAAATAGAAACAGGAAAAAAATAAATAAAACTAAAAAGAAGGGGAAAACAAATAATAAGAAAGGCAGTCCTATACACTCGAACCTGGGTAAGAATGTTAGTTAATATACATAGGAAACAAAATAGAAAAAAAAATAAAACGACTAAAATAAAAGAAACAAATGAAAAGTAGTCTTAGAGACTCGAACCTGGGTAGGAATGCTGGTCAAAAGTTTAAAGTAGATGACTATTAATTAAACCATTAAGCCATCATATATTGTTGAATTAAGTTTCAATTACATGGTTTTAAGATGTTTTTATGCATATATATAAATATTTAATTTCTTAAACGGGGGTCTTATTTTTTCGGAGGCCTCAAGCCCGAGCTTCACCTGAGATATATAGGGCCGCCAATCTCTTGTATAATAGAGATGTATACTTTAGATTATGATTGTGATACTCTGTTTCCACTTGTAAGTTTTCCAAAAGCAGCAGCACACAAGAAAAATATAGACTTTATGTCAATTGTTGAACTTTGCGAAGGTTGTTGATTCAACTTATTAAAAGCATAGAAAACTTTATCTGACTTCGCATCCAAGTTTTGCAAATTATTTCAAATAAAAAACATTTTTCAGTCAAAATGTTACTGCGGAATTTTTATTTATTTTTTACCTTTACTTTGTTTATATAACAAAAATAATACTAGTTATTATTATTATTACTACTATTATTATTGTTATTATCAACAACTGAATAATAATTCCATATGTTTAACAAACGTAACAAATCTAAAATCACAGTGTTTAAACTCGAACTTGGTACTGTCAACCGGAAACGTTTAACGAGATTTGCTCTATTTATAAATCCGCGTTGCATGATCAAATTTTTTTTTGTCAACGAGCGTTAGCTCAACAGACATTTGGACGGGAAGCAAACATTTTGGCTGGAGTTCGTTGATTTCAAGTTCGAATCCGATTCCAACTGATTTATCGTAGTGGGCCTTCCAACGACGGACTTTCTGTAGAATTAAAGATAGTGAGCTTGAGCTACTCAACGTTGTATGCAATCGTTGGTGTATGAGTCGTTATACGTTGGTTGTTAAAAAAAATTCATGATAAACTTTTTAAGCTTGGTTACTTATTATTATTAAGTGCATAATACATGCATATTTAATATAGATTACATATTATCTAGTTATTTCATATAAAATCCGGGACGTTGCGCCGGACAGGTCGGTAAAACTCAGACGGTGGTAAACCCAAGCGTTGAGCCGACAAGTCAATACGAATTCGGTCGGTTTCTGTGACGTGTGTTATTGTACCGGAATTAAAACAAAACATAAAACTAAAATAATATATAAAAATTAAGGTGGGCCCATATAGTGGCGTCTGTTGGTAAAACTCGAGCGTTGGTAAAGCATGACCGTTGTCGATCTCGGGCGTTGAGGCCGTGTGTGTAACATCCCGAAATTTCAAGATAATATTAATTATATTACTTAATAATAGAGGGAAAGTTTACTCGGGTTATCAGGAAATAAATAAAAGAATAGGAGTTGGTATGGGTCGGGCTAGTGTCGGGTAATGGACGTTGGTTATGGATTTGGATTAATAGAGATAGGTTAAATAAGAATGGGCCTTAGGTCCATGGGATTTCAGGGGTATAAATATCCCATAAACCCCAAAATATCTTTCATATTTCACCAAACTCCCTAACACACACATACCCACTAACTTCGCCGGAACCGGCTGAGCCAAGGGAAGAATCGGGCAGGTCCGAGAGAGAGCGATTAGTTGTGTTAACAAGTTAAACGAGATCCAAACAAGCTCAAAAAGGTATGATTCTTGATCTTTGAGGTTTAAAGATCCAAGCTTTTTAGTATATAAGCGACCAAAAATGGTCGGGAAGCGTAGTGGGTGATATTGAACCATAGCAAGGGTGTTAAAATCTGGGCAACTTCGCCTTCATCTGGGCAACTTCGCCTTCATCTGGGCAACTTCGCCTTCAACGCGATGAACTTCGCCTGCAAGCTAAGTTCGCCTGATGAACTTCGCCTGCAAGCTAAGTTCGTCTGATGGCAACTTCGCTGTAAAGTTAAGTTCGCCTAAGGTTCAACTTCGCCTGAAGCCAAGTTCGCCTGATGACAACTTCGCCTGAAGCCAAGTTCGCCTGATGGCAACTTCGCTGTAAAGCTAAGTTCGCCTAAGGTTAACTTCACCTTGAGCTAAGTTCGCCCGAGGGTTAACTTCGCCTAAAGCCAAGTTTGATTAGAAAATAAATTATAAAGCGATAAGTTAAAGTAAGCTAATACTAGGCCACCAGATTAGATCAGACGAGTATTGATACGTGTAACTTGTACAGTCAGCCGAGCTCAGTTAGAGAAGGGATTTACAGCTATCAGAAAAAGAAGCAGAATTCAGGTGAGTTTCTAGCCCCATTTATGTGTTACGTTTTCGGGGCTGTGTGCATACTCAATATGTTTGTTAATACACTTATCCTAAGAGATAAGTGTATGCCTTATATGGATAATGTGAAATATATGAATGATTGCTTGACGGTACGTGAACGATCTTCGGATATTGCACGTATCGTCAAGGGAAGTGACTAGCTCCTTACATGGATATTAAATAATAAAGTATAGTGTTCCTTTTATGAAAGGTATAGTGTTCCTTTTATGGAAGGTATAGTGTTCCTCCTATGGAAATTATATATGGTAGGGTAATGGTAATGGTTCTTTTAATAAATATTACGTGACGATCCTCCTATGGATATTTATACAAGGTTAAGGTAGTAATATGTGTCTTCGGATACGGGAAGTAATATATGGGAATAAATTGTATGATACCTGATTAACTAGAACTCACTCAGCGTAGCTGACTTTTAGTATGCACGCAGGTGAGCCGATTACAGAGCTAGCAAGAGGATGACGCATGGCATGGATTGAACGGCTGGCATCTGAAGAAAGAAGTAAAGATGTTTTGAATATAAAGTTTTGTGTTATGGTATCAAAGAAAAGATTTAATGTTTTGTAACAAATGATTGATGTTTTATATTCCGCGAAAAGTTTTAATAAACTCTGATTTGAAGGACTGTGTTTATGAGTAAATCCGACGCTAAAGTAGGGCTACCGGGTTCGGGGCCTTACAGTGTGTCTACGGGAATTCGGCCGGTCTTCGTTATGTTTGTTATAATATCAGAACTATACTTGTTTGATAGGCATATTTGTTATAATATCGGAACTATACTCCGTTATGTTTGTTATAACATCGGAACTATACTCACTTTTAAGTTATGCATGTTTGAACTTTGAAGTTTTAGCCTTTTTTTCGATCATGTTTCCCGCTATCCAACTTTATTAAAAGTATTAACAACTTCGATCCCAATCATATTTAGCACAAGTCAGGTTGTTTACAAGTTTGAGATGTTTCCATCTTGTTATGTTTTAGTATGGACGTATGTGAGCGTTTTAGACGGTGCAGATGCATGTAATAAAAAATATCAAATTTAATGGTTATTTTTTCAAACCAACTGATATAGTATGAACTGTCCACGATAATAATAAATATGTAAAGATTTATTTCATTAAAGTCTTTTTATAAACAAAATCCGCTGTCCAATAATTAAATTACTCTTTAAAAAGACGATTTTAGAATGAATAAAGGATATATGTGAGAATCGCGAAGATTTAAGCAGAAAAACGAGTGCGATGGTTGTTTCTTCAAGAATAATGTTCGGATCTAGGTCTAAAATTGTTCAAACTCTAAACATCTATTTATTCGAGCCGTATGCACATAATCATATCATATTCCATATAAAAATAGAATCTTACAGAAATATAGCAAACTGTTTTATGATTTACATACTAATTATAAATTTAAAAGATATGATAATAATAAATATTTAAAAGATACGGTAAATAACAAATATATTCGGTTAATCTTCATCTATGCAATACTTTTAGTATTTATCAACACTAAAAGAGGAGGCAAATTTGTTATAAAAATAAATAAATAACTATTTAAAATAATAGTCATACAAAATGCTAAACAAAGATCCAGTTTAAATAAATATAAAAATAAAACCCAACCAACATAAACCCAAAAGTATTTATACCCAAATCATCATATCCTTCATAAAACTTTAGTATTTTGTTAATTGACATCTCAACATCTTCACATCTGCTAACTTTTCTGCTCCTTTCTCTAAACATCTAATCATTCATAAAAAGATTCATTATTATTATTATTATTATTATTAGTAGAACATATAACATATACAAAATTATAAAAATAATGAAAACAAGAAACCTAGTTGTTTATTCGGTTCGGGATGTTCTCCGACGACATTATCACCACCGGAACATCCTTCAACATGGATGATTCCTGTTCAGAATTGTAAAATAAATTTGTTTTAAAAAAACTATTTTTTTATAAATTTAAAAAAAATTATTTACAATAATAAAATATTACTTTGATTTTCTGAAGAAGTTCATATTCTGTCATTCCTGACATGCAGTAATCTGTAATTATCATATTTACTTTTGCACCCTGTCACAATTCAAAATTTACAGTTTTTACCCTTCTGGTTTCCAATACAAATTACAAAACAAGCATGTAGGAGAGATGTTAAAAAAGTTAGCTGCTCGCTCAAAGTTTGCTTTGAAAAAGTTTGTATTTAAATGAGCTGAGTTTGAACCAAGATTGGCTAAGGCTTGGCTCGTTGCATCAAAAATTTTAAGACAAAAATAATAGGCATATTGTTATAAATTCTCTTAAATATAAATTTTGTATTAGATGTATATTAAGAATTACATTTATGTTATTAATATATCAATATTTGTATAAAAAATAAAAAATAGTAACGAACTGGCATGAGCTTATAACAAGTTAAGCTCGGACTTGATTTTTTAGCTCGATAAAACAAGCAAGTAGAGCTCGAGCCACAAGCTTGTCCAAGGCTGAAGGCTCGCCTAGTTGGCTTTAAAAAATTATAAAAGGAAAAAAAAACAACAAAAGTAATAAACAGTTCCTATAAAGTCTCTTGTTTATAAATTTTGCATGTTAAAATTTATATTTTTCTCTTTGATATAAAGAAAATAATAAAAAGAAAAAAAACCGCAAGTAAAGCGTGGGCTTCATCTCAATAAATTAAATGAGCCGAACCCGATCCAGCTTATTTAAGTTTGAGCTCGCTTTGGCTCATAACTTTGTGCTTACCTTACCATTAAACTGCTCTACTGTTGATTTTCCATCACTCCTAAATACTCCAAAGCTATCATTGCATTTTCTGCTAATGTCACTACACCCAAAAATCAACAACACCATCAACATGCAAATTAAGACAATATAATCACACTAAAAAAAAAAGAAAAAAAGAAAACGCGCATGCACATCATATTACCTCTACACGACAACGTCTTGAGCAACCTCTCAACGACCTTACGATCGATATTATCATCGACCGCAAGCACATGAGGCACATCTTCTTCAGAATACTCCATTGACATAATAAAAGTCTAAACAAAACAAATCGATACTTAGTACAAATTTTAAACCAATGATTTATAACGTGAGCAATAAAATATGAGCACAACAGAATATGTGTATATATACAGGATCAAATACAAAGTCACAAATATTTCGTGATGTCTTCATTTGGTTTACAGGCCGGCCCACACAATCCAATTCATATTATTTTTTTTATTATTATTCTCTCTCTATGATTTATTTATAACATATATTCATGCATATCAACTCTAGAGCAAAAGATTTTGTTGAAATCCTTTGTAATCTGTTTAATTCCCAATGAGATTTTAGCTTATCTCAAACTGTAAGAATTTATATTTTGGGATCTCTCTTAATTATGTTTTAAATTCTAGAATATATATATTTTGTAAGAATGGATATACTCATATACTCAACCTAACGTATAGTTATCCAGCTGTATCAAGGTGTCATACGGGTGTAAACGAGATAAGCTGTTTGAGATCAGTTTGTAAAAAAAATAAAAATAAATAAACTTGAATCAAGTAGAGTTTAAATGAGATCGAGCTTAAAAATAAACTCGTTTAGTCAACGAGCCTGGACGTTACTTATGATGCAAGTTTATATAATTTTTATTCTAATATATATTTATTTAATTATTAATGTTATGTATATAATAAAGCACATAATATAATAAACTTTATATATTATCTCTAACTCGGACAATTACCTCGTAGCAATATATTAACCATTTAATTTATTCTTTAATTTTAATCTTCTTTTGTCTCTAAACTACTTATTTGATTCACCCATTCTACTTCTTAGTTATTCATATCTAACCTCGTTTATTTTTTAAATCAAGTTTATATCATTCACAACCAATAGTGATTTTTTTTTAAAAAATAAAATAAAAAACATATATACATTCATTCAATACTCTTCACATTTACTCTCTCGTTCATTGATTAAGGTTATACCGTGAAGACTCAAGGCCTCAAGTATTGATCTCTATTGTATGAATGAATTGCTTTAAAGTTTAAACATTCGAAAGAACCAAAACACCACATTATTACAACACATACAATGTCGGTCAATTGTTTTTATGTACAACATATATATATAATATTCCAATTTAGTCTTTAAATCTTTGCATTAGAAACTTGCACCGAACGCTTTAAGAACGAATCGAGGGCTTGACAAATTACTTTTTCTGCCTAATTATGAATTGCTGTTTTGTCCCTATCATCTAATTGTAAAATTACCATAGATGCTCATCACTTATGTTTAATAATATAATATAGATTATGTTTATTATAAATATATATTTTTGTTTATTATTCCCACGTTGGTGGGATAGTAAGGTGGTTAAGATGTGAAATAGAAGGTCATGAGTTCGAACCCTATAAAATGTAAAAATTTAGTCGTTAAAAAAAAACTTGTTTAGTTTCTCATTTCTCAAGTCTAGCCAAGTAGCTAACCAAACATATAAACAACGGGTGAGACTTGTTTTTCAAATAAGCTTTGATATGACTTTTTTATGCTCAACTTTAACAAATTATTCTCAGACTATCATGCCTTTACTATTTTATATATATCTGTTTATAGAAAGAAAGAAATAAAATGTTTTTAGAAAATATGAATAAAAAGTAGAAGTAGTCATGTTGCGGACGTTTGTGGTCATGATGGTGGTTCTCGAATTATCTTTTGTACTTAGTCTCATATAGTTCAACCATTTTACTTTATGTCACTCCATTGAATGTTGTGAGGGAGGGCCATGATAAGTAACAACTTTTTCCACACGTTTTTAAATAATATGTGTGGCTAGTGGGATCTAACGGTGCAAGTTCGATGGAAATTCGGTCGATGTTGATTTAGGTTATTACGACATCGGCATCTGCTATAACGATTGAAAAAATTAATCCAGAAAATAAAGTCTTGATATGTGTAAAAGGATACCGGCATGCGTTTTACACTGGTTGAAACCCATATAAATGAATACCAGTATTGGTTTTGATAATAACAGTGCTGATGTTACGTTGGAACCAATTCGGTTTGTCATGGCGCAAACACTTGTATAACTTATGATACCTGAAATACTTTGTGTTGAATATAATTTCATTTTCAATAAAATTTGTAAATTGTTGAAAAAAAAAGTTAAAACAACTGCGAAAACAATATGAGCGAACACTAGAATCGGTATCGAAAACCACGCTAGCAATGTTGATCGGTAGGAATCAGTTCACCAAAGTTCGTTTTGCATTAACATGACCATTAACGACAATCCTTTTAAACCTGATGCAAGCATGCAAGATGCAAAACACATCATCAAATGTATATGTGTACAAATAAAGCTATGTGCCAAACTAATTCACGTTCAATCAGACACAATCAACATCGGACTGAAACCAGTTTACAAGGAAAAAACAAAGTTTCGGGCCTAAAAATGGTTTAATTGGTTTGGTTAAGGTTTAACCGATTTCAACATAACGGGTTCGCAAATCAATCCCAATTTTCATATGTTCACTTGGTTTCCAACTAGAGGTGCACATCTAAACCGTTTAGCCGATCACTCTCCAACCAGTTTCTACCCGGAAAAAACCAGTGGTTAGTAACCGGTTTTCATTTTGGCCCCATAACCAGTTACAAAACCGACTTTAGGTTTTAAATTATTTAAAACTGTTTTTTCCCCGTTAGTTACCAGATAACCGATTCAGTTATACCCAAAACCGATTAAGGTTTTTGTGCTTAAAAACCAGTTAGTAACCAACCCGGTTAACCAGTTTATCATGCATGTCTATTTCCAAATTCCAACTATAAAACTTTAATGGGCTTTTAAATTTTAACACAAAACCAACGTATAACAAAACAAGCCCATTTTCAATTGGGCCTAACCTTCATACCCTAAACCACTTCAATAAAACCCGGGTATAAATACACTTAGGGTTTCGTTTCCACTGCCGTCTACTGCACACCACACCTGCAAGTGCTACACACAGCCGCCGTCATCGTTGCCGGAATATTCCCGTTAGTTACTTTTCCGTCCGTTTATTTCAGCTCGTTATATCTATAATCATTAATTCATTATCCTATACATGTTTATTAATATTAATAAGATCTGCTAGCATTTCAGTTATATGTTATGTATACTTGCTCAAGTTAGGTTATTGAGTTATATAACATGCTTATTTATGATTCATTTGATTCTCTATAAGTTATGCTTATTAGGTCATATACCGTGTAATTTAGAGTCTCATACTAAGCAGTTATTCAGTTAATGCGGGAAAATATTGGATATCGGTCGAGGACCGGATCGATATTTGAGATACTGGTTATTGCGGTGAGATATCGGTAATTTTAATATCATGCGGAGTTTATATGTATAGCACTTTTAACACTAACAATTCAGTATACTCTCGTACTATTAATAAGTTATCCTTTTTCAACTTGCGAAACACTAATAATTGTAGCAAGTAGGAACTGATTAAGATTCAATAAACCGACATTAAACACTAAAAGTTGAAAATTAAGACTTAAAACACTGATACCAGGAATATCGGTGATATATCAGTCAATATCGCCGATAGTATTGGTACCGATATTCTGACTGACATTTCACATGAAGACCGATAACCGAAATGCCACCGAGATACCACTGAGATTGACTGCATAGGTCTCATATGAGACTCAACTTGATCATTGTTTATGAAAATATGAATATTAATTTATGCGGTGTATTACTGATTTTCTGAGTCATGTAGCTTGATCAGATATCACTATCTTAGCATGATTTTGAACAAGTGTGCAGATGCTATAATTTCGTAGAACTTAACGCTAGTCTGATGCATTGTAAATAACAAGTTTATGTGACTTACTAATATGAAGTCAGCTGAAATAACTCGATAAGTAATATGGAATCTAGTTCATACTCTGTATGTCATAGTAGAACATGATATGGCTATATGACTAGATATCACCGTTGTGACATAGTTTTGAACGAGCATGCAATGGTTGTTACTGAAATGATTTTATTTAGGGATTGCGAATCATTTCAGCTATGCAGTCGATATTGCCAGTGATATATCGGTTATCGGTCCCTTGGTGAAATATCAGTTAGAATATCGGTACCGATAATATCAGCGATATTGACCGATATATCACCGATATTCCCGATATCAGTGTTTTAAGTTTTGAATTATCAACTTTTAGTATTTAATGTTAGTTTTTTAAGTCTTAAATCAATTCTTACTTGCTATGATTGTTAGTGTTTTGCAATTTGCAAAAGGTTAATCTATTAATGGTAGGAGACTATACTGAATTATTAGTATTAACTTGCTATATGTATGAATTTTACATGATATTAAAATTACCGTCTCACTGCGATAACCGATATATCATATATCGATCCTTGACCGATATCCGGTATTTTTCCGCATTAACTGCTTAGCATTTAAGTAAGGATCATTTGTTTTATTCAAAGCCAAGATTAGTTTGTATATATTGTGCAATTCGAGTTTTCATTTGCTAATTTGTACTGGTTTTTTGACGCCTCCCGGTGTATTGCTAGTTTGCTACCCAATAACGTGTAAAATGAATTTTGAAATGGTTTCACAACTGCTTTAATGTTTATTTTAATTGTAGTTTTGTATGATATACATTGTTATGTTGCTAGTAGATAGTCATTTACTTTAGTGTTTTAATGCTCTGTTGATTAAAAATTGTGTTTAACAGAAACTAGAGGATGGCTTATGCAGCAATGAAACCAACAAAGCCGGGGCTAGAAGAGCCTCAAGAACAGATTCACAAGATTAGGATTACTCTTTCATCTAAGAATGTTAAGAACCTTGAGAAAGGTAGCTGCCTTTTCTTTTTCATCATATCCAATTTTCTTGGTTTTCAAAAAGCACACAGAGGTGTTTTTGTTATATTTCTCTTAAGTTTCTGGCATTGCATGCCTAAAATATAGCTACAAATAAGCTTTATGTATAGTTTAGCATATATAACGCAATATAAAACTAGCGCACCTTAGGTCCTCAAGCCCGATTCAAGTGCACCTCATGTATATCCTGGTAGATGTGTAAATCGGCTGAGCCGAGTTTGAGCTTTTGAAATTTTAAATCTTGTGCATGGTTCGTGAGTACTTCAGCCGACCGGCTCAGCTCTTTCATATTTATTAGTAATATACTTACATTTATATTTATAATTTTTACATATATCATAACACGATAACATATATAATTTAGTTATTTTTATTATAATTTTGTACTTAATAACAGCTTTTTAGAAAAATTTATATTTAGTATGTTAAATAAAAAGTTTATTAATAACAAGCTTGTTTAGGTTTGCGAGCCAACTCATGCTTGTTAGGTGAAGTTTGGGCTCATGCATGTTAAGTGTAGTTAGGCTTACGCCTGTTTTTTTAACAAATTTTTGTAGGGTCGAGCTATTTTTAGCGAGCTGATCTTCAGTGGTTCAGCCTTTTAACTCTCCCACACACAATACTTATAATTACAAAAGTTGGTTCCATTTGTAATATTTCAGTTTCGTCTTTAGGGTACCAAACTTTTATTATAACGTGGTTAATCTCTTTATGTGTTAGTTATTTTAACTATTTCGACTGAAATGACTAAAACCCAAACAAAATTTATAGTTTGTTTTGATTATATTTATCACAGTGTGTGCTGATTTGGTTCGTGGTGCAAAGGACAAGAAGTTGAGAGTCAAGGGACCCGTTAGAATGCCAACTAAGGTTCTTCATATTACCACTAGAAAGTCACCTTGTGGTGAAGGTATTAATAATAATAATAATATTATTATTATTATTATTATTATTATTATTTATATTTAAGTAATGATATGATTAATAACCGTGCATGGCTATTATTGATGATTAATAATTGAAGTTACTATATGATATGATGTTAAATTTTTAATAGGTACAAACACATGGGACCGATTCGAGCTTCGTGTCCACAAGCGTGTGATTGATCTTTTCAGCTCTCCGGATGTTGTGAAGCAAATTACTTCTATTACCATTGAACCTGGTGTCGAAGTTGAGGTCACCATTGCTGATTCATAGATGTTTTGATGGGGGTAAGAATGTCGTTTTGTTTTGTATGAGTTTCGTTTCGTGTAGGGTTTTGAATACTTTTGAAATATTTGTATGGAAGAAAATCAGAGTTGTGTTTCTTTTTTATTTAGTGTTTTGTATTTTCATCAACTTAATGCATTTCTATACGATGCTCTTCACTTTTACACTCTATGTGTACATAGCTTTTACTTCATTTGTTGTCGTTGGTCATATGAATACGTAAGAAACCAATTGAATTGCTAACCCTTCAAGAAACTTGTTATCGCATGTTAGCATGTTTCGTACAAGTGTTATCCATGCGTTCTTTCTTTTTTTTTCGGCAGTAGGTGTATCGATGGTAAATTATCATTTGATCGTTCACGCGTATGGTATTAAAATTTAAAAGCCTGATCATTAACATAAAGCCGAAAGGGTAATATCCGTATATGTATAAGCTATTGTTCTTATTTGGATTAGGTTACACTGTGTGGTTTTTGTGCCATGATGTTTACCGCTTTTTCTACTTGTTCAGCGTTCGAGGCTTAAACGATCCAAGCTTGTTAACTTCTTGTTTTAACTTACGAGAGTTTGTGCTCGAGCTCATCTTGTTTTGGGATTTGTTTTTATAGTGAAACCTGGCTTGTAAATAGCTTTTCAATAGCATGCATGTAGGTGCACAAATCGGGTTTTTCAAATACCCGGGTTCGGGTATGACCGGGTATTGGAAAATCGGGTATTGGCAATATCCGGGTCGGATTTGGTCCGTGTATTTTCTCTAAAAACCATACCCTATGCATCGGGTTCGGGTCGGGTATGGAACCGGGTATTCTAAAACCAGGTATTTGAATACCCTATTTTTGGGTATTGAAAAACCTCTATTTTTGGGTTTTTGGGGTCTTTTTCCTGGTTTTTTTCGGGTATAGATTTGATTTTTTTTAGGGGTTACAATTTTTAGGGGTGTTTTCGGGTAATTTCAGGTATAGATCGGGTATTTGAAAAACCCGGTTTCGGGTATTGGAAAAACCCGGTTTCAGGTATTACCGGGTATAAATCGGGCCCGGTTTTGGGTATGGGCTTTGGTACTAAAATGCATACCCTATCCGTACCCTACGGGTAGGGTCGGGTACGGGGGTACGGGTAGGGTCGGGTACGGGTTCGGGTATTAAAAACCCGAGTATAAAAAAATCAATTCCGGGTATTTTTTTTCGGTTCCGGTTCGGGTTTTTTATGCACCTCTAGATATAGGTGCTTAAATTACCAACATGAGAGTAATGTCTAAATGTCTACAATATATTGTTTTTGGTTTTGTAGCTGACTTGATCTTTATTGCTTTATACATGACTTTTAAATGATTTGTCCACTTAAAAGAAAAGTCTAATAAAACAAATTTATTATTACTTTTGTGTACATGTTTACACAATTTTGTATTAGTTGGTCAAGTGATTGTGACATTTGTTGATTTGTGAAACTTTCTATCACAAAATGGACATTGTCCTAGCTTTCAATAATAAAAAACCATTGAAAAAGTACACGAGACACGTTAAATGGTTTGAAGATACGAGCCACTTGCATCGCCAGAAAGACCCTATGAAACTTCATTGTTACCTAGGATTGGCTTTGGACCTTTAGTTAGGGCTGTAATTGAGCCGAGTCAGGGTGTGCTCGAGCTCGAACTTAATTGAGCTGGTTCAAGCTCGACTCGTTTTCTTTAGCGAGCTGAAAAATTAAGCTCTAGCTCGGCTTGTTTAAAGCTCGAGTCGAGCAAGAGCTCGTTGAGCTGGCTCCTTTAAAATTTTTTAACTTTTTTATTTTTTATTTATCATTTGTTTTATTTTACAAATTTTGTTATATAAAAGACAAAATTATAACTTTAACATACATATTATATAAAATTTATAAATTAGAGAATTTATACTTTATATGTTTTATTTTTTTATAAGGTTTTATGGATTGAGTGGCATAATACAGTAGAAACTCTATAAAATAATATACTTGGGACCACCAAAATTTATTAATTAAAAGAGTTATTAATTAATCGATAAATTAATAATTATTAATTTATATATTAATTAATATTTTATTAATTTATAGTATAATACTTAGTTTACAAACACCTTTCAAGCTTTCACTTAATTATTGTATACAATGCATGTATATCAAATGAACAGCCCAATTTGAAAGAAACCTTCAATCTCCCACCTTATTATGCTTCTTGTGTTCAATGTATCACTTTATGGATATTAAAAATATTTTCTATATAAATACAAGATCAAAATAGGTTAACACAAACAAAGCGTTATTGAAATTAATAAAGATGATATCGATGAAGAAGATGATGAAAGTTCTACAATGGAGCCCCCTTCGCGAAACGAAGCTATTAAAGCAGCAATCGCATTGAACAATTTCTTGTTGAGCTATGAGAAAACAACACCAGAAGTTCTTACCATGCTAAGGAAAATTAGAGACGAGATTCAAGGGAAAATTGATTTCAACAAAAAACAAAAGACAATGGAGTCATTTTTCAAAAAACCTTCATAAATCATTCATGTAATATGTTATATATAAGGAATTATTAATTTATATTTTATATGGGGTCTAAAGAAATTATCAAAAATGTATTATCTTATAATTTTAGCGAATTATTAATTTAGAACCCTATCCCCGAGTCAGGACCGGCAAAAAATATTATCTTAGAGAGTTTATTAAATAATCGAGTATTAATTTATCGAGTTTCTACTATATATGTATAATTTTTGTTTCTTGGTATGCTATTATTATATATAGATATTAAAATTTAGGGTTCAGTATAAATGAGCCAACGAGCCGAGCTAACGAGTCGAACCAAGACCGAGCCACGAGCCGAGCTGACCCTAGCTCGAGCTCGGCTCGTTTAGAAATCGTGCCGAGCTCATTTAAAATCGAGCTTTTTCAAGCCGAACATTTTCGAGCTATTTTCAAGCGAGCCGCGAGCCATGGACTTTTTGAACAACCCTGCTTCAAGCGAATTAAGTTACAAACAAGTAAAAAACGTATCAATTTTAAAAATAAGGCAATTAAGTTTCACTTAAAACAACAAAACATCCGAGTAGATTTCATTACTGGTTAGTGGTGTGCAATGCATATTCATTTGATGCTAATTTGAGGGCTTCAGTGAACAATAGGGTCAAGAGGCAACGCCTAGGGGGGGGGGGGGTTCTCGTTGCCGGGTCAACAAGTAGCGTCTAAAAAACGATTCGTTTAAGGTACCATATACATCCGACAAAGCCAATATGGGCAGTTCAAAAAATGATGCACTGTTTCATGAAGTATAATAGTTCCTAAACAAGATTTAGTTTTTAATTTCTTATTTTTTTGTTTGATTTTCAGGAGGACCACATGCATCTAATTAAAGATGTGATGTGTATTTTAAAATAACAAAATTACAACATGTCAGATTCCCACATCTACATGCACCAGATTAATGGTTGTACTATCTGTTTATATGGTTGTACATCTGACTTTTAGTCAAAATTGACGTTCCAGAACATTTCTTTGACCACTGTGTTAAGTCAACCTTTAGAATAAGTCCAGTAGACCAAGTGCTTTAGTCTGGGTCAAATATATAATTTAAAACAAATATCAATAGTTTCAACCAATGTTTCATAACCGGTTTGAACATCGAACCGAACAGGCAACTGGTTCACCAGTTCAATCAGTCAAAGTGTCGAACAAATTTGGTCAAAAAAACCAACGGTTAGGGTTAAAAAATTTTTTTAATAATAATTTTTTTCATAGTAAACCAGTTCAACCGGTCCGGTTTTCTGGTTTCCGGTCGGACCCGTTCAACCGGTTCGTGCCGACCAGTTCTTTGATAGACGAGCGAACTACATAGAACCAGACCGGCCAGTGGACCGGATCCCCTTTGGGCCAGTCCAACCGGCCGGCCGGTCCGTTCCTGCCTCAACAACATTGGTTTCAACAAAATTGGAATCATAAGACTTTGTGATTGATGCTCGTAAATTAATATGATGTAATCATGAAACTAAGAAATTTTGTAAGTTAAGAATCATCTTTTTTATTTATTTTTTTTCTTAACTAAACCAACGACAATTTAGGTTGTTAAGAGCTTCAGATACAAGAAAACACCAACATTTGATATATCTAATAATATAAAATTTGTTCGGTCAGATGGTCAACTGTCTCCAAACCCCTCTAGTTTCGTCCATGATGGTGAACTAATATTGATTCAACATCGAAATGTTGGTTAGTGTGTTTTGATGGCTGATAATAAATGGGACACTAGAGGGTACTTATATTTGACACGATTTGGTCATCTTCTCTGTTATTTTGAAAAAGTAAGCCATCGAGTCTCGAGTTGAACCTACAATTTTCTCCCTTGATAAAAAATAATTATAAAGAAACGTAAAAGTGATGAACCATCCCACTATTTTGTTTTAGGGTTTGCTCTTTAGTAGGAATAATCTTGAAAAAGTAAAGAGCACAATTGTGAAGAACATGCCATACTTTAGGAGAATTTGTATTTTCTAAGATACTCAAGAATAAATACTTTTTTTTAGCATATTAGAATCTCCACTTTAGATTAATAGCATTATGTACCGTTAGTCATTTATTAATAGACAAATTGAAAATAAATAATTTCAAATTTTGTGTATTAACCGATAATAATCTGAGCTTTAAAACTCACTACCAGCGGTCCCAAATTTCAATTATTTTTGTCTTAATGGACCTTCGTTAAAAAATGCTTAACGCTATTAAGTATTTTCCCGAGTTTCAAACCGATGTTTTAGGGCTTTTGATCAAAAGAACGGTATGATTCGACTGATGAAAAGTTAGCTCGAAACGGTGATTCAAATGACTTGATTTTTGTTAATTAGAAATTTAAACACCCGAATTGAAACATTATATCGTAGCTTTGATCACCGTTTCAAGATAAGTTTTATTACATCGGTCGACTTGTATCGTTCTTTCGATCAAAGCCCTAAAACATCGGTTTGAAACTCGGGAAAAAAACGTAACGACGTTAAGTGTTTTTTAACAGAGGTCCATTGAGACAAAAATAGCTGAAAGTTGGGACCGCTGATAGTGATTTTTAAAATTGGGACTATTATCGGCCAATACACAGAAATTGAGATTATTTATTTCCAATTTGCCTTATTAATATAATAGAAAGTTACTTTTACTTGTGTAACTTCTGTACCAGCACAGTTCATATGGTCAAACTATAAGAAAACAACGTTAGATAATAGATACTCTATTGATATAAATATTGGTCAGTAAGATGGTCAAGGTCCCACCCCCTCTAGTTTCACCCATGATGATTAACCAATAGTGATTTAGTGAACAATGAAACGTGTTTATATGACATATTTTGGTCCTATTTCCAGTTACCTGGAAAAAGGTAAGCCGTCGAGTCTGAAATCGAACCTATTAATTTGTCAATTATGAGTTGGTCCCTAAACAGAAAAAAAGAATAAAATGTAAATGTGATGGACCATTTCATTGTTTTTACTTTATAGTTTGTTCTTAATAAAGAAGGAATAAACAAGGAAGAACATGCCATATCTCATGAGGATTTTGAATCACAAACATTTTTTTAGTAGCTTTAGATTCATGAATAAAGTTTTATGCCAATAAGATTATGTGTCATTGTCATTTTATAACTTAAGAATAAGTTTTATGGCATGTTTGGTTCTCTTTAATCAATTCCATAATTAAGTTGTATATCATGTGCATTATTTTTTTGGGACAACAAATTTCATTAAAACAACTAGCAAGAAGTTAGAAACCGAATAAAAAAACAAGACTTACATAATAAATTGCATCAATCTTTTCACAACCAAATTTTGATAAATGAACGTTTTTTTATCCAAAGAAAACCCAACGATTTAAAATTGGCGAATTGGATTTTAATAATCCCAAGTTAATGCAGTTTGCCGATAATAATCCCAACTTAAAAAATAGTTGCCATCGGTCCCAACTTTTACACAATTTGTTTTCACTAGACCTCAGTTAAAAAAACTTAATGACATTAAGTTTTTTTTCCAGATTTCAAATTGATGTTTTAGGGCTTTCGATGGAAACGAGAATACGAATCGATTGATGCAAAACTTATCTCGAAACGGTGCTCCAAACAACTTGATTTTTGTTAATTAAAAGTTTACACACCGGAAATGAAGCACCCTTATAGTCGTTTGGACCACCGTTTTGAGATAAATTTTACATAAATCGACTCGTATCCTCATTCTGAACGAAAGTCCTAAAACATCAATTTAAAATTTAGAAAAAACTTAACGCCGTTAAGTTTTTTTTAATGGGGTCCAATGAAAACAAACAGTGTGCAAGTTGGGACTGGTGACAACTATTTTCTAAGTTAAGATTATTATCGCTCAACTGCAGTTGGGATTATTAAAATCCAATTTTCCTTTAAAATTAGAAAAGTTTTATCCAAAGATTCCTGAATAAAGTTTTTTTTATGTGTACTTAAATATTGGAAAATATCAAATTACTGAAGTAAAGAGTCCTGATTTTGGACTTTGTCGGGTGCCAAAAACTTAAAATATTGATAGCACGTTTACGTGACAATACATTCTATAATTTATTTAATATAAATTTCAACTTGTGACACCATAAATGAAGTAATATTAAAAAATGACACCCAAGTTTGATGATTCACCTATAAACCCCTTACCCATCCTTCCTTATTCGTTATCGAAAATTAATAAGAAAATTCGTCTATGATGCTATTCGAACGTGTTGTTAGATTTTGGGTTTAGTCATTCGTTAACGTTGTTGTAACGTTATATATAGCTAAGCATGTGTATAGTTATCTTAGAAACAATCATATAATAGCACTATATCACAATATTGAGTTCAAAAGGTTGAGAAAGATGTTAATAACAACAACAATAATAATAATAATAATTTCAAATATATCAAATCATGTCGTTGAAAAAAATATTTAATAATAATGACACGATATATAATACAATGCGGGTTCATCTACTGTCGTCTGAAAGCACCAACAACGTCCTCAATGCTAATTTCATTATAGTTTTGAGATATGATACATGATGCATACCATCTTAACTCAACTATGCCAAACGATACTTGGAATGTAGGTTTCAATGGGTTAATGATTAAAGCACGTGCTTGAAAAGGCCTTATTCATGACACATATTTTCTTTTATGCTTTGACACATATGAAAATTATTATCAACGTATGTTACAGTTGGTTAGGGTAAGTATAAAATAAAAACCCCTTGAAAACCCATATCTTGGCCACAATTGATACACTTTCAAATATATCTTTCATATAGCCTTAAGGGTATTCTCGTCTTTTATTTATTAACATCATAACCAAAGTCATCACTTCCATCTACAACATTTAACAACGACCGTCATCCACCACCGACTACAATCTGCAACAATCTTCGTCGCCGGCAACCCATGTTTTCTCTCTCTAAAATTTCAGATCCAAGTTTCATCTTTTTATTTAATTCCAGATCTCGTTTTTGTTGTGGTATCACAATATTGTAACCTTTATTTTATATTGTAACATTTGTATAACATTTTTATATTGTTACATAGATATCACAATACTGTAACCTTTATTTTATTATATTGTAACATTTGTATAACATTTTTTGTGATATTGTAACCTTTATATTGTTACAAATCTTACGTAATTTTTTTATTGTAACCTTTCTTTTATAAACGTACAATTATATAAGTAATTTATATAAGTAACATTTTTATATGACTGAATATATCTTTAACTTTAAATATGGTTACTTATTTTTATATAACTGAATATATCTTTAACTTTAAAAAGTATATCTTTAAATAGGTTTACAATTTTTTAAATATGTAACATATTTTTAAATTTATGGAGGCATTAATAATTTAAGAAATTACTAATACATCCATGATTTGTCGATTTTTTGTAATTTAAAAAACAATAAGTTTGCATAATTTTAAACTCTATTTTTTTTAAATAATAAAAAAATATTTAATACTTCCTTGATTGATGAATTTAGTTTGAAAAAAATTTCTTAAATAAGTTTACATTAATTTCAATGTACATATTTTTAATTTTGTTACCAATTATTTTTAAGCAAACTATTTCAAACAAATATGTGAAAATTAATATGAAAGAGTAGTTGATTTGATGGATGCATGTCTGGTGGTTTTCAAGAAAAAGAAGAAAGAGAATGAACTTTTTACATGACCAATTTACCCTTTAATTGTACTATTACTCTTAAAATAATACATTCACAACTCTTAAAAGCAATCTATTTAATCTATATACCATTGATGAAACTTGATCAATGGACATCTTAGAGTTTTCATGGTTTCTTTAAGTCAATAGAGTTTTCAATATAATCATCCCCTAGTTGGTTAATCTTTATATATATATATATATATATATATATATCTTATAACCAAATCTAATAATTATCAAACATATATGTTAACATACACAAGTACTAACTCTTTGTAATTTCAAACATCCAATCTGTATATAGTTCTCACATATCTTCCTCTTTGTGAGCCTAATTGGCATGCGATTTTCAAACAATGTTTTACACAACCATATGCGATGTCCCAAACATAATCCAAGCCATTAAATGCAAAGTTTGGTAATCACCGTCAAGTGTGACATTTCTCATCAAAATTTGGATCAAACGTACACATATGGGTCTGCGTGTTATATGATTGAATAACCTTATCTTCTTCTAATCACTTGTCAAACTTGGCATACATATGTACTCATGTATTCGTGTAACAGCTGTAACGACTAGGTACGTAAGTATGGTATTAATGACCGACTAAGTACGTAAGTATTGTATTAATGACACCACGGTCGATATAAATGTTAAAGGTAGAAAGGCAATAATGAAATTAATCATATTTCAAAGACCATTTATGTTAAAAACCCCACATATCAAAAGACAAGTGTAATTTACTCAAAGTTACAAACGAAAAAAGAAAAAAAAAGATATCATCTTTTGATCACTATATGTCTCAACTAACGAATTGGCTGATAATGATCCCACCTCTTATCATATTTATTCCTTACGGTCTGCAACTAACATAAATCTAATGCTGCTTTTGGCTAGAAAGCCCACATTTTTTTTTTGGAAAACTTAAAAATTTCGTCACAAACATTTTTGTAACTTTAGATCAGATCTTTAAGAACCTTTTTTCTTGTAAAACCACTAATTATCGAGCTTGCCAGAACCCTAGAACCATTGTCGGAATTGGTTGGTGGTGAGTCAATTGGTGGTGTTTAGGTTGAGTTTTCCAACATAAAATATGACTTTTCCGGCAACAAGCAAGTACACGAGTTATGATTCGGTTAGTTGCAAACCATTAGAAACAAATACGTTAAAATACGAGACCGCCAGTAGCCAACTCGTTAGTTGGACCGACAGCGACCAGAAGATGATAGTAGAGATTAAGAGTAAAGTGCCAAAATCGTCCCTCAGATTTGGTCACTTTTGCGACTTTCGTTCAAAAACTTTATTTTTACAACTGAACCCTTGAGATTTGTTTCTAGTCAGAAAAATAGTTTGAAAGAATGTTAGGGGGGGGGGTTCAATCAAACCTCAATAGTCCAGTTGTAAAAAATAATTTTTTTAGACGAAAGTCGCAAAAGTGATAAACACGAGAGACTGATTTTAACAGTTTATTAATAAAAACCAATATAAAAAAATAAAAAATAATAAAAAACTAGCATGGGTGAGAATACTCCACGACACAGCATTCAGCCATTGACACAATGTCTTTAATACCTTCAAAAATTCCTACTTTCATCAACCCATTTCACTTCTTCACTCTCTAATCATCTAAAGTTTCAATTTTTATGAGTTTTTATTCAAATTCTTGAATCTTGATTCAAGAAAACCTTTTTGACCTACTTCAATCCTGCACTTAATTCCTTCAAATCACCCATACCCATTTCATGAATCCCTTAAATAATCATAAAAACGGGTACTTGTTGTGAAACCTTTGTTAATGTTGTGTTTTTTTGAAGTTGTTAAAGTTAATACCTTCAAAAATTCCTACTTTCATCATCTTTCATCAACCCTTTTAAGTTCTTTACTCTCTAATCATCTAAAGTTTCAATTTTTATGAGTTTTTATTCAAAATCTTGAATCTTGAATCTTGATTGAAGAAACCCTTTTGACCCATTTCAAGAAACCTTTAAATAATCATAAAAATTCCTAATTTCATCGTTTTTCATCAACCCCTTTTAGTTTTCACTCTCTAATCATCTAAAATTTCAACTTTTATAAATTTTTATTCAAAATCTTGAATCTTGATTCAAGAAAACCCTTTTGACCCATTTCAAGAATCTGTTGATTAATCATAAAAATGGGTAATTGTTGTGCTACACCTTCCACAAATGATTCAGATTTTGACAACAAAAGGGGTAAAAACAAGAACAAAGAGAACCCATTTGCTTTAGACAATGGGGGTTCAATCCCATCAAGGGATGGGTATAAACCCTATGTTTTAGAGAACCCAACTGGGAATCAAATTGAGTTAACATATGTTCTTGGTAAGGAGTTAGGCAGGGGTGAATTCGGAATAACTTATTTGTGTACTAATAAATCAAGTGGTGAAGTGTTGGCTTGTAAATCAATATCTAAACAGAAGTTAAGAACTCGGGTTGATGTTGAGGATGTTAGGAGAGAAGTTGAGATTATGAAACATTTGCCACCTCATCCTAATATTGTTAGTTTGAAGGATACTTATGAGGATGATAGTGCTGTTCATTTGGTTATGGAGTTGTGTGAGGGTGGAGAGTTGTTTGATCGGATTGTGGCACGCGGGCATTATACGGAACGTGCGGCTGCGGGTGTCACACGCACCATTGTTGAGGTTATTCAGGTGAAATCTTTGTTAATGTTGTGTTTTTTGAGGTTGTTAAAGGTAGTTTGATGGCGGTTACTACTTACTAAGATTCTTGTTATATGATTGGTGAGTTAACACTTAATAAATATGTGAGGTTGGTAAATAATTTGATGGTGGTTACTGAAGATTCTTGTTAGCACTTACTACATTTTGGTAGGTAATTCAGCTGAAAACGTTAGCTGCTTTTTGGAAATTGCGATAAATACGTGTTTTAGTTGAGGTTGTTAAGTAATTGATGGTTGTTACTAAGATTCATGTTATATGTTTCATGAATTAACACAAGGCCGGCTCTTGAGGTGTGCGAGCCACACCCTCGGCCGAGGCATGTTTTTTTTAGGGCCAAAATTTTATATACATATTTTTATATATACATATATTTAAAAAAAATAATCCTTATATAACATTATTGGATTTTAATAATCTTAAAATTATCGGGCCCGATTTTTTTTATTCATAATCTATTTGGTAAAGTTTAGGTTATTGGGCCTAAACCAAAATCCATTTGGTAAAAAAATGCTAGGAGAGCTTCACGAATCATCGGTTAGTCGTTAACGCTAATGTCGTTTAAAATCTGTTTGATTTTATTACTATATTTTTGCTATATTTAATGTTATAACGTTAATGCCATTTAAAAAAATCATCTTATATATTTCGTTACTCGTTAGGATATATAAATTCTCGGAGACGGTTCTTATTAACTCTTACTAGTTACTACATTCTGGTTAGGTAATTTAGGTGAAAAAATTACTGCCTTTTGCAAAATGTGATAAATATGTGTTTTAGTTGAGGATGTGACTAAGATTATTGCTATATGTTTCAGGAATTAACTCTTACTACGTTTTGTTAGGTAATTCATATAAAAAAATTTCTTCATTGGTTTTCAAGATCGAAATTTCTGAACCATAAATAGAAGATCTTGTTGAATCTTTGGCTGTCATTCTTTATAAGTTTTTATCTTGAAATATGATAATTTTACTTACTTTTTCACAAGACCAAAAATTTATGGTACCCCTCCCCCCCCCCAACCAAAAAATGGGGGTGTTGTGTTCTTGATCGTGTTAACAGCCATTTATTTGTTAATAATAAAAAGATCTTATTGTTTCTTTATCAGTTTCTTGTATTTTTTGAATCTAGATAATATATGGTTTGATTCCATCTCAGTGTTTTTCATTGATTTATTTTTTCAAAATCTTATTATAGATGTGC
This sequence comes from Bidens hawaiensis, assembly GCF_021521415.1. Lineage (NCBI taxonomy): Eukaryota > Viridiplantae > Streptophyta > Magnoliopsida > Asterales > Asteraceae > Bidens > Bidens hawaiensis. The sequence goes on from NW_027491480.1 coordinate 580,971, forward strand.
CACAAACACGGTGTCATGCACCGTGATCTTAAACCAGAGAACTTTTTGTTCGAAAACAAGAAAGAAACTGCAGCGTTAAAGGCTATTGATTTTGGGCTATCCGTTTTCTTCAAACCAGGTAAAGATGAATCATTAGTAATGAATGTGATCTTTCTTTTTTATTCATGATACATTGAATTAAACAAAGGTTTTTATTTTTATTTTTATTTATTTATTTATTTATTTTTAATGTAGGTGAAAGATTCAATGAGATTGTAGGTAGCCCATACTATATGGCCCCCGAGGTCCTAAAAAGAAATTATGGTCCAGAAGTTGATGTTTGGAGTGCTGGAGTTATTCTATACATATTGCTTTGTGGTGTCCCACCATTTTTGGCAGGTCGGTTTTTGATATTTTACATCATATTTGATTGCAAATGGGCGGGTCGGGTAACGGGTCGAGATGGGTTCCCATCAAAACAAGTATCTTTGAGTGTGAATAAAAAAGGTTCATGCACGTTGACCTCTTTTTGCCCCCTTTCTTGTTTATTTTTAATAAAGCGATGAAGGGTTTATAACTTACAAGCATTTTAAATGCACTCCAGGGCACTTTCATCACGCTCGATTTTTTAAACGTTTTTTTAAGCCTGCTAATTTGACACGTTATGGATAAACATGACCCAAGTTGACCCTTATCTAGGTAAATGGATTTTGGTAACAAGTCGAGACAAAAACATTCTATTCATTATCAGAAGATATATTCTCACACTTTTCGTCCCTTATTTTCTTCAACAAGGGTAAAATGGTCATTTTTAGAAAAAACTAACAGAAAAAGTTAATATCGATCAGCAGAACGGACGAAAAGAGTGACAACTTATGAACTTCAGGGACGTTTTTGTAGTTATTGAAGTTAAAGGACACAATCTGCAAGTAACTCCAAACACAAAGGGCGAAATATGTAAATTACCCTATTATTTGTTCAGACTCTTTCATTAAATTTGCTATTCAAAAAGGGGTTGCAGCGCAGCTTGTTGTCCGCTTACTTTCTGCTTTATTGTTATTTTTTTTAGCTAAGCAATTATGTTTTCCGTAAAAAAAGGATAAAAAAAAAATTAAAGTTTAAAGTAATTATATCTTTAAAAGTATGATCTGTTTTTCATTGCAGAAACCGAACAGGGAGTTGCCCAAGCAATTATTCGGTCTGTTGTAGATTTCAAACGGGATCCTTGGCCTGTAGTGTCTGAAAGTGCAAAGGATCTTGTTCAGAAGATGCTTAATCCTGACCCGAAGTTACGCCTTACTGCTCAAGAAGTTCTTGGTAATGTCAAGTTACTTTCTTTTTGATACAACTGGTAACGGGCCAAAATGGGCCCGATTTGGGTAACGGGTCAAAATTCTTTCTTTTTGGGTAACAAATCAAAACGGGTTCACTTGTTCAAGTCCAAACGGGGGTGGGTTAACTCGAAGCATATTTTCACACACACACACACAATTGTTGGTGTGTCAACTATGATTACTAAAGTATAATTGTTTCACTAATGATAATATGATTTTCAAATGAATTGATGTAGATGGTTTTATGCATTAAAAACACACTTAAGGAGACTTTCTACACGTTTCCTTTTTAACTTATTTTTTTTAACCCGATAAGAAAAAAAAACTTAATTCTTAAGTAGACGAGTAAAAATGGCACCTCTACTATTTGGTGATCTTATGTTACTATTTCTTGATATGTTTTAGAAATATTTCATAATTTTTTTTAGTTTGTATTTCTTATTACAGATCATCCATGGATACAAAACGCCAAGGCTCCAAATGTTTCTTTAGGGGAAACCGTTAAAGCAAGACTCAAGCAATTCTCTGTAATGAACAAACTCAAGAAAAGAGCTTTAAGGGTACTTTGGGAAATTCATTATCTTGCGTTCTTTAAAAATTATTTTTTGGTGTCACCGTGTTGGGGTTACACTAAAATCTTTAAAATAACAAAAATTGTAGGTGATTGCTGAGCATTTATCCGCTGAGGAAGTGGCAGGAATAAAACAAGGATTTGATTTAATGGATACTAGCAAACAAGGGAAGATAAATATTGTTGAGTTGAAAGCCGGTTTGCAGAAGCTTGGTCAACAAATACCCGACGCGGATCTTCAAATACTTATGGATGCTGTAAGTATCGTGTCAGGTTGAGATGAATAGTTTTTAGTATAAGTCGGATCAAAGGGTAAAGCAGTAAACTTGTTTACAGAAACTATATTATTGTTTAGACTAAAGTTCGGTTTTTGTCCCCGAGGTTTGGCCATTTTAACTACATCGGTACCAAGTAATTTTTTTTTTTTTGGTCTTAACGTGATCTCAGGTTTCGAATTTTTAGCCATTTTAGTTACAAATTTGAGTCGGTAGAGGGATTCAATACGCCTTTCGACTATTCCACAAACTTGGCAGATATAATCAATGCCATCTTTTAAGACGTGGGAAATGATCACACTTATGTCGGTATTTACTTCACTATTAATTGAATGAAGGATGAATTTCCTTATATAGATAAATAGAATAAGAAGTTTGAGATGATGATAAATATTGATTCCCCTTCTTGATGACTCTACTCCAATACTTATTTCGTGCCATAGACCAGTTTCCTCGTAAAGTTTTAGGTCAGATTGTGAATCATATTCGTCCACATAGAAGATGATGGTGGTGAAGAGGATGAAAGTAATTTACAATTTGACATTATTCTTTACGAGGAAGTGGAACTACGGAATGAAATATGTGTTAGATTAGAGTCAAGGGTAAATTAGTCATGTATTATAATTTATCATCATATCAAGCTTTGATTTTTGTTTATCTCTGTCAAGAAATGCATCCCTTATCCAATCAAAGGTTAGGTGAAGATGGACAAGATTGTGATCTTTCTTATATCTTGAAAGATGATATTGGTTTTGTCTGCTCCTTAGATGTAAAATGACTGAAATGCCCTTCTACATAACCAAAAAATCTAACACGATTATTGGAAAGGGCGAAAACGGTAAAAAAAAAAGAAACTTATGGCCCTAATACGACAACAAAAAAATGGACTTGGTATTGAAGTAGTTAAAATGGTCAATCCCCATGAACGAAAACCAAACTTATTAGCAAAAATAATAATTTGGGTTTTTGAATATAAAGTAATTTAGGTGGTCATTTATGGGTCTAGTAAAAAATGGTAACATGTGTAAATTTTCAAATCAAACTTTATAAAATTTTGAGCATTGTATGATTACAGTATTACACTATATTATTGAAACATTTTTTTTATTATTAAAAAAAATAATAATAATATTATAATAAAAGGATCCAATTACAATAAAGAGGCAGGTAAGCAGGCAACAAGTTGCGCCGCCACCCCCTTTTGAATTTTTAGCTTGAAACAATTATAGGGTAAAGCGTTCAAGAAATGTTTAGGAGAGCGTGTATGAATAGAAATGCACGTTGGTCGGTTTTGGCCCGTTTTCTTTTGAGTAGTTTTTAATGTGTGTCGGGTCTAAAAGGTAAATTTTTAGCTTTTTTTAATAAAAAAAAATAATTGGTAAATAGTTGAGCATTATATTTGATCACCGAAACTATGCTATTTTTGACCTATTTTGTTTTTAGCTAAATACTTTTATACCCGTTAAATAATTAATATTTTTACAGGGAGACGTTGATAAAGACGGGTACCTTAACTATGGAGAATATGTTGCGATTTCAGTTCATTTGAGAAAAATGGACAATGATGACCATCTTAAAGATGCTTTTGCATTTTTTGATCGAAACAAAAGCGGATATATTGAGATTGATGAACTAAGAGAAGCTTTATCGGACGAACTTGAACCCAACAATGAAGACATTATTGCTGTAATTATTCGTGATGTCGACACCGATAAGGTATGCTTGTTAATTTGTTTATTTTTCATGTAGCCGTCACTTTCGTTAATTTTTTTTAGTGTTTAGAGAAAGTGATTTTGATGATTATGGTTAAATTTGCATGATTAAATTTCTAAACTTCCGAAATTTAAGGATAAGATATTTTACAAAGAGTTTAAGACTTGATCATTTAAAAAGAAATGACATTTTCGTGATTTTTTAAAAAGTTGAAAAATATTTAATCATGCGAAAGTCTGTAAGATTTTCTTAGCAATTGCCAATGCACGGCCCATATCAATACCCCGATAACGAATAAGCTAAGCTGAGCCGAGCCAGGTTGGGCTCGGGTTGTTATCTTAAAAGTTGAAAGCTGAAATGTTGAGGTTGAACCGGCTCGTGTCTCATCGAGCCAACTTGTTTATTTGAAAAAATTGATTTTATATTTCTTACACATACTGACATATAAAAAATGAAAAAAAGAGAATTATTTTTAAAACCTACAAATAATGCATAATTAATAAACTACATTAATTAATGATTATTTAAAACTTGGGTTATGCTGTACCGTTACTATATATATATACTAAAATTTGGGCTTTAAGACAAGCCGACAAGCGAGCCAACGTGCCAGCTAAATGCGCTTAATAAGTGACGTAATGACTTGAGCTTAACTTGAGTCGGGCTCGTCCCGTTTATGAACCGAACCACCTTGGTTCGATTAAGCTAGTTTACAAACGAGCTGATTTCGAGTGAGCCTCGAGCTTTTTGAGCTTGGGTTCGAACCCCCGAGACCCCGTTTAATTTACTAATTCCACTAACTACCCAAAATAAACTCAAAATTCTTATTAATTTTTGTAGGATGGAAGAATAAGTTTTGAGGAATTCACAGCAATGATGAAGGCGGGAACCGATTGGAGGAAAGCATCTCGACAATACTCACGAGAGCGTTACAATAATCTTAGCTTGAAGTTATTCAAAGACGGATCGGTGAACTTAACAGAATAGTTAGGAAGAATAATAACAAATTTATAACTAAAACTATTATTGTTCTTATGGCATTCTTCTGTTGTAATATTTTGTTGGGGTTTATTCATTTCATTTTTAAGAGTGTCCCATATGTGGATTATGTGTTTTATAAATGAGTTTGTTGTTTATGGATGTAAATATATATATAAGTCCCAGTTGGTTTAAAGTTTAAACATTTTTTATTTTTACCTTTTTTAATATACATGAACAAATAATTGTTCAGTAAGCTTAACGAGCGCGCATGAACAAAGGCCTCGTTTGTTTGTTTGATTATGCTTGTGAACGTTTGGTAATGTGTTTCTGTTAACCTTTGCTCATTTATGTTTGTTACGCCCATCCGGTTAAGTTCTTTTAAATATATATGTTCCTTTATTAATTATTAGAATTTACCTATTACTGTATTTATCTATGTATTCATTTACTTTTTACCATGTTAAACTTTTTTTTTTGGATATTATGTGTCGCACTTCCGGATTTTTCGGTGATTTTCCGTTGATGTAGTGACTATTCTCCAATTAATATATGTTTGTTTGTAGTCGCTTATGTTTATTGGTGTCTGACTATCTGTTAGTGTCCGGTTATGTTCGTTGGTGTCCGTTAGTGTCTGTTTGCACCCATTTACCAAGTTATTGAATGGACATGGACGAACACTAACAAACTTAATTCCTTAACGAACGAAACATTGTCAGACAAAAATTTAACGAACAAGCACGAACAAGGGCTCGTTCGACTCGTATACAGCCCTGCAACCAACTGTTTATTTATTTATTTATTTATTAAGTCAATGACACATATTGAAAACCATTACATTTTGTAATATGATTAAAAAGACTAAACTATTTTTAATTTTTTATTATCTCATCTAATGTCACTATTGGGCCCCACGTGTAATTATTGAGAAGTAAATTTCGTGTTTATTTTGTATTTTATAATTATAATAAATTTTTTCTGGTTTCCAAAATTGGTTGATTACAAAACTTCAAAGTTAGGCCACCTTCCTGTATTTGCAAGCTACAAAACAAATATCAAATTTATGTCCTTTTTAGCTGATTAAGTTTATATCATAATGTTTTCTCTTAGTGATCAAGATGATTGATGACATGTAATGGATGGCAAACGAACCAAATTTAATAGGCAAATCTGAAACTTAAAACATTTGGATTGAGTATAGCACTGGGTTTGAGATTAATTTAAAATTTAAAAATAATTCTTGGATATAGAACATATTTGAGATTAGGGTTCAATTACCCAAAATATGCATACACGTATTACCGTATACCGTCTTGAAACACATGGATTTTCTTTTTATTTTGTTTTTTTCTTTGTGTGTAATAGAATGATTCACTAATTTGCTAATTTTTAGTTTTTCTATTTGTAATTTTTTTGGTTAATAAAGTTTATAAAAATAAAAATAATAAGAAATGTATTTGGAAATCCCAATGAATAGTTTTTAATAAACTAATAGGTATACTCGATATCTGAATAAGTAATTGGCTGATATACTCACAAGCATTGGGCCATGCGCGATGTATGCTTTTATAAACTAAGTATGTGGTTAAGTGTTGTCATCTCTAAACTTGTAGATCCTTCTTAAAATTCATAAAACTCAATACCATATACACAAATCCCAAACTTGTAAACACTAAACCCGAAACCCTAAATATATAAACATAAATCTGTAATTTGAAATTAAAACTAACTTTATGCATAAACCCGTTTTAGTTTATACAGTAGAAACTTCACGACCCTAAAGACATCATAACTTTTTCGAGAACCAAAGCACGAAAACAAATCATGTATCTTCACAGTTGTTCGCTCAAGTATGAGCATCCGATTTCCTTCTGCTCCAACCGCGAGGGTAATGTCTACTTACAAACCCAAAGGGCACGATCAGAACGATTAATATAAGTTTCATTAATTTAATTGAAAAATATATAAAATATTAATGAAAATCATTGGGAGTGTTTAATTGGATCAAATTTGGACTAAAATGTTGGATCCAAAATGGATGAAGACAGGAACATCACGGCTCAATAATTGAAGAATCAATCTACATTTTATTATTTTTTTTGTCCATGTAATCATCTCATATCATACATAATTAATTAACTATTGTTTTAAATAAATTAGTAATTGATTAGTCAGATTATGTGACAAGTTAGCTTTATTATTTTAACACTAATATGGTAGAAAGTTAAGAGGTCAAATTGTATCTTCCACGTAATGTGTGTCGTTTTATATTGTTGAAGTCATCAAGTTTCGAATTCAAAGTAAGATCCGAATCGAAAAAGATAAACCTAGTCTGTTTTTAAAGAGTTACGCTGCTTTAAACAATGTAGATTAGTGTGTTATGAGTAGTGATAATCTTCACACTAATTATGTCTCTTGTTATTTTACTAACATTGTTTTTAATATTTGAGTAAACTACGATTTTTGTCTCTGTGATTTGTCTGAATCTGCGGTTTTAGTCCAACAGTTTTAAATATGTGATTTTCGTCCATGTGGTTTCATTTCACTTGCAATTAAACCCGACCTCACTAGCCCCGTTAAGTCTAGTCGTTAAAACCATCAGCGTATCCCTCACGTGAGAGGCAGTTTTATCCTTTTTCTCCCCAAATAAACCCCAACCCTAATTCGCAAGCCCCTTCGCGTGAGGGGCTGAGGTGTATTTGAGAAAAAAAAAAAGACAAAATTGCCCCTCATGTGATGGGCATGCTGATGGGTTTAACAATCAGACTTAAAGGGGTTAATGGGATCGGATTTAATTGCAAGTGAAATGAAACCACATGGACGAAAATGACAGATTAAAACTATTGGACTAAAACCGCAAATTTGGATAAATCACAGAGGGACGAAAACTGCAGTTTACTCTTAATCTTTTCTATTAAACTCATAATTAAGTTGTTAGATACAAAACAATTTGTAAGTGGTGAACTCTGAAACCATATAAAACATTTATTTATATAATAATAGTTCGGTATACAAATGCACATGAATTAGTTTTTTAAGTTTGAAAATAATAAAACAATTTAGTGGTTATGTAGTACACATAACTACGTATCATAATGCCAGAAAGGCACATAATACATAAATGTGTCCTTTATTACAAGAGCACACGATTATGTACTTTTATGTAGATAACATTACCCTACCCACCGAGATATTCAGTGAAATATCGTAGGTTTATACTGAAAACTAAAGACAAACTTTATCCTAATCTACGTCTAATTTACAGCGACTAGAGTAAGTTTACAACGACCCACCATTACCTTATGGTATTTTAAAATCGATGAATTTGGTTATGCACAACTTTTGCAAACAATATCTCTCTCGTTGGTATAATTTAAGTGACTAAAACAAATCTTAAAAAGCAATTCAAAATTAAAACGTTTTTTTTTCCCTTGGCTTATAGGAATAATCATTTTCAATTATTTGGCTGCCAATTTTGAAAACAAAGAGGAAATGATGAAAGAGGTTAAGAAATTGTCGACTCAAAATGGTGGGTGCCAAATACTGTTAATATGATATACTATTATAAATGTTATCTTAAATAGCTCGTGTTTGATGTGATGTGATGTTATGCTATGTGTTTCTCTCATAGACATGTTAAAAACGCCGTTATGTAGGCATTTGCCCACATTGAAAAAAAAATTACCCTCGGTGTACCCACAATGAAAAAGTAGCAGTGTGGGTGAGAGAGGAAGCAAAGAAGAAAACGGAAACAACGGGAGTGAAAAGAAAGATAGGAGTATGGGAACCAATTGCGAAGCTTTGACAAAAATGGGGCGGGGGGGGATTTTAATATGAAAACGGATAAATTTACATTACGTATTAATAAGTTTGGACAAAAATGAGTAAATTTACACTATTAAGCAAATAAGTGTTTTTGAGTATTGAATAAGTGTAAAATTAAAAATAGAAAATGAGATGTGAGTTTATTTTTTAAAAAGTAAGAGATAAATTTTAAAAAATATGAATTTTGGAAGGCTGTAAAACATATATATTTTGTGGGAAGAGGATACAAATTGGAAAGCAAAAGTGAAAATGCGATTGATACTAAACCAAATATGAACCCTAGAATCTCAAATTCGAATTAATGATTGGCATTACCTGTCCTTCAGTGGCCATGAGAGAAAAAGGTTGGGGTACAGAGAAGGAAGGCAGATGAACGGTGATGAGGTTCAACTGTTGGAGACGACGTGGGGAGAAATCGGAGGAAACCAAAACCCTTCACAACCGCTGCTTCTAGTGGACTTTAAATGCTCAGGATTTACCCTCAGACGGTGTACACTATTACCGGGAACAATATATTATATAATGTTTTAAAAACCGTTTTACTCGTATTGGATTGGGCTAAAAAATGGTACAACCGGTTGAAACGGATTATACCGGGAGGTTCGACTGGTTGAATAGTTTATCTTATAATTTCCTATAATTGCAACTTCAACTAAAAAAAAACCTAAAAGTAAATGATTTTATAACAAAAAATAATCCCAAAGTTAATCCATATTAAAAAAAAAATAATTCAAAAGCACTCAATTTTAAAAAAATAGTCCTAAAGTTTACATGTTTGATGTTAATTGTCGGGTTAAAGTAATTTTAATAAAATATGGGCAGCAAATATCAAAAAATTCTCAGACTTAAAACTGGTCTATTTTAGAAAAAACCGCCGATACGATGTTCTAGCAAACAAGTCAAAATCATCAGGTTGAAAATACCGGCATGCTGTGCGAAATCCCAGGTTCAACCGGCCGGTTTAAACCGGTTTTTAACAGACTGGGCATAAGGAAAAACATGTAACGCTTTAATGATATATAAAATTGCATAAAATACAACCAAGATAATCAGGAGATAATGTTTCAATATATAAAACTTAAAATACTAACTATCGGTGGCAAAATTTGGATAAAAACGTCAGGGTGGCCAGACTTAATATGTATAAAACTTTTCATAAACCGGAGTGACCAGGTTTAAAATTTTAAGACAAAAGTGGATAAATTTACACTATCTATAACAATTTTAGGACGAAAACACATAAATTTATAGTATACTACAAGCAAAAATACGAGGGTGCCCGGTCACTAGAGCCACCTCAAGTCACAATACAAGTATATACTTCCACTTATAAAAACAAAAGAATCAAATAAAAATAAAAAAATTATTCTATTTTCTTATCCATTCCATTCCATCCCATTATTTATTCTATTCTATTTGTATTTCTTTACCTCCTACCATATGTAAATTTTCATTTTTACGAAAGAAATGGTAAAAACGTCATGCAATATTATTATCCAACTCATACCTTTCAAAAAAATATCTTCCAACTTGTGACGGTACACGTGGCATGATCATGTTGGTCTCTTAATCATTTCACAATTATATAAACCTCCACCGCTTTCTTTCCTTCACCTTCCATAGCAATAATAATCCGTCGCAAATTCTGATTATTCTCGTCGCTATTCCTCCAAAATCCTGCATTGAAGCTTGCACTTCAATAATCTAAGTGCAACTCTTCCGAATTGATCGATAACAAATCGAAAACAGAGGTTTTGGTCGTAATCTGCGAGCTTAATTCGATAAACAACAACTAAATTAACGTTTTTCGGGTCGAAATTCGAAAAGAAAGGTGAGTTTTACTGATTCAGATTAATATGTATGTGTTTCAATGTTTGTTTGTTTATTATTTATTTTTTTAACGACCGACAGACAGAGAATTGCTTAGGTATTTTATACGATGCGACAGTTATAGATTATTTACATAAATTTTTAGTTATTTTATATATTTTGAGAAAAACGTTAAAGAGTCGAAACTTAGCTTGAGCTCATGTGCAGTACCTTAAACGAGGCAAAGATTGGCTCGAGCTCAGATGTGTAGTGTGAAATTAATACATAGACATCTTAAGGAGTTAAAGCTAAAAAAAATACACTAGACTCAGTGAAACGATCTTCGCATTCAAGGCTCGAGCTCGATAACTAAATGAGTTTTATTTGAGCCTCTCTGCTCGATAAGGCTGAGCTCGTTTCAATCTTTTTATCGATCTAATATTAATGTCATTCATATATCGTGCATTTGAAGTTTTAAAAACTCCACGTCGAATGATTGCCTCCATTCACTAGGAGTCGAGCGATTCATATATATGTGTGATTTTGTTTGCGCGCTGATTATAAAATTACTCGTTGGTCGTTAAAAAAAGTGATTTTTGAGTTTACATTTGTTTGGATTATTATTTTATGGATGGGATTTTGCCTAGAGTTTTCGCTTTATAAATTTGTTTCTTTTTATCAAAAGTAATAAAGGAAAAGAAAAATGGAAAGCAACTTTTTGTGATTTTGTAAAACTGTTTTTTGGTTTAAGCTTTTTTTTAAGGCCAACAAACATAAGATGGTATTCTGTATGGGGTGATTTAATGGCAAAGGCCACCGCCAGCGGGTCCAACCCAGTCGTACGGAGCCCTTAAGCGCCTTCAAGTTATCTCCAGTTTCGAAGAAAACCCATCGCCCGAAGGCCCATTGGTGGTAAAACTCGGATGCCCTTAGAATCAAACTGAAAATCATAAATATCTCAAACTTCTTTTATTGAATCACCCATATCCCTCCAAAATATTTTTTGGTTTAAGCTAAACTTTGAATATCAAATATATAATTGATTATAAAACATTCAACTTTTTATAAAACATTCATAATAATTTCTGGTTTCAATTCACCAAACGATAATCAAGTTTTTAAAATTCAAAGTTTTTTTCCCAAGCAATACTCTTTTGAATTTTTTTTTATAAAATGTTAATTTTTTTTATAAGTATTATTCTTTTTTTTTTAAATATAGGTGACATAAATGAAACATGTATGAATCGTAATTACGGCTAATTATTATTATTATTATTATTATTATTATTATTATTATTATTATTATATCTTTTTTTTTCAAATTTTAACTTGAAGTACAAATGCTTTAAGCAAGCCATTTGATCATGATGAAGTCAATGTAAAATTAAAGTTTTTATATTTTCTTTTCTTTTTTACTTTGCTAACCAGTTTTTTTGGGCATATGGCTCACTCATAATTATTTCTTTTTTTCTTCTTTTCTGTTTGTTTTTGTTCTTTTATAACTTTTAGGATACAATGTTTTCTAAAATTCTGAATATACCGTTTCAATGTCCTTATTCGTATCTTCGTTTGGGTGTAAACTGCATTCAAAACGGAGCGGTACGTAATAATGTACGAGCCATCAAAGCACAAACATACAAGTCGTCAAAGCTGCCTCAAGGTTTTAAGTTTTTATAGTTTTTTCCCTCTTCCAACTTTAAGAATATGATGTTCTATAAAATCCAAATTTTCCGTTACCACTTACCACGTGCTTATTTTTATCAATGTTTCGCCTTATTTTTCTGCAAAATCGAGTTATGAATAGTAGCTATAGCTAATCAAAGAACAAACGTCCAAGTCAATTTAACTCAAGGTGTCATTTTTTTTTAACTTTAAGCCGGTGCTGCGTGCTTATTTTTATCTGTGTTTCAAGCTAAATTTTATTCAAAACCGTGCTACATGCATATATTATTTATCATGTGCATGCAAAAATAGCATATGCTTATGTTTTTTTTCCTAACTTTTGTAGACTTAAGAATGACTATTACTCCAAAGATCTCCATTGATGATGGCAGCCTTGTGGTTCATGGGAAAACCATCCTTAAAGGCATGCCGGATAACATCGTGTTAACTCCTGGGACAGGCTCGGGACTCATAACCGGCGCATTCATCGGTGCAACATCATCAATAAGCAAAAGTCTTCATGTCTTCCCTGTTGGAATCCTAGAGTAAGTTCATGACTTGTTTTGTAATAGAAAATTTGTGTTCGTTTAATTAAACGAACGTACATGAACAAATGTTTCGTTCCTCATTTATGTTTGTGAACGTCTGTTTATGCTCATTTATTTATGTTCATTTATCTCTGTTTATTTATGTTCGTTTACTTATTAATAGCAAATAATTAAACATTATCTGGAAGAGTCATCTACTTAATGGCTTTATATTTGTTCATTGGTGTTCATTTAAGTGTGTTCATATATGTTCGTTCATGTTTGTTTGTGTTTATTTGCATTTGTTCATATATGCTTGTTTATCTTTATTTAGTTAGTTCATTTATGTTTGTGAACCGTTCATTTAGATTTTAAACAAACGAACATAAACGGGCACGAACTTGTTCATTTTTAAATAAACGAACAAACAAAAAAATATGTGTTCGATTAAGTGTTCGCGCTCGTTTGGTTCGTTTGCATGCCTAGTTTTGGTCGACTTGTTTACAGTTCATTTGCAAATATGAGTAATATCTGATGATTTAGAAACTAATTAAACTACAAAAAATGCACTTAAATATATTATATATATATATATAATTGTTGTCTTTTTTTATTTTTTATTTTTCAATTATATCTCACACTCAGTTAAAAAACTTGAGTTTATGACAGGTCGTGTTCAGGTTGTCTCGGTTGATATACATATATACAACTTATATTAGTCAACCCAAACCCTATATATATATATATAATTGTTATCTTTTCTATTTTTTATATATTTTTTTCAATTATATCTCATACTCAGTTAAAAAACTTGAGTTTATGACAGGTCGTGTTCAGGTTGTCCCGGCTAATATACATATATACAACTTATATTAGTCAACCCAAAAGCTGATTATTTTCGTGTTGCGTCAAATATTTGTTTCTTAACGCATTTGATTGCATGTTGAAGAAGTATGTACCCGCCTCAGCACCGAGCAAGGCGGGTCAACCCACAAGATAAAGACATTATGAAGGCACAAAGCCAAAACCTATGCGCATGGCGCATACAAAGCATGCTCAGGCATCATATGCTCACATATCACATATGCGCGCGGCGCATCAACGCGCGGCGCATATCACATACTCTTGCATATCACATATGCGCGCGGCGCACCAGCGCGCGCATGAAATATCTGCGCGTGAGAATAAAAAGAAGACTTCGCGCATCCTCAGGATGGGCGCACATCACACGACCACATAATCAACCTCGTCCTTATCCAAATCAGGATTAGGGCAACCTTGATTGTGCACGTCAGACAATCTTCCAGAAGGCATCTTTTTAAGGAGTAAGAATATGCTGATGTTGACAACTGCCAAATGAAAGGTTGACAACTCAGCATGACACATGTGCTACCACGTGATTACAACCAACGAGAAAGCGCCAGGTGTCCCAGAGGGCACGTGGCGCAGTGCGATTGGAGGAGGCCAACGAGGTTGAGCCCAACCAGTGAAAACCCTAGCACTATAAATACAGCATCAACTCCACTTTGATGACACATTCATACTCAATCATTGACAGTTACAAGCAGTAATAACACATTCAATCATATTGAATTATATTCACTCACAGTCAGTTACAGAAAAACAGACAGTCACACAATCAAGGGTATTCAGCTATTAGCAATACTCTTGAGATTCACTGACTCACACATTTATTATCTTCTCCACAAAGATACTGATTCTCACGCCGGAGGGTTACCCCAAAGAGGACCCCTCTGTCCCTTTCTGAGGGGTAAGTAACGGCGCTGTTCATTTTGTAGGTGGAAGAACACAGATCCAGAGGAACCATCGGTAAAACGGTATAATCACACCTGAGGAAAGTAGATCTGCTACCAGTGAGTAGATCCACGTTTCTTCACATGTAACAGAGATCTTCGGTTTCTGTGTTTGTTTCGGTTCAAGCTATGGTGGATGACTCAGAGAATGGGATCATGTGGGAAAGACATTCCTCTAGAGACTCAGTTCATGCTTGTGGAGGTCAAAGACAACAACGATAATAGTCCGGTGATCTATACCGTGTTTCTTCCACTTTTAGAAGGCCAGTTCAGGGCTGTTCTTCAAGGAAATGACAAGAATGAGTTAGAGATTTGTCTTGAAAGTGGTTAGTGCATAGCTTGATACAATGGCTTTTTATCAAAATAAAAAATAAAAAATTTACAAATGTGATAAACAGGGTGACAGGCATTTTAAGCGTGTTAATCGGGTTGGAAGGTTTTGAAAAAAAAAAAGATTAAACATGTTAGCGGGCCAACCAGTTTAACTAAATGGGTTAAACAAGTTAACCAGAACACAACTCGTTTAATTAAACAGGTTAGTGAGTTGACCCGCCTAACTAAGCGGGCTAAACAGGTCAATATGAACACAACCCGTTTAAGAAAACAGGTTAGTGGGTTGAGCAATTTAACTAAGCGGGTTAAACACGTCAACATGAACACGACCCGTTTAATAAAACAATTTGCGGATTTAAAAAATAGGTTGAGCAAACCAGTTTAACTAAATGGTTAAACAAGTCAACCTGAACATGACCAGTTTAATGAAACAGGTTAGTGGGTTGACCGGTTTAACTAAGCGCGTTAAACAATGGGCTAAACAGGTTAGCGTGTCGACCAATTTAACCATGCTGGTTAAACAGGTCAACCTGAAAACGGCCCGTTTAATCAAACATGTTAGGTTTTACAAAAATATGTCAACCTGAATAAGAAACAGGTCAAACCGAACATGACCTGTTTATTAAACGGACATACGTGTAGTGTCAGAAATTGTCACCCTTAATTTGAATAAGTTAGCTTTGAATCTCATTTATAGATAAAGCCATAAAGGTAGTTTAGGGCTTAGAGCTGACTAATGACATGGTTCTTATAACAAACACAGGGGATCATGCAGTTGAAACCAACCAAGGGCTGAATCTTGTGTACATGCATGCTGGAACTAATCCCTTTGAGGTCATCACACAGGCTGTAAAGTAAGTGCACTTGCCTATTTGGTTATAAAACATTATTATGGTATTATTTCTTGACATATAACTTAAACTAGTTTTAAGACCCGCGCGTTGCGACGGGACCGTTAGACCAAAAACATTGAGCCAAGCACACTCGTTAACTCACAAAAATTAGACCGAAACACAACACAGAGAAAATAATTACTAAGTCGAAACGGTAAATATCGTAAAGCGTAGAAAATAATAAATAAGTCAAAACGATAAAGTAGCATAACACAGGAATTTGAAACTTTGAAAAAAAAAAATTTAAAACGTAATAGTAATTGATATTTACAGTTTCCCAGTAAATTAAAACAGAAATCGAAAAAAAAAATCATAAATTTTAAAAATAATAATAAAGTATTTTGGTAAGCGACAGTGCGACAGTCATTATATTAACGTTATGTGTCCCTCACAAAATAGATCGAACCCTCTTCTTATATGTTTGACTCTTTCTATTGTTTGGTGAATGGTGACCGGTGACCCTATCCTTTTTTTTACTTTGTATGATACGTGTCAATAACATGATGCATACATAAGTTGTATATGATGCAAAAGAAATTGTAAATTTCATGAATAGTGATTTTAGTGAGTGATGGAGATTTTGGTTTTTAATATATATATAATATGCATGTGTAACAGGGCTGTTGAAGACCATATGCAAACATTTCATCACCAAGACAAGAAAAAGGTAACGAATAATAATAATAGTAATCATAATACTAATACTAATAACTCATTCTCTATATGTTATGTTTGTTAAAATAATAGTTACCGGGGTTACTCGACTGGTTTGGTTGGTGCACGTGGGATGCTTTCTACACCGATGTCACTGCAGAGGGCGTCGAAGAAGGCCTCAAGAGGTATTAATATCATTTATGTAAAATAAATAAAATCCAAGCATGCACAATGAACATTTTTCGTTTTCGGTCATCTTTGCAGTTTATCATCAAGCGGGACCCCACCGCGCTTCCTCATTATAGATGATGGTTGGCAAGAAATTGGTAATGAGAATAAGGATCCCAATGTTGTGGTGCAAGAAGGAGCACAGTAAGTAATGTTTCCAAACTATTTTGTTTTTTAACTACCGGAAAACTAGTGGGCCCCATCATTATCCTGCTAACCAAATGAACATGTTATTATGTTGTTATTATAACTTTACATAAAATAAATGTACCCAAACACTATCTGTTATTACTTTGATTAATTCATATGATATAATCACCTTCGAATCGCAATTGTGTAGGTTTGCAAACCGACTAACGGGGATCAAAGAGAACCAAAAATTCCAAAAGAAAAAAGACGATCATGCCCCTGGCTTGAAACATGTTGTGGATGAAGCTAAAGAACAACATAATGTCAAGTATGTTCACTACACTATATTGTATATAGAGTAAGCTACGGTTTTCATTACTGTGGTTTGTCCAAATCTGCGGTTTTAGCCAAATAGTTTCAAATTTGCGGTTTTCGTCCCTGTGGTTTCATTTCACTTGCAATTAAACCCGGCTACACTAACCCTGTTAAGTCTTGTCGTTAAGCCCATCAGCGCGCTCCTCACGTGAGGGGCAGTTTTGACCTTTTTCTCCAAATAATCCTCAGCCCTAATTCGCAAGCCCCCTCACGTGAGGGGTTGGGGTCTATTTGGGAAAAAAAAAGGACAAAACTGTCCCTCACGTGAGGAGCACGCTGATGGGTTTAACGACCATACTTAATGGGTTTAGTGGGGTCGGGTTTAATTGCAAGTGAAATAAAACCACATGGTCGAAAATCGCAAATTTTAAACTATTGGACTAAAACCGCAGATTTGACGAAAACCTCAGTTTACTCTTGTGTACATGATATTTTTAGTTTTGGACTTTGGTTGAGTATATATGAAACTAATCCTATAACTAACTCGGGTTACCACAGGTACGTATACATCTGGCACGCGCTAGCCGGCTACTGGGGCGGTGTAAACCCAAACATACCCGGTATGGAACTATACGACCCGGCTCTAGCCTACCCGGTCCAATCACCGGGCGTTAAAGGAAACCAACCCGACATAGTCATCGACAGCCTCTCGGTCCACGGTCTGGGCCTAGTCCACCCAAGAAAAGTTTTCAACTTCTACAACGAGCTCCACACATACCTCGCCTCATGTGGAGTTGACGGAGTCAAAGTTGACGTTCAAAACATTATAGAAACGCTTGGCGCGGGCCACGGTGGTCGGGTTTCGTTGACCCGAAGCTACATTCAAGCTCTAGAGGCTTCTATTGCCAAGAACTTTAAGGACAATGGGTGCATTGCTTGCATGTGTCATAATACTGATGGGCTTTATAGTGCTAAACAAACTGCAATCATAAGGGCTTCTGATGATTTTTATCCTCATGATCCTGCTTCTCATACTATACATGTATCATCTGTGGCTTATAATACATTGTTTCTTGGAGAGTTTATGCAGCCAGATTGGGACATGTTTCATGTAAGTATAAGTCAAAATGGGCGGGTCGGATAATAAGTCAAAATGGGTCATTTTTGGTACGGGCTGGATTGGGTTGATGCATACGCATTTCCTACATTTTTATATGAGCCGAGCCCAAGATCTAACTAGGCTCAAACTCGAGCTTGGCTTGTTTTGAGCTCTTTTTCTAAAGCTCGAGTCCAACTTGTGAGTCGTTTCTTTTAGCTCAAGCTTGGCTCGTAAATATTAGGAAAATGGGTGGGTCGGATAATAAGTCAAAATGGGTCATTTTTGGTACGGGCCGGATTGGATTGACGCATACGCGTTTCCTACATTTTTATATGAACCGAGCCCAAGATCTGACTAGGCTAAAACTCGAGCTTGGCTTGTTTTGAGCTCTTTTTCCAAAGCTTGAGATCAACTTGTGAGTCGTCTTTTTAAGCTCAAGCTTGGCTCGTAAGTTGTAAATAGTATTTATATTTGTTTTAGTTATTTTAATTATAATTTTATACCTAATAATAATAATAGATATACATCTAACACATAAAAAAAATTATAAAAGTATTAGGCTCGTGATTCGTGAGCCACCACGAGCTCGATAAGTGAAGCTTGGTTTTGGGCTTGTATATAAAAGAAGCTTATTTTATGGCTCGAGCTCGTTTAAATTCGGCTTGGCTTGACTCGTTTACAGCCATGATAAAACATAACCTGAATTGACCCGTTCATAAGTAAATGGATATGAATAATTTAAGTTGAGTTGAATTTAAGCTAACTTTGCTTGTTTTCTATAAATGATACTTTTCAGAGTCTTCATCCGGCTGCTGATTATCACGCTGCAGCGCGATCCATCGGTGGATGCGCGATCTATGTTAGGTATTTAAATCATGTTTCATTACTATATATCATAAGAAGACTTATTTAAACACAAAATAACCATAAACTAATTGTAACTATTTTTATCAGTGACAAGCCTGGCCACCACAACTTTGACCTGTTAAAGAAGTTAGTTCTCCCGGACGGGTCGGTGCTTCGGGCCCAGTTGCCCGGTAGGCCCACACTTGATTGCCTCTTTGTTGACCCAGCTAGAGATGGAGTCAGGTATCATTCATTTCATCAAATAAGAAAATTGAGTTTTACTTGGACCTTGACTTTTGACTTTGACTTTGACTTTTATAATAATGTAGCTTGCTTAAGATTTGGAATGTGAACAAGTGCACTGGTGTGGTGGGTGTGTTTAACTGCCAAGGGGCGGGTTGGTGTAAAGTGGAAAAGAAAACCCGAATCCATGACGCGTCTCCCGGTATTCTTACGTGTGCGGTTCAATCTGCTGACGTGGACGCACTAAGTCAAGTGGCGGGCCCGGATTGGAACGGTGAAACAGTTGTGTATTGTCAAAGATCAGGTACCACATTATTTCAACTTTCTATAAACTTTGACCAAACCTAGACCAAATAAGTAAACGGGTCAAACGTGTCACATATGTTGCAGGGGAGATAATTCGGTTACCGAAAGGCGTCTCATTACCCGTAACACTCAAGGTTCTAGAATATGAATTATTCCACTTTTGCCCTCTAAAGGTAAGTCTCTTTTAAACCTGATAAAAGTTTGAGCCCGTTTGACCTTTTTGGTCCGTTTGACTTTTAACAGGAAATAACCGAAAACTTATCGGTTGCATCTATCGGATTGCTCGATATGTTCAATAGCAGTGGTGCAGTGGAGCATTTTGAAGTCAATTTAGCTTCAAATGAAGTCAACGTTGACCAGTCAACTCCAAGTCAAACCCGACCCGTTACTGCTATTGTGTCACTAAAAGTCCGAGGATGTGGACGATGTGGAGTTTATTCATCTCAACAGCCTCTTAAGTGCGCAATTGACGATGTTGATACCGAGTTTAGTTACGACAGTACGAATGGATTAGTGACGGTTATGGTTCCAGTGGCTAAAGAGGATATGTATAAGTGGTCTATTGAGATCATTGTGTAAATCAGTGAGTTGACTTAGTCAACAAAGTTATATATGTAGACTATGCATGTTTTAAGTAAGAATAATGTATGATGATTGATGAGTGTCATTTGGCTGCTATGTGTTTTAAAACAAATTAACATGAGTACATATGCAAATAACCAATCATTTTGTAAAAAGACGAAAATACCCCTAGTGAGTCACGCAAACGACACAAACAAATGTCCTATGATTTATGACCTTCACCAAAAGCACGTTGCGTCTATCACCCAGGTCACGCGCACGTGTTTACTATTTTTCCACGATATTAGAAGGCAATACCGCTATTAAGTGAAAATTATTTAATATAAAAAAGACTGTTACCCCCGACCAGAGTACAAAAAAAAAATTCCTTGTCAGGTAAGTTTTGACCCACACAACTTTTTCTGACTCGCCCCCGGCTACGTGTCCTTTGGACCCATCGCCCGCCCGCCCACCACTAGTGGAATCAAGCGTAAGAAGATATCACAAGCGATTGTATTGTATGTTTGTAACTTACAATCCAATCTACAAGCATGCATTCGATAATAATTAGCAAATGTAATAATATCGTCAAGTTGTCGGGTTTGTGTCGGAGAAATTAGTGAAACCCGATAATGATCCGTATATTTATTTATGTTAAAAACATTAACCCAGGCATGTCAACAAGTTTCAGATGCCCCGGATGAGTACTGAAAAATGGGCGCTAATATATAATTTTTCCCCCCAAAGATTGACGATAATTGTAATAAAAATAAATAAAACAAAGTTATTGTAGTAATAATAGTTATATAAGAAACAAATTTAAACGAATCGAGCGACTCTTCTATATTTCTTCAAAGCATTTTTCTCAATTTTAAAAACTATTTTTTGGGTATTTTGTTATTTACTCAAACCTAGAGGTGTACAAAAAAACCGGTTTGGGACCAGTTTTAGGCAAACCGAACCGAACCGGTTTGGGTTTAAAACCGGTTTCACCAAAACCGGTTCTCAAACCGACCCAAACTGCCAGTTTCAGGACCGGTTTCCCTTAAGATCGACCAAACCGGTTTATAAACCGAACCGGTTTGAGGAAAACCGGTTTAAAACCGGCTAAAACCAGTTTAAAACCGGTTAAACCAGTTTATAAACCGAACCAACGTGACCAGGTCGACCTATCTTGTGTCTAAACCGGTTTATAAACCGAACCGGTTTGAGTCAAACCGGTTTTGACCAGGCGCTGACCAAACCAGTTCGGTTTGGATTTAAAACCGGTTTTGTACACCTCTATTCAAACCCATTAAGGTTGTTATTTGGAGAATTGGACTCTCACTTTCTAACGAGCCCAGCCCATAGAAAACTGGGGGTTGCTTATGAAACTTGTGTATAGATATGGGACCAACTTGCTACAAAAGAAAACTTGTTGGCGCAAAATACGGCACATTTCAATTAAAAATAAAAAAACTAGAGAGAGGAATTCCCTAAATGACCCCTTAATTTCATCTTCACGCAGAAACCTGTTTAAAGCTTCTTAAAAGTTAAGGCTCAGAGACGAATGAGAAACAGACACGTGACATTCAAAACTCATCGTGAAGATGAGTTTGGATGCCTACCTATCAGTTTTCTTATCGGCCTTTTGAATGGGAAGATAGAATTAAGACTAGCGATGAGTTCGGAATAGTACCAGTACCGATCCTGAAAATCCTGATCCCGAAATTTGAAAATATTTTGTACCGGACCGAAATGTTCGGCTCGGTACCGGTACGGTACCAATAATTCGTAAAGATTCGGAAAATACCGATACAAAAAACTCAAAACTTGATACCGACACCAATACTAAAAACTAAAAACGCTTCTCTCTAATTGAGACCGGCCATTTTAAAATTTTTTTTGAAAAAATAAGTTCATTTTTGGAATCTCTCACTTTATATAATTTTTTCATTTTGTATATTATCCCAAACTTGTTGTCATAATAATAATCAAGGGTTTTATATTTATCTAGTAGTAAGTGCAAGTATATTATCTTCCGGCCACCGTTCATTTCTATTTCTCCGGTTGACGGCAAGGTATATCCATTTCAACTCTACGATTATATCGTTTATCTATAATCTGTTTACCGATTACGATTTCAGTACGCAATTGATTGATTCTGTTACGTAGTTTAACCTAATAATATAACAGTGACGTCATATTAGTAATTGATTTCATATTCGTTCGTCTACTACTCTATTAGTGTTAATAATCAGTTTGAACAGTAATTGATTGTAGTTTGTGTTTGTTTAAACCCTAAGGTTAGGCTACGGTTCGATTTGTATTGTGTTTATGAGTTTTTGTTGGTTTAGGTATGTTTAGTGTGGATTGAGGCTGTGTTTTATGAGAATTCTGGTCAAAATTAGGGTTTTGACTTTTTAGAAGGCTGATTTGTAGAGGTTGTGAGACAACTCAGCAAAGGTTGTGTTTTATGAGCTACTCAGGTTGGTTCGAATCAAGTTTTTTTAGCTACTTTTATTTGAGCTTTTAGCGAGTGAGTCACGAGCCGCGAGCTTTGTAGAAGTGACCAAAATGGTGGAGATTATGAATAGTTTGCTTGATGAGAAAGGTTGATATGTGAAATGTATTTGAGTGTTTCTGATAATATTAAGTGTGAGATGTGGTGCTTTTGGTTGTACACGAAGCGTATTTTGGTTGTACGTGAAGCTCATAGCGGTCAATAACGACAACCTACCTATACGCTACGTAGCGATAGCGATGAAATAGCGGGCGCTATCCGATGTTTAGCGATAAGTTATTAGAATTTTTTTTAAATAGGGGCTTTATTCACAAAATTGAGTTTTTACTTTGGAATTGGTTGAGTTTGGTGCTGTTTAATTGATTTTAATGCCAAAAATTTGGTATTTGACATTTCAAAAAAAACACTAATTGCCGCTATTTCACGCTATTGAGGTGCTAAACATCAGATAGCGGGAAAATACAGCCTCGCTATGAAGCGCGCTATAGCGAGTGCTATTCTCGCTATTAACAACTATGGTGAAGCTCTTTCGTTAGATTGGGCTTTAGACTCTTGAGTAGGATATTGCCATTTTGTTAGGTGTTCTGTTTGTATATTTAGTTTGTGTTCTATATTAATTAAATTAGGGATATTGGACTTTAATAATCTTAAGTTTGACGCTTTCGCTGGCAATAATCTCAATTTAAGAAACTCTTTGTGACAGTCCCATTTTGCAGACTATTTTCCTCCATCGATCCTTTTCTAACTGGCGTTTAACCCTGTTAGTTTGGACAATGATGTGGAATTTTTAAAAAAGTATGTTTATATAGTCCCACACCATTGTCCAAGTCACCGGAAACTAACAGAGTTAAACTCCAGTTAGAAAAGGATCAGTGGAGGAAAAGTGTTTGCAAGTTAGGACTGTCACAGGAAAATTCTTAATCTGGGATTATTGTCGGCCAAAGGGTCAAACTTAAGTTTATTAAAATCCAATATTCTATTAAATTATATATGTTTTCTTGGTAGAATTGTTAACTGATCAATGATCATACATGTATTTGAAGAAGCTTGGTGTTCGCACATCAGTTTACTTTTATGTTTGTAATAATATTGATTTTATCTATTATAATGGACCCTTCTCAATTCACAATGATTTGCAGCATTTTCTTTTGTTTTATTTTCATTGCAAAAATCACCTTTTCAGATCAACATACTAATGTTATTTTCTGCACACATATCAAAGTTTAATAACATCTTTTTGTTATACACATGGCAGATGAATGTTGAAAAGCTAACGAAGATGGCTGGTGCTGTTCGCACCGGTGGAAAGGGTAGCGTTAGAAGGTTTGCTTATGCTTGTTTTTTATAGATGTGTTTATACATTGTGTTAAAGTTTGGAATATGCGTATATCGTCGTTATGTAATATATATGGCATTTGTTTACATGTTTAGAAAGAAGAAGGCGGTGCATAAAACAGCCACAACTGATGACAAGAGGCTGCAAAGCACTTTAAAAAGAATTGGGGTCAATTCAATACCATCAATTGAGGAAGTCAACATTTTTAAGGATGATAGTGTTATTCATTTCTTGAACCCTAAAGGTATCGATTCTTACAGTCTTTGAAGGTGTTAAAGGCGCTCAGTTTTATTTATGTATTTATTTTTTTTAATATATTATCAACTGGTTTTGTTTCAGTTCAAGCCGCTGTTGCTGCCAACACTTGGGTCATTAGTGGAACTCCTCAAACAAAAAGTACGTTCGAGTCTGGCTATTTTTATTCAGTTCAAGTCAATATCTAATCTGACTCTTCTTTTGGTGGTTCAGAATTGGAAGATTTTTTCCCTGGCATTTGGAATCAGTTGGGTATGTATTAAACTTATTTATTGTTTTATTAGTTTTAAATAAAACACTGTCTGAGGTGCCAGACACATGAAGGGCTTTGAGGCAGTGTTTCATGCACATCTGTTGGGGTGCTTTATCGGTTCTTTCTATTCGGTCGATACCGAACTGAAGAAGTGTGTTATTGAATTGAATTAGAATTCAGTTTGGTCTCAAAAAAGCGAATAAACCGATTTCAACCGAATTGATTTTTTAGTACTATAAATCACTTGTAATCTATATAGACAATTTAATTTGGTATAGTTTCTTTATTAACTGACTAGTTTAATTGATTATTATATAAAAGTAAGTTAATACATTGTATATTTTTTATACAAAGTATTGTACAAATATTAATTAATTTAGATTTCAGATACAAAGTACTGAATATATTATGTGACATTTTTTTAAAGTAAATATTTGGTCATAACCAAAATTTGACTTTGCATAACCGAAAGCCGAATTGGTTATTCGCTTTTGGTTTCAAACCAAACTGATGCAAATTCAATTTGGTTTTTTCGGCTTCAAACCGAATATTTTTTCAGCTTCAAACCAAACTTATGTATTCTGTTTTAAATATGAATGTTTTGATTTATGATTTTATGGTTTATTGGTGCCGGATAGGTCAGGATGAGTTGAAGAAGTTAGCAGATCGGTACCAGAAGCAGGTACCAGGTGCGGGTGAAGCAGCTGCTGCTGCAATGGCAACAATCAAAGAAGACGACGATGAAGTCCCTGAACTTGTCCCTGGTGAAACTTTTGAGGAGGCTGCTGCTGAAGCCGAGGAAGGACAGAAATCCTAGGACTTTTCACATGACTAGGTTATTTATGTTTTCTTAACTTAGAATCTATAGATTCACCATGCGATTATCAGGTTGCTGTTGAAATCTTCGTTTTGCCGGGTCTGAAAATTTGATATTTTTGCACCGACAGTAGAAAAGGTGCCGTTTGGGGTAAATCTTCAATACTTAAAAATTGTGATTTTTTTTTCTTTTTTTGATGTGTTGGAATGGTGATCTAATGGCTCTGGTTGCTTGATCAAGTCTCGGATTAAACCCACCAAATATCGAGAGCCCTATGGTTTAATAAGTATTCACCCTCCGGTCCCTCCCTTTATAAACCCATCGTCCTTAATGAGGTTTGCCCCATCCCGAACAACTCTTGAATGGCTCTAATACCATTTGAAACATCAAGTCATTAGGTCCTTGTACTACCAATATTGTTTGTTTTGCCTTGATGGAAGCCCATTCAAGAACTCACAAATTTGTTTTTTGTTGCTGAGGTGGAGATTTCGTAGGATGTCACACATCTTGGTATTGCTCTCACATGTGCATCTATGGAGTTTTCATATGCTCCATAGCCAATTAAGCTCAAAACGCATTGATGATATTTGAGGCTGGATATTTCTTATAAACTATAAATCTTTCCTTGCCACAACCTAGGCCCGGCCTAAGGAGAGGGTGAGGAGGGCAACAGACCCATACCCACTCTCTCGAGAGGCCTACAATTGTTAAAAAATAAAATTTATATTTTATATATAATTTTGTTTTAAAACAAAAGTCTATAAAATGACTCTTTAGTTGAATGGAAAGTGTACTATTGAAACAAAGATCATGGGTTTGATTTTCACAGTTAGTGTTTTATTTTTTATAGATAAAACCTTCATTTTATGTGTCATTTTAGTAACATTTTATTATTATTTGTTTGTTTTGGCTAAGACAACCTTATTTGTAAAATTGTAAAATTATCTATTACATAATTGAGAACGTGATTTTAGGGATCCGTTTTTTTACTCGTCCCGGCCTGGAGACGGCCCAAAATTTTTAATGGGTTCTCGGAGACGGCCATGCCATAACCGATGTTGAGTTTATCTAGGCACATGTAGTATTTACAACATATACAGTTTGAGAACTAGTCTTAGCTTACAATGAATGCTATTAACAATATTTGACTAAGACTTTAGACGAAGACTTAACTATGACTTTGACTTTGACTAGTCAAGATATGACTATGAGTAACTAAACTATACAAATAATACAAGAATATACAACTAATATACTTGAACCATGTATACAAGTATTCAAAGAACTCTTAGAATCCACTAAGATTTATGTATAAATATGATAACGCCAACAACTCTAGGTTAAATATATAAAGGGTTTACATTAATAGCAGTCTTTTGGTAAATATGGATCGATAAGAACGAAACGAAAGACATTAAAACATGTTCATGTGATTGTTTCCATGGTCGATATTCTCAGAGTAAAGTTGTTGCCAGAAACATTGAAGCTCATCAACCGTTCCTGGTGAACCGATATCGTAATAACCATCTTGAAAGTCAACTTCTTGACTAGTAGAAGTATCAACATCTGAAGTCAAGCAAGATTCAAATGTTGTGATAACATGATTGGAAAACTGTTGTATCGTCTCAACATTATTGTCATTGTGCGTGGATGTTTTGGAAGTAATGTTGTAATGATTATTCATGCGTTTTTTGAGATGAGCATGCCAATGGTTTTTTATTTGGTTATCTGTCCTTCCAGGAAGTCTTGATGCAATTTCCGACCACCTATAAGGAAAAACAATGTTTATAGTTAGAAACGGTCCCACTCTATATGCACCTAGGTTAACTGACCCATACTTTTTAGTTTTATATGCTTGTAACGCGAAAAAAAAAGGAATCTCAAACCGGTTAGAAAAAGATGGAATAGACGACCAAGTATGCACACGTACCTATTGCCGAGAGCCGAATGAGAATGTATTATAATATCTTCTTCTTCCTTGGAAAAGCTCCCTTTCTTTAAGTTAGGTTTCAAATAATTCAGCCATCGAAGCCTACAGCTCTTCCCACTTCTCAACAAACCTACAAGCAAAACCGCAAAAGTAAAACAATCACAACATAAGATATGATTGATCCCGAATAACCTCGAAGTTCTCAAAATAGGGTTTTCCTATATTTACCGACAAATTTTGGCATCTGGGACCAGTTCCAGATGCCGTACTTGTTGATATAAGTAATCAACATTTGATCTTCTTCATGACTCCATGCGCCTTTCTTTAAACTTGTGTTCATTTCACCTTTTGTAGTCATTTTATGTCATATTCATATGATTATTTGTATATGTTAAATAAATAGGGACGGATGTAACTAATTATGGTACGATGGTGATCAATGTGGACACTATTATTAGTCAAGAAAATTGTGTCTCCAAAAATTGTACCATGGTGAATGTGAACACAAGGTTATATTGTTATCTTTTGTTTTATATGTAATAGATATTTTTCAGTATCTAAGTTGTTTTTGGCGTGCTATAAACACCATTAAAGGAAATTTATATTTTTTGTATTTACAATGCAGAAAAGGACATGTGAGATCATCCTAGTGATGTCATATTGCTTTGGTAAACATTATAGTGTTAAATTCTTTAATTTTTTTAAATTATAATTCTAATTATAAACTCTATTAACCATCTATACATGCAACTCTTGGACAGAGGGAGGCATTTACTGGTTACCAACGTGATTTGAACCTCCATCTCAATTATTTATTTGTCATTTTAATTTAGAACGGGTTACACGGATGGTTTTTGTGGTTAACCTGTATTACGGATTTGATACATTCTTTCTAAGAGCATGTTTGGGATTGTATTTGTTAAATTGAAAGATAAATGTAAGTTTTTTATCACATCGAAACAGAAGGCAAGCGGGCAACAAGCTGCGCCGCTACCCCTTTTTGAATTACAAAACCCAATCTTTTAAAAGAGAGAACTGCGGTTTTCGTCCCCGTGGTTTGTTTAAATTGGCTATTTCAGTCCAAAAGTTTTAAATATGCTACTTTTGGTCACTAAGGATTCATTTACGTTGCAATTTTCGTCCATAAGGTTTCGTTTTCATTACAATTTTTGTTCTTGTGGTTTGTTAAAATATGCTATTTCTGTCATAAATATGTTAACAAAAAGGATGAAAATTGCAATGAAAATGAAACTTTATGGATGAATATAGCAAATTTTAAACTTTTGGACTGAAATGACAAATTTGAACAAACTACAGGGACAAAAACCGCGGTTTACTCCTTTTAAAAACTACATTTGCTGATCTTGGAGTAATAACATTACTATGCATGTCCCGTTGAACACGGTAACTAACTCCACAGCTTCAGGTGCGAGTAAACCAAAAGTGTTAAAAGCAAAAGGAATAAATACATGTTGGTTGTCAAGACACGTCTTCTCATGTTTAGTCACCTTACCTGAAGTAGGTTATTGGCTTATTGGTGTTTTCAAAAGGCCAGTAAGTTAAAAAGTGTTTGACAATCACAAAAATCTTTTTTATTTTAGTTTTTTAAAAGGGTTAAAAAACAGTTTTCTAAAAGCTCCAAAAATCCTAAATTTTCAAAATGGATTTTTGAAAAAGCCAATAAGCATTTTTCAAACTCAATCCCAAACATGCTCTAAATATTACACAATTTAGATCGTTTCATCTTACGTTTATGCTCATCCCGTCGTCATTGAACTAGAACAAAATCATGACTTAGCTCTCATATTTACAAAGTGATAATACTAAAAAACAACCGGTTGTAACAAAATCGTTCCAGACAACCTTGTCATCCTCCCACAAACTGACTTGAATTTATCAAAATACCGTTGTGGATGAGCAAAACGGGTTCTTGTACCAATTTGATAACATCGGTACCAGGTTTTGAATTTTTGGTAGTACGGTACCAGTACCGAAATTTCCTGAATTTTGCCTTCAATACCGTAACTGAACCGAACATATCCGTACCTGTACCGGTACCAAAATTTTGAAAAATCGATATCGGTGATGGTGCCCGCTCATCCATAGTGGTGGCCTGTGGGTGCTCTTAAAGAGTGGGCCCAAATATATTCGGTTAAATCAAAGCCCATCATGTTAGAGTAACTCCAAGTAAGCCCAATTTTAGTAAGCCTAAGTTGAAAGCTAAGCCCCAAACATATTATTATACACACATATGATTCACGATTAACTTATAGAGAGCTATTCGAGCTCGGCTACGCTTGAGCTCGGCTTTTTTAACTTATAGAGAGCTCGAGTTTAAGCTGAGCTTGTTTCGAGCTCTACTTCTAAAGCTTGACCCGATTTCATTCATACTCTATATCTATACACTATATGCTTATATATTGCTTAAAAATATTATTTAAAACATAACATAATATATATTATTTTATGTCACGGACTGCTAGCTATACTTTTTTTTTCATTGCTTTAGCCATATTCTTGCATTGGCATTTCTTTCAATCTTGATGTATAAACTAACTTGTAGAGACTATATAGGTACTTCATTTTGATCAACTTTATACGCTACCGATTTGCTATTTTGTGTCTTGTTGAAAGGTCTTTGGAGTTGGGGGTCTCATAGGAGCAACCTCTCTATTCCTGTAATAAAAGTAAGGTTTGTCCTCGTCCTACCTTCTCCAGACCTTGCAAATAGCAATGTTATTAGAAAGATTTTATTGGGCGCGTTTGTAATGTATATTATTTTTGTTATTTTCATCGTAATTTTATATATCATAATTATTATTAAATATGTATATATTAAATAAAAGTTATAGAGTTAATGTCCATTTTTGTCCTTGTGGGCACATTCGTCGAATTCAACCCTAGAGTTGTTGTTGATTTGAAGAATTCAAGAACAAAACCACGATTTGAAGAACACACATGCGATTTAGTGTATCGATTTCTTGAGCAAACATGGAAATGCAGGATATACGACCTGTTGATTTCAACCCAGATGTTTGCTATCATATGTTAATCTCTAAACCCTAACTACTACGCATTAATCAAATAAATGATTTTGGGCTTGGATTATGCTCTTAGGTGTTGCAGACAAAAAAAAAACTAAATTAAATTAAACATAAAATTGACAAAATTTCAAACTTTGAACTAAAGTAGCAAAAGTAGCAAACCATATTGACGAAAATAACCATTAACTAAAAATAAACAGGAGAAAGACAAAAATACCCCTTAAACTAATGACATAGTTGGATGCCGTTAGACCGGGGGGGGGGGGTAATTGGCTAATGTTTAAAACTATAAGGACTAAATTGACAAAATTTTAAGCTTTGGACTGAAGTGACGAAAGTAGCAAACTACAGGGACGAAAATGGCCATTAACTCAAAGTTATATAAACAATAGGCTAGTTTGGGCTCGCGAGCAAGCTTAAGCCCGATAAATGAAGCTTAGCTCATTTATTAAACAAGCTTGTTTTCAGTCTTGAGATTGGATTCAAGCTCGTTTAAGCTATGCTTATTTCCAGCTTTTAGCGAGCCAATCTCAAATAGCTCACAAGCTACTTGGCTCATTACACCTCTACTTAAACGTGAGAGTGTACATGGGGCTTCAAGGTGGTGGATCTTTTGTGGGTTTGGTATGGACATGACTTTCGTTGTTCAAATCCGCCCTCGAGTTTTCTAGTTATTTACCTGGGGGACGAATCTGAACTAGAGAAGTCACGCCCTTGCACTGCTACGGTGCTACCTGAGTCATTGTCTAATTTTTATTTTTTTTTAAAGACCAGTATATTAAAAACCAAAAAAGGAACCTTTTAGCCAATAGCCAGAACCTTGAACAAATAAGGAAAAGAAACAAAAGACTAAAATACATAAACAACATTTATAAAGGAAAATTAACAAAGTTAAACCGACATCTTTCTCATTCGAACATCATGGTCTTGACATATTACCAATGCTATTGAGACCGACCGGTTCGGCTAGTCGGACCTGTCCGACCGGGATTCGGTCCATTGACCGGCCCGGTTCTATGCAGTTCGCTCGATTCCCAGAGAACCGACCGGTCTGAACCAGCCAGACCGGTCCATTGACTAACCATTTTAGTCAACATATATTCATTGTTTTTGTATATCTTCTAATTTCTAGCTTTCTATGTTAGTCACTGACCATTTTAGTACCATTATGAATCATAAACTTAGTGATTAAAACATTGAAAACATATACCAAGAAGAATAATTGCAAAATCATCCGATGGGTGTAGATAGAACTTTAGCTAACTTCAAAGGGTACAAAATATGAAACACTAAGAACGAAACGAAAGACATTAAA
The DNA here is from genome assembly GCF_021521415.1 of Bidens hawaiensis. Taxonomy (NCBI): domain Eukaryota; kingdom Viridiplantae; phylum Streptophyta; class Magnoliopsida; order Asterales; family Asteraceae; genus Bidens; species Bidens hawaiensis. The sequence goes on from NW_027491480.1 coordinate 612,518, forward strand.
GCATGTTCATGCGATTGTTTCCAGGGTCAATATTCTCATAGTAAAGTTGTTGCCAGAAACATTGAAGCTCATCAACCGTTCCAGGAGAACCGATATCATAATAATCATCTTGAAAGTCAACTTCTTGACTAGTGGAAGTATGAACATTTGAAGTCAAGCAAGACCCAAATGTTGTGATAACATGATTGGCAGACTGTTGTATCATCCGGGCACTATAGTCATTGCGCGCATTTGTTTTGGAAGTCATGTTGTAATAATTAGTTGCGCGTTTCTTGAGATGATAATGCCAATAGTTTTTAATGTCGTTATCTGTCCTTCCCGGAAGTCTTGATGCAATTTTAGACCACCTAATAAACAGTTAAGAAAAAGGAAAATTATGATCACAATGCTTTGTTAAACTTTAAGCGAGTGAATCACGAATAGTACCACGAGATTTGTAGAACTCTCTATGGCTCTTTTATTAAGAAAATGACTAATGAGCAAAACTTAATAAAACTAATGCATTGAACCGAGGGTATATATAAACCCACGGTTCCTAACCCTAACCTATTTCAAACATAATCTGAAACCAATTATAATTAGGATTAAATATAAGACTAACTTATCGGATAAGACTAACTTCTCTTACAATAATAAATTAATTATTATATTAACTATTCTCCAATATACTAGGAGCCTTCAATCTGATTTGATGTTGGACACATTTAACATGTTTTTAGTCACAAACCGATGATGGAATAGATCATCATGTATGTACACAGTACACGTACCTATTACCGAGAACCGAATGAGAATATAGTATGATTTCATCTTCTTCCTTGGAAAAGCTCCCTTTCTTTATGCCAGGTTTCAGATAATTCATCCATCGAAGCCTACAACTATTCCCACTTCTCGACAAAGCTATATGCAAAAGTAAAAGAAATGATCAATATATATTGAATAAATCCTAAGGTATAAAACTAGGGTTTTCGTATATTAATTTACCAGCAAATTTTGGCATCTGAGACCAGTTCCAGATACCGTATTTGCTGATATAAGAAATCAACATTTGATCTTCTTCTTTACTCCATGAGCCTTTCTTTAAACAACGCGTGTTCATTTTACTATTTGTAGTCATTTTGTATCAGACAAGTGGCAAATGTCCTAATGAAGGAGTGATTGATATATATTGATATATATGAGTTTTTATTTTATCCTAACCCTATATATATATATAAAATATACGCACGTGCTTTACGTTTTGTTGCTGTATATTACATCAGATGATGAATGTGAGCACACTTATGAATCAACAATATTGTCTCCGAACATTGTACCATGGTGAATGTGAACACAAGGTTATATTATTATCTTTTGTTTTATATGTCATAAATATTTTTAGTATCTAGTTCTTTTTGTCGTGCTGTAAGTAGACTATATAACAAAATTTATATTGTACATTTGCAATGCTGAAAAAGGATATATGAGATCATCCTCCTGATGTCATATTGTTTTGGTAAACACTATATAACATATGGACTTCCTTGCTTTTTTATAAATATTTATAATTGTAATCTACTCTTAGGCAGTGTTGAAAAATCTCTAGTCGCTAATCGGGCGATAGGGTGGGGACTAGGGATTAATCAAGATCAATCAGGATTAATTAAATCGGAATTTAATGTATAATTTTCAGTTTTATATATACACACACATATTTTTATATGTAATTTTCAGTTTTACACATACACAAATACATTTTGCCTGGAAATTAGCTAGAATATCACTAAAACCCAATGATTTTTCCTGGAATCTCGCCGGAATCTGCTGATTTTGGTCGGCATCTCGTCGGAAACTGCCGATTTTGACCAGAACCTCATCAGAAAAAACTAATTAATCATGATTTTGGCCGGATTTGGCCATTGACTGATTAATTGGCCGATTAGCCCAAAATTAATCAGTGAGGTGGGGACTAGCGATTAATCGGCGTCTAGTCGTGATTTTTGCAACACTGCTCTTAGGGCATGCTTGGAACTGAGTTTGAAAACAGGTTATTGACTTATTGGGTTTTTCAAAAAACCATTTGAAAAGTCAGGATTTATGACTTTTTAAGAATAGTTTTTAGTTTTTACACCCTTTCAAAAAGCTAAAATAGTAATGACTTTTTTGTTAGCTAAATACCTTTTTAGCTTATTGGCTTTTTGAAAAAGTCAACAAGTTATTTTCAAAACACCACCTACAAATGCAAGTTACCGTCACAAGAGCGCTTTACCTCATGGGTCATCTTAATTTAAAACGAATATACGAATTGTCGTTGTGGTTTACCTATATATATATATTACGGATTCGATTTAGCCCAGTCGTTTCATCTTACATTTCTGCTCATCTAGCCATCATTGAACTGGAACAAAATCATGACACTCCTAAAATATGTCAGCTTCCAAAATGTTAGTTTCCCTTTCAAAGTAATGAGGTGAATTTGGTTTCCTGCCATAATCAAATTAATACTCAACACCAACTTTCCATAATTCCATTCAATTAAAGTTTCAATTTTAATATTCAACTTAAACTGATACCAGAATAGTTAAAAACAAAACAAAAGATTAGGACATAAGCTTGATCTTTACTTTCATTAATTTTGAAGAGTAAATTATGGTTTTCGTCCCTATGGTTTGTCTAAATCTGCGGTTTTAGTCCAATAGTTTCAAATTTATGATTTTTGGCCATGTGGTTTCATTTCACTTGCAATTATACCCAACCCCACTAACCCCATTAAGTCTGGCCGTTACACCCATCAGTGTGCCATCACATGAGGGGCCAGGGTGCATTTTGGAGAAAAAAGGACAAAACTGCCCCTAACATGAGGGGGCATTATATGTAATATAGCACTAATGCGCACATCGAATACACATTAGTGCGTATATGTAATACTACACTTATGCGCATATGAACTACATCGACTTTATTATTTTTTATATATATTTTTGCATATAATACAACACTATTGCATAGATACAATACACACCATTGAATCTATGCAATTAAAAACTACTGAACATATAAAATACACACTATTGCATGTATATAATACAACAACATTGCATATTATGACATATGTGCATTACATTTTGACTTTTTTTTAGGTGAAGAATAACAAAATATAAGAAAAATGAAAGAATTTTTTTTTTAATATTTTTTTCTTTCTAATTAAAAATAATGTTTTATGAGTTTTTAAGTTTTCTCTTTAAGAATGAGTTTTTTCTTGATCATTCTCCTATAATCATTTACATGATATTAGATCAAATTATTAATATACCTTATTATATGTCACACCCCCGCGGACGGTGGACACGCGAGGGCGCGATGACGTCATGGATCGTAGTCACTGTTACATCGAAACAAACTCTAATGGTTTGTTTTAATAAAAGTTTTAATATACATCGCAAACCTTGTCCCAAAAGATTACATTGAACTTGTTTCAAAATATTTTACAAACCACAAGTCTTAGATAACGATGAGTTTCACAAATGTAGAGTTTTTAAAATATGGCCTACATCCTATAGGCTATAAGATGAAAACTTCCAAAATGCATCCTAGTGCGTGTGACTCCATATATGTTTCTAATGCTTCAATTACCTGAGAATGCATGCATAAAAACGTCAACAAAATTGTTGGTGAGTTTTGACACGAGGTCGAAGACTCGCACAAAAATAAACCAATTACAACTAACTAAATAGCGGTAAGTGAGTGTCGAACACGAGGAGTTTGTGGAACATGTGTTAATAGAGTAGCTTAACAATTAGCTATTATAAATGTAAATGACAAAAATAATTCTCAAGTTGGTTTTGATTTGATTTTATAAACTAAATAAACGAAATGAAGGTTGTAAACAATTGATTAAACGAGCATTCCTCTTGGAGTTCGGTTATTACGCAACTCTTTTGTTTAAGTTCAATGGATAAATCATGATATCTTGATTTCGTGTAAGTGTAATTGTTTGTGATTAATCAAGAACTAAGTACTCGGATTCCTAGAACGCGAGGTTGTTACTTGGTAATCAATCAATATAATATTAACCCTAATTTCTTCTACTAAATCTCGATTGTCAACAACACCAAGAACGTATAGAACGAAACTAGGTTAAACGATATGACAAATTACAAACAATCAAACAAACAACGTGATTATATTAATCTAAACGATCCGATAATCAATCCAAGTGCAAGAACAATAAACACAAAGAGTATTACAATAACCTTACAACCAAGAGAAATACTAGAAGTTTTAGCCACACATAATTGAAATCATACCAAGTTTAATGCGAAGTAATCCAAGATTATGATGTTAATCTTCAATTAGAAACACCCAAAATATTGTTCCAATGCACCAAAATCACCCACACCAATTGTCTCGTTCGGAATCTCCAAGAATGGAATCCAAAAGTCCTTTAAAACCCATTTTTCGAGTTGTAACCGACATTAAAATGCTGAGGCTACAGTAAGCTACGGTGGCTACCGTAAGCTACGGTAGCCCTGAAGTTCTTACGGTGGAAAGTGTCTGTTTACGGTGGCTTTTTATGGCAAACCCCTAGCGTAGCTTACGGTGGCTACCGTAAGCTACGGTAGACCCAGTTCAAAATTCCATTTTTCTTTATCAATTCTTGGTTGTTGACTTCCCGCATTGACTCTCTTGTTCCTTTTCATCTGAACACACTTGAGCAACCTTTTCTCCTCATTTGTACCTGTGTTGACACAACATAGTGTAGTAATTCAAATCCTTGAATTTATACATAAACGCACACGTTTTAACTCGAATTACAACACTTAAGGGTGGCTCTACAATCCACCCGTCAAGTTTCATAGGTTTATACGACATCTATAAATATATGTTCCTTGAACAACGAGTCGACCGACATTACCTTATGTAGACAGTTCCTCAGACAGTTACCATGAGCTCTATGATCAAGACTTAACAGTTGTCACACCCTCAAAATCCACTAACGGAGTTTTACCGTCAGAGGGTGTGAACTGGCAGGATCGGAATCATTAGTTATAATCAAACCATAAAAACGTTTAAATGCAAATAAGTGCGGAAGCGTAAACCATATAAATAAAGATGATTCAAACAATGCATGTTCCTAGACCGCGCGCCCGCCTCGGCTACCTGAGAATAACATACTAAAAGGGTCAACACGAGGTTGGTGAGTTCACAAGTTATATAAAAATAAATCGTTTAGCGTTTGCGTTCAGCGTTTTACGTTAAGTGTCTTGCGTAACCACGTTACGGCGTTTAAGCGTTTTGCGTAACCTCGTTACGGCGTTTCAGTGTTGCGTAACCCCGTTACGACGTTTAAGTGTTGCGTAACCCCGTTACGACGTTTAAGTGTTGCGTAACCCCGTTACGACGTTTAAGTGTTGCGTAACCACGTTACGGCGTTTAAGTGTTGCGTAACCACGTTACGGCGTTTAAGTGTTGCGTAACCACGTTACGGCGTTTAAGTGTTTTGCATTACCAGATAGTGTTACGTCAAATTATATATCGATAGGTAGCTAATCTATACAACAAGTATCGCTAAGTGGTTCGAGACCGAAGCTGACTGTTTATCAAGTGCCCGTCACCAGGTCAACCCAGACCATGGTAAGTGTTAGCCAAAATTACACCCACTCAACCTCCAGTTGAGCTTAGCGTCGGGTGGGGTTTGTCAAACCCAGTAGTACTACTCAACAGTGACTCGCTATTCCAAATATTAACCGGTTCGATGTGTGGGACTTCAAATGTTACGTTTGCCGCTTAGCCTTTACAAGTGATATATAATTTATAACAAAATCTTAAATATGCGTTTATCTCAGAAAATGCGTTTATCGGAGTATGTTATCTCCCCCAAGTGAAAAACGTTTGAAAACAGTTCAAAGAGCGGGGTAAGTGAAACTCACCGTTTGCGAAGAATATCCCAAATTAGATCACCAAGTGATGCGCGTCGTAGAAACTCTCTAGCGTTCTAAATAACAAAGAGGTTTTCTAAGTATTGGTACGTTTAACGAGTCTCTAGACTCGGCACATAATACCTATGCACGTAACAGATTTCGTGTTTCGTTTGTGAATCGTGTGTGACTTAAACAAGTACAATTGTGATACGATACATGAGTGAGCAATTACTTTCGTGTCACGTACTAATAACATACTTTACTAGCAATTATCCCCGTAAGGGCATTTTGGTCAACAAACAAAATTAACTAACCATTATTCCCCATAAGGGCAATTTGGTCAATTCATGGCAATCAATTAGCAACTATTCCCCGCAAGGGTATTTTGGTCAAAACATAACAAATATACCAAAAACTATCATATTTCATGCATTTTTACACAACTCAGCAGTTAGTTTCATTATGACAGAATTTCTACTTGAAAGATTGTACTATTTCACCGATCATAACGTCTCAATTAATTCACCAAAAATCACCACAGAAGCATACATATCTTAGGTTTCCAGAACATATTTTATCTTATTTTTATTCCACATATTTTTCTTATAATGACCAAAACATTACAGCAAACTCATATCAGTCAGATTCATGCGCAACAGAATGTTATTTGCAATTCCCGTTAAACGAAAAATCCAATAAATGCAAGACCACTTGGGTTAGGTTCCTAACTCAATAAGTCAACTTCCAGAAGTGGAACCAACCCAATTGGCCTCGTAGATCATGAGATATAATATTTACAAAACAACCTAACAGCAGGTCTAACAACTCAGCTTTGCACCACGTTTTTGTAAAATCATAAAAGTTAACTTTCACACGTCCAAAAATTACAAATTTATATTCTTTAGAAACTAGACTCAACCTAGTTTACTGTAGTATCAATTATCTCATTCATTTACCACTTTTACATCCCGTTACAGTCATTCAATCATCAACAACACAATCTGTCCAGAAACTGTTTTCATCCAAACTCAACAATTTAACTATCTATAGATCACAAATCATTCATAGAACATTCTAGACATCATAACTCCTATCAATCATACCATACATACATAGTTAGGGTTTTACTTGATATCAAACTCAAAGACAACAATAATCATGCAACAATATCAAATCTAGTTATCAATCATCATCAATTAAATCAAGAATCACATGAATATCATAATACCAAGAAATCAGCCATAAAGGTTTACAATTAACCCAATAAAACTAACAATTAAACATAGAGGATACATAGAATAGTTGTGTATACCTTCCTAGCACCTTAATCTTCAATCAAACTTGAAAGATCTTGATTGTGTGTGTGTGTATATTAATCGATCTCAAGGAAATAAAGGGAGGGGATGGCTGCCGATTTTTGTAGGGGAATAGGTAGGAGGTTAGGGTTTAGGTTTACCATGTATTTATAAAGGAATATGTTACACTTTGGCCCCTCAACTCCTAAGTATTACCTTTTCTAGAACATTCTATCATAACTTGCACATTAAGTTAACATTAAGTATTACTTTTTCTAGAACATTCTATCATAACTTGCACATTAAATTAACATGACAATAATATTATCACATAACACATAATCCTAACACATAATTATCACATAATTAGTGTTTTAGTGTTTTTCGTTTATTCATCAATCGTTTGCGTTTCGGTGCAAATCCCGAAAGACTACTACACATGTAGTAAGTGTTAAGCGTCATTTAAACCCTAGTTTAAATGTAATGAGGTTTGCGTTTAGATTCAATAATCTAAAGTTTGAATTGACGGAGTTGCGTTAACGGAGTTAACCTGAAATTGACGATTGTCACATCATTCCCATGTTAAAGAATTTTCGTCCCGAAAATTTGAGTCAAGTCGTGATGATTGTCTGAAAAAGTAAGAAAAATTTTCAGTTTGTCATATCATCCCCTAGTAGAAAGAAATTTCGTCCCGAAATTTAATTCATACCTCCGGTGATTTCTGACGGTTTGCCGGGTTTCGCGGTTTTCTATGTTTGGTCAGCCCTTCAAAAAGGTGAGGATACTTTTTCATCATTTGATTCTCGCGTTCCCACGTGAACTCCGGTCCACGTCTCGAGTTCCAATGAACTTTAACAATTGGAATTTTGCTGTGCTTGAGCGTTTTGGTTTCCCAATCCAAAACCTCAACTGGTTCTTCAACGAAACGTAACTGTTCATCAACTTGTAGTTCCTCCAAAGGGACTACTTGAGTTTCATCGGATAGGCATGTGAAAAACATTGTGTACACTACTGAGTTCTGCTGGTAAGTCCAGTCAGTACGCCACTGGACCAACGCGTTCCGTTATCCGATAAGGACCAACATATCGTGGGTTGAGTTTGTTTCGCTTTCCAAAGCGAACCACACCTTTCCAAGGTGAGACTTTGAGTAACACTCGATCGTTTACTTGAAATTCGAGAGGTTTTCGGCGCTTGTCAGCGTAACTCATTTGGCGATCACGTGCTGCTGCCATGCGGTTTCGGATTTGAACAATCTTTTCCGAAGTTTCGAGTACCAGTTCTGGACCAGTGATTTGGCTGTCACCCACCTCTGCCCAGCAGAGCGGTGATCGACACTTCCCTCCGTCTAGTGCTTCAAACGGTGCTGCGTTAATACTTGCGTGGTAGCTGTTATTATACGAAAACTCTACCAAAGGTAAGTGGGGTTCCCAACTTTTTCCGAAATCCAACACGCATGCACGCAACATGTCCTCCAGGGTCTGAATAGTCCGTTCACTTTGCCCATCCGTCTGAGGATGGTATGCTGTACTCATATCGAGACGGGTGCCCAGTGCGCTTTGCAGCGACTTCCAAAAGTGCGAGGTGAAACGAGAATCTCGATCGGAAATGATCGAGACAGGCACTCTGTGTCTAGACACCACTTCTTTCATGTATACGCGAGTCAGTCTTTCCATTTTGTCCGTTTCCTTAATTGCTAGGAAGTGTGCCGATTTAGTCAACCGGTCAACGATCACCCAGATGGTATCGCATCCCGTCGGTGTCTTAGGCAAACCCGTAATAAAGTCCATTGAGATGTGCTCCCATTTCCACATTGGGAGTTCCGGTTGTTGCAGTAGACCAGATGGTTTCTGGTATTCTATCTTGACTCTGGCACAAGTCAAGCATTTGCTCACGTAGGTGGCAATGTCGGCTTTCATGTTCGGCCACCAGTAAAGTGCCTTTAAATCATGATACATTTTATCTGAGCCAGGGTGGATAGAATATCGGGACTTGTGAGCTTCGTCCATCACTAGAGTTCTCAACTCTCCGTATCGTGGAACCCAAATCCGGTTCTCAAAATATCGGACCCCGTCCGATCTGGTTTCAAGTTGCTTGTTCATGCCCGCATGAGTTCCGATGGAAGATTTTCATCTTTCAAAGCTTCCAGTTGCGCATCGCGAATCTGATCGGGTAAGCTGGCATGAATCGTAAGTTGCAATGCTCTTACTCGTCTGGGTTTATCTGTTTCTTTTCTGCTGAGGGCGTCGGCCACCACATTGGCCTTGCCCGGGTGGTACTTGATGGCACAATCATAATCTTTGAGCAGCTCGACCCAACGACGCTGTCGCATGTTCAGCTCCTTCTGATCGTAGATATGTTGGAGACTCTTGTGGTCGGTGTAAATGGTAAACTTGGTACCGTACAAGTAATGCCTCCATATCTTAAGAGCAAACACCACAGCTCCGAGTTCCAAATCATGGGTCGTGTAGTTCTTCTCGTGAACCCGTAGTTGTCTAGAGGCGTAGGCTATAACCTTCTCGAGTTGCATCAGCACACAACCGAGACCTTGTATAGATGCGTCACAGTGTACCTCAAAATTTTCTGTTCCCTCGGGGAGGGCTAAAATAGGGGCGCTACAAAGCTTGGTTTTCAACAGTTGGAAAGCGGATTCTTGCGCGTCACCCCAGTTGTACTTAGTGCCCTTGTGAGTCAAAGCGGTGAGGGGTTGAGCAATCTTTGAAAATCCCTCGATGAAACGCCGATAGTAGCCGGCCAGTCCTAGGAATTGTCGCACTTCAGTCGGAGTCTTAGGTGCTTCCCAGTTTTTGATGGCCTCTACCTTACCGGGATCGACATGGATACCATTCTCGTTGATCACATGTCCTAAAAAGTGAACCTCGCGAAGCCAAAATTCACATTTCGAGACTTTAGCATACAGTTGTTCCTTCTTCAGTAGTTCCAGAATTATCCTTAAGTGCTCTTCGTGGTCAGTCTCGTTCTTGGAGTAGACAAGAATATCATCGATGAAAACAATCACGAACTTGTCGAGGTACGCCTTGCATACTCGATTCATGAGATCCATAAATACGGCTGGCGCGTTGGTTAGGCCAAAAGGCATAACCGAGAACTCGTAGTGACCATACCGTGTTCTGAAAGCCGTCTTTGAAATATCTTCTTCGCGCACTCTCAACTGGTGGTAACCGGATCGTAGATCGATCTTCGAGTAGTAACTCGATCCCTGAAGCTGGTCAAACAAATCATCAATTCGGGGTAAAGGATAACGGTTCTTGACCGTCACCTTGTTCAACTCCCGGTAGTCGATGCACATTCGGAAAGTCCCGTCTTTCTTTCGGACAAACAAGACAGGGGCTCCCCATGGCGATGAGCTAGGTCGGATAAAACCCTTATCCAACAAATCTTGCAACTGAGTGGACAACTCCTGAAGTTCCGCCGGTGCGAGCCGATACGGGGCTCGTGCTATGGGTGCTGCACCGGGTGTCAACTCGATTTGGAATTCGATTTGACGAATAGGAGGGAGTCCGGGAAAATCCTCCGGGAAAACTTCCGGGAAGTCTCGCACAACCGGTATGTCTTCAATTCGTTTCTCCTCCGCGGGTTTCTCAACAATCTGTGCCAAAATTGCCGGATGACCCTTTCGTAGATACTTCTGTGCCTTCAAAAGGGTAATGACGCTGGTGGTCATGCCGCTTCTCTCGCCTCGGACCGAAATGATCTCGCCGGGAGGGGTAGAAATGTGAACTATCTTGTCGTGACATATAATCTCCGCTCGGTTCTCGGATAACCAGTCCATGCCGACAACGACATCGAAACTACTAAGCGTAAAAGGAATAAGGTCGATATCAACAATATGACCTGACAGTTTTAACTTACATCCCGCAAGTACATGAGTCGTTACTATAGCCTTACCGTCAGCTAATTCAACATGAATCTTAGCATCTAACGGAGTTGGAGTTAAGTCTAAGAGTTGACTAAAGGCTTTCGACACAAAACTCCTATCAGCTCCAGTGTCAAACAAAACAGAAGCAAAACAATCGTTTACAGGGAACTTACCAGACACCACATGCGGATCATTGCGGGCTTGACCCGATCCAATCACAAACGCTCTTCCTTTGCCATTTCCTCCACCATTACTGCCACTTCCATTACCCCCATTATTGTCATTCTGTTTCAGCTTGGGGCAATCCTTCCGGAAATGACCTTCCTGTCCACATTCAAAACATCCCTTAGTCGTCATCGGTGGCTTAGGAGCACCCTTCGCCGCAAGGTCAACTCTACATTCCTTCGCTTGGTGACCTATCTTTCCGCATCTTTGACACTTGACACGGTCACACTGACCAACATGATGATAGTTGCACCTATTGCACTTTGGATATCTCCCAGCATATCCGCTCGAACCCTGCCCGCTACCGTTGTTATTGTTGTTGTGACTTTGATTGTTAAAGCTCCGAGTGAATTCGGGCTTACGGTAGTGTTGTTGCGGTGGGAGGTTCGAGGATGAGGATCTGGTGTTGTCAAATTTCCTCTTTCCGCTGCTCGGGTTGCTGTTGCTGTTGTTGTCATTACTCGGGTTGTCACGGGCCTTAGTGGTTGAACCCCTAGGTGGTAACGTACCTTGGGCCACTGCTTGATCCGTCAGTTTGTGAGCTAACCGGATCGCTTGTTGTATCGTGGCTGGTCTGGAAGACGTCACCATGCCCTGAATCTGCGGTGCTAACCCATCAATGTACATTTCAATCCTCTTACTCGGCGGATCTACCATCCGTGGACACATCACCGCTAACTCGTGAGAACGGGTAGTGTAGGCTTCGATTTCCGAACCCACCATCTTCAATGACCAAAATTCCGACTCCAACTTTGAAATCTCCTCCCTCGGACAATACTCTTCTCGCATCAAGTCTTTGAACTCCTCTCAGTTCATAGCGTTAGCTAGTTCCAATCCAAGAATTTGCGCATTTGCACATCGTCTGAGGACACCTCTGAGTGTGCCTCCTCCTCAGCCGGTTCTTCTTCAGGCTCCTCCTCGGGATCTTCCTCGGGGTCCTCCTCAGGTTCCTCTTCAGGATCTTCTTCAGGATCTGCCTCAGGCTCGGCCTCAGGCTCTGCCTCGGGTTCGGCTGCGTTCTGAGCAAGTTGCATTTGTAGGTCATCGCAACGCTCGAGTGCTATCTCGGTTCGGGTCCTTGCTTCTTGGAGTTGCTCTTGCAAGTCTATCATCTCGGCTTGCATCTTCATCATAACCTTCGTTTGTTGCTCACTAGTCTCTTGCATTTCTTTCATTGCCGCTGCCATGCGGGCAATCTCCTCCTGAGTCTCGGTTCCGTCTTTAAACAGTCTGGAAACATTTTCTCTCGTGTAGCGCATGTAACCCACATCACGCTCCAAACAAGAAACGACAGCTGCGAGAACTTGCTCCACAGGTTCGGTTATGGGTGGTAGGGTGTTGGGATAAGCAGGGTGGTTCGGGTGAGGTAATGGGGGAACTTGTTCGCGATAGACCATACGTCTGATCATGTTAGGGTACCAATCCCAGCTAACGTCGTTTTCGTAAAGGCTTCCGGATAGGCGGTACCTCTTCGGTGCGGGAGCTGCGAGTTCCGGGACTACGCGGGGTGGCGAGGCGGTAGGTAACTGAGGTTCCTTCCCGTGAGCATGCGTCATCGAATCGGATGATGATGAGGGTGGCGTCGACATTCCTACAGGTAAGCCGTGTATGCGCGCGCGTATGAGCGAAAGAGGTAAGAGATAAGATTACAAGACTACACAAACCTATGCAGTGCGTATTATTATAACTAATGGGTCGTCGCGGTTATAGTCTAGTATGCATGCAGTTTCTAGTTCGCTATAACCAATGGCTCTGATACCAATCTGTCACACCCTCAAAATCCACTAACGGAGTTTTACCGTCAGAGGGTGTGAACTGGCAGGATCGGAATCATTAGTTATAATCAAACCATAAAAACGTTTAAATGCAAATAAGTGCGGAAGCGTAAACCATATAAATAAAGATGATTCAAACAATGCATGTTCCTAGACCGCGCGCCCGCCTCGGCTACCTGAGAATAACATACTAAAAGGGTCAACACGAGGTTGGTGAGTTCACAAGTTATATAAAAATAAATCGTTTAGCGTTTGCGTTCAGCGTTTTACGTTAAGTGTCTTGCGTAACCACGTTACGGCGTTTAAGCGTTTTGCGTAACCTTGTTACGGCGTTTCAGTGTTGCGTAACCCCGTTACGACGTTTAAGTGTTGCGTAACCCCGTTACGACGTTTAAGTGTTGCGTAACCCCGTTACGACGTTTAAGTGTTGCGTAACCACGTTACGGCGTTTAAGTGTTGCGTAACCACGTTACGGCGTTTAAGTGTTGCGTAACCACGTTACGGCGTTTAAGTGTTTTGCATTACCAGATAGTGTTACGTCAAATTATATATCGATAGGTAGCTAATCTATACAACAAGTATCGCTAAGTGGTTCGAGACCGAAGCTGACTGTTTATCAAGTGCCCGTCACCAGGTCAACCCAGACCATGGTAAGTGTTAGCCAAAATTACACCCACTCAACCTCCAGTTGAGCTTAGCGTCGGGTGGGGTTTGTCAAACCCAGTAGTACTACTCAACAGTGACTCGCTATTCCAAATATTAACCGGTTCGATGTGTGGGACTTCAAATGTTACGTTTGCCGCTTAGCCTTTACAAGTGATATATAATTTATAACAAAATCTTAAATATGCGTTTATCTCAGAAAATGCGTTTATCGGAGTATGTTATCTCCCCCAAGTGAAAAACGTTTGAAAACAGTTCAAAGAGCGGGGTAAGTGAAACTCACCGTTTGCGAAGAATATCCCAAATTAGATCACCAAGTGATGCGCGTCGTAGAAACTCTCTAGCGTTCTAAATAACAAAGAGGTTTTCTAAGTATTGGTACGTTTAACGAGTCTCTAGACTCGGCACATAATACCTATGCACGTAACAGATTTCGTGTTTCGTTTGTGAATCGTGTGTGACTTAAACAAGTACAATTGTGATACGATACATGAGTGAGCAATTACTTTCGTGTCACGTACTAATAACATACTTTACTAGCAATTATCCCCGTAAGGGCATTTTGGTCAACAAACAAAATTAACTAACCATTATTCCCCATAAGGGCAATTTGGTCAATTCATGGCAATCAATTAGCAACTATTCCCCGCAAGGGTATTTTGGTCAAAACATAACAAATATACCAAAAACTATCATATTTCATGCATTTTTACACAACTCAGCAGTTAGTTTCATTATGACAGAATTTCTACTTGAAAGATTGTACTATTTCACCGATCATAACGTCTCAATTAATTCACCAAAAATCACCACAGAAGCATACATATCTTAGGTTTCCAGAACATATTTTATCTTATTTTTATTCCACATATTTTTCTTATAATGACCAAAACATTACAGCAAACTCATATCAGTCAGATTCATGCGCAACAGAATGTTATTTGCAATTCCCGTTAAACGAAAAATCCAATAAATGCAAGACCACTTGGGTTAGGTTCCTAACTCAATAAGTCAACTTCCAGAAGTGGAACCAACCCAATTGGCCTCGTAGATCATGAGATATAATATTTACAAAACAACCTAACAGCAGGTCTAACAACTCAGCTTTGCACCACGTTTTTGTAAAATCATAAAAGTTAACTTTCACACGTCCAAAAATTACAAATTTATATTCTTTAGAAACTAGACTCAACCTAGTTTACTGTAGTATCAATTATCTCATTCATTTACCACTTTTACATCCCGTTACAGTCATTCAATCATCAACAACACAATCTGTCCAGAAACTGTTTTCATCCAAACTCAACAATTTAACTATCTATAGATCACAAATCATTCATAGAACATTCTAGACATCATAACTCCTATCAATCATACCATACATACATAGTTAGGGTTTTACTTGATATCAAACTCAAAGACAACAATAATCATGCAACAATATCAAATCTAGTTATCAATCATCATCAATTAAATCAAGAATCACATGAATATCATAATACCAAGAAATCAGCCATAAAGGTTTACAATTAACCCAATAAAACTAACAATTAAACATAGAGGATACATAGAATAGTTGTGTATACCTTCCTAGCACCTTAATCTTCAATCAAACTTGAAAGATCTTGATTGTGTGTGTGTGTATATTAATCGATCTCAAGGAAATAAAGGGAGGGGATGGCTGCCGATTTTTGTAGGGGAATAGGTAGGAGGTTAGGGTTTAGGTTTACCATGTATTTATAAAGGAATATGTTACACTTTGGCCCCTCAACTCCTAAGTATTACCTTTTCTAGAACATTCTATCATAACTTGCACATTAAGTTAACATTAAGTATTACTTTTTCTAGAACATTCTATCATAACTTGCACATTAAATTAACATGACAATAATATTATCACATAACACATAATCCTAACACATAATTATCACATAATTAGTGTTTTAGTGTTTTTCGTTTATTCATCAATCGTTTGCGTTTCGGTGCAAATCCCGAAAGACTACTACACATGTAGTAAGTGTTAAGCGTCATTTAAACCCTAGTTTAAATGTAATGAGGTTTGCGTTTAGATTCAATAATCTAAAGTTTGAATTGACGGAGTTGCGTTAACGGAGTTAACCTGAAATTGACGATTGTCACAACAGTGTTTCTATGATCGCCCCTCTTGATGTTCTAATGCGAAAAACATCGAAGACAACTATGGACAAATATCACCCGCTAGACCTCTAATCTAAGTTAGTGCGACTAACCACGGGTGGGGCGTGTTACTCCCAAATAGTACTATTCATATCGACCACGTCTACAATAGTTAATGATCACGGATTCTAGGGGACTTTGACTGCATTATTGATTCAACCCATGTAACAAAATGAGACCGCGTTTCTACTCGTTTCTAAACATGTGTTTCTCCATGCATTCTCCCCCTAAGTTTCAAAACAATTTAATTAAAAATGGGCCGTGAAACTCACCTGCTTCCAAACGTATGCTAGATAATTAAAAGTTCCAACTCACGTCCTATCATTTCCCTATAACGTGAAACATGAATTTAAGTCTAATGTTTCATTTTTGACACTCAAGTGGCTCATGATTGTGTTTCACCCAACTAGTTAAACGTGTTTCAATAGTGTCAACTTAAATATGATTCGACGACCCGTTGGTTATATGTTTTATTTTCTCGAAAATATATATATTTATATAAATATAAGTGGCCTATTCGTAAAAAAAATGTCCGACTTCGCAAGCCACCCGGAGTCCAACTTATAACATAATATATTTTGTTCAAGTTTCGAGCCATAACTTGTTGTGTATGGTAAATAAATAAATATATATAATTATTTATTTGTTTTAGAGAAATATACTATGAAAATACTTCTTGTATTTTTAAAATATACACATATTGGCAGACTCTAAAAATATAAACCCTTTATTTATAAACATGTGTATT
The DNA here is from genome assembly GCF_021521415.1 of Bidens hawaiensis. Classification (NCBI taxonomy): domain Eukaryota; kingdom Viridiplantae; phylum Streptophyta; class Magnoliopsida; order Asterales; family Asteraceae; genus Bidens; species Bidens hawaiensis. Next base: position 629,197 of record NW_027491480.1, read on the forward strand.
TACGTGATGCCAAAATCTGCCATATATGTACACTTTGATATTTCTAATCATGTTCTTGTAAAAGTTTAAGTATCTTGAGCATGATCTAGTTTGTTGTAACAAATTTTCGTATGAAATGAGTAATCACCTGCACTTGATCCTTGTGGGATTATAATATAACCTCTATATATATATCTTCAAAAAAATAAATAAATAAAATAAAGTCCTAATTATGATAGTATCATAATTTCAAGAGATTAAATGCTTAACTTTGACTAGCTGCTTGGGTGAGTGTCATAAGCATGAACAACTTGTAAATTTATAGAAATAAATTTAGAAAGGCTAAACACTCACTTAGTAAGTAAAGATGGTTAGAGAAAGAGACGAGTAGGTTCTTGAGCTCGAACACCACTTGAAGTTCCTTAGGTTTACTTAAACTTGAAGTGGCTGGATGAATGTTTAGATGTATAAATGGATGTGTATGCACTTTTCAGTTTCAAAGAAAAGAAGGACGAGAGAGATGGTAGGGTGGCGTGAGGTGAGAGTGTGGTGTGTTTATGTGGTGGTTTTTCAATCCAAGTGTTTCCTATATGATGAAATGACATGCTTTTTAAAATAATATACAGTGGTGGAGTGTTTGAAAAGTAAAGAAATAGAGTGATGGGTTATGGATTTTGTGATGGTCAAATGGGAAAGGTGGGAGTGTTTTGTACGTTGGATTTTGTGTTGGAAGAATGGGATTTTGTGTGATCATTTTGATAGATTATAATATTTGATTCTATCAATATTCTATGGAATTTGAGGAGTAAACAAATATATGAACAATGTGATTGTGCATAGATTTTCTCAATTAAACAATTTAGTGGTGTGCATTTCTTTTCTCAAAATAAATAACAAGGAATGGTTATGACTTGTGAGGGTGGGGTTAGAAACCATACGCATGGAAATAGAAATTTAGAAAATGGTTTAATTATTAATTAATGATATTAAATGTTAATTACAAGGTAGTTATTAGTTAATTAAATGCATATTATAATCCACCTAATTTTGATGTGTTTAGATGTCTAGTTATCTAAGAGTAAAAAAAAATAAGCTCATATATATTCGACGTATGACACTACATGCTCGTACGTGTGTATACATATAAAGACATGTTGACATTATTTGATATTTTTAAAATAATCGAACACTAGTTCACTAGTGTATGAAATACTTATTTCTGTCCATTCATTAGTCATATATAAACTTATATATATGTCGGTCAAATTTCTCGAGACGTCATTTCTTAAAATAGGCATACGCATTTCGAACGTAAATTTTATTTTACATTCCGTCTAAAATATATAAATAATAGTGTATATATATTTCCATTTTTTTTATATTCTGCTACTATTAAATATTTTATCGCCAATGATCGTGTGTCGGGCAGACTAGTGTGACCCGGTAATCCACCAACGATCACCAATACTAGACATATCAGTGCGGATTTTTTTTTTTGTGCACATGATAACCTAATTAGTCCTACTCAACCTTTTTATGAATCTTTCAAGTTTAATAACCATGTTTAATTTCGTACAGACAATAACCATGTTTGACAAGGTGTCACATTATATATTAGCTTGGTAATTGTTGATGTACCATGTTACTCTTATTAGCTAATAAAACGTTTCCTCTTGGATGTATATAAAGAGAGAATTAGATTAAGAGAAAATTCCCAAAATAAGCAAAAATAGTAGAGAGAACCCTATTTTAGTCCAAATTTCTAAAACTTTCCAATAATAATCCATCAAAATCTCATGGAGACGCTACATTTTGGATTCCCGCCGATAGATTTCGGCTACCACTAAATTTCTGACACATGTAAAGAGTCTGATCCCACCCGATATTTTGTAACCAAATCCATCGGTCCCGTGAGTTTTGGTAGGAAAAACGTCTCCGCGAAAACCATCTCCCCCGTGATGTTTAATCCTGTTTTCATCTCCTCCGTGAGTTTTCAAAAAATGTGTGAAAATCATGTTTTGACATAAAACCCACAACATAATAACATCATCATCTCATCTTAGGTAAATTTGTTTACAAAATCAGACTACAAAAAACCAATGTTACATCAATCTCCATAAGTAGAGATACAAAAACTTAATCCATAACACAATTAAGGGCTTTGTATACATCCAATTCTTCAAAGCCCATACAGCTTTTTTTATTTTTTTTTTAAATCACTTATTTTCTATAATTTCTTGAAGCATTTCCACCACCTTTTTCATTTTTGGTCTCTTGGCTGGTGTAGAGTCTGTGCACATTAGAGCCACTTTCAAAGCCGAAAGCATTTCTTTTCGCCATTGAAACGACACTGTACTCAGTTTCGCATCAAGTATTTGCTCCGGTGTTTCACCTCTAGTGGCTGCGCCTTGAACCCACTTCACCAAATCCACACCTTCCCCGAACGCTTCGTCTACTGGGGCCCGCGTCGTGAGGATTTCAAGTAACACGACTCCAAAACTGTACACGTTTCCTGGAGCCGTTACTTGCATTGTGTATGCGTACTCTGGTTAAAGGTGGACACTTTTAGGACAAGATTGTTGAAAAGATAATTTATTTGTTATGTATCTTTGATGTGTTGATTCGGGTTATTTTTATTTTTGGTGGGTCGAAGCAAAAGATTAGCTTGCGTCGAGTCAAACAGGTTAAAAGTTGACCAAAGTGTATCTTGATAAAAATGTTTAAATCAATTCTGATACAAGAAAGTATATCATTATTTATCATACTTATTTATAAAGTAAAAGAAAAAATAAGATTGTTTCAGACAAACCTATCCGTTTCAGCATTTTTCAAAAACGACCCGTTTTGACCTGAGCAAAATCAAATTTTAGTCAAACGGGAAAATGTCAAACACGAAGAAAGTTGCCCATAACGTATTGTTTTTGAATCACCGTTAATCAGTTATAAAACAAATAAAAAGAATGGACAAATAGTTTTTACTGGTCAACCCAGCTTGACCCGTTTATGCGCAAACTAAAAATTACTCATTTCAACCCTACTCATTTTAATCCGTTATCCAACCCACCCGACCCGCCATCTTGCCACCTCAGCACATAAGTAAAAAACCCGAAACTCAATTATAAAACAAATCAAAAGTGTTGACAAAAAATGCTTACGGGTCAACCCAACTTGACCTGACCGACCCATTTCAGCCTAAACGACAAATTACCAATTTCAACCGAACTCATGTTAACTCATTACCCAACACTCCCATCGTGCCACCTAAACACAAAAGTTAAGAATACCAGAAAGCGGGCCCGATTCATACCTGGAGGAATGTAACCAAACGAGCCAGCAACCGCACTGATACTAGCTGTACCGCGTGAAGGATCCAAAAGCTTTGAGATTTCAACTTCACCGATCAACGGTTTAAAACCCGAATCAAGAAATATGTTTCCAGAAGAAATATCAAGATGAATAATAGCCAAACTATGCAAAAAAGTCAACCCTTCTGCAACACCAACAGCTATAGAAAGCCTAACGGGCCAATCAGGCTTGTACCCTTGTTCTTTACTAGACTCGTGAAGAAAACGGGCCAACGATCCGTTTGGTAAAAACTGGTGTAGTAAAAGCGCCACGTCATCATAAATAGCAAACCCGATTGGTCGAATCAAATTATCATGGCAAAGATGACTAAGTCTTTCGAGTTCTCGAATCATCTTGTTTTGTTGATGAATTATCGTTTTGTCTACCGATTTAAGGCGTTTGACTGATAAAGTCAAACCCGAAGGCATTTCCGCTTTGTAGATGGTACTAAACGTCCCGCTACTGACTTTATTCGAATCTTTTAACGTTGCTTTGACCACAGCGTCAAAGTCAACAGCTTGTTTAAGATTCTCGACAAACATGTTTCCAAGAATTACCAACGGTTGACCATCATCGTTGACTTCTTCATCTTCTTTTTGGGCCATTTTCGCCAGTTTTTCTAGCTTTTCTCTTATCATGAAAAGAACAACAACAATGGTAACGGATGCAAATACTAACAAACCCGACCCGATAACCACCAACACGGTTTTGTAAGAAACCGAGTGATGAAACGACTGAGGCCCGTTTGGATTTCCACATAAGAAACTCAACGGGTACCCGCAAAGACCTTTGTTATTCGAAAAACTTGAATTCGGGCTCCTTTGAAACGGGCCAAATGCCGGTATCGGGCCCGTTAGACAATTATTCGCAAAGTTAACGTCGAGCAAACTTAACATACCCTTTAACGCCAAAGGAATATCACCCGTGAGTTGATTATTTGAAAGATCTAAACAAACTAACTTATCCAACTTCCCTAAATCTGGAGGCAGTTGTCCGTTAAGATGATTAAAACTCAAATTCAAAGCAATTTCCAAGTTCTTGATTTTACCGATTTCAGGTGGAATCTGGCCCGTTAGATAGTTACCACCGAGCTGCAACTCGAGCAACTTTAAACAATTCCCAATCTCATTCGGGACTGGACCGGTTAACGAATTCTGGCCCAATAGCAAGTATTGTAATCTTGATGAGTTACAAACACTTTTAGGTATACTTCCATTAAACCTATTATTACTCAAATCAATCTTGTTAAGATTCTTGTTACTAAAAACAGAACTTGGAATCTCACCAAAAAGATCATTTCCCGATACGATAAACTCTTCAAGATTATTCATTTCGCTAAAAACCGGAGGTATAATCCCACTAAATCCATTAGAAGCCAAATTCAAAAGTTTCAAATTAGAACATTGACCAAATTCTTGAACAATCTCACCAGAAAGATTATTGTTATCAACTTCAAAATATTCAAGATTACCAAGATTACCGATTTCTTTAGGAATATTACCGGTCAACTCGTTATCACCAATTCTTAAACTCGAAAAACCTTTACACTTTCCTACCGAGTCAGGTAATGACCCGTTGAGTCGGTTCTGAGTCAAAATCAAAACCTCTAATTTCCCATTAGCAAACAGGCTTTCAGGGATGGATCCTTCAAGATAGTTGGAATGTAAGTTTAATACTTCAAGCTCTGAAAAAGCCCCTAAATTTTCGGGTATTTTACCGCGCAATTCGTTCTCGTAAGCGTTAAAGACTCTAAGATTGCTCAAATTTCCCACCCAAGTTGGAATCTTTCCATCCAAATTATTGGTGTAAACTTGTAAATCTTGTAACTTTACAAGCCCTTTAAGCTCATTAGGTATTGATCCAATGAGTAAATTATTCGAAATATTTAAAAATTTGAGATTTTTTAGTAATCCCAATTCTATTGGAATTGAACCATCAAACTTATTGTATGACAAATCAAGAAACTCAAGATCAAACAAGTTACCTAAAGATTTAGGGATTGGTCCATGTAAAGTGTTAAATGACAAATCTAACCATTTTAATGACTTCAATCTTGAGATTAAAGTGATATTACCTTCAAGATTTTGATGAGTAATAACAACTTTTTCGACAAATTGGTTGGAGTTGCAAGTAATGTGAGGCCATGAACAATAACTTGAGGTGTTCTTGAGCTTATCTTCATTCCAATCTACCAATTTAACCTCTTTGCCAATGGCTACCAGAGTGACAAGATCATCATCATCATCATTATTATTATTATCACCATTGATGAGTTGAGAATTCATCAATGAAAGAAACCCAACTGTCAAAATCAATAACACCCACAAATTCTTCATTTTTTTGATTTCTTGCAAGCTCCGCACACCAAAAAGAAGGTATTAAATTATAAAAATCCAAACTTTATCCTCTTTTCTTTAATTATAATCCAACCCCACTACTTTTTCAGTAAATTTTTATGGAATTATGCTGCAAAACACTGAAAAAGACACATTTTTCAAATTTTGGGGTCAAATAATATTCAAACTCAAGAACAAGAACCCTAGATTGAGGGGCTAAAATTATAAAAATCCAATCTTTTTCCTCTTTTCTCTAGTTATAATGCAACCCCAGTACTTTTTCAGTGAGTTTTTATGGAATTATGCTGCAAAACACTGAAAAAGGCAAATTTGGGGTCAAATATGATTCAAATTCAAGAACAATAACCCAAGATTGAGGGGTTAAAATAATAAAAATCCAATCTTTATCCTCTTTTCTTTAATTATGATGCAACCACACTGCTTTTTCAGTGAATTTTTATGGAATTATGCTGCAAAACACTGAAAAAGACATTAAAGATTCACCACCCAACTGCTGCAAAACACTGAAAAAGACACTAAAGATTCACCACCTAACAAGCATTTTTCAAGGGCCAAATGATATTAAAAACAAAAAAAAACTTGATTTGAGGGGGGTAAAGTAATTTAAAGGGTTTATGATCAAAACCCAAAAGAACCCAGAATTTAAAACCAGAAATGAGTATGAATCAAGGATCAAGTTCAGAATTTTGGATGTTTTGCAAGATTCTTGGTATAATTTGAGTGGAGGAGTGGATAAAAAAAAGTAGAATTTTGGGTTGTGGACACAAGGAAAGATATTATGAGCAGTCATGACTCTCATGAGTATGTATGTATGTAGGTGTTGGAATGTGTATTATTTATTATTTTCCCATTTTCCAGGTTTTTTTCCATTTCTTGCAAGCTCCCCACACTAAAAAGAAGGGGTTAAAATAACAAAAAGGCACTGAAAATTGTAAAATATAAAATTTTTCTTTCACTTTGAGATATTTTAGTTGATTTTTATGGCAATTAAAAGAATCGTAGAATACGTTGCTCTTCAACAGGATCAGAGTATTCGTATTCAATTCCCTACTATATATTCATATATATTATATAACTATACTAAAAATCACTATATTTTCTCTTGACTTGTGACTCAATTTTAGGCTCGTTTAACTTTGAGCTCGCTTACAGCCTTCCCTAGACCAATAGGTCATGCATATGTATTTGTTTTGATAAACATAGGTTTTGTAAACAATTTATTGATACTAAACTAGTGTATTAGTTATGTAATCAACGAGTTCGAACCGAGCTAAAACATAAACCGGATATCATCTATAAATCGTTTTCGGGATAAATTTGTCACGATATAAAACTTTTATATAAACTAAAATAATAATAAAAAATATATAAACGTTAATTGTGGCGGGAATCAAGGTTTTTGCTTGAATGTGGTATTGGTTTTCTAAAAGACTTGCAACATACTCAATTTGTTATAATAAACATATTATTTGTGTGTGTCGGAATTTTTATTGGCCATCTATTTATTTATTCTACTTTATTTTTCATGTATCTATATTATATACTTTGCTTCTTAAAAAGTGGGTTGGAGACTTGGGGTATGTTTGGTTTGTAACATCCCGAAATTTCTAAGTAATATTTAATATATTATTTTGTCGGGTGAAATAAACGAGTTAGTGGAACAGCATAATATGAAGACTTAGTAGGATAATTAGATGGGTTTGGATATGGACCAAAAGGAAATATGGGCCTTCGGTCCATGGGCTTGAGGGAGTATAAATACCCCCTTAAACCCCAATCCTTTCCATTCCATCCATTTATCCATCCTAATCTCTACACACACCCAAAACACACATAACCCGAACCAAGATCCAAAGGCGAGGACCCGAGCTTGTTGGTGCTAGATCGTCGTGACGAACCAAAGCAACAAGACCAGCTCGTGTTCGTAGTTCGACTCATTTACGGTACGTTTATATCGAGAACTTGTTCGTTTAGGTTTGGATTAGTATAGAAATGATAGATCTGTGTTTGTATGGTAAAAACGAATCCAACAAAGCTAAACTTACTGAAAATGGTTATGATTTGATGGGTTAATCGATTGATAAAAAGAACCCGTAACCTATATGCCTAAATCGCACCCTTTAAACATCGATGTTAGGTCGATTTGATGGTTGGGGTTTGTAGGCGCTGATCAGACGATTCCGTGGATACCTAAATCGAGTTATTTGGTTAAGAAACGAAGGATTTAAGAACGAACAGTAGCTGCAGCCGACAACTTCGCCTGCAAGCTAAGTTCGCCTGATGAATTTCGCCTGCAAAGCGAAGTTCGCCTGACGACAACTTCGCCTAAAGCCGAGTTCGCCTGACGACAACTTCGCCTAAAGCCGAGTTCGCCTGACGACAACTTCGCCTAAAGCCAAGTTCGCCTAAGGTTTAACTTCGCCTAAAGTCAAGTTCGATTAGAAAATAAATTAAAACGATAAGTAAAAGTAAGCTAATACTAGGCCACCAGATTAGATCAGTCGAGTATTAATACGTGTAACTTATACAGTCAGCCGAGCTCAGTTAAAGAAGGGATTTACAACTATCGGAGGAAGAAGCAGAGTTCAAATGAGTTTCTAGCCCCATTCCTTGTTAGGTTTTCGGGGCTGTGTGCGTACTCGATGTGTTGTTAATACATTTATCCTAAGTGATAAGTGTATGTCATATGTGATATATGTGATGGATATGAATGATTGCTTGTCGGTACGCGAACGATCTTCGGATATTGCGCGTACTGTCAGGTTAAAAATAAAGGTACGAATATTATATATCGAAGATGTATGAATATTACAAATGAATACTTGTCGGGGCGTGAACGATCTTCGGATATTGCACATAACGACAAGGGGTATGGTTGCTAAATGAAGGATGTAAAGAACGCCTAGAGTGTTCTTATGCTATAATGTAATTATTGTATATGTGAAGTATGTGTATACAGGTATACGAATGGTATGCGAGTTCTACGTTCGACATTGTAAGTTAGGATGGCAAATCCCTCCAGCTTCTGTCGGACATAGACTCGGCTGGTGATGGCGTAGTTAAGGACTGCGGGCCTTATACGTAATGTAGATGATAGATGTAAACGTAGATAGGGACGGTGGGCCTTATACGTGTTACAGATAATAGACGACAACGTAGTTAAGGACTGCGGACCTTATACGTATTATGGATAGGCATCAGCATAGGGAAGGACTGTGGACCTTATACGTGTTGTGGTAGCATAGGGGAGGACTGTGGACCTCGTACGTGCTATGAATTAGGTTGCAACATAGGGAAGGACTGTGGACCTTGTACGTGTTGTGGAAGTGGGATGGTATATGGAAGGACCGCGGACCTTGCACGTACCATGAATGGTGAACATAGGTAAGGACTGCGGACCTTTGACGTGTTCACGACCTTGAGTACAGGTATAGACGGCGGACTATGAACGTACTCTCGGTAGACTGAGGTTAGTGATTGTAGATATGTATGTATGTATGGTAGTAAGTATGTATGTAGAACAGAAGGGTAACTAGTTAAGTATGGATATGTATCTTCGGATATGTATGTATGTGTATGTATTGTATAGTGTATGATTAACTAGAACTCACTCAGCGTAGCTGACTTTTAGTATGCACGCAGGTGAGTAGAATGAGACAGCTAGCTTGAGCGGGCACATGGTGGGCGAATAGGAGACTGGCATCTGAAGACTCAAGATGTTTTAATGTAATTAACGTTTATTTTGAAAGACAAGAATGTTTAATTAAGGCAAGTTTTGAATTGCTGTAACGTTTCATGAAAGTTTTTATATTCCGCGAAAGTTTTAATGAACTCTGATTTGTAAGAACTGTGTTTATGAGTAAATCCGACGCTAAAGTAAGGCTACCGGGTTCGAGGCCTTACATGGTTGGAGTTAATGGAATAAAGGGGAATGAAATGAGAGAATGAATGGAATAGATAAGGGAATGAAATAAATCATTACTATTCCTTTGTCTTGTTTGGTTAACCTATAGTAATGAAATGAATTATTACTTTTTGTTGTTTGGTATCCAAAAAAAATTATAGGAATAAATTAGAAATGATAAAAACACTCCTATCTAAAAATATTAAAAAAAAAACGCAACGACGATGGTGGTGGTAGCTCCGGCGACGAATATGGTGGTGTCGGTGGCGACGGTGGTGGTGGGCGGTGGTTATGTTGGTGGGGGTGGCGGTGGTCAAGCAGTGGTAGCATTGGTAGTGATGGCGATGATAGGGTGGCGGCGACAGTGGCGGCGGTCAGGTGGTGGCGGCGGTGGGGACGGAGGTGGTGGCAATGACGACGGTGGCGGTCAAGTGGTGGTGGCAGCAATGGTAGTGGTGGTGGTCGTTGTTAGGTGGTAGTGTTGTTGAGAAAGTAGGGTGAAGGAAGAATGGAATGAAAAAAAAGAAGGGGGGTGGAAAGGAATGGTTTTGATGAAATGGAATTCCATGTGTAATGAATGATTCCATTCCATTGAGCAACCAAACACCACTTTTTCCACTCTCATGTAATGAATCATTCTATTCCCACTATCATTCCTGCATACCAAACGCTACCTTGGTGTTTTACATTTCAACATATTTATAAATTATAATAATACACTCACTCGGCTTTGTGATACACAAATATAAAAATACATGAAACTTATTCGCGTAATGTTATTGTGATTACTTTTATGATTTTTTGTATAAAGTGTCTTTATATGTGTTAATACATGTGGCTAACATTCTAAGCAATTAATATGTAAAAATATCGGATATCGGTTAAGGACCGATATTTGATATATCGGATATCACGGTGAGATATCGGTAACTTTAATATCATGAGTTCGTATATATAGTAATTTAACACTAACAATTCATTATACTCTCATACAATTAACAAATTAACCTTTTTCAACTTGCAAATCACTAACAATCATAAGAAGCAGTGATTAAGACTTAAAACATTAACATTGAACATTAAAAATTGATAATTAAGACTTAAAATGAGAATATCGATGATATTTTGGTCAAATATTGGTCCAATATTGACCAATATCATCGATATTATCGGTAACGATATTCTAACCGATAGTTTACCAAATGACCGATAACCGATACATCAGTTTACCAAATGACCGATAACCGATAGTTTACCAAATGACCGATAACTGATAACCGACATATAACAATATGTTGGTGGTATCAACTGCGTAGCTAACATTAAATCATTATAGCAAACATATATGTATTGTCTTAACAAAAGTAATGCCATTGGTATGATTCATAATTGATATTCAATAACCTTTTTTATCTCAGGTTATATTTTACTGCAAACTTTTATAGTGTTTTAATAGTTTTATTTAAAAAGAGTATTAATTTTTTTCATAATCTTAAAAATGAAATGGATTAGAAGCAAATGGTGGTGGGAAAGGGGCATGGACATGTGCATGAATAATGGCATGATGGGATCCACACAAAAGGTAATGAGATGAATGAAATGAACAGGAAAACAAATTGGGGTTTGATGGAATCTAGATTGGTCACTTCCTTTATTAGACATGTATCATGCATTGTCTCTACCATTTGGGCCACCACTCTTTCTTATATCTCTTTTGATTTATATGCCATTAAAAGTAATATATACATCATGATATTTATTTGAAGGTGTTATATTATAGGTTGCTTATGTTGTGCTTTAGTGATAGTGTGAATCATTGGTTGATGTAGAAAATCTATGTAATGTTATGTAAAGTGAAAGTTAAAATGATAAATGGTAATAGTTTTTGAGAAAAAAGTTGCTAAAATTCGGGTATATCACGTTCGCTTCTGTAAATAAAATTTAAATTTTATATGTGTGACAAAATCTTGAAAAATTGAAAGTAGGAACCTAGAATCGAATATAAATAACTAAATGAACGCGTGAATTTATAACATTCACGATTCACGCATTAAAAAGTAATGAAAACAATCAAAATAACTAAAATGGCATAATGCAGGATGTTGTGACAAATGCTATAGACGTCACAAATTATGCATACAATGAATTTCAAAATGTGTATAAAATGCATTACATGTGTAATTTTTAAGTGTTTTACTTCCATATAATTTTCCTTCTAGTTATTTGATTCTTAAAAATTATCTTTCTCCTACAGCATTGACTTGTCATTCATTTTATCAATACATGTGTGTTTTTCCTTCCAAAAAAAGTGATAGGATATGATTAATGATGATGAAGAGAGGAAGAGATGACAATGACGCTCGGTTTGGTGAATTGGAGAACTCCACACTAGCAAACTACCTCTTGAACGGATTGGCAGGATGAGAGGTGTGAAGTGGCAAAAGGGAAACAATCACGGTGGTTACTTCATGCCAATAGTAGATTACCGAAGTTTTGCCTTATATGTTAGAGAAGATGAATGAAAGCGGGTTGAATGCGCATATAACTAGTAGCTTACTCGTGTAGTTTATGTGTGTTTCTAGCCTACTAATTTCAATTTATTTAAGAAAATAAATAAATCACATACCATTTCTAATTAACAGGTCTTATCGTATATTAAACGAATACTCAATTGTCAGCCCTAATATATTAACAACAAAAGAAAAATAATAGACACCACACGATTTTAAAAAGTTCGTTACATTCTCCATGTTGGATAAGTTCCACTAGCATGATCCTTTTGGTATTAGAGAGAATAAAAATTTAAGCTAAATACAGTAGAATCTTTAAGTTTGAATCCTATCTCAACCAGGTTTTACCGCAATGATCTTTTTGGCAGCATGTTTTTCTTAAAACAGGAGATGCTGGATTTTGACTATCTGGTACCATTTGCGACCGCAGACATATGGGTATAGGTGCAAATGAGCCGAGCTGCTTGCGAGACACTCGAGATCGGCTCGTTGAAAAACTTGATCAAGCTCGAGTCTAAAAGTAAGCTCGTTTAATAAACAAGCCCGAGCTTCACTTATCGAGCTCGAGCCGGCTCGCGAGCCTAAACGAGTCTATCGTTTATATAACTTTTTAAAATATATATTTAATAAATATTAATTAATATATATACTGCTACGAAAAAATAGATAAAAATAACTAAACAATACATATTTCTTTATACATAAAATTATAATAGAAAAAAATATATAAAAATACTTATAATTTTATAAAAAACAACTGATATATAGTAAACGAGTCAAACTCGAGCTTGAAAATCTACTCACGAGCCAAGCTCAAGTTTTGAAAATAAAGCTTGAAACGAGCCGAGCTTGAGCTCTGTACAAGTTAAACGAGCCAAGCTCGGACTCGGCTCATTTGCATCCCTACATATGGGATCGTCTTTATCATTTGGTTACCCTGTGTAGCCTAGTTTAATTCATAATTGATAAGTCATTCATAAAAGTAAAAGAAATAATAAAATATTTAAACCAAACATTTTCGTAAACCAAACCAAACCAAACCGTTCTGTTTTAAACCGTAAACCAAACCGTTCACTCTAACCTTAACCCCGCGAGCTTCAAGCATTTTCGTGTTACTTAGCAAACGAGCCCGCGATACTTGGTATACAATCAACGATCAACATCTGGCAATCGAACAAATTAACCAACGGAATGGCAATTCGATACGAAAAGATTGCACGTCCATTCAAAATTTTACATCAATTTCAACCATTTTTTTCCCTCAATTCATTCCCATCAAGACCCAAAAAACCATTTTCAGATTTGGGATGATTATTATGGAGCTAACCATCAAACCTTAGGTATGTCATTGATTGATTGATTGATTCTAGAACAATTTAATGTTGTTGTTTTGATTTTATTAGATTTTAATGTTGTGAAAACTTTTTAGCTTTTAATGTTCTTTCTTAATACAAATTAATTTATGAGATTAATTGCATTGTGACTTGATTTATGAATATGATTCATGCCTAAAATACCCTTACAGATTACGCGTTTTCGTTTATAGGGTGTGTTTCGTTTTTTGTATTGTCAAGGGTATTTTTGTCATTTAGTATGATTTTTGTCGGATTTGGTATAAATGAAACTAGGGGCAGGGTGGTAATTTCTGACATGACCTGAAACACGACACGGAGAAACAAAAACTTGTTTTGGGCCGACAAGCACGACACGTTTTACGAATCAGGGTGACCTGAACACGACATGTTTAATAAACGAGTTAACAAGAGCATGACCCGTTTTACAAAACAGGGTGACCCCCGAACACGACACGTTTAATAAATGAGCTAACACAGACATGACCCGTTTAAAGAACAGGTTAACCCGTTTAAGGGTTCTTAAAAAGTTCACCATAATAAGTTCTTTTAAGTTGTAACATCTTGTTTAAACACACAACTCCAAACTCCCTCTTTAATTAACGTTTTAGGCTGCAAACGAAACCGAAAATTTAAGTTGTATTTAATTATGCTCACAAGTTTTAATGATGTCTGTTCTAACCTATGCTTTCCTTTATAAACTCTGTAGTGTGAAAATTTTGATGTATTGTTATAATTTGAAGACATAATAAGCCAATAGTCGACACCATGGCTACTGCAAAAGCTCTTGAACCTGCATTCCAGGGAGTTGGTTCGAGACCGTATCCTTTACTTTAAAGAATGTACTTTCATTTCATCATTATATGCATACGCGCGCACGCACACACACACACACGCATACAGTTATATACAGTTATATCGCAATATATGTTACACCTTTTAAAAGAATATCATTTTTGATAAAAAATATATATATATAGCAATATTATACTTGTATCAAACAGACTAAAAGTCAACAAAGGACAAATTTCCTTTTTTACCCTTCCTGTCCGTTATTAATATCCAACTAATTTCCAAATTGTCACCACATTAATATACATATCATAACATTTGTTGTTGGATTTTTCCTTAACACTGTATAGAGGGCTTGAAATATGGAGGATTGAAAACTTTAAACCTGTGCCTTTGCCAAAAGCTGATTATGGTAGATTCTACTCAGGCGATTCATACGTTGTCTTGCAGGTGGTTTAACACTATTCTTTCGTGTCATATGATAAATATTATGTTGATGAAATAATTATATAATTGTATCGTCAACGGTTCATGTGTATGCAGACTTCTGGTAGGGCCAATGCAGGCGCGTACATGTATGACATACATTTCTGGTTGGGAAAAGATACTAGCCAGGTATATTATTGCAAGAACAAAAAGAATAAACTTAAATCTTATTTTTTTATCAGTGGTTCATATTTTGTAAATTTTGTACATTTTACACACGAATGTGTATGTTTATGTACATAAAAAGACCATCAAGCTGATTTTTTCATAATTGTTTTATAGCTTTAACTGTTTGCCTACACACGTGTAGCTTATGTGTAAGTAATATAACCTACACATGATTTGCACGTGTGCAGGTTTTATATAATAAACAAAATTTGTTCATATTAATATTGAATTTAGCAGAGACGAATAAATATTGCATTTAATTCATTTTCTTTTTGAATTTGTTCTGCATTCTCGGGAAAAACTGTGTTATGTGCATGCACACACAAACACGCTTATCTATGCGTGCGTGTATATTTTAAGAAAGTTCTCGGAGCAATAAAAACACGTTGACTCACTGTTATAAATTTTTAAATGTACCGTTATAATTTCCTTTTTACACTCTTTGGGCAGACTCTCCTTTTTATCAGAGCCCTTCACTATGTATATGTGTATATATGCATGTATTACGTATCTACATGACATCCATTATGCATAAATTTATGTATAAACTAAAGTATATATTAATTCATGATACAAATTAGGATGAAGCTGGAGTGGCATCAATAAAAACAGTGGAACTCGATGCAATTCTTGGTGGACGCACAGTCCAACACAGAGAACTTCAAAATCACGAATCCGATAAATTTATATCGTATTTCAAACCGTGTATTATACCACTTGAAGGCGGTGTTGCATCCGGTTTTAAGAAACCCGAAGAAGAAGAATTTGTAACAAGATTATACACGTGCAAGGGAAAACGAGTCGTTCATTTAAAACAGGTCCAAATAACATCCAAAAATGTTTTATTACAGTCTTTAAGAATAAATTATAAACTTTTTTGTGTTTTATCAGGTACCCTTTTCGCGATCGGTGTTGAATCATGATGATGTGTTTATTTTGGACAGTAAAGATAAAATATTTCAATTTAATGGAGCAAATTCAAATATTCAAGAAAGAGCTAAAGCTTTGGAGGTTGTTCCGTTTTTGAAAGATACATACCATGGAGGAGTATGCCAAGTTGCAATTGTTGGTAAGATGAAACTGAAAAAACCGATCCAACCAACAAAACCGAAAACTGAACCCAAACAAAAACCGACGGTTTGGTTTTATGTTTTTGTAAGTTTTGCAAATAATTAATAGCGAAAGAACCGAACCGAAGTTATGGATTTTTATGTTAATTTTGATTGTTAAGTACTTTATAGAAATTTATTTAATAGTTCGGATGCATAATATTAATAATCCTTTAGTTATTAATTAACCAAAAGATTTAGGCCCAGATTCATTATTTTGAGTTAAATGTTCTGTTTAATTAATCTTTTTAGATGATGGAAAACTACAAGCCGAAGGGGATTCGGGTGAATTTTGGGTTATATTTGGCGGGTTTGCTCCTATTGGCAAAAAGGTTATGAGTGATGATGATGTCGTTCCCGATAGGACACCTGGCAAACTTTATAGGTAAGAAAATTTTCAGTTCAAGATTTTTAATCAGCTCTGACATGACTTGAACCTAACATTAAATTCACAAGTTCGGGTTCAGTATAAACGGGTTCGGGTGGAACCGTTGAACCCATTTAGCTAAATGGGTCATGTTCATGTCAAATCAGTTGGTATTTTATGTCAATATTTAAAAATTAAAATAGAACTTGACATAAGATTTTATAATTATAATGTAACTCCTTTATATACATTTGCATTTTTTTGATGTAAAATTGTAACTTTAAAGTATCAATCTACCACAACAAAATGAAATAAAATAAAAGCTGGGTCAACCGGGTTGTGTTCGTGTCAACTTGGGAGGTTCGCGAGTTGACCCGTTTAACCCATTTATTTTTATTTTGTTATTTTAAATATGTTTTATGTTATAAGTTAAATTGGTGGGTATTTTATGCCAGTATTTAAAACTTAAAAGTAGAAATGACATGAGATTTTATAATTAAAATGTAGCTCCTTTATATACATTTGTACCCTTTGTTGTAAAATTGTAACTTTAAAATATTAATTTATGACAAAAAATATATTTGGGTCAAAGTGGTCGTGCTCGTGTCAAACAATGAATATTGAGCTGTCATAACAATATTCAAAATCATAATGACCCGTTTGCAGCATTGCTGGAGAGCAAGTTGCAGATCAAATTGAAGAATATTCAAAATCAACATTTGAAAAGGACAAATGCTATCTAATGGATTGTGGTGATGAGGTGTTCGTTTGGGTCGGTCGATCAACACAAGTTGACGAAAGAAAAGCTGCCACGAAGGCTGCTGAGGTGGAAAAATTTTTTTTTTTTGTGTAGCGTTTTCGTTTATTTATAAGCTACATATGTTCACCATTAATCGTTTACAGGAGTTTCTCTCGAGTAATAACCGGCCAAAAGCTACACTTGTAACCCGACTAATTCAAGGTTATGAGACACATGCATTTAAATCAAACTTTGACTCTTGGCAGTCAACGACAGCACCTTCTGCTGAAAATCGAGGAAAAGTGGCTGAAAATAGAGGAAAAGTTTCAGGTAATAATGATATTAGAAGTGACAATTCAGTTTGTCTGCTTATGAATGGGTTGATTCGAGCTGTGTAGTATCTTAAACGGGTTGAACCGGTCAACGTGTCAAATAAGCTAATATATGCCCAAATTACTAATGCGTACAACCTCCTAAATTGTTTTATTTCCGTGATATGTTATTTTTGATATATACAGTTAATGTCACATTGTAAAAAATGTAATATAGTGTTTACGGTTTTACCACGCATGCAAAGTACTTTTTTTTAAACCATTTAATTCAACACCCTCACAATTTTTTACTAAAGTATGCAATTTGTTGATTTAAATGTGTAAAATAATTGTCAAGAAATTGGCAAGTTTATTACATTAAATTGTTAAAAAAGTTGAAGTATGTTGCATATATGGTTAACATGTGAATAGTACATTGCATTTGTTGTCATTCTCTTTATATTAGCACATTTTGTCCTTTAGTAATAAGGGTATATTTTTCATTTTATAAACATTAACAGAAATCTAACACCAGTTAGGGGCTATTTGGTAGCCTCTTAACAGTCATTAAGAGGCTACCTCTTAATGGCTCATAACCTCTTAATGGTTTAGAGGTAACCTTAAGTCTGAATGGTTAAGAGGCTACCTCTTAATGGTTACCTTTTAACCATTCAGACTTAGGCTACCTCTTAAGACTTAAGTCTTAACCATTAAGAGGTTGTGAGCCATTAAGAGGTAGCCTCTTAATGACTGCTAACAGGCTAATATGTACATTTGAAATGAAGGATGATTTCTGTAAGTTCCGTAGTTTACCGTTTAGTAACAAGGGTAAAATTGTCATTTTACAAATTGTCATTTTCGTACAATTCTATATTGTAGCTTTACTAAAGCAACAAGGTGGCGGGCCAAAAGGAAAAGAGAAAAACACTCCCGTTGTAGAGGAAGTCGTTCCGCCTTTGCTTGAATCGAATGGAAAACTTGAGGTTTTAATCACTAACTAATTTCTATATATATTATTTTTATATTTATTACATTTTTAAGCATTTTCGGTTTAGGTATGGTCTATTGACGGGGGCGCTAAAAATCCTGTAGCCCATGAGGACATTGGTAAATTCTACAGCGGAGATTGTTACATTGTTCTTTACAGTTACCATTCTAGAGAGAAAAAAGAAGATTTTTATCTTTGTTACTGGATCGGAAAAGACAGTACTGAGGTAAATTTAAATTTTGTATTTTTGTTATATGAAGTAGAAAGATTAAATGATTGTATTTTAATTCTTTTGTTTTAACAGGAGGACCAAAATACTGCTGCTAAGCTGACTGCTTCGATGTTTAACTCATTGAAGGCTAGACCGGTTCAGGTACTAAAAATTTAATTCGTTATCGTGAATAATCGTTGTGTCAAATATTATTGCATGAGTTATTTTTTTTGTATTTCATTAATAATATTGTTCTTTTGAATACTATGATTTTAGAGGTTTAATGTATCTAAAATAAAGTTCGCTGAACTTTGACCCGTTTCGACTTTTTAATTTTAAGCTAATTTTTTGTTTGACTTTGACCCGTTGAAGACAAGATGGGCCTAACTCACACTTTAATAACTAGGGTCAAAATTGGTGGCTCCAAAAAATGATGTTTTTACATGTTATAAATACACTTTGGCTGATTTTCGATTCGTTTGACTTTTTTTCAAGCTAAGTATTTATTTGACCTGTTTGACCCGTTAAAGTCAAAATAGACCTAACTCTTGCATTAATAACTATTGTTGGCTCCAACCAAATGATCATTAACATATGATACTATTTTTTAGGGCCGTATCTATCAAGACAAAGAACCGCCACAATTTATTGCTATTTTTCAACCTATGGTGGTATTCAAGGTATGCACCGTTACATTTATATAACTATAAATCAAAAACATTATCTTTTGCTATGAAGTTCCAAGTGATGTTATGGTTTTTCTGTATTTAGGGTGGATTAAGCTCTGGTTATAAAAGCTACATTGCAGAAAAAGGAGTAGATGATGAAACCTACAATCCCACCTGTTCTTCGGTTATTCAAATATTAGGAACTGCAGTGCATAATAATAAAGCTATGCAATTAGATCCGGTAAATCTAACTCTTAATATGTTTTCTGGAATCATTTTTGTATAATATTTTCTCAAAAGATGGGAATTTATTAAACTTATTCATAAATGACCACCCACACACACACACACACACACACATACATACAACACACATATATACATATAGGTGTTCAAAAACCATTTAAACCACTCTAACTGAGCTAAACCGGCCGCCAAAACCATGCCGACTGAAATTTTAGAAAAATGAAAAAAAAAACAGTTTTTTAATTTATAAATTATAATAAAAATAAAATAACTTTACATGTATAAGAATTGAAATATAACAAGTATAACTGTTTTTAATTATAGCATGCATGCAATATTATTTAATTAACCAAGTTGTGCTATTATGTTTTCTTTTTTACTTTTTTTTAAGGTACAAGGTTTGATCTCTTCTTAAACCTACCAGTTTATAAACTTTCGATCTAATGTTACGATTCTGTGCTAAAATATAATTTATGTATTTTAGGTGGCATCATCGTTGAATTCACACGAATGCTTCGTTATACAATCCGGGTCCCACCTATACATCTGGCAAGGAACCCAAAGTACTTATGAACAACACCGTTGGGCTGCCAAAATTGCTGAGTTTTTGAAAGTATGCACTTTTTGTAATCTTATTTAGTTTTTGATTATTAGCATTATACATAACAAGTTTATGGTTAATTTTTATGTCATATTTTATTTTGTATGTTTCAGCCCGGTGTGCATGTTAAGTACCAGAAAGAAGGATCCGAAAGTGCATCTTTTTGGCTTGGACTTGGAGGGAAAGATACTTGCAATAGTACTAAAGTATCACTTGAAACTAATAGAGATCCTCATTTGTTTGGATTTTCGCTTTCTAAAGGTTAGATTTAAATTAGATCTTGCTTTAAATTTTCTTTTAGGGGTGTGCACGAAACCGAAATAAACAAACTGACAGTTTGGTTTTATGTTTTTAAAAAACGATTTTCGGTTTCAGTCTTGGCTTTTCTATCAACCGAAAACTGAACCAAATGGAAAAAAGACAATTTTAAGCAATTTATATGAAATTAATAGATGGTGGAGCCCAAAAATTTTCAGTTTTTGGCCTTTTTCCAGTCCAAAATCTTGTCCTATTTTGGTTTTGTTATGATGTTATCTACCAAAAATCGAAATAACCGAACCGAACGGAGAAAACTAATTTTAAGTAACTTGTAAGAAACTTATAGATGGTGGAGCCCAAATATTCTAACTTTAAATGTGTAATAATCAATTAATTATTAATTAACAAAAAAAGTCAGGCCCAAAATTTATAATTTTAAAGCCCATTTGATAAAATGAAACCAAACCAAACCCATTGTGAAAACGTAAAACTGAAAAAACCATAACCGAATGGTTTTCAAAAACCCCAAAACCGATTTTTCGGTTTGAGCCAAAACCTACCCAAACTGCCCCATGCACAATTGCACACCCCTGTTTTCTTTTGTGAATTTATAATTTTAACTCCTTTAACTAATATCTTTTTTGTTACCCTTTTGGCTGGTTTGTGGACTTTCAGGAAAAATGGAGGTGGGTTTGGAGTTTGCATATTACATTTGGTTTCTTGAATTATTTATTTGTGTGACAAATGTCTGAATCATGATTATTTATTTATTAAAGATTGAAGAAGTTTACAACTTTGATCAAGATGACTTGTTACCGGAGGACATGATGATATTAGATACACGTGCTGAAGTCATTGTTTGGATTGGTCAAGGCGTTGACCCGAAGGAGAAGAAAAGTGCTCTTGAATATGGCCAGGTATTCTTTTCCTGATCAAAATGGGAAATTTTTGTATGGAACAAAAAGTATTTTTTTTAATGAAATAATTTATAAGGTTTTATGCTTTAAAAGTACACTTTAGGAAACTTTTGATCCATGTGAATTGTTTCTATTGAAGCTACTTTCAAATAATTGACCGGTTTGACCCGTTAAGTTAAAACTTAACCCAAACTAGTGGGTCAATATAGGTAACTTTTGTACTGGTTAAGTGAGGTGCGTTGGGTTGACTTGGTACGCTTTTAGGACAAATATTTTATTTTTAATATGCAATCGGTATATGATTATAAAAGTTATAATAGTTATTATTATCTAGTTTTTTGAAAATGATTTAGGGGTTCAAAAAGCTCATTCGAAATCAGCTTGTTTTGAAACTAGCCCAGCCGAAACGATTTGGCTTGGTTTGGTTTGTAAACAAGCCGAGCCCGAGCCAAGGTAAGTTAGGCTCGTTGACTCGTTTAGCTGCTTCTTCGTTGGCTCGTTTATGAATGAAGCCCAAATTTTACATATTATAATCCAAAAATATAATCAACATTTTAAATTATAAATTTTTGTAGTTTACTAATTTATTCATTATGCATTATGTGTATGTTAAGAAGATTGTTTTTTTTTTCATTTTACATGTATCAATATGTGTAAAAATATAAATATATTTTTTTTAAGTAAAAGAGTTGGCTCGAGCTTCTTACGTGCCTAACCCGAGCTCTACATTTCAGTTCATTAAGATAAACGACCCAATATCGAGCCCAACCTTGCTCGGCTTGGCTCGTTTACAACCCTGTTTAGGAGGTTTTATGCCTTAAAAAGTACACTTTGGCCTTTGGGTGACCCTTATTTTACGTATGGACAGTTCCTCAATATCTTGTTCATTTGCAACAAAACATTACACGTTTTTAATCTTATTTTTTGCAAATTTAATTTCAGAAATACATAGAACTCGCTGCATCTCTAGACGGGTTGTCCCCACACGTGCCATTATACAGAGTTAACGAAGGAAATGAACCGTGCTTCTTCACAGTATATTTCTCATGGGAAGCGTCTAAAACAACAGTAAGTGCACTTGTTACTTATTAATACTATTATCATTCGTCAACCCGTTTTAGTTGCTATTTAGACCGTGATTTTTTATTTATTTAATTATTATTATTATTTTTCTATGCAATTAGATTCCTGGGAACTCATTCCAAAAGAAAGCTACTATACTATTTGGAGCAGGAAATGCTGCGGTAAATTTCTGCTCTAATATATAACATATTTTATCCTCAAAGCTGCAAATAACACCACATTTAAGAATTAGCAAAGTAATAATTTTTATAATTTGGTTATTATATTGGTTGGTCTTGTAAATAAAAAATATATATTAAAGAGGATACCCTGGTTTTCGCCCCACCGTGTGTTACGCCAGAGAGTTCTGCTCTTGTGGCGGCACAATGGCTGTCAAGTGGCAACCGGCGGTATGGTTTTCCGGGGGAACGCCCAAGCCAAACTCTGATGCCAGCGTTGGCCCGGTTAAGAATACATAGTCTGGCCAGAGTGGGGCAACGTGGCTTTCCAAATTTGGGGAGTTGTGGAGTACGGTAGCCTAAACACTTGACTCAACCATTTGACCCGCTTTCAAAGCTGTCCTTTTTTCTCGACCCAAAC
Source organism: Bidens hawaiensis (assembly GCF_021521415.1). Lineage (NCBI taxonomy): Eukaryota > Viridiplantae > Streptophyta > Magnoliopsida > Asterales > Asteraceae > Bidens > Bidens hawaiensis. The sequence continues at coordinate 652,167 of NW_027491480.1, forward strand.
CTGTTTTATTAATTTATTACAACTTTCTTAGCATTATTTATTTATTAGGAGATGATAATTTGAAATACATAATATTACTTTTTGTATTATCTAATCACTAAAAAAAATGCTATTTCTAATACTCAGCTGCAAATAGCATGAAAGTTTCAAAAACTTTGTTTTTTTGAAGAATCATTTCTATAATTACATTATTATATTTTATATTCGTCAGTCATGACAATCGGAAAAAAGGAGTTAATTAACGGGTCAACCCAAGTACCCATCCCATTTGATCCTTTACAAAGCTGCTTAATCCACCCAAGCCCATCTGACCCATTATCGAACCAGACTGCCCATTTGACCCGTTATTGAACCCGACTGCCCATTTGACCCGTTACCGAACCCGACTGCCCATTTGACCCGTTATCAAACCTGACTGCCCATTTGGCCCGTTATCGAACCCGACTGCCCATTTGGCCCTTATCAAACCTGACTTCCCATTTGGCTCGTTATCAAACTCAGCTGCCCATTTGACCTGTTATCGAACCCGACTGCTCATTTGACCCTTAATCTATCTAGGCCCGCCTATTTTGCTTTTACTATTTAGTATTCACTGACTTTTGTTATTGATTTAGGGCAGATCAAAAGGTACCGGTGGTGGTCAGAGACGGGCTGCAGTTGCTGCATTATCAGGAGTTCTTACTGCCGAAAAAACCAGCGCCGATGACCCCCCTCCTCCCGACTCACCTGGTATCAAAACAAGCCCGTTTGGTAACGGGCCGAGTCTGGTTGGCCCGGCCCGACCCACAATGTTAATATCAATAACTAATGCATTAAACATTATTTTAACACTAGTTAGGTAACATGTCGAGTCTCGTGGGCCTGGCCTGTCACACAAAAACCTTTTGGATAACTTTTAACTCATTTGACCCATTAACTCTTTAATTAAATCTATTGGTTTAACCCTTTGGCCCGTATTCCTTTACAGGCAGATGGGTCAAAATTGTCACCTCCAGATTACAGATATATATTAAATAAAAAATAAAATAAGTAATGTATATATATATAATAGATTAAAGTATGTTTATTTATAAAAACACACAGAGAAGCCCGAAGAAGCCCCTGAAGAGCCCGTAGAACCGTCTGAGCCGATTCCAGAAGACGACGATTCAGAACCGAAGGTTGCGATCGAGGAGGACGAAAACGGAATTTTGTCAAGTCAATCCACTTTCACCTATGAACAAGTCAGGGTTAAGTCTGAGGACACTGTTCCCGGAATCGACCTCAAGAGGAGAGAGGTTAGTTTTTTTCTTTTTAAATGATGGCAAAACTGGTGGATTAAAATGGGTTCGGATAAAAAAAGGTAATTGTCACTCTAGTCAGATTGGGTTGGGTTGACCCGCAACACTTTTAGTCCGAGTTTTTAGGACTGAGATCAACATGATCAGTCATGTTATCTTACAAAAATAAAAGTTGGCCCTTTATAGGGCTCATTCTTTTTTCCTTGAGTGACATGACTCGTAGGGGTGTAAACGCACCGGGCCAAGCTTGGCCCATTTAACTAATGATAGATTTCGAGCTTGAGCTGGGCTCTTTTCATGCTCTAATTCTAAAGCTCGAGTTTGATTCATGAGTACGTTTTCAAGCTCGAGTTCGGCTCGTTTATTATTTATTAATTAGTTTATATACATTTATATCTATGTATATACAGACACATAATTATATATTATTCAAGTTATTTTTATCATAGATTTATATATAATACTTATTATTACATTACATAAATATATAATTATAAGCATTAAGTAAAAGTTATATAAATATTGTGCCGTATAGGCTCGTGAAGCTACTCAAGCTCGACAAGTGAAGCGCTGTCTCCGGCTGGTTTATTAAACGCCCCTTTATTAAATTAAACAAGCTTATTTTTAGGCTCGAGCTCGACTAGGTCACGAGCGGCTTGACTTGTTTTCACCTTTAACGACAGGGAAAATTGGTCGGTGTCAAATATCATTATAAGTTCAGCAATAATCAACTTATTTTAATAAAATAATTTAGTAGGTTTTATGCATTAAAATATACTTTGGGCGGACGTCGACTTATTTTATCCACATAGCGTATTGATCCGTTAAAGATAAAACAGGATCGGCCCGTTCATAATTTTTCATAATAATTATTTAATTTCGTTTTTTGATTTTTCAGGCTTATCTTTCTGTTGAAGAATTTGAGTCTGTGCTTGGGATGACAAAAGCTGAGTTCTATAAGTTACCAAAATGGAAGCAAGATTTGACCAAGAAAAAGGTTGACCTTTTCTAAAAGTCAACTTTTTTTTATCAAACCAAGTAATAAACATTAAAACATATCAATAACACCAATCTTTACAAAATTGAAAATTTTGCTGTTTCACCAAGTCAATTTGACCAAAATAAAGTCTGGATTTTTAATTTCTTTTTTGTTAATTTGCTGTCTTTTGACATTGAGAAGGTAGTGCAAGATGTATAAGAATTTTTATAATGGATAACGACTCATTAATTGTTATAACTTATAATCTATCTTACTTTAATGTTTTAAAAATATATTTTTACTTCATGTAGATATTATGTTATTGAAAATTTGGCTCTATTATTTATGATAATCGATTAATAACAGTTTAATCTTTCAATTTTTAACTATTTGGTAGTTTAGGGCGTGTTCGCTTAAAAGACATTTTTGTAAAAAAACTGGAAAATTTGTATAATCACCCGTGTTTTATGTATGAAAAAATACAAGTGTCTAAGTGTCTACAGTTTTTACAACTCTACTTTAAACTTGCTTAAATTTAGTTTAGAATTCAATATATCACTTGCTTTTTGTTGATATTTTCGTGTAATTCGGTTGACTTGTTAACGAATATGAATCATAATATTCATCAAACAAGGGGCCGCGAAGTGCATTGAGTTTACAATGATCTTCGTTATTAAAACCTCCTTGGTTCTTATGGACAAATTTCCTAAGAAAAGAACGCGTTCGTTATTATAACCTCCTTAGTTTCTTCACACTTTCATCAAACACACATCACCCTCCGTAGCAGCCTCCAAACGACGGTAATCAATACCGAAGCAGGAACACAGTTCAATAGAATGATATTTGTTTTCAGCTCATTTTCCAAAATGTGGGCGTCTTCCTTGAGTGCATAATTCCCATAACACCAACCATAGCTCTTCATGTTAGAAATGTCCTCTGATCATTCTCACGCATCACACGAAATATGTAAGGAGTGTAACCGGCCATAGAATATCTAGGCTTATGCTACTCTATCAAACACCTAAATATATATCTAAAAAACTACAGCCACCAGCTAGTTTTGCTAATATATCACTTGATTTTTCACCTTGAAATTGTTTTTGTAATGTTTTTACCCATAAATTTTATTATTATTATTATTATTATTATTATTATTATTATTATTGTAGTAATTTTGTCCCTAAAGATGTTTGATTTATTTATAAATATACATTACCACGGTTTATCCTCTATTTTATTTCAACTAGTTCTATAACATAATGGATTGCTTTATGAATTACATACAAAAAATTTAAGTAGTTTAATATACATATATTTTTAACAAAAAAACACAATAAAGAAACACGTTTTCATTCTTATAAGAACAAAACGAAAGCCTTTAAAGCAATAGAATTAAATAAAAGGGAAGACCATGCACATGCTCTTTTAAATTTAATCCGGTGATCACGGTTACGGTATTGACTTATCATTTATAAATATAAAAATAAAAACTAAATATTAATATATTATATTCATCGTGTGTTCGAAAGGATTAACTGACAAAAAAATGACATCTGTTACAAAGGTTTGTATGCTCATCGATGACCTGACCATGAAGATCTGGTATGTGATGAAAGATGTCGACTAACGAGGTTGATGGGACTGAGTGGATTATTTTGTTTCTTTTTTCAACTTTTAAAATTTAAATACATGATTCATATTTTTTTTAAACAAAGTTATTAAGAATTTTATAGCTATTACATTTGTTGAACTTTTTAAATCTTAAAATTATAATTATTAAATTCTTTGATAGCTTTTTTCATTCTAGTTTTCCCTAATCAATATAGATTAATAGTCACCCAAACACTGAAAGCCCATCATAATTACCTAACTATAACTTTAATAAGTAACTAAATTTATTTTGACAAAAGTTGCCTTGATTAAATAAATTATTTAAGGTACCATTTACTTCATGGCTACCCATCGTAAAGTTTAAGGGAAAGTTTTAATAACTCATCTTGAATGTAAATTAATTAAGAAGTCAATAAAAAATATTAAAAAAATATAGAATAAGTGACTTTTGGCTGAATTAGATTAAAAAAATAGTGTTTGCATTGCATCTTGAAAAGGATGAAAAAATAGATATGCAAATAACATCTTAAATCTATTGTATTTATCAACCAATTTCTTAGTTCTTAATGCATTCATCAACGTTTATTCCAGACGTTTGCTCTTTCTTTTCTTTTGCACCACTGCTATTTTCATTGTTGAAAATTGAAATGGGCAACAATGTTGGAATTTTTGGACATTTTATTCGACTAACAACACCAATAACAATCGAAAAGACAATTGCAAGAAATTTATGCAATTCTCTTCAAATTAAACCAAACAATATTCTTCTTAAACACAATTGATCTTCACTTTGCCTCGTTATGAACTTTTAAAAACCATAAGGTATCGCTTCTGCAAACTTACCCAAACAAAGGTTTCCTTTAACTATGAAATAAAACATGGTTCCATCTTCTTTAGGTGACCGAAGTTGTTAGTGGTGGTCTAAAGGTATTCACCTTTGGTTAGTTTTAGGTTTTTGCAAGTGGTCGGAGGTGATGATTTTATTTAATTTTTCCATAAATGGGTATAATGACCATTTCATAAAATTAACATAATTTCTGTAAATTTATAGATGCGTTTTAGTTTTCTATAATTTTTTTTCTCTATTATATAGAATCTAACTTAGTTGTGTTTTAATTGTTTCATCCGTTTTTTCTGTATGAACAGAGAGGCTTTAACGTAAACGCTATAAACGTATTTATTCGAAAAACTTGATATAAATAGAAATGCCTTACCAAAGTGGTTTAATTAACTTTTCTAAACTTGTTGAATTTGACCAAACCCATTGTTTACTCGTTACCCCTCATTCCACATCCACACGTCATGTTATCTTAATAATATTATATTATTATGTAAAGAATATACACATATGTTTAACTTTGTATGGAACAAGAACAAATATGGTCCCGTCATGACTCATGATTACCATCAACATTCCATCAACAAATTAATTAATCCTTTAAATGATTTGATTAGCATGCCCAACATGATTGACATATGATGTCATCATGTTATCCTTTATTTATTTAATATAATTAAAATATATTTGTTTAAAGGGAAAATTAAAAAAAAAAATCTAAACATACATCCATAATGATATCAAATTATAATCAATTATATTATAATATTATAATTATATAAAAGTTTATGACATGTGCATATAATCTTGATTAACATGCCCAACATCAGGGAGGTCCGGGCATAACCGGCATCTACCCTCTCACAACTCCAAACCATCGTTGAACAACTCAACAGTCCAAATTAAAACCGGTAAGACGACATCCGCCGCCAACGATTGTCCCGGGCCCTTGGGGCTCCATCATCGCAAATACACACAAGCAAGAGCCCTTTCTTTAGTGACTAATGCCAAGATTCCCAACTCGCTCACCCTACCTGAGACACCGAAAGCAGTGTTACCGTGCAGTGAAGTATATAACGAACACGCTTATTGGCATATGATGCCATCATGTTACTCTTTCTTTACTTAATTAATAATTTAATATAGACTTGATTTAAAGGAAAAATGTATAAAAAAAATCTTAGAATAGATCCATGTTATATAAAATCTTGTAACATGTCACAAAATTTTCTTTTGAGTTAATGATTTATCACTTGTATCAATATGTACATGTATCTATCTACACATGGGATTCATTTGCTGTCAGCAATAAGTTGTCTGACAGCATCATTAGTTAACCAATGACAACAAAAATAAATGCTAAAAAAATAAAATAAAATGTATAACCTTAATAAATGTAAATGTACAAGTAACTTAAGCAGCATTGTACAATATCATAGTCAGAAACATAATTAAAAAATAATTAAAAATGTACTTTATGCTAAAACACTTGTACCTTGTTGACCGGTCAACACTCCGTGTAAACTGATGACTCTATTGGAAATGAACATATATGCTTCATAATTACTAAACCAATATCTAAATTACTATTTCCACTCCGTACAACCGTCATATTTGCTAATTCCCCTCCACTGAGTTGACTCGGATCCGGTATTGACTCAGTTGTGATAAACCTTATGCTTTTTTGTAAGAACTCATTTGAAGCGAGTTGACTCAGGAGAGCTGACTCAGTGACTGAATTATGCTTGTGGTGTTGACGGGTGGTTGACCGAACGATCTCGGTCAACATTGCAGCGGATAACCGCCGCACACCGCGCTCGCCGCCAAGTATTAGCGTCGGGTCGATAACTTTTCGATGGGACTTATTCAATTTATTCAATTTATTGACTTTTCGCCCATGTTTTTGCTCGGTTGTCGATGAAAAAATAACCGACTCGGCCGAGGGACTTTTAATTCGGCCGAGTGGGTCCCCGAGTAATAAAACCTCCTTAACATCAACCAGCATTACGCGCTTAAACTTCCTTTTAACCCGACCTAAAATCATCGGGTAACATGCCCACCTTCGCAAATCCATTGGGACCCGGTCGAGTAACCCGGATAACGAATTGTCCGGGTCAAGCTCCCCGATCCCAAACCCAACAACCGACCCGTAACTCAATTGAGTCAACTCACTTGCCACGTCACCAAAACTCGAACTATCATTATTCTCAATCCTTACCCTCTTCCCCCAAATGGGTTCTCCTCTATCCGAATCTTGACCCGTTTTCACAAACCGGGTCGGGTCAAAACTCGCCGGAAAGTCAACAATTTGACTTCCATTCACAATACTCCGACGAACGAGTTTCAAGAAAGTATCAATTTCTTCACGAATCACAAAACCAAACGAATCAATCGTCGAAATTGAGTTGAAAACGAACACAAGATCCGATTTTGACGGTAACCCTGAACGGAGGAACGTTCTAACGAACAATTTGAGCTCGTCCGTGGTGACGGACGAGCTGACGTGGCAGATAACAAGTCCGTCCGTGACGGACGTGCCACGGACGTACAACGTTCCTAACCCCTGTAAGGCTGGCGAATTGGGTGGTTTAATATTAAGGGTATTTTGGGAAAGAAACCGAGGGTGAGATGAAACGACGTCGTTGGGTTCGAAAGAAGAGAGTGTGAAGACTAACAGCGTTAGGAAAATTAACAGAATGCAAACGGAGATGGTGGATTGGGTTTTGGTGAATATCTGGTTTGAGTTGGTGTTTTTGAGGATTAAATGTTGGTGTTGTTTTTCTGGGAAGAAGACTAGGAATATGCCCATGGTTTGAGTTTGAGTTTGGAGTTTGAAACTGTGGTGGTGTTTAATGAAGTGGAAGATGGAATGATATGAAGTTTGATATTGATGGCTTTTGATGAATGATTGTTTTGATTTTAAAGTGTTATTTTATTTAGTCTAGAATAAAAGTATATACGTGGCAAAAAGAGCGGTGTATATTAAAAAAAATCTAAGTTTTACTTTTGTAGGCTATATGTAAATTGCAAGAACTTCTGTATCAGGCCCATTCATAGCATATCTGAAAGAGATTTATAACAAGGATGGAGTCATCAATCCTTAAAGATTCTTTATCAAGGATGATGGTTTGTGGGTCCTTCATAGTGGTGATGTGGAAATTATGAAGTTGTTTGTGGAAAGAATGAATATGTTATTATTGTAGATAAAAATGTTTGTGAAAAAAATAAATGAAGAGTTGATGTGACACGCTGACTAGGCTGTTTTTGGAGAAAATTACTCTGTACTGATACGGATAGTCTAAGAGCATTTACAACATGTTCTTTATAATATTTTATAACTGGTTTTTATCCCCGTATTACGGGTTATTTTACATTATTTGTTTATAATATTTAAATATTTTTAGGATTTTAATTTTATTTATTGTAAAGTAGTTAATAGTATACTCAAAATTTGATGATGAAACAGTTTTACAAATAAAGAAGATGCTATAACCCGGTTTAAAAGCTATCTGGGTTTGGTGAGATCCATGACCCGTTTTCTTTTTTACTATAAAGTTGTTTCTTAATTATAAATAATATCTTTGAAAAATCGATATTAATTTTTAGTATATCCCTACTTTATAGGATTTTCATATCAAATATTTGATGGCATTAATTTTTAATATAAAGAGATGTTATAACCCGCTTAAGGGTTTTCTGGGTTTGGTGAGACTTATATCCGGAATTCGGGTCAAATGCATGATAAGCCTATATTTACAAATAAAACAATCTGGTGGATTGAGAGAACGTAAGGAGCAACCAGAAAACTTTTAATTCGTTTATACATATTTAAGATTTAAGCTAGGTAGAGTTTTATGTCTAAGAAAAAGTGTTAATATTATGAAGAAAAACAAATGTACTTGTGACATTTTATAAAAGTTTATCTAAATTTAGTCCATTAAAATCAGTAAAGTTGTTCGGTGTACACAAACATAGGAAATCATTTATATATGTCGGTTGTCAATACTGCCATTATAAATGTGTAGATTACATGCATCTGAGCTTTTGTTTACATCATTTATATATGTCAGTTGTAATTATGGTCATTACATATGTGTAGATAATGTATGTAAGCTTTTGTTTATATGTATATCATGTTCGCAATTTGCTCATGTAAATGTAATTCATAAAAAAACTATGAATGTATATAAATTTAAACTAATATGCATATATGATAAAAAGGATATCCAACACGTTTGAAATGCTACTTTATCAAACCAAAGTTCAAGGGTTAACTAGCCATTTAAAAAAAAAATCAAAATGAGAATATAGTTGGTTATTTTCTAGCATGAAAGCAGTAAAAAATGAAAATAAATTAATATTTTATAATTAGTTCTTTTCTTGCATGAAGCAGTAAGTCACTTTATAACATGAATTTAGGTCTTAAACATTACATATATAGTTTAAGTTGGCCAAGTGCTTTTTGCCTTGGATGTGAAAAAAGAAAAAGAGGAAGACTTTTTTTTAGTAAAGAAAAGGTGAAGGGGGTAAAAGCTATTAATATATTATATATTCATGTGGGGTTAAGAGAAAATATTAGGACAAATGGGAGAAGATTGCGTGTGCGTTGGGTGTCCGGGGTCGTGTGTTTTGTTTGCTGTCATTGGCCAATTATTGGAGAAGGTGCGAGTAACAATGTACAAATATCCTATATATATATATGCATCTTTTACAAGTTGTCATTTCTAATTTAGAATTATATATAGCTACAGTAATACCAATTAATTGGGTGTTAAAAACTACTAATATTTAAGCAATCATTTAACTTTTTTTTTTCTCAAATATAAATGACAATTAGTAAGCAAGTAAAAACTAAATTATATGAACTCAGACTCAACAAGGTCTGAGCACAAGACTCGAAACTATTGCTTAGTGCCTAACATAACCGGAGTCCTAAACAAATCAACAAGCATTCATTGTTGGGAAAACTACTAAAGTCGATAAAATTGACAAATACTTTACTAAAATAGACATCATTTTTCAGTCTTAGTCCTCTAGACATTCCTAATATCAGTCAATCGCATACCTCCATTTTTGGCTTACCGACTATATGGCTATAGGCCTTTTAGACGCGAAGCAATGTACAGGCTTAGCCGTTAGGTCCACCTAAGCTTACAGACTAATTCAGACGGCCACATGGACAAAGATACAGGCTTAGCCGACGCCTATTTTTCATACCATTATAAAAAAGTGTGTTGGACATGGTGGATTGGTGGTATTTGTGGTGGGCTTGCCAGAATCCAAAAAGCCCACAGTTGAAATAAACTACTTTCATGGTCCATCCAATTGAACTTCACCTCTAACGCCGTCCAAACCGCTCCAAACCGCTCGACGTTTGAACACGCTTGCCGCTTGCTCGGAATTTGCTCGGAAAATGCTCGCTCATTTTTTCGCTCGATTGTAAACGAGCCGCTCTGCTCGGTTCGGTTTGTAAACGAGCCAAGCAACGAGTAAAGGTCTGCTGGGTTCGGTTCGGCTCGAATATTTTTAATTTATTTTATATATACAGTAATTATATATGAACAAATATATAAATATATTGACAATACACATAAAATATAAGTATACAATTTTTTAAACTCTTTTAAATTTTTCCTATTCTGACAATTTTGTAGTTTTATTAGTTCGATTCGAGTTGTCAAAATACTAAAAGTTTGTTTACATGTTCGTTATATTTCTTTCTCCTAAAAATTTACAACCTATTATACGTTTGTCTAAAAAATACTAATTTGTTTACAAATTATATTATTTGCAGTCTTCAAACTTGTTTCATATTGAAAATTTTAAAGGGAAAAATAAATTAAAATGCTCGAAATCGCTTGATGTTTGATCAAAAAATGCTCAGTTTGATTTTGACCCGTTTCGCTTTTCGCTCGGTTCTAATTTCAGCCGTTCGGTTCGGGTTCGGTTGTAAACGAGCCAAGCAACGAGCAAGCTTTTGCTTGGTTCAGCTCGACTCGTGAACAACCCTATTCACCTCCCTATCCGGCTATCGCGGCCCCAAGTCCAGTGTGAGAATACACTGGGCCGTTGCTAGAGTTAACATTAAATCCCAAGTGGGCCTTCAAACGGGACTTAGTGACAGCTCAAATTAGGGGTTCTTCGCGTTATTTATTCGGGTTTCGGGTTGTTTGGGTCGGGTTGTTCAGGTTTGAGCTCAAAACAAATTGACCTAATAACCGACCCAAATAAGTTCGGTTTGTTCGGGTTTTACGGTTCGGGTAAATTCGAGTTGGGTTTCGGGTTTAACAAATTAAAAAAAAAATCCACCTTTAACAATATCATAAATTAAAAAACCATATTCCAAACCGTTATAAAACCATAATATTAAGCCATATTCATCAATAACATATATTATTTAGCAAAACATGAAATTTATCATACAACAATGCATTAGATGAGATGAAGGAGTGTTGTAGCCTGTGGATTAATACCTGTATAGATTGAAGAAACATGTTCAATAAATATTGGTTTAAATATTATACTATTTAAGTTTTTGAATTGAAGATACATTCTCTGCATGCTTTATGGTCATTAATACATTGGGATGCCATAGATCCAATTGGTTTAAATATTATACTATTTAAGTTTTATTATTGGGATGTGATAGATTCATATATATATATATATATAAACACACACACACTGGTTTAAATATTATACTATTTAAGTTTTTGAATTGAAGATACATTCTCCGCATGCTTTATGGTCATTACGTATTTACTATTCTTCGCATGCTTTATGGAGTATTGAGAACAACCGAACAAGAATACATAAGGTTACTGTGCTACTTCACCGCTAAACTACCCTATAAAATTAGGGATACATGCATCGATGTATTATACTTCGGGTTATTCGGGTCACCCAAATCTGGGTATTTCAACCCAAATACCGACCCGAATATTTTATCTCGGGTTCGGGTTAGGAGTTTAATCGGTTCGGGTGAATTCGATTTGGGTTATTTGGGTCTCGGGTCGCTTTGATTCGGGTACGGTTAAAAAACACACCCCTAACTCAAATGTTTAGAACTCAAAATGCTTCATTATTCGTTATTGTATGTAACAAGAAACACACGAAACAAAAACCGAAGAAATAACTCATTAACTAACTTACTAACTAACATGAATAAACACTATCTATTGACTCGGAAGGTTTGTGGTGTTCCTTTGGTTGTATCGACATTATTCATTAGGATGGTATGTTGTTTATCGCTTGCTAACACTGTTTTTTGTTGTTGATTTTTATTAGCTCTTTTTATGTTCTTATATTTCTAACATATTTTCCATGTCCATGTAATTTTATAGTTCGTCTGTATCACATCCTCCCTAGATTCTACCAAATATCTTTCCTACGAATGAAATTTTACCAGGTGTGTTTGATGTATTACACAATCGAAAACCAATAGCCGAACCAAATTCGAGTTTTCGATTAACTTTAGAACTTCCCAAATTTAATCCGGTTCACTTTTCACCCTCAACCTAAAAAATTTAACCAAATAAAAAAAATAACATATTTTATAGATAAAAAAAATTAAGTAGTTATGTTTTCGCCAATGAGCCAGTGGTGGAGTAGTAAGAGAGAGACTTGGTATTTCATATGACCTAGGTTCGAATTCTGCCTAATCATTTAGTTTTAGTGATACCAGATGATAATGGGAGACCAGACTAGCAGACAGCGTTCAGTAGTTCGATTTTTGAATTGAATGAATTTTATTTCACCGCACCGTTATGCCTTCGACGAATGTTATTATCAGAATACGAGTGTATGTCGGTACCGTGAATCTAGCGATTAGAAAAAATAAAAGAAGTTACATTTTCACATCCGGTGAGGTCTTTGTTCCCATGATCTCACCATTACCTTAACCAACCACCGTCACCGCCGCCGCTGCACACACACACCCCTGCAATCTCAACCTCTCAACCCAAACCCTAATGAGACGACAATGGTAACCAATGAAGAAGCTAACTTCATCAATATCAATATCAATACTCCACACCACCAAACTCCGTCACATCTCATCATCCTCTCGCACTACCGAAGTCTTAAACATCATCCACTCAGTCGATCCAATGGAACCCGCATTAGACTCCATCTTCCCATTCATCTCACCCGATATCATCACCTCAGTTCTCCAACAACAACCAAACCCTAATCTCTGTTTCCGCTTCTTCATCTGGTCCGCCAAAAGAAAGCAATTCCGCAACTGGGTCTCTCACAATTTGATAATTAACCTCCTTCTAAGCAATACCCATGTTCCAGATTTCCCCAATTTTAATAATTTCGATAGGTACTGGAATGTTCTTGATGAGGTTAAGAAATTAGGGTTTCGGGTTCCGTCCGATGCGTTTGCGGTTTGTATTGGGAGATGAAGGATGTGGAGAAGGCGGTGGAGTCGTTCGGGAGGATGAAGGAGTTCGGTTGTGAGCCGAATTTGTTTACGTATAATTTGGTTTTGCATATTTTGGTTAGTAAAGGGATGGTTTTGGTGGCTTTGGTAGTGTATAATTTGATGTTGAAGTTGAATTGTCATTTGAATTGTGCGACTTATAGTATTTTGATCGACGGGTTGTGCAAAAGTGGGAAGGATTCGGACGCGCTCCAGCTGTTCGATGAAATGACGCAGAGAGGGATTGTGCCGAGTAAGGTGACGTACACGGTTGTGCTTTCGGGGTTGTGTCAGGCGAAGCGGATTGATGATGCGTATCGGTTGTTTGAGGATATGAGTAGTGGTGGTAGCGGGTGTGAACCGGATTCGGTAACGTATAATACTTTGCTTAATGGTGTTTGTAAGATGGGTAGATTGGATGAAGCTTTTAATCTTTTGAAACGTTTTAAGAATCAGGGGTTTGATCTTGATTTGAACGGTTATAGCTCGTTGATCAACGGGTTGTTTAGAGCCAAAAGGTTTAAAGAAGCTCATGAAATGTTTAATAAAATGATTGAAAGTGACATCAAGCCGGATGTTGTATTGCACACGATTATGATTCGAGGGTTATGTGATGAAGGTAGAGTGCACGATGCGTTTAATATGATAAAAGAAATGACGGATAGAAACTTGGTACCTGATACTCAAGCGTATAACACATTGATCAAAGGTTTTTGTGATGCGGGCCTTTTGGACGAGGCCCGTTCGTTAAAGCTTGAAATCTCGGGTGTTGATGAGTTTCCGGACGCTTGCACTTACACTATTATTATATCGGGCATGTGTAGATACGGGCTAGTGGGCGATGCAGAGAATATATTCAACGAAATGGAAAAATGCGGGTGCGTACCGTCTGTTGTGACGTTTAATTCGCTTATAGATGGGCTTTGTAAATCGGGTCAGCTTCAAAAGGCTCATCTTTTGTTTTACAAAATGGAAATCGGAAGAAACCCGTCTTTATTTCTTCGGTTAACGCATGGTTCGGATCGAGTTATTGATAGTGGAAGCTTGCAAACGTTAGTGACCAAGTTTGTCGAATCGGGTTCGACTTTAAAAGCTTATAAACTCCTTAATCAGCTTGCTGATACTGCCATCATGCCAACTGTCACAACCTATAATATTTTGATTAACGGGTTGTGTAAATCCGGGAGATTAGACGGTGCGTTTAAGCTCTTTAAGGAGCTTCAGTTAAAGGGTAACTCACCCGATTCGGTTACTTATGGAACCCTCATTAACGGGCTCCAAAGTGTCGGGAGAGACGATGATGCGTTTATGCTTTTAGAAGAAATGGTAGTAAACGGATGTAAACCGACTCCCGCCGTTTACAGAACGCTCATGAAATGGTCTTGTAGACGAAAAAAGACGTTTGCAGCGTTTAATTTATGGTTAAAGTATTTAAAAAGCCTCCCAAAACGAGACGAACGGGTCATAAAGTTAGTTGAGGATTACCTCCAAAAAGGTGAAATCGAACGGCCCGTTAGATTATTACTCGATATGGATATAAAGCTGCAAGCTTTAGATTCAGCACCGTATACGATTTGGTTAATAGGGTTTTGCCAGGGGCGTAAAACGAACGAGGCGCTAATTTTACTTTCTATATTGAAGGAGTATAATATTAACTTAACACCTGCAAGTTGTGTGATGTTAATCAGTACTCTTTGCAAAGAAGGAAAACTGAATATGGCAGTTGAAGTTTTTTTATACGCGTTGGATAAAGGTTTCGTCTTGAAACCAAGAATTTGCAGTAATTTGATTAAATCACTTATTCGAGCTCGGTTTATATCAGATGATGATGTTTCTTATCTTTTGGAGAAAATGGTTTCGTGTGGGTATGATTTGGATGGATATCTTGATGACGATACGAGGTTTCTTTTAGACAACCATAGAAGAAAACAAATGCAGAATGTGTTAACAAGATGAAGGATGATTTGTTGTAGAAGAACTTAAAGGTACATGACAGTTTGATTTTGGTCAATTTTGGTCAAAGTTGCAAAAGTCAAAATCTTTGTGTAGTTTGAAATAATGTTGAGTTTAGTTTTTTTCTATAGAGATTGACGCCTTTAGCGCGTCTTAGCTTTATTGGGAAAGTTTTTCAAGTTAGCGATTTTGTAATTGTATAACGGGCCAATTTGGATTTACTTTAATTATACAACGGGTCAATTCGGATTCATACTTTTTTTTTTTGCAATTTTTGTACACCGGACGTGCTATAATTCATCAAGAAACGGGTTTGTTTGGGTTAAAAAAAATTGTACAATGGGTCAACTCAAATTTCCAACAGGTCAATTCAATTTCGTCTGCTTATTACAACGGATTGATATGGGTGTTCTCTAAATCTAGTTATACAACGGGTCAATTTGGGTCATACTGTCTTTGCAATTGTTGTACCGTTAATACACCGCGCGTTTACAGCTGATTCATCAAGAAATGGGTAAAAAAAACTAGATTAACCTTACATGTATTGTACATGTCATTACTTAAAAAAAACTAACCGCGCGAGTCATAAATGATGAAAAGTGAAACAATAAAAGAAATGTAAAGGATGAATAGAGTGATTTTTAAACATTCGATTCTTCCTCTTCAATCTCAAGTCACAACTCACCTAGTTCTCGATCAACCACTGGGACGAGCAATGTTTGGTTGACATCAGAACCGCAAAACAGAAACCATATTAAACTCCAAAATCTATAGTCGCGATTGTCATTAAGAGAAATCATATATAAAAATATGTATTATCATCACATTGTACTAAACAAATTTTCAGTTTTTTCTTATCGAATCCACTTTAAACCCTAAACATGATAATAGAAAAATCCCTTAAAATTATTAATAAACATTTAAAAACACACAATAAGCTTGGGTTCTGACCCAAGTTTAGTTTGGGTGACTATTGACAATAAACAGAGTAGCTCGTTTACAATCTAACGAGCATTTTTCGAGCAATTTCCAAGCGAGCGGCGAGCGGTTTTGATGGCCGCGAATGGCTCTCCAAATTTATAGAATCACACAAGAAAGTTGAGAATAACTATTTAAAAGAAAAGGAAAAGAAAATACATGTTTTGGCTAGATTTTTCTTATTATTCTATACACTATGCCACTATGGGGCACAGAAGGGGCTGCCTTAGGGGCGCCAAGGCCTAGCACGCTGCCGAGGGGCGCGATTTAGGGGGCGCTCGAGGGGCTGCCTGGTTTCACAACGACCGGTGCCTTTGTACTAAATTTGTGGGCCCTCTTCATTTTTGTCTCTCCCCCTCTCTTACACACATATATACATACATACATACATACATACATACATACATACATACATACAGGGAAGTATAGAATAAAAACCCATTTGAGTTGTGAAAATCCGTGAAAACCCTATATAACATCGTTTTTTTTTTGTTTTTTTTATTGCACATGTAATATATGATGTTACATTTAATACAAAAACCGAAAAATAAAAAAAAAATGTTTTGTTATTTTTTTTACATTTTTTACTAACTTATATATATGTTTTCATAAGAGAGAAAAAATTATTTTTGTATTTACATTTTTTATTAACTTTAATTGTGGACCACAAGATTCAAACTTTAATTAAAAATAAGAGAGAAAAAATTATTTTTGTATTTACATTTTTTATTAACTTTAATTGTGGACCACAAGATTCAAACTTTAATTAAAAACAAGTTTTCACAACTCAAATGGGTTTTTATTTTAACCTAACCATATATATATATATATATATATATATCGGGACGCCCAAGAGGCTTTAAATCATAGCAGGACGGGTTTCGACGGCCTGTTTCCTACAAGACGATGACGTGATACTGTGAATAGGCTTCGAAACTCCCCACCATAACGGATATTCTTATTAGGCGTTCAGGATAAATCCTCCAATCAAAACCAATTCCCAAAATGCGTACTCACTCGATATATAAAAATACAGATAAAAAATAAACACACACACAGTGGCTGTGTAGTGTGTATGCTATTTGGGGCTGGGCTTGGGTTGTTTGTTTGGTGGGAATGGGATATGATATGATATGATATGATATGATATGATATGATATGATATGATGATGATGATATTGTATGGTCCGAAACCAATGGCTTCTACTCCTCAGATGACTGCCAATGGCATCGGCATCCGACCTACCTCGCCTGCTCTGTCCATTCTTCCTCTCACTCCGAACTGCATCTTACTCGGACTCAGTCGCCTACGCGCCACCTCTCTTCGTTTCCACTCCGCCGCCGCTAGTCGTCGTTCTACGACGTCGTTTTCGTTACGAGCATCCTCAACCGAACAAACTACTACATCTTCAGGTTTATTATAACTTATAACTGTTATTGTTTATATATCATTTGAATTTAGGTATTCAGTTTCAATCTAGTAGTTGAACTTGTTGAATATTGGTATGAGCTAGGGCTAGGAAGTAATATTACTACTAGGTTATAGTCTTATAGATAGTATGCTAATACCTCAATGAAATATCAATATGACTTCAAACCTTCTCTAGAAACATATCCAAATTATTATGAACTTTACAGTTAATCCTACAGCTACACTTCACTGGTACCGTATCAAAAGATACTTATACCGAGAACGAGTAAATCCATATGCCGAATATCGTACCGATTTTTTCTAGTTCGGTACCAGCACCATTGAAAACCCCGAAAATTCCGAAATCGAATGGTGCCGATACCGAAAACATGAAAAAACGAGTACTGTACCGAGACCGTACCGGTATCGTATCGTACCATCCGGTACGACCAGTCGGTACCGGTATTCGTTTTTTCATGTTTTCGGTGTCGGTACCATTCGGTTTCGGTCTTTTCGGTACTGTCAATGGTACCGGTACCAAAACCGAAAATATCAGTACGGTATTCAGAATATGGATTTACTCGATCTCGGTATAAGTATATTTTGGCACGGTACCGGTGGATGTTGTATTTGTAGGATTAGTTGTAAAGTTCATAATAATTTGCATATGTTTCTAGAGAAGGTTTGAAGTCATATTGATATTTCATTGAGGTATACAGTATACTATATCATCCATTGGAAACTGCAACACTTAACTTTTTTATTTGAAAATGAGGAATTTGCTACTTTTTTTTTTGTTTCGTTTTTTGTTTGAATTTATCTTTACATATATGTTTTGGTAAATTATTATCATTTTTGATGGAATGAAGGGATAACAGTGCAATACAAACTAGTAGAAAATGCCTCTTTTTTGTTTCCGAGTAAAAGAGGTAGTAAAATTGACACAATGATATTAGTGAGTGAAATTTGGCTTAAGGTTAGTTATGTTTGGAAACGCCATTTTCTCATATTACTTCTCTAAACTCGCTAATATAGAAGTTATGTGTTATTGTGAGGGGTATATTTGAGAAAGTCAGGTTCTCTTATACAAGGCTCTTTTTTTAGGACCTTAAGCAAAAGTTAAGGACTTGAACAGTTATTTAGGAACTTTAGAACACAATGACTTGTAGATTAACTCATATTTTATAATGGAACAACACTCACTAATGCAAGAGAGCAAACTATCTCACTTTGCTTTGTTAGGGACCATATTTTTAATGAACTTGGCCATTAAATACACGTGTCACATTTACAGTCTGTCAGTCTGTAATTAGTTTATTTAAGTTTAAATTTATTGATGATGTAATATCTTACTTTACTTAATTTTTCATGCCACTTAATCTTTTGCTTTAGCAGGTCAAGAAGTTGAAAATTTGGTAATCATAGGGTCTGGCCCAGCTGGATACACAGCATCAATTTATGCAGCCCGTGCTAATTTGAAGCCTGTAGTGTTTGAGGGATATCAAGTTGGTGGTGTTCCTGGTGGACAATTGATGACCACTACTGAGGTGGAGAACTTTCCAGGTTTTCCAGAGGGAATTACAGGTCCAGACTTAATGGATCGGTAAGTTCAAATGACTCGTTTTCTCATGAATGAGTCAATTCGGGTTGTAGGTTGTGCTTTGGACTTTATCTTTGATAGGACAAACAGGTAAAATCTAGAAAGTTAGCTTAAATGGGAAGAAGTTTAATGGTTGAAGGTCGCACAAAGTATATCTTTTGGAAGCATAAAATCTTTTAAATCATCTATATCCAACAAATACGGGTTTTTTGTGCATAAAATATCAACATACACTCTCATCTCTATGTTTTAGTCATTGTACTCTTGTTTTATATTTGAGTCAATTAAAAAAGACTTTACGTCTCATTTCAGTCGTTTTCTATGCAAATAACGGGTTGTAAAAAACGGTAATGTTTGTATAAGATTGTTATATTTGTGTATAGGAACGATAGATTTATGTTATGGAGCTTAAATTTGTAATGTTTCAATTAATAGGATGCGCCGTCAAGCTGAGCGTTGGGGAGCCGAACTTTATCAGGAAGATGTAGAGTTTGTTGATGTGAATAACCGTCCTTTTACAGTGCAAAGTACCGACCGCAAGGTGATGCTTTATCTTATTAGCATGTGAATCTTCAAATTTGTAAGAAATTCTATTTTAAACATAAATGAACAAAATATGGGATAGCATATATACAAGCCACCAAGTATTTAAAAGTTTTTACTAAGGCCCCTTGAGTCCCTGACTATTAAAACAACTTATTTTCAGGTGAAATGCCACAGTATTATAGTAGCTACAGGAGCAACTGCCAAAAGATTGAATTTACCTCGTGAAGAGGAGTTTTGGAGTCGCGGAATTAGCGCATGTGCGATTTGTGACGGAGCTTCACCACTTTTCAAGGGTCAAGTACTTGCGGTTGTTGGTGGAGGTGATACGGCTACTGAGGAAGCAATATATTTGACTAAATATGCTCGACACGTTCATTTGCTTGTACGCAGAGACCAAATGAGGGCATCAAAAGCTATGCAAGATAGGTTAGTCATAATTCCTTTTCGTTTACGTTTTATTATCTTATTTTAATGTTTGAATTTGTTTGGTTCATAGGTGTTGTGTAGAGATATGGGGTTGAGTAAACAGTTTGGTTTGAAATGGCTATTTCTTAGTATGGGTTGAAAACGGGTTGGGTCGCCTTTTTGTTCATTTAAAAAAAAATCATATTAATGTGCTAATTATTAAAACTTGATTAACATAACTACAGCAATAATGTAACATGTTAAGAGCCTAATTTCCCATATAACCAATAGGTAGCTTATAACTAAATGTGTTGAAACAACAACTCTAGTGCTATGTGCTTACCTGTTCTTACTATTGGTGTTGTTTTTTTTTATTTAATATGCATTTACTTTACAATAGAATGATAGGTAATTCATATACGTTTGACCATGTTACACATAGCGCTAATATTGGCATATTGCTTATTAAGGTTTCCAAATTTTGTTTCTTATTAATTAACAATTGTAGTTCCATTTTGTCTCTCAATAAATGTAAAACTTTGGTATCTCACATATTGTTTACCATTCTAAAGGTTTTCCTTTATTCTTAAATCATAAAGATCGTATGTAAAAACTCTCAAGATCTCATTACTATCCGATAGGTTTTTGTTAGATTGATTATAACCCATTAATTATTCCCAAAGTATCATAGGTTTTATTTAAAAAGCTCAAGTTGCTTCACGGCGTTTAGGTTCAGAAAGCTGAGGCGTGAGGCTAGAGCGTCATGTAAGCCAGGCGTTGCTCCATGTACAACCAAAAATAGCACACATCTCATTTCTTTTACATATCAACCTTTTCATCCAGTAAACCGTTTATGATCTCTTCATCGTTTTGGTTGTTTTTACATATCAGTCTCCTATAAATCCTAATTTTGACCTGTTTTGACCCGAATGTACATGAAGCGCCCCCTCAAGGCCTTGTGATGTACACAAGGCGCCTTTTTAAAACCTGTGTCATCACTCTTAGGCATGTAAACGAACCGAGCGTTCAGTGAACCGTTCATCGGGAAGTTTGTTTATCTAATTAACGAATGAAATGAACACAAATTTTGGTCATTGAATTAAAGAGCGAACATAAACATGAACATATGTTCGTTCATTCATTTACGTTCGGTTATGCTTGCTCGTTTTACCCATTTAACTATGTAATTTTATAGTGTTTCTAAATATCAGATTTATTATGTATACTAGAAAACCCTAGCCGCATCCAGCATCTTCCATTCCATTGAGTATCGACCATTCATTTCTTAGATACACACAGGAATAAATTTTGGTCAAAGGTTAAATTTTAGGTCAACCAAATTTCAAAGAATTAATTATTTTTAGTTTTCAACTTCCTGAATGTTTGCTTAACAGGTTAATTCTGGCGAATTTTCAGAGTTCTTGACAATCCAAATATCACTGTGCACTACAACACCGAGACGGTGGATGTTGTCAGCAACACAAAAGGTCAAATGTCGGGCACAAAAGTCAAAAAGCATGATACTGGGGAGGAATCTGTGCTGGAAGCTAAAGGATTATTCTATGGAATCGGTCATACTCCAAACAGCCAGTTATTACAAGGTCAAATTGACCTTGATAGCGCGGGTTATATTTTAGTCAAAGATGGAACCGCAGAGACTTCTTTAGAAGGCGTGTTTGCTGCTGGGGATGTTCAGGTAATATAATATACCAAGTTTTTTATTATTCTGTTTACATTTGATACCTTGTTTTCTTCAATATCTTTAGGGATAATGTATGTGAAGGCCATCCAAATATTTAACTTTTTTCAACAAGACTTTTAAAAATATATGTTATAACTCAGTTTTCTAAATAATTCTTTAAATGTCTTTAGAAGTAAAGTTAAATGCTTGGGTGACCTCTATAACACTAGATACATTATCCCTTTC
Organism: Bidens hawaiensis; assembly: GCF_021521415.1. NCBI lineage: Eukaryota > Viridiplantae > Streptophyta > Magnoliopsida > Asterales > Asteraceae > Bidens > Bidens hawaiensis. Next base: position 674,120 of record NW_027491480.1, read on the forward strand.
TATAATAATAAAAACTTTGTATTAATATGGTAATCATCTTCATACATTTTTTTTTCCGGTAGGATCATGAATGGAGGCAAGCCATAACTGCAGCTGGATCAGGATGTGTTGCTGCTCTCTCGGTGGAAAGATATCTTGTCAGCAATAATCTTCTTATTGAATTTCACCAGGTATTTATCGTATTTAACCAAATTGTTTATTATTATTAACATAAAAATAGCCAATAACTTTCAGTTCATCTTTTTTATCTTGTGATTTTCACAGCCACATACCGAAGAAGTTAAGAAAGAGCTCACACCAAGAGATGTACAAGAAGGATTTGACATTACACTTACTAAGCACAGGGGCCAGGTATCATTTTGTACATCACTTTAAAAGTTCAAAACTTTCTATATGTTATGAATTTTTGTAATATCATATAAATCTTTTTGAACACTAAACTTATCATATTTGCCTTTTTAAATGCTAAATATAATATTCACACATTGCATAGTGAAGAAAGTGAAATAAGGTATAACAGTTTGTTTCATTGAAAAATGACAATATTAACATTGTATTGTTGTTTGTTTATTCAGCAATACATAAGTAACTAATTTTATTTTATTTACTACAAAATAGTTATATATGTGAGAATTTTTAGTGCTATAATCAAAATGTCAAAGTAAAAAAATAAAATAAAAATAATATCATGAAATTTATAAGGGTATGTACGTGCGTGTGTTATATAAAGTTTTGAATTTTTGTAAGGATATAAAACTTGGTCTATAAAATATTTATGCAAATTTTTATATTTTTATCGAGATATCGTCTATATATGTTACTTCAGTTATTTTGGTTCCTTAATTATCTCCATTTCTATTTTATTTTGCAGTATGCATTGCGTAAATTGTACCACGAAAGTCCTAGACTTATTTGTGTACTCTACACATCACCAACTTGCGGCCCGTGTAGGACATTAAAGCCTATTTTGGGCAAGGTAATTATATTTTTTATGTTGAAATATTCTTTTAAACCATAAGCAGCTTATAATAAATTCAAATTGTACTTAACAGAAACAAACTTGCATGTTTTCCCACTTTTGATCTGATTTGAACTAATATTATGAAATTTTATTAATGACAGGTGATAGACGAGTTTGATCAGAATGTTCATTTTGTTGAGATTGATATTGAAGAAGATCCCGAGGTTGCTGAAGCTGCAAATGTTATGGGTACGCCATGTGTACAATTCTTCAAGAACAAAGAAATGATCAGGTTTGAATTATTACTATTATTATTTATACTTTGTTTTTTTATAATTTCTATTTTGTTGAGGCTGATGCATATTGCATATGTGAAATAATATGCAGGAGTGTATCAGGGGTGAAAATGAAGAAAGAGTACAGAGAATTTATTGAAGCAAATAAGTGAGTTTTTCTCTTAAACTAGCTCATGTTGTCATTTTGTGTTTCAATTTTGATATTTCAATTGGCTAGTTAAATACTTCCTTGTAATTTTAAATATTTCTACTCATTATTTGACTACATCGCGATATACTGTATTATATTGCAATGCGAGTTTCAAAAATGTGATATTTGATTTTGAATTCAAGAAAAAAGATTTGCGTGTTTTTTTTTGCCGTTTCTTGTTTAGGAGAGTTATTATTTTCTTTCTATATTTTAAAAAAGTATATAAGTTTTACGCGGTAACAAACTGATTATAATAATTGTACCCAATAAATCCCACAAATAGCAAAAACTATTGGTAAGGTTTCTTTTTTTTTTTTTTTGGGGGGGGGGGGTGGGGGGGGGGGGGAGCAAATGGGGGAAGAGTGACATAGTAAAAAACGAACACATATGAAATCGTATCACACATGTAATATCATAAGGCATATATAAACATAACTATAGGAAGACCGTCATATGCAGTCTACCTACAAAGTAGGAGAAACTAGGACAAAGCTAACACACAAAAGTACCAACCCCTAAAAATCCTTAATTTTAATCCTACGTCTCCACGAACTACTGTCTTGGACCATGTTCTTATAGAGGTGCAACTCTAGTAAATCATGTCTAACCCGCTCCTTCCAAGTTAATTTGGGTTGCTTCTACCCCTCCTCCCTACTATAATGAGGATTTGCACTGCTTTTACTGGCGCTGCTACGTGCATCTTCTTCCCTAAAATCTCATTTCTTATCCGGTTCAATCTTGTGTGGCCACATATCTATCTCGACATCCTCATTCCATTTCCTGCTACACCCTCATTCCAATCCTATGTTGTTTATGGCCCAACATGATTATAAATAATACAAGTGGTTTATAAGATGGTGAATTATCGACCATTATTGGCTCATATTTAATGTTTAATCATATGGTCGGCAAGTCAAAAGAGGTGAGATTCCTAGTAAGGCCCATGCACATTATACAAGCAATCATGTACATGGAACAATCATACAATTTGAAACTACTTTTGATACAAATAACAGCCAATGTGTATATCTGTAAAGTAGATCCCCAACATCAAAGCAAACAACCAAGGCGCAAGTTAACACGAACCATATACATACAAGCAGTTTTGTAGCGATCGCTAGTCAGACGATGGGGTGAGAGGACTGGCGATTGATCGGGGATCAATCAGAATTAGTTATAATTAATCGTGATTAATCGGCGCCTAGTCAGGATTTTTACAACCATGAACAAAGTTATGGAAAATTAATGGGGATGAATAGATTCGTTAATATCAGCTCATTAAAAGTTTGCATGAGTGCAGCTTTATACGTCAAATATAAAAACAAATGAAGAGTAAATAAACAATAAACCACCAGAACCTGAACTTGTAAATTACTCAGGACAACTCCAGTTTTAGACATAAGATTCAAACGGGCAAAGTTAATCGGGCAAACTCGAGTCTACTTAACTCGATTTATTTAGACCAGCATTCAATCCTCTTTTACAAATTTGTTAACTAAGCTATGATAAGCGAGTGCGATTTCAATACATATCAGTTAGATTAACTGCATTACAGAATACAGAATGCAATAATTTAAAAAAAGATTTTCTCAACTTCAATAAAAGAATGAAAGAATACAATATGTTCTTCTCTTTGCTATGATATTAAATACATTGAATTTTTGTAACCAAAGCTATGTCCCCAATTTAGGCCTGAGCTCGATCAGGCTCGGATTCAGGCCCAAGCTTGACCGGGCTCGAACTCAATCCCGATGTCACTCCAGCTCGGGCCTGACTCCGAGCCTGGTTTCTTTTTGCCATGATATACAAATGTGACTGAACCAAATGCTTTCTAAACCTTTTAAGATTCAATTTCACTTTCTGCTTATCAAGATAAATCTTTTTAGTGAACTCCCATCCTCGATCATTGACGCTATCAGGGTCGGTCAAAACAACGTCATTTCTTTCGTATTCATCATACAACGAGCTTTCTTGCGGAAGAATCTCATACCCAATATACCGCAAACCGAGCTTCTTAGCGGGCCCACCATAATAAGTCTCGGCAGCCCACCTTGTACCCAAAGGTACAACTTGAATAAACACCGAACCGGGCCTCATGAACAAAAAGTGAGTCATCGCTGCGCCATGCACTCCAACCATAACATCACTCGAGTTCAACGACCGATAAATCTTCGCCAACTCAGTTGTTTTATCGGGCCACAAAATCTCCACCTCAAACCCGATCTTTCCCGCCATTTTTGCTAACAAATTTTGATTCAAAATAGCCCGTGACCCGTTTCTTGATATGATCACGAGCTTTGGCTTCTCGGGATCAACGGGCACGATCGGTTCTTCTTGAACCAAACCCTGAATACGCGGTAAATACGCTTTATCTAAAACATCATGAAAATCTTTGATCGTTTCGTTGTTTTTCATCAATGTGGAATTGATCGCGAGCTCGTCGTGGATTCTTAAACCGATTATCGCTTCCGAGAAACAATGCATTCGGTGATCCCCATTAAAATCGATCGGTTCGTAATCCGACAACCGAGAAATAACATCACCATACTTCATAATCCACCAGTCATGATATTCAAGAATCACAAACACAACTTTCTTGTTAAACTTTTGGGATGTGATATAAAGCGGGATTAACCCGTCGTTGAACTCGTGATAGACATTGCCCGTGAAGCCTCCGGTGGAGAAAAACACGGCTGGAACTTTATGATTAACGTCACATTTGTGTCGGTTTTCGAATGTTGACGCATTCGATGTTTTCGAAATTAAGGTTAGTTCATCAATAGTGGCCATGGTGGATGGCTCCCATTTTCGGGTGTAGGGTTTGATCTTTTCGCGCTGGAGTTCGTGTTCTTCGGTTATGTTGTTACCGGAGATGTTGTACAAGTGAACTGAGAATGAAGATGAGTTTGTTCTTATGTCACCTTTCATGATGCATATATCTGATCTAACACTGGTTCTGTCACAACAAATAGTTCCTGTAAAACAAAATAAAAATAAAAATTAAAAACCAGGGATGTTAAAAAAACTCGCGGCTTACACTCGCTAGAAATCAACTCCTTTATAAATGAGATGAGTCTGAGCCAAGCTAAATATAACGAGCATATTTAGCTTGGCTCAGGCCCAGGCCTATCTCGTTTATAAACTACAAACTTTATAATTTATTTAAAGAATTAAAGACCAAATTTTAAAACACATGAATTAAAGTTTGCAGTTTATAAATTAGAAAAGTCATCAAAATAGCTATTTTGATAATTTTCTAACTTCTTCAATTTTTTTATTTACTCAAATATCATCTGACTTGTATTTTTAATAAAGAAAATGGCTTCAGATCATTTTATGCGCTATTTGATTGATAACATTAAAAGTCAAATGATCTAATATGTCAAGTCATTTGATTGATAACATTAAAAAGTCAAAACTGATTTGTTAATTATCTCGGTCAAAATAGCTATTTGATGATTTTCTCTTACAAGTTTTGCCTTATAAAATACAATATTACTAAGTTTAATTTCTAAAAGAATCAACAAGATTGCTCAAGCTCAACATTTCAACTCGTTAAGATAAACGAACTCATATACTAAAAAAATACATTGAATTCAAACAAAAATCAAGAATCAAAATCTAATGAAACATAGCAAAATCTTACCATCTTGAACAGATGAACAAAGTGAAGCTTTTGAACTTGAAAGAGCTTCATCATCATCACCTTCATAAGAATCTACAACCCCAAATCAAGATTATCAGAAAACCACATAAAGATTCAAACTTTATACACATATACATACATATATATATAGAGAGAGAAAGTGACCTTACATAGGAGAGAGAAAGTGGAAGAAGGAGATGATGAAAAAAGTGAAGGAAGAAGAATCAAAAAACATGATAAAACAGAGCAAAAAGTGAGAAAAAACAATAGTTTTGGTCTTGATCTTTTGATGCTAACACAACCATGTTCTTCATCTAGATGAACATGATTTGCAGCCATGTTTGCACCTTTTTTAAGGTGAATATGTCTATGATAATCCACCATTATATATTGTGTTCTTCAAGTTGCCAAAACAAGATTCAAGAAATATGGATAATAGAGAGTGGTTTTTGGGGGGTTTTATGGGGAGATGTTTTTTAGTTTTGTTGGGGTTTCTATGTTTGTTCCAAGGTTTGGTAATATTAATATTAATCTAGTGTTGAGTTGTGATGAGACAGAGATGATGGTGTTGGATGCTTGTTTGAATAGTCTACTATGCGCGTGAAGATTGGCGGCGTATGATAGAGAATGTGTAGGATAGAGATATATTATTAATTTTTAAATTTTTAAATACCACTTGTGTTTTTTTTTAATTAATTTACCATTTTACAAAGTGTTTTTTAGTTGTGATAGTATTTTAAATCAAGGGGTCTCCATCATAGTTAGTTTTGTGTCATGTAAAAGATGCTCAATAGCGTGTTAAGAGACCGGTGAACTTTTTTTCTTATTTTTTTATACGTAAAAGCGTCTGAAAGTAGGTTACATGGGAGAGAGAAGAGGGAGGATTTAATTGATGGTGTGGCGGCGATTTTGGAGCCTTCAGTTGTGGATGCTCTGAATAGTGTTCACGTTTCTACACGCTTTGTTATGTAGCATTATGAGGTAGCGTTTGTTATGTATGAATAATAGAGGGAATGGAATGGTTCATTGCTTGGAAATGAAAAAGTGATGTTTGGTTGCTCAATGGAATGGAATCATCTATTACACATGAAATCCCATTCCTTCACCATTCATCCCCCACCCTATTTTTATTGTTTTTTCATTTCATTCCTCCTCCACCCTACTTTTATTAACAACACCACCATCTAACAATAACAACCACAATTACCATCGCTACCGCCACCACCTGACCGCCACCGTCGCCACCACCACCGCCGCCTCCGCCACCACCACTTTACCACCAGCGCAACCACTAACACCACCGCCGCCGCCGGACCATCACCGCCACCACTACTGTTGCTGCCTGACCACCACCACCACCGTCGCCGCCACCCTACCATCGCCATCACTATCAATGCTACCACCGCCACCCCCACCACCGCCGCCGCCGCCTGACCATCACCGCCACCACTACTATCGCTGCCTGACCACCACCACCACCACCACCCTCGTCACCACCCTACCATCGCCATCACTACCAATGCTACCACCGCTTGACCACCGTCACCCTCACCACCACCCTCGCCACTGCCACCACCATTTTCATTGTCGGAGCTAACACCACCACCGTCGCCATTGTAGTTTTTTTTTTGGTTAAAAAAATTATTTTGAGATAGGAGTGTTTTTATTATTTCTATTTCTTTCATACAAATTTTTTGGATACCAAACAAAATAAAGTAATAATTCATTTCATTCCCATAGGTTAACAAAACAAGACAAATAAATGGTAATGATCCATTTCATTCCTTTGTTTATTCCATTCATTCTCCCATTCTATTCCCCCTTCATTCCATTACCTCCAACCAAACATACCCTGAGTTTCGGTTCTTGAATCTAACTTGATGATGCATATGAATAAAAATGGTTCTATTAGTTACTATTTCATGGTTATTTTTAGGATTAGCTATTTTGTCTTAAAGATTCAGAATACGAAGAAGTTGAAGAATGAGTGACATTTAACTTAGTCTAAGTGAAAGAATTCTTTTGAGGCTAAAATGATAGGTGGTTATTAGTGAGGGGTTGTAAATGTTATACATGCATTAATTAGGGGTTAAAATAGAACATTGAAGAAACGTGTTTGTGTAGAATAATATTTTATTTCCATGTTCCAAGAGAAACCGTGTAGGATTCAAATGGCTGTCAATAATCAATATCTTACAACTGTTTTGTAGATTAATTTATATCTTACCCAACAAAAACATTTTTCTTCTTTCTTTTGTGTGCATAATAATATATTATTTTCATGTTTCAAGGAAACTTTGTAGGCTGTTTGATAATCTTATGCTGAATATTAAAACGTCTGACCGATTAAGAGATAGTATGTGAATCATTCAACATTAAAAAAAACACTCTATGTCTGATTGATTCAGAGCCAATCTGTTAATGGGCTACCAAAGACACCAAACAACCCCTTAAGAAAATGGATGCAACTTGCGGTAGGCGCTAAGAAAAGCGTTCTAAGCTGAAACAAAGACACAGTTTCCACATTTTTTCACAATATCAACCCTAATGCTTGCAATTTTCACAATTTTCGCTAAAACCTTTGTACAATAAGTTTCGTCTTTCGCAAGATCAGGCAAAGTTTAATCCATTGAGTGCACAAAACCCAAACCTAGCCTACCATCAGGCATCAACCCAAGCCAAAGTCAAGTGATGATGGATTGGATGGAAATACTCGTGCGTAGATTTGACACGGGTTTCCCTTCTTGTGGCTTGGGTAGTAGTGTTTTCACGGTGGGTCAGGCTGCATTAAAAACTGTTTCATGCAAGGTGACCAAACATGAAAAAGTGTGTCTTAACAATCACCACATGTTTATACCTTTCTAATCCTTGGAAATCTTAATGCCATAATGCCATCAAATCCTCCTAGCCATTATCCTACTGCAACAATTCTTGCTAAGAAGAACGCTCATGTCGTGGTAATTCCATCCAGAAGGTAATGAGTTACTCCTACAGCACGTCTTTGTACAACGCTTAAGGCTCTTGGCTAGGTAGCAGGAGCAACTTTTAATTTATTATGAGCCCAAACGATGGATTCAATAAGTTCTTGCCAATAACCACGTCTATTGAATAAAAACATTAAACTAAAGCCCATACAAAATGACCACCTAGGAAAAAAAGGCTATTGCGGAAATGAAGAACCATAAGACTGAATTACTTGGGATGCTTGTGCCTATAAGAAATTGCGGAGCCACCCTTAATAGTAATAGAACTCTACATTTGGTACTTTTGGTTTCCCAGCATATGAGGCTGTAAAGCTTCTTAGTCGTTTCCAACAGATCATGAATAATAATATTATGACTCTACGATCTATTAATGTTATTTGGTATTGCTCAGTCAGGTTGTCCACACCACATCTCTCCAACAGTTAATTTGGATTGATCTAAAAGACTAAAACTAATATTGTTCGCGTAGTAACTTAATAAGACTGTTAATTTGAGCCCAATACTATTACAACAGCCCAACTTAAAAGATTCTTAAAAGTTGCACTAGATATTATATGAGATTATGATAAGCACAACATGAAATATATGTAAAATATATCATCGGAAAAAGGTTATATTTTTCGAATTCAATTATCAGGTTAAAAAAAATCTCGGGTATGAGACGAATATGATATAATATGATTTTCGACAACTTACTTAAAACATGCATATCTGTTTACCCGAACCAAACCCATAAACATTTTTATTCCGTTTTCGGGTAACAGAGGAATCTATTAATCCACTAAAAACTTTTCAGTCCTATATCAGTTTTCGTTGAGAATACCCTAATCAACAATATCTTTGATTCTTTTTAGTCCTGTAATATGGTTCAAAATGATCTACACAAAAAACTGCTACGGCCCATACTCTTACTACCAGCCTTCTTTTCTCGGCCCAACATTTGCTAAAGATCAGTTTTGTTAACCTTTATTATAATGGCAAATTGGATTATAATAATTCCAATTTTTACGTAGGCAGGCAGTGAGCCAAACTTCAAAAGTAATTAACTGGCAATCCCAAGTCCCAACTTTCAATATATTTACCTACAACTATCCCCTATTCAAAGATGCTTAACATCGTTAGTTTTAGGTTCGGGCTCGTTTAAACGAGCTTACTTTTAGGCTCGAGCTAGGACTCGAGCTTATTTAGGCTCAGCTCGATCGAGTTCATTAAGGAGGATTGTTAAGCAAAAACTACCGATGTTAAGCATCTTTTAACGGGGGGTTGCTATAGGTAAATATAATGAAAGCTGGAATTGCCAGAAATTACATTTGAAGTTTGTCTCACCGTCGGCCAATATGTGAAAGATGGGATTATTATAATTCAATTTGCCTAATAAATATATAGTTGTTTTATTATTACTATTAAAATATTCTTTTTGTTGAAGTAATTTCCGTTGTATTTTTTTATAACCATTGGACTTGATCCTGCATCCTGCGACGTGTTTTTGGTCGATACCGGTTTGTTATCGTATGGTACGGAAAAAATGAAACTTTAGTATGATGCATTGTTAGTGTTAGCTAATTCGTTTTGAACTTTAATAACAGTTTGATTTTATTTACTTTTTAAGTTACTATCTTATTCTTATGCCATTTTGAATAATTAATTGTATGAATGTGTATGCCATTTTGAATAATTAATTGTATGAATGTGACTCCTTTGGGTGTTACAATATATTAAAACTTTTAATATTTTGGTATACAACTTGTCCCATGAATTAATCATATGTTCCTATACATAATATACAACTTGTTATAAAGTCAATAACTCAATAAATAGTACCAAGAAAAGTATCCAATCTATAGAAAAATTTAATGGACTATGGGTTATTGAGTTAACTTACAATAAATAATTTGAGGCAGTGGTGATTGGAGTTTACGTTACAACTAAATGTTTTACCTGGATCGTTGAACAAGTAGCTGACTTGTAGAACTCGAAACATGAGAAGCATCAAACAAATGGTTAGTAGCATTTCCCCTTGGGAGTTCCGCGCCTATTTTTTTTGTTTATGTCTTTTTTACCCTTTACTTTCCTATTATTATTAACTACGTGGCGAGTGTAAAGGGTACGCTTTATCGTTTAGAAAGAATTGATCATAATTATCCGAGAGTTTTTGAAGTATGTTTAATAGTGGTTATGATGTGTAAACGATTAGCATCCAAGTGTTGTAAAACCAACTTAAAATTTTGGCATCCATAGAACGCCTGTCATCATCATTGTCATCTTTTGGAACACATGTGCCTTTGATATGACTTAGGACTGTAGCACCAATACAAAACAACAAATTTCATTAGAGTCAAGTAGCCAACTAGCAAGACGCTAGACGCTAAAAACAACAAATCAACTTACAACAATACAACAAGAAATTGCACCTCTTTCCAAGAAATAAATTTAAATAGATATTAATTCTGAATCCATAAGAATCCCAACGACGAATATTTCATAAAATAATAACCAAGTTTTAAAAGTGTTCTAATTAGGTTGTTCATAGCAATTTTTTTTGTTTTTTTTCCTCAAATTGGGTCACTAAATCTTCAAATCGAGCCTCTTCGGATTTTTTGTGCGTCTAGAATGCAATGGAGGAGAACATGTGGGGGTCCGGAATTGCAATATATGTCGCAACATTTAAAAATAAAAATAGTTATTTATATTAAAAACCAAAATAAAAATAAAATTCACGCTACCACTTGACATCATCATCAAAAAATAGATACAAAGATTTCTACATAGAAACAACAAAACATGATTAAAAAACATGTTAAAACTTATAATTTTAAAAAAATACGAAAGTTGAGCAACTTAAATGAAATACTTTTGAAACTTGGTTAATATTCTACAAAATTACCCCTAAAAATAATATAAATTAGAGAACAAGACCGACCTCAACGTGAACAGAGTTTTAGCAAAAGCGACACGACTTATGGATCGAAAGCAACATGCAAGCAGTAATGTTGGCCGAAGAGGGAAATCGGCAGTAGAGTAGTGTGCAATGTCACAGTCATCAATTAATATTGTGTTCAATAATTATTGCTACACTTTTTATTTCTTAATCGTGAGACATATAGTAGCCGCCATTAGTTGTCACACTTTTGCTTCAAAATATTGTGATGTATATTGTATAGTGGCCGCCAACAAATGTGAGTGATTGTTTTCTTTTATGTTTTGATTAAATGTACTTTTGTTAAGGTATTTATAATAATTGTTCTTTATGTTTTAGATTCTATAAAGGCAGTGTTCTTTTGTCTAACTCAGTTTTATTTTTATTTTTCGTTAAGTTTGACCATGTGAGTTGCACATGAGGGCGATATGTCATTTTGCTTTTTTTAAGAAAAACAATATTTGATCAAATCATAATGGATGAAAATTGTAATTCACTCAGAAAAAATATTGAAAATATTAATGACGGCGTGGATGATGTGATAATGTCTATGAAAATTTCTTAATTAGGGTTTGAATACTAATAACTAGAATAGAGCCCATGTGATACACGGGTGGTTAAAAAAATAAAACAAAAAAGTTAAATTTAATAATATACATAATAACATATCTTATAGATTCATAAGATATAAATAATTTCATAAAACACATAGATTAGTAAAAACAATTTGTTTTTGTATTTTATAAGAAATCAAAATGAGAGATTGTGAATTTATACCAATTAAGAAAAAGACACGGCTACCATAAATTCATCCTAGTTGAGTTGGTAAGCCACAAGCATTTTAAAATCAAGGTATTGAGTTCAATTCCTACTAACAACATATTTTTCATTTTATCATTCATGAAGGGTAAATTGTAAAAATAGAAATTTGTACTCTTGGCAACCTATGTGGAGGGTCTAATTAAATGTCATGTGGACAAATGGTTTTGATTTAATATATTAGTTAGATTAGATTAGATGTTTCTTACAAGTGGGCTTGCACCCAGAACCTCCACCTTTTATAAATTAAAATATTATATTTATATAGTTTTGGTATTTTTAAGTTATTTTTATTCTTTGAAAGTTTGAATTTTTTATTTTTTATTTTGGATTGTGTAATGTAACACCTCGGCTTAAGCGGAAACGCTCGAGTGTGACGTACAGATTGTTCAAACACACGTGACATTATTTTGTGACCATAATAACATTAATTCATTAAAGCATCATGTAACACAAGTTCAAATAAGAATACAAATTGAAATCAAATCATAATAAAAATAAATGTCTCGTTTTTTAAATAACCTAGGTATTCTAAGCGTCTTCTAGTCCTTCATCCTCTAATCACGGTACCTGTAACATATGTATAAAATACGGTCAGCTATAAATATAGCTGGTGAGATTTCCACAGTTTGATATACATAATATAAAAACCATACAATTCCATGAAAACTTGTAAAATGCGCAAGTAAGGGTTCTTTGCACTCGATGCAATGGACCTGAGTGTAAAGAACAAACAAAGGTCCTTTCCAGTTGGGGCTACCAACGTACTTGGATATGAGGTCCCTTTTCCACTCGATACAAATGGACCTGAATGCAAAGGGGGGCGTATGATCATACTTATTGAGGCAACCACTTGAAATCCACGTATATAACAAATAAGCAAGTAAGCATACAAGTCTATAATACGAATTGTAGTTTGTAAGCAAAGTTGGAAATCTTGAAGTTTGATAATAAATACATATGCCACCCCAAAATATAAAAGCGTTGAAAAAGGGGTTGTGAAAACTCACCTTAGTAATTGAAGTAAAAAAGGAAATAAGAATAACTCGAAGGCGTCAAAGGAAACCGAAGCAGTCAATCCGTACGAACTATAAATAAGAATAAACACGACTTTTAACGACTATTTTAACGGGATTTTAAGGTTGATTAATTGTATGAATAATTTTAGGTGTTAGTTATTATTTTATTACGATTTATTACTAATTCTATAGCTCTTAGATTATTATATTATTATTTATGTTTTAACGAGAATTCGGTTTTTAGTATGATTTAAGCACTTTAATGGCGAGAAAACAAAGCTTATATGTTCGAAAAGCTTGAACTATTGATTATAAGTTATAACTATATTTATTGCGTTGACTAAACGATTTCTAGAAATTTAAAGTTTACTTTACGTTTATTAAACGATTTTTAATAACGAGTTACGAAAACGAGAAACTTGATGTTTTTTACATGTAAAATGGTGAGATATATTTTATAGTTAATTTACATAATTTTTATTTAATTTGAAAAGCTTTTTATGAATTTATAATGATTTTTAATTGATTAAAATGTTAAATAAAAACTTGAAAAATAAATACCAAAAATAAGTGTTTGACCTGGGTTTCGAAACCGGGTCTCCGCGTTACGAGTTCCAAGTGTTACCAGCTGCTCCAGGGGAAAGACATTCAGTTTAGTTTGGGTTTTAATATTTATACATACTAACAGATTGTGGTTTTCAAGTTTAATAAAACATTTAAAAAAAGAAAATACAAAAAGCCGTTTGACAAACCCGGGTCTGGTAGTTTACAACACACAGACACAACCATACGCTCTACATGGATTATTCATTTTAAACTTGGAAAAGATTATATATAAATAATTACCAGATTCATCATCTTCCTCATCTCAAACACATAAACCCTAATTTTTCAAATTAAAGGTTCTGTTCGTTGATTTTACTTTGGGGGTTTTGTTTGTTGATTCAACGACGTTAATATGCATATAAAAATTACCTCAAATGGAGTTATTTTGGCCGAGACCCGGTTGTCGAAAACTAAGAAGAAAAGCTCCCAATTACAGAAACTCCGTGTATTAGAGAGGGATTAAGAGGAATGAGCGTGTTTAGCTTGAGGTTATGCTCCTATTTATACTAGTAATTGCAGCGTATACGCGGTAATGTTATTAATTTGATTTTTCGTAATTCCGGCGAAGATTTCGGGATTGATTTGCGACTTTAAGTTCGTTATAACGTAATTAATATGTTAGATAACGATGCTAATTGACGAAAAAACACGTTAAACTAAAAGTTCGGGTCAAAGATTATGGATTTAGGGGTGTTTGTGATCTCCGGCGTCGCCACCGGTGACGGTGGCCGGAAAAACGGGTGTACGGGGGTGGGCTGGCAGGGTTGGGTAATTTTAATAATATATAATAAAAATGTTACACTATTAGCCCTTAGGGGGTGTTTGGTAGAGGGATTTGATTGGGGAGAAATGGAATTAGAAATATTTCTTTTGTTTGTTTTCCACTTTTCATTTCTATTTCTCTTTCTATTTCTCTAAAACTAGAGAATTCCATTTCTCTTTAAAACAAAGAGAAATCCATTTCTCAGCAGCCTCCTCATAGCATGTCACCACCTCGTCTCCGGCCACCACCCCGTCTCCGGCCACCACCTTGTCTCCGGCCGCCACCTCGTCTCCAAGTCTGCAACCGCCACCTCGTCTCCAAGTCTGCAACCACCACCCCGTCTCCGCTGTTCGCAGTGGTGAACACAGAGATGGTAACCGGTTGTAGGTTGCAGGTGGTACGGGTGAACGAATATTAGGGTTTCAAGTGGTGGTTCGTGGTAGGTTAGGGTTTTCAGATGGTCGGGTGATTGTGGTCGCAGGTGGGTGACAGTGGTGGTGGAAATCGGCGGTGGTCGCAGGTGGCTTCTGATTATCATCATCATCATCGCCACCACAACCACCACCACAAAATCTCCAAAGAGGCAGTGATGACAGATCTGAGCCTCCTTTTTCTATATCTTATGTTCCAAAAATTTGAATCTTTTTAATTTCTTGTGTATTGTGGTTGAAGAAGGGGATTTGGTGGCGGCAGCCGGTGGTGGTGGGCTGTGGTTGAAGAAAGGGCTGTGGTGGTGGTGCTGGTGGTGTGGGGCTGTGGTGGTGGTGGGGCTGTGGTGGTGGGGCTATGGTGGTGGTGCTGGTGGTGGTGGGGCTGTGGTGGTGGGGCTGCGGTGGTGAGTGGTGTCAGGTTGGGTGGAGGTGGGGTTGGGTATGGAAGAGTTCTCTGTTTATTTTCTCGTGTACCAAACAAGAGAAATGATTCTCATTCTCCATACCAATTCTCTTTCTCTACAATTCCATTTTCATTTCTATTTTCTCTCCTTTTCCATTCTCTGTACCAAACACCCCCTTAGAGTTTGATAAACATTTTAAATGAAACTTAATATCTTTTAAGTTAATGGGTTAGGTTATAATAGGAAGTATAGTTTTTGTAGGTAGGATAAGAAGTAATTTTGTCCATTGATTTTGAATATGGAGGGTTGATATTAGTTTTGGGGGAAATCAAGTGTGAACACAAGGTAAATGACATAAAAGGTACAACACATTTGTTGACTTTTCTCTCTCCACATACAAGGCACATGCCAAATTCCCCCATCATTTTAAAACGTCAATAACTTTTTTTACGATATTTTTATTGAAAAACAAATTCATCATAATAACGAGCGCATTTTTATCTATTATATGAGTACTATATTGTAATATAAAAATTAAAAAAAAAATTAGTGGGTTTTTTACAAATTGTGTTTTACCGAATTGTGTTTTACAAAATTGTGTTATAAAATAGTATTTTTCATTGTGTTTTTTTTTCATTGTGTTATTTACATTATGTCATACAATTGTGTTTTTTATTTTGTTTTTATCATTGTGTTTTTTTTTTTCATAGTGTATTTTTCCATTGTGTTTTTCATAGTGTTTTTTATTGTGTTTTTTCGGACTTTTCGGGCGAGGTGGTGGTGGTGGGTGACGGTTGTGGTGGCGGTGGGCGATGGAGTGGTGGTGGTTGTAAGAGATGAGTGAAGATGTAATTGGGTTTTATGTAAGTGAGTTTTTGAAATTAATTTAAGTGAGTTTTGATATTAAAGTAGGTGGGTTTTGATATTAAAGTATTAGACTAAAATACTCTCCTTCCTAACCTTCTTAGGAAAATCAAACTTCTTATTTGAACCTAACCCTTAAGTTAATAATAAGTATTTAAAGTTTACACTTCTAACCCTAAACTTTATAATTAGATTATATGGTTTTCGGTTGTGGATTATTTACGCGTTCAACCGGGTTATCGATAAACTTTGAGATTTCTTAAGTAATTGAACGTAGTAATAAATGAACGAATGTCACACGAAATCTCGTGAATATATATATATATATATATATATATATATATATATATATACTTGAAAACAGAAATCCGAAAATTCAACACGGGTGGGGTTTTCGGGTTTGAAAAGTAACGAATGTTACATGTAATCTTTTATATTTTTTTTTATGAAAGTTTACTTTTATTTGTGTTTTTAAAATGCATATTTATATTTTATATATAGATTTAAGTGTCATTTTAGTACTTGTGGTTTGTCCAATTACGCAACTTTAGTACTGATTTTTAATTTATTACAAATGGCTACCTCACTTTTCTAAAACTTGCAATTTTAGTACTTTTTTCTAACCCCGTCTATTTTTTCCGTTAAGTCAAGGGTAAATTAGTAATTTTGATTATTTTATTTATTTTTTCTTTTGAGTTAAGTGCCATTTTCATACTTGTGGTTTGTTCAATTATGCAACTCTAGTACCTTTTTTTGAATTTATTGCAACTGGATACTTTGATTAGTTTTGGATAGATAGACAAACCAAAAGAGACATTACATATTACACATTACAATTAAAAGGTAACTAAATACATGATAGAAGATGAAAAATAACCATGAAATGTATAACATATTTTTTAATCTTTTGTTCTTGATTGTCAATTTACTTCTAGTAGCTTAAGGTTCGAGTTCATCTTAGCCATTTTTCTTGTATTTTCTTTATGTACATTGATTTTTTTCTTCAAAAATTCGGGTATGATAACAATATATATCGGAGGATCAAGCCAAATAATAATCACACAACTTCGCACCTCTAGTATAACATCAATTGAACTTGTAGATGAATAACGGTTGATGAATCACATGGACAAAACAATGTATCGTAATTCAATGAACTTGAAGATGAACAATGTTTAGGGTTTGAAGGATCAACGAGCTTGGGAAGGGGGTTGATCTGTTCATTTAGAGTTAGAGATGATCTTTTAGTTGTAATATGTAATGTCTCTCTTAGTTTGACTGTCTATCTAAAACTAATCAAAGTATCCAGTTGCAATAAATTCAAAAAAGGTACTAAAGTTGCGTAACTGAACAAACCACGGGTATGAAAATAACACTTAACTAAAAGAGAAAATAAATAAAATAATTGAATTACTAATTTGCCCCTGACTTAACGGACAAAATAGACAGGGTTAGAAAAAAGTACTAAAATTGCAAATTTTAGAAAAGTGAGGTAGTCATTTGCAATAAATTCAAAACCGGTACTAAAGTTGCGTAATTGGACAAACCACAGGTACTAAAATGACACCTAACTCTTATATATATATATATATAAAAGAATATATTTTAGGATACTTGAAAAAAGTGGCGCTACCAAAGATGAGATTCTATGGTATTTTAGGAGAGTTGATCGAAAAAATTGAGGTTCTAGTACAATATTACATGATTGGTGAACTTTTAAGGTACTATGGGGTACTCGATTTGAGGCATGCTACACATGTGGTGAGTAGAAAGATCACGCGATTTGAGGCAACGGGTGGTTTGTGGGAGACGGATACAGTTTCCGTGTGAGGGGTTTGAGAGAAAGGGATAGTAGTACTAGTCCATGTGGGACACGAGAGAACATGGTTGGTCCATGAGGCCTATATCGCACACACTGACGTAAAGGTGGTCGGAGAGAAACCCGGCTGTAGATGATCTTACCTATGCATGTGGTTTTTTTCTCATCCATAAACTTATGCATCATAAGGCTAAATTTGAATTCGTGTATCCATGACACAACACATTAGTCGTTAGGTATAAGTTACTATGAAGTGTCAGCTTATTTATTGTGGAAACATCTATATCAAGTGTTTATTATAGAGACATCTAACCGAATAGTTTAAAAAAACACGTGTTATAAATAATGAACAATAAGTTTAGTTAGTTAGAGGTTGCCAATTTGTGACATCGATAAATTATAAAAGAAAATATTCAAGTTGGAATTCAAAAGTGGGTTCTCACATGTCACAAGACCATACTTCATAAAAGAGTTGTAGAATAGAATATTAATGTAACTACATAATAACTGTATACATGTTGGTGGCTAAAATAGATTAGAAAGTTGCGAGTACTCAGTCTTAGTTGTAGAGTATTTGGGAATGACTCGCCAAGTACTCGGCCTAGGCGCGAAGTACTCAAGGATTACTCGTTGAATAATTGGAGGCTAGGCACGATTTTTACAACCGTAATGAATACGAATTCTGTTTATAAATGAACATATAAAAAACATGAAAATTCATCTGTTTAGATGCTCATGTTTATTCATTTGTCCAGTTAAAGTTACACAAACAATACAAACAAACATGAACAAAACCTCGTTATGTTCATTGTGTTCTTTTACAACCCTGGATAGCACACATCTATTATACGGTGATCACCCATCAATAGGTGTTATTTCCTCGTGCGTCGATATTGCCACTTTCTATAACGAGATAACATGTTCAAAATTAATGAGATCGGTGCATTAACTTGTTTGTTACATCTATCTAATAATATTACTTTGGTCCCATACCGACCCTAGACTGAGATTTGGTCCCCAAGCTTTTTTGCATTTTGGATTTTAATATGTAACCTACATCTCAAATTGTCACATGCCAAAATGGACCATTAGGCCATGAGCCCTATGCCAACCGTTACAGCTTTCAAAGATTAGACTGCCCACATTCAATTCATGAAATATATACATTATAATATTTTCTAGCAGTTTTCAAGTGACTTTCTTTAGGGGAGGCTACCGTTTTGAGGTTTGTTCATGACAAAATGTTGTGTGCGAGCCAGAGTTTTACCGTAATGGGCCTTCAGACGATGGGTTTCCTTAAAATTGGTGGTGAGTCGTGTCACTAGCGATGCCTATGATCACATGCCTAGCTAGTTGGCCTTTTGTCAATGAGTGCATTTGAGTCAGATTGTCTGATACGTTTACAGGAAAAAAAAACATACAATTAGGTGTTTTATTAAGTGCGTTATATTTCTGTAGGTATGTTGGAAAGCAGTTCCTTCATAGTCACAAGATACGTGAGTTCACCGCTACATAGTATGTGCATCAATTCATTGGTATACGATCAAAATCTGTACTATCATCAAATGTATGTTCGAATGACGAAATGTGTACACACTGACAATATTCTTACCCTTGTAATCACTTTAAATCCTCAAAATACTAGCATTTTGACGCTCATGACTTGGAAAAATGCAAGGTATTACCAAATACTTTCATAATAGCTATGTAAACGGTTATGTTCATAATACCAAACTGCTGACAAAGTTAGTGATAAAATATCCTAATATTAACATGTTTGTCAATGTTAACAGTTAAACGGTTATGTTAATTATATCTTTCATCTGTCCAATTTGAAGGTGTCACATAGAATTTGGGTAGGGATGTGAATTTCTAATACCACACGAATGTAACGAGAAATAATGAATTTGGGTTGAGTATAAACGGAATTTGGGTAGGTCAATTTTGGTCCGACCTGCAAACACAATTACTAAAATAAGTCGTGTTCAGGTCAAACTAATTGGCAGGCTGACTATTTAATCCATTTCGTATCAACCTAATAATATATTTGTGTCGTTTTATGTTTGTGGGTCCGTGTTAGTTTTGACCTGTCAATCTATACACGACTTCAACATTGGGACATAGAAAGAAGTAAGCTTGGATGATTGAGCAGGGCCGATTTTAGAGAGTGTGAAATGAAGCTAGCGCTTTAGGCCCTATTTCTCAAGACCCTCAATTTCAAAAACAAAATTAATAATTACACATTTGTAATTTAGGATTGGATTGGTTTGTGCAATTTGAGCGGTTGTTTAAAATGAATTAGGTCTGGAAAAGTGTGAGGAACTATATTACTCTTGTATTTGCATAAAATGATGAAAACGTCTTGATTTATTTTGAGTGAAAGCAGGATAACTTTTTTGTTACAAAAGGCCCCGCTATAGACCCCCCCCCCAAAAAAAAAAATATAAAAATAAAAAAAAAACACAAAGAGAGGTTGAGTCGGCCATGTGATTGAGGCGTAAAGTTACATACTTACACACACACATATATATAGAGAATGATAAAAATAAAAATACATAGTTTTCTAGGAAGAATGACATAAAATTTGAAGTTAGGTAACTATGTGAGCTTATCTTGGGAACTATGTAGCCTACACACACACACACACACACACACACACACACACATGGGTGAGTTACTGTACAATAATCGCTTATCGTACATTATGTACGCAAATCACACTCAAGGTTAAAAAATAATTATGTTCAATTGAATTCCAAAATCTAATTATGCTCAAGGTATAAATGGAAAAAGCTCAAGGTTAAAACCAATTACGCTCAAGTCAAAAATTGATTCAATTGAAGATCCAGATCTGTCTGTTTGGATTAATTGATTATTAATTGGATATAGATTGATAATTTCGAGATCATGTGATGTTATTTAATGGATCAATTTCAAGGTTAAACATGTCGTTTGCATTTTGATGATTGGGGAAAGAATCAACCATCGCGGAAACATAAATTGATATTGTGACATTCGTCAATTTTCGATTCGTGTTCATATTGTAAACCAGACCCGTTGGGTCGTTTCGATGTATTAAATATAATTTAATAAAGTGTTTCCCGACATTTAATGTTCTTTATTCATTGTTCGTTGTTATGTTTATAAATTCCCGAACCTTAACGTTAATCGAGCGCGAGTAAAACGCGTAAATAATCCAAAACCGAAGACTTTATAATATAAGGTTTGGGCAAAAAGTGTAAAACTTGAAAACTTATTTTAACTTAAAAGAATTTAAATTACATTTAATAAGTTTGTTAAACATAAGGGGCTGAAACTGTAAATTTTATTTAAATTATAATATTATAACAAACCCTACCCGCCCCCCCTCCCCCTGCACGTTTTTCCGGCCGGCCGCCAGTGGCAGCGCCGGCGATGGCCAAACCACCGTAAAACCTATATTTTTTTTACAAAATAGTTATATAAAAACGTTTCTCCGTCAATTTTAATCGTTAACTAACTATTTAATTGCGTTTAACATCCGTAAATCACCTCGTAATCGTCGCCGGAAAATCCGGGTAAATCACATTAATGCATTGACGGGTATACGCTCCGATTAGTTGTATAAATAGGGACCTAAGCCTTGTTACAACTTGCTCATAACCTTCTTTCCCTCTAATTCTCTCTACAATAGTCGTAATAATCCGGCAAAGCTTCGGCTCCTGCGAGTTCTTGTTCTTCACCAAATCAACACCTTTTGAGGTAATTGTAACATGTTTTTGATTAGTTTTGATCCAATAAACAAAAACCCTATACTAATTTAAACACACATGAAACAGAAACTGAGATTGAATTATTAGGGTTTATGTTCTTCATGTGAAGAAGATGAACCTGAAGTATTATATATATATAATAATTCTTAACTCTTAAACGAATATCCTTCTAGTTCAACTGGTTAAACTCAATTCCTCACAACCATGAGACCCGGGTTCGAAACCTGGGTCATGCTCATATTTTTGGTTTAATAAACTGTATTGTTATTATTATTATTATTAAAATCCATTCCAAAGCTAATAGTATATTTAAGTATTAAAAACCATAATATAAATGAATATTGTCACCAGAGCAGTTGGATAATACCCAGAACTTATACCACCAAGACCCGGGTTCGAAACCCGGGTCAATCTCATATTTTTTTTATTATTAAACATTTTTCCAGTTTATTATTAATTAATAAATCATTTTAATCAATTAATAATCATAATAAATTTATAAAAACCTTTTTAAATTAAATAAAAATTATGTAAATTAACTATAAAATATATCTCACCATTTTACATATAAAAATCAAGTTTCTCGTTTTCATAAATCGTTATTAAAAATCGTGTAATAATCGCAAACTAAACTTTAATTCTCTAAAAATCGTTTTGTTAAAGCAACAATTATATTTTCGACTTGTAAACAATAGTTCAAGCTTTTCGAACATATAAACTTTGTTTTCTTGCCATTAAAGTGCTTAAATTGTACTAATAACCAAGTTGTTGTTAAAACATAAATAATAATATAATAATCTAAGAGCCATAAGATTCGTAATAAAATAATAACTATCTTCTAAAACTATCATATATAAACAACCTTAAAATCCCAATGGAATAGCCGTTAGAAGTCATGTTTATTCTTATTTATAGTTCGTACGGATTGCTTCTGTTCCTTTGACGACTTCAAGTTATTCTTATTCCTTTTTCACTTCAATTACTAAGGTGAGTTTTTCACCACCCTGTTTTAATGTTTTAATGTTTTGGGGTAGCATATGTATCCTTATAAAGATTCAAGTATTATTTCTTCTATTACAAAACTACAATTCGTATATGGACTTGTGTGTTACTTGTATTACTTGCACGAATATTACTTGCACGATTGGGAAGCCTCATTAAGTATGATCATACGCCCCCCTTTGCACTCCGGTGCATTTGTATCGAGTGGAAAATGGCCTCATTATCCAAGTATGTTGGTTGTCACTAATTGGAAAGGACCTTACTTGCGCGATTATCCAAGTACATTGGTTGTACCAACTGGAAAGGACTTACTTACTCGTTTACCACATGTCTATGAATTGTATGGTTTTTATGTACGTATTTAAACTGTGGAAACTCACCAGCTATATTTATAGCTGACCATATTTTATACATATGTTACAGGTACCGTGATTAGAGGTTGAAGTATTGAAGACACTTAGATTACTTTAGGGTATTTCAATAAAAGAACTATTGTTATGGTTATGTTTTGGTTTGAACTTGTATTGTTACTTTCGAACTTGTGTTACTTGGTTTATTAAATGAATTAATGTTATTATGGTCACTTAATAGTGCCACGTGTGTTTGAGCAATCTGTATGTCACACTCGGGCGTTTCCGCTTAAGCCGGGGTGTTACAGATATGGAACAAATCAATTATCAGGAGGATCAGTTCAAGGCTTGAATAAAGATGATGAATTTCAACCCTAGGTTAGGAGACGACAAAGTTTTCTCAAGTTCATGGCTCGCGTGCTTTTTAAAATCGAAAGGTGTTGGTAGTCTCATACGTAATATATGATAAACAATTATTCTATTGGATCTTTGTCTATATATCTATATCTATTAACAAACACCAACTTGATAGTCGTGCAAGTTGCAACCTTACAAATAAAGTAAATCAACTTGTGACATTTGAGACGAATAACACCATAAGAGTATGGATGAAGGGATCATTGATCATTCATATCCAAACGTATCAACTTTTAGGGTTGCCCACTTGCTGCTTATATATAGAAGATCTTACCATTTTTGGATATCGACAAAAATAGGCAGATTTTGCCAACATTAGGTGTTTTTGTAATTACATAATATGTTTGATACCATAATTCCAAAATTGCCAATATTAAGTGTTTTTGCAGATTTTATATTATTTGGATAAATAGATAACAAAGTGTTGCTGTTAGGATGCTTTGTGTTGGGTCTCTTTGGGGGTGGGTTGTTACCGACCACTTTACACACTCAACCAATCAATAATTACTCAATTTGATCATTTGGTGTGTGTGGTGGGTACCTACTCAACCAAACTACTCACTTAATATTTGAATTAATTTTTTAAATCAAAAACATAATTTCATTTTAAAAAATAATACGATACTAAAATACAGGAATAAGAAGATAAAAAAAAAACAATGTGAAAAGTGATGGCTCATATTCAATTGGCTCATGAGCTCGTATTCGAATGGGTAACAAAGACTGATGGCTCGGGCTCAGTAGGATCGTGTTCGAATGGGTAACAAATGGTTGGGTCGGAATGAGCTCGTATCGACTAAGAGCAACCTATGGTCTATATTTCTATAGTTTGAACCTGATGAAATTTTTCTTAATGACATGCTTTTTTGGTAAGTTGAGAATGCATATAGAGTATATTGAGTATATTAAGTAGAAATGGAGAAGAATATTGTTTAAATGCTTTATGGTTTTAGGTATTTATTTATAATAAATATTTTTTTCTTTACCCGTCCCAAAATTGTTCTACTCGACAAGGTGCTCGGTTGGGAGGGGATGGCTTCCATAAACTACCCGGCCTACTCAGCCAAGCCGATTCACGACGCCGTCCATCCTTTTCTCGTATATTATAGACCAAGAAGAGTTTTATCATTAGAGTACAAATTGAATACAAATTAGTATGAAAGTTATGAGTGTGGATATAGTAGAAAACAAGTTTTGTGTAGAAATGATGAGAATAGATATGCGTCACAAATAATCAAGATTGATGGTCAAGATCTAATCTAACTATTATATTAAAGCAACACATATTTTTCACATGTCCTTTAATTAAGCTATACACATAGGATTCCACCTCAGCAATTTTCAAAATTATAATTTACACATAATAAGTTATTTAATTTTAATCTACCTAATTATACTATTAAAACAAAATCATTCTTTTATAAGGTATGTTATTTTGAATCCATAAGATAAAAATATGTTGTGTTAAGCATATTAAACATATTTTTAGATGTATAAATATATTTTAATATGTTTTTGAGATGGCAAGGTATGCTATTACGTATATCATTAAATTTAACTTTTTTATTATATTTTTTAACCACCCGTGTATTACACTGGTTATATCCTAGTTACTAATTATTTTAGAAACTGTTAAACCTTTTAAATACAAGCAAGGGCAATTTGGTATCTTTATTGTGCTTATTTCAATAAACCTCCTTTAGAAAAATAGCACATGCTCATATTTTCGACAGTACCTAAAATTAAGGACAAATTAATTTAGGAAAAAAAAAGAATTATCACGAACTAGGAAGATTCCCGACGCGTTGCGCCGGGTTGATGTATTGACAGTCATGTCCGTACAACTTATCAAATTGTATAGTGCGTCTGAGAGTCGAGGTGAATTCGATCGGTGTCGGGTTACGAAACCAGTAATAAACCCCACCCCCTCCACCCGGAAAAAAATAAAAAAATTAACTTTGTTAACGCAAAAATCTAGCAAATTAACATAACAAAACAAAACGTGTGTTGCGGTTACGAACCGATAACACTTTGATTGGTATCTAGTTACGAAGCCAAAAATAAAGCAAACGATAAATACGTCCACATCCAAATACAACAATTAACACATTTAAAATATATTAAAAATGTGGCAAACAAAAAAACACGAGCATTGTAGTTGCGAACTTATATGAATTCGTTGATTCTGGAATCGAGGGACAAAAAAAGTGATAAAAAAACCTGCACGTTGCGTTTGCGAACTAACGGGAATTCGGTCGGAATCGAAGTTGTCGGCACTAAATCGTATGCAGAGAACCATGTGTTGTGAGGATGAACCGACATGAGTTCGGTTGGTATCAGGTTACGACACCGAAATTAAAGCAATAAGTTAATTCGTCAACACTCAAAATATAACAAATTAAAATATTTACATAAAAAAGATCGTGACGAAAACCAAAAATATATGCGCGTTGTGGCCGTGACCTGACGCGAATTCGTCTAGAATTGATGGACAAAAAAAAATTCGCACGAAAAAAAACCTTAGGTTGCGATCGCGAGCTGACGCAAATTTGGCGGGAACAATACGGTATCAACGGTAAAAAAATTCCGTATTTTACGGCAGCGAGCCGACACGAATTTAAAATCAAAAATCAAATAAAAAGGCCAACAAACCACATAAGACAACATTTACGTCGCCGCAAATAATTCGTCAACTGATGTGCGTCGGATAACCTGATAATAATGACCCTCACAACTAAGCTTTAAATATAAAACGAAAATCCTAAAACCACACACAATCGGCAAGTGTACCGATCGCAAGTAGTATAGACCTAGGAAGTCCGAGTATCGAACACGTGGACACGTAAGACGCTAACGATTACTAACCCTAGACAAGACCTACCTTAGAATAATATTTAATTAATTTTTGATTTTTAATTACTTAACTGAACTAACCTAACTGACTGACAAAACTTACCAAAAATAGAAAACTTAACGGGGAACTAACTGTGTTAACTTAGGATGGAGAACAACGTCTACCTAGGTCTGAATCAAATTATAGGCCTAACAAGCTAATGGATTGAATGATATCAAGACATCGGTCCCTAAAGATGACATGACTAAGAATCGCTCGGGCTCATTGGATTACCTCTCGGTCTCACTCAACAAGAGTAAACTACTCAAAATCGGCTAAAACGACAAAACAGGGAAACAATTGCAAACGTGTTCTAATGATGGATCACCTCTCGGTCTCACCAACACTCGACCCTAATGACAATGAATACTACACAACCAAGGATAGAGGAACAATTCAACTTAAACCAAAATAGATCAACTAGTCGCTCAAAACACCTAAACCTGATAAGAAACGAACTCGCTCTCGCGCAATCCTTATTCTAGCATGCAAAGATAATGAGACGACCCTACTTCTTATCACCTCTCGATCTCTAAGAAGGTGCCCAACCATTGTACTTTAACCTTAAACTCACGCAACAAAACCCTACGGTTGTACCTACCGCAAACAAACCCTAAACACAAAGTCTAGAATCAAACAATGCAACCGATCAATCAACACAAAACTAATTAATCGACACACGGGGTTTATGCAATGAATCACCAAAATTTCCAGCCCTTAAACACAACCTATTTCATGTCTAAATCAAACTTTACATTAACAAATCAAGTCTATCAATCAAACAATCCATAAAACTCATCAAAACCTAACAATTAACATCATTCTTAGGTAGAACTAACAAGATTAGCCTCTCATAATTTTTGGACAGCAGCAAACACTTAATAAATTCATCAATAAACTCATCCCAGTCATCTTAACAATCATTCAATGATCAACAAATATCAATAACAAGGCAATATCTCAAGCAATTGCAAAACTACTAATCAATTGAGCAAGTATATTAAAGATGATGAACAATGTTATGAAAGAAAGGATATGTAGATGAATAGGGGCTGTTCTTGGCTGCTACAACTGATGGTGAATGATCCCGAGACTTGTCCTTGCCTTCTTCTTCCTTCCCTAGCCGACAAAACCTTCAAACCCTAAGCCGAAAAAACTTTTTTCTCTTGGTTCCCTTCCTGCTCAGCTGCGATCGGCAGATTGCTGCTAGGGTTTATTATTTTTTTTTCTTTTATAAATTATAATATAATGTATCTTGGGCTTTTCCAATATGTAATCGGGCCGTGCCTTGAGTTGTTTCTTGAAATCGTATGCGTAAAGACCCGTAAACTGCTCAAGAAGCTCGGTTTTTCTTCCATTCAACCCTTTGCCTACAAGATAATCAAAATTATGTAAAACCTATATAAAAGAAGTAAAAACACATAAAATGTAATACAATACGTAGATAAAAGGTGCGGAAAATACGTGTGTTTTACAACACATCATCAACACTCAAAATACAACAAATTAATATATTTACATAAAAAAAATCGTGACGAAAACCAAAAATATATGCGCGTTGTGGCCGTGACTAGACGCGAATTCGTCTAGAATTGATGGACAAAAAAAAATTCACGGGAAAAAAAAACCATAGGTTGCGATCGCGAGCTGACGCAAATTTGGCGGGAACAATTTGACGGTATCAACGGTAAAAAAATCTCGTATTTTACGGCAGCGAGCCAACACGAATTTAAAATAAAAAATCAAATAAAAAGGGCAACAAACCCCGTAAGACAACGTTTACGTCGCCAAACTTTTTAGTTATTATATATAATAATAATTGGTAAAAGTCAAAATCGCATATAGGAAAAGAAAAATAGGTTTATAATCAAAATTTTCTTTTATTTTGTGATATCAAAACTAAAAGCACTATGCTATTATCTAATAGCAAAATATTATATAAAATAGCACATTGTGAATTTAATAATAGCACAGTGTGAATGTATAATAGCACCAAATCGATTTAAAATTTATATACAATACTTTTATCAATACTATAATTCTCGTTAACAACATGAAAGTGCTTATATATAAAATAAACAAAAATGTTCAAGTTAACAACAAAATAAAATATGTTACACCATAATTCTCGTTAACAATATGAAAGTGCTTATATGTAAAATAAACGGAAATGTTATGGTAAACAACACAATTGGATATGGTATCAACACCATAAGTCTCGTTAACAACACGAAAGTGCTTATATGTAAAATACATAGAAATGTTTTTAGTTAAAAACACAGTGGGATATGATACCAACACGATAATTCTCGTTAACAATACGAAAGTGCTTATATGTAAAATAAGCAAAAATGTTTTGGGTAATAACAATGGGATATGTTACCAATACCATAATTCTTGTTAAGAGCCTCAAATTCAAGTTCATTAACTAATTACATAACGTAAAGAATGAAATAAGTAACAAGTGTATCTATTGAGTGTAGTTTGTCCATGGTTATTCAAAAAAAAGAAAAGAAAAAGCAAAAAACTATAATCAACAATATTGGGAAGAACATAATTGTGAATTGTTTTTAGTAATTAACTTTGAAATTGCATGTACATGTGAGAACATTAGAATTATTATTTGATGTTGGAATAACAATTTTGAAAGATTAGGTAATTGAAATTAATAAGAAAAAAAAAACAATTCTAGTTGCCAAAAATTTGGACTTGCCTAAACCTAACACTAAAATAAAAATACCAAATTGCCCGTTCTTGTTTTATTTATTAGTTTTCATGTGTTGACACATCATTGTTTCCTACTCTTCTCATGAAAACAAGCATTTGTATTTGATCCTTCCTCTAAAAGTTATATATGCAAGAAAGAAAAATATAGCTAACATGGAAGGATTATCACGCGATACTACTTCTAACCCATTTCGACAAAACAGTTCTTTCTGTCACATTACTATCTTCTCACCATAGTGGGCCATCAACATGTATCGCGGCAAGAGGAACGGCAGCGCTTTACTTGCATGCTGTTTAACACAAGAAAAATCAAAGTGTTGTTGAAAAGGTTGAGAACATGACAAGTATCCTAACACCTACCCAAGAGAATCAACACACGTTATACACTAAATAACAAGTAATGTTTTTATTAAGAAAATGCACTATCTCATGACCCGCCTATGGATGATAAATAAACTCAATGCAGACATCAACT
The DNA here is from genome assembly GCF_021521415.1 of Bidens hawaiensis. Classification (NCBI taxonomy): domain Eukaryota; kingdom Viridiplantae; phylum Streptophyta; class Magnoliopsida; order Asterales; family Asteraceae; genus Bidens; species Bidens hawaiensis. The sequence goes on from NW_027491480.1 coordinate 703,455, forward strand.
TGGTTAGGCTTAGTGTTTAACGAAATCTTGGTTAGGCGTTGCGTTGTATGCTGGGATACCATAAATAGTGCCCCTACACAATATATACTAGTATACACTTGGGATATGGGGTATTCATTCATGTCCTTTAGCTTCACGTTGACGTCACATCACTCACTTTATCCCTTTTTACTCCATCTCACCCAACGAATATAGTTTAACCCCACTTAACCCCCTCAATTTAATTTAAAAACAATTCTTAAATTATTATGTGTGACTATAGAGGATTTTATAGCCCGTTAACATTTTAACTCATCTTGCGTTTAACGTCTCTCAACTCATGAAGGGAGTGGCTCCCCTCATTAACCTATGTCAAATCAACCAAGGCCTTAGTGATTCACTCAAAGCTTAATGATCCAAAAGTCTTAAATGAACGCGCCCTTTGTGAACCAAACATGTACTTTCAATTAGAGATTGAAAATTTTTTTCCAAATACTCGTACACATACCCGCTTATTTGATATGGGTACGGGTACCCAAATTTACTGATTTTAGGTACTGATACGGGTATTATGAATACTCGCTACCCACTTGGAATATGTAGGGATATTTATTAGGATTTCCAAAATTCATAAGTCTAACCATGTTTTTATTGGGATATTCTCGAGGCTTCAAGCGGGATTCCGAGACCATTCATAATCTATTAAGTACTTACAGTTCTAATCAAACCAATCAAACTCTTGTTCTCTTAGCTTCTTCTTTCAATCAATAACTAGTAATTAACAGCCACCATGAATGCATTTTATATTATGGTTGGTTTGTTTCATTTTTAGTTTGATATTATGTTTTGTTTGTGGTATGACGGTTTTTGTATTATAGATATTTGATTGTCGGTACTGTACCGGTATTGATGCCAAGTTTAGTGATTTTTTTAAAGAACAAAGTGGTACCAAAGCGAGTACCGTACTTAAAGTATCCATACCATAAAATTCGGTACCGGTATGGGTACCAATTTACTGATTTTTGGTACGGCTACTTTCAAGTACGGACACCGATACCGATCTCATCCCTACTTTCCACAGTCGTTTTTTAATATCATGGTTCACCTACACCTAATATTTTAATATTGTAGGAGAGATTAAGGCTTGTGTTCATGTATTCCTATACATATACCATTTTTAGAGGTATATGAGTTGCTTAAAAGGTAATGTAAGAACCCATAAGCAACCTAAGGGCAGTATTGTTGAACGATATGCTTTGGAAGAGGCGACTAATCACATTTGCCACATAATATACCTATGCTAGATTTATATTAATTTGTTTTGTGTTATATACATCACTAGATTTTATCCCTGTATTACGGGGGTTGTTTTACATTATTCGTTTTTAATATTTATATATGTATATTTGGATTTTAATTTTATTTATTGTAAGGAAGTTAATAATTAATATACTTGAGTTTAGATGATGAAATGGTTTTACAAATAAATGATATGTTATAATCCGGCTTCAAAGCAATCTGGGTTTGGTGACACCCATTACCCGTTTATTTTCTTTATTATAAAATTGTTTCTTAATTATAAATAATATCGTTTTTTAAATAAAATAGGATATTAATTTTTAGTATATTCCTATTTTATAGGATTTTCATATCAAATATTTGATGAGATTATTTTTTAATATAATGAGATGTTATAACCCGTTTAAGAGCTATCTGGGTTTGACGAGACCTTTACCCTTGAATTCGGGTCAAATGCGTGAGAAGCCTTCATTTACAAATAAAACAATCTGATGGCTTGAGAGAATGGTTGTTTTATATTTTTCGTTTTTTAACATTTATTTTTTGGATTTTAATTTTTTTTATTGTAAGAAAGTTAATAATATACTTATGGTTTGATGATGAAAGGGTTTCATAAATAAATGATACTAGATTTTATCCCACGTATTACGGTGTTGTTTTACATTATTCGTTTTTAATATTTATATATGCATATTTGGATTTTAATTTTATTTATTGTTAGAAAGTTAATAATTAATACGCTTGAGGTTTTATGTGTCACACCCCGACTAGCACAATGCGGAAGCGTAAAACGGGAATGTAACAGACACCTCTGGTATCAACACATTGTTTATAAATAAACATTACAAACTAATTTACAATATATTACATTTCATTTTTCTATCATTGTTTTACAGTCTAGGTGATACAAACCAAACTAGTTCGTTAACTGTATGATCTTATTACTAGTATCTTTGCTTCTATTCACATAGCATCAACCACACACCTTTGGACAAGTAACAGATCACCAAATCATTCCGATTTAGGTACACCTGAAAAGCAGTTTAAAATGGCTCAACTACTAGAGTTGGTGAGTTTCACGAGTTTCAAGAAAACAGTAATGAGTATTCACAAGTTAACACTTGTAATTATAAAATAAGTATGTATGTATGTATATGATGTAATTATGCTAAGCTACAGTGAAGCCTTGACTGTATGTGCTGCGTGCATCCATTTCCCACGCTCAATCAACCATTGTGGCTCCCATTCCGCCCACAACATGCCCCGGTAGCTATGTCTAACACTACATAGCCTGTTTGTATAAATATGGTCATGTGCAAACGGCGCTATGTGACACGGCAACCAGGCCGATTCCGTTTGGGTTTGTCAAACCAATAGTACCATTCACAAGCCACCGGCTCGAAGTTAATCACTGTGATCGTGGGGACTTTCGTGTGTTAGCACTTAGATAATTCACATCAATACATGTTTCAGGTATGTATATGTAATCAAACATGCTTTTCACCCCAAAAGTTCGTAAAACTGTTTAAAGTGTGGGGTCATGAAACTCACTGTTTAATAGATAATCAGTAGCATGTCGGTTCGAGGTTTGTATAACTTGCAATCATGGTTTCCTATAATCAATATTATAATAATATTAATATTTTAATATTATTATAATCTCAATACTAAACTGGGCTGTATAACTAATCTGGGTACAGCTGGAACGCCCAGAAAGTGGCAATAGGCTTAGGTTGTGATGTTGTTCAATGTCTAATACTTAAAACCGAACTTGGCTCAGATTCCCGTTTTCCCGGCTAGGCCAAGTTGTTCGTTTACGCGTTCAGCAAACAGTTATGGGGAAATAAGCTTGGGTAAATGTATTGGTTAACAAAATGATTAAGTTATAAAGAAAGTTCACATACTGGGGTCCCGGATTAGCCACGGGGCCCGTTTCTGTTTATTTAGTTTGATTTAAGAAGAAACGCGCACAATCCACCCAGATTGTTCAGGTTTCTCATAAAAAGTTTGTTTTTACTTAATTATTCCAAAAATATGATGTTTGATCACTCTTGGTGTTTTGATATTCCCGCAGGTTCGTTAATCGCGAACTTGCCGGTTTTTATAAAAACCGAATTTGTTTAATCTTCAAATTAGCATAATTAATTAACCATTAATCATTAAATTATGAAAATTTAGCCACTTATCAATTAAAATATGTAGATTTTTATAAAAATATTTCAGGAATTATTTACTGATTTATTAATTTATAAAAATTAATTTTATCAGCTATATTTTGCCTGAAAATCGTCCGTTTATCCCAAACAATTTCCAAAAATTCCACAAAAATTCCTGAATGCTAAAATCATGTCCCAAAACAACCTGTATCAATTCTAGAATGTAAAAAGCTCGTGCAATATTCTTTTCAGCCCAAATTCGGCTATAAAAATTCACACGAACGCATATACACAAAACACCTATAGACTTCTCCAAATGATCTCAAAATTCATATGTTATCAAAATACATCAAATCTGAGTTTCCAGAAAATTTCATAATTTATGAAGTATTTTAGCTATTTTTCCCAAATAAACGTCCCAATTCGGCAATAAATTCGCCAAATATTATCGGATGGTCGAAAAATTACCAAATTTTAACAGGGACTCATTGATATGGTCCCTGATGTCCCTGAAAAATTTCAAGGCTTAATAATATGCACATGACAACCTTAACCTAAACAGCCCGTAAGCGAGTGTTTCGGCATTACCTTAGCAGGTTTGGCTTGTTTCCGTCTTTCTAATCAACTTTTCAAGCTCTTGTGCTCCTATGTAGGCTAGATACAAGTCCTATATCACAAAAAAAGAAATTTTTCATCAACATAACAGCCCTTAACTTAGGGTTTCGGCTAGTGCACAAAAACGAACTTTTGAACCTTAAAAACGCCGTTTCAACACTTTAATCCGTGTTTATGGCCAAAAAACTATCAAAACAGGTTCCTTACCATGTGTATGATCAAAACATGTTTATGGACCATTTTTAGGATTTTTACATGGTTAGGAATGATTTTTAGCAATTAAGACATGTTTTTATGGTATTAATCAAGGTTAAACAAGTATAAAAGTTACTTATTTAAGTTGTTAACTTAGGATTTCTTGAAAGTTTGCTGAGGAAGAAAAGTTTTCCTGCAGTTTTTCATCAATTTTGATGTCCAAAAATATCTAGGGTTATTTTATACATATTAGTAAACTTAATAATAATAATAAAGTTTTTTTTCTTTTTTTTTTCAACTTTGGCGGGCTGGGCTTGTTGGGCCTCCTTTTGGGCCCATTTGGCCCACTTTTCTTGATTTACGTGCCTAAACGTGAAATGCTGAGTTCAAATTTATTTCGGGTTCGGTTTTTGGTGCGAAAAATATATCTGGTGCGTCAAACAGTGCAAAAACGAGTTTTTTTCGGCTATTTTTGTGTAAAATTATAAAAACATACTATATGTTTGTAAAAATCGAAAATATTTTCAAGGATCGGTTAAAACATTTCAAATAAATGTTTGGTAAGTCTTTTTAGGCTTAACGGATGATACAATGCTTGGTTTGTAACTATCTTTCGCGTTTAATATTATAGCGGGTAGTTAAACGAGTATGTTTTCGTTTAACTTGTTTGCTATCGAACTAAGGCCATATTACTAATATTTTGGCTTGTATTAAACGTATATCACTTATAGACGCCCCCCTAGAATATCTGGGTCATAACCCGATCCGTTCGGTTAATCGTTCGTTTGTTATGCAAAAAGCGTTTATTTGCTGAATCGATAAATACGTACTTACGTGTACCTTGTTTTGTCTCAAATGTCACATGATGATAAAATGATTTCACAAATAAATGATATGTTATAATCCGGGTTAAAAGCTATATGGGTTTGGTGATACTCATTACCCGTATATTTTATTTATTATAAAATTGTTTCTTAATTGTAAATAATATCTTTTTTTTAAATAAAATGGGATATTAAATTTTATTATATCCCTATTTTATGGGATTTTCATATCAAATAATTGGTAAGATTAATTTTTAATTTAATAAGATATTATAACCCGTTTAAGAGCTATCTGGGTTTGATAAGACTCATACCCATGAATTTGGGTTAAATCAATGAATGGTCTCCATTTAAAAATTAAGCAATCTGGTGGCTTCCATAAAAGAGGGGAGCGACCACATCGCGATAGGTAGGATTTTAGGGGTTTCGTTTATATATATTATAGATGTTATAACACGTTTAAAAGCTATCTGGATTTGGTGACCCATGACCCGCGTATGTTTTTTTACTATAAAATTGTTTATTAATTATAAATAATATCTTTTTCTTTTTAAATTGGATATTAATTTTAGTATACCCTTATAGGATTTTCATATCAAATAATTGGTAAGATTAATTTTTAATTTAATGAGATATTATAACCCGTTTAAGAGCTATTTGGGTTTGGTAAGACTCATACCCATGAATTTGGGTTAAATCAATGAGTGGTCTCCATTTAAAAATTAAGCAATCCGGTGGCTTCCATAAAAGAGGGGAGCGTCCACATCGCGACACGTAGGATTTTAGGGGTTTCGTTTATATATATTATAGATGTTATAACATGTTTAAAAGCTATCTGGATTTGGTGACTCATGACCCGCTTATGTTTTTTTACTATAAAATTGTTTATTAATTATAAATAATATCTTTTTCTTTTTAAATTGGATATTAAATTTTACTATACCCTATTTATAGGATTTTCATATCAAATAATTGGTAAGATTAATTTTTAATTTAATGAGATGTTATAACTCGTTTAAGAGCTATCTGGTTTGGTAAGACCCATACCCATGAATTTGGGTTAAATCAATGAGAGGCCTCCATTTAAAAATAGAGAAATCTGGTGGCTTTCATAAAAGGGGGGAGCGACCACATCGCGACACATAGGATTTTAGGGTTTCATTTATATATATTATAGATTCGATATTTAGTGTAAACCCCACATTGTATTTATTTATGTATATTTTCCGTCTGTGAGCGTGATAGTGCTAATTTCTCATTATTACTATATAAAGGAGAACTTTGGTGCCGCAAGTGGCCTATTGGTTGACAATTTTTTTTAGTTAAGTTATCATAATAAACGTAATGGAAACGACCAAACTCAATTTAAGCTAGTCATAAATTCATATATATAAAGCAATATAATTTTCATCAAATAAAGACCATAAATCCCAAAAAAATAACATGCTGCACATAAATGAATATGAGCTTTTGAATATGAGAAGTAAAAGATATAAAACATCGCATAATTACAAAGACATGTACTATGTATCCTACTTATGAACCAAAAATCAGGGAGCCACAACCCCTCCCCGCCTCTAATAAGGTCCGCCAATGTAACCCACTAACCCTGAGACATTATAATTAATATATCATTATATTGAGTTATATAGAGAAACATGTAGACCCGCTATGCTCAACGCATGGTTTAGCACATTCTTGAGTGACTGAACTAATTTAAATCCACATCGAAAGAAACCCTGTAGATATGGGCATGAGCGTAATAAACAAAGTATTATTATAGCGGCGGACTTAGAGGAGATAATTACACATGAAATGTGTGGTGTAGTGGTGACCACAATATGGTCCAAATGTGTAATATGGTGAATAATAAAGGTGGAGCTTTAACAATTTCATTTAATACGGTGAGTAGTTCCCAAATACTCTTCGACTAGGCCGAATACTCGTAACTCCTCAGTCGATCGACTTGACACCGCCTAGCAACTTCTGCAACCATAATCTATTCAAAATGGAATTTTAGATCATTATAGGTATATATGTGGTTTAGTTAACCTTACTTAATTCCCACCATAATTTGACTCGAAAAATCTCAATTTTTATAATGAGGATGACATTTTTGTCATAGAATATGAACCAAATTTCAAAAGTATTTTAATTAGGTCACTTATGCATATTTTCCTCTAGGGGTAAGCAAATTCGATACCGGGGGTACCGATCCGGTACCAAAGTTTTGAGTTTCGGGATCGGTACGGCACGGTACCGGTACCAGATCGGAAAATTTTCTCAAATCGGGCCACTAAATCTTCAAATCGAGTCTCACCGATTTTTTTATGCGTCAAGAAAGAAATGGATGATAAGATGTGGGGGTTGGAATTTGCAATATATGTAGTTAAATTCAAAAAATTTAAAAATATGTTAATTATAGTAAAATTTAAAAATAAAAAATAAAGTCTATGTCGCCACCCAACGTCAATATAAAAAAAAAAATAAAAGGATTTCATATGTGAACCAAAAAAAGAAAAAGGCTAAAAAAACATGTTAAAACATTTAATATAATAAAATATGAAAGTTAAGTGACTTAATTGGAACACTTTTTAAAGTTAAGTGATCTAATTAGAACATTTTTGAAACTTGGCTACTATTAGCTGAATTTGGTCTTTTATTTACTAACATTTGTACAGCGAATCTAATATAACCACTTCAACTCATTTAGTTATGTTGTGAGATTCAATTATCCTAATGTCTGGGTAGCCGGTCTTTATTCGTTGGTCATTTTAAAAGAAAGAAAGTTGGATTTAAATAATCCCAACTAACGGATTTGCTGTTGATGGTCCAATCTTTTAACATATTTGTTCCTAACGAGTCGTGACTAACGAAAGCTTAACTCCATTAGTCTCTGGTCGCCGGAAAAACTTTTACTCCGGAAAACTCAACATTTTTTGTCAGAAAAGTCAACCTGAAGACCACCACCACCACTTACACCACCGCTTACCCCCACCACCTGCACACCACCACCACCACCACGATCACCGCTACTAATATCAACCCTCACTACCTTTTCCAGAAACCTTTTGCGTGTTAGCTATTTGCCTGATTCTTATCCGATCAGACCAAGGAACAGTCGCATGTCCTCGCCATCGAAGCGCTAATTGGTCGTCTAAGTGGTTGGTGCTCGTCAGATTTGCCTCAATAGCCACTCATCACCATCACAGAGTTGGTGCGACCCTTGTTTTCTACTGCAGCCGACTCCGACGGTGATTCTATTGTTCTGACAACCTTAATAATTGACGATTTTACTATAAAAAGGTTTCTTAAAGGTGTGATCTAAGGATTCAAAGAGGTTTGAGATGAAAGTGCAAAGTTTTTTTTTGGCAAAAAAGAGTTTTCCGGCTAAAAATGTTTTTCTGACGACCGGAGACTAACGGAGTTAAGTTTTGTTAGTCGTGGCTCATTGGGGACAAATATATTAAAAGATGAGACCATCAGTTGCCAAACCGTTAGTTGGGACGATTATTTACCAATAGTCCATAATCAAGGTTATTTAAATCCAATTTTAAAAATTAACTTAATGTCATCATTGGGAAGCTAGAACATGTGCATGTCTGTTTATAAGAGTTCTTGAAGCTAAGTGCTAAAGGAAGATTGAAGATCAAGGCAAGCTATTGCTTTCAAGAGATCATGGGCAAGAAAGATCATGGAATTGTGAGTTTTAGTAGTTAAAATAGACATGGACGATTTGAGAACCAGTGAAGAGATAGAGGTTATGGCTATGGTAGAGGCCGGAGAGGCTAGTTCCAACATAGAGAAGATCAAAGTGAACGAGTTATCTATAGTCATTAACAATCAACTTTCATAATTGTCACAAGTATGATCATTATGTGATTGAGTAATATGAAACCAGTGAAGGAAGTAGCTAACTTGCCAAGAGGATGACCTGACCTTTCTTTGATGAAGAGACAACTCCAAAATTAGGAACCAATGGGAGAATGAATGTGCTAATTATACTAATTGGTTTACATGTGAGATGATTTGAAACTTGGTGACTAAACAAACTTGGAATGCAAGTCAAGTCAAGTCAAGTCAAGGCGCCTTATAACAGTAGGAATCCTTTTTGTGTTAAGATTCTAGTTAATTATAACTATGTTTATTTTGTTATGGTAAGAGTAGTTAAATTAGGCTGATTTGGTAGTTTGAGTCTAGTTAGGAGTTTTGGTTTGCAAATTATTACTAGGTACTCACATACCAATTGAATCTCCAATTTTACAAATCATTGCCCAAAGTCAGCTTTCCTCCTAAAATGTGGTAACCTTGCTAATTAGTATGCTTGTATGAACACAATAACAAACAAGTGATTTATGACTAATTTTATCATCTGAATGAACAACTCAATTATCATAGTCTAAAATCAACTATTTGTATTCATTTGTTTATGTAATTTGAACACCTAATAGTAGGTTTAAGCTCCTTTAACTTAATTTTAACATAAACTTACAACTTTCATTCTTTCGTTTCTTATAAGGCAAATATTTATTAAAAAACTTCTAGCAAGCAGCTAGAGAAACCAAATGCAAAACAAGACAATACACCAACGTACACAAATCAAAACCATACAGACATTACCCTACTTCACACCTAAGCCAATGTTCCCATGTAAGGGACGAATGATCCGATCTATGTTTAAACCATAGGAATTCTACCACCTTTATCTCTTCCATCACCCCCATACATCGAAGCATTTAGTCCCGTTAAATGCCGTTCATTTCAAATTTCTCCACAACATCCAAAACTCGGTCAGAATAACCGCGCACCCGCCCCATTTTCCTCTTAACCTTCTAACTTTTAAAGACAAATGGAGCTGATTACCTTTCTTTATGTATTCATAAATTTGTGTTTGATCACCTTCCATATGAGCTTAACACTTATGTTATTTGATCACTTAAAACTATTATATTGGGGTGCATATATAGACCAGTTTCATTTTAAAGAACCCATATTTCTAATAATTGAACTTTGATTTTCATGAAAATCATTTCAAGTGTAATTCTAGCAAATTCATTATTAATTCTAGATACACCAAGAATTCAAAGTTTTAATTATTAAAAGTAACATACAAATTCTGGATATCATTTATGATGCACCTAAATTATTTAATGCATGAATAATGTCAATTTGGGGTCAAAACCAACTTTATATGCTTCAAGAATTGCATATAGGGCGCAGTTACCAAATGATGATTGATCACTCTAGTCGTAATTTGAATACTTTCGTACATTCACATTTTAGCATGTGTTTTTTTGCCTGCAAACTGATCCCACCTTGAACCAGGGACTTTATTTTCTTAATAATAAATATTTGCACAATTGTTCTAATTTTCATATTTTGTTACATTTAAGTCTAATAATAGCTTGAGACTCGTATACTATATGAGTTATGTTGATAAATAAAATAATATTTAATAATTAAGTATAGTATAAAAAACAATAAACTAACATATGTTTAAAGGAAGCATAGCTTAAAATGATTAAAGAAGCAGTACATTAATAAGTTATGCTATGTTTGTTATTATGCCATTGGCAATACTATTACTAAGAAATACGCTAATAAGCAATAGTATGCCATTGGCCTACTGGCTCAATGGCATGGGGGTGATGGTTAAGTTTTAGGATCCTAGAGGTCTTAGGTTTGAAACCTAACTTAGGGGGGTTTTCTCACAGTGGTGGGTTTCCTCCTTGATAGTGTTTTTGAGGGAGTCAGGCATGGAGCGTCAAAATCAGTATGGACGGTTGACATCCCGTCTCATAAAGGTTCACTCAGGTATTGGCGATGGATCCAAACGCTATTAAAAAAATATTTGTTATTATTTTGGTTATTATGCTACACAAGTTTCTAGAAATGATAATATATAAACAGTTAAAATTCATTAGAAAATGATAACATAAAGATAATACAATAGAGAATAAATTTACCATATTATTAATTAATAAGTTGTTATTTTACATTACAATTATAAAAGTAAAGAAAAACTAACACTAGGATAATAGATCACAAATTAATAAAAATTTCTTTTTTATATTCCAGTTAATGTTGTATTCGTTAGAATCCCCTGTTTATCATAAACTCGAAAATACAAGGATTTAATTTAAGTTGAAAATTAAATTCTTGTTAGATTGATAAATTTAAGAAGGGATATTAAATTTTAATAGTTCAAACTTTGGTATTTTGGTCATTATTAATTTCAACTTAAGAAATTCTCTATGTTAATCCCAACTTTCACCATATTAGCCTCCACTAAGCCTTTTCCTAACGAAGACTAATCCAGTTAGTTTTAAGACAAAATATGCCATTTCTTCAGGTTGATGGGGTAAAAAAACTTTTGTTCGTTATAAACCGAATTTACTTTTATCTCTAACTTAGGATGCAAACGAGCCGAGACGAGCTCGAGCTCGAATTGCTTGTATCTTTATTTCTAAAGCTCGAGCTCGGCTCATGATTGGTTTTTCAGGCTCGAGTTCAGCTTGTTTACCATTCATTAATGAGTTTTTATATATTTGTAATTAAAAAAAATATAAAAATAATATTATATAATATGTATTATTTATTTATTTTTTCATTACTATATATATTAATTAATAATAAATAATAATATAAATTTTCAAACACTCCCATAAACCTATAATCAACACGGCGGCGGAGGTGACGATGGTGGCGGCGGTGGCATCGACGGCAAAGGTGGCGACGAAGGTGACGGTAGAGCCAATGGAGGCAGCGGCGGCGACGATGGTTGGTTTTAAAGTTTATTTACTCTTTTCATTTGTCCCTCTCAAATTGGAAAAATGACAATTTTTTGCCCTAAAACTAATCAGGTTAGTCTCTATTAGAAAATGGTTCGATGGAGGCCAATAGAAAGAAAGTTGAAATTAACCTATGGAATTTCTTAAGTTAGGATTAATGCAGGCCAATAGGCCAAAGTTTGGATTATTAAAATCCAATATACCTAAGAAGAATTCAAAAACTTTTATACAATTTAATTTAAGTATTTAAACATAGTCTGACCAGAGTAGGACGCCGAAGCTCCCAAAATTTGAAGAGCGTAATAACCTAAATACGAAAAAGTCTTCATTCTAAAAAATAAATAAAATTTAATTTAAACTTAAACAATACACCTTATACGTCATGGCATGCATGTGACTATAAATAACATGTGATTTCCTATCATTTTTAAACATCCACATGGCAAGAACTTGACAACTTTTGATTTGTTAAATAAACTGCCAATCTCTCTATCCCAATCCACTTGTAAACTACTCAAAACATTATACAAAAAACACATAGTGTGACGCCAAAAATGGTTGCTCACAAAAATTCTGTTGTGGTTGTCATGGTTGCATTTCCATTACAAGGCCACATAAACCAACTCCTCCACCTCTCCCACCATGTCTCCGCCCACAACGTCCCCGTCCACTTCGTGTGCACCACGGTCCAAGCCCGCCAAGCCAAGCTCCGGCTTCAAGGGTGGAACCCTAGCACCATCTCCACTATTTTCTTCCATGACCTACCTGTCCCATCTTTTGCATCTCCACCTCCCAATTGCAACGCGACCCACAAATTCCCTTCACATCTTCAACCTTTATGTGAAGCGGCCACTCATCTCCGTCGTCCAGTCAGTTCGCTCCTTCGTAAACTCTCTCCCACTACCCATCGTCTCGTTGTTATTCATGACTCCCTTATGGGATCCGTCTGTCAAGACTTTGTTTCTCTCCCAAATGCCGAATCTTACACTTTTCATAGCGTCTCGGCTTTCTCCATTGCTTTATACACTTCAGAAAAAGTTGGAGAACAAACAAGAAATCTAGTTCAACCGCGTGATCTTTCAAAAGATGAACTATCGTTCGAGGGTTGCTTCACTTCCGAGTTTAAGAAATTTATCTCAAGTCAACACGAGTATGCGAAACTTAGCTCGGGTCGAATCTACAACACGTGTAGAGTGGTCGAACAACCAATCTTGGACCTACTTGAAACCGAAGCAAGAAAGACAAACAAGAAACTTTGGGCTCTTGGACCTTTTAATCCTGTGAACATACAAAGGTACGTGAAAAAGAATAACTATAATTTTAACATTTTTTTGGTTTAAAATCCTACTAAAAATTTGTTTCGTTTCTGACCACACAAATAAATAGAATTGTGTTTGTCTTTAACAACACTTTCAATAAAATTGATTGGGTCAAAACACTTGTCCTAGGAAACATTATGCGACACAAATTATCCTAAGAAACATTTTCCAGCACATTAGGAAGGCTACATTTTGGGGAATTCTAGAGACACCCTTCTTTTTTGTTAAAACACCCCTCGAATATGTCCTATATAGAGCTATAAGAGACATATTGGGTCATACTGGGGGACCCAATACGTCCCGTATAGCCCTATACGGACATATTGGGAGGTGTTTGTGTGTATTGTAAATTTTATTTAAGTTTGTTTAAACTATTACATAGTTTTCTAATATATTAAATATATTTACATAAACTTATGGTAGTTATGTAATATTCTCGAAAACAAATTTATGAAAAATTGTTCCGTCACAAATTTTACTAGAAGAAATTTTTGAACAAGTTGTCGATAATCGTCAAAATTTTTAACAAGAATTAGGTTTTACTTATTTTGGATAGAAAAAGGGTTGGAATTTTCCAACACATTATATAGATAGGGCTTTGATTTTTGTCAGTATTTTGTAGGTGTATTGTCGCTATTAGGGTCTTTTTGCCCCATTGTGTCGGAAATGTTCAGACATTTTCGTCGTTGTTTTATCCGTCATATTTTATTAGTAGTGATGTAATTATGCACGTGTACATTTATTTATTTCACACGTTTATAAAACCATTAACTAACATTGTACTTCTGTCAGTGAGTCAAAATTCTCAGGTAAAGATGGGGGACCAGTCGAACAATGTCTAAAGTGGCTAGATAAACAAGCGTCCAATAGTGTGATCTTTGTTTCTTTTGGAACAACCACTTCATTCTCAAAACAACAAATCATCGAGATTGCCATCGGGTTAGAAAAGAGCGAACAAAAGTTCATGTGGGTGGTGAGAGAGGCGGATAGAGGAGATCTTGAAAAAGTCAATATTATTCATGATGACCTCCCAATAGGGTTTGAAAACCGTGTCAAAGATCGAGGCTTGGTAATCCGAGAATGGGCCCCACAGTTAGACATACTAGCACACCCATCAATTGGTGGGTTTATGAGTCATTGTGGATGGAATTCCTGTATTGAAAGCTTGTCAATGGGTGTGCCAATAGCTGCATGGCCCATGCACTCTGACCAACCAAACAACGCGGTGTTGGTAACCAAAGTTCTTAAAGTAGGGCTTTTTGTGAAAGATTGGGGCCGAAGAGAGCAAGTGGTGGTGGCAGAAACGGTGGAGAAGTCAGTGAGGAGATTGATGGGGTCAAAGGAAGGGGAAGAGATAAGGAAAAGAGCCGTGGTGATGGGCCGCCAAGTAAGAAAATCGGTAAAAGACGGCGGCATTACTCAAATGGAACTAGAATCGTTCGTTGCTCACATAAGCCGAAAATAAATGAAATAGCAGTCGTCACTTTCTGGTGTGTTTGTGGTTGGGGTGGGGACATATATATTATATAGCGGATCATGTTGATACCTCAACGTGTGAGTTGTCACAAAGTCAATAACGATATTCTTGAAAGAAATTTAAAAGAAAAGTGTAATGTATGTTTTGTTGTTTATTTTAAATTGTATTTTCAACATGTGTGTCTTTACGTAAGTAATGTAAAAGGTTGTGTTAATGATATTTTATTAAATAAAATTGTATTATAATTATAAATAGTATTAAATAGCATGGCTTGGCGTGGTGGAACTTGGTTGGTCCATTTTTTGTTTTAATAGTTTATTTGCTTTAAATTATTTTATGTTAACTTTTAAGGCTTTCATGTTATTTTTTAGGACCGATCAAATTCGCATTAGCTCTTTAAGGCAACGTGTAGGATTTTTTTTTTGGTTCACTTTGTCTTTTGTTTTAATTATGTAGGTATTGTTTTGGCATTGACGAATTTATTTTGCGGTTTAATTTTGTTGTTGTAACCCAATACTCATCGAATTCGGGTTGACTTACAGATGTACTGTGTAAGTTTAACCAACCGATTAAATATGCTTAAAATATGCTTGTAATATCATAAGTTATACGAGTGTTAATTCTATTATGTACATTTACTTTATGTGGTTTATTGCTGTTAACGTTATGAAACGCCGCAGCACCGACGTAACGCGAAGGGTAGAGACCTATATACTTGCATAAACAAGTTGCTCACATAGGTCGATAATTAATGAAGGGGAAAATTCCCATAATAACCATTATAAAGAAAGGTTTTTCAAATTTGTCCATCTTTTACAAAGAATTCTCAAAATGTTCATTAAGAAAAAGGCGGGACGACTTTTTAATAATTTAAGACGACTATTCGTAGAGCCAATGAAAAACGAACACGTGTCCATAAAGTTGACATATCGACTGGTTCGTGAAGACAATCTAAGCGCCAACAAAGCAGTCGGCCTGACAACTACATTCATGTCTATGTCGGGCCAACTAGAATATGAACATGCTGACTAGATCGTGAAAACGTCTACTAGATCACAACCGACTAGATCACGTTGTTAAAAACATTTATCGACTAGTAAATTTTATTGGACGACTAGATCATATCTAATAAAGATTTTGAAAAAGCATTATCATAAATTAGGGACGACTAGATCGTGAATATGCCGACTAGATCATGATACAAAAAAACTGGGACGTCAACAATATTATCATTTTAAAATGGTTTTAGTCACGGGTGTATAGTAAAACAATCATTTTAAAAATTGAAAAAAATACTAACATTTATACTATAAATAGGCAAGAATCAAGATAGATAATATGTACCACCAAAATATACCCAAAACCAATATCCTTGCAAAATGTTTTCCGGAATCTAGACGTGGTTTTGTTAGTTTTTTTTTTTTTTACAAATCTGGTAGAAATTTTGCAAGAATATTGACTTTGGGTATATTTTGATGGTTCATATTATCTATCCGATTATTGCCTATTTATAGTATACGGTTAGTATTTTTTTCATTTTTTAAAATGATTTTTTAACTATACACCCGTGACTAAAATCATTTACAAACCATTTTAACATGATTTTTAAAATGATAATCTAGTCATTTGGTTTTTGTATCATGATCTAGCCGTTCCGGTTTATTTTATCATGATTTAGTAGTCCCCGTTTTTTTGTATCATGATCTAGTCGGCATGTTCACGATCTAGTCGTCCCTAATTTTTTATAACGTTTTTTCAAAATCTTCATTTGATATGATCTAGTCGTCCAACAAAATTTATTAGTCGGCCCGTGTTTTTAACAACACGATCTAGTCAGTTGTGATCTAGTCCCCATGCTCATGATCAAGTCGGCCTGACATATACATGAATGCAGTCGTCGGACCAACTACTTTGTTGGCGCTTAGATTGTCTTCACGAACCAGTCACGGCATCAGCTTTATGGGCGCATGTTTGTTTTTCATTGGCTCTACGAACTAGCCGTCTCATATTATTAAAAATCCGTTCCATCTTTTTTTTAATGAACATTTAAAAAATTCTTTGTAAAAGATGGACAAATTTGAAAAAGCATTTTAAAAAATAATTATTACGAGAATTTTCCCTAAATAAATAACAATCGTCATTTTCTAGTGCTGGTGATTGGGTGGGGGCAATGATATATGGAGGGTATGGCTAATACCCCACCTTTTGAGAATGTGAGTTGACCTAAATCCAGAACCATGTTCTTGTAAGAAACTTAAAAGAAAAGGTGTTAATGTATGCTTTGTTGTATTTTTATTAATTGTAATTTCAACATATATGTTTTTGGATAACTTAGTAATATATTAAAGCAAGACTACATGGACTCATGTTATCTTTTTAAAGTATTCATATAAAATAACACATAAGCTATTTTAAAAATTAAACCATATTTAAATCTATTAAATTTAATATGCTACATTTATTATTATTTTTAAAATTTCAAATTAAATTTTCATTAACTCTCATATAAAGGTTATTTCCAGAAATAAAAAAAATGTTTAATGTTTATTTATTTATTACGTATTATAAACTAATTTTTAGATACTTTATTTCAAAATATTATTATTATAAAGATCCATTTGATTTGCGTAAAACAACTAGCATATGCCTAAACTATTAAAGGTCTTTTTTTCGAGCGTGTGTACATTTAAATACCCAGAATTTGTCTTCTGTGAAAATTTAGTTAAACTTGGCTTGATTCTTGATTTATTTTACCATTTTAAAACTAAAGTTATCATTTCGTACCATTGAATTGTATATAAACATCTTTATTATTGATACTATATTCTTTATTCAGCCCGTGTATACACATGTTACTAACCTAGTAGATAATATAGAAAGACAATGTAGACATAATAAATGCTAATAAACTTTAATTAAAAAACTTATTTATAAAACATGAAAGATGTGTGAGGATATTGTCATCTATTTTAGATCATCAATAATGATTAGATAGAACCTCTTACCACCCGAAATGTTGGCTTGCATAGGTCAACAAACATAGTGTGAATTAATGCAAGCTTGCAAGAAACCCTCCAAATGTTATTATGAAACATCTACTTCGTTTGTTTCTCTATCACACAACCTTCACAAGTATCAAACGTGTTGATCTTTGGCAAAACCAAAGACCATATATACCTTTTTCATTCAGTTGTTGCAACCCATTATAGTGAAGTTGTTCATGTCTACCATGTCATATCATTGATGCACTATCCTCATTTCTAACCTCAATATGAGATTTGGATGCTTCAAGAAGCTAGGAACATGTTATTCTAAACTAGCCTGACCTTCATTAATTAGTTCTCTTTCTTTGTGAACGATAGTGCATGCCTCACCTTCAACGGGTGATGCATATCCCATCTTCATTAGTTACCCATAGACAACAAATTGTACTTAAGTTGTGGAGCATAGTATTGAGGAATCTGTGTTGCCCATTGCTCGCATGGCAATGGTCTTATTACTTGCTCATGGTAACCAACGCTCGATTCGCTTGGCAATGGTCAATTGACACCTTATTTGCTCATGGTTTGATTTATTTACCGCAATTTATTACTTAGATCATTGCAAAACTGGTGATAATCTCACTCAACTTTATATTGACAAACTTTATTGTATTTTCTACGCATATGCAGGTTATCGATTGATTTGAAGATTGAAGTTTCGACATCTAGAAAGGACCTTAGAGAATAATTGAAGACAATTTATATTTAAATTTATGTTTGGATTATATTTACTTATTTGGATTATTTGTTATGTTTGGATATTGTGTGCACTTTTTATGAAATAATTAACTAAATAGATATTGTCATTTTATTTTATGATAGTACCTTTGAGCTGTGAACAATCAGCTCACGTCCTGACATTTTCGCCTTAGGTTGGGGTGTGACATAAATCGACCCACACAGTCCTCATAGCATCACGAAACTAATCCCAATATCAATTTTAACTCAGAAGGCCGGTTGAATCAAGTTCAAGTACGAGTTCTATTTGAAAAATCCTAATTAGTTGTTCTCATTCATTTTGGCCTTGATAGAGGTAATTGTTATAGGGTTCTTGATCGGTTTTGCATCCTCCAATAAACCCCTCTGTCAATTTTGAATAATTGAGAGTGAAAAACATGCAATTCGAGATTATCGAATTAGGGCTTATACTTGATTTGGATTTAATTTGTGAATATATACTTTAAATTGAATGTTTCATAAGATAAACGTGTGAGACGTACACCGGCCCAGATGGCTGGCGAAATATTTTTAAGTCACAGAACCGGCCGAGGCGTAGGTTCGAGCACCAGTTGGCCCGACTCCTTTTCTTTTTTCTTTTTTTATTGTTTCTATTATTTGAAATTAATTAATTTACATCTTAACCATATTAAAAAACAAATATTATTTAAACTCGTTAACGAACCGAATCCCATTAAACTTTTAAAACAACTCTAGTTTAACGATTCGTTATATGAATGTGTGTGTGTGTGTTTGTGTGTGATTTTGTTTATATATATATATATATATATTAACCTAATGTACTATTTTAATTGTCTTCATTTTTAACTCAGCTTTATAAAGATATATATTTAACGCCTTATCGATCCCAAATCCATTATAAACCCGTTATCTTGTGTCTCGTTCGCTTATTACGGTTAGATATTTATTGTGTTTTACATTTCAAAATTAGGACATATCATCAAGATTTCTAGTGGAACTAACTAATCCGCTTTACTCGTCTTCCAGTTACAACATTTATTTAAGAATGTGAGTAATCACATAGCCTTTTTCTTTATTTTGTTTTGGCGGCATTATGCGTACTAAAAACTACTATTTGTTATATTATTTCACTCAAACACAATTCCATTAATTGCGTTGTGTGATATTGCTCGATTAATTATTGATTGCTAAATGGTTTAGGTGTTTATTTCTTTGATGGTTGACTGATATCTCATCCTCATCCTCGTCCTAATAGTATGATCAAACGCCGTCCGAGTAGACATGTCCGAATCTAGTGGCATGTTCGAAAAGACACATTTGTTTAGTTTCTACGAAATTATCCGAGTAAACATATCCAAAATCTAGTGACATGTTGAAAAGACACATTTATTTGTTTGTGTTAATTGATGCTATTCACCAACGCGATGAATTGTTTATTTCTCATTATTATTATTATTATTGTTATTATTATTATTATACTAAACCGTGGTTACTCGCTCAACATGTGTTGTTGAAAAATTATTTTTATGCATCATGTAGGTTATTATACGAAGTGAATTGAAGTGAAGAATTTAATTTGGACTTTAGGATAATAAATAAAAGATAAATCAATTGTTGCAATTTCTTTTGTTTTAAATACTTTGTGCACTTTGATCTGAATAAAATAAATTTGATATTGACACTTTTTATTATTATAGTGTCTTTGAGTTATGATACAAATATTGTCGCATCCCGGCATGTTCCGTCGTTAGGTTGGGGTGTGACGTCATTGCCTAAACTTGAGAATCACCTTGGAAGTCTAAGCGAAAAGGAGCCCACGTCTCCGTAAAGGTGTTAGCGGCTGCAATACGAGAAGACAGCAACTTATTTATCCCTTAATGGATAAATGCCATTGCTTTGGCGTCTTCTTTTTTAGATTCATGATGTTTGGAATGATCATTACCGGTCACAATAACACAGGCATCATACAGCTCCCACATTTCTTGTGACTTCAGGATCGTTTTCATATGAATGCTCCAGTGCTCATATATAGCCTTCGCCCTTGAACATCGATATAACTTAATTTATAGTTGAAGCCTGCAACTTTTCTTCCATAACTTATTTTGAATGATCTTTTACTCTACTCGAATCTCATAACCCTGCGCTCTAATGCCACAATGTTGATGATCAAATGACAAACACAAGGAAACTCACAAGCATATTCTAAAGATTAACTCGTTTATTGATTGAAAGAAAGAAATTTGCGATTACATTGAAATGAACAAACAAACTAGTCTGAGAAGAAACAAACATAATGAAAAATAAGGAAAAAAAAACAGGACACTCATCTTGACCTAAACGACTCTTTTATTCAAAACTTAAATTTAAATCTTCATGCACATGCTTAGGGATGCAAAAGAGTTGAGCTACTCTCCATATTGATTCGTGAAAAATCATGATCGAGAATAAGCTTGTTTAATAAATAAGCCTGAGCCCGAGTTTCACTTGTCGAGCTCGAGCTGGCTCACGAGTCTAAACAAGCGTGGCATTTATATAATTTATCTTTTATTATATATATATATATATATATATATATATATAATGTTATGAAAAATAACCAAATAATATATACTATGTTATATATAAAATTATAATTAAATAAGAGTATATAAAAATAATTATAAATATATAAAAAAAATATTAATAAACAGTAAACAAGCCGAGTTCGAGCTTTAAAAATAAAGATCGAAACGAGCCAAGCTTGAGCTCTATAAAAATTGAGCAAGCCGAGCTCGAGCCTAGTCAAGCTCGAACGCAAGCTTGGTTCGGCTCATTTGCCCCCTACTGGCGTGCCATGCATCAAACTTGGGCTAACGAGGATCCAATTTTAAGTTACATCCAACAATATAATATTTAATTACTATCACATAAAAAGCTACGATAAAAGTAATTAAATTATGTTATGAATAAAAACTATATATATAATCTATAAAACGTATATAAATATTAAATGAAGTCTGTCTGAATTGAAAATGTACTTAGTACTCGACCTCAAGTTTTAGAAAATGAGCTCCAAACAAGTCGAAATTAAGTTCGAGCTCTTATCATTTAAACAAGTCAGCTCAATATCATATTAGATTGGCTCGTTTATACCCTAAATGTGTGTGCCTAAATCAAGTATGTCCACTCATTTACAAGGTATATAAATTAATTACATTGTTTTTTTCTACTCTTGAAAATTAAACCAAAAATGAAAATGGCTTTTCAATCAAATTAATCAAGTAACTTTTGCAATAGACAAACATATAAAACAGACCACTTCAAATGTTTCTAATTTAGAAAGCACTTGAAACTTTCAAGCTTGAATTAGAAAATGGAATCTATGTCGACTACCGACTAGACATACAAGTGTATCCTGTTTGTGCGTTTGTGTCAAAACTCATCACCACAAATACAACACATTGACACAAAATGACAGCTGCTCATCTATCAAATAATTGATGAATAAATGAATAATATCCATCAATTATTATCTATTTATGTGGTCAATGAACGATTCCATTTCCATTTGAGTAACACCGTCATCTCCCACTGCCTTTCTTATGCAGTGGCCCATCACCACCGCTCGCTTCCTTATCTCTTCCCCTTCCTTCGAACACATTAACCTCCTCACTGACGTCTCCACCACCACTGCCACCACCACTTGTTCTCTCGGGCACCAATCTTGCACTACAACTCCTACTTTAAGAATCTTGGTTACCAAGATCGTGTTGTTTGGTTGGTCAGAGTGCATGGGCCATGCAGCTATTGGCACACCCATTGACATGCTTTCAATACACGAGTTCCATCCACAGTGACTCATAAACCCACCAATTGATGGGTGTGCCAGTATGTCTAGTTGTGGGGCCCATTCTCGAATCACCAAGCCCCAATCTTTGACACGGTCTTCAAACCCTTCTGGGAGTTTGATACTAATAGCATTATCTTTTTCAAAATCTCCTCTATCCGCGCCTCGAACCACCCACACGAACTTTTGTTCGCTCTTTTCCAACCCGATCGCTATCTGGATGATTTGTTGCTCCGAGAATGAAGTGGTTGTTCCGAAAGAAACAAAGATCATACTGTTGGATGCTTGTTTGTCAAGCCAGTTAAGGCATTGTTCGACTGGACCACCATCTTTTCCTGAGAATTTTGACCGACTATGACAAATATAATGTTAGTTAATGGTTATGTAAATAAGGGAAAATCATGTGTACTAGACTCATGCATGCGTGATTGCGTGGGGTCCGGATCGTGGCCTAATGTAGACATCCTTACCCTTAATTTACGTAGGAGGTTGTTTAGGACTCGAACCCGTGACCTTTTACATCTCATTAGGGTGTTTAATATTCGAATCATGTTCATAACCTCAACATTCGATCTGAATTGAGGTTCCATTTTTTAATTCAGTTTTTGAATTTTCAAATCAAATATGTATTTATTCAAATTTATATATCAGATTTGAATCAAATTCAACTTTGCGATTTTGATTTGAAATTCGAATTGAGTTTTAAAACTTCAAAACTCTGAATAACTCATTTCTATTAACCCGAGAAGTCGAAATTAAGATAGTTGAACATCCCTACCATATTGCATACAGCGACCTTAGGGTAAGGGGCGGTCTCTGGCACGCATCTGGGCCGGAGATCAACAACTGGGTTGTTACTGGCAGGAACACGGCCCTAGGTGTAGTGGTACCACCTAAAAGTCATACCAATCATCTGGCATTTCCCGCACCACGGCACCCTTACCGGATCCCATGGTGTGAAGGATTAGAAAGATGTGTTTCATGGGTTAATGGATGAGAGGGAATCATGAAAAAAATATGATGTGGCGATAATATGGATAAGAGAGTTGATCCCTCCACCCTTACCGGGGTCCCATGGTTGAACCCTTTAAAGGTTAGGTAAATACGTGCAATAAATAAAATAATGTATTGGATTTGGTGGCCTAGAGAGACCCAAAGTTTCTTAAACATCTAAAGATTATGGGCTTAAGTCCTGGAAAGTAAAACAAATTTATTGTTTAAAAAGAAAGAACATAAAATAATGCATGCAATATTACATGAAACTTATAATTAATCTAGATTATTTATAAATTTGTTGTCACCTTTGTATATTCACTGGATTAAAGGGTCCAAGAGCCCAAAGTAACTTATTATCCTTTATTGCTTCTGTTTCAAGGAGTTCCAAGATCGGTTGTTCAAGAACTCTACACGTATTATAGATCCTTTCTTGCTTCTGTTTCTTTCTTGCTTCTGTTTCTTGCGATTTTTATTTCAATTTCTAGTTCAGGTGTGTGCTGAAGCCTGAGTTTTAGTCTCTGTTGATTTCGATTTCTGCTTCAAGACTTCAAGTGGATTTACTATGTTGCTATTATAATATGCCAATTTGAGGTTAGCTTATTCTTATCACTTTATATTATTATATGTACAATAATTTGGCATTTTATAATCTGTCCTAACTGAATTTTTGCCCAATTGTATTAGAAATTTAGAATTTACCCTAATTGAGTTCTTGCTCAACTGTTGTATTAGAGTTTAGAAATTTAAAATATGCACTAATTCTTTTATTGTTATTTGCTACTTGTTTAACATTGACACCGAACTTACGAATCTGGTTATGCAAAAAAAGCAAAAAAGACTTAAAAGGGAGATTTTAATTGAATTACAAAAATGAGATATTTTTAAACTTGTACATAGTAGATCAAGCTCTACCTTCACTCAATTAGATTTAACCAATTTAAAGAATTCGAAACTATTTTTGGGTTTTTGTTTAGTATAGTAAAGTTAAAATCATTCGGTAAAGAAATTTTAAAAAAGAAGTGTATTAATCTTAAAAATTTTTTGAAACATGATGGTAAGGTAGATATTGATGGTTTAGATCTACTTCAAGAACTAAAAATGCTAAGGGATATTATAGATTTAGAATCCATCACACGTATTATAATATATTAAAAACTTTGGTTTTTTTTCAAATGCTTATATTACCTATAACATTGTGTTAACTATTCTTGCAATCATTGCTTCCACATAACTTAGTTTTTCCAAATTAAAATTGATAAAAATTATTTAAGATCTACAATGTCACAAGAAATGTTAAACGGTTTAACTCTTTTACCGATTGAGAATAACTTTTTAGCAGAAATTGATTATGATTATTTCATTAGCAATGTTCATCCAATAAAGCTAGAAAAATAAATTTCATATGAACATAGTTTTTTACTGGCACGACATGACTAAAAAAAATTAACTCCGCCAACTATAAATATTTTGGTTTATTTTTGCCGGTCCCAAGCCCGGATAAAGGAGGAGGGTTTATATTCAAATAGTTTGAAAAAAGCCTCAAATTAATAGTTAGCTTAAGGCCTCTAAAAACCTTGGGTCGTCAGTGCGACAAACCCTCTAAATTAGGCACATTTTGATTGTATAGATCTAAACATTTTAAATATTACAAGTCTTACAAGTAAATGATCTCACATTTTCAAATATGGAAAAAATATATACTTAATTTCACAACATATTCTAGTGTTATTCCACTGATGATACCAAAAATAAAAGATGATGGAGGCATGTATTAAAGTTGCGAAGAAACAACCAATAGACTACCAAGTTCTGAGGAACCTCTTCGACTCATCTTAAACATAAAGATTCTTCAACAGACTAAGAACTTGGATCTTCAATGCAGCAGCAACAAAAACTCGAACAAGAGAAGAGGGAATGGAGTCTATATAGACCGAAAAAAGGATTTCTTGAAAGAACATGTATCGAGAATATTGAACTGTAAAATGTAGCTTGAAACTGATGTATGTCGTGCTGTAATAAAAAAAAAGTATTCAGAAAGCTTAAATTTCTATAACTAGTACGGATAATTTAGAGTGTCTCCACAGGGAATCAATAGAAAGTGCAGTTCAAACTCATTTTTTACTTAATCTAATTATACTAAAGCGGACAGACGATGTCAAGAAGTTTAAATGATTTTATTGTGAAAATACTTTCAGAAAACAATTTAATTGTAACTTATAAAATCAATATGAGAAAAGTGTAACTACACATCAGGTTCAGGTAATGCAATGAAGTGCACAATTGTAACTCTTATCTCATGGATAACTACATAGACATGGTTCATTGATTAGTTTTGATATATAATTACTAGACACGTTAGTTTGGTATAATGATTCACGGAACCTAATCCGACGAATTGACACAACTGGATGTGGTCTACCTACCTGCAAGTTTATTAATATAAAACTCCATTTAAATTAATGATCAAAGGTAAACGCTTCAATGACTATAAGAACTTAATACTAAATGTTGATGAACACAAACCAATTGATTTATAAGAAACGAGAATCCCAGTAAAATAACTGTTTAATCAGTTTAAATAAATGTAAAGCTAGATTTGCTGAATTATTAAATCAAAACTCAATCCAATCATAGATAGAAACTACAAACACAGTCGGTTCATACAAACCTTACACCTGAAGTTAGTGTGACATTCGTCATTTTTAAAAACCGAAAACCCGACCCATTTTAAAATTCCAAAACCTGTCGATCTTCATTTAGTAATAAAATGGTGAATTGTTTTGTATTTATGTTCAGGATGTTGTTTATATTTATAATATTGTTTTATTATTTATGATATTACAAATTTAATCCAAAGTATTTTCTCATCTTTCTTTCATTAATTGAGACAAAGGCATTTAATTGTCATAGTAATTTATTAGTAATCAAAATCAATGATTTTAAGCCTTATAAGTATCATCTTCACTAGCTATTAAATTAACTCACTTTGACCTTGTTATCAACGATTTTGAGTCTATATAAAGCTCACTCATTCTCTACAATTTCTTTGCACAATCAAATTACACTCAAAATCATCAAAGCTTGTCAATTTTTCTCAAGTCTCAAGTTTGACTTTCAAAAGTCAATTGCTCAAGAATTATTATTTTCTTTTTCTTTTGTGATTCAATCCCCGGGTAATGTTTATTTCTTGTCGTTACGCGTAATTATTGTTTCCATGATGACAACACAAACAACATTCATGGAGACGTATCATTCTTCGTAATCGTCTCACTTATGTTCGGCTTACGAATTTTATGTTTAAAAGTCAACTTTTTATTTTTACAAACTAATAATCAAGAAAAAGCATGTTTCTTATCATACTACTTCATCTTTTTAAAAAACCCGACTCAAAAACTGGGTTCGTGTCTGACCAAAAAAATGAATCACTCGTTAAACTAGTTTTCTTAATTAATTGTTTGGTTGGAAGAAAACGGACTCATCTAAATTAACTAATAATTATTATAACCCATTTATTTTTTCAAGACTAAAATAAATTAACTTACCAAATCAAATAACCTAAAACATTTTTAATAAACCCAAAAAAAATTTTCTTTGTAAATTGTTTTGTCAAAAACCGAATGTGACATTCGTCATTTTTCAAACCCGAACCTGACCTATTTTAAATTTTTAGATTTGCATTTATTAATAAAATCTCGCTTTCATTATGTATTTATTTGTTTTATTTATTGATTTAATATTTATTCATGTTTTCATTCCAATCGCGTCGTTTAAACCTAATTAAATCAAGTTTTGTGCTCGAAATGCACTTAACCTTAAGTCCAGGGACTAAATGTAATTTTTCTAAAAAAATCTTCCCCAGAAGCTGGCAGCGCCACGCGACGAGCATAGCCAGGCTCGCTGCGCGACGCGGCGTGGTCTTTTTGATTCCTCTTTGGCTAGTCTCGTCGTGTAATGTGGCGAGGACTACCTATCTCGTCGCGCGGCGACGCGACGAGCTACCAGTGCAACTTTTCCTTGCAGGTCAAACGCCATGAATTCCTCCTCTCAGATTTTCAGCCTTTTGACTTGTTTTTAAAAGTCTTGAATGAACATAGACCATAATCTAGTTAATTATTTTTCCCCTTCATCAATTGGGTCAAAAACCCATTAATTTCTTGTTTAAAATTGCTAAAGACAAGCCATTTTACTAGCCTTTGTAATTAATCCTCCTTGCCTTGTTATTAACAAATTTCATCCTATATAAACCCCTCTAATATTCTACAAATTGATTACCACAATATTTTACACTCTCAATTGTGTTCTTGCTTCCCAAGTTATGCTAAAGACCAAGTTTGATTAAGAAGGTCAAACCGTTCCAAGTTTTTCGTTTTCTTTGTTATTCCATGATTGGGTAATTTATTTATTTATTTATTTTCGGTAAAACACATCCTGTGATCATTACCATGTTGTCACCTTATGTCGACAGTCATGGTTGTGTTTCACTACCGCTTGTCAGCCCGTCTAATCTTCGGTTATAAAAGTTTTATGTTAAAAACTAACTTTTACAAAACTAATTAACCGAACTAAACTTTTCCAACATGACACTTTATCTTATCATTTCAAACATGTTAGGCATAAACCCGACTCAAAACAGAGTTCATGTACGACCAAAAACGAACCACTCATTTAACATGTTTTCTTAAATAATATTCAGTTCGGAACCGAACTCATTAAAATTGCCTAACAAATATTATAACCTATATTTTTCCTAAAACTAAAATAAAATTGACTATAAATCAAGTAATTAACCTTTTTAACGTAACTTATAACAATAAAATAAAATTAGATTTTTAACAAACTTTTTTGTTTAAGAATTTATAAACCGAACATGGCGGCCATCTTTCTTATTCTTCCTCAACCTTCCAAGTTAATTATTTATCTAGGGTCGTTCGTTGATCGAACCTTGTCGGTTCACTCACTTAAGACATCTTTGCTTTTTTTTCTCTCATTTCCCGCTACTTAACAAGTGAGTTTCTCACCCCCCCCCCCTTTTTACTCTTTTAATATTTTGGGGGTAGCATATATATCCTAGCAAAGCACTTAGTTTTATTTAGCCTCATTGCTTCAAACTACAATTCATATCATGAACTTGTGCGCTAGTATTTGCTTGTATGAATTATGCCTTATGTTTGATTTGTATTTATTACTGCATCATAGCCGCATTAGCCAAAATAAGTATATTCATATGCTCCTCTTACTATTTAGACTTTATGCCAAATAGAAAAGGGCCTCATCAATATTTTTGCATATTTCATTACTCGCTTGTTTAATATGCATGTTCATGGAATTGTATGATTTTTGCCTCATATTATATTATATAACAACTTATGGAAAATTCACCAACTATTTTTAGTTGACTTTTATTTTATATATGTGCTGTGGATATGAATGTGTGATGAAAATCAATATCGAAGACAATAGATTGCCTTAGGTCGTTTTAAATAACAGGATGTAATAGTTAGTTTGCTTTGTTATGATGTTATTTTCGTTTCAAACTTGTGTACTTGAGATTTAATATGATAATGATAATATTGCCACTTTAATAGTTGTTACATATGTTTTAAGCAATCTATAAGTTATTCCCCGGCATTTCACAGCCAGCCGGGGTGTGACACCGAACATCCTCGCCAAATTATTTTCTTTACGCAACTTCTTTTTAAGACTAGCTATTTATTTATATAGGGGAGTTCGTTGAACCGAACTTTGTCGTTTCACTCGTTTAAAGGCATTTTTCGCTCTCGACTCGCTTACTTAACAATTAAGTTTTTCATAACCCCTTTTTAACGCTTTTAATATTTTTAGGGTGTAGCATGTCACAAATTTTTATTGTTAGTTATGAAATTGTTTACAAACAGATTCACACATATCGTTCATGTTAATATTATTCTCGCATCTTGTTTATGATTATCCGTGAATTATGTGCACGTGTTTACAGTTTTTATGATGGAAGTTACGCAAACGCATACAAATAGTGGGAGGGAGGGTCCGAGGACGACCTGCGCCATCTAACGTTACGACTTCGTTTGTTTACGTAAGGTGGTTCTCATTTCCTCGACTTCTACAGATTTGGCTAAATGAACGGAAGGACGACACTATTTGATTTCATTTACTTTATGTTTGAATATTTATTGCATGACGATCGTTGTATCGCACTTATATATTTATACACACACACCAATGTACTTGCGAATTATGGAATACTATTAATAGTGCTACGAGCTTATGAGTGATTTGTATGGTACACCCGGGCTTATTCCGCTTAAAGTCGGGGTGTTACAGTTAGGGGTGTTCTAAAAATCTGAACCCATATCCGAAATATCCAAAAATTCGAATCCAAATTATCCAAAAATTCATATATCCGAGATTTGGATATACGAAATCGGATTTGGTAGTGGTTTTGAAAATTTTGGATAGTTCGGATATCCGAACTATCCAAACTATTTTTTTTTATTTTATTAATTTTGGATTTTTTTGATATTTCAGATATTCGAAATATTTTTAAAAGTAGTTATTTAAAATTTTTTATAATTAGGAATATTGGTTTTAAATAATCCCAACTATGGCCTATTGGTAAATATCAGTCCCAACTTTACACTTGCCTGCTGACCGTCCCAACTATTGATGTATTTGTTTTTAACGGGCTGCGACTAACGGATGTTAACTCGGTTAGTGATTTGCTGATGTGGATCTTCTTCTTTGGCCGCATCATGCCAAAAACCAGCAACTCGTCTCCATTCTCCCTAATATCGTCTCACCATCTCTTTGGATATTTCGGATATTCGGTTCACTATCCGACTTTAAACATCCCTACCTAAAGTAGTTACCAGTGGTTTAGCCTTGCCTCTGCATTTTGGTTCTCTTGATTCTTGGTTAGAAGGATGAATTCATGGATGATTTAGTGATTCATGGGTGTTGATTTGATGACTTGGAGCTCCCAAAATCATCCAAAACGACTGAGGTCTGAAGATACTTCAACCTAAGGTTAAAACAGGCTTAAATATGGAAGAAAAACCCAAAAATCGACTTTCCTCGTGGGGTCCACTTTAAACTACGGTAGGGACACCATAAGCTGCGGCGGACTCTGCCCCTACGGTGTGTAGAAACTGCCTTACGGTGGCCTTTATGGCTTCTGTCCCAGCCTCCACCATAAGCTTCGATGGAGGTGTCTCCCACATCCTCGTTTTCCATTTTCTTGATGCTCGTTCGCCGTTCTGACCCCTCGATTGCTTCTTTGTATCCCTAATTTGATTCCTCATCATCTTGAATGCTCAGAATTAGCTCCTTTAAACTCCGAGCACATGCAATCATAAAAGCGATCAAAGTAATTGTGTTCGATATATTTATAAAGAACTAAAACACACGATATTTAAACATTAAAACACATTCTTTTACCTCCTCATCATGAGAGACATAAAAATAAGCATGTGGCAATAATCCAGATCAGGGACATGGCCATGTGAGAATCTAAAGCATTAACAAGATTCGGTTCTAAGAAGTAATAGCCAGAGTTTTCTAACAAGAGCTTTAGCTCTAATTCCATGTTAAAATGCATGAAGATACTTAACAAGTAGAATGAGTGAGTGTGAACACTTGATATATAAAAAGGAGAAACAGTAGACTCATATATGGGGCCAATGCCGTAAATACAAAATAATACATCTAAAAGATTGTTTTGCACGAAAAATGATTATAAAAGGAGGGGGACCAAACGTGTGAAAATATATCCAAACCTACTAGAACTGTAAAGCGTAGAGGGAGCCAGGCTTTGGGGTGGGCAATGTAGGCCCCAGGTCAGTGCACGTTTTTATCGGGGGCACAAAAAATTCCAGATATTGGGAGGGTTCAATGGGAAACTTCAAAAAGTGATGAGGTCGGAACTATGCATTTTACATGTAAAAAATTAATATAAAGTTCGATTTCACATGTTAAAATTAGTTTTAAAATAAAGTTTTTTGGAATTTTTGCTTATAAATACATGTAGAAGGCATTCTAATAAAAAAAATTATTTTCTAAAAAATATAATTTTTTACCTTTTTTCAACCGTTTTTTTTTAAATTAAATGGATTCCACATGTGTTTGTTTATATGTAAAAACTCCAAAAAGATTATGCAAAAATAATTTTTATACATGTAAAAATGAATTTTTTAATGTAAAAGACATGGTTCTCCTTTTCTCCACTTTTGACTATATATATATATATATATATATATATATATAGAGAGAGAGAGAGAGAGAGAGAGAGAGAGAATATCTAAACAATTATAAGCTCACTACCGTGATAAACTCATTTAAATTCCATGATTTTGCTAATTGTTTATTTTTATTACTATAAATTTAAACGTCGTTTAGAAAAATTATTTTACATTATTTAGTTCATTAAGATTTAAAGAGTATATTTTTTCCGGCTCAACCAAGACACATTTACAGGGCCGTCACTAGACGGGAATCTGGAATAGGGACGACAACATGTAGCGGGAATATGAAGCATCGACAAGATTAATTCGATTCTAGAAAGTAATAGCTAGAGTTTAATACCAAATATTTTATCTTTAATACCATGTAAATAAATAAATAATAATCAGAAGCCCTAGATACACATATCTTTGTGCACGTGCTAAATACAAAGTAATGCAACTAAAGCATATCAATGCAATGCTACAACTAACATTTATGTATGGCTTCTTTTAAAATAGAATTTAAAGAGTAAAAGTAATTTTCTCCGTACCCCTTTATGGTATTTTAAAGAGTTAAAGTAAGAAGAAGGAATCTAAGCATGTCACGTTTTATTTGACCAAGAGAAATAGGGTTGGTATAGAATAACTTTCCACCAATTCAATCCACTTTTAAACGTCTCATTGATATTGATTTTGATCTTTCTTTATTGTTAGAGTGAAATGCGGTTTTTGTTCCTGTGGTTTGTTTAAATTCGTGGTTTTAATCCAATAGTTTTTAAATCTGTGATTTTATTTCATGTGGTTTCATTTCACTTGTAATTTAACACGACCCCATTAACCCCGTTAAGTCTGATTGTTAAACCCATCAGCGTGCCGGTCATGTGAGGGGCAATTTTGTCATTTTTGTTTCCAAATACACCTCATCCCCTCACGTGAGGGGGCTTGCGAATTAGGGTTGGGGTTTATTTAGGGAGAAAAATGACAAAAATGCCCCTCACGTGAGGGGCACGCTGATGGGTTTAGCAACCAAACTTAACGGAGTTAGTGGGGTCGGGTTTAATTGCAAGTGAGATGAAACTACAGGGACAAAATCGCAGATTTAAAACTATTGGACTAAAGCCGCAGATTTGAACAAAACACATGGACGAAACCGCAACTTACTCTTATTGGTTCAAGGCTGTTTGGCAATCTTGTTGGTAAGGCGTGATCAAACGAGGTAGTCTCATAATCGTTTAGCATATTTTTGAAACTTAACCATTAAAAGTTTTTATGAACCATTAAGATATGTCTTTTCGGTGAACCAAACACTACAATCTAACGATTCAGATTTAACATCTTAATTGATATCAAAGCCCGTTCATTCAGTCCTTCAAGTTATGGTTCTAGCCAATCTTGGTATAAAACCAAAGAAAAATATATATGTGTCGAACACTTTGGTTTCTTATATACGCATAGGCAATATAACACTTTAGTAAACGAAGCATATGACATATATATGTATCGAACACAATGGTTCTTATCTCTCTTATTAATATATTTGTTAACGTTGTTACCCCTACGCACGATCTCTCTCGTACCTCAAACAACCAACAAATTGTCTCTATATATGTTATGCATATACTATGAGATCTCGCATGCATTTGT
The DNA here is from genome assembly GCF_021521415.1 of Bidens hawaiensis. Lineage (NCBI taxonomy): Eukaryota > Viridiplantae > Streptophyta > Magnoliopsida > Asterales > Asteraceae > Bidens > Bidens hawaiensis. Next base: position 736,529 of record NW_027491480.1, read on the forward strand.
AGAGTTTGATAACCTTTGTGTGATAGCGTTTTTCTCATGTTGTCATTTTTAGACTTTTAGTTGGATCATATCAATTGTGGTATTTGTTGAAACTAAATAACTTGATAATTACGTGTTATTGCAAACTTTCTTAATATTTTTAAATAATAAGTCGAATATTACAATAATCAAATAAATTATGCTTCCTTTCTTCACTATGACACATCCGTCCGGAATCAGAAGATATTGTATGCTTGAATTATTTTACATAATATGATTCAAGAAAACGAAGATGCAGCCAACGGATGAAGAAGAATATGAGGACATTATTCTTGAGATGCGATTTCAAAAAAACTCAGAACAACCTTTTATATGATCGTGTGGAGCATATCGAATAATTTTATGTTACACATTTAGACCCGTGATTGTTATTTTAATATTGTAATTGAAATTTCTTGAAGTAACGAAACATTCGGTTTTTATTTATTTTCTATGTTGTAAAATAAATTAAAAATTTAGAAGAAAATGTTTATTGAATATTATTATTTTGTTAATTATTAAATGAAGATAGAGGTAAAAACTGATCTGACACATGAATTGACGCTATACTTTTAGAGTAGCCCAAATAAGCCTACTATGCGGTTGGTTAATAAATAATTTGTTAGAAAAAAACTGATATTTGTAAAACGAATGGTAAGATCATGGGTTAGTGGTTTCGCATTCCACTTCAATATCCATTTCTAGTTTTCAATTAATTTTAAATAACACTATGTAGATATTAAAAGAACTTAAACAAGTTTTACCAAAGATCATAGAAGAGCTATTTTTTTAACTAAATGTAAAGATATAAGCTTTCTTTCTTCAACAAGTTCTTCGCGTGTGAGCCATCCGCCATTGTCACTTCAATCCACGCCCATCGTGGTTCATGGTGCAGTCCATCTCATTCCACGCTCGTCGTGGCTCACAGTGTTCACCATGGTCACAGCGCCTAGACCACGACGTGCCCCGTGAGAGGAATTAAGTATTTTAAAGATTTAACTTCAAATATCATGATTTAAATGATAAAATGAATGAAGCTCAGTCAACACACATCCAACACTGATTATCAATACTTTGGTTTCTCCTTATATTAAATCAGTATCAAACTATCAATATCAAGCCGGGACGGGCCAGGCCGACCAACCAGAAGAGATTTCTATCGATAACGTCACAATATTAATTATAACAATATTAGACAGCCATCAAATATCATAAATCTAGAGCCAAAACTCTGTAGAGTAGTTAAGGTACATTTAATTAAAATCATAAAGCTAAAAGATGTTTCATCAAATATGGTTTAGCTTAATGCCACCATGGCTTCCAATTTCTGAAGCCATTTTATGTATTGATCTTGCTCCTTGTGGTGAATATGGTGGAGTATATAGGCGGTGAGGTTGTTCCGTATTCCTCTAGATATTAAGTATTGCTTCAGCTCTTTTTGCAAAGCAGGGTCCAAATCACTACGATAGATAAACCAAAAATCGAATCAAGAAATAATATAAAAAATTCAAGAAACATATGATACTGATTTGGTGAACCCGAACACAACCCGTATATTAATCCGCCGTGTCGTGCCAGACAGTTAAAATTGTGTCATATTTCATATTTGGGTCAACCTGTATAATATTCATTTGCGAATGTGAGTAACCCCTAGCGATTTAATAACAATGAAAACAAGTAAACAACCAATTACTACAATTCAACTGATTTTCGTTTTATAGCTTGTGTCTTTTTATTATCTTTTAGTTTGATTTAGAGAAACTCAACGGAAAGAATTGGAAAATGAGTAGTTAGAACTAACAAATAAAGTTGATGGAAATAAAAAGTTGATAACGATTTCAAGACGTAAAATTTAATTTCACTTTCAAAAATTAATACGCAGGAAGTTCTAAAAATCGAATATCAAATTTAAATTCCAACACTTCTTAAATAGTACCCTATAAAATCTAAAATGAAACTTAAAAAAAAAACTAAAAAATTAAGCAAATTAACCCCTGTATTAAACGAGCCATGTTCAAGTTAACCCATTTATTAAGCAAATTAACCCCTGTATTAAACGAGCCATGTTCAAGTTAACCCATTTATTAAGCGGGTTGTGTGTCAGGGTTGTGACCTGTTTTATTAAAACAGGCTATATTAGCTGGGGATGACAATTTCTGACACCACACGAAAATCAGGTTTTGAGTTGGCATACTTAACCTGGTTGGAAAACAGACCATGTTTTAATAAACAGGTCACAACCCCATGTTTTAATAAACAGGTTAAGCAGACCATGTTTTAATTAAACAGGTTTCTGACCCACTAACCCATTAAACCCACTTTTTTGCAACCCACCAACTCAGTTAACACGTTTACAACTTTGATACCACTCACTAACCCGCTTGACACGTTTAGACAAACGGGTTAAATGGGTCGTGTCCGGGTACATGACTTTAAGTGGGTAAGGTTAGTGTTTTTGACATCAACAAAATATGGGTGTCTTCAGGTTAAGCACTAAAACACGGAACTCGTTAACCATAGTTACAAGATTCCGTATAAACAATGAATAACTCAAATTCTAACCATAACAACAATAATCAGGCAAAAGAAACTTACCTAAAAATAGGACCTTTGTAGACCGAAGAACCGAAATCAGTGGGTGATTTCAGATAATAAGCATTTTGAATATGAAAATCAATATTGTTTTGACCTTCATCTAAAACTTTACAATCAAACTGCAATATAGACCTCAACCCATTCTTCTTGATGCACACCTTCATGTCAGCTTCCTTGGGATACATGTTATCTTCAACAAATGTTCCTTCACCAAGCAATGCAGATACAGCAATCTCTTCACCCGATTCGCATCTTTTCCTCATAACAATGTCTTTAGAATGTGGCGAATTCCAGTCAATCACAAAATCCCCCAACGATCCGATTTCATTCTGAATTAATATTCATGGTGAGTAATAACTGCATTAAGTAGAGAACTGAAACTAGCGCTGTAAACGAACTGAATGTTTGGCGAACTGTTCATGAACTGTTTGGCAGGAAGTTCGTTTATGTTCATTTGTTTCATAAATGAACGAACATGAACAACAATTTTCGTCCGATTAACAAAATGAGCGAACACGAACAGAGACTATGTTCATTCAACTTGTGAACGTTCAATAATGTGTTTGTTTGCGTTAGTTTATGTTCGTCAGTGTTTGTTTATTTATGTTTGTTCATTAGACCGAGTGTTGTGGGGTGGTGTCCCTGTCACCTCACCAACATGATTTCAGCCAAACCATTTCAACCAAACTTAAAGGGGGCGTTAAGGGGGCTTGAGCCCCTTTGGGCGCCACTGCATTTAAATAATAATTGTGCTGTTAGTTAAACCATTATGGGTTTTTGATGGAAAAGTTGGCGAGATCCCCCCCCCCCCCCACCCCATGCTTACGTGGCAGTGACGTTGCGGGGGCGTTTTTCACTAAGAAGATTTTTAATATTTTTCAGATAACTGTTCTAATTTTTTAATATGACAAGATTAGAAAAGTCATTAAAAATAGTAGAAAATCTTTAATGAACAAACATAAACGGACGTAAACGAACACATCATCAAACGTTCACGAACACAATTGAATGAACATAGCCTATGTTCATGGTCTTTCATTTAGTTAATCGAACACAATTCCTTGTTCATGTTCGTTCATTCATTAAACGAACTTCCCGCCGAACAGTTCGCTGAACGTTTACAGCCTTAATGGTGAGAAATGCATGCATTAACAAGACACTTGATCACACTGCAATAGTTCAATACCTTGTAAAGATCATTAGAGAGCTCATATTGGATCTCCGATTGCAGGATTTTGAGCAGCTCCAGATCTCCCAAAGCCTTCTTCCCCTTTTGCAGCAATGTCGCAATCTTCGACATCGACATCGATACCTATTACATCGGTACGCTATAGATGAGTAATTGTTGAACAAATAAATACGCAAGGGATTTACATTTTTTACCGATACCAATACCGTACCGGTACCAGCATCTAGGCATGTAAACGAACCGTTCATAGAACTGTTCATGAACCGTTCGGCGGGAAGTTCGTTTGTGTTCGTTTATTTAATAAACAAACGAACATGAACACATGTTTCGTTCGTTCATTTATGTTCGTGAACGTTCATTTATTTATGTTCATTTATGTCCGTTTATTTGTGTCCGTTTATGTTCATTTACATAGGGTTAGAATCATTTCAGAACTCTAAAAAGTTAAGAATTTCTAGGAACTCATAACAACCAAACATTTTTTTAGTTTTTTTTTCATATATTAACATTGTTTGAGACTAGTTTTACCATATTTTGTATATAAATTTTTTATCACTCAAGAAACACTAATTGACCCCGGGCAGATTACGGATAATCTGGGGGTTAAATAGATGTTTCCCACGAGGGTTATGTCCGGCAAGATGGTTCTTCTGATGACCTGCAAAACAGACACCGTGAGCTCGTCACTGAGAAGGGGGGGGGGTACCTCCTTGTGACCACCCTCCGGCGTGAGAATCAGACTAGATTGCTCTGAATATAAGTGTATATTAAGAGATTGCTAGAGAAGATAAGATAATGAGATATCAGATAATGTAAGATAATGTAATGTCTCCCTACCATTCCAAGGTGTTGGAGTATTTATAGCCGAAGGTAGGTTTCCAAGAAGGTACAGCCGGCTTAATAGTATTCCTGTTCTGCCAACTGTGGGTTACGCACATGCCATGCTGGTAGTTGGTGGGTAGGCAGCGGCTGATAGTGACCAGGCCGGCTGTGTACTATTCTTTTCCACCAACTGCAGGCTATGCACGTGCTACGACAGGTTGGTGAGTAGGCAGCGGCTAATAGTGACAGGGGTTGGTGAGTAGGCAGCGGCTGACAGTGACCAGGCCGGCTGTGTACTATTCCTTTGTCACAGTGAGCTGTCGCTGCTTTGGTCAGACCTTTTGTCCATACCTCGTCAGGTACAGTACAAAAGGTCCTCCAGTAGCGTACGGACTGGCTCATTTGGGCGGGAGTTTTCCCGGCTTTGGGCGGGAGTGTTCCCGGCTTGCTCACTCCTTCTTCAGGTGACATTACTGAATTATTTAAGAGTTAAGTGCCTTGTGCGTGTAGCCTTGCTGCGCGGGTAGCCTTCCCTGATGGCTAGTATCCGTTACTACGGGAACAGGCGGAGTACGTCGACCATTGGGAGGCTTTTCCTGCGGGAACAGCTTGCGTACTGCGCGTAAGGACATCACGTCTCTGAGCATGGTGGGTCCTGCGGATCCAGTTGGTTTCTGCGCAGACGTCTCTCTTCAAGGTGAGTCTTGCGAGTTTAGCCTTTGCGCAGACGTCCCTGTTGAAGGTGAGTCTTGCGGTTTCAACTGCGCAGACGTCCCTCTTTGAGGTGAGTCTTGCGGGTCCAACTGGGCTCTGCTGGGACCTACCTCTTCAATCACATATATAAATCACAAGTTTACATATGTGTAAAATTTATGTAACAACAAATTTACATATATGTAAAAAAAATTTAGATATGTGTAAAAAACTAATTTTCATTGTTGTAATCGTAAATATATATATATAAAAATGTGATAAAACTACATCCAAATAACATTAACATACAAAATTTTTTATAAAAAACATTAGTTATTAATAGTTCCTTCAAGTTCTTAAATAATTTAAGAGTTCTGTAATGATACTCATCCCATTTACATATTAATAGAAAGCAATTATATATTATCTAGAAGAGTCATCTACTTAATGGCTTTATATTTGTTTGTTCATTTACGCGTGTTCATTTATGTTTGTTTATCTTTGTTCACTTATGCTCGTGAACTTTTCGTTAAGATTTTAAACAAACGAACACGCACATGTTCATTTTTTAAATGAACGAACACTAACAAAAGATGCATGCTCGATTAAGTGTTCGTGTTCGTTTAAAGTTAAACGAACAAACACAAACATGTCCTTGTTGCAGTATTTTCAATGGTACGGATACCGATAAGGTTTTACTCGTTTAGATTGATACAAATTGGCGTTAGGTTATTAGAAACCCTAATTTGAAAATAAGGCTAATGTTTATTGGATTAATGTGGTCGTGTGATTCTACTATTTATATGTGTGTGAAGAGTGACGGAAGCGAGTGTGAATTAGAGAGACCGGTGGTACCTGATTGATGCTCCGTCGAGAATACGGCGGCCGGCGGTAGTGACGATGAAGGATAGAGTTCAAGAGTGAGTAATGAAGTGAAGAAACAAGGAAAGATAGAGGGCTAAAATGGTAATTGAGAAAAAAAAAAGAGTAGTTTCAAAATTCGCGGTTTTCGTAAAATAGTTTTGATTTCACTTGCAATTAAATCCGGTCTAACTAACCCTGTTAACCCTGGCTGTTATACCTGTCAGCGTGTGCCTCACATGAGGGGAAATTTTGTCCTTAATTAGTTAGGTTGAGTTTAATTACAAGTGAAAACAAAACTATTTCATGAAAATAGCAAATTGAAACTGTTGGACTAAAACCGCAGATTTTGTCAAACCACAAAAACGAAAATCGTGGTTTTCTCTAAAAACAATAATGGAAAAGATAATACGTGCAACAATTCAGGGTAGAGCAATGACCAAATCGTAATCAAAACCGAACTAAAGACTAACTGACGATGAACTGGAAATTGAATTAACCAAAAATCGGTTATCGGTTGTTTTTTGTGCCATCTGTTAACCGAATACTACCGATCCGAATCGGACCACTCATGTTTTCATATATATAATTATAGTTTTTATATCTTCGTTTCATGTTTTATATTACCATTTCATGTATTTGTATTTTTGTTTGATGTATTTTTATATTCATTTCATGTATTTCTAAGCAAAAACTTTAGCCCGAGCTTGATTTTGATTATTACCCAAAATAAATTGAAAAACTAATCAGATAAACCAAACCGATTAAACCAAAAATCAATTTGTTTAGTTTAGTTAAGGCTAATAACCGAACCAAATAAGTTGAAAGATGTAGGGTGCTCTTTCTATAGTATGCCCTTTGTGTCTTATTCATCCATCCAGAGAATATGCAACATTGCTCGGCTATAGTGAAGTGGCTCGGAAACTATAGGAATCGGTTGTTTCGTGTTAAAATTAGGGTCTACAGATTCTAAATTTTTCCAGCTAGTTTCTGAACTAGATCGAGTGGATACAAAACTCTTTAATGCATTTCTAATTGTAATTTTTCCAGCTAGTTTCTTGCGAGTAGTTTTTTATTTTGTAAATTTTCCGCCTTTAGAAAAACATATGAGCACCTTTTGGCTTTTGCAATGAATAGTTCAATACCAACAGTCTCACGAGCTGTTTTTTAACTATACCAATAATTATCAGTCTGACATCCATATCTAGTTATCCACATGAATTTGTTCTTTATAGTTGCACATGTTGGGTTCAAACTCGATCACTTTTTAAAAAAGTAAATGCCACATCAAAGCATAACATGCTCCCTCATTCTAATTTTGTTTTTAAGAAAACCATATGTTGGATTACATTGCTCACATATTTGTGCTAGGTTATTGGCCCTACAAGCATCATTCTTAATAGGCATTTAACTGAAAATAAATATATAAATTTATTGATACTAGGTAACATAATTCCAACTTAAACATAGCATAACATGCACATATCACACACACATGCTTAAAACGAGATATCCAAACCATGAAACTTTTCTTTAGTAATCTCATCTAAGACCTGGCTCATTTCTTTCGTAAGATGGTTCGTCCAATCTCCAACTTCACCTTGTCTAAAGAAAGCATGCCTAGGTACTTTAGCAAGTGTGTTTCCATGCTTATTAACATCACTTAAACTTTTGAAACTACATAAACTCACAATCTCTTGGACCGCACCTTTGGCCTCTTCCTCCACTGTGAATGGGTATCCTAAGAAATCTCTTAAACGTTTCGCGTTATTTGCAAGATCCGTTTTCATGTTCTCGAATGTTAAAAATAGAATCCTGGTTGGGTGTTCTAAGCTAGCCTTGTAGTACCCTTTCACATGATCCCAATACGGTAAGCATGGACCGATGCCTTTACTAAACTTCTCAAACACATCCTTGAGATCAAGAGATGTGTCTTTCCACTTGTTACTAAAGTGGAACATAGAAACGAAAACATCTTTAGGGTTTCTAGACATATAAACTAGGCGGCAACCAGAATCAAGAATGGATTGAGGCAATGCAGTGTAAGGCATATGAGTGGAAAACAGTCGAGTTGAATTTTCATCTATATAAGTTGGTTTGTTTCTTAATAATTCATTCTCGATAAAAGGCAAACAATCATGCGGATTGAACAAGAGTAGAGGGTGAGTTGGAAAGCACTCGTTATTATAGCTTGTTCGATTCACTATAGCAAACGCAAGCGCCTTGATCCATGTCGTGCCAGATTTTGGATTCGTGACCAAGTAGATATCCGTTGGCTTAGCTTGGAACGTGTCTTGCAAGGCCATCACCATAGCAATCGACATGATTTTTGACGAGTACCAATAACCTTGGTACAAGTATAGGCTTTCCCCTATCCACCCTTTCTCTTCCGGTAAAGTTGTGAACGATCCTTTGTATTTATCGAAAATTAGGGACAAGTTCGCCTTTTCGACGTCTGGATCTTCTATATAAAGTCCGGTTACGCGTGAAAGATATGAAGCGTCATGAGGTGTTGTGGGAATTGACATTTTGAAGGCCAAATGAGAGCTTTTGTTAGTTTACCTTTTCATCTCTATATATATATATATAAAGAAGCCAAATTCAATTAATCAAGAGATTTGGCATCTCGCAGAATGAGGATGGGACAGCTTAGACTTGGATGTGTGGGTAAGTTTTTTTATTGTTGACTGATGAATTATTTAGTGTAAGTTGATGAATTATTTAGTGTAAATTTTGGTTTGCATACCTTAGGTTTAACCAGAATGACTATTAGTAATCAAAAACAACCAAACAATTTACAATGAAGTGACAGGTAAGCGGGCAACAAGCTGCGCCGCAACCCCCTTTTAGATAACAAACCCAATCCACACATGCATGACTATTTGAACATAAAACCTGTTTTTTTATCAATGTAACGCCTCATGTTTTCATATTCTATCTATTTACGTCATTTTAACTAACTCAGTTAGATTTTTCAGTTAATAATAATAATAATAAAAAAAGTGACAACCTAAAGGGTATAAAACCACATATACATGGTGCGATGGCAAAACGTGACATTTCAAAAACGTAATTTGCATACACGCATCACTATTGATTATCAACAATCGTAATTCAGAGCGACTTGTCACATTATTATAGGTATAGATTACTATCAACGATTGAGTTATATTTTAGAATATGATTACACTATAAAATATTACCATATTATAAAGCGCATATCAAATACATTTAATAGACATTTGTACCATCATTTCCTTTTTATGTAGGTAAATTGGAAATAAATAATCCCAAATTTTATGTATTGTCGATAATAATCCAAACTTTAAAAAACACTACCAGCGGTCCCTAACTTTCCAATGTTTTTGTCTCAATGGACCTCTGTTAAAAAACACTTAACGCCATTAAGTTTTTTCCCGAGTTTCAAACCGATGTTTTAAGGCTTTTTATCGAAAGAACGATACGAGTCGACCAATGTAAAACTTATTTTGAAACGGTTATCTATGCGACGAAACAATGTTTCAATTTGGGTGTTTAAATTTCCAATTAACAAAAATCAAGTCATTTGAATCACCGTTTCGAGATACATTTTACATCGATCGACTCGTATCGTTCTTCCGATCAAAAGACCTAAAACATCGGTTTGAAACTCTGGAAAAAACATAACGGCGTTAAGTGTTTTTTAACGGAGGTCCGTTGAGACAAAAATAGTTGAAACCGCTGGTGGTGATTTTTAAAGTTGAGATTGTTATCGACCAATACACAAAAGTTAGGATTATTTATTTCCGGTTTGCCTTTTATGTATTATGTTTTAATTTCAACTCAAAATACTGTATAGTGCAACTTTGTAAACCATAGAAGCAGAGAATAAGAATGAGTCCCTAGGTACTAGTACCTGGTACCATTTGCTCGTCCCTGGTTATCTTTGCAACATATTTTTAGGGACTACCATGTGAAGTAAGCTCATGGTGTTTCATATGAAGATTGGATTTTGATGTTCTTATCAATTTCCAAATCCTAAATTGATCTCAAATTCGTCTGAAATGCGTCTGCTCCGACGACTTTCAAAAGAGCAAGTTTGTCGAACAGTTTAAAAAATGGACGAGGTCGACAAAAGCAGTTCAAAAGCCAAGCTGTTGACTGCTTTCGATTAGACGGATTTGATGTATATGAGTAACATCTGCCGTTTAAAAAGAAGACTGCAGCATGTATTGTAACCGACTAACCGTTGATTTCTTTTTTGAAAATGATACAAGTCCAAATTTACATATTTACTCATTAGTAAAAACGAGAACCGAAAGCCACGAAACTAACAAACAGTACAAAAATCAACAAACATAAGTCAAGAAAGATCAGAATCTTACTAATGAGCATGAGTGCATGATATTTAATGGTGAAAAAATGTAGAACATGATAATGGCCAGACGGGCTCGTTTCATTTTGAATCAAAATCACAACCGGCTTTCTCTAACGCTCGTACAAGATGAGTTATGCGGTAATGGAGCTTGGTGTTTTCTTCAGTAAGCCGTTGCAAATCCTTCAAAGCCTGAAGAAAACATTTCATTTTCGGTAAAATGTCAAATGAGTAATGAATCAAACATAACAAACATTTTAAATAGAATACCTTTTCTTTTTCAGCTAATCGCTCCGATTTTGCATCTTCCAACTCTGTTTGCAATTCGGCTACTTTATTTGATGATTCCTTACTTCCAGAGTCTGCAAGTAATCAAATTCAATAATAAAATGTAAAACTACTAGAAAAAGTGAAATTAAGATCTCGAAATTATACTTAATATGAGATAAACGCTTAAAAACGAACCTGTTTTTGTAGCAATTGCAGCTTCGAGCTTTGCCAGTCGTTCCTAGATCAAACACAGACAGGTTAGATGAAATATAATCCAAGCACTCATACGATGAATTCATAACGAAATCTGAAATTTCCTTGAATTCATTAGGGGTGCAAACGAGCGGAGCCGCTTGCAAGCTACTCGAGATCAGATCGATAAAAAAACTCGAAACAAGCCGAGCCCAAGCCTCAAATAAAGCTCATTTAATTGTCGAGACCGAGCTCGAGCCTTGTAATGGAAGCTCATTTAGGCTCATCGAGCGTTGCATATTTTTAAGATCTACCTCTTTTGAACTATGTATTAATTTCACACAGCGCAACCGAGCTCGAACAAATCTTTGGCTCGTTTAAGGTATTATACGAGCTCGAGACGAGCTTAAGCTCGTATAAGGTTTTTCTCAAAATATACAAAGATCAACTGATAAATAATATACGGGCCAAGCCAGAGCTTAAAATAACGACTTACGAGCCGAGCTTGAGCTTCAGAAAAAGAGCTCGAAATGAGGCGAGTTAGAGCTCGAGCTCTCCCGTAAGTCAAAATTGGTCAAATATTATCAGTTATAAAACTATACTTATTTCTTAAAATTATATAAAAATCTTTGAATACATATATAACTTCGAAACAATTACATATAATTGAATAATTCCAATCCAACTCAAATCGTCTCTTGCCCCCGATGCGGCTACGTTTCTGAAAAGTGTTCAGCGGGTCGTGCACAGTAACTCAACGACACCGAAGAACGATAACTTTGTTTTTCATTAGGATCGGTTTTGCCATTCAAAAGGAGGTGGTGGCGCAACTTGTTGCCCACTTCACTTACCTTTGTAATATTGTAACTCGATCCTTTTAATATAATATAATAATTTATATGTTGAGATTAAAAACAAAAATAATAATAATAATCCTTATTAATATCTAGTCGTACCGTCTGACCAGATAAAATATAACCGAAACACGCTTAAAACGAATATATAAAGGAATAATGCATATTCGAGCTTAAAACGCTAAACCCTAAACCGGGCGATTCAATCGGACTCGTTTCTACATGAAATCAAAGTTATTCATGGGCGAATTGAAGATAAGTATAACCCAAACACAAACAGTATGAATTGATGGCAAAAGTTGATACATTTTGTTGGCTTATGATGGAAAGATTCGAATTGGATAAGTAATTAAGATTCGAATTGCATACCTCAGCCTCGGAAGCACGTTGGTGAAATTGTTTAAGGGTTTCTTGAAGATCATTTGCTGCCGCCATAGCTCGTCAAAACCCTAAGTGATGACTAGAGAATTGACTTATTTATTTTGCTGGAAAGATTCGAATTGGATAACTATTTTGCCCGGCGAGTTGTAACGAGAAAGGTCGGTAAAATCTGAGCATTGTCGATTCCGGGTTAGTTAGTTTCCATCACGTTAGTTAAGTTACCATAGCTAAACCAAAAAATACAAAAACAAGTTTGGAGTTCGGATGGTTTTCCTTGGGTTCGTTATGGTATCATAACTAAAACAAAATGTGGTGCGTCTATGCAAATTTGGTCGGTATCCGTCACTTTCGTTACGCTATTGAAACTAAAACTAAGCAAAATTAATGTTTGTTACGATCGAAGCTAAAAACAAAAAAATAAATAAAATAAAAAGAAGTGAAGTGACCTAACGGAGGGCCACCACTTAGGCCCAATTTTATCTTTGTGGCACCAAAGTTGTATTTTATACTTACGAGATATTGGGTTTTAATAACACTCCCAATTTTTGATTTGTTACCCACCACTCCCAAGTTTCACTCTATTTGTTTTTGTCACTCCTTCACTAGCGACGACTAACGTCGTTAGCGGAATCCTGTTGGAAATCATGCCAGATTGCCGGATGCACTTCACAACCATTGGAACGCCCTTGCATCTTATCGATTGGTCATCTCTTTGCGTCAATTGGACATTGGAGTTGTTGCAACCGTCTTCAGTGGATGTCCGACCCACCTTGAATCAGATGCCGCTGCCGGGTACGGCGGAACCTAGCCGTGTCGCCTCTCTCTTATCTGTTTCCAATCATCTGCTTCGCCGGAAAATCCGGATTCGCCGAAAACCCTAGTCGCGCCGCCTCCCTCTTCTCTGTTTTCCGATCGTTTGCTTCGCCGAAAAAACGGGATTCACAGGAAAATCGTGATTCCACTAACGACGTTACTCGTCCGTTAGTGAGGGAGTGAAAAAAACAAATATGGTGAAAGTTGGAAGTGGTGGGTAACAAACTGAAAGTTGGGAGTGTTATCAGCCAGCGGATGAAAGTTGGGAGTATTAAAAACCAATATCCCTATACTTATTAGATAGTTGGTCTCCTGGTTCAATGGTATGATGGTATTTTCGTAGTGGTGAGTTTTCTTTATGATTGTGTTCATGTGTAACTAGAGTATCAAAATTAGTATGGACGGGTGACATCACGTCTCAGGATAAGCACTCGGATATTAGGGTGGTTCCAAACTGAAGTGATTTGATATAATCACATCACATAGAAGCAATCTAATGAAACTTAAATCCGCAATATCTTTTGTAATTTTCATGAAATGGTAACAACTAAAAGCAACAAAGGAACAAGTTACATGGAAGGAGATGGGAAAACCAGATAATCACAGAGGGGGTGGGAAGAAGAAACCGTTACACTCAACAATATTCATTCATACGTATCCTCTTGTTCTAGAATTGAGTTTGAAAAATGCTTATTGGCTTATTGGCTTTTTTAAAAAACCATTTTAAAAAGCCAGAATTTGAGGCTTTTAGAAAACTGCTTTTTAACTATTTCGAAAATCTAAAACAAAAAATTGTGATTGCCAAACACATTTTAACGTATTGGCTTTTTAAAAACACCAATACGTATTTTTCAAACTCAATCCTAATATGCTCTTATCCTCTGTAATATTGTGCGTTCCATGTAACTTTATAGGTCTCTTGACTTGGGCCTATTGGTTAGGGCCTGTAGAATCATAACACGAACGTTGTTAACAAAAAGATCGATATTGTGAAAATCGAACTAGACCCGCTGATCTGATCCAACTGTTTAATCCAGGAACCAGTCACTATGGCAAGTGTAGATATACATCCATCAAGAGGGATCTTTCATCATGTCAAATAAAAAAAATGGCCCTGTTTAGTCAGGTTTACGCGAAACATTTTGGCTTTTAAGTATAGATTTAGGAATTTTTATTTGACTTGTAAGCTCGTATGGGTTTTCTTAGCGATCGCTCGAAAACTTAAGGGTCATGTAGCTTTCGTTATCGTAGATTACAAATTTTAAAAAATATAAAAATATAACTGGATCACTTGGCCTCGGTGCCCATGAACTCACTTGGCCCACTCCTGTAGCTACCAGTTCGCTTATAAGTGAATGGATTGGGCTAAAATGATCCAACAGGGTTTAAGCAAACTAGAGACAAGAGAGACTTGAGCAGACCAGCAGAAAGAAAAAAGCCCATTATGGGCCACCATTAATGGGCCTGAGCCCAACACCCATAGCCCAGATTGAGGGTGCAGTCTTACATGCCCAACCATTAATGGGCCAACCTTCAATTAAATTACTAATACGCCCTTTATATAGCAAAAACAATTACCAAGTTGGAGACCATTTTATTAAAGAAAAAAGTCAAAAAACACACCAGAAAATAAATACAAGGTACATCAAGAAAACATCCACAGTTAAAAGGAAAATACATCAAAGGACACTAAAACTCTAAGCAATGAGGAAGGGCAAAACGGTCAACATAAACGCTTCGTATGTAAACGTAGCATTCCCGGTGTAAGCTGTGTCCTTCTCCTTAAACTTGTCGGTTAGCCCCTGCAATCACCAAATAACAAATGCTTGACTTCTCATAATACACTTTGACTTTTATAGTCAAAACACTTTTAACTAAAAAGGAAACGGGCCAAATGAGTTGAACGGATTCAAATGCGTTTAACTGATTTTTGAATGCCTAAAGAGCATCCTCAAGTAAGTTTTTACCAAAATCCATATGACCCATTACCCAACCTGGTTTGACCAAATCCATATGACCCATTACCCGACCTGGTTTGACCAAACACTTATGTCCCGTTAGGCCGTTACCCAACCTGGTTTGACCAAACACATGTGTCCTCCCGTTACCAGACCCTGTTTGACCGAAATCCATATAACCCCACCTGGTTTGACTAAAACCCATATGATCCAACCTGATTTGATCAAGCCCATATGACCGACTTGGTTTGACCAAAACACATATGAGCCGTTACCCGACCAGGTTTGACCAAAAATGGAGAAAAATGTTTGTGGGTCAACCCAGTTAGACGCAGCCACCCAACCCATTACGACCCGACTTTCTGTGAAGAAAATATCAATTTTCAAATATGTAAAGATTGTTACATACCTTAACAGTCAAGCAGCACCTGAAATCATCAAACACAAAACAAGAACATTGTTAAGACATACCAAAACATTTTAAAAAAAAACTTTTCTAACAAAATAATGAATTATATAAACATACTCGATGAAATTATCATATTCGATCGCCTTATTCTTTCCGCCACTCTTGTCAAACTTAGACACCAATAAATCCAAAACCACAGGCGACACTGCAAACCCCAAACTCATAAGTGCCTCTCTCAGTTCATTAGCATCAATCTTACCACTTCGGTCTCGATCAAATTTCTCAAAATTTGCCTAAAATAAATAAATATGTATTTACTTGTAATAAAACTAATAAACAAAAAAAGTTTCAAAATGATGATAAATAAACTGTTAAAAACTTAAAACTCACCCTCCAGCTTTGTAAGCTGTAGAAAACTTGAGTGAACTCTTTAGGTCCTGATATTACCATCAAGAACAGTAAATTAACATAAATATAAAAACTTATATGAATATTTAAAAGGAGTTAGTTACATAAATGGTCCATAGGATTTGGGCAAAGCAACATATAATAAGGTCTAGTGTTTGAGGTTTCAATTTTGTAACAAGTTTAGCGTCTAACCGTGCATTTACAAGGATTTGAACCCAGTGTTTACATTGAAGAACTATTTCAACTAAATCTTAACTGAAGAACGATTACATACATTTCCAACTTTAAACGTATTTTACTCCAGAAATTTCATATGTTTTACACATCATTAAATATCATAAGTTTTCTCGGCCAATAGATGGATAAAATATCTTTATCCTGGCTAAATGAATTGGAGCCTTACAATACTAGCTTGGTCCAGTTACAAACGTGCTTACAAACAAATAGTTGTGAGTTAGACCATGTGTAGTGTGAAAGATATGTGTAAAGTTATTGCCCATAACTCTCTCCTACACTGCCCCTCTCAAAGTTATGGATAAAGTTGAAGAGGAGGCGTTTTGTGAGAGAAGGGTAATGATTGCATGAGAGTTATGAGCTTTACTACTACGCCGCGTTTTACAAAACCCTCCAATGTTGGAGTGCTATCTGTCGCAAAACGCCTAAGTGTGAAAAGTTTACGCATGGTCTTATAGTCTCATTTGAAACTCCGGGTGAAAGAAAAAAAATTAGTTGTTAAAAGGAAAGAATGCGGTTTTCGTCCATGTTGTTCAAAGTTGCTATTTTAGCCCAAAAGTTTAAGATTTGCTATTTTCATCTCTAAGGGATTCATTTACATTGCAATTTTCATCAATGAGGTTTCGTTTTCATTACAATTTTCGTCCATGTGTTTTGTTAAAATCTGCTATTTTAGTCGAAAATCTGTTAACGAAAAGGACGAAAATTGCTTTGAAAATAAAACCCAGACGAAAATATTATATTTTAAACTTTTTGGACTGAAAATAGAAAATTTTAGCAAATCTTATAAGACGAAAAACGCAGGTCATTCTGTTAAAAAAACTGAAGTAGGCCCACAATACACACGTCACCATCTACGCGCTTTCGTGGAGTCGTTCACCACATAAGGGCCCCACAACGTGTTTTTGCTTACAACAAAATAATAATTAAAAAATAAAAACAAACAATTAATTAGAGAAAGTAAAATAATAAAATAATTTACGGATTTACCGATCTTTCTAGTATTGGTGTTGGTGAACAAATACATAAGTAGATGAACGGTACGGATACTAAAACTCTGATTATAAGACGACAACGCTCTTTGCAACTCATTGTCATCAATAATCCCACTCCGATCCTGGTCGGCGGCCTCGAAACAGGCTACCACAGTAGGCTCGGTCCCTGGCGGGAACGTGGACGGGACCAGCGTCGCAAACGGACTGCCGTACGGCGCTGGTCCCGTCGGGTACCCGTCCCCGGGTTGTGGACCACCATAACCCCCTGGTTGTGGAGCCCCATAACCCGGGGCGGTGGGTTTGTTTTCTTTTGTGGGTTTTGTTTGTGGTGGTGTACCGTAAGGAGCTGATGGTGCACCATAGGGTTGGGCCGGCGCGCCATAGGATTGGGCTGGCGCGCCGTATGGCTGGGCTGGGGTGCCGTAGGGTTGTGCCGGCGCGCCGTAGCCGGATGGGTTATGAGGGTATCCGGACATGATTTGGTTTGGTTTTTAGATGTTAAAAAAGTGAGATGTTTGATATTGTGAGGAGTGTGTTGTGAGATGGGGATATATATATATAGTTTGGAATTTGGATCTATGTGAAATGAAGACATTTATTTTTATTGTATGATATTCGTCAAATTAAAACAAAGTAGGATTTACGACCTCGTGTTTTGTGACGGGACCGTTAAATCAAACAAAAAAACATAATTAAAAACGTTAAACCATAAACTCGTGGTAAGTCGACGGTTAGTCAGTATGTATCATGTTACCACATTGAAACCAAACAAAATAAATAAAGCCGTCAATACCAGGATACAACAAATTATCATATGTAGAACCAAAAAAACCGGCATGTTACAGCTGCAAACCAACACAAATTCGGTTAGTATCAGTGGTACCAACACAAATTCGTAAGCATATATTAGTAAACCAAAAAAATTTATAAAGGCGAGGTATCAAACGTTGAAACGCGGATATAAAACCGTGCGATGATGGGATATTTTTAAATCATGAACAAAGTTTCGGTTATTGTAAATACGAACTATAAAAAATATGAAAGCAAAGTTTAAGAAAATCGTTTAACCGACAGATTAAACATGTAAAGCCGATACTTGTCCAAGTTTATTGTTTAAAAATATAGTTTATTAGATATTTTTAATTAATTGAAAAAAAAAGTAAAATAAAGAAAATAAAAAACATTATTTTTATTTATAAAATTATAATTAATGATTTAGTGGTTATAATAATTAATAAAATATTAAAATATTAAATAGTAATTAAATAGTAAGTTAGTGAGGGGGATTCAATCCCCCTTTTAATATATATATTAATAATAAGTTCTAATGAGGAGGGCTTATAATTGTCTTAGGTTTGGGTTTTAAATATATAAAGTAGGTGTCAACCTGTTGGCGTTGCGGTGGCGGACACGAATTCGATTGTTATCAGTCAGGTTCGTATCGGTTCAGACATTACACACAAATCATAAATTAGATCATCATAACAAAATCAATATTGTTTTATCAAAGATAAGACTGAAATTATCAATATATTTGAAAGGGTCTTATTAGGAACACCCAGACACCCCCCCATGCACCCCGTATAGGAATATACGGGGTCATATACGTCCCATATAAGAATATACGGAGGTTAACGAGACCCTAACGTTTCGTATTGTCCTATACGAGACGTATTGATGGGTTTTTTTTAGCAAATTAAACTAATGAGCCAGTCAACGCATTGGTTAGTCAATCAACTCATACATGATGAGAAGAGGTCCCCTTTTCAACTCTTCTTTGTTATCTGTCATCCACTTGACATTTTGTTGTAGTATTGTTGGTTTTTGGTTTATCAACTTGTGTACTATAATAAAAACTTTAAAATAAATAATGGATTTAGTTGACTTTTCCACAATTCTTAAATTACGGCACCTTAAACTATATATAAATGTTACTTCTATATTATTCTTGTCATTATTTGACACCATTTTCTTACTCTATATATGTTATTACTCTTTGACCTTGTCCCATCTATCTAACACTTTGATGATCAATTGTCTAAGCATGTGCCAAGTGGTGTCAATTACGGTAGACAAGAAACCGATCCATGATTATGATACTATCAAATTTATTGGTTTTGGTGGACCTTAAAAGGTTTTGACACACAACCATGGTGTGACTTAATTGAAAGCTTGGTCACAAAATATATATTTAAAAAAGAGCGTGAGCATCGCATTGCCAACGAATTTATCAAGGTAGTTGTGGTGCAGACGGCAAAAACCGCTCATCTTGTCACTTTTGTTGTTATGTCCTTGCCGCTCGTGGGGATCTCCATGTTGCTCACTGCATGGTATTGATGATCGTTTTAGTATTTTTCTTCTTCAAAATCTAAACGCAATTGTTATATAACCGTTTGGCAATTTAAAATAATAATTTAACAAACTTTATAAATAAATACTAACATATACCATGACTTAATGACTTAAGATTAAAAAAAAAAACACAAATCTCCACTTCACTAAAAACAACATTTTCACTTGATCATTGAATTTTCGTCCAATGATGCTATAGTGTCGTTTGTAGTCCGCAATTTTGCATCAATTGTAGTCATTGCTCTAACCTAAGAAAGCCAACGTTCCACATCGTGCAAGTATTGCTATCAACAGAAATCTTGATACAATAATACGTTATACCTATTTTACGTTTGAATTTCTTGTAATCGTGAAAATTTGTTATTAAAAAAACTCAAGGTTGTGGGACCAACATATCATATATATACATACACATACAAGAGTGCTCATTTCAGAACCAATAATATATGAAAAACTACAGAAAAACATATCAAACATACATAAAGTAACTAAAATTTCCGTTGATAGTCCTTCTCTTATACACACATTTATACGCGTATAAATTCAGGAAATAGAAGAGATGGTATACTAAGAGATTTTGAACCTTTGATCAAGCTTTTTCAATGACAAGATTGTAAATAATGAAAAAAATTGCACAATTTTTTTTATCTTTTATTTGTTAAACACTTAAAAATTAAAATCATGTTTGTATGTATAAACCCACAACTCCATCATATGACACCGTGGTTGACTTATAAAGTCAGCCATTATTTAGCTTCCTCTTACTCAACGACCAAACCCCAATTTGACTTTGTAAAATACAAATTTAATAGTTTTTTTTTGTTTTTTTTAATTATTGTAAAATAAATGGGAATGTGAACTCCATGTGGGAGTATTCTCAACAATCAACATGTTTTCATGGCTATTACGCTCCCATTAAGGGTCACTTTCTAGGAAGAGAAAAAAGGTTGACTTTGTTTAACATTTTTATGTTAATCATATACAATTTGTTTAATTATATGCACTTATAGTTTAATTTCGGTTGAAGTATTCTTAACTCATGTAAATAAGCAATGTCGTGTAAGCGAGTTAAGTCGAGGCTAGAGTAGTACGTTTAGCTAGAAAGAGGTCGAGTTTGATTCGTTTCAAACTTTATTTTAAAGTTTGAGCTCCTATAATTTATTAGTAACTTTTATCTTAAGTTTATATAAAATAACTATTAAGTAAAAATATATATACACTAGATATAATTTATTTTTATATAAATAATATGCATGTATAAACTCACGAGTTTAGTCAAACTCGAAACATGACACTCAAGCTCAACTCCATTTGAATATTTGGCAAACCGAACTCGAGTTGGTTTCGTCCTATTGGCGATGATAGTTCACTTGATGTATTGATCATTGTGTTGTGTTCTTGGGTCTGATCGATCATCATGGTGGGTATGATGACCTTTAGGCTGTATGCTATGGTGAGGAGCATCGAAGCCCCTCCACAGTGCCACGTGGACACCGGGGGCTTCAAAGCCCTTCTCCATAACGCCCAGCTATGGTTAAGCCCCTTTGGGCGCCCCATTATATATATAAATATATATGTATGTGTGTGGATGAGAGTAAGAGAGAGAGAGGGAAGGCGCCGGTCGTCTGATCCCCCCCCCCCCCCCCGCGCCCGCCTCCACAGTGCCCTTGACGGTGTTCCTCCTCCTTCGGCGCCCTTCTCCTCCCCTCCAAGGCGCCCATAGCGGACAGCCTTAGCGCGCGGTGTGATCATTTGCAAGAGTTGGTTCAGGATCCATTATCACTGTACTCGTGAAATACATAAAATTACATGAAGGCCCGAGTACGAGGAATCAAATAAAGTGATGGAATTATTGTGGGCTGAAGCTAAATAGATGGAAGCCCATGCTAACTTATTGGGCTTTGAAGGGGGGCTGGAAATAGAAGGGAAAGAAAGCCGTAAAGATCAAGAAGTCAAGCTCATTCGATTAACGTGTTAGACACGTTAATTGTTTGGTTTGAACCGTTTAATTCGTTTTAACTTCAATTTCTAGTCATAAATTTAAATTATTTTGTTTTTTTATCAACATGGGTAGCTAAATATATTTTTATGACTCGGTTAGAAAGGAATCTTGACATGCGTTGACGTTTCTTGGTTTAACGATATTTGTGTTTTGACTCGTGTTAATATTAGTTAAAATATTGCTAAGAGGGTGTGACACATTCTTAGTATTCCTAGTGGTCATACAATTAGATATCCATAGCATGAATCCTTTTAGTAGTTGTTTCAGTGTCAAACCAATTCATTGTCATTCCATTAGTCACTCATAAAAAAAATGAAACCATTGCAAACGAATTAATATCGGTTTCTAATTTCGATGGAACTGTCTTGAATTCGAGTCGTCGTAGAAAGCAGGGGCGGACCTACTATGGTGACCCCTGCAAAATTTCTTTTTTAGTACTATATGTGTGTTAAAATCCCGACCAATCCTTATGAAATTTTGACGCCGACCCCTGTGAAACTGATGAGAATATAAGATGGAAATAAAAGCTTGAATTTGGACTCTGAAATTTTCCGGTGACTGGATATGGCGGAGGTAGGTTAAGATTGAGATGAAGACATTATTTATTTATTTTATTAATTAATTTAGGCTGAAAAACAAACTTTTCGTTCGTATTATATCATATCTCTTCTGTTTATTTTTTTGTCCATAGATCAAATTATTTCGTGGATTGGATTTCACTTGATTGTCTACGGTTCCATTGCGTGTGCTCGGGGTAGAAGTTTTGTATAAATGTACCTAAACCTTTAAAATTACATATTTCCCCAAAATACAAGTTTTTAATGCAAAATGTACAATGCTCTTTAAGCATGGTTTGGGGAAATATGTAATTTCAAAGTTTTGGAAAAGGAAATATGTAAATGTCCCTTTTTTATTTAGTAGATGATTTATTAGTTTTTAACAATTTCTTTTAATGGTTAGTGTATATATATTTAAACAATAGTTGTATTTCTAAAAATTAAAATTTGTGGAGAATGACTTTAAATATATTTTGTTTTAGTTATGCCTTTTTTAAGATGTTTCACGTATTTTTTTTGGTTATATGAGATTTTGTTTGATTATGTCCCGCCCGATTTGACCGAGCGGAACAACCCAACCGTACCGGTAAAAAAATTATACTCCAATTTAACTCGACCTGAATGACTGACTCAACTGTTTTTTATACTAATATTCAATTGAGTAACGACTCAAAAAAATTTTGACCCCTGTGAGAAAAATTTATGGATCCGACACCGGTAGAAAGTGGAGAAATGTGAAGTAATAGTAATAAGTGACATTTTACTAGTGTCATAATTGAGGACGTACACAACATTTAATTTAATGCGCAAGGTAGACCCAAGTCTTCAATTCGTCGTGATCCTCATGCAAGTTGCACGCCAAAATATTTAATTTTGTTCATTTATTTTAAATAGCAAACCTTATTTTTTATCATTTAACAAATCCCGTGTAATATACGAGTTCAAAAGCTAATAGCATATATATTAAGAATCTTGAAATAAATGATAGTTAACCTTAATATTGAAGTGGTCATCGATAACCATGGTTACATAGACACATAGTAAACCTTAATACTGCTACCAGATTCCAACCACTAGTTACTAGCTTCCAGCTAATAGCCACCGGCTAGTTTTGTCAAACATACCCATAGTAAACCTTAACATTGACGTATTTCTTTCATATAAACTTTGTGAACTTTTTGATCTCCATGGTAATCGAAACGAAGAGTAAAAATACCAGGGTTTCCATTTGTAATCGAAATGAAGAGAAATGAAATACACAAAAAAAAAAAAAAAATTCTCACGTTGTTAGCTCTATACCCTCTTGAGACCAAGATACATGAGGATTCCAAGATCACCTTTGGGCCATTTTAATTTATTTACAATACCATCAATTTAAGAGAGGTTTGGGTATACGAAGGAAACCAAGTATAGTTTAGCTATCGAATAGAAGTGATATTTCACTAGTTGGTTTGAATTTTTAGATGATTCTATTGTTATATTAGGGACATATTACGGACAAATATGAAGTTCGGTAATCAGGATCGATAAACACAAAAAGAGAAAATTTAGATCATAAGCTCGATCTTATAATTCTCATTAGCTCGAAGATTACAATACACAGTTCTCTTAATGATATAACCCACAAGCTCAGGTATATATACTAATTTAGATTTCAAAATCCAACTAGACTTGAATACAAATACCATAATCATATTCAAATACTAATTGGTAAAAACAAATCTAAATAATAATTAATAAATAAATTCCTTGTTGTCCAAGTCATTGGCTCGACTTGTTCACCAAGTAATTTATTCCATGTAAACCAAGTTACGTGCTCAACTTGATAAAAACACCAATCCATCATAGGCTCGATGGGTCGGCCCAAGCCGTCTCATTGACTTGAGGACGGGAATTAAGTCCAACAAAATATGCCCGTCACAATCTAGTTTCACCATTGAACGATCGAAAAAGATGTTCAATACACCCTAACTGGTTGAAAGTTAAAACACATGTTGCCACACGGCAACATGTTTACAACTCAAGAAAAAAACCTGCTTTATACAAACATCGATTTCTTTGTTCAATTTCTTATACATGATCTCCTACATAATTTAATACTTTAGATATATGTAATCAATGAAATCACACAAGTTTTCTCATGGAAACATTCAAGAAACAAGTGATATTCGTTATTCGATCATAACTCATAAGGAGACAACATTATACTGTAGTGCAACGTAGACTCAACCATTAAAATACAAAAATGTGGTCCAAAATATAATCGGTTTCGAACCACTTGTTTGGTTAGTGATCGATTTTCTAACCACTTTGTCTTGCATGTGGTTTTCGTAATTGCGTTTAATATACGCTTCTATATACGCGTTTTTTTATTCTTCTCCTTCTTTTACATGTAGTTTCATCTTCGCGTTGAACAAACGCTAACTCCATTACACGTTAAACTATCTATAAGAAGGCATGCATCGACCATGATTCTATCATACAAATATGGCATCCTCCCTTATTAAATTTCAATGCTCCCTTTTTATAGCCGGTGCGCTTTTCTGTTACGCTGATGGGTACGTTCCTTATACTATAGTTTTTTTAATATTCTATTTGCTGATTCTTATTAGTATGGGTTCAATTTTGTTTAGTGACCCACGGAGGAAATTTAGTCATGTTTACAAAACTACCATTGAATAGAATTAGCTATTAAAACTAATGCTGTAAAAGTATGTCTATGAGGCGGAGTACTCTCCGAGTAATCGCTACAAGGTATGGTGTCGAGGCGACTTACTTTAACTCCGTCTAGTTACTAACAATCAATCATATGTTGCCAACCTTAGCCAGAATCAGATATAGTCGATCAACTTAGACCGATTTTGATTTAAAAAATAGAACATAATAAGTTTTCAATAATATTAAAGAATGAATATCATTTTTTAATTAATGATTATTAATTCTTAGAATACTTTAGTTAGTTTATTTTTTTAGAACAACAAAATAATTTAGTATTTACAAATGTATATTCTCTTATTTATATTTTTTGTTATAAATATTAGTAAATTTACTATTTTTTTCATATATATTATCAAAAATTATTTTTTTTATATTTATCATGTTTGAGTACTCCGAGTACACTCAACTCCCTAGTCAACCACCTAGCGACTTTTGCAACCTTGATTAAAAGTGTTCCTTACCATTAAATTCCAAAACAAATTAAAATGATTTTTTAAATATTCATCGCTAATCTTTGGATTAGTGAAAATCTAAAAAGAAAAAAAAAGTATAAAAGAAAATTCTTTGAAGACACTCGGTGATCGCAACGAATGAATCAAAATATGAAAAGAAAAGGCGGAAATAAAATCCGTTGAGCATTTGCTGTTCCGTTTTGGATTAGATCTTTGGTGATATTGCCAGTGGCGGAGCCAGGAATATTTTCTTATGGGTTCGGGAATTTTTTGGTGTTTGTTTTTTTTCCCAGCGTCAAAGTTTTCAGGCCCGAATGTTTCGGGTTGGGTCGATTGAACTACAATCCCAGGAAAAGGAGGTGTACAGCCTCCACTTTTTTCTCTTCATTCGAACTTTTGACTTTCGCCGTATTGTAACAGAAACACGAATGATATACTTTATTAGATTCTAATCATTCTAAAGATTTTTAAATATCTATATAATTAGATATTTTTTAAATGCAGTAGAGTAGACTCTTAGCGGGCTAATTCATGAATTGAATCAAATGGTTTTATTTTAAAGAGTCACGCTCTTTCACTTTAAAGGCCCTAAGCTAAGAAAGAGGCTTAAGTCATCGCTTCAAATCCGAGAAAGGGCTTTTTTTGAATGTTCATTATGATAAGTAGTCGATTAGGAGAACTGCTATGTCACTACAGGGTATACTCTTCCTCATGTTTCATTATTCTTATTTTCTGTGCTGGGACATAAATATTATACCTATTATGATATGAATCGCCAAAGTCTTCCTACTTCTCAATTGTTCCATTCAGATCCGAAAATGAGAAAGAAATCAAAAGTAAGTGGATCTGAATTGAACCATGACTATATAAGCTATTCTTAAGAGATTCAATATAGATGAAATCGTGGAAGCAGACCTTTTCTTTCCTTTTTCCACGTAAGAATTCGTCGTCCGATTGATCTGCTTGTTCCTGGATGCTCCATAGGAATCCATCGCTATTCCTTTCCTCCACCGAGAAAGGTTCATTCCGAGTCACAAGAACCATTTTTGAATTATTTTATCTTTTCGTTATGGTAATGCAATGCAAGAGGTCGAAAAGCGGGTTTCTGATGATGAAAAGAGCTTTTTTTCTCTGAATCATTTTGAAACCCCGAGATTTCAAAGTCGGTAATGTTAGAAGGTCGTTATTTTTTGGTCAGATACCTAAGTCGGTATATCTTTGAAAGCTCAGACGGAGAGAATAAACGGACTCCTCGAGGGCTACTTAAGCCACTTTAGTGCAAACCAGAAGGATTGGAGCTGTTGGATGTTGCTGAGTGATGCTATAACTTAACAACCAAAAAGCTCTGCGTCGAACTTCAGTCCCTTCGAGTTGGCCACGGGGCAACAGCCTCTGACGCCCCACACCGTTGCGACAGGAGGGAGCTTTCCCAGCAGCCTACTTTGCCAAGAGGTGGCAGGAGCGCAACGACCTAGCCCAAACCTCCTTAAACAACCTAAAGGCTTGGCCCGGTCTGAAGGAAGAAGAAAGTAAACCTTGTAGAAAAGCAGAGAGAAGAGGTAGCCTATAGACTCAAGCGACGAGCTCGGTGAAAACTCACCCAATCGTCTTGGTAGCATCAAACCAATAGAACAAGGGTTAGCTCTGCAGCTGGTCTACAAGCAAGGTAAGTAGGCCCTTGCGAGCGGCCCGGATGTATCTTTTAGCCGCGAGGGGAACCGGGTAAACAAAGTCACGATCAGAATGAATGGTAGTTTGCTGGGCCTGCTGCTCCCGGAGGCGCTGACTCGAATCCAGTTCATGACAACCACAAAGCCTTTGATCATAGAATATCTCGGGACCCCCGTTGGTAAATACGAGGCTCTGGCAGCTGCATTTTTTTTTATGATGCATCGAATGCTTCCTCTGCTTTCAGTAAAAATCCCAAATATGATCGAGGCACTCTTTCTCTTATAGCGCTCTTTCCTTCCCTTCGAGCTAGCCGGAATCAATCCATTTCTTTTGTCTGTAAGAGAAAAGGCGCTTATTCCTTGAAATAGGAGCGCAGCGGAGTCATGAACAAACAAGAATAGCCACTTCCTTTTCTACGCTATTTACTTTCCTCCCCTCGTGGGGAGTAGCAAGAGCCTTTATCTAATCTACTATTGAACCATCTCACCTGAAAGTCAGTCGCTACCTTAAGGCATGCCTTGACTCCAAGAGCTAACTCGATGGGACTTGCTTTCCTAAAGAGAAGACGAAGAGGATGACACTGGGGATCGTTCTTACTTAAAGAAATTCCCATGAGCTGCCTTGAGCTGGTAACTCCAAAATCGATGATTCTTGGCCACTGACTTACTGCTTTCACTCAAAGGCCACTGATGCGTAAGACATTGAGTTGGGCTACTTTCCTTCCGGTAATGCCTTTCCCTGCGGTCACCTTGCCCTTCTACTTACTGGCTTGGCTATTTCGAAGGATTCGCTTCGGCGGGTGATTGAACTAAAAAATCATTTTTGAACGCGGCACTCCTTCCTTGCTTCTTACCCCGTAGTGGGAGATTTTTTGACAATCGGTCGTAGATTCCCTGGCTTGGCTAGGAACCTAGTCCCTTCTTGTGACAACAGAAGAGAAGGAATTTCCTTCTTGTCCAATACCAACTATGATTTCCACGAAATGCTAGTCGAAGATCCACTATTTACTTATTTCTAAGAAGATAGGAAAGAAAGTCAAGTAGAGTCCACTTTGTCTACGAACAAGGAAGTTATAAGTAATGCAACTATGAATCTCATGGAGAGTTCGATCCATTAGGTTATTCGATTTGTTCAGAAAAGAAACGAGAGACAAGAAAACATCTTTTATTACGATTAAAAGGACCAATCTCAAAAAGACCAAGATCCAATTTCGGGTCATTTCTTGGTGAACATGATCTGCCATAATCTCTTCGATCCCTTCATTTATGTGCCAGAATAAAGAGAGATTTGGTAGGAAAGTGGAAGAGACTTTTTTGTATATGATAATCAAAGGGAGTGGGAAAGCTGCAGTAATTCTTTGGAAAAGCCCGCTTCTCTTTGTCTTCGAGCTTTAATTCTTCAATCCACTGATTCGTTCCTTCATATACCTCCCCACCAATAGATAGAGACAAATGGGAATAACCGAACCACGTCTACAAAATGCCAGTACCATGCAGCTGCTTCAAAGCCAACGTGATGCTCCTTGGTCAGATGACCAAGATATTGGCGAATACCACATATGATCGAGAAAAGAGTACCTATAATCACATGAAAACCATGAAAGCCAGTTGCTAAGAAAAAGGTAGAACCATAAATACTATCCGAAATTGTGGAGGGCGCTTGATAATATTCAATTCCTTGAAAGGCGGTGAATACTAGAGCCAGTGAAACAGTAGCTACTAAAGCGTAAACTGCTCGTTTTTCCTTCCCCGCGAGTATAGCATGATGAGCCCAAGTTACGGCAGCTCCGGATGAAAGGGGAATAAGAGTATTAAGAAAAGGGATTTCCCAAGGATCTAAAACCGCAATCCCTTTTGGGGGCCAAATACCTCCGATCTCTACCGTAGGTGCCAAAGAAGAATGAGAAGAAGCCCGAAAAAGAGCAAAAAGGAACATAACCTCCGAAACGATAAACAGAATAAACCCATATCGAGGTCCTAATTGTACGACTTTGGTATGATGTCCTTCCAACATGGATTCACGTAGAACATCGCGCCACCATACGAACATGGTATATAGGATAAAGATTAGGCCCAAACTGAGAAGTGTTGCACCCCCTTGAAATGAGTGCATGTACATCACACCTCCTACGGTGGTTGCCAAAGCTCCGAGTGAACCCGAAATAGGCCATGGACTTGGATCTACCAAAAAATATCCTTAATGCAATTGCGGGAAGGCTGTTCCTGCTACATTTCGCTGGGGAAGAAAGAAGGAATTGAGTCTTTTCACATTATCACGGAAAAAGGGGATTGCCTCTTAGTCAATTTTGACTGGAAAAAGACCCGGAACCCCATACCCTTTCATTCACTTACTATAGGCCGAGGAGCGTAGATTCATATTACTTTTTATAAATGGAAAAAGAGACATAAGTCACGCATTCGAGCAAGAGCCTTTGCCTTTCTTCGCTATGTAAATAGAGGGCCGGAGGAAGAAGTGCCAGAACCTCAACAAAAGAATGAAGGTGATAGAGTCTTACAGGAGACGCTAGGCTTCGGAATTGAATAGAATGATTCCTCTCCCTTGGTTGCCTTCACTGCCCGTGAATCCCTTCTCTTTTTCTATTCCAGTAGTCTTATGCGGTCTGGTCTGTCCATTAGCTGCTTAACTCATAGTAGTTAGGAGGTTGTTGTCCTAATGAGTGTAGCGGAGTGCTCCCTATCCTATTACTCATCTATTGGGCTATCACCCTAGCTTTCCCTGTCTCTGCCTTTCTTTCCTAGTCCTGAGTTTTTCTTCTTGACTATTGCTTGGGATTGGGTTTGATACTATTCAATACTAAATATCTACTCGTGGAGGGAGGGGAGGCAATAGATTCATCTTAGGCGGTAAGCGAAGGAACTGTAGGGCTTAGGGCAGCGAGTGAGCCTCGGATTTTTCTTCAATAGCTCTAGGGGAGGTGAGAAGAGAGCCAATAGCTATTATAGAAGGACTTAACAATTCATGGCATGAATTAGAGTTGAAGGAAGAAAGACATGAAATGCTAGAAGATGGAATCTATGAATGAGCTCTTTCGTCTAAGCCTAGAACTAGGCAAGAGCAAGAAATGGACTTTAAGTGAGTGAAGGAAGGAGGGGACAAAGGTCAGTTCTATAAGGCAAGAAAGCAAGATCAGAAGAAGGAGCAATGCAGAATAACTAAGCATGACAAGGAGAGGATAGCTAGACTTTCAAAGACAGTAGCAATGGCAAGGAGACTAATCCCGATATTCTTTCCCTAGCAATTGGAGGATTCTATTGATCCAAGACCTGTATGTAGACCAGGGCCTCCCCCGCTTCAGTTAAGGCCAGAAAGAATTATCTTACCTTTCTCTTCTGTCAGTTCCTTTCAAAGAAAACCAAGGATGAAGCTAGAATGTGGAGTACGGACTTATCATGCTTCCCAATTCCACTAGCATAAAAGAGTTTATTCAACTCCTGAGAGATTCTATAGTTCCTGAGCTACCCCATGATGAGAATGAGGGAAGAAGTCCTTAGCTATCCCTTTGGCCTATAATAAGAAAGGTCCATCAAGACTCAGAAATTACCCTCGATCTTTTCAATCCCTCTAGTAGAGAATTCTTTGCCTTCGTCTTAGAAACTGAGCTCTCACAAAGCAAGTCATTACTTATTGTTTACACACACTTATCATTGGGTCCGATAAATAAAATACAATATCACTATCATAACAAAAAATATATCGTTAACAATTGATAAATTAAAAAGTCATATTAAATAAAAAGATATTACATATCATAATTTTCTATTTGTTTTATGTTTTGAAAACGATATCTTCAATTGTGACTTTAAAAAAGAACTCATTTTTAATATAACAAATACAAGCATAATTCATATAATTGCCGCCCAAATAATTACGCAAATCCATCTTCACATGCTTCATTGAAAAAAAACATATCACAAACGATAGACCAGCGGATATTGGTTGTTGGCGATCATTGAAACCTTGAGGCGAACCGGCAAAGGCGATGAGGAAATGGTCGTTTGGTCGATAGAAAGAAGTTGATTGGTTGCTGAGGCGATGGCTGATGTTTTTGTTTGTTTCTTTATTTATTATTTAGGTATTATGTCTAAAAATGTTAATTGGGTTGCGTTTATTAACCCATTATATACATAATTTTGGGCTTTTTAATAATCTATATATGGACTATTATTGGCTCCTATATGATGTTTGTTAATAAAATTTATAGTTCTTTTAAAAGCTTTGTCTTTTGTAAAAAGAATATTCATTACTAAAAGAATATAACTAAATTTTTCACAAACAATGAGTTCGAATATATCTTTTTAGAACGATACTGGGTTCGCTCACTGAAAACGAATGGGTTCGCTCGTTAATTCGGCACTATAGATTATATATAAAACCAATACCGGGTTCGGCCGAACCCGGTGGGAGTAATGTGCTCCGCCACTGGATATTGCCATGATGATCTGTCGGTAACATTTCTCAGTGAAAAGATCATGGTTAATCCTTTGGTGATCCACCGGTGTTTATTATATAGAATATACTAGTTTGAGGCCCGATTATATATTGTTAATACAATAACAATTTATATTAAAATTACAGAAATTACATAACTAAGATTACACACATATGTTACAAATAAGTAAAACCTTCCTTGTATACTACATTTGTGATTGTTTTGGTCGGTATATATTGTTTATCAAAAATCAAAATTTTTAGTCCATGTCTGCTTGTAACTCTTGATAAGATAACATATAGGTCTGCTTATAACTCTTGATATAACCACATATAGTTGTCCGTGTGACAAATAAAGTTCTTCAAATGCATACCAACCCTAGATAAATTATCATATATACATGAACTTAACAAAAAAAATATTCATACACATAAAATATCATACATTTTAATAAATTAATATGATGTCATTTGAGATCATTTACTCATGTTTATACAAAAAAATGATTATCCCAAAAAGCAGATTACCTAAACTTTGATGATATAATCATCTTTATAATATTATAAATCTGTTATAATATTTAGAATTTGAAATTGATTTGACCATTATTCTCCATTATGTAGATCTATAACATAAAACCACAATAGTTTGTTGCCAATACAATGTTTACGTTAGTACCAAACACTTTATGGATTCTACTTTCTTATAACTTCTGCTAGGTTTAGAGAAAAAAAAACTTTCACCGAGCTAGAATATTTTCATAAGAAAAATCAAATAAAACATAAAACTTCTAATTTTAAACCAAATCAATAAACTAACAATTCGAAAATATAATTTGAATAAGTGTTCACTAGGTGTGATCATTTATAAAAATTAAAACAAAAACTTAAAACAAAACGAAAATGTAATATAAGAATTAAATTATTTTGTGTGTTCAAGATAAACAGAAATATATTATGTAAGATAAATTTTGTTAGGATTTATTAATTGTTACAAAATATTTGGGGTATACGTTTGTTGCAATCCAAATTTTTGAAATTCATATTTTTTAACTTTTAAAATTGAAATAGATAATCCAGGTTAAATAATATGCCTAAATTAGTGTAATTACTAAAATTAAACTATTTGCCCAAATTACTCTTATACCCCCATAATAAAATTAATCTGAATATAAAAAGAAAAATTTTGATTGTTTAAAATGATTTCTCGTATTTCTCACACTAAAATCATTTTCACATGAACCCTATCAAAACATCGGTGATATCTCCGGTGTGTTCTATCGGGAATATTCATCGGTAAAAAAGAAAAAACTATCAATGATCCATCAGTGATATCTTTACCCAGGCGTGCTCCTTTTCTCACGGACCGTTACTAGCATCATCTTGTGTAATATACATTTGGTCAATACTCGCTACGAGAATTTTACTCTAATTCAATTATTTTTACATCTGTCACCTGTAAATATAAAATGGGAAAATCGGAATCAAATTTTTATAAATGTTAAATTTCAAGTATAAAATAATTATGTGTTTTACGAAAACACAATATATATATATATATATATATATATATTTCAAAACATGGTTAAAGTATCTTGATTCAAAAAAAACAAAAAAAAATAAGATATCAAAACAAGATTTAAAAATCTATGATTTATATTTATATTGAAAAATGAAAGTATACTAAAACCATATTGTTATTGTATAATTGCGCAGGTTGGGTTTTCCTTCGGTGAAGCCCGGGGTTCTACCTTTTGATCATGGTGCATCCTACTTACCTCATGGGATTACCGAGAAGCCCGGGGTTCTACCTTTTGATCATGGTGCATCCTACTTACCTCATGGGATTACCGAGGACCCACGCTTTCCACAAGGCAAACCATTTGATACAAACCCTAAAACCACAAATGATCCAAAACCTTCAACATATGATACAAAGCCTAAAACCACAAATGATCCACTACATTCAACACCACCATTTTATAGTTGGAGTGAAAGTCCTTATGAGAGACTTATGGAGAAAACGGCAAAGGCATTTGGAGAGAAATTGGCAGAGAAGTATTTCGGACCGGGTGGTAAAAAGGGTTTTCGATGGGGATATAAACAAGGAAATCGTATTCATTCAGCCGCGCGTAAATGTAATCATTTGATGGAAGAGCTAAAGGCGGATAG
This sequence comes from Bidens hawaiensis, assembly GCF_021521415.1. Lineage (NCBI taxonomy): Eukaryota > Viridiplantae > Streptophyta > Magnoliopsida > Asterales > Asteraceae > Bidens > Bidens hawaiensis. The sequence continues at coordinate 769,948 of NW_027491480.1, forward strand.
CTCATGCCCTGAGCCGTTGCAAACTAGTCCGTTGCCCGACAATGAGATTGTAAAATGTATTCTCGAGGTTACTAATTTAGGAAATGGGAAATGTCTCCCACCGTACGAGAGTACTCAGTATCCACATGAAGCCAGTTGCACACTTGACTTTGGCGACAAGATTGACCCTAAGTACTGTAACCCTTGATGGACTAAGTACCTAGCTAGTCGCGTGTGCCGTGTGATTTCCTTTTTATGTTGTTTAGGCTCGAACTAAGTCTGTTTACTCGAACCTGAAAGTAATGAGTTTCACTTATCAATCTCGAACTCGCTTGCTTTGTGTGTAAGTGTGTAACGCCCTGAACTTTTAAAGTTTTAATTATATATCAATTATAATCGCTATACTGAAGTACTAAATGTGAATTAAAGTTGGCATTTAATTTTCGTTTGTTAAGGGTACTAGGGGCACTTCCTATACGCTCCGTATAGGGCGATACAAGGGCCTATCGGGCGATGTATAGCCTCTCATATAGCCCTATACGAGACGTGGGTGGGTGGGTGGGGGGGGGGGGGTGTGTTTGGTGTCCTTAAAAAACCCGAAATACGAGCTTCCCACTTTGGTACACACTCAATAAACAAACCGAAGAACCAAAATTTAAAACAAAAACTCATTGTAGTAAATGTGATGAACAAGCTCTTTTTTAACCTCGAACAAATTAGAGTGTGAGAACCATATCTTCAAATTTTGATGATCAAAGAAGCAAACTTTGAGATCATTGTGAAATTGATAACTCAAGAAGTCGGAATTTAATTTCATTGATCGGAGGGTGGGGTGTGAAATGAGAAAAATTGGAGATGTTAGACAAATTAAATGAAGTGAAATAGCAACAAAACGGAAAACATAATTGTAGGTCCCGAAACCGGATCCGACAAACGAACAGCTTTGTTCTTGATAATCGTGCGAGACGGGTGCGATAAACCAAACGACCGAACATATAATATAAAGATAATATAAATGATAGTGAACAATCTCTTTATCGGTAAAAGATTTGTAATATTAAACGAACCAACCCCACCCAAGGTGAGCTCCGCTTGGGTGGGTGATTTGCACCATGAAAACACACACTATAAAAGAAAACAAGTTCCTACTTATAGCTAAACATAGTGACCAAACATTCTAGAAGCTTTATCCCCGTTAAAGCTAAACCTGTGCACTGAAGCTCTCGTCTCGTATCCGGATTTCTCAACAACTTTACCTTTGATTAACCAATATATAAATAACGAGTTTCGTCACATTGATATCGCAAGTCACAACTTTTGGACTTATGATATCAATTGTTTAACCGTGTCACACATCTTCACGAATCACCCGATAAAAACCGAAGCATCTTTGTTTCAATTCACCCTTCAAGATATGACCCACCTAATTTAATTCATGAAGGAGTTCACGCTTCTTTATCCATCTCGGATCTTAAGCAATATAGGCTGAGATGAGCTCGAATATCCACAAATCGACCCCGAATTATCGGCTTCAACGATCGAATGATAAAACTTATTATTTCCTCTTCAAATCAAAATCCAATTTGTTCGTCGTTCACCGCACTGATGCAACTTCCCGAACATCTTTGCAAAAATATATATAATAAGCTTTTAACACTCGGTCAAACAATGGCAAAACCCGAACAATTTTGACTTTCTTCAGTTTGGTCAACTCGAAAAATAAACGGCAAAAATAATCTCAACCTCTTGAGCCCAGAATTAACTTACAAACATATGGCCCTAAATTAAATGATCCCGGCAGCTCAAATAAGAAAGCAGTTGGCTCGTCTATTTCTTGATCAGTTTAAGCAGCCCTATAAAAACAACAACCCAAAATTAGCCCATTTCATTTTCATTTGAAACCCATGTATCAAACAAGGCCCATTCTAATTATGTAGCTGGTCCATAGCAACTTTGATGAAGACCCAGCCCAAAACAACTAGATCAAAACAAAAATAATATCCAGGGAGTTAAAAGAACCAAACCCTAGCAACACTAGTGTCAGCCGCCATCATTCTAGATCTTCATCTTACACATCCGATGTCACTGACTACCTACTGCCGGACCGCCTGTTCCGACTAGTCAGTCTCTGAACATCGTGACGTAGGTTGTCGTGGTCTACTCAAATAATTAATTTTAAGACTTAAATACCTATAAACTAGTACAGGTAAATAAGATCGTCTTCACAGGGACTAAAGGAAAGTGCTAATTTTAATATTACTAATTTAATTATTAAACTAAGTCGGACAGACGATTTCAAGCGGTTTTTATAAAAAGATGTAATTAAAACTAATTATTACTTAAAAAAACGATTTGTAAATAATATTAATGAAAGCATTCATTCTAGGTTCGATTAGTATGACATTCAACTTAATCCCAAATTCAATGATCTTGATTACGCAATAATTACTAAACCTAATAGTTGGATTGTGATGTCAAACGATACCCTAACCGAATTGATGACACAATTGAACTCGGTTTACCTTATCATCAACTTATGTTTGTTAAAACCAATTAAGAGACAATATTTGACGATAACTAGTCAATGACACAAGAGCTTAAACCCTAAATGTTGATTAACACAACCAAACAAATAATATATTAATTAATAATCCCAAACACAAATTGTTTAAATAATCAATCAACAATTAAGCAAGATCAAAGCAATAACTCAATCAAGCTCATAAACATTAAGCATATGAATCTGGTCAGAAGTTAAAATACACAAAAACCTAGCCTAGAACGAACATGGGAACTTAGCCGAGAATCGACATAATCGTTAAAGCACTTATCTTGATGAACATACGATCAATGATGGAACCGGAAGCTTCGGGATGGCTGAAAGTCGTCCTTGGGAACATCTTCTGCCTCTGGAAGTCGTAATAATCCGAATGGGGAGGTTAAGGGGTTTATATAAGGCAAACCCTAATTTTTGCCGACTTTAAGCATCTTCGTGTATCGCGAAGGACAAAATAGTCGGGCCCTGTTGCGAAGTTGCCCCTCCTACATCTTCGCGTATCGTGAAGATGCACTTTTCAGTAGAAAAATTATTTTAATATTCTTGATTGCCTCGTGATGCATGCACTTCCAATCTCTCACTTCTAAACCTTCATTCCAAGCCCGTTAATATCCTCATTAAGCTCCATAGCTTCTAATGTTCTGAAAATACATAACAATGCTTGAAGTACCAATGTTCGTTTATTTATTCAACTAAAATAAGCTAATTAATATATAATAATAACTAAGTTTTATTAGTTCATATGATTAAAATGGAACCCACACCTCAAAGCCCTGAAGCCGCCTTACCATGCTTCATTATAGTTTTACCGAACCAGACAACCCCAACTTGACTTAAACCTTAAAATTAGACGATCAAAATTTTGCACATGTGTACAATTTTTAAGCCCATATGTAACAGCTAAGACAATCATGGATATTTTTATCGAAACCAAAACCTAAACTTAAGCATCAAAGTCTACCAGAATAGCCATTAGACATGATTAAAGTACAATTAGGTAACCAACTATTAAATAGCCCCCACTACATGACATAGCCCCGTTATCAAGCAACATCCCAAAGTCCATCACCATACGTGAGTAGGCACAAATTCATCTGTAGGGCTTACATATGACGTGTCCCGTGTGGTCCGTTTCTTAATGGTAATGAGACGCGAGCACGGGGACCCCATATGACTAACAGCGTGTATGATCAAGTCAGTAATAAATTTGTACTTATAAAGCACTTTTTGTGATCATGTTTAATGACTTATGAATTGGCAGATAAACTGCGGGTTTGCTCTTTTTAAGCTTATTTAATATACATAAATCCACTTTGGATTTACGCATACCCAGATGATAAACCGCATACCGACCCATGGTCTCCGAACCCCGGAGCATCCCATCAATACAGGATTTAAGGCAATAAAACCATACGCCTATGAAGTGTTAGCCACTTAAACTAGCAGTATTTTCATTTATGTTTGTATCACAAGCCATCTAGCATACTCTAACGTTAAGCCTATCCAACCATTGTACAATAACTATTCATATTTTAAAGTTTCTTTTTGGTGATCAAATCTAATAAAAAGGCTTGAGTATGGCCTAATCTTTCATTTCAGTCCTTACACAGGCTTAGCTAAACAAACAAAACCCTGAAGGCGTTTCCCACTAAAAATCAAGCAATTTAAAAGTTCAATTAAGTCTACAAGCAAATTATCCTTTCATTCTCAAGGCTGAGCCTACTGACACATCCCAAATTAAGTGTGTTTCTGTTTTATTTATCTCATATTATATAATAATTTTGAAAAATAATCCCCGATTTTTCTATCATTTTCTATTATTGTGCAAAAAATCTCAATTTAAGGAACATTAAACTTTTTAAAATTTTCAATTTCTCCCCCATCCCCACACTTGAGGCAAATATTGTCCTAAATGTTTAAAATTTAATAATTTAGAAAGAACGTTAATAGGGACGGTGGTGATGGTGGCGGCCGGAGACGGTGGTGACAGGGATGGTGGCGGCCGGAATTTAGTATGTGGATAGGGTTCGAGATAAGAAAAATATGGTGATAGTGATGGGAAATCCGGTATTTTATAAAAAATTTTCGTCAGATCCGTGCATCTTCACGTATCGCGAAGATGCAGGCCTGCATCTTCGCGATACGCGAAAATGCAAGTTTGACCGTTGACTGACCGTTTGACTTCCAGTCTTCGCGATACGCGAAGATGCACTTTCTCATAAACTCTTTTTTTTTAGCATTAAAATATTAATTTTTTAAACGTTATTCAAGCTGAATTCCTCCGCCACCCGCTTCGGTCGCCACATACCACTCACCTACGTACCAGGGGCTCCCTCTAGTGGCGTTTGTGCTCCAATTTCTCTCAAACTCTAATCATCTTGTCGCTTCCCCACACGCGATCCCTTGCTCTACACTGCACGATTTGAGGAAAATACTTAGCTAACTAGACTTAATATACACAAAAATACAACTTACAAATGCCGGGTTGCCTCCCGGTTAGCGCTGAATTGAATGTCTACAGCTCGACACTTCTTGGTCCTTAATCAAACGAATAAGTCGGCTCGCCCGCCAAAAAGCAAACCTCCGACTCATGTATCTCTTCGTTCAAATCTGCGTCCTCCAAATAGGGCTTCAACCGATGACCATTCACCACTTGTCTAAGATGATCATCAAAATCTTCGATCTCAACCTCACCGAATTTTCCAACCCTCTTGACTTGATAAGGGTCCCGTCCACTTGCTTTTTAATTTACCCGAGAAAAGTTTCAATCTTGAATTGTACAACCATACTCGTTGCCCCTCCTCAAACGTCTTTCTTCTAAGCTTCGCATCGTGAACTCGTTTCATCTTGTCTTTATATGCGGATGCACATTCATAAGCTTCATCTCTCAACTTTTCCAACTCGCATATGCTCAACTTCCTTCGCTTACCTGCACACTCATAGTCTAGATTAATATTCTTAACCGCCCATAGAGCACGATGGACTAGCTCAACAGGTAAATGACAACCCTTTCGGTAAACCAACCGATATGGAGTGGTTCCAATAGGCGTTTTATAAGCGGTACGGTAAGCCCATAAAGCATCATTTAGTTTGTTTGACCAATCCTTCCGATCGGGCCTTACCGTTTTTTGTAAAATTTCTTTGATTTTCCTATTAGAAACCTCCACTTGCCAACTCGTTTGAGGGTGATATGGAGTGGCAATGCGGTGATTTACGCCATACCGTTTAAGTAGTTTGCCAAAATTAAAGTTTTTGAAATGTGAACCCCCATCACTAATGATAACGCGAGGGACACCAAAACGTGAAAAAATGTTAGACTGGACAAACTTACAAACAACGGTATGGTCATTCGTCTTGGTGGCGATTGCTTCTACCCATTTAGACACATAATCGACCGCCACCAAGATATAAAGATTACCGAAAGAATTAGGAAACAGGCCCATGAAATCAATCCCCCAAACATCAAAGATGTCGACAACGAGGATTGGTTGCATTGGCATCTCGTCCCTCTTTGAAATACTCCCCATCTGTTGGCATCTAACACAATTCTTGACAAATGCTGTTGCATCTTTAAAGATGGTGGGCAAATAAAATCCACATGCAAGCACTCGATGCCCCGTCTTCTGGCCGCTGAAATGGCCTCCACAAGGTGATGAGTGGGCATGATACAAAACACTCCGAATCTCTTCTTCCGGTATGTAACGCCTCATTACTTGATCCGCTTTAACTTTAAACAAATCTGGATCTTCCCATGCATAGTGCTTCACCTGCGAGAGAAAGTGCTGCTTCTTCTTCTTTGGCCTAAATTCCGGAATTGTATCTGCAACAAGAAAATTAATAATGTCAGCATATCATGGCAAAGTTGAAACAGAAAACAATTGCTCATCTGGGAAAGACTCATTGATGGCCCTCTCGTCTTCCTCCTCTTCTTCTTGTCCCACAAGTCTCGATAAATGATCCGCTACCACGTTCTCGCTTCCTTTCTTGTCGCAGATCTCCACATCAAACTCTTGGAGCAGTAAAATCCACCTGATCAAGCGCAGCTTCGCGTCCTTCTTCTCCATCAAATACTTGACTGCGCTGTGATCAGAAAAAGCAATAACTTTGCTCATCCAAATGTAATATCGAAACCTATCAAGTGCATATACTACCGCGAGCAACTCCTTTTCCGTAGTGGTGTAATTAATTTGAGCATCATAAAGGGTTTTGCTTGCGTAGTATATGGCAACGGGTTTCTTATCCACCCGTTGACCCAACACGGCCCCGACCACGTAGTCACTCGCGTTACATATAATCTCAAATGTGATTGACTAATCAGGTGACAACAAGATCGGGGCCTCAACCAATTTGTTTTATAGGACATTAAATGCATTAAGACACTCCTCGTTAAAAACAAATGGTACATCTTTTAATAACAAATTACACAACGGTTAAATATAACACTAAAATTCTTAATGAACCGTCGGTAAAAACCGGCATGACCCAAAAATGCCCTTATCCCTTTTATATTAGTAGGTGGTGGTAAATTAGATATGACTTGTATTTTCGCCCGGTCAACCTCGATCCCCCTACTCGAGATGACATGTCCCAAAACCATTCCTTCCTGAACCATAAAGTGGCTCTTTTCCCAACTTAAAACCAAATTCGTTTCCACACATCTTTTTAAAACTTTAGTTAATTTATTTAAGCATTTTTCAAAAGATGAACCAAAAATAGAAAAATCGTCCATAAAAATTTCAAGTGAATCCCCAACCATATATGAAAAGATACTTATCATTCACCTTTGGAAGGTGGCCGGGGCATTACACAGACAGAAAGGCATTCACCTAAATGCGAAAGTGCCGTATGGACAAGTGAAAGTGGTCTTATGTTGGTCATCGGGGTGAATAGCAATCTGATTATACCCCGAACAGCCATCTAAAAAACAATAAAACTTCTGACCTGCAAGTTTCTTGATGATTTGGTCAATGAACGGCAAAGGAAAATGGTCCTTAGATGTTGCCGCGTTCAGCTTCCTATAATCAACACAAATCCACCACCCGGTTACCGGTCCGGTGGCGATTTCCTCACCTTTCTCGTTATGGGTTATCTGAATACCCGCCTTCTTCGGAACCGTTTGTGTTGGACTTACCCATGTGCTATCTGAGATCGAAAAAATGATGTCCGCGTCCAACCACTTCAAAACCTCCTTCTTCACTACTTCTCGCATGTTTGGATTCAACCTTCTTTGTGCATCATGAGCGGGTTTTGCCTCGGGATCAGTGATGATTTTATGCATGAAAATGGATGGGCTGATCCCTCTCAAATCTGCTATCGTCCAACCAATCGCCGCCTTATGCTCCTTCAAGACTTCCACCAACGCCTTCTCTTGTTCATCTTCCAAATTTGCAGCGATGATGGCCGGTAAAGTCTCTCCTTCCCCCAAGAACACGTATTTCAGGTGTTTCGGGAGCTCCTTCAATTCCACTGCCGGTGGACTCTCCAATGATGGTTTCAACTTCGAATTAATCGTATCGGGCAACCGCTCTACTTGCTGAGATCATGGTGGTTTCCCAATACTTGCAGCATACAGCTCCACTTCTTTCTCTTCTTCTTGTAACTGTAAGACATGCTCAACTACTTTCCTGTAACAAATAGCACAATCCTCTGTGGCATCATCCTCACTTTCGTGAGGGTTCAACCCGTCAATGACTTCAGCCGCGAAGCATTCGTCATTCACTAGAGGGTTAGACACGTTTGAAAATACATTAAGCCTAAGATTCTTAGTACCAAAAGCCATGTCTACTACCCCAGGTCTACAGTTTATTAAAGCATTCGCGGTGGCCAAAAAGAGTCTACCGAGAATCACGTTTGGTTGCCATTTCGGGTCAACCGTCACGTAGTCTAGAACCAGGAAGTCAACAGGGTAATAAAAATCTTCTATCATGACAATCACATCGGTCACGATTCCCCTGGGGAGCTTGAGTGTCAAATCGGCCAACACCACGGTGGTGTCGGCTTTCCTAAGTGGACCAAAGTCGTACTGGTCATACAAGCTTCCCGAGAGAATACTCACCCCAGCCTCAAGATCTAACAACGCTCTAGTCATTTTAAAATCACCCACTTGAATAGGTATAATTGGCGTTCCCGGATCTTGTAGCTTGGGTGGGAGGATACCCGTCAAAACCGAACTCACATTTGCAGTTAAGTCAACTTGTTTGGGCAACTTGTGAGTTCATTTTTGAGTGCACACGTCTTTTAAATATTTAGCATATGTAGGGACATGCTTAATTGCATCTATGAGGGGTAAATTAATTTTACTTGTTTAAATATTTCCCACATTTCCTCCTGCTGTGGGCCCCTCTTTCTAAGTGTCGATGAGGTTTCGGGGTTCACCAATGCCCGAGGGAACGGAACGGTTTTACTCGTTGATCTCGTCGCCTTGGCGGTTGGTGTTCCTGTCTTAGTTTTAGTGTCAATTTTATTTTTATTTATTTGGTTTGATTTAGTTTTAGGTTCAATTTCAACCTCATCGTCACTTTTCCCATTTTCCCCCAAGTCTTCCACCACACCTCAACAAAAGGTTGTGGAGCTACCCCATTATTATATACCTTACCACTCCTAAGGGTACTTACCTGGTTGACATGGGTGTTCTTACCGTTTGAGGAGCTGCTACTCTGATGGCTCGGGTTCTTCAAGGTATCACTCGGCAACTTGGATGGATTTCTCTTCAAACTGGCCACTTCCTCAGCCAGCTGGCTCACTTGCTTATCCCTCGCAGCATTAGCTTTCTCTTGGAGCTCTAATCTCTGATTCACACTTTTATTTTGAGCCTCCTGATCTGTCTTCATCTGCTTCAGAAAGTCCGTCACATCTTTGATCGACTCTTCCTTAATACCCGAAGAACTTCCTTGACCTTGAGTCGCCCCTTGACTCTGCTGACCCTGCTGATAACTCTTCTGATATCCTTTATTGTAACCCCAGACTCCTTTTGATTGTACCCGCTTTGGCCATTACCTCGCTCATTCCCATACTGCTTCTGATTTGATTGATAACCTGCCTTCTGGTAATTACCTTGAAAATTCGGGTTTTGTTGCGTGTTCGGGTTTCCATAACTGAAGTTGGGGTGGTTTCGGAGGCCCGGGTGATAGGTGTTTGAATTCATATTCCCATTATTATATCTCTTCTCACCCTGAACAAAGTTCACCTCCTCTTCTTCCTCTTCTTCGTCTTCCATTACTACTCCACAAGTAGCCACTACATGGCCGATTCCTCCACAACTCTCACAAACTGGATATGCCTTTCCTGACTTACCTTTCTCCTTAGTACCTACCCCGATCAGCTGATCCAATTTCCTCTCCAACCTTTCCATACGCTCATCTGACCCACCACTATCCACGGTTTTCACTACCGCCCTTTTAACCATGCGGTTCGACTGAGCTTGTCTCTTTGAATTTATTGCGTGCCTTTCCAAATGTTGACAGTCTTCATTCTCATCATTGGTCAAAAACGACCCATTTGTGGTCGACTGAATATCACACACATTGTCACTCGATAACCCTTCATGAAACGCTTTGATCAACTCCCACAACGCAATCCCATGATGCGGACAAGTTCTCAACAACCTCTTGAATCTCGTAAAAGCTTCGTGAAAATTTTCACCCGACCCTTGCTGAAAGTTTCTGATGGAGGTTCGGGCCTCGGATGTTCTCTGTGGTGTGTAGTACTCGTCCAAAAACTGTTGAGCCAGATCTTGCCACATGTAAATGCTTGCTGACGGTAGAGATAAGAACCACTGCTTCGCTAGATCTTTAAGACTGAACTGAAAAACCACTAGCTTGACTTCATCGGTAGTAAACCCTTGACATGAGATGGTGGCACAAATCGCATTGAACTCGCTCAAGTGTAGGTATGGCTCTTCTGATGCCTTCCCATGAAAAGTGGGCATCCCGGTCAAGTTGCTTTGTCTCACTGAAAACGTTCTTCCTTCTCTAACCGGGATCACAATGGGGAGCGGGTTCGTGGCCACTTGTGGGATGAAGTGGCTCTGAACTTTCCGAACGGGTGGTGGAACAAATGCCCTCGGGTCCCCGTCGTCAAACTCATACTCGGGAAACTGCAGCTCGGGAGGATCTTGTCTTCTTCGGTTTTGACGGTTTCTTGGTTGTTGAACTGGTTCGGGTGTTCGGTTGCGGGGGGGGGGGGGGGGGTTGTTGTCTCCCATGATACCGGCCCCCTCGCGCATCTTCCATCTCCTCCTCATCTTCAAACTCCTCAAACCCATAAAATGGTCTTCGCCGATTATACTCGAATTCGATCTGATTGTGTGGCGGCTCCGACCTTATGGAACGATCATCTCTCATTTGATATTGTCCTTGAGCTCTAGGGTTCCGGTTTAGGTTAATGTGTTGGTGTAGTGGTGGGTTTGGGTGATTGAACGGTTGGTATAATGGTTGATTTGGAGGATTTAGTGGTTGGTATGGTTGGTTTAACGGTGGTAGGTCATGGGGTGGGGGATTTGGTGGAATGTGTTGGGGAACGTTTTGTGGAATGGGTTGTTCTTGATTAGGTGGTGGGTTAAGATTGTCGGGTTGAAACGACGGAGGCATTGGGTATGGGTTTTCTTCTTGATGATTCATAACTTCTTCTTTTGGCCTTGAAGTCTCACCCCTTTTCTGTTTTGCTCTATTTCTTCTTACGGCTTTCTCAATCTCAGGATCAAATTGCAACACCTCCTTGTCTTGAGCAAATCTCGTATGCGTCAACCTAAAAGATTAACTGCACACACCAAATAAGCACATCCCGCGTAAAATCAACGAAGAAAATAAATTAAACTAAATTTAAACTAAATTAAACTAAATTATGCTAATTTAAACTAAACTAAACTAGCACTAAGCGCGTTGAGTCTTCGGCAGCGGCGCCATTTTGACGTAGGTTGTCGTGGTCTACTCAAACAATTAATTTTAAGACTTAAATACATATAAACTAGTACGGGTAAATAAAATCGTCTCCACAGGGACTAAAGGAAAGTGTTAATTTTAATATTACTAATTTAATTATTAAACTAAGTCGGACAGACGATGTCAAGCGGTTTGTATAAAAAGATATAATTAAAACTAATTATTACTTAAAAAAACGATTTGTAAATAATATTAATGAAAGCATTCATTCTAGGTTCGGTTAATATGACATTCAACTTAATCCCAAATTCAATGATCTTGATTTTGCAATAATTACTAAACCTAATAGTTGTATTGTGATGTCAAACGATACCCTAACATGTCATCCCAAATTCAAGCTGAAAAAACACGTTAATTTCATATATAACGTAGTTTTTGATCACGGGTTTATTTAAGCGTTTTCTACACTCACGCTAAAACCCTGGCTAGTTATATATATATATATAATACCTTTTATGCCTATAAAATGCAAAAGAAACCAATAGTATTGTTCACATAACATGTCATCTTCCCTAATGAAGTCGCTTTTGTTTTTTCTTATAGTGTTGTTGCAAATTTTATGTTCATCCGGGTACGTACCTTATATTTAAGTTTTGTTAACTTATTACTCATTATCATCATATGTTGTTGACAAACTCCATTTTCTACGCATATGCAGGGTGCTTTGTTTTAAAGATTGAAGTTGAACACTTAGACAAGACCTTAAAATATAAACAAGATAATCGTTATTTGAGCTTACATTCATGTATTTAAATTGTTTGTTCTATTCGGATATTGTGTGTATTTATTTTTAATAAAATAATTAATTAGATATTGTCACATTTTATGTATGATAGTATCTTCGAGCTGTGAGCAATCGAATCACGCCCCGACATTTCCGCCTTAGGTTGGGGTGTGATAGGGAAATCCGGATACAAGACGATAGCTTCGGTGCACGTGCTTAGCTTCAACGGGAGGAGATCTTCTAGAATATTTATGTTAGGCTATAAACATGACTTCATTTTGTTAGTTTAAGTGTGTTGTATAGTGTAAATCACCCACCCAAGGGGGCTTACCTTGGGTGGGTTCGGTTCGTTCTTAATATTATGAATCTTTTAACCGATTACGGAGTCGTTAACTATACTTATTATCTTTATTTGTTTTTGTTCGGTCGTATGATTTCACCGCACCCGTCTCGAGCGTTTATCAATAACAAAATCCGTTCGTTGTCGGATCCGGTTTCGGGACCTATAACTGGTTTCATCTTACGCCGCCACGTGACGAAATTGTGTTTAATGTAATAAATTTGGATCCAGCCATCTCAGATGGCTGATCCAGTCACAACAAATGTGCACCTCATCGCTTACATGGAACGCCACTAGAAGAGATAAACGTAATCCAGCCATCTCAAATAGCTAGAAACCTAAAATTCATTTGGCGTGTTATCAGACACCTAAAAACAACATTTTTATTCTTAAACCTACTACTTTAAAAAAAAATCTATTAACATTACACACTTATATACTACAATTTACAATAAGTGTAAATACCAAAATGCTTTTCAAATCTAATATTATTTTTTTATACTATAATAATACAACATTTTTGAAGACGTGAATAATATATATCTATTGCAAATCATAGACGTCTCTTGGTATTGTTGTTTAGCCAATAAGAAAAAATAAGATCTAATTACTAATAAGAGAAAAGAATATTTTTTCTTAAATTTAAGAGTTAAGTGTCATTTTAATATATGTGGTGTGTTCAATTACGTAACTTTAGTATCGCTTTTGAATTTATTGCAGATGGCTACCTCATTTTTCTAAAACTTGCAATTTTAGTACTTTTTCCTAACACTGTTTATTTTGTCCGTTAAGTCAGGGGCAAATTAGTAATTTTGATTATTTTATTTATTTTCTCTTTTGAGCTAAGTGTCATTTTCATACCCGTAGTTTATTCAAGTACGCAACTTTATTACTTTTTTTAATTTATTGCAACTGAATATTTTGATTAATTTTGAATATATAGGCAAATCAAAAATGACATTACATTATTACATGAAAATAGATATGAACAAGACACTAATAATTAAAAAGTCTACATATTACATATTACAATTAACTTTTGAAGCAAAGAATAAAGATATGAACAAGATGCTAATAATTAAAAAGTCTATTACATCACCTCATTTTCATTCTTTTAAGATAAATGGTTGTTTCACTACTTCATGCATTCTATAGATTAAAGAAGTTGATGGTTTTAAAATCAGTCAACTTTTGATGGTCAAACCTTTTTATTTTCAAATCCATAATTATTATATTTTCTTTTCATAATTTTAACACCGGTTGTTTTTACCAACATTAGTTCTTGTAGCTCTTATTAAAGACACCGAATTTCTCTCAAACGTTTAAGGTAGGTGTGGCGATTATGACCTTACTTGATGGTCAAACTATATGCTATTTTCAAAGTTTTAACACCAATTATTTTTCTGCAAACAGTAGTTCTTGTAACTTTTAAACAAGTACTAGACTCTCAAGTTTGATGTATGCGTATCAATCCAAAAACTGAAAGTTGTTCTTTTGACTTTAATGGTAAAACGTATATTGTCAATTACGTGATTGTTATATATTCTTCTAATTTTTGAAAAAAAAACGATTTGTTTTCCACCAACACAGTTCATGTACTCCTTGTTACAAATACCAAATTTCGCTAAGAAGTTTAACGTAGTCATATCAATTATGAAATTGGAAGTCATTAGTTTGACTATAAAAGTAAAAGCAGCAAAATTCTATATAGTAACTAGCACAATTTTATTAATACATAAACCAAAATACTATAACAGGCATTCAAGTATTATGTCAAACCATTTGAGCTACAGTCATGAATTGTTCTTAATTAACTATGAATAGTATTTAGGAAGTTTCATCGGGAACAACTCAATTTTTTAATATGTAATGTCTCTTTTGGGTTTATCTATTCAAAACTAATTAAAGTATGCAATTATAATAAATTAAAAACAAAGGTACAAAAGTTGCATAATTAAACAAACCATAGATATGAAAATGACACTTAGCTCAAAAGAGAAAATAAATAAAATAACCGAAATTACTAATTTGACCATGACTTAACGGAAAAAATATACTATGTTAGAAAAAGTACTAAAATTGCAAGTTTTAGAAAAGTGAGGTAGCCATTTACAATAAATTCAAAAATGGTACTAAAGTTGTGTAATTAAACAAAACACAAGTACTAAAATGACATTTAACTTTAAAGTTAAAGTTTCAATCCATAAAACAGTAGTGTTTAGATTATTAAGATATAATTTATTTACAATGATACCGAAAGCAATGGAGCAATTAATTGTGCTACCAGTAATTTTTTAATAGCAAAACTAAATCGTTTAAATATAACATTTATAGAGCGAGGAGTCACAAAATTACTATTTATAACCCATTGAACATAGCTAGGTAGCGCAACCTCATGTGTTAAAAAAACAAATGTCTTAAATATGAAATGAGTAAAATACGTGTTGATTGACAAAAACATATTTTCTAATGTCTGTTCACTTTGCAGTTTTCTCGTGTCTGTTCACACGCTTTCTACGTTCTTTTTTATGATTATATATAAGTGTTATAAGCTAGTTGACTTTTAGCCATATAATATATATTAAATTATTAATCGATCGAGATGATTAAGGTTAAATATAATAATATATATATTTTATTACCCTTTAGACATAGACATCTATCCTATTTTAAAAATGAAGTAGATTTTTTATTTATTATCGAAAACATTATGGTTATATTATGGGAATTACGACTTAATTTTAGTAATTTTTTAAATGAAGAACCTTATTTGCTATCAAAAGGAAAGTTTATGGATTATATAAGAGTTATAAGTTATTATAAGTTATTAGATTTACTCATTTACTATTAATAATTATTAATGTTAAATATGATAAAATTTATATATTTTACAAACTTTTGACATAGATATTCTATAAATGACTAAACAATATGTTTCTTAATGACCACCACCACCCTCACGATCCCTTCTCTAGCGCCCTTTCTGGCGCCGCTTTGTAGCATTGTTTCGATTTTTATCAATGGTTCGTTATAAATTTTAGTCAAACTACAAAAGTACAAGTTAACAGAGCTATTTAATGGTTTCATTATTATAAGACTAAAATTCGACCACAATGTGATCCAATAGAGGCGAGACCGGTATAGTACGGTGTGTCTTTACTAGTTCTGTTTCACTCGAAAAACTTATAAAGAATCATTTTCAGAGCTAGAAAGAAACCCATGCCAATAATCCAAAATTTTTTCCTTGATCCGTCACTGCTGCTCGACCGAAACCTGGTCCAAGATATATGCACTGTATAAGAAAAACAAAATTTTTTATTTGAAAGAAAAGCACTTCATACACGTCTCCTACCTTCCTACGCGTATACCCATATTAATTAACCCATATAATTTATATATATAATACACGTCTTAGGATCAAGATGCTGATAAGAAGCAAAGAAATCAATACCTTAATTATTTCTCACAAATGACATCCTCCCACATGAAAACAGTATTATTTTTACTTACAATGCTGCTGCAAATAATTTTATGTTCCTCCGGGTAAGTTAGTACCTACTGGTGAATTTTATTCTATTTCTTGACTTTAGCGACAAAATATCGCCGATGGATAGCTCATATTCTCATATCCATGGTCCATCCGTTGCTCATAATCCAATAATAATAATAAATTTGTTTAAAGACAGTCTCAAAAGAAAAAAATTTCTATAAAGATGGTGGTTGTTTCGTCGGTGAAAATCGTCGCTATCTGTCGATTTCCTAGTAATATCCTTGTTGGGTTCGTAGGCCTTTTTATTTTGGCTCTGTTTATTATTTGAAGTTAACAGAGGAGTCGGGTGCGGGCGGCTGGCCTAAGCCCAGCCCAGTTTAGATTTCTTTTTAGATTTCTTGTTTAATAAGATGCAAACCCTAGTTGTTTCTCTATATATACCATGCTATGTACTTGTAATCGATTGTCACTCAATAAAAAATACCTAGTTGCCACCCGTGACGTTGGTCAGTTTAGACCGAACCACGTTAAATCCTTTCGTGTGTTGTGCTCAGTTCGTGTGTGCATTCAATCAATTTAGGACACACATAATAATCAAGAACATTTGAAGATAATATATTAAGAACATGGGTGTATTGAATTAGAATCACGACCACAAAGAGATTGAGAGGGTGTTTGGGATTGAGTTTAAAAAATGCTTATTGGCTTTTATAAGAAGCCAATAAGCAAAAAAGGTGTTTGGCAAATGTAAAAGCCTATTTTGTTTTGGCTTTTTGATTGGCTTGAAAAAGCACTTTTCCAAAAGCCCTAATTTAGAGCTTTTCAAAAAAGCTTTTGGCTTTTTGATTGGATTTTTACTAATCTACCTACCCTTTACTCTTTTTGGTCATTTTATGTAAATAAGTTAAGCCAAACATTTTTTTAAAAAGTGCTTATGGTTTTTCCAACCACATAAGCTAATCCAAACACTTTTCTAAAAACTACTTTTTAAAAAACCAGAAGCCAATAAGCACTTTTAACAAAAAGCACTTTTAGAGTTAAATAAGCAATCCCAAACACCCTCTGAGTACATATATATGCGTATATATTATTACCTATTATGAACAGACACATCCCTTGGGAAAGGGTATGAAGGTTACTAATACCAGGTGATTCACATCCTGATTAATCTAACCTTTTTGACCGTTAATTTTTTCCGACTTAATTTCATCGCATGCCTCAAGTGAGACTAGAATCCATAGCCATTTGATTGTAAGCTAGTGATTAATCTAACCTAAGTACTGATTATATAATAATTATAATAATAAAAGTATAGCTTATATATATTTAGACCAACTGTTGTGGGTTGTATAGGGGCTTTGGAAGGGGCGGTATATGCAAGGAACATCACCCTAGGCAGTGAGCGAAAGAAGGGCGGTATAGTGGGGCCATTGGATGTTTTTCATTTTCTCTCACATACACGTACACATACATGCATGCATGCATACATACATACATATATATATATATATATATAATATAGGGGAGGGTTATTCTAAAAACAAGTAGTTTCCTAGGAAGGGTAGAAAGAAATTATAGCCATTGGATCATGTTAATCAATGGTTGTGATTTAAAATTACCAAAAACCGACAGAGTTTCTTAAAATTACTCTTTCACCATTATAACCGTCATAGTTTTCTAGAATTATTCTTTCACCATCTTTTGTAATGTCACATGTAAAAAATCTATTGGTTCTTACCATTCCTAAGAAACTTCTTATTTTTATTTGAGCCATCAAAACACCAGTGATATCTTCGACGTGTTCTACCGAGAATATTCATCGGTAAAAAAAACTATCAATGATCCATCAGTGATATCTTTACCCAGGTGTGCTCCTTTTCTTATAGACCGTTACTATGTTGGACGTAATTTCCATCTTAATATGCCTGCCATGTGTAAGTGACCGGGTTAGACCTATTTGGCCTATGAGATTCATTAATATGTAATGGGTTTATGGGTTTGCAGTTACGGTAATATAATATTTGGTAATATCTTGGCTAGCAAGTTAGGTTAGTGTATATAAACCAAGATATGTTAGACACTAGAATGCGTGGTGTGAGATGCAACCGAGTTAAGGTTCATCTGGAGACACACACGAGATGTAACCGAGTTAGGGTTTATCAAATGTCAAACCGAGTTAGGGTTTGAGAGTTTGTAATCAGTTTTTGAGTTATATATTTTGATTAATATACACGAGAGTTATTCGTATAGTTCTGATTATCAATCCGGGACTTGAATTGGTATCAGAGCCAAGTTCAAGAAATCGATAAGGAGACCGAAGACTCAAGACATCGATCAAAGTCGTGATTGATACGGAGGTTGGTCAAGTTGTGATACCGGTGAAGAAGAAAACTGTCAATCCGTGATAGATTGATTAGAAATTGAGACCGATTGTGTGAAGCAATCAGAACGAGACGAGAAGTTGGTTGTGTGAAGCAATCAAGAACGAGACGAGAAGTTGGTTGTGTCTTGTTGTGAAAGTGGGCCCGAGAAGAATTGATCTGTGACTAATCAAAGTGAGAAATTCGGGTGATCCGTAAGAAGAAATCAAGGCGATAAGCTGACCGATGAGACACCGGTCAAAACTTGTGTGAAACAAGTTATGAAAGAGGGCATCAAGGTAGTCGAGTTCGGGAGAGCCGAAGAACACATCTATGGATCAAGAGAAGTTACTGAGAGGTCAAGACCGACATCATAAAGACCAAGGTGTTGAAGACCGAGATGGTTGTGACAACCAAGATGGTCAAGATCGTGGGTCAAATCACACAGGTCAAAGAACACAAGTTTGGAGACAAAGATCCGTCTTTTTCAATTCGAAAATTAGGGGGCGATTGTTGGACGTAATTTCCATCTTAATAGGTCTGTCACGTATAGGTGACTGGTGTAAGGCCCCGTTACCGGTAACCCTACTTTCGTGTTGGATTTACTCATAAACACAGTTCTAACTATCAGAGTTGATTAAAACATTTACGCGGAAAATAAAACTTTCATAAAACATTACAATATTTCATAACTTGTCTCAAAACATCCTTTGTCTTTCACATTAAAACATTAAAATTAAAACATCGTAAGTCTTCAGATGCCAGGCCCTTATTCTTCTGCCATGTGACCCCGCTCAAGCCAGCTGTCTCATCCTACTCACCTGCGTGCATACTAAAAGTCAGCAACGCTGAGTGAGTTCTAGTTAATCACATAATCATACAATACATTCTTTACACTTCATACTTAACCTCTTAACTTTCTTTCATACACACTTAAGTGCTTTTACTTTCATTTTTACTTTCATACTTTCTTTACATTCCTAATCATACGTTCATTTTTACCTTCATGCTTTCCCTACATACAAAATCATACTTTTTAAAGAGCCTTTCGCCCTATAACCTCACAGATATTATAAGGGTCTGGTCCCTAGTTTTCGAATATTAGAAGGGTTCGACTCCCTAACATCACAGATATTATAAGGGTCTGGTCCCTATCATCACAGATATTATAAGGGTCTGGTCCCTAGTTTTCGAATATTAGAAGGGTTCGATTCCCTAACATCACAGATATTATAAGGGTCTGGTCCCTATCATCACAGATATTATAAGGGTCTGGTCCCTAGTTTTCGAATATTAGAAAGGTTCGATTCCCTAACATCACAGATATTATAAGGGTCTGGTCCCTATCATCACAGATATTATAAGGGTCTGGTCCCTAGTTTTCGAATATTAGAAGGGTTCGATTCCCTCTTCGTTACCATACAACCATACATCATACCTCGAGTATTAGTAGGGCTCGGTACCCTTTTTGTAACCATACAACCATACATCATACATCAAGTATTATTAGGGCTCGGTACCCTTTTCGTAACCATACGTTATCATTTCTTTCTTCTATTATCTCTATCATGATCATACACATAAACATACATAACATACTTACCTTATACATAGCGTTACAACCTGACAGTACGTGCAATATCCGAAGATCGTTCACGTACTATCAAGCAATCATTCATACATTTCACATTATCCACATAAGGCATACACTTATCTCTTAGGATAAGTGTATTAACAAACATATTGAGTATGCACACAGCCCCGAAAACGTAACACATAAATGGGGCTAGAAACTCACCTGAATACGGTTACGTTCTCCGTTGAGCGTAATCCCTTTCTTCAGTTGTGCACGGCTGACTGTATAACAAGTATACATATCAATTTAACTATCACTACTTATAACATATTTCTAGTCTTAATTACTACCCACAACGAACGGGGGTCCGGGGGCAGCGCCCCTGGCAGCGGGGTCTAGGGGCGGCAGCCCCTAGCAGGGTCCAAGGGGCAGAGCCCCTGGCTGGGGTCGAGCTGCCAGGTCAGCTTGGAAAAATTTTATTTCCATTAACTGTCTTAACACATTTTTCATTAGATTTTTAATTTATTTTCTAAACGAACTTGGCTTTAGGCGAAGTTAAACCTCAGGCGAACTTGTCATCAGGCGAAGTTAAACCTCAGGCGAACTTAGCTTTAGGCGAAGTTAAACCTCAGGCGAACTTAGCTTTAGGCGAAGTTAAACCTCAGGCGAACTTAGCTTTAGGCGAAGTTAAACCTCAGGCGAACTTGTCATCAGGCGAACTTAAACCTCAGGCGAACTTAAACCTCAGGCGAACTTGTCATCAGGCGAACTTAGCTTGCAGGCGAAGTTCATCAGGCGAACTTAGCTTGCAGGCGAAGTTCATCGCTTGAAGGCGAAGTTGCCCAGATGAAGGCGAAGTTGCCCAGACAGCCTGCTGTTTGGTTTCTGTCCAACATTTCGAGCGATTTTAACACCCCCGCTATGGTTCAATATCACCCACTACGCTTCCCGACCATTTCCGGTCACTTAACACTAAAAAGCTTGGATCTTTAAACTTCAAAGTTCAAGAATCTTACCTTTTTGAGCTTGTTGGATCTTGTTTCCTTGCTTAATCACAACCAACCGCTCTCTCTTCTCTCTCGGATCTTGGTCTCTCTCTCTACGGCTCTCGGCCTCTCTCTCTCTCCTCGGATCTCGGCCGCCGGTCGGCTTGTGTATGGGGTGTGTGTGTTTTGGAAGTGTGAAGGAATAGATGTAAATGAAGATATTTTTGGGTTTAGGGGATATTTATATCCCTTAAATCCCATTCTCATTTAACCCATCTCAATTAATCCAAGTCCCTGATCCGCTCCTACCCGATATTAATAAATAAAAAAAAACGCGAAATCACTAACATAACTTTCTTTATTCAACATTATAAATTTTAGGATGTTACAACTGGGTTGGACCTATTGGGATCGTGAGATTCATTAATATGTAATGGGTTTATAGGTTCGCAATTATGATTTTATTATATTTGGTAATGTTTTGGCTAGCAATTTAGGTTGGTGTATATAAACCAAGATATGTTAGACATTATAGAATGTGTGGTGTAAGATGCAAGCGAGTTAGGGTTCATCTGGAGACACACGAGATGTAACCGAGTTAGGGGTTCAACAAGTGTCAACCAAGTTAGAGTTTGAGAGTTTGCAATCAGTTTTTGAGTTATATATTATGATTAATATAAACGAGAGTTATTCGTTTAGTTCATGTTTGATTATCGATACGGGACTTGATACTAGTATCTTGTGTAATATACATTTGGTCACTACTCACTACAAGAATTTTACGCTAATCCAATTATTTTTACAACCACCACCTGTAAATATAAAATGGAAAATTCGGGATGAAATCTTTATAAATGTTAAATTTCAAGTATAAAATAATTATGTGTTTTACAAAAACACAATATGTATATAGTCCAAAACATGGTTAAATTATCTTGATTCCAAAAATAAAAAAATAAAAAATCAAGATATCAAAACAAGATTTAAAAATCTATGATTTAGATTATATTGGAAAATGAAAGTTTACTAAAAACCATAAAATCCATATTGTTATTGTATAATTGCATAGGTGGGTTTTTCGTTCGGTGAAGCCCGTGGCGAAATCTTCTGATCATGGCGCATCCGACTTAGCTCATGGGACTACCAAGGACACACCCCTTCCACAAGACACACAATTTGATACAAACCCTGAAACCACAAATGATCCACAACATTTAACACCAGATTTTTATAGTTTAAGCGAAAGTGCGCATAAGAGTCTTATGGAGGAAATGGCAAAGATATTTGGAGAGAAATTGGCAGCGAAGTATTTCGGACCGGGTGGTAAAAAGGGTTTTCGATGGGGGTATAAACTGGGAAAACGTATTCATTCAGTTGCGCGTAAATGTAACCATTTAATGGAAGAGCTAAAGGCGGATAGCTCGTGCCCTAAGCCGTTGCAAACTAATCCGTTGCCCGACAATGAGATTGTAAAATGTATTCTCGAGGTTACTAATTTAGGAAATGGGACATGTCTCCCACCGTACGAGAGTACTCAGTATCCACCTGAAGCCAATTGCACACTTGACTTTCCCGACAAGATTGACCCTAAGTACTGTAACCCTTGATGGACTAAGTACCTAGCTAGTCGCGTGTGCCGTGTGATTTCCTTTTTATGTTGTTTAGGCTCGAACTAAGTCTGTTTACTCGAACCTGAAAGTAATGAGTTTCACTTATCAATCTCGAACTCGCTTGCTTTGTGTGTAAGTGTGTAACGCCCTGAACTTTTGAAGTTTTAATTATATATCAATCATAATCGCTATACTGAAGTACTAAATGTGTATTAAAGTTGGCATTTAATTTTTGTTTGTTAAAGGCATGTAATTAGTTAATATTAAATAAATAAATAAACACAAAATCAAAAGTTATTAATTTGCAATATTAAATAAAATTGAAGAATGTTTGGTTAAGAAACTTAAATATTAAATAAGATGTTAAGAATTTGGAAATGAATTAAATAGTTCGCATCAACCATAGCTACATAGTCAACCTTAACATTATTGACATATATATTTGTTTCATATAAACTTTGTGAAAAGAAAAAAGAGAAAAGAAAAAAGATGATCAAAGAAGCAAACTTTGAGATCATTGTGAAATTGATAACTCAAGAAGTCGAATTTAACTTCGTTGATCGAAGGTTGGGTGTGACGCGAGAAAATTCGAGATGCTAGACAAATGAAGTGAAATTATAATTTGCTCATGTGCATATTCGGTTGATGTAATTGCTGCGCTAATAATTTGTGGCTGGGCTAAGGAGAGCTGATGCAGGGGGTTAGATTGTTGTGCCATACATGACCAGAATATTTTGTTTTAACGGTTATGTATGAATGAATATTCAGTTGCTTTTAGGACCAAAGTATGATAGTTTTTATCCTTTATTTTTCAGTTGTGTTTATTTAGAATAACGTTCTGTTAATATTGAGCATATTTAAAGAAATTTTTAGGTTGATTTGTGTGTGTGTATATATTGTATAACTCAATGATATTTTTTTGCAAAACAAATTGCTGAATTGCGACCGAAAAGCGGTCGCAAAAGTTGAGAAGTGGTCGGAAGATTAGCGATTGCAGCAGGGGTCTGAATATTTGCGAAGGCGACAACAGTCGGAAGATTTACGACCGCGGTAGGTGTCGGAAAATTTGTGACAGCGGCACTGGTCGGAAGATTTGGCAGCGTGGTTGGAAGATTTGTGACGGCGGCGGAGGTCGGAAGATTTATGACTGCAGCTGTAGTCACAAGATTTGCAACGGTCATTTGGTCGCAAATGTTATACGAGTCGCAATAGAGCAAATGCGACCTGCATTTTTCCCACCGCATTTTTGGTTGCAAAACGGTCGCAATTGGTCAATTGCAACCGCTTTGTGGCCAAAAACATGGTCACAAATGCTTAGTTTCTAGTAGTGAAATAACAACAGAACAGTAAACATAATATTATAATATTGAAATGCTAAGATTTAAGAAATGAAATTGAAATGACAAAATTGATCATATCACATATAAAAACATCAATCAAACGCCATACTTTTTATTGTAACATGTTTTAAATTAAAAAACTTAAGTTAATTTATTAATTAATATAATTGAAAATAAATTAGTTTTGATTGACTTACTACTCTAGTCACGTTCTCATTAACGCATGTCACATATGAATTAAGTCACTAATGACTTATGGATGTCGGTTTGATTTGGATTTGAATCGATGCGTTAAATACCGATGAAAAATTAGTATATATGGCGTTATAATCAGTGGCATCACACTTGTTTCTCAAGGAACCATTCAAGAAAACCAGTGAATTATATTCATGACTCAAATATTTCTCTCAGTTATAATCGAATAATAACATTAAATCTACTAATTAAACCAACCCTGATAACTCTAAACATTCAAAATACTAATCAATCAAGCTAAACATGTCACTTTTATCAAGAATAATAATTATATCAATCCCAAGAATCATGGCTAGTTAAAGATGAAGAAATTCTCTTCATAAGTTATGAATTTCATATATTTGTATTTATTATATTTCTAAAGTTTAGCTTTTGTATCTTCTATTTATACTCATTGCAACATCCTATTCAAGTGTGGTTTCATAATATATTCAAATTTAATATGGTATCACAGCTAACATCTCCAATGAGAACTTTTGATCCATTTAGCTTGCAAACCACCGTCCACCACCAATTAATTTCTTTTCCGACTAACCCTATATTTCTTTTCCGGGAACTATGATCCCACCATCTCTAACGAAAACTCCCTTTCTTCTTCCTCTATTATAGCAACATCCCTTGCTATCACTATATTACTTCTTCAAATACAACTACTGCTCTCTCATTATCAATTAGGTTTTGCAAAACCTATAATCCTATCACCGCCGTAACCATCGTTTTTCCAACGAACTCCACCTTTGATCTTCAACCCATAAAAAAACAAAAAAAACAAAAAAAAAAAAGAAAAACATTTCTTCACAAAATATATCTTTTTTTGCCTCATCAACTTCATCTCCATTTGCATCTTTAACTCATCAACTTATTCTTTTGCTCAAAAACTACCATTACCATTTTTATCCAGAATTGGACTTATTCTATGGCCGTTCATCTTGTAGGGACATATCAAGGATAATAATCACATAATCACATCAATCCTAAGTATATTGGCTGGTCAAAGATGGAGAAATTCTCTCAATAAGTTATGCATTTCATATATTTGTATTTATTGTATTGCTAAAGTTTAACTCTTGTATCTTCTATTTATACTGATTGTAACATCCTATTCAAGTGTGGTTTCATAATATATTCAAAGTTTAATAACTTTAAACTTTAAACTTTTCTTTTAATTCGTTTCAAGATTAACTTTCAATATATACCATTGAATGCAAAGCCTACTATGAAGTACGCTATACATATCAGTAACCTTAAATGTGTAACATTTTCGTTATTTGATATCTTATACTTGATCTCCTACACATTAAATTTATGTAGCATGTAATATTACACTTCTTGTTTCTAATTAGACTCCACGCTATGAGCGCGGAAGGGGGCGCGAATGGCGCTAAACACCGCCGAGGGGCGTGGTTATCGGGCGGCGAAGGAGGGGCGCCTTTGGAACGACCGGCGCGGAAGGAAAATGGGTTTCTGAATTAGAAGACTATTTCAAAATTAACATAATTTTTCTTATGTTGAAGTACATGTTAATTGTGACAGTTTTCCTAACTCACAAGTAATAAAATACTAAAAGTATTATAATTAATTATTATGAATTCAAGTCAAAATAATTATATAATTACGTTTAGAATCACAAAGACCGGTCTAACGGTGAAACCGGTTCTTTTTTTTTTCTAAGTGCATGTGAAAGGAGGATAAGAATCAGATATTACAAGTGTGAACACAAATTTGGTAATTTGATCCCTTCCTTTAGGCTCCACACTTGCTAATTTATTAAGAACACGAAAAACACGAAGTTGGGGCATCATAGGTTGGGGCTTCAAAGCCTCTAGTGTCCACGTGATGCTGACGTAGCACTGTGGAGGGGCTTTGATGCCCCCTACCATAAAGAACAGCCTTAGGAACCATTCAAGAAACAACTGGTATTCCTAACGAGACAGACAACATTGTAACGTAGACCCGAGTCTTTGCCATGATCCTCAGGCAATTGGTCCACAACTGTTGCATTAAGCTATCCATCCACATACAAAATTGTGGTCCAAAATAAAAACGCGATTAAAGCTCGTTTAATTCACGTTAAGTTACGCCTTCGTTCCGTTCTTTACATGATACGGTTCTGGATCATAACGCGCCTCATTTACGCGCTTCCCTACATTAAACCTATATATATACGCACACTAAGATGTAGACGTTGACAAAAAGTAAAGAAATCAATACCTTGTTTCATACAAAATGATCACATCCACCCTCATGAAATCCTTATTGTTCTGCCTTACAATGCTGCTGCAATTAGTTAACATTTCCTCCGGGATACCCGGGTACGTTATTTATATTAAAGTTTTTGTTATTTTTAATTACTTTTAAAATTTTCAGTATGATCAATATTGATCGTGGACTCTCAGGAGGAAAATTTTGCCTTGTTTAGAAAAAAAGCGTTCAACTATACGCACACCATGAATGGCTGTCCAGATAGAGGTCGGATAACCGTTTTAACAAAAAAAATTCACAGTTTAATTTGAGCGTTTATGATCAGGACCAATAATTTTCAAAGTTTGACTTTTTTTTTTTGTTAATACAACATTCTGAGTGTTTGTGGACGGCCGTTCGATGGTATGAAATCAGATGGAGGGGGTGTGGCTGTGGCTTAAAAATCTTTTGATTTATCTGAAAACCATGTTATTGTAAAAACTTTTGAAGGGCCGAATTATTTCCTAAGAAGGTGCCGAGTACGCTGGATACTCATTCTTACGAAACGCAAAATTATCCTGAGCGTAACAGCCATCGTGAATCTCAAACAGCTCCTAAACCCACTGTTGTAATTACTCCCAACAATCTTTATAAACAACATGAAACTAGTCCACGTGATCAGGTATATAATCCTTGGCACAAAATGAGGACAAAGCAGCCGGGAACACATCGTCCTGTGCCTAAAAGTGCGGATTCATATCCTTCATTCAAAAAAGAAATTACGGAATTTATTTTGGAGAGAAACGCTAGGGAGTTTGGAGAGAGGTTGGCAAAGAGGTACTTCGGAAGATGCGGTAAAGAGGGTTTCCGATGGGGATATAGGCAGGGAAAACGTATTCATGCGATCGCACGCAAGTGTAAAGATTTTACTGAAGCATTAAAGAATGCCTCGTGCCCTCAGCCAGTGCAAGTTAGTAATCCGTTGCCGAACAGTGAAATTGTTACATGTATTGTCGAAGTTGCTAATTTAGGAAGCGGGGCATGTCTCCCACCGGCCGAGAAAACTCAGTATCCACCTGAAGCCAATTGCACTCTTAGTATGTACAAGAAGATTGATCCTAATTACTGTAATCCTATTGCTTGATGTACTACCTAGTCGCTTGTTGTGTGATTTTGTTATGCTTGTTTTTCTTTTTTATGTAACTTATATGCATCCCTAAAAGAAATAAAATGCAGTTCCAAACAGCCTTTTCTAATGTATAATTTATATTGTTATAGCATCTAATCTAATCTAATCTAAGTACTATATTAAAGCAACATATAGTTTTCATATGGTATTTAATTAAGCTATCCATATAGAATTTCACCTTAACAATTTCCAAAATTATAATTTACACCTATTAAGCTATTAAATCTTAATCTACATACTTATACTATTAAAACAAAATTATTCTTTCATAAGGCATGCTATTATGAATCCATAAGATAAAAATATGTTATATTAAATGTATTTAGACATATAAATATATTTTAATATGATTTTGAGACGACAATGTATGTTATTACGTATATTATTGAATTTAATTTTTTTATTGCAATTTTTAATCACCTGTGTATTACATGAGCTATATCCTAGTTTATAGTATACGGCTGTGATTGTGTCATTGTGATAAAAGACCCGTTGAGTGAGTTAATCTATAAGAAAACTTAGAAAAGAAGAAACAAGAAAGTATTTAAAGTTCGGGTTGCTCGTTAATTTGGGTGTCAAATTAAAGTACTGTATACATTAGAAAATATGCTTAGTGTCTATTATGTATTTGTTGATAGATTAAGGACTCATTATATTATTAGAAGACTAGTTTAAGGCCTGTGTATTACACGGGTAATTGACGAAAATTTTAAACTTTAAACTATTAAGTGAAATACAGTCAATAAAATGATCATATATTGTTAATACAATTATAATTTAAATTAAAATTACCAAATTACATAACTAAGATTACACAAATATGTTGCAAATAAGTAAAACCTTCCATGTACACTACATGTGTGATTGTATTGGTCGGTATACATTGTTTATTAAAAATCAAAATATTTAGTTTATGTCTGCTTGTAACTCCTGATAAGGTAACATATAGGTCTGCTTATAATTCTTATGTGTGACAAATAAGGTTCTTCAAGTACATACCAACCCTAGATAAATAATAATGTATCCATGAACCTAACAAAAATAAATATTCATGCACATAAATATCATACATTTTAATCAATTAATATGATGTCATTTGAGATCATCTGCTCATTTTTATCAAAAAAACATGATTATCTCAAAAACCAGATTACCTGAACGTTATTGATATAATCATCCTTAGAATCTTTAGAATTTATAATTAATTAATATTCTGTGTGTGACAAATTTTAATTGATTTTATATTTACAATTAACAATTGTATAATCTGTCACACCCCAACCTAAGGCGGAAATGCCGGGGCGTGATCCGATTGCTCACAGCTCAAAGATACTATCATGAATATAAGTGACAATATCTAATTAATTATTTTATTCAAAGTATATACACATTATTCAATTACAACAAACAATTTAAATACATGAATATAAACTCAAATAATGATTATCTTGATTATATCCTAAGGTCTTGTCTACGTGTCCAAACTTCAATCTTCAATACAAGCAACGTGCATATGCATAGAAAACAGAGTTTGTTAACATAAAGTTGAGTGAGAATATCATCAGTTTTGCATGTCAATATAAATAAATAAGCATAACGTAGTAAATGCGGTAAATGAATCAAACCATAAACAAACCAAGATGCGCTAGTGCGCCAACGAATCGTTGCCAAGCGAATCGGGCGTTGATTACAATGACTAAAATTTGTTGGTTTACCTTTGCCAAGCGAATCGGGCTCCGGTTACTAAGACGGTCGTATGATCATACTGATGAGCACCCAATACATGGGAATACGTTGGACCTCTCCGACAATGATTGAATATACACATAAGCAAGTGAATGAATATTAACACAAGTAAGCATATAACACGTATATTTGATTAAGTCACTCACAATTATACGTATGCATTTGTTTGAATATATATACAATATGAAATTCGGATAGGTATGCATATATCCCCAAAACGTTTAGAAAATTGGTAAAATAGGGGAATGATAAACTCACCTTAAATTAACGACAAACGAATATAAATACGAATAAGCGAGCTAACGAATAGGTGAGTCTCCCACTACACGTCAAACGATATAAACAATTTAGAATCCGGAATTTTGAGTAATGCTAATATAAGTAAAAATGAACTTTTTTCCGCTGGAATCAACCCAAACGAACATTTAGAATTTAAGTTATGTTTGTTTTAAGATTTAAGCGAGCTGGTATTGACCAGAATCCGAACAGCGAGTCGGAAGTCGGGTTTTGGTCGGTAGCCTTAAAATTATGTTATGAGAATAAAAGTCTTCTAGACCGAACGTTGAATCTGACCAGAAGTATGAGAAAATGAATAGTCAAACTTGTTGACTATTTTACCCTTTAACGAGTTTTAAACGAATTGACCAGTCAACATCCTTCAACCATCAAAATTGATAGAAGGTTATTGACTAGGGAATGTATATGAATGATTCTTATGTTTACAACTTACCCGGAAAGCGAAAGAACAAAGAGATATAACGAGTCAACGGTCCACACGCATGCAAAGTCAAACGTCTAAGAGTATGTCTTCAACCAAATAAGCAAAAACCGAGATGAATGATGATGTAAAAAGGGTAGGAAAGCTGGAGAAGGTATATTAGGGTATGAGGAAGTTGTGTGGCAGAGATTATGAGGCTTGTTTATATAAGAATAGCAAAACCGAACTATTTATAGGCTTTTTACTCATTTAAGCAAGAATATATGATTTAAAGGAAAGAATCATCGAATTATTCATAAAGATCTGATCTTGGGTAGGGGAAAACGAATTAGAACTTGTATCTTAGTTAAAATATGTTTACTTGGTCCTTAATTTACTCAAACGTGCCTAAAATAGTCGATTTTATACCATAAACGAGTTAGGAAAATAAGATCAGACGACGAATCTGCTCAGCATGTCCATGGCGCCGCGCAGTGGGGATAGGGTGGCTGCCCACGCGGCACTCCGGCCACCATAGGGTGCATGTTTCATAAATTGGAAATATTGGTCCCTATAGTTTGGTTTTAGGTCATTTAAAGAACTTTTTATGTTTAAAATAAGAAATAAACATTATCTAAAGTTTGAGTGATAAAATGTGAACATTAGAAACTTAAATATTTGATTCTTGATTAATAATAATAATCTAAAATATTACCGGGTCGGCTTATAAGTAAACGAATATGGTTTAGAAAATTCAAAATGTTACATAATCAAGCAACATAAAAAAACCAAAAAAACTATAACAAAATAACTTCTTTCATTTCATATGAAATATAATTGCTAGAAAAATGACAAAAGCATACTAACCGTAAATCCATGTTTAAATAACAGTGATATAGTAGAATATTAGAAAATTTAAAGTTGCATAAAGTGAATATAGTTATTCTTATTTACAGTAGTTGAAAGTATTATATTAGAAATGCTTAAATTTGAACATTAATTCCCTGTTATTATTTAATATTATGAGAAGTTGTTGCAATATTTAATTAATCGATATATATATTTTAACAACTTATAGAAAACAAAAAAGAAATAAAGATTTTGGATTTTATGGAAGCATGGTAAATGACTTTTAACTGGATTAACTATTTTTTTTAATTAATGTGAAAATGGAATATTCCATGAAATATAATGAGAAGCATGACTAAGTTACAAATACTAAAAAATAAAAATAATAAATATTTCTATTAACTTACATTATAATAAGTGTGAATTTTAATGAATTTTTATAACATATTTTAGTAATAAATATTAAGACTGTAATTTATTTTTAAAATTATATATATGGCTTTCTTATTCTGAATATAAACCATAATAAACACTTTGATTATGTACTAACCAACATGTAACACTAACGCAAACCCAATTCGTTGTATTTCTATAAAAATTAATAAGTTAATATAATATTGAAATTATGTAAATAACTAATGAAAACGATATTCTAGGTTTTAATATCCTAAATGATTTTGTAAAGCGAAAATAGTGAAATGTGATTGAAGCAGATTTTTTGGTTTAAAATTTTGAATGTTTTTAATTAAGTAATTTATCTTATAAGACATATTAAATTAACTATATTTAAATGTATAAAAAAAGTATAAATCAAGTCATAAAATATATGTTTATGAAGCATTTTGGTTTGAGTTTTGTAAAAAAATATTAAAAACTAAATATTGATCTTTTTATTGCTAAAACATTTTATGTTACACAAAAAAGTCATTTAAATAAAGGATTAATTTCATATGTACTCTTACAAAATGACAAATAGTTCATATAGTAAATCGTTATACATATGAACTATAGTTATAATATTCAACTTCAATGATTTAATGTTAAACACCAAGATATATATAATAGGTATTCTCCGTGTTTGCAATATATATACAAAATGTTTGCAGAAAATTAAGAAAATACACATTTTCTAGAGTTCAAATGCATATGAGAAAATTATTAAATAAAAATTTGAAATCAATCTTAAATAGAAAATTATGCATTGTTGCTCGAATCTGATGTGTGTCTAATAACCCTATAATAAAGACCCTCACAACTAAGCTTTAAAGATAAAACGAAAATCCTAAAACACACACAACCGACAAGTGTACCGATCGCAAGTAGTATAAACCTAGGAAGTCCGAGTATCAAACACGTGGACACGTAAGACGCTAACGATTACTAACCCTAGACAAAACCTACCTTAGAATAATATTATATTGATTTTTGATTTTTACTTACTTAACTGGACTAACTGGACTGACTGACAAAAGTTACCTAAAATAGAAAACTTAACGACAAACTAACTGAGTTGACTTCGGATAGAGAAAAACGTCTACCTGGGTCTGAATCAAATTGTAGGCCTAACAAGCTAATGGATTGGATGATATCTAGACACCGGTCCCTAAAGATGACACGACTAAAGATCGCTCGGGCTCACTGGATTACCTCTCGGTCTCACTCAACAAGCCTAAACTACTCAAAATCGGCTAAAACGACCAAACCGGGAAACAATTGCTAACGTGTTCTAATGATGGATCACCTCTCGGTCTCACCAACACTCGACCCTGATGGCAATGAATACTACACAACCAAGGATAGAGGAACAATTCAACTTAAACCAAAATAGATCAACTAGTCGCTCAAAACACCTAAACCTGACAAGAAACGAACTCGCTCTCGCGCAATTCTTATTCTAGCATGCAAAGGCAATGAGACAACCCTAACTTCCTATCACCTCTTGGTCTCAAAGAAGGTGTCTAACCGCTGTACTTAATCCAAACAATCACGCAACAAAACCCTACGGTGGTACCTACCGCAAACAAACCCTAAACACAAAGTCTAGAATCAAACAATGCACCGATCAATCAACACAAAACTAATCAATCAACACACGGGGTTTATGCAATGAATCACTAAAATTTCCAGCCACTAAACATAACCTATTTCATGTCTAAATCAAACTTTACAATAGCAATTCAAGTCTATCAATCAAACAATCCATAAAACCTATCAAAACCTAACAAGAATCATCATCCCTAGGTAGAACTAACAAGTTTAGCCGAACATAATTTTTGGACAGCAGCAAACACTTAACAAAATCATCATTAAATTCATCTTAAACATCAATTCAAGCATTCAATAATCAATATTAATCAATAACAAGTCAATCTCTCAAGTAATTGCAAAACAACTAATCAATTGAACAAGTAAATCAAAGTATATGAACAATGAAAGTATTGTAAGGATATTGGGTATTCCGGCTGCTGTTTGTTGCTGTAAGCTGACGGTGAATGATCCCGAGGCTTGGTTCTTGCTTGTTCTTCCTTCCCTAGCCACCACAAGCTCCAAACCCTAGCACACAAAACTTTTTCTCTTTTTTTTTTCTTCTGCCCTGCTGCGATCGGACCTGTTGTTCCAGCCTTAGGGTTTTTTTAATTTTTTATATTATAATATTATAATAGTATTTGGGCCTCTATGATGCATACGGGTCGGGCCTTGAGCTTTGTCTTGAACTTGTATGCGCAAAAGGCTCGTAGAATGCTCGAAAAGTCCCGGTTTTTACCTTTCTTTTACCCAAAACCTACAAGATTAATAAATGTACGTAAAACCTATCTAAAACGAGTTAAAACATATAAAATATAATATAGATAAAACGTGCGGAAAATACGTGTGTTTTACAACACATTAGATTGTCGCTGAGATCGAGTAGTTTGTTGATCTTGGTGCAATGCCATTCCAAAAAGCTGTTGGAAGATTGAGGGCTTTCGAAGAAAGCACCAAGAAGAAAATCAAGGAGGAAGGCATGTATGACAAGCTCTTATTCTCCAAAGAAGACGGAAAGAAGAAAACCAATGGCCATAAATTTGAACGTTGCGGTCACGAAAGTTCAAAGCAGGAAAACAGAGAACATGGTCAAGGAAAAAATCGGAAGTCATGGAAAAATAAAGGTGGGAAGCACGGTCATCAAAACAAAGATCACATAAGATGCTTTAATTATAACGAACTTGGACATTTCAAACATGAATGTCCAAAAGGGGAGAAAAGAGTTGAAGCAAACCTGATCCGGGAGGAAGATGACGAACCAACGCTACTATGATTGCAACCGGATCTTGAAGAATCGAAGCTCTCACTTAAATTAAGTTTACATTAAGGGGGAGTATTAGTATATAAACTAAACTTATTAATGTTTATATATTATGTATAGGGATCTTATTGTAATTAGTAGGGTTAATATGTAATTATTTAGCTTATAAATAGGAAATGATGTCAGACAAATTATTTGTTAATGTATTTAGTAATTCAATCGCATATTCAGTATTGTTAAATCGAGAATTCTTATGTATCATCCTGTTCTTTTTCAATCCAATTGAATTGTCAATTATTGATTTGTTCTTTGATTAGCCAACAAGGATAACATGAACGAGTAGCGGTTATGCTAGTTAAGTTTGTAAATGTTGTGATGGTTTTTTGTGCAGTTAAATAACCGTTACACTAGTTACCTGTATGAATATAAATTAAGTTACGGTGATAGCTAGATCAAGACACCAAATTCTATCAATATAATTTTCTTGATTTTTGGAACCATTTCTAGTGTTGCCTCTTAATAAAATCATTGAGAGGCTATCAAATAGTCCTAAATGTAACCTAATTGTCGTGTAAACAAATCTAACTGTACTAAAAATGATCAACAATTACATGCATAGTTATTTATAATTTTCCTTGATCATCAAAGAAGTGTCTGCAAGATATCAAGGTTAATAACTAGTAAGATTTTTGGTTATTAGGATGTAGGTGTTTCTCAACAAAAAAAGCTTCTCATTTTTTAATTTCTTGTTTTATCAACATTTAATATAATAAATTCATCCAATATGTTGTTTGAAATGCCTAGGGGTGCAAACGAGCCGAGCTGCTCGTGAGCTACTTGAGATCAGCTCGTTAAAAAGCTCGATCGAGCCGAGCTTAATCGAGCCCAAGCTCGTGCCTAAAAGTAAGCTCATTTAATAAACGAGCCTAAGCTTCACTTATCGAGCTCGAGCCGGCTCGCAAGCCTAAACGAGCTTGCCATTTATATAATTTTTTAAAATATATATTTAATAATTATTAATTAATATATATAATGTTATGAAAAAATAACTAAAAATAACTCAATAATATATATTATTTTATACATAAAATTCTAATAAAAAAATAATTATAATTATATAAAAAATAAATGATATATAGTAACCGAGCCGAGCTCGAGCTTGAAAATCTATTCACGAGCTGAGCTCGAGCTTTGAAAATAGAGCTCAAAGCGAGCCGAGCTCGAGCTCGGGCTCGGCTCGGCTCATTTGCATCCCTATCAAATGCCACATGATGTTATACTCTATATCAAATACAACAACAATCATACATTACTACAAAACTAGGCATTTGCAATCACCGTTCAGTTGCAAATCGATTTTGCTTTGGTGGTTTTTGCGACAAAAGGGATTTGGTCCGAAAAATTGCAACAAAGTTAGTTTCTGTCTTATTATTTGCCTATATTCTATATATAGCGACCATCCTTACCATATTTGCAACCGAAACAATTACGGTCGATACATTTGAAACCGATTAACGACTGAAAGGTTTGGTTGCTAATTTTGCAACCTGTTTTGTTTTGGTCGCTAGTTTTGCGGCGGATTTGGTTTTATTTGCTAATTTTGCGACCACTTTGGTTCGTCGCAAATTTTGGTCGCTTTTGCCCATTTGTGTAGTAGTGATAGCATGTAAATCCCACCCATAGCTCGGCTATCTATTGGTAGAGTACTCTGTATCAAATAAATATTGATAAAAGAAAAAATTAAGGTGATAGTGTATTAGTTTGACACTCTTCAAATTATGCTTGAACTATGCAATCATGAGTAAATACTTCCATTAATATTAATTCCTGGTTCTGTCAAAAGAATTTTGAACATGGCATATTGCGTTCAAAACTAAGTATATGGACAAACGATAGTTATAAATAAAAATAGTTAATTTAAGTTATATTAGGAATGCTTGGATGGTATTAACTAACATAATTTTTCGATCAATAAGTTTACCCAATGGGTTGCTTTCGATCAATAGTTTTTAAACGATTGTTATCACCAAAGCTCTCCCAGCGACTTTGTTAAAGATGATTGAATCAAGAACAATTAGAAACGAAAATCAAATGATTATTATTGAACTGAAACGTATATACAGAATTACAAGTAATGAATGAAGCATAATTGAAAACTAAAAACGAAACCCTAATTACGAGTCATTTATCCCCAAACGTAACTAACAGTCATGTAACAAACTTATTTCAGCTTTAGTCCCTCAAGCCTTCAGTACTTTGCAACTTCAACCCAAACTTCAAAGAATGAAGTTTATACCTTCTAACTATATAACCAGCAACCAGTAGTTGACTTTGACTTATTGTCGACCATTGACACTATATCTAACAATCTCCACCTTAGTGCAATTCAACAAACACCCAAAGTTTCTAAACAATTTTCAAAATTAGAACTTGACAGCACCTTGGTAAGCATATCAGCAGCATTTTCACTTGTGTCCACTTGCTTGATTTCAATCAACTTTGACGGCACAACTTCTCTTATGAAATGAAGCTTCACATTAATATGTTTAGTACGTTCATGAAATATGATATTTCTAGACAACTGAACCGCACCCTGACTGTCACAATAAACCACAGCCTGCGCATTGTCAATTCCCAACTCAGACACAAATCCCTTCAACCAAATTGCTTCTTTAACACCCTCTGTTAAAGCAATATATTTTGATTCTGTTGTAGATAGAGCCACAACATGCTGCAGTGATGCTTTCTAGCTAACCAAACTGCCCAAAAACATAAAGGCATACCCTGTGATTGATCTGCCTTTATCCAAATCCTTAGCAAAATCAGCATCCACAAAACCTTGAATCACTGATCCATTATTACAGCCCCTGCCAAACATCAAACTACAGTCTCTTGTACCATTTAGATACCTCAAAATCCATTTAGCTGCCTCCCAATGATTTTTACCAGGATTCGATAAATACCTGCTCACTAAACTCACAGCATATCCAATGTCAGGCCTGGTACAAACCATCATATACATAAGACTTCCAACCACACTAGCATATGGAATATTCTCCATATGCTTTACATCCTCTTCACACTTAGGACAATCTTGACTTGAAAGTTTAAAATGTTGTGCCAATGGAGTTACCACAGCTTTACTGTTCTGCATATGATAAGTTTTTAACACTTTATCCACATATGACTTCTGCGATAGCCATAACCTTCTATTATTTCTGTCTATTGTTATCTCCATACCCAATATCTTCCTTGCAACGCCTAATTCTTTCATGTCGAACTCTTCTTTTAACAACACCTTAGTAGCATCAATCTGACTCTTATCTTTGCATGCTACCAACATATCATCCACATATAACAATAGGTACACAAAATTACCTTTGTTGTATTCTTTTAAATACACACAATTGTCAAAACTACTTCTCTTGAACCCACAATTGATCATGTGCTCATCAAATCTCATGTACCATTGTCTTGGAGATTGTTTTAAGCTATACAATGACTTTTTCAGCAAACACACCTTTTCTTCATTACCTTTCTCTTCAAATCCCGAAGGCTGTTTCATATAAATGTTTTCTTCCAACACCCCATGAAGAAAAGCAGTTTTCACATCAAGCTGTTCTAATTCATAATCTTCCAAAGCAATTAATGACAATAATACCCTTATAGATGTATGTTTAACAACAGGTGAAAATATTTCATTATAATCTATACCAGGTCTTTGTGTAAACCCCTTAGCCACTAACCTCGCTTTAAACCTTGGTTTCTCAACTCCTGGTATACCTTCTTTCACCTTATAAATCCACTTACATGACACAAGCTTCTGATCCTTGGGTTTATCCACCAATACCCAAGTTTTGTTCTTATACAAGGAGTCCATTTCTTATTCCATTGCTTTAATCCATAACTCTTTATGAACTGACTTTATGGCTTCATTGAAGCTCAAAGGTTCACACACATCTTCCATTTCTGCAATATGAAACACAAATGTAGAAACATCTTCTGAATCTCTAAACCTTATAGGAGGTTTAATAGTTCTTCTTGTTCTCTCCTTAGTAATACTATAACCATATTGAGATCTACTAGATGAACCCTCTTGTCTTGTAACCTCATTTCTTTCGGTTACATCTTTGTCAATATCCTCCACCTCAATGTGAACTTCCTTATCCCAAGAACCCTTTCCTTTTCCTATATTAACAACATCTCTGTACATGACACTTTCTCTAAACTCTACCACATCCCTGCTTATCTTAATCCTTGGACCTTTATCTTCCAACCTCTACAATCTATAATCCTTCACTCCTTCAGGATACCCCAAGAGAATGCACTTTTCAGCCCTTGGTTCAAGCTTTCCTTGACTTATGTGAGAATAGCATAATGACCCAAATACCCTTAGATGATCATAACTGGTATTACCACCAGTCTAGATCTCCATTGGTGTTTTCTTGTCAATAGCTAATGAAGGAGATCTATTAATAAGATAAGCAGTAGTGGACACTGCTTCTGCCCAAAAACTTTTGGGCATTCCAGAGCTAATAAGCATACACCTAACTTTGTTAAGGAGAGTTCTATTCATTCTCTCAACTAAAACATTTTGTTAAGGTGTACATGGAACTGACATATGCCTACCAATCCCATTTTCTTTGCAATACTTGTTGAACCAACCACTACAGAACTCAAGACCATTATCAGTCCTAAGCTTTTTAATCTTTCTATCTGTCTGATTCTCAACCAGTGCCTTCCATTCTTTGAATTTATCAAAAGTGTCATCCTTATGTTTCAATATATGTACCCATACCCTTCTTGAATAGTCATCTACTATACTTAAGAAGTATCTTGCCCCTTCTAAAGAATCAACTTAAGCAGGACCCCAAAGATATGCATGTATATAGTCCAATATACCCTTTGAACTATGTACCCCTTTTCTAAATTGAACCCTCTTAGCTTTTCCTAAAACACAATGTTCACAGAACTTACTATCTAGTTCCCTCAGATCTTTGAAAACTTGTCTCTTATTCAATTCTATCAGCCCTTCTGCACTAATATGTCCCATTCTATTATGCCACAGAATGACAGAATTACCCTTCTTGTCATCTGCAATAGAAACTAACCCTTTTTCTACACAACCATCTAACACATAGATATTGTACCTTTTCCTAGTACCGGACATAACAATCAAAGACCCATTTACCACTTTAACCTTACCATTTCTTAGACTAACCCCATATCCATTACTTTCAAAAGGACCGAGAGAAATAATATTTCTTGTAAGTTCAGGAATATACCTTACATTTTTCAATGTAAACATGGCTCCACCTTCTAATTTCAAAGAAACATTGCCATGTCCCTGAATCTTACACGGTCTGTCATCGCCTAACTGTACAAAACCAAGATCTTCAAGTATCAACTTATCAAAGAGATCTTTATTTGGTGTCATGTGGTATGAACACCCAGAATCCATAATCCATTCTCTTTTAATATCTCCATTGAACACCATCATGACATCTGCACTGTCATAACCTTCTTGAGAGCCATCAGGAGATGGATTTGAATTCCTATTACCACTATTTTCACCATTCTTCTTTCTTCTTTCGGGACAATCTCTCTTTAAATGCTTATCTGAGTTACATACATAGCACTTTCTTTTAGTTTGTGACTTGGATCTGTTAGACATCTTGGGTTTAGAGTTTCTTTGATATGTCCTTCCTCTAACATACAGACCATTTGCAGAATCATCATTGCCTTCATTCTTCTTTTGCAATTCTTTGGAGTTAATTGCAGCCATAACTTCATCCATTGACAAAGTA
The DNA here is from genome assembly GCF_021521415.1 of Bidens hawaiensis. Lineage (NCBI taxonomy): Eukaryota > Viridiplantae > Streptophyta > Magnoliopsida > Asterales > Asteraceae > Bidens > Bidens hawaiensis. Next base: position 809,859 of record NW_027491480.1, read on the forward strand.
TCCCTACCAAACATTAGTGTGTCAACAAAATGTTCATAAGAATGTGGAAGTGATGACAGAAACAAAATTGCTTAATCTTCTTCATCAATTTCGACATCTATATTCTTAAGATCTAACACCAACTTGTTAAACTCATCCATATGATCTTCTAACGTCTTTCCAGAAGCCATTTGGAATGAGTACAGCATCTTCTTGAGATACAAACGATTTGCTAATGATTTGGTCATGTACAAACTTTCCAGTTTCAACCAAACCCCTGCAGCCGTCTGTTCTTTAGACACCTCGCGTAGAACACGATCACCAAGACTCAAAATAATGGCGCTGTGAGCCTTCTCGAGAATATCCTTCTTTTCTTTGTCGCTTAAGTCTGTCGGCAGTCTGTCTTCTCCGGCAAGAGCATCTACCACTCCCTGTTGTACCAATAACGCCTTCATTTTAACCCCCCAAAGACTAAAATCATTTTTACCGTCAAATTTTTCTAGTTCGAACTTCGTTGAAACCATCTTGTTCTACAATTTCACGGATTAATTGAATCACCTTCGTAATCGAGAGCATGAGGCTTTGATACCAATTGTTAAAGATGATTGAATCAAGAACAATTAGAAACGAAAATCGAATGATTATTATTGAACTGAAACGTATATACAGAATTACAAGTAATGAATGAAGCAGAATTGAAAACTAAAATCGAAACCCAAATTACGAGTCATTTATCCCCAAACGTAACTAACAGTCACGTAACAAACTTATTTCAGCTTTAGTCCCTCAAGCCTTCAGTACTTTGTAACTTCAACCCAAACTTCAAAGAATGAAGTTTATACCTTCTAACTATATAACCAACAACCAGTAGTTGACTTTGACTTATTGTTGACCATTGACACTATATCTAACAGACTTCATAATCCCCAATCGATCAGAGCCAAATATTTTCTAGGGATCCTAAACTCGGTCATCGATTTCATATCAAGTTTGAATTAGTCTGCGGCTCCAATTCGTCCAAATTGACGATGTTTGATTTTGCTACTAATTTGAGTTCAATATATTTTATTGCAATGCATAAGGAGAATATTAGTGAACGAAGGAATTGGGAAAGCAACACAAACCAACCACGGTATGAAACTTACTTTTGTTGGTTTTGATTTTGGATTTCGTAATTACTTGTAGCTAGCGTTGTTTCAATCACTTATTTTCCCCCAGTTGAACCTTTGATTCCTTCATCATTGGCTATTTCTCTCAAGGTGCTTCTATCAGTTTTCGTGGTTATAATGTATTATTATAGCGTCATATGTTATATTAGATTATTGTGAATGTTAAACGAAGAAATATTTGCTTGATGATAGTTATAAATTTCAATTGATGGAGTAATACTCTCCTCAGTCTCAATAGTTGTCTGCATGATGGTCTTCATCAGTTCTCTCATTTTGGTGTAATTTCTTCTCTTTGACTTTATGCATAAGCACATAAGGATATAATTTACTATGCTCATTTGGATAAATTGTGTTCATCTATGTTATTTAGGCTATGAGGATGTGAAAACTTTTGGAGGGATTAGAAATAATGGTGATGCTGATGTGCTTTTTCTTAATTAACTTACATAAAAAAAACTTAATTGATTTATTTTTGTATATGCGTATAGAAATGACATTAAGCAATTTGAAGTACCTTAGCTCCTTTACACACCTATAGGCTGCAATTCTAGCCCCGAAGGAAAATGTAGGGAACTCGGGACCATCGGTGGCCCGTGTAGGAGAAATAATAAAAGGGAACGATCACAGACAGTATCATCTGGTAAGTTCATACGGGTCTTTTTTCAACTTCCATTAGTCTATATATGGATCTTTGGGGTTAAACTCGCGACCCTATTTAGCTGAGCGGGTCGTGTCAACCTGATTAGCTCATGGTTTGATCCGTTTAACCCATTTGTTTTTTACTTAATTTATTAAAATGTGTTATTTGTAACAAATTAAACTGTCAAAGAATTCTATGCCAAATTGTAAAGCTAAAAAGTAAAATTAGTTGATTTAAAATTAAGGTATCAAAATGGGACATGGTGATATAGTTTTTGAAATGCAAAAATAAGTTTTTGTAATGCTTCAAGACTAAAAAGAGTCTTTTGTGTACATTATTACCAGCCAATACCGGGTGGATTTAAGCCCCAATGACAGTTTTATTGTTCGCATTCACAAGCACTATTTAAAGGCGAAGTTCTCTAAAACAAGGGGATTTGTCTGTATTTTTTTAATGAATATATATAGTAATTATTGTTAATTCTGTTAGTAACTATAAAACGAAAAAGTTTTTCCTGCTTGCAGTACTCAATGACCATATATTAGCCTCGCGAAACGAGCATGTGAGGTTGGACAGGGTAACGGGTCAAAACGGGTTATGAAAAATGGGTTGTTTTAAATGTATCTATTCTGTTTGGGTTAAAACAAGTTGTTTTTCAATCATTGTATGCAGGGTATTTTTGAATCATGTTGGTGGCATGAATTGGGGTCACACTCAGAATAGTAAATCAGTTTTGGTCTGGTCCTTGGATGTTGTTAACTACAAAGTCCAAAATGGGGTTAGATGATGAATAAGGAGAATATTCGTGAAGGCAGAACTGAATACTATATTGGGCTAAAGAATGTGAAGAGAGTTATATTAGGAGTTGGGCATAATATAGTTGTCAATATGATTGGTAATGAGTGTGAATTTAGGGTATATATGAGATGGATAGGGTATTTTATGTTTATTTAGGATCCCTTTTTAGTGGTTCGGAGGTTGTTGATTTTACTTGGGGGCATGCCCCGGCAGGATTAAGTAACCCTTTTATTTGTAGTTTTTGATGTTCAAATTATAATTTTTCCATGTTCTTTCCCTTTACCGAAAAAGAAAGATAGTACCGTCTGGTTGTGAGTCATTTTCGAGTGTATGCAGATTTTATTGAGTTGGATTATCATGAAAAGGGGAATTACATGTATTTATAATAGATTTTGGGCGTTCAATCTTTGTATTAATTGTTTCATTTCTATTGGCCATCTTCAAGTATATTACTTTTTGAATGGGCTATCAAGTTAGATGTATGTTTAAAATCGTTTTGACTAACAAGAACTGAGCAGTGGTGTGGTATTGGGGTAATAACAAGTTACAAACACCATATTTTGTTCTCTTTGATTTTAAAGTGTAAACATAATACAGTCTAGTTGCTATGTTGAAATGAAATATGTAAGTTTATTTTAACAATTTGTATCTATTTGGTGCTAAATTGATGATTATATTTGAACCACCTAATGCGACATAGTTACCATTTATGAACCCATCCTATAAAGAACATTATTCTTCAACAAGTAACGTATGTATGAGTTTTTAGACAGCTACATTTTCATATAATTGTATGGTTGTGCTAGCGTAGGTGTTATATTCCACTTTGATCTTTTTCTTTATTTTTTATGTGTTTTTGTTAGAATAAATAAAAGAGTTGGTTTGTTAGAATAAGTAAAAGAGTTATATAATTTATAACAATAAATTACCCATCTAACTGACGGGTATAAAACTAGTTGATTCGGGTTTCAATTAAAAATAACGGTGATAAAGTATGATGTACGATATAATCATCGACATCACACTTGTTTCTCATGGAACCATTCAAGAAACCACTAATATTCATGACTCATAAGGAGACAACAAGCATAGACCCCAAGTCTCTGCATTCAGTCACTCAAATACAAACTGTGGTCCACAATATTTTAGTACGTGTCGAACCACTGGTCGGTCTAGACCGATTTTTGTACAAGCTCAAAAAACACGTTAATTTCATATAGCATAGTTAACCTCTTCCTTTCGTTCTTTAAATGACGTGGTTCTTGATCATTGGTTTATTTAAGCGTTTTCTACACTCGCGCTAAAACCCTGGCTAGTTATATATAATACCTTTTATGCCTATATAAAATGCAAAAGAAACCGATAGTATAGTTCACACAAAATGTCATCTTCCATATTGAAATCACTGTTGTTTTTTCTTAGTGTTGTTGCAAATTTTATGTTCATCCGGGTACGTACCTTATATTAAAGTTTTGTTAACACATCTTTATTATTAATTGTACCAATATTAATGTTATTATGATTAGATTAGACTACATTAAATTATATAAAATAAAAAAAGTGAATATGGTGCTGCCATACACGTAAGTTTAGACGAAAAACCTTTCATAATTAAGTTGTTTTGATTAAAACCTTTCACTAAGGGAGTTTCAATTTCCGTCTTTTTGCTAATTTACTTGGCGTGACCCATTCTAGTTAACTAAAAACCATGTGATTGTAAAAACTTGTGTAGGCTGTCTAATTTTGGAGCTTTGCCGAGGGTGTCCGGGTCAGTTCGAAAATCCAAATTTGGACGATATGCGGTTAACAAGCTCCTTCCTCATCACAATCCCCATGGGATATCTCCTTTTAAACTTACTCACCAAGATCTTAATAGTTTGTTTCAATCAAGAATGCGAAACTTACTCGAGAATTTTAATAAGAAGCCCGACCCGAAGAAGTTTGGAGACGACTTGGACCCGAAGAAGTTTGGAGACTACATGGCAAACAAGTATTTCAAAAAGGAATATATAAAGGGTTTTCGATGGGGGTTTAAGGCTGGAAAGCGTATTTACTCAGTCCCGCTTAAATGCGAAAAAGCATTAAATATTACCTCGTGTCCACAGGCGCCTCAGCCGAGTCCATTCCCGGGAAGTGCCCCACAGCCTCAGCCGAGTCCATTCCCAGAAAGTGCTGTTGTTAATTGTATTGTGGAAGTTATTAATTTAGGATATTCGATTATATGTCTTCAGCCATACGAGAGTTATCAGATTCCACCTGAAGCCACTTGCGAACTTGATCATCCCGATAAGCTTAACGCTACGTATTGCCTACAGAACTAGGCGAGATATCGGCTTCTACTTATCTTGATCCGGTGCGGGGTTCGGGGGGTTGATCGTTAATTATGCTTGTGTTTTACTTCTAAGGATGAGTTTTCATTAGCTTTTCTATTGTTGTTTGTAGTTAAAAGGTGTGCTTAAATAGTTAAATTGATGTTCTTTGCTATTGGTAATAAAATGTGTAAGTTTATTATTATGTGTGTAAAATTGTGCCACCATCTTGGTCGTCACCTATATTTTTAATTAGCGAAAATCCTCAAAATAACCATTTTGATCAGACCCTTTCCAACTTTAGCTATAGTTTTGAAAAAAATCAAAAAAAATACCCAAAATAGGCATTTTTTTCCCGTCGGATCCAACAACCGCCGACGGAATTCGCTGACCTGTAAAATCTTGCCACGTGTTAATGGATCCGATGGAATTTCTTAAAAGAAGCGTCGGATCCAATTTGAATCCTAAGTTAGAGAAGATGGACCGGCATTATGGAACGATCTTATTGTCTCTTACAAAGCAGCCTGCTTCTCATGTTCATGTAATCACGTATAGTTTGAGCCCAACAATGATCTCTACAGAAACACTCACCATTTTAGCCCAATTCAAGTTTATTAACAAAAATCGGATTGTAACCCTATACATTAAAAATTGTTTGAACCCGATCTAAACTAGTTAATACCTGTTTCCAAACCGGTCAAACCTGTTTGTTTTCGAACCTGATAAGGGATCGACAACTCCAATTGGTGACTTGTTTATGGACTAATGGGAATGCAGAAGAGGAGTAAAAAAACCGCAACTCTGAAAGTAATAATCAGTTCTAATATTGGAAAGTTATTTCAAATCGTATTCGTGTTCTTGTTTATTGATTCTTGGACTTCACCATAATTGGTCCTGATTTGCTTTGGCACATTTCGAAATTTGTGAGGAAGGAAAACCATTTTGTTTTTATTTGAAAGAAAAAATATTTGTAAGAAAACATGTATATCAGTATATGCATATACATCTCAAGAATTAGCCTAGCCTAACATGAGGTACATTATACAAGTGGCATTTGCTGTTTCTCGTGGACCACTCAACAACCAATAAACCGATACTCATCACTCATAACGTACGAGAAAACATTTAATGTAATCTTGTAGTCTTGTTGCTAGGCGATTTAAAGACATAACTAGTTCGGTTATTGTACACCCCTAATTATAACGTGACATGTCTATAAAAGGGATTAGCTCGTTAACATAATTTTCATCACACTAAATGGCATCCTTCTGTGTGAAATCGTTAGGCTTACTTGTTATGATCCCATTTTCTGTTTCCCTTGGTACGTTCATTATATTTATAAAATTTTTGTTATTCAATATTTCGTACCAGTTACCATCAATATTACTATCATTAAATATTGTTCATTGACTAAAAGTTTATTTAATTTCAGCAACAAATTATTTTAGTATTTAATCAGATTTTAAAACGCCATTGGTGAGTACCGAAGGATTTCAAGGATTAGATCTTGGTTAAGATTGTTAAGGGTTAATTACTATTTTTTACGGATGTTCTGTTATGATTACTGAGGGGTTTCCACAGTGGCGGATCTAGAAAGACGTACAATGTAGGGTATCTAAAAAAAGAATCTGGACCTATCATCATGAATATCCGTGGTGGATCTAGAAGGACAATTCACTGGCGAATGTTCCATCTTTGGTTAAGATTATTGTCAACAAGTAAGCATTCGCTACATGTCATTGAACAGTCTATCGTTAATCTATCACCACGAATTAGTATCTGCGATGAGACCAACCCCTTTGTAAAATCGGTCGGTGAAAAGACTTCACCAACAATTAGTCGACATCACCAAGGGACCAGATTGATGAAGATCCTCTAATTATCTGTAGTAATACGTACCTTTGCTTCACTTTTTTCCCCTTTTTCGTAACTTGACAAAGATGTATTTCGAAGATAAACTTATAGAGGGTTTTCATTAGATCTTATTTATGAATAGAACCATTCAAACCCAAATAAACAACCCCTAAATGAACTTAAAAAAAAATAAGTTAAGCATACCTATAAATCAAGAGACGATGATGGTACGTGAACAATCACCGAGAATGACTACACGTTCTTGCTACAATTCGATATTGGGAGCAAGCGACAGATGATAAGAGAAAGATAATATATTTTAAGTCATCACATAATATGATCCTACACTTTTCTCTCTTTGTTTTTTAATTAATGTTTAAAATAAAAAAAAAATCAGGGAAAAAACAAGCAAAACAACTTTGATTCTTTCATAAGATTTTATTGATACAGGAACGGACGCTATTAAGACATAACAAATACATCGGCTTAAATACGATAATTTACCACCCGACCAAAATCAAACACAATGTCTTGGGTTTATTCCAGTGCATATATGCTTTTATTGACACATAAAATCAACTTTAGTTAATTTTTACAAAATGAAAGCAGTTCCTTGTCATTCTGAAATCTTTCCATGTCTTGTTTATCCAAAGTCACCAGTGCTTCAATACCATCTCTATTGGGAGTATCCATTAGCATAGAACCAATTAGGTTTGTAGATCTTAACGTTAAACCTACAACTGCAGGTTTTCCCCATCCAAAATCAACTTTGTTATAAGGGAACCCGCATAAGCTCGAAAACAAAAAGTATCTATCCGCAACATTTTCTAAATCAAAATTCATTTTTCTTAACACATTCGAATCAAAGCTTTCACGAACCAGTTGTAGATTTTGGAGTCGTTCAAGTTCCATCTTCTGTTTTTGTATCTCCGAAACCACCACAGTTAATGAAGTTTCACTTTCATTTCGGGTGGTGACCAACATCTTTGCAGTGATATTCCCAACGGTAGTTTGGGGCAGCTTTGGGACAAATTTGTTACGCATATTGACTGGAATAGATAAAAAAGATGGTTTAAAAGAAGATGATGTTAGGGTGCTTGCTGCTAATACAGTTTTGTAAATTAGAGAAATCAATACTTCTACCCGTGTAGGATTGTTTATAGATGGTGTAGATCCATCTTTGGCCAATGCAAGGACCTTGTTCTTGAGATCGCTTAATTTCGAGTTCGGGAACACGAATTTTCTCGTGATAGCATTAACACGCCTTTTATGCAAAACCGCAACTTCTGGTGGAAAAAAATTGGTGGTAGCTGGGTAATGAATGAAATGAGGATCAAGGAGCAGTACCTCTTTGTGATCAACGGAACCATGACGTGCCACTGAAGCCCAGTGACTAAGAAACGAGCCAAGAGTACAACCATCACCAACTCTGTGTGACAGAGACACTGCCACCGCCATTCCACCACACGCAAAGTGATTGACTTGAACCCCAACAACATACTCTCTATAAGGAGAGTGTTCCCAAAACATGCCATCAACATAAAGTTGGCCAACAATGTCATTATCTTCACTTGTATCCTGGGACATGCTCATTTGGCTACTGTATTTGGTTTCAACAAACACAACTCCCTCATCGTTACAATCGACGTAAGGGGTTGTTGGTGTGTGTATCCTGCCAGCAAACGGATAGTATCGTGTTAGGCTCTGTGACAATGATCGCTTCATCTTGTGAGCTTTCTCATGAGGAGTTAAACCGCAAATTTCGTTGTTTGGGTAGAAGAGAACTATTGGTATATAGATGGGTAATTGCAATTGATCAATCATGGAAAGATTATAAGTTTTGAGATGAGATGGGGTTCGAGATGATGGCTTGATTATTTCTCGAGAAATAATGTTGTGAGGTTGACTCCTACCGAATCCCGGGTTCTTCCCTATCATCATCGTCGTCGTCATCATCATCAATAACTTTTAACAAAGAGATTTATTGGTTTTAATCTAGTAGTTGCAAATTACGTGTAGTTAGCTAGCTACATATAGTGCCACCTTCGTACCTTGTTGAGTATTGAATACTAATAGAATCTAGTATTATATATTCATTGATCATCTCCACCACACGGGACTTTTACTTGCATCTTTAAATAAAAGTATAACAAAGGGTTATTGGTTTTCTATTCTAACCTTGAGAGAGAGAGGGGGGGGGGGTTATAAATAGTTTACTAAGAAGGATAAGAAGGCATAAAATTTGAAGGTAATAAGTTATGTGAGCCTGTCTGGGAATCTATGTAGCCTAAATACTAAATCATAGTAAACTATTTGGTATTTTGAAAACTACTAATCTCAACCAATAGATCCTAGATCAAAGGGCTTTGATCTTTTTTACTATTCCTAGAAAACTATCTTTTCTAATCTTAACTCACCCATATGTGTGTGTGCGTGCGCGCGCACATGTATGTTTGTATGTGTGCGTAGCTAGGAGGGAGAGAGAGAGATAGAGAGAGACTGAAAAGCATCCATGGGCCCATCACACCTCTCTTTATCGCCCTTCGTTTGGATTAAGCCCCAACCCTTTATCGCCCTTCCGTACCGCCCGGCTACCGCCTATTTAAAGCCCACATCATGTGGTCTCACTATTAAATATTTTTATTTGAATTGTGCAATCTTTTTATATTTATAATAAAGGTTAATTTAATGAAATAGATTTTTTTTTAAATAAAAGAAAAAAATGTTTTAGGGTAGTTAAGTTGAGTGCCTCATGTGTGATGTGTTTATGTGTATTAGAGTAGTTTAATATGAAATTGACATGACATTAAGAGATTGGTGAGTGTTAGGATAATCTAGTGGAGCATTCTTTCCCCCTAATTAAAGTTTTTAATTAACAACTCAAAAGTCATATTATGCAAAAATTGTTAATGAATTGGGTTTAAGCATTCTTTCCCCCTAATTAAAGTTTTTAATTAACAACTCAAAATTCATATTATGCAAAAATTGTTAATGAATTGGGTTTTTCTAAATATACACTAGTCTATTTTCTACCAACACCCTAATCTAGTAATATTAATTACACTTGACAACGAGACTTGAGTGAATTTAGTCTTGAACACTTAATTCTCTCTCTCTCCCTCTCTCTCTCTCTCTTCTTCTTTGTTATTATTTTTTAGAAAATTGGTTTTTATTGGTCCCAACTATTTTATTTTTGTCGGCGCTAGTCCCAACTTTTATTTTGGTTGCCAACGGTCCCAACTTTCACATATGTTTCTTTCACCAGTCCGCGACTAACGGAGTACTAACTCCGTTATGTCAATGCTAACGTGTCCATCAAACTTGTCAAAAACATATTACGTGGCAGCCAACGTGGATATTATGCCTGTTTATGTAGATTATACTTAAGCCATAATCTCTCTCCCAACTTTCATTCACTCTCAAGCCCTAATTCTCAAAATCCCCAAATTGATCACAGCTCAATAAGCATTATCCTTGATTATAAGAACTTCATCCGCCGGGTACTCCTAAACCCATTCTCCTTCAACTCAGCCTCTGTCATCGCATCCACCTCAATTGAACCAAAATCAGTGGTAATTGTGATCGGTTTGGTTCAGTTGTTGATTATGTGATCCATGGTTAAGCACGAGGCTCCGGGGTTGTTGTCGGATGCTACGGAGACTAGAAGGAGTGGTTTTGATGGGCGTTTGGTGATGGGGAAGATGCGAAGAGGGGTTTGGGATGTGGGTTTGGTGTATTGGTAGTGTGTGAGGTCAGGTGAGTGGGGGGTTGTTGATACGGTGAAGTTCAAAGAGTGAGCCATTGATGGTGGTTCATGGAAGAATAGTAGAGAGTTGAAGAAGACAACGAGCAAGTTGAGTACTACTTGTTGTTGGAGAGGTTAAGTTTGACAAGTAGGCAGCCATGTCATTTGTTTTTGACAAGTTGGATGGACACGTCAGCATTGACATAATGGAGTTAGTACTCCGTTAGTCGCGGACTGGTGGAAAAAACGTATGTGAAAGTTAGGATCGTTGCCAGCCAAAATAAAAGTTGGGACCAGCGCCGACAAAAATGAAATAGTTGTGACCAATAAAAACCATCATCATCATCATCATCATCGTACTCAGTATATCCCACCAATAGCAATGCTATGGTAGGGTCTGAGGAGGGTAAGATGTAGACAGCCTTACCTCTATCCCATAGGGATAGAGAGGCTGCTTCCGGTGAGACCCCCGGCTCGATAGTAGTTTTGCATCAAGCCTTGGACATAAGGCACATAGCACTCAATCATCGGGACACCGGCTGATCGGTGCATGTGCCCTTGTCTTTCGGCTATCAACGCCACCACATGATGCCTGATTAACCTTCCGCCACTTTTAACGTTATTTTCACGAGATTAGTAAAATAACGTCAAAATTAGTGCAATTTTACTTTTGTCCACCCGAGGGTTCACACATATATACATTATATGCGCGCACCGCAAGCAGGGCGTTGACCAATAAAAACCAATTTTCCTTATTTTTTTTTAAGTTTCTATAACTTAAAATTTAAATAAATTGATTTTATTATGTTAGCTTTTGACCACAGCTTAGCTTGGAAGCTAAGGAATTAAAGTTCATAACTTATATAATGTAAATTGAAGAGAGTCAGAAACCATAATATAAACCAAATTATTATTCTGACTTAAGATGCCATGGCGTTTCAATCAACCAAGCAGATTTGGGCAACATTGTCTGCAAGCTAGAGTTAGTTCCCTTTTATTTGTTATTTTTTTTAACAACTCTCATTAAAACGAAACAAAAATGATCCTGAGTCCCTGCTATCGAGAAGCTAGCAAGGACTGGGGGACAACCAGAACACAAGATTACAAAGCCAAACTATTCTAACGAGACGAATCTATATCCAAACATTTTGCTCTATTTTTTTATCCACAAAAAAAACTTAGAATCTTTATCTCGCGCTTCAGTGGCTCGTTCTTGAATATATGTTTGTTCCGAGCTCTCCACAAGCTCTATATCACCACCATCAATTGACTTCTCCAATTGCCTCGTGTGTTCATTCTCCGGGACCTAATTAAGAGAGTTCAAAATACCTTTTATCGAATTGACTTCGAAAGGGAGTCACACCATCTACTAGTGTTCCTCCAAATCACCATCGCAATATAGCAGTTAGAAAATAGATGATCTGTCGTCTCTCTAGTCATCAAACAACAATTACAAATGTTCGGTCCAAATATTATTAAATCTATGTCAAAATATTGTTAATAAAATATAAAATAAATAATATTTTTGAAAAATTAGCGTGTGCTAAAATCCTACGGTCCAATTCGGTTTTATACGATTTAAAATTTTTAATACCGTAAATCAAACCGTTCGTTACGGTTTAAAGTTTTGAAACCGATCGACCGAAGTTTAAAAGAAAAACCAACTGTGAAACCAAAGTAATGACCGGTTTGGGAGGTTTCACGGTTTTAAACCAAACGGTAAGCACCTTTATGCTTAACATGTTCTGCATCAGAAACTTGGAGCTAAACCACATCTATAATATTTTTGCCATTTCGAGAAAAATAATTACTTTATTTTTTGTGAATTATGATTAGTTATTATGTTGTAAATTTTGTTATTGTAGTTTATAAAGCTATATCATCGCTTCTTGTTATTATTATTTTTCTAACAACATAGCATTTGATTCTTTTGCAGTTAGTACTAACAAGAAAAAAAAGGATGACTAGACTATATCAAATAAAGATTAGGTTGATGTAATTAAAAAAGAAAAAAAAAAAAGAATAGTTAAATATATATAGGTTAATAATAATTAAAGAGTAATTCTATTATTTCTTTTCCTTTATTATTTACTAGGATGAGTGTTGTAGACTAGGGTGTCAAAAGCAACACTCATTTCCTTTACCGATTAGCCGCAACCATCTTCAACTATGGCATGCGACAATACACTCAAATGTGTGTTTAACTTGTAAGAATCACATTTGTGAAACATAGTCAAAATATTACACTAACTAATTTATAAGAATTGCTCAAATCAATTTACGCACTAATCGAACTAATACTTTACCCGTCCGGTGGACGGAAACATTAATGCGGGAATACGACAACTACATTAATTCAGTATCATGAATGAGCCAAAATGCCAGATGTTAATATATGTATTTTTGAAGAAAAATGCTGATGTGTATTAGTAAAAATCTGGTGAAGATGTGTATAGGTAACTATACAATCTGCAAATGTTCTTAACTAACATAAGTGTTAAACTTACATTACATAAACAGCCCCATAGTGTTAACTTGCATTACACTAATACATTCTTTAACTATAAGAAGGTCTAGCAGCCCCATAGTCAGTTACAACCTAGAATCCTAGATGCACAGAAACGTACATAAACAAAAATTAAACTGCAAACTTAGAGAACACAACATAGACACCACTTCAGCAACAAACTCCAACTCAAAGCCTCAGGTAACTCTGTTAACAAACCAGAAAATGAACCGGTTGACAGATGGAGCTCTGGAATCAAGCGACGAGTAACAGGACGTTCACCGTGAAACGTGAATTTGTTGATTTCGACTGTTAAACAGTTTATTAAAAAACTGTTAATTGACTTTAAAGGGCCCAGATCAAAAGTTAAAATACTTTAAACAGCCAGGCTTGATATTGAGTTTGTTACACTCTATTAATAAAAATTTAAAAAACGACTATAATTTGGAAAAATACGAAACAACATTGTGGCCAAAAGAACTAAAGAATTTTACTTAGCTTGTTTATTCGGTCTGTCAACACCATTGATTTTTTTAAGTTCTAACCCGTTACCGGGATAATTTAACCCCGTTAACAATAAAAAGAAAATTACCCGTTTCTGGGTTAAATTTTACTCGTTAATATAACCTTTTGACCCGTTCTTGGAAAACATGGTTTCGACACCTAACCCATTTATAATACAAACATTTACATATTACCAGGAAAATTTTGATCCTTTAATAACGAATATCATTATGGCTCTGAAGAAACACTAAGTGACCCCGGGCAGATTATGGATAATCTGGGGGCTAAGTAATGTTTCCCTCGAAGGTTAGGTCCAGCAGAGTAAGTTGTACTTCAGGGAACCTGCAAAACAGACACCGTAAGCTCGTCACTGAGAAGGGGGGGGGGTTCCTCCTTGTGACCACTCTCCGGCGTGAGAATCAGTCTATATTGCTCTTTAAATATAAAAGTATATGAATACTATTAGAGCAATTATCAAGTAAGTTATACGAGATAGTAGATGATGAAATGATAATACCATTTGCTGTCTTTTATAGCCGAAGGTGGGTTTCCAAGGGGTTTAGCCGGCCCAACACGCTACCAACTGTAACCTATGCACGTGCCCTGCCTGTGAGTGGTGGATAGGTAGCGGCTGACACAGAGCAGGCGTGCCGTGCACTCTTCGTCTTCTACCAACTGCAGGCTAGGCACGTGGTCTGGCAGGAGTTGGTGGGCAGGCGGCGGCTATTGGTCACAGTGCTGTGGCGTGCTGTCTGCCACGCTGCTGTCAGTGAGCTGTCGCATTCTTGGTCAGATCTTTTGTCTTTACCTCGTCAGGTATCACGCAAAAGATCCTCCATTATACGGACTGGCCCATTTTGGCGGGAGTTTTCCCCCTCCCGCCTTGGCTCATTCTTTCAGGTGACACTGTATTTGCGTTAAGCCTTATGCGTGTAGCCATGCTGTGCGGGTAGCCTTCCCTGATGGCTTGTATCCGCAACTGCGGGAACAGGCGGGTTACTTTACCATTGGGAGGCTTTCCCTGCGTATGCAGCTTGCATACTGCGCGTAGGCTTTTCTGAGCATGGTGGGTCCTGTGGGAGTAGATGGTCTTTGCGCAGACATCCCTGTTTAAGGTGAGTCATGCGGGACCAACTGAGCCCTGCTGGGACCTACCTCTTCAAGTCCCCCCAGTCCAATGTTCTTCTCACGAATGTCTAATAAAGTGAGGTGAACTTTTGGACTTAAGCAAAGGGTTTTGAAAAGGGGTTTTTGTAAGGTTTTCCATGGGGGTTCTTCCCGTGGAAGTCCTTGTCACTTGCAGAAATTCCCGAGTTTCCTGCTTGGTCTTTGGGTACGATGCGGGTAGGTCTGTAACCTCCTCGCAAGTCAGGAGCATTGAGTCTTAGTTGTGCGGATTCTCCCTGTGGTTCTGGTAGTTTTTGAACATAGTGATCAATTATGTTTAAACCACCAATTCCATCATGGAGCCTCAAACAACGTAGTTCTCGATGTTCCCGCTATGCGGGGATGTTATTTCCGTTTCCACAAGCATTGCCCAGAAGATCCTTCCTGGTTTCAATTCTCAGCGGGTGCTAGGTATGTGAAGGGTTTTGCCTTTACACTGTACCCGCATCCGTCTTACGGTTACTTTACTTCCAAGGTATTCCTGGCGTCCATTCCCTGCGGGTGCTAGGTATGTGAAGGGTTTTGCCTTTACACTGTACCCGTACCCGTCTTATGGTTTACTTGGTTGCCGAGGAATATTTTGGCTTCAATTCCCTGCGGGTGTTAGGTATGTGAAGGGTTTTGCCTTTACACTGTACCCACACCCGGCTTATGGTTACTTGTTTGCCAAGGTAAGGGGTATTTTCCCGCTTACTTTTTTGAACCTTAGTCTTCAAATTTTAAATTTTGAAATTTGAAGAGTTGGTGGATGGATAAGAACAACCCAGTACCTCAAACGTCGTGCTACGGTTACTTCTGGCTGTGTCAGAACGTGCCAGAAGTTATGGCGACATGACATTATGTGGTCATTCCAGTTGTTTTTTCAGGCGCGTGGGCACGGGATTTCGGGCGCGTAGCCGTGAAATCTCTGGCACACGTCCTTTTGACAGCTGTTGCCAGCTTGCTTTTGCCACGCGTCATAGTTTCATTGCACCTTTGATTTCTCTCTCTTCCGCATTAAATTCATCGCATTAATTGCGATTACTATATAAAGGGGGAGAGGGTTATTTGCAATTCACACTTTTCACTTTCATCTCTTCTTCTCAAGTAATTTCCTGCGAATTTTCCTCTTGTTCAGTAAAGTATTACTCTGAAATCTCTTCTTTCTTCCACCATGTCTTCTCATGATGCTGATGATCAGAAGACTGCTGGCGAATGCCAGTGTTCTCTTCCTGTCGATCTGTACCAGTATATCGTCAGGAAGTTCATGCTCGAGTCTCTCGAGCCTGAGTTTCCTGAACCCCACCATACTGTGTACGATGCCCCTAGTGGCAAGATCGGGGTTTATGCTGCATTCTTTGTCTACGGGAACCTTAGGTTTCCGTTGACAAAGTTTGTGTACCGTGTCTTGGAGAGGCACGGTGTGCACCTGACAGAGGTGCACCCCATGGCCATTGCCAAGGTCCGGCACTTTGAGTGGGTGTGCCGGATACTGGGCCTTGAGCCCCTCGTTGACCGCCTGATGACCTTCTATACTTGGAGGTGCATCCAGGGGTGGTACACTCTTACAACCCGTATCAAGGGTTTAAAGATTTGTACCACCGAGCGGAGTCTTCGCTCATGGAGAAGAGAGTTCTTCTTCATATCCGCTCGCGCCATCCCCATCGCCATGAAGTTCAAGAATGGCCAGGCGCTTCCGAACCTTCCCGCCCCCAACTACGAGGAGGCGGAATGGTTCTCGAAGATATCCCGGGTCCAGTCCCCGGTTTTCCGTTTTCCGGAGTCGGCGATGGTGATGCTGGGGATGAGCCGGGTGTGGAAGGCGGCGAATGCGGATAAGGTTCCGATCGTCCTCGAATATGGTTCGAACTCTGTCCCTTATGGTACGTCTTGTTTCTTTTTGTTGACTTCGATTTTTTCTAACTTTCTTGTTGATTTCAGAGGGGAACGATCTTCAGTCGCTCCTGAACCCGCGGGAGGAAGATGGTCCCGCGCGGATGGGTACTCGTGCTCTGGATGAGAACGAGTTGCCCATCTTAGAGCAGACCGCGGGTCGGTTCGTGGAGGTATACCCGCCGGGCCAAGAGATCCTGAGCCACCGACGGCCAGGTAAGCCTATCTTCTACCCTGAACCCCTCAATGCTGTGCCTGTTGCTGGAGTTGACATTTCTTCTTCTGAGGAATCCGCAGAAGGTCCTCCGCTGGTGCGGAAGAAAAAGGCTGCCGTCGGGAAAGGCAAGGAGAAGGTGGCCTCTACGGCCGACCCAGTAGTCCTATCTGACTCTGAGTCAGATAGTGCAGAGGTGGCGGGGAAGCCCGGTGGTGAGGAGACCACCGCTCCGGAGGCTATAGCTGTTACCTCCGGGGAGGCAGCGACGACGACGGTTACCGGCGTCAAGAGGCCGGCTCCATCGGGTTCGCCCCCGATCGTCCGTGTGTTCAAGCTCAAGAAACCCCGTAAGTACCACCATAATTCTTGTCTGGATTTGTTGTTTCAAATAAATTCTTCTAACACTTATTTGTGCAGGTGTGGATGTTGACGCATTCCAGGGTGGATTTGGAGCAAGTATTCCCCCGCCAATGACGGTAGGCTCGGTCAGCCTTCCTGAGGCGTCGACCCAGGCGTCTGAGCCTGCTTCCGCCGGTTCCAGCCTTCCTGAGGCTGTTCCAGCTGAGAAGATGTCTCCGCCGGCCGTGAGTGCAATTTTTACAGCATCTTTCACGGAGCCGGCGGTTACTGCTGCTGAGGAGGCGGCGCCAACAATGGCAACCACAGCGGCCGCCACTATGCCTGCGCCCCCGGCACCGACGGCCGGACCATCAGGTACGCGACGGGTTTCCCGCCGATCTATGCCACCTTCCCGTCTGCCTGACCTGTTGGATGGATTTCCTTTAGGTTCAGGTGATGGGTTTGGCGGCTATCGGCTTGTTATTGACCCTACAGGTACGTAGGGTTCTTTTTCCCTTGTATATTTTTATCATCTTTTCCTAACTGCCTTTGTTTCTTTTGCAGTGTCGGATTCCAATGAAGTGTATGTTCCAAGATGGAACATACGCCGAGGAACAACCCTTCGCACCCCTGTGGAGTGCGTGGACTGGGCTCGCCACGCTGCTCCTCATGGTGCGTTGGGGGAAGCCATGGCTAGCTACCAGGAGGGTAGGCTAACCAATGAGCTTCGGGTTCTCCAGGCCCGGATGCAGCCCCGCGTCGAGCTGCTTTGTCGTGAAAACGACAAGTTAAAAGCAGCTCGCGCCAAAGACGTATCTGAAGCGCGGGCTCTTCGGGAGGAGAACCGGCAGTTGGCCGCTGCCGCCGCCGAGAAGGAGAAGGCATTTAAGGCCCTCGAGGTTGAAGTCCAGGCGCGACTCGAGGCCCGCTCCAAGGCTGCCCAAGCTGTGAATGAACAGCTTCGGCTGGCCAAGGAGACTGCGCGAAACTCAACTGAGAGGGCTGCCAAGGCTGAAGCTGTTGCTGAACCGCTTCGCGAAGAGAATGAGCAGCTTAAATGCAAATTAAAGGCTCTTCAGCATGCTCATGACGCCTTGGCAATGGAAGATGCTAAGAAGCTGCAGGAGATCCTTGACCAGAGGGGGGTGCTTGACCGTACTGAAAGGAAACTCAAAAGCGTCGAAGAGGCTGCCGCCAAGGAAGTTCAACTTGCCAACCTTGATAAAAGCGGAGCCGAACGTGCTTACAAAGAAAGTCAAGCTACCCTCCAATGGCTGCTTCGAGAAGCGTTGCCTCAGGTATCTTTATCTTTTTCTTTACGCTTTCCGCTTATAATAAAAAAAATGTTCTAACTTGTAATTTTCTTTTGTAGGTTGTGCGTCGGGTCCTTTCAGAGACCTCTTACGACGATGCGATGAGCGCAGCCCTCAACGCTTCTCATGAGGATGGGGAGAAGACTGGCTTCCTGCTTGGTCTAGGGTTTGCTGAGAGAGGCTTTCCGCCCTCCAACTTCCCTTTATTCAATGTTAATACTGCAGCTGCTTATGACCAAGCAGTGAATCAGTACGCTGCCTTCCCGCATCCGGTGGTGGAGAAGGTGAATGAAGCTGCTGCTGCTGATGATGGGCTAAATATCCTTAAGACTTTCCTTGGACAGCCGCGCTCTGACGGTGCTGGTCCAAGCGGAGGTGGCCCGGAAGCCTGATCCTGATCCCTTCCCACTGCTAGGATAGACTTAGCTTTGTATAGATTTCTTTTAGGCGGGTGATTACCCGGCCACTGTTGTAATATATCATTGAAATATACGATTGGATTCTTTGCTTTATAAACTTATGACTTGCGTACTTAGTTTAAATTAGCAATTTTCCAAGTGTTTAGAATAAGTTAACCTGTGAACGTGGTTGATGACGGGTTAAAGTTTTGCTTCCTCTTTCGTGATTGTGCGGGTATAACCGTCACTTGCACTTGGTAGGATGGCTGAACTTTTACCTTCATCTGACCGCGTCTAGGTTTTTCCTATCCTTTTTTAAGTGTTCGTAAGTTAACCTTTTAACGTGGTAGATGGTAGGTTAAAGTTTTGCTTCCTTGTTTGTGATTGTGCGGGTAAGACCGTCACTTGCACTTCAAGGATGGCTAAACTTCTACCTATATCTGACCTGCGTGTAGGTTTTCCTTAGAACTTTCTAAGTGTTCATAAGTTAACCTTTTAACGTGGTAGATGGTAAGTTAAAGTTTTGCTTCCTTGTTTGTGATTGTGCGGGTAAGACCGTCACGTGCACTTCAAGGATGGCTAAACTTTACCTACATCTGACCTGCGTGTAGGTTTTCCTTAGAACTTAACATTTTAGCGTTGTGTTTATGCGGGTTTTGCCGCCTTCCACACGCAACTACTTCTTCCCGTAAGGGAAGTTCATAGGTTACAAGCTATCAATACATCATGAAAGGAGAATCATTTCCATTAGAAGTGGCTCTAGGCCTTATCTTTACAAGTTGGAATTGATCTACATATAACATTTGCGTAATTGAGCTCCATTCCATGTTCTAGG
Organism: Bidens hawaiensis; assembly: GCF_021521415.1. NCBI lineage: Eukaryota > Viridiplantae > Streptophyta > Magnoliopsida > Asterales > Asteraceae > Bidens > Bidens hawaiensis. The sequence continues at coordinate 829,504 of NW_027491480.1, forward strand.
GATGGGAGTGCCATCGAGCCTTTCGAGCCGGTATGCGCCCTTTCCCAGAACTTCTTTGATAACGTATGGCCCTTCCCAAATCGGGGCTAACTTTCCTGGGCGTTGTTGGTTCGAAGCCTCGTTGTTACGCAGTATGTAGTCTCCTTTAATGAAGTTGCAGAGTTTTACCCGCGTGTTGTAGTATTTTTGCATTTGTCGTTTGTAATTTTCTTCACGCACGGCGGCTAAGTCTCTGCGCTCTTCGGTTAGCATAAGGTCTAACCGTCTTTCCGCATCGTTGTCTTCTGGTTGGATTAAGACCCTTGGTGAGGGTAAACCGATTTCGACCGGGATCATGGCTTCAGTGCCATAAGTGAGACTGAACGGGGTTTCTCCCGTACTGGTCTTCTTCAGCGTTCTGTTTGCCCAAAGGACGTGTGGAAGCTCGTCCACCCAACCGGCTCTATGTTCCAAGAGTCTTTTCTTTATGCCTTCGACGATGCTCTTGTTTGCTCTTTCCACCTCACCATTACCTTGCGGGTGTGCCACTGAGGTAAAGGTGTGGGTGATTTGAAGTTCTTTCAGCCACTGCTGTAGCTTCTTGTCAGCAAAGTTGGTGCCATTATCGCTTACCAAATTCTGTGGAAGTCCAAAACGACAAATAATAAATTCCCAAATAAATTTTTTGATATGCTTGGCGGTTGTTTGGGCTAAAGGTTTCGCTTCTATCCACTTGGTGAAGTAGTCAATGGCTACCACTAGGAACTGAACATTCCCAGCTGCTGTAGGAAATGGGCCTGTCACGTCAATGGCCCACTTCTGAAATGGCCACGAGGAAGTGACAGGAACAAGTTCATTTTTCGGGCGATGCGTGTTGGGTGCGTAAAGCTGGCAAGATCTGCATTTTCTGATGTATGCCAACGCGTCCATATGCATCCCCGGCCAAAAGTATCCCGCGTTGTTTAGCTTGGCTACCACAGCGCGGGGGCCTGCGTGTACTCCACAGATGCCTTCGTGAACCTCCCTTAGGAGGTAGTCAGCATCTTGGTTGTCCACGCATCTTAACAATGGGCCAAGAAAGTTACGTCTGTAAAGGGTGTCATTGATCAGCTGATAATTCAGTGCTTTACAGCGTAGTTTTCTTGCCTGTGACTTTGACTCTGGTAACGTTCCTGCTTCAAGGTATTTTATTATTGGGGTCATCCATGTTTCTGTACCGGTTTGGATGACACAAATTTCCTTGTGCGGGACTGATGGTGTTTCGAGGAGTTCAACGCGGATGTCCTTTCCCAAGTGGGTGAAGGCCAGTGATGCAAGCTTGCTTAACGCATCCGCGGATTTGTTTTCGCTGCGCTTGACGTGTATCACTTTACAATCATTAAAATCGCGCATGATGGCTTTGGCCTGGGCAAGGTACAGGGCCATTGTGTCGTTCACAGCCGTGTACGTCCCGTTTATTTGGTTTGCCACTAGCATGGAATCTACATGGGCTTCCAAATTTTTTACACCCATTTTACGCGCAATCCTCAATCCGGCCAGGAATGCTTCATATTCAGCTTCGTTATTTGTACTTGGAAAATCCAGCCGAATAGCATAAGTATATTCCTGGCCTGCTGGATTTGTTAATTTTAACCCTGCGCCTGAACCCTCGTTACTAGCTGCTCCATCAGTATAGAGTCGCCAGATCTCATCGATTTCATGTGCTGGGGAGGGTTGAACCTCCTCCTGGCACTCTTTCTCCCGTGAAGCGGGGACTTCTGCAATAAAATCGGCCAGGACCTGGCCTTTAATGGCTGGTCTCGGCTTGTATTGAATCGCATATTCTCCCAATTCAATTGCCCATTTGGCTAGACGTCCCGATAACTCGGGTTTGCCCAGAACATTTGAGAGTTTGAAGTTGGTGAGAATGGTGATTGGGTGACCCTGGAAATATCGTCTCAACCTGCGTGAAGCGTGTATAAGTGCCAAGACTAGTTTTTCCAGGGTAGAGTACCGGGTTTCCGCGTCTGCCAGCACGCGGCTAACATAATAGATTGGCATCTGGATCCCTTTTCGTTCTACAAGCAGGACTGCCCCGGTTGCTCTATCTGTTGCGGAGAGGTATAGGATTAACTCCTCCCCCGCTTGTGGTGCTGTGAGTGTTGGGAGTTCGATCAGGCGTGATCGAATCTCCTGAAAAGCTGCTTCCGCTTCTGGTGTCCAGCGGAAGTGCGTTTTCTTTAAACAATTTCTTAGCGTTGACACAAAAGGGAACGACCTATCCGCATGGTTTGCCAAAAAGCGGTTAAGCGCGACTAGTCGTCCGTTCAGTGTTTGAGCCTGTTTTATGGTGGTAGGTGATTCCATTTTGACAATGGCTTCGACCTTTTCAGGGTTCGCTCTGAAGCCATCTTTAGTAATAATGACTCCCAAGAACTTCCCTTCTTCCACCCCAAATGAACACTTGCTCGGGTTGAGCTTCATGTTTATCTTTCTGAGCGTGTTGAAAGTTTCTTCAATGTCTTTCAACATCGCCTCTGGCTCGGGGCTTTTGATGACCAAATCATCCATATAGACTTCCAAGTTTCTCCCAATTTGGGTGTGAAACTCTTTGTCCATTAGTCGTTGGTACGTGGACCCCGCGTTCTTAAGTCCGAATGGCATCATTTTATAACAAAATGTGCCATCGGGCGTCCGAAAGGCGGTTTTGTCCTGGTCATCTACAGCCATGTGGATTTGATGGTACCCCTTATACGCATCCAAGAAGCATTTAAGGCGAAATGGTGCCACCGAATCCACCTTGAGATCAATTTCTGGTAACGGATAACAATCTTTGGGGCATGCTTTATTCAAATCTGGTTTCGACACCTAACCCATTTATAATACAAACATTTACATATTACCAGGAAAATTTTGATCCTTTAATAACGAATATCATTATGGCTCGTAACCCATTAATAATACCAAACCTTCACATATTACCGGGATAATTAAAAAATATTAACTTTTACTCATTTATAAAACCCCAAGATTGCGACACATAACCCATTAATAATACCTTCTGACCCGTTCTTGAGAAACACGGTTTTGACACATAACCGGTTAATAATATCAAACCTTTACACGTTACTGGGATAACTACCGTTAATATAAAAAATATTCCCGTTTCCGGTTTAATTTTAACTCATATCTATAAACCTATTGACTCGTGAATACCAAATTTCTAACACGTCATCAGGATGATTTTGACCCGTTAATAATAGAAACTATATGTATTACCCATTTCCGGGTTAATTTTTACTTGTTAATGAAAACCTTTTGACATGATCTTGGAAAACACGGTTATACCCGTTAATAATACCAACCCTTTACACGTTATCGTGAAAGTTTGGCCCGTAAGTAAAGCATATTATTATGCCCTGTTACCAGGAAAAATTTGACCCGTTAACCAGCACGCTAATAAAAAATATTACCTTGGCTCCTTCAATAGCAGGCATCATACAAAAACTGAAACTGTGTGTAAATAGTCTTACAGAAACATCCAATATGTATCTCCTACCAATGTCTCCCATGCCTCCAACATTTTTGTCTGTGTAAATATATTTATATATCAAATCATATGTACAATGATACAGAATTAGTTACTAGCTCACCATCTTCCTCAAATTAAGTAAAAATAAATAAATAAAAATAGACTCATATGAATCCAGAATGTAAATGGCATACCTTCTTGGCATCTAGGTCGGGGTATCTCCTTCAGTTGCAATCCAATGATTCCATGTTCTTAAAACATTTTAACACCTTTAGATATACCAAAGCCACATAATGATAAACAAACAAAAATATGAACTATAACATGATAACAAAACAAACAGACAAACAAACAACACTTTTAAATTAAAAAAATCATAAAAATCCGTAATTTAGATACCCAAAAGCAACATTTTCATAGGAAAATGTTAATTATAATGAATCCAAGATTCCTTGAATTTGGGCAACATGAGTGGACTGATATGCGAAACATGAGCATTATCTACTAAATGAATGAGTGTCCAATCATTTCCAAAGGCTTGACCATCACCAACCAAACTAATCTCCTAACACATGCTTTGTTTTAGAAATTATAAAATGTGTTAACTATGCAAATGAAAACTGATCACGTTAAATAAAAGCTAATCACTTTTATTAACAATGAAACCATCCCTCTTTCTTTATTTTTATCTATATCTTTTTCATCGTGTTAACTCTTTAACATCAAGATGGTTTTCTAAGTAAAAAACACAAAATAAAAACTTTGTTGTGCCCCAGCACCAACACTACAACAGCCACCCTGCCCAATTACCAAGCCAGCACAACCACTCTGTTATAGCTATAACACATTTTTTATGTTAAGTTTTAAAAGAATGTTGATAGAAAAGTGAAGCATGAAAGTGATGAAACAACATGAATTGACTGATTGAATGACCTTGTTTGAATGACCAAGGAATAAAGCCCAGCTACCTAGGGTAACCCAATAGCAAAAGACGACCCAATGCACCCGTGATCGCAGACAATGCCCATAGCCCAAGCCCACCAGCGCTTGCCTGATTGATTAATATGGAAGATGAAATTGTAAGTTCCATTGTCATAAATAAAACGCTTCTATAACTGCATTTAAGTTCCCGTAAAATAAAATTCATACAATAAGCGTTTCAAAAGTTCATTGTCTAACTCGATCAGTTGTGGCTGCTGCTGATAACCAACTTGGGTTCACAAAGCTCTTGCACCAAGCCGCAAACACCAATACTCATGCCCATGGTGGGGCCCATATGATGAGAGTTTGCAACGCCTGCAGGGGGTAGCACAACTCCATAAGTAATATGAATTAAAGTAATATGAAACCGGACCAAATAACATATAGAATTAAGCAAGCAGACCCAAATACATATACAATTAAAGTAATATGAAACCGGACCATAAGGCGGGCTTCGAGCAAACGGATTTATTACCGGGTTAGCTAGAACACCATTCCTAGTCAGCAGACACCTAAACTGCAACCTGATCAATGGAGTCTCAGAGGTGTTGCTTATCGGTGCAGCTTCCTTTAACGTCTACAACCGCCCTATAATGCAAAAATAATAAATATTATTAAAAAAGAAAAAAAAGTGTAACAGACCACTCAGGCAAATGGAAACAATGATGATGAACTATAGGAGTGTAGCTGAGCTCAACTCATTTAACTAAGCATGGCCCGTTCAGTTCTTAATTTCTGAAGCGTGTTAACAACTTACATCCTGATTATATATATACATAACATAATTTAGTTTACTTAGTTTTATCATAATCATATATAACTATAACTATATTATTTAATATACTAATATTATCAAATATGAACTATAATATTTTTTAAAATAATAGGCTTGCATATAAATCTCACGCGCCGCGCATGGGCTCAGAATTGTTTAAGATATATGCAGCGGTCGTGGCGTGGGGACACATTGTTTGTTGAACATTTGAAGGGTCGTCTACTCGTCTTATACTCCTTTGTGACATCTAATTGGAAAAATGAAAAGAACCACTATAAAAATAAAAGTAGCCACTGTATTCATGAAAACATCCTGATTTTGGCAATGGGATGATATCAAAAATGAACAGTGAGAGTAATCAAAAATGCAAATGAATAAAGCTGGCTAAAAATGAATGAATTAAGATGTACTTAAACAATAAAAGTAGTACCTTGGCTCAAAGTACGAAGATTGTTGTGCTCTATGTTGAGCTTCTGGACATTGAAATGGGATTCGGCTGTTGGAGTAGACATTCTAAAAACAGGTATTGATAAAACAGGTATTACCTTGGCTCCTTCAACAACTACAGAAGGATTGTTCAATTGAATTGAAGGTTTGTGTAAAGTCGCCTGATTCAATTGAATGCAACCGACAGAAAAAATAACCGCAGGAATGAGAAATAGGCGATGTTGAAACCCTAGAAACAAATCTGTTGAATCCCTTCATCTTCCTCTGTAGATTTAAAAAAAAAATAGAAATTAAAGCAGCAAGTGAACGAACGTGGGAAGGGTTCCCGCCTAACACCCCGATGAACCGTCCTCCACCTCCCCTTTATGGAACATGCTATAAAAAAATAGTAACTGTTTTCGGACGGCTAATATTCAATTTTCTTATCCGACGGTTAATATTCAATCTTGGATTTTGATCCAATGGTCGGTTTCAAATCCAATCACTCGTAATTGAAATGATGCTCAAATTACTTATTTTGTACACGATATGGGTAATTTTTAACCATTCTTCTAGTACACATCCAATGAATACCTCCCTTAAACCATGATACCATCATCTATGAGCATCACACATGTTTTCTTTGTCTGCCCAAAATTGTGACTTGAATCAACATATGATTGCTAACTTCAATCCAAACACGAAAACATAGCATCCAAACAACTTTCTCATGAAACTCATACAACTCTTAATCACATAGCCCGAATTGTAATAATTTGGTAAAATTTAATCACATATCAATAGTTATATGATTAATCAATGAAGAAGTAGCGTATTGTTTAAATTAAAGCATTTAAGTAGCATGCCGTTTCAATTTGTCCTATGTCTAGGCAAATTTTATATCAAACAGCTAACTACAATGTTGAGAAACACCATGTCAAACTGGTATGATTGTCACTCATGAATAATAAAAACAATTCATGATTAGATGCATACATATACCCAATTGCATATTTCAAGAAATAACTAATAAATGTTAGTCAGCCATCCAATTTACATGGTGTTGCAAAAATCTCGACTAGGCGTCGATTAATCCCTGATTAATCGGATAGTCCTCGATCACTTTACTGATTAATTTTGAGCTAATCGGTCAATGGTCAAATCCGGCCAAAATCGACAGTTTCCAGTGAGATTCTGACCAAAATCAGCGGTTTCCGGCGAGATTCCGACCCAAATTAGCGGTTTTCGGCGAGATTTAATAAAAACCAGCGGTTTCCAGCTAGATTCAAGCCAACTTCCGGCCAAAATGTGTTCATGCATGTATAAAACTGAAAATTACGTATAAAAATGTGTGTTTGTATATATAAAATTGAAAATTATACATTAAAGTCCGATCCGATTAATCTCGATTAATTGCTAGTCCCTGCCCCACCGTCTGACTAGCGACTTGAGATTTTTACAACACTGAATTTGCACGACCAGCTTCTAACTAAAAACCGAACCTTTAATTTAACCATGAAAACCAAACGATTTGAATCTCAAACCACCCGACTTGCTTTAACTTGGATGGCCAGATCCGTTTCAACAAAATATATCTCAATATTATTATTATTATTATTATTATTATTATTTGACAAAACATCAAAACTAGTCCTTTATGTTTGTGCGTTTTTTCAATGGTTGTCCTTTCGCAAACTTAATAGCAGAAAACATCCTTTATGCTTAAAAACCATATCACGTTACGTACTTTGACCCTAACCCAGTTAAGTTTTTTCGTTAAAATCATTCATGTGCAAAGCACATGAGGGTAAGTTCGTCTTTCACTCCTTGAGGGAGTATTTGTGTAGATAACTCAAACTTTGAGCTAAAGTGAAAATATTTAAAGATAAATTTTCTCTCTCTCTCTCTCTCTCTCTCTCTCTCTCTCTCTCTCTAAAACCTGCACTTTATCCCTCTCTCCCTCTACACCATAACCAACTTCAGCCACCACAAATCATCTCCGGCAACCACCATACTCTCTCTCTAAATCATCTCCGGCAACCACCATACTCTCTCTCTAAATCATCTCCGGCCACCATATATCTGCAACCATCCACTTGCCACAACTATCAACACCATCGTTCACCACCACAGTTTCACCATCACCGCCTTCACCTACCAACCACTCCACCACTGTCAAAATCACCCTCCACCACCACCGCATCTGCCATAAGTAACCACTGCCACCATTGACGGATCTATAACTCGACCCAAGAACCCAAATCCACCAGACCTAATTAATCTACAACAACAATTTAACATAATCGGAGCAATCTTTACCGATAGAGAAGATAGAGAGGCGGTGGCGGTAGGTAATAAGGCTCAGATGTGGTGGTTGCGGTGGTAGGTGGTACTGGTGGCTAGGACGGCGGTAGGTAATAAGGATGCAATTTCGGGCCAAGACTAGGGTTCCGACTACAAGCATCAACTTTTTCCGGCGATAAACGGTAATTTCAAGACACAGTAATTTAGGGTAATGATAGAATGAGACCTACATAAGCATTCCAGGCAAACCAAGTACCATTTCGAGCACTCTAGCAACAAAATCAATTTTTCGGTGAATGGTATCTGGCGAGCTGATTTGATTCAGTGCCATCGTCTTTGATGTCGCTGCTTTCATCGGGCTAGACGGTGGTGAGGTGTGTGATGGCGGTGATGAAAATTGTAGACGCGGGTGACGGAGTTTGGCTGTCGGCTGTTTGGTTGGGGATGGTGTTTAGGTGATGGTAATCCGGTGGTCGTCGTGGGTTGTGGCGGTGGTGGTGTAGAGAGAGAGTGAAAGAAGATAAAAAGTGAAGAGAGAGAGAAATAAAGGATTATATTTTTAATACTGTTTTAATTTATTAGTGGAGTAAAATGACTAAAATACCCTCATATGCATTGCACATGAGGAGCTTTAACTGATAAATTTAACGTTCGTTAGTGAAAAGGACCAACCGCGCAACAAATTTTAAACATAAGGTATGTTTTCTGTTATTAAGTTTGCGAAATAACAACCATTCAAAAACCATATAAACATAAATGACTAGTTTTGATGTTTTGTCTTTTTATTATTATTATTATTATCATTAGCCAAGCTACCAACTATACAACTACTCAAAACAACAAACTAACTCAAACGTTCCACAATATTATCTTCACTACAAAACATAAAACACAAGCATCATGCTTATGATACCCTAAAAGTATCACAATATCAATGGCAGGAACATATCCACCGATCAAACACATTCAATCTCCATCATCATTAACTCTATCCTCTCATGTTTTCACCTCCAGGCTCTTACTCCTACTCACACTCCTCCCTATCTCTCTAGCAGCATTCGCATTTGTCATCCAATGGCGTGGCGAATTCGGCGATCCTGCGATCCGGTGGTCCGCTTTGAGTCGGGTTGAGTTTTCAGGCATGGATAGTGTTACCTCATCGGCTAAAGGTTACATCCGTTCGTCGTCGAGTTGTGTGGATGCTTTAGGACAAAGGCGGTCGGTTTCTTTTCCGTATTTTAGGGATTGGAGGTTTAGTTATGAATCTGATCTTGAACCCAAGGTATTGACTGTTTGCATGTGTTGATTGTGTTTTAGATTTGGAATTTGGATTGTTTGTCATGGGAATTCATGGTGTTTACGTACAATTTAGTGTGATGGTCATACGGCTCGTATGATATTGTTAGTGGTCATTTTGATGTTGTCAGTGGTCACATGGGTCGTATGATCATTAGAGTTTTAGATGTTGTATGGGTTGTTAGATGTCAACAGTATGATTTGACGGAAAAGGTCATACGGACGAGCCATATGATTCCATGGTCATATCTTTGTTGTTTGCATGGGCGTATGATCATTAGGGACATATGCTCATTAGGGCCGTATGATGTTAACGAACTGTATGATGTTAAATCATGTCTACACATCAGTCATACGTCCCTTATGGCCCTTATATGCAGGTTAAATCAGTCGGTTGTTGTCAGTCAAAGATGTCATACGGGCCGTTTGATTTTCCTGTTATACGACCTGTATGACCATTTTTCGTCTGGCATATGGCCTGTATGACCATTTTTCCGTATCATACACCCCATATGGCGCATGATTGATGTTTAGAAAGTGTGTTTTGTTCCTTTAAAGGCAGCATTTCATTTTTATTAAAAGGTAGAACATGTTGATTTATTAAACTACAGATATAATCAATTAAGATCACCATTTGAATGGCAGATATGCATAACTTCAAGCACTTCTGCGGGTTTAGAGCAAATATTACCATGGATATATTATCATAAAGTTATTGGTGTTACAAATTTCTTCTTGTTTGTGGAAGGAAATGCTGCAAGCCAACCCGTATCTAAAGTTCTTGAGTCTATTCCTGTGAGTCTTAGCTTTTTTCTATTTCCTTTTAGTCCCTTAACTTACAGATTTTCTAAACTCTAAAGAATGTAATTTTATAATTAACCTGTGGCCATTTTATTTCAGAATGTGAAGCTCATTCATAGAACAAAAGAACTTGAAGAACAACAAGCCAAGAGGTTGGCTTTGTTTCATTTATTTATGAATTTCTTTAGGGAAAACTTATAAAACAGTAATCCAGTTTCCCAAGTGTCCTATTAAAATATTCGATGCATACTTTTCAAAAAAATTTTTGTCTCTCTAAAGTCAGTCAACTTTAAATGTTCCAATCCTATAATCTTCTTTTTTTTTTCTAAATCTTAGATAATTTTTAAAAGCTATCACTTATTAGCTAGTAACCAAGATTCACATATGTTTTATTTATCTCAATTTTAAAATCCACAGTCGCATATGGAACGAGACATGGCTGTCAAACTTCTTCTACAAACCTTGCAACTATGAATTATTCGTCAAACAATCACTTAACATGGAAATGGCTATTGTTATGGCACAAGTATGATATTTTCTAATTTCTTTATGTTTAGGAAAAATTACACGAATTATTCTTGTGATATGTTCAGATTTCACTTTTGGCCCACAAGAATGAGAAAGTACATAGCCCATCCAAAGTTACGTATAAATATAACACAAATTGCCCCTAACATTGATGAAGGTTAACTCTTTTTTGTTAAATTATATAAAATGACTAAAATCCTCATTAATTAATATAAAGGTTATTTTGGTAGTTTTACATGAATTTAGTAGAAAAAGTTAATCTCCATCCATGACAGGGACCACTTGTGTTACGTTTATATATAAGTTTGGACCAGTGGTCTACTTTCTTATACTTGAGGAACAAATGTGAAATCTGAACATACCACAGGGACCATTTGTATAATTTGTTTCTTCTATTTATGTTCTTTAATCTATATCACTATGCATACAAACAACTCTTTGAAATCTTGATGTTGTCAATTGATTTCAAATATTTTTTTCAAGGAAGCTCATATAGAGTGGATTATTCATCTGGATACAGATGAGTTAGTTTATCCAGCTGGCGCTCGCGAATACTCTCTTAGAAATCTTTTATCAAACATCCCTGAACATGTTGATTTGGTTGTTTTTCCAAATTATGTAAGTTTCCGTGTGGCATTTTTTTTTTTGGGTACATTTTCTTTTTGAGTAAATTACACAAATGATCACATTGGACCATTCGTGTAATTTACTCAGTATTTTTTTTAATTCAAACTTTCATATTTCGTTTAGGAGAGTAGCATTGAACGAGACGATATACAAGAACCTTTTAGTGAGGTATTAGTCCATTATACATTTATATCTTATGATGAAAATAATTAAAGTTAAAGATACATGAAATGCCTGATCATGTATTGCTTTATGTAGGTTTCAATGTTCAAAAAGAACTTTGATCATCTTATGAGGGAAACATATTTTGGAAATTACAAAGAATCAACTCGTGGTAACCCAAATTACTTTTTAACTTATGGAAATGGAAAATCGGCTGCTCGTGTTCAACAACATTTGCGTCCAAACGGTGCACATAGATGGAATAATTATAAGAAAACTCCAAAGTATGAAATGTTCTCGTTTTTATAACAAATTGACTTTGAAGTGGTTATTTTGAGTAGGGTGTGTGAATTTCAGACACGATGGGTACCTAACACAAAATTCATTGGCTTGGACCGTCTGGTTTTGGTATAAGCGGGTTTGGGTCAGTTTCTAGTCGAACCCGAGAACCTGTTTAGCTAAATGGGTAGTCTTTGGGTCAACCCGGCGGGTTCATGGGTTGACCCGTTTAACCCTTTTAATTTTTTAAAATGTGTTTTATGTATTAAATTAAATTGTTTGGTATCATACCATCATTTAAAACTAAAAAGGAAATTGACAATAGATTTTATTATTAAAATGTAATTGTTTTATATAAATTTGTAACGTTTGTTGTAAAAATGTAAATTTAAAGTACTATAACATAAAAGAAAAATAAATCTAAATGAATTTGGGTCAAACGGGTCTTGTTCGCGTCAACCCGCCAAGAGGAAAATGATGGTTTTACCCCTTTCATGGCCCTGTTGTAAAGGAAAAGGACGGTTTTACCCCTGTGGTTGGGTAATTGTTTTAACCCGTTACTTGCCTCGCATATGTTGCCTCCTCTTAATCATCCTTAATTACTTATATTATTAGTAACTTACTTAAATATGTGTATTTAGAGAGATTAAACTTGATGATGCTGCGGTTCTGCATTACACCTACACGAAGTTTTCAGATTTGACATCAAGGCGTAATCGTTGCGGATGTAAGCCTACTAAAGAAGAGGTTAAAAGATGCTTCATGTTGGATTTTGACAGAGCTGTTAGTATTCATTTAAATTTTATTTTTAAAATATATTATATGCTATAAACTAATTCCTATGAGTGCTGCAGGCTTTTATTATTGCTTCAACTGCATCACAAGAGGAGATGCTGAAATGGTAAAAAATATTGGTTTATTTTTTCTTAATTATTTCAACTTATTAGGACTAGTTTCAGAATAGTTGTTGTTTGACTTTCTGAAGTCAAACCAAATTAGTTTCATGTGCGATGCGGTTTTTTTTTTTATTTTTGATGAGCATTCATAATTATATCAAAAGATATATTAAGTACAAGAGAAATGTAAAAAATGGTATTTTATATACAAATTACAAAATTAGCATTACGTTTGACTACTAGTCTGCTAGTTAAATGTCAAAAAACATCCTTATGGTCGAAAGTAGAAACTTAGTTAACATAATAATGTTTTTATCATCAGGTATCGCGAGCATGTTGTATGGACCGACAAAGATCTAATTAAGAAGCTCATGAAAAAGGGAATTTTAATTCGCATTTACGCTCCTATGGTAAATAAGTACAATTTCCAACATTCGCACACACATGAGGTGGTAAAATGGGCTGGTTGGGTAACATGTTAAAACAGGTAAATTTCAGTAAAGGGTTTAATTTTAAAGTAGCATGAAAGTATTTTCTCTCATTTTTCTTATAAATAATTAGTGTCAAATATGATTAAAGCATGTATTGTTTTATTAGTGAATAGTGATTGTTTATTCAAAAAATATGATTTATGAGACTTTATTTGTTAAAAAATTTGAACGAATTTCGGCCCGTTTGATCCAATTTATTTAAACTAACATTTTATCTAATTAACTTGTTAATAGGTTATTATACAAGGATTAAAGGAGGCTGGTGTTTTTAGTTCTTTAATTTCGGATGTACAAACAAGCCTATACAAGGACGCCTTATTGTCATCTAACGAGGTTACAAATAACTCATCGAATGCTGATGCAATGTCCGGTGTTACTTCTAGAAAAATTGGCAAGAAACAACCTCGGATGACAGTTAGAAATGTTTTACAAGCAACTGATACAGATCTACAGGCAATGCCACCACTCCCGGCCCCGGTCATGGAGAAAATACATAGTTACATATAACTTTATTTTTACACGAGAAATTATGGACACAAATTTTGTAGAAGTTACGGCGAAATAAAAATCTCTGATTATTAGGCAGCTGATTAAGTTTAAAAAGTTAATTAAATCATTTATATGAACATGTATGGACGATTGAAGGCTTAAATGATAAACTTAAACAGGGGATTCTAACCGCATTTTATCTAGAGGTGACATCTAGTTGGGTAAGAGGTCAAAATGGATCATCAATGTTTTTTGTGTATCATTTATATGTTAAAGACTAGTAACATCAAGTAGATGTTTTGCAAACAGTAGACACAAATTAAATGGCAAAGCCACAAATGGATGATGCCCACCTTTATATCTATCTGATTTTCATTTCAAGTTCTGTAAAAAGATATGTTTATCTTTCATAAAATACATGGATCAATTGAGTAAACAAGCAACCTTTGTTTAAAACAATGTGTTTCAAACCATGAAATCAACCAGTTGAGTTGGATGTATATGTTTTGTAGATTTGGTCATATGTATGAGAAATTACATTGAGGTTAACACATTTGGTCCTTGGTGCTAACATGTTTGGTCATCGGGTACGAATTCACAGAAATTAAACAAATTCTTAACGTCCGTTAATTAGTACCAATGGCAAAATGTGTTACCCGTCAATAAAGAGTGAAGACCAAAGTTACCTTATACATAGGACCATATCCATAAAATGCGCATACCGTATGAACTATCTGTGTAATTCTTTCTTCCTTTTTAGAAAAATAAAAACCATATTCTTTGGCAAAATAATAATTTGGAAATTAATTTCATTCTCTGCTGACCACTAAAACTAAAATGATGAAAAATTCCAAAATGTTTCCAATTACAATGTACCATCTAATCAATTAATAGCTTATTATGGCTTCATTCTTACAATTGGTAAATACTAAATGATCATAAAAAGGTAATTTGTTTTTGGAAGATTCTTTGGCCAGGAGTTAGCAATGCTAAAGGGTCATAAGTCAATTTCCTTCTTATAAAATCTTCCCATTTGCTACCAAAATGTTTTTTCCACTCTTCTTGTGTGTTGTAATGTGGCAAATACTGTTTGGTTTCGAGGTTCGCGGTTTCACATACGTCTAGTATTCTTTTGTTTTGGCTTAAAATGTATTCTAAGCTACCTGTTCCGGCTGAAGATGGCATTGCTGATGATAGAAATGCCACTAGGTAGAACACATTCTCCTTTGGTGTCACCATTGATGTTTTAGTGTTCCATCTACAAAACAAGTACACACAAAACACCAAAATGAAGGTCATGTAACAATCTAACATAAAGAGTAACCAACTTTTGTCAAATTTCTATATAAGATAACTTTTAAAATTTTAAGAAGTCAAAGTTTCAACACTTTGAAATGGGTGTATACAAAAATCAAGGGTGTGTCTAAACGTACCCCTATCTACTAAACGTACCCTCCCTATATGATAGAGATAATAACATTTTTTAAACTTCCCTCGTTTGTGAGCTCTAAAAAATTTGTTAACATAGAAATTTAATCAATTTGGGCTACCATTTTACGCAGTTAGCCTTACTCGTTTCAATGACAACGAGTAGGAAAAAAAGTGATACACATGTTTCAACGGCATCAAGTAGAAAGAAGTGATATCACACCTTGACTTATCAACCGGGTAAATGAGTATAGGTCCATTGCTGGTATCTGTTAAAATTTTCCCAAAAACTTCATCCGCAAATTTTCCGATTTTGCTTTTGGGAATAAGAAGATTCAACCATGGATGAGGGACATCCCATAACCCCTTTTCTTGAAGCTTCATCTCAGAAACATGCACTCTATCCAGAAACTCTATATAAGACACTTCTGATATAAAGAGTGTGGATTCAATATAATTCAACTTTGATAACAAGTTTTCAACTTTCTGTATACAAACAAACATATATCATAGTTAGTGTTATTGTTAGAAGTCGCTATTTCGACCCAATAATATGTCAATAAGTTTGACACGGATTATATTTTGTTTGTTACTGGCAAAAAATGGTTGGCTTATAAGCGAACAGGTTAAATAGATTTGAATGCGTTGAAAACTAATTTATAAAGCCTCATAAATGATTTTTGTTCAATATAGATCATAACTCATAAGGAGGATGGGTTAAACTTCAAATATTCTTAGATGTCACATTAATTTAGATATCATTTATAATAAAGTACCTATTTATAGAAAAGAGTAAAGTGCAGTTTTCGTCTATGTGGTTTGTCCAAATATGCTGTTTTAGTCCAATAGTTTCAAATTGCGATTTTCTTCCCTGTGGTTTCATCTTGCAATTAAAACCGACCCCACTAACACCGTTAAGTTTGGTCGTTAAATCCATCAGCGTGCTATTCATGTGAGGGACAGTTTTGTTCTTTTTCTCCCAAATACACCCAGCCCCCTCACATGAGGGGGCTTGTGAATTAAGGCTGGGGTTTATTTGGGGAGAAAATGGATAAAACTACCTCTCACATGAATGGCACGTTGATGGATTTAACGGTCAGACCTAACGGGGTTAGTGGGGTCAGGTTTAATTGCAAGTGAAATGAAACCACAGGGACGAAAATCACATATTTAAAACTATTAGACTAAAACCGCATATTTGAACAAACCAAATGGACAAAACTGCATTACTCTATAGAAAAATTTAAAATTTTGGACAAAGTGTTCATCATGACCTAACCAACACGACTAGATGTTTTGACCTGTTACCAAACCCGTCTAGCCAGCTAATTTTCATATATTGTCATCTTTCTTTAGTTTTTTTATATCATCACCTGATCAATGGTACCCATATCCCCTTGCTTAAAATACTTAGCAACTTCCAGGCAGAAAAGTGTTTTCCCTTCAGAAACAAACTGGCTAGCTTGAACAGGATCTTTACTTTTAAAAGACGATCTCCAATTATTAAGGAGACCGGTTCGGTTAATCAAAACAAACCCTTCTACGTAATCAAATGAATTGTTGGATGATATTAGTTGTTCTTGATCTTTTGTAAATGTAGTGAAATCTGTATAAAGAACTTTCATCCATTTCACCTGATCAAATCAAGATATTTGAATAAAGACTAAAAACATTTATGTTAAGAACTTAAGATGATCATGAAAGGAAATTACTAATCGTTTTACCATTGTCGGTGCTGGTTCAAGTGAAATATGAGCTCGTGTAATGATCCCAAATTGCCCAAGTCCTCCAAGAACACCATAGAAAAGATCAGAATTTTTGCTTTCTGTACATGTAACTACTTCTCCTGTCCCTGTAATTTCATTTTATTTTTTGCAACAAAAGAAAAAGGAATATCACTTTATCAAGTTTTAACCAATTAAAAGTTTACAAGTAATTATTTAAAAAAAAATCACATGCTTGCACTTTTTTTTCAAATAAGAAATCAAGTATGAGTGTTTTTTAAGAAATTCATCTTTAATTTGTAAAATTTGATCATCGGTAAGAGCAAAGCCTTTAAATCTTGGCTTCAAGTCCATCGATGACAAAAATTAAAAAGAAATTCATCGTTAAAAAACAAAGAATCTTTAATTTACTATCGTACCCCACGAGTCTTTATCAAATTCCCATTTGTTCCAAAAACCATACTTGTACTTTCATATGATCAGTTGGTCACTCAAGTAAAGTATATAATATGCCAATGTTGATAGTTTGTCATATATCTTTCCAAACTTATTATTATTATTTGGTTGTATAAAGTCTGAAGCATCTTTGTATCAAAATCTTTATAAATTTTTACTGACACATAGTTATAACTTTTTATGTAAGTACCTGTAACAACTTGTAGCTGGTAGACATTATTAATCTGAGGTCCATGTTGGAAAGCTTGTCCACTAATTCCCGCGTTAGATAAAGTACCACCAACGGTTAGATGAAGATAATCAGTCCATGATTTCGGTGCAAACCCGTGTTTTAAACTCTCATGCAAGATATTAATCCAAAGTTCACCTCCTGAAACATCAACAAAAGGCGTTTTCGTGTTCCCCTTAATATGAAAATGCATTTCTTGAGATTTCCCTAGTGATTCCATGTTTATGACCACCCCTTGATGAGTTTGGGCTTGGCCTTCAAGTGAGTGACCATGACCACGCGGTGCAATTGTTAACCGCGATGTTGGTCCCATTTGGAATATGTAGTTTACGAGATTTGAGATATCGGAAACTGATTTAGGGTATAGAATAGCTTTAGGGAGGAAACTATATTGGTTGCCAAAATCTTTGGATGCATGGTGGATGTTGTGGAAACTAAGATGACCATCAAGTTTTAGATTTTTCAATAATGAATTAATCTTTGTGTGGTGTGGAAGATATGATGTAGAAGAGATTTTGTTTTTATGAAAGTTGCATCCCAATATGAGTGCTATAAGAATCTTGATAACAAGATTTGTATGTTTAAGCATGTTAGTGTATGGTAGGTTGGCGACGACGATGATGGTGGTGGAGATAAAGAGAGGGAGGTTGTTGGGATTATGTTAAGATAGGAGATGGTGTTTAGAATCAATGAGGAAACAAGATGTATTTGTGAGCTATATAAAGAGGATTGAGATAAGAAGCATGGTGCACTTGCCAAAGTTGTATTTCCACTCATAGTAATTCACCATGCAACCTAACAAGTTTGGACCCGAACTAACGATGGGTTTAACTCAACGGGTAAAATTACAATACATGTTTTAAGACACATGTTTAAATGTCGCGTATGTTATGTTCGTTTGAACGCTATGGTCATGTCGGGTAAATTTTGTTGGAAAAGGTTGTGTTAGTTATTGAAACCAAACTTCTCACATGATAGATGTATAAAAGTGTTCTTGTATTGACAAGTAATTGCAAAAGGTTTGGCAAATCCATACTTCACATATCTTTTAGTTGGCAACTTTGTGAAAACTTTTCCTATTATCATGTGTTTTCTATGGACAATATGTATTTTGACTCGCTTCCTTTTGCTTAATAATACCCAACCGTTTAAAAATTTATGGCTATTAGGTCACATATGATTGCATCGTTAATGATCTTTATTTCATATAAATATATATAGAACACATATGATTGCACTAATTTTGACGTTATTTTACTAATTTTGTGAAAATAACGTTAAAAGTGATGGAAGGTTAATCAGGCATCATGTGGTGGCGTTGATAGCCGAAAGACAAGGGTACATGCACCAATCAGCCGGCGTCCCGATGATTGAGTGCTATGTGCCTTATGTAATATGTCCAAGGCTTGATGCAAAACTACTATCGAGCCGGGGGTCTCACCGGAAGCAGCCTCTCTATCCCCATAGGGTAGAGGTAAGGCTGTCTACACCTTACCCTCCTCAGACCCTACCATAGCTTTGCTATTGGTGGGATATACTGAGTACGATGATGATGATGATGATGATGATGATGATATAGTATTTTATAATATGTGTTTCCTTAATTTTTCTTAGAGAGAACCGCCATTTTGGTCCTTGTGGTTTGTTTGTTTTAACTATTTTGGTTCAATTTTCAAACCTTTAACAATTTTAGTCATTAAAGTTTCATTTTTAACGATTTTAGTCCAATTAATAAACCTCATCCATCTTCTTTGTTAAAACAAGGGGCATTTTTGTGCATAGACTACAATTAGATCAGGGTCAAAATTTGGTGTTTCGTGTATATTTTTGTGCAGGCACCATATTTTGCTTCACCGAATCCGACTTTAAGACTGACTCGTTTACAAATGGATATTGTTCGGGTTTCCAGTGAAGCGGGTCGGGTTTAAACAAGTTGGGTTTCTGGTTGGTTTATAAGGTGGATAACTAATGCCCACATAAGTTTGATTTGCTAAAAGTCAATGTTTTTTGGAATTGGTTGGCCCTTTTAGTCAACAGAATCAAAGGAAACAGTTGGGTTTCTGGTTGGTTTTCGGGTCTACTACGGGCCGGTAGCTGCTGAACATTTTACGGGCCATGTTTGAAATGGTTGTCGGTCTATCTTTAGTTTTATTTTCAACATATAAAGGTCTTGTACCTAGGGATGTAAACGAACCGGGCGTCCGGACGTCCGTTCGGCAAGAAATTCGTTTATATTCGTTGTAGCAAAGTTTTTTTACTCAATAATATAAACTCGGTTCTTCAGCCCCACAAGTTATCTTTGAACTCAAAAAACTCAAAGGCGGTTTTATGCCATTTGGAAGCCGCTATAAACGAGTCACAATACCAAGATTTTGAAAACTGCGTGTTTGAAAAGAACGGGAGCCCGAAGCTTTTAGACCCGGAACAAGAACGTGAAGCACGATTCTCGTCTTTTTGTGCGCTTAGAAACTTGAGTTGGAATGAGGTTTTAAGAAAGGGGACAAAGTATTACAGTGAGGAGTTTAGTAGGTTTTGTGATCAGAAAATGAGTGGAATAGTTACATCATTGAACTGGAATCGACCCTGGCCCGAACAGTTGTTGCAAACGTTTTTCGTTGCAGCTAAGTGCATATGGTTGTCGCATTTGTTGGCGTTTTCGTTTAGTCCCGCACTCATGATTTTGAGGGTGGAGGAAAACAGAAGCTTTGATGGTGGATTTATGGAGGATGTGTTTGTGGATAGAAAACGGGCTCAGAACCCGAACCGAGTGAAGGTTATGGTGATGCCCGGGTTCGACATGCATGATAGGATTTTAAGGTGCAAGGTTCTCTGCAAGTATAAAACTGCCGGTTGAAGTGACAAACAGTAATGTTAAATGTTAATTTGTCCATCTTTTGTTTAGTTTTTGTTGATGTGTTTATATTGATTGTGTTGTACCAAGAGCTGAATGTGTTGACCTTAGATGCTAATTCTAATGTCGAGTTTGATCAGGATTATATGAAACGTAAATTGTAGTAAAATCCTAGACCATGTGAACTGAGCGCTCACGGTCAAATTGGGTAGCGTTTTATCTTAAAACGGTTCAAAACTATAATTTTAACTAATAGGTGAATGTGTAACACTCAAATAATATGTGAACTCATGGATCCATTGCTTCTTGATAGAATTAGGGATGGAGGTTATAGGCATGGTTTCTTTGAGGGTTATAAATAATATGTTTATATTAAATAAAAAGTATAAAACGGGAACTTAGATGGACAAAAATGCCCCTTGTTTTAACAAAGAAAATGGATGTGGTTTATTAATTGGACTAAAATCGTTAAAAATGAACCAAAATAGTTAAAACAAACAAACCATAAGGACCAAAATGACGGTTCACTCCTTTCTTAATCCGTCAATAAAAAATGAACGTAGGTGCTAAAATATTTGAAACAGGTTTTATTCATAGAATTTGATATCTCAATGCAAATACGCATTCAATTAGAATCTAAATATACTATTAAAGCAATATGATTTTTTCACATGACATCATTTTTGGACTTCCAAATAGGATGACATGCAGACGTGCAGTTTCTAATTTTATCATCTCTTCTTCTAAGCACAACCCTCGAACCCAAGACCTCATGTTTAAAACTAAATATACTTACCAACTCCACATAAATGGTTATTGTTTTGGATTTCTTGACTTTAATTCACTTATAAATTTATATTGAATACTAGCAAATTATTAAGCATTTAAGTTAATATCGAATGTTGTATTAAAAGTGATTTTTAGAGATTTATGTATTATAAAATTTTGTTTTGTTATTATTTATATCTTATTAATCTATAAGCTATGTTATCATGTATATTATTAAATTTAATTTTTTGTTATTTTTAACCATCAAATTTAACCCTTTTTTTTAACCACTAGTATATCACACATGCTCTATTTTAGTTCATAAATAAGTTATAAACCACAATAATGTCATCATCAAAGAAACTATTCACTCTTTAAAAAGTTTATAAAAATTCACATAATTTTACTAAAAACGAAATTTTTTATATCAAAAAAATCTTTTTAAGTTATTATAAAAATGAATAGAAGAATATTCTAGAAGGAATGTTCCTTTTTTTAACGGCTAACAAACATAGAATGCTATGTACTCCATACGGGGTGATCCAATGGCAAAAGGCCAATATGCCACCGCCAGCTGACCCAACCCAGTCATACGGAGCCCTTAAGCACCTCCAAGTGATCTCTAATTTCAGGGAAAACCCACCGCCCGAAGGCCCACTTGTGGTAAACCCGGATGCCCTCAGGATCGAACTGAAAATCACAAAGATCTCAGTCTTCTTTTATTAAGCCACTCATATCCTCAAAATGTTGTAAGTGGAAATTGAACTTGTGTCTCCATTGAGAAACCCAAGCTCCCTTACCACCACACCATATTGAATGGATAGAAGAAATATTTCTTAATAAGAAGAATTTAAAATGTAAAAAAAAAAAAATGGTTGATTTCGATTTATTTTTGTAACGAAAAATACCTTACATTTCTTGCAAATTACACTCTTTTTTTATTTCGTCAAATGTCACTTTTAGCATCTACAATATATTCTCTATATTAGACCTTATGTGTCCCCAAAGGAACGTGGAGGTTGTTGTTGAGGCGATGATAATGAACAATGAAAAATAAAGTATTCGCTGACATCGAAATACATATGTTTAAGCATATTTATTGACAATACAAGATATTAAATATTTTGAAAGTAGAAAAGATATATAATTGATTAATTAAAGAGAAAATTAAAAGAAATATAATTCCTTTAAAAAAATTGATGCGTAGGTTTAAAAGCACAATAACATCACATATATATACAAACTAGGCTATTGACCCGTGTACGACACAGGTAAAAATATAGAAATCGTCTAACAAACAGATATAGTTTTAAATGGCAAGAAAATCTATACTATATTTTTTGGGACGACAACATGATATTTATTACGTACGTAACTTAAATACACAAATCAATGTAATGTAAAATCATAGAAACAAGAAAAAAAACCTATAAAACATATATATTCCACAAATAAATATTGTAATAAATATTGCAAACACATAATATAGAACTTAAGGACTTAAAATAAGAAATTATATTGTCAAAAAGATAACTGAAACTTATCATGTCGGTCGTTCTTACGAAGAATCATGTCGAAAAATACGCACACGTTATATAAAAATTATAATGTAACTGGATTTAGGCAAATTGGCTAAGTATTTATAAGTTATAATTTTATCATAATAGTTTCAAATAATTACCTTTTTAGCCTCTCAACTTTTATTACAAACTTTGGTTTATTAGACTATTGGCATAAAGCATTTTACACTTATATTTTTTTTACCCATCAACTTTAGTTCATGTATTTACTTTTTGGCATATCAACTTTGGTAATGAAACTTTTGCCACAAAACTTTTATCATAACGAATCGAACCGATATCAACCAACTACTCGTCATGTGCCCGTCGCAAAGCGTGATAGCTTTCGAACATGTAACGCATTTAACCCGCTCCGCTACAACACATGAGGTAGAAATACTTGTTCACATTTATAGTATGTTGTATCCTTTTATGTAAGCTTTAACTTGAAGCTAATAACATAACAAAATAAATTTAAAATATGCGTTATTGTATTAAAGAGTTATAAATAAATTGTTATCGTTCGAAATGCTACTCAGTGGTTTTTTTGGCGTCCACACTGCACTTTTAGAAAAGAAAACACTAATATATAACATTGAAGGGTAAATAAAGAATTTTAAAATGACTAACCGTTTGAATTACTCCTCTTAGTGTAAGAAGTTGATTGATTGAACAAAATTACACTTTTTTTTTTGTTGAAGACATCAATAATATAATATAACAAGGTTACCATATAAAAATGGGAGCACCATAAATGTTGACAAAAAAAAACGCATATAGTGTGCTGTCTAATTTTGTTGATTTAATTAAGGTTTTTAATTTAATACATAAAACGTAACATTTAGAAAAACGGGACAACAAAGAGTGTTAAGTTTAGTAACAATTGTGGATTATCTATTGGATGCTCATAATGTAATTGTATAAACATGGAAATTATAAACATTATCCAGAAAACATTAATAACATACCTTAGTGTACTAGATACGAAAAATAACGGTTAACTTCAAACGGCATAGAGGATTATAAAATCGTTAATGTAAAAGTTTCTAACCCATCAACATTGTGTGTTGAATGTATATGAACAAAATGTGTAGAGTTAAACAGCAATGTTTTAAAAACCGGTTTTTTACTTGTACCGGATTTTGCTAAAAAATGGTACAATCGGTTTAACCGGGTTGTACCGGGAGGTTCAATCGAGGTGAATATTTGCCTTGTTATTTAATATAAATGTAACTTCAACTCAAAAAATAACCAAAATTACGTGATTTTATAATAAAAAAAATCGAAAATTTAATCCAATAAAAAATATAATTCAAAAGTGCTCTATTTGAAACCAAAAAAAAGAAAAAGAATATCCAAAATCTCAATAGATATTCATAATTTTTATTAAAATAATAACATGAATTAAGAGTCATAAATAAACCATTATTAACCATCACGTACACATGCAAAATTATTAGACCAGAAAGGCCGAATGGGAATCGTCTTTACTCATATCAGTTATAATCGCTGGATTAAAAGATTTTTTTTTAAATATGGGCCATAAATTGTGAAAAGGCTCTTGGGCTAAAACCGGTTTAATGGTTTAAACCGGTATTTTAGGAATACCGGCCGGTTGGAAGTTTTAGTAAACCGTCCAAAAATACCGGGTCCCCGTACAAAATCTGGTTAACCGGTTCAACCGGCCGGTTCGAACCGGTTTTTAAAACATTGTTAAACAGTATTCACTTCTCCATACATAAATTAGGAGTTACTATTTTATTTAATACCATAGTCATTAACATTAATATATGAGTTGAATGCTTACTTTTGAATAATATAATTTACTTTTGAATTATTTAATTATCAAGAAAATTTGAAAAGCCTTATTATGTTTAGAAATTATAGTGATGGACCAATAGGTAGATGCCATTTGTTTACAAAGTCTATTACTTTAATAGTATAGGTAGATAGATACCTAAACTCTACGATGTATATTTAAAAAAATAAAAAAATAGAAAATCCAAAACTAAAATAATTACAGCATTTCCTCATTGAAAAATGCAACTATGTTATGACCGGAGACTAAAATGGTTATAGAGTCTAAGCCTCGAGTCATAATTTGTTAAAAGTTTCTCTTTTTGGACTAAAATAGTTAAAGAAGAACAAACCACAGGGACCTAACGGTAATTTGCTCTTCGTTAACGTAATTACTGTAACGCCCCTAACACGACTTTTAACGTGAAAAATATAAGAGAGATTAATGTGGAAGATATAAACAACATTGAAAATGAAAATATAAGTGTTATTAGAATAGTTATCAGTATAATAAAAATTATACACTACAGCAAATATATCATGGTATAAATCTTTACTTTAGTTCAAAACTATATCGTAATAATAATTACTCTGTTGTAACTGTAATTACTTAAACCATTTTTACACTATGGATGAGTTTTTTGGGAAACCATAAAACAATATGAATAAGAAACCATACGTTTTACATGTAAAAGATTCATAAAAATTATTTTTACTTTAAAAAAATCATTTTTACGTAGCCTTTTTCGGAGCATTTTCATATACATACATTGTAAAAGCCATTTTGTTAATAATTCAATAAAATTAAAAATTTTTAATTAAAAACAAAAATGAGTTCTCTATACGAGAGCAACTTATAAATGTGTTCATATGCAAAAGTTTTAATAATAAAAATAAAAAACGAAATCTTTACATGTAAAAACGTATTTTTATAAGTTTTTTAAATATAAAACTAATGGATTTTTATTTTCCAACGAACGTCTCTCTCTCTCTCCTATAGTGTGTGTGCTCGCACATTTTCGATATGTAATTATTGTTTTTGTTTGTTGGTTTCTAAGGTCTTATTTTTTTTAACGATTAACAAAATAGAGAATTGTTTATTTGCTTTGTACGGGATGACTCGATGGTAAAAGACCGCCGTCAACTGACCCTACCTGGTCATACGGAGCCTTTAAGCGCCTCCAAGTTATCTCCGGTTTTGGGAAAAACCCACCCGCCCAAAGGTCCACTTATGGTAAACCTGGTCACCCTTAGGATTAAACCGAAGATCATAAATATCCCGGTCTTCCTTCATTGAGCCACTTATGTCCACCTCAAAATATTGTCTGTAAGGATCGAATATGGGTACGTCTCTATTAAAAAATTCTTGTTTTCTACCACTATACCATGTTAGAAAGAACCTTCTAACGTCTCACCAATGGCGGAGCCACATTGTGGCCACCAGGTTCGGCCGAACCCGGTCTTTTTTCGGTTTTATATATAACCTAAAGTGTCGAATCAACAAGCGAACTCATTCGTATTCGGCGAGCGAACCCAGTGTCATTTTAATATATATATATACATATATATATATATATGTATGTATGTATGTATGTATGTATTCGAACCCATTAGTTATGAAAATTTTAGTGCGTGTGTGTGTGTTGTAAAATATGAAAACTTAAAAAATTGCTAACAAACATTATAAATGAGCCAATAGTAACCCATATATAGATTATCAAAAAAAGGGTCCAAATTATTCGTAAAATTGCTCAATAAACTCACCCCAATTAACATTTTTAAACAGAATACCCAAGTAAAAATTAAATAAAAGAACAAGTATAACATCATCGCCTCAGCGACCGATAAATTATGTTTCTATCGATCAGACGACCATCGCCTCATCGCCTTCGCCGGTTCACCTCAAGGCTTCAGTCATCGTCTTACCTACCGGACATCAACCAAACGACAACAACGGCGGTCAACCCGACTCTTTCTTTACTTGCTTCAAGACTTCAATCGATCCAGATCTCACGACGAATCTATCCTTGATTTTGCATAATCAGATGGATGACGACTATGTATTATGTCTGCATTTGTTCTATTGAAAATGAGTTCTTTTTCAAAGTCACGATTGAAAATGTTGCGAATCGTTTTCAAAACATGAAAATATATAGGGAACAATTATACCATTTATTTTTTTATTAAATATGATTTTATATTTTAATGAATGTTCATGATTTACATTTCTTATTATTGTGATATTGCAGTTTATTTAGCTCACCGAATGATCGACCCGACGCATTTGAGTCTGAAAACTTTGACAAAGAAAAAAAAATTAAGCACTGAAATATGACGAACCTATTAAAAAATTTTCTGTCGTCACCGTGTCTCGCTAATTTTGTAAATGAATGTTAGTGGTTCAAAAAAGAAATATATTAAAGTCTTTATGAAAGATCCTAGCAATAGCCACGAGTTTCCATGTCACGTGGGTTTCTTTGTGGAGAGTGAAAGACGGAAGGCAGCCCCTACATGATTCACTATTCTCTTATAACCTTTTCCCTGTGTGTCCAATTTTATGGTCAAATCCATCTTTTATTTTCATTTTTATTAAATTTAATTATTATCTATTTCATCTTTATGCTCTCAATGTCGAACAAGATTGACCATGAATGCAGAAAAAGATAGAATGGGACCAATCAAAAGGGAAAACAGATCTTGATTGCAGACTTTTTATCTCTGTTCACGTGTTTTTTATGTTATCCTGAAGTATATGAGCATAGCTTGATATAAGGTAACAAATTAAGGCTAGACACGTGTTTTGTTGGTCACCTGTTTTGATGATAAACAGTCTGAAACCAATAATATTGTCGTTTTTTATGATATTATTCATCCTGACGTTGATGGGTTGGCTATTTGATGTAACACACCACTAAGGGAATTAGTGGAAGAAGATGATATGATCCACAAGCTTTCGGGATCTTTTGCTATAATTTGTCAAAAGGGGTTTGGTTTTGCGAAGTGTGAATTGTTAGTTGTAACTTGTAAGGACATATTTCATATTTGAATGCAATTATAGTTGGTGAAGAAACACTAAGTGACCCAGGGCAGATTACGGATAATCTGGGGGTTAAGTAATGTTTCCCACGAGGATGAGGTCCAGCAGAGAAGGTTGTTCTTCAGGTGACCTGCAAAACAGACACCGTAAGCTCGTCACTGAGAAGGGGGGGTTCCTCCTTGTGACCACCCTCCGGCGTGAGAATCAGACTAGATTGCTCTGAATATAAGTGTATATTAAGAGATTGCTAGATAAGATAATGAGATATCAGATGATGTCCTTACCATTCCAAGGTGTTGGAGTATTTATAGCCGAAGGTAGGTTTCCTAGAAGGTACAGCCGGCTGAATAGTATTCCTGTTCTACCAACAGTGGGCTACGCACAAGCCATGCTGGTTGGTGGATAGGCTGCGGCCGACAGTGACAAGGTCGGCTGTATACTGTTCCTTTACTGCCGGCTATGCACTGTTCCACCAACTGTAGGCTGCGCACGTCCCACAGTAAGGGTTGGTGAGTAGGCAGCGGCTAATAGTGACAAACAGTACTATAGGGTGCTCCTCCTCGTACTGTTGTCGGTGAGCTGTCACCCTGTGATTGGTTCATGGGCGTCTCTGGTCAGATCGTCTGTTTTGCCCATACCTTGGTAGGTATAGTACAAAAGATCTTCCAGAAGCATACGGACTGGCTCATTTGGGCGGGAGTATTCCCGCCTTGCTCATTCCTTCAGGTGACTACTGAAGTAGCAAGAGTTAGTGCCTTGTGCGTGTAGCCTTGCTATCAGTGCGGGTAGCCTTCCCTGATGGCTTGTATCCGCAACTGCGGGAACAAGCGGGGTACTTCACCATTGGGAGGCTATCCCTGCGGGTACAGCTGGCGTACTGCGTGTAAGGTCTTCTCTGAGCATGGTGGGTCCTGCGGAAGCAGTTGGTCGTTGCGCAGACGTCCCTGTTCAAGGTGAGTCTTACGGGTCCAACTGGGCTCTGCTGGGACCTACCTCTTCAAGTCCCCCCAGTCCAATGTTCTTCTCATGAATTATTAATAAGTGAGGTGAACTTTTGGACTAGCAAGGGGTTTTGAAAAGGGTTTTTAGTTTTAAGGTTTTCCGTGGGGATTCTTCCCGCGGTTTTCCTAATGTCACGCAGAAATTCCCGACTTTTCTGCTTGATCTTTGGGTATGAAGCGGGTAGGTCTGTAACCTCCTCGCAAGTCAGGAGCGTTGAGTCCCACTTGTGTGGATTCTCCATGGGGTTTTGGTAGTTTTCAACATAGTGATCAATTATGTTAAAACCACCAATTCCATCTTGGAGTTTCAAACAATATAGTTCTCGACGTTCCCGCCATGCGGGGATGTTATTCCCGTTTCCGCAAGCATGGCCCAGAAGATCCTTCCTGGTTTGAATTCCCTGCGGAGTGCTAAGTATGTGAAGGGTTTTGCCTTGACACTGTACCCGCACTCGTCTTACGGTTACTTTACTTCCAAGGTATTCCTGGCGTCAATTCCCTGCGGGTGCTAAGTATGTGAAGGGTTTTGCCTTAACACTTTATTCGCACCTGTCTTATAGTTACTTGGTTGCCAAGGTAAGGGGTATTTTCCCGCTTTTGAATCTTTTTGAAATTTTGAAATTCGAAGAGTTGGTGAAAGGATAAGAACAGTCCAAACTATTGAAACGTCGTCCGACGGTTTCTTCTGACAGTGTCAGGACGTGCAGGAAGTTATGGCGACGTGACAGTATATGGTCATTCCAGGCGCTTTTTCAGGCGCGTGGGCGCGAATTTTCGGGCGCGTGGCCGCGAAATTACTGGCACGCGTCCTTTCAACAGCTGTTGCCAGCTTGCTTTTTTGCCACGTGTCATAGTTTCATTGCACCTTCGATTTCTCTCTCTTCCGCATTAAATTCACCGCATTAATTGCGATTAGTATATAAAGGGGGAGAGGGTCCTTTGTAATCCACACTTTCACTTTTCTCTTCATCTTCAAAACGATTTTCGGCGAATACTCACCTTTTCAGTCGAGCATTCTCTTGAAATCGTTCTCTTTTTCATACCTGCAAGATGTCTTCTGCTTACGATCTTGAGGGTACAGCCCAGGAGGCTGGGGTGCACGCCGAGCACCCGTCATCCACGTCCGACAAGGATGACAAGAGTACTGCTGGCGAGTGCCAGTGTGCTCTGCCTGTCGATCTATATCAGTACATCGTCAGGAAGTTCATGCTCGAGTCTCTCGAGCCTGAGTTTCCTGAACCTCATCAGACGGTGTATGATGCCCCCAGAGGCAAGATCGGGGTATATGCCGCATTCTTTGTCTATGGGAATCTTAGGTTCCCATTGACAAAGTTTGTGTACCGTGTCTTGGAGAGGCACGGTGTACACCTGACCGAGGTTCACCCTATGGCGATCGCGAAGATTCGCCACTTCGAGTGGGTGTGCCGGATTCTGGGCGTTGAGCCCTTTGTCGACCGCCTAATGACCTTCTATTCTTGGAGGTGCATCCAGGGGTGGTATACTCTGATAACCCGTATAAAGGGTTTGAAGATTTGCGCAACCGAGCGCAGTCTTCGTTCGTGGAAGCGGGAGTTCTTTTTTATCTCCGCTCGCGCCATCCCCCTTGCCATGAAGTTCAAGAATGGGCAAGCACTCCCCAGCCTTCACGCCTCCAACTATCAGGAGGCGGAATGGTTCTCGAAGATATCCCGAGTCCAATCTCCGGTTTACCGCTTTGCGGAGTCCGGGATGGTGATGCTCGGGATGAGCCGGGTGTGGAAGGATGCGGATGCGCAAAAGATCCCGATCGTCCTTGAATACGGTTTGAACTCTGTCCCTTACGGTACGGTCTGTCTTCTTTGTTTATATTTGTTTGTCTTCTAACTGTTTTCTTTTATTTCAGAGGGGAACGACTTGCAGTCGCTCCTGTATCCGCGGGAGGCTGATAGTCCCGCTCGGATGGGTACTCGTGCTCTAGATGAGAACGAGTTGCCCATCCTTGCACAGACGGCGGATCGGTTCGTGGAGGTCTACCCGCCAGGCCACGAGATCCTGAGCGCCAGGCGGCCAGGTAAGGCGTTATTCAACCCTCGACCCCTCAATGTTGAAACCTCTGCTGGAATTCCTCTAATCCTATGTTCTGATGAGGAATCCGCAGATGGTCCTTCGTTGGTGCGGAAGAAGAAGGCTGCCGGCGGGAAGGGGAAGGCGAAGGTGGCCTCCGCTGCCGATCCGGTGCCTCGGTCTGATTCAGAGACCGAGAGCGAGGAGGTGGCGGGGAACCCCGGTGGTGATAAGACCACTGCTCCGGAGGCTGCGACGACTGTCACCTCCGGAGAGCCCAGGAAGACAACGGTGAGCGGCGTGAAGAGGCCGGCTCCATCGGGTTCATCCCCACCTGTCCGCACTTTCAGGCTCAAGAAAACCCGTAAGTACAAACTTTATTTTTAACTTCATAGCATTCCATCATTAATACTTATCATCTTTGTGCAGGCGTGGATGCTACCGCATTCCAGGGTGAAGCGGGGAGGAGTACCTCCGCACCCATGACGGTAGGCTTGGTCAGCCTACCTGAGGCGACGACCCAGGCGGCTACGCCTGCGCCTGCTTCCGCTGGTTCAGTTGCTCACTCCGTTGAGCCAACTGTTCCAGCCGTGATGACATCACCGCCGGCTGTCAGTGCCATATTTACCGCATCTTTCACTGAGCCGGCGGTTACTTATGCTGCGGACTCCGCAGCGGCGACCGCGGCGGCCTTCACCATGCCTCCTCCGTCATCGGCAACGACGGCCGATCCTTCAGGTATGCATGGGGCTTCTCGCCAACCTCTGTCTCCTTCCCATCTACCTGACCTCTTGGACGGATTTCCCTTGGGTTCAGGTGATGGGTTTGGCGGCTATCGGCCTGTTATTGACCCTACATGTGCGTAGGGTTCTTTTGGCCTATTTTTTTTTTATATATCATCTTTTCCTAACTGCTTTTTGTTTTTTGCAGTGTCGGATTCCAATGAAGTGTATGTTCCACGATGGAACATCCGCCGAGGAACAACCCTTCGCACACCTGTGGAATGCGTGGAGTGGGCTCGTCACGCAGCTCCTAGTGGTGCGTTGGGGGAAGCCATGGCTAGCTACCAGGAGGGTAGGCTAACCAATGAGCTTCGGGTTCTCCTGGCCCGGATGCAGCCGCGCGTCGAGCTGCTTTGTCGTAAAAACGACAAGTTAAAAGCAGCTCGAATCCAAGAAGTAGCTCAGGCGCGGGCTGTCCGGGAGGAGAATAGGAGGCTCTCCGCGGCTGCTGCGGAGAAGGAGAAGGCGTTCAAGGCCCTTGAAGTTGAAGTTCAGGCCCGTCTTGAGGCCCGTTCCAAGGCTGCCCAAGCTGTTAACGAACAGCTTCGGCTGGCTAAGGAAACTGCTAGGAACGCAACTGAAAGGGCCACCAAGGCTGAAGCTGTTGCTGAGCCTCTACGCCTCGAGAATGAGGAACTTAAAGCTAAACTAGAGGCGCTCCAACAGGCTCATGATGCCTTGGCGATGGAAGACGCGAAGAAGCTTCAAGAGATCCTGGACCAGAGGGGGGTGCTTGACCAGACTGAGCGGAAGCTAAAGGGCGTTGAAGAGGCTGCGGCTAAAGAAGTGTTGCTTGCCAACCTCAACCAAAGTGAAGCCGAACGCGCCCGTACCCAAGCTCAAGCTGCCGTCCAGGAAGCTCTGGTTACCAAGGAATGGCTTCTTCGAGAAGCGTTGTCTCAGGTAAGCTTAACTTCATAATGTCTTTACGCTTTTCTTTGTAAATAGAAAAGGTTTTGATACTTGTATTTTTTCTTTTTTGTAGGTTGTGCATCGGGTCTTCACAGAGACGTCTTATGACGATGCTATGAGCACAGCCCTCAACGCTTCTCATGAGGATGGGGAAAAGGCCGGCTTCCTGCTTGGTCTAGGGTTTGTTGAGAAAGGCATCCCGCCTTCCAACTTCCCTTTGTATGATGTGGATACTGAAGCTGTTTATGACCAAGCAGTGAATCAGTATGCCGCCTTCCCGCATCCGGTGGTGGAGAAGGTAAACGAAGTCGCTGCTGCTGATGATGGGCTAGCTATTCTTAAAGCTTTCCTTGAACCGCCAAGCTCTACTGATGGTGCGGGTCCAAGTGGAAGTGGTCCTGAAGCATGATCCTGAAGATCCCTTTCCACCATTAGCATAGATTTTTGTTTTTTTGTATAGCTTCTTTTGTATGCGGGTGTGCACCCAGCAATCTTTGTAATATTTGAATTTTGATGGAATAAAGATTGTGTTAATTCCTTGCCTTGTTTATTTTACACATGTTTTGATTTATCTTAGCAATTTCTTTAGTACTTAGATAAGTTAACTTTTTAACGTGGCAGATTATAAGTTTGTTTCGCTTCCTCTTTCATGATTGTGCGGGTATGACCGTCACTTACACTTAGTAGGATGGCTTAACTTTACTTATATCTGACCTGCGTGGAAGTTTTCCTCATCTTTTCCTTTGAAATTTTCTAAGTGTTCAGAATAAGTTAACCTTTAAACGTGGTAGATAATAGGTTGAAGTTTTGCCTTCTTGTTCGTGATTGTGCGGGTAAGACCATCACTTGCACTTAGTAGGATGGCTAAACTTTGCCTACATCTGACCTGCGTGGAGGTTTTCCTTAAAACTTGAAATTTTTACCGTTTTGTGTTTATGCGGGTTTTGCCGCCTTCCACACGTAACGACTTACTTCTTCCCCTATTTATGCGGTGAATACCGGCACATCAGTGTGGGAAGTTCATAAGTATAAAGGTAAGGCTATCAACACATTGTGAAAGGAGAATCATTTCCATTAGAAGTGGCTCTAGGCCTTTTCTTTACAAGTTTGGAATTGATCTACATATAACATTTGCGTAATTGAGCTCCATTCCATGTTCATGGGATGGGAGTGCCATCGAGCCTTTCGAGCCGGTATGCGCCCTTTCCCAGAACTTCTTTGATAATGTATGGCCATTCCCAGACCGGGGCCAGTTTTCCTGGGCGTTGTTGGTTCGAAGCCTCGTTGTTACGCAGTATGTAGTCTCCTACATTGAAGTTGCAGAGTTTTACCCGCGTGTTGTAGTACTTTTGCATTTGTCGCTTGTAGTTCTCTTCACGCACTGCGGCTAAGTCTCTGCGTTCCTCGGTTAGCATAAGGTCTAACCG
Organism: Bidens hawaiensis; assembly: GCF_021521415.1. Classification (NCBI taxonomy): domain Eukaryota; kingdom Viridiplantae; phylum Streptophyta; class Magnoliopsida; order Asterales; family Asteraceae; genus Bidens; species Bidens hawaiensis. The sequence continues at coordinate 863,063 of NW_027491480.1, forward strand.
TCTTTCCGCATCATTGTCTTCTGGCTGAATCAAGACCCTTGGTGAGGGTAAACCAATTTCGACCGGGACCATGGCTTCAGTGCCATAAGTGAGACTGAACGGGGTTTCTCCCGTACTGGCCTTTTTCAGCGTTCTGTTTGCCCAAAGGACGTGCGGAAGCTCGTCCACCCAGCCGGATCTGTGTTCCAAGAGTCTTTTCTTTATGCCTTCGACGATGCTCTTATTTGCTCTTTCCACCTCACCATTACCTTGCGGGTGTGCCACTGAGGTAAAGATGTGGGTGATTTGAAGTTCTTTCAGCCACTGTTGTAGCTTCTTGTCAGCAAAGTTGGTGCCGTTATCGCTCACCAAATTCTGTGGAAGTCGAAAACGACAAATAATAAATTCCCAAATAATTTTTTTGATATTTTTCGCGGTTGTTTGGGCTAAGGGTTTTGCTTCTATCCATTTGGTGAAGTAGTCGATGGCTACCACTAGGAACTGAACATTTCCTGCTGCTGTAGGAAATGGGCCTGTCACATCGATGGCCCACTTCTGAAATGGCCATGAAGAGGTGACTGGAACAAGTTCATTCTTCGGGCGGTGCGTGTTGGGTGCGTAGAGCTGACAAGACCTGCATTTTCTGATGTATGCCAGCGCATCCGTATGCATCCCCGGCCAAAAGTATCCCGCGTTGTTTAGCTTAGCTACAACAGCGCGTGGACCTGCGTGTACTCCACAGATGCCTTCGTGTACTTCCCTTAGGAGGTAGTCAGCATCTTGGTTGTCCACGCATCTTAAGAGTGGGCCAAGAAAGTTACGTCTGTAAAGGATGTCATCGATGAGTTGATAATTCAGTGCTTTACAGCGTAGTTTTCTTGCCTGTGTTTTTGACTCTGGTAGTGTACCTGCCGCGAGGTATTTTATTATTGGTGTCATCCACGTTTCTGTGCCGGTTTGGATGACACAAATTTCCTTGTGCGGGACCGAAGGTGCCTCGAGGAGTTCAATGCGGATGTCCTTTCCCAAGTGGGTGAAGGCTAATGATGCAAGCTTGCTTAACGCATCCGCAGATTTGTTTTCACTACGCTTAACGTGTATGACTTTGCAATCGTTAAAATCGCGCATAAGGGTTTTTGCTTGTGCGAGGTACAGGGCCATTGTGTCGTTCACGGCCGTGTACGTCCCGTTGATTTGATTGGCTACTAACATGGAATCCACGTGGGCTTCCAAGTGTTTCACTCCCATCTTACGCGCAATTCTCAGCCTAGCCAAGAATGCTTCATACTCGGCTTCGTTATTCGTACTTGGAAAATCCAGTCGAATAGGTAAGTGTATTCTTGGCCTGCTGGGTTGGTTAGTTTCAGCCCTGCGCCTGAACCCTCGTTACTGGCTGCTCCATCAGTGTAGAGTCGCCAGACATCATTGATGTCCTGTGCTGGAGAGGGTTGAGCCTCTTCCTGGCACTCTTTTTCCCGCGATGCAGGCACTTCCGCAATAAAGTCGGCCAAAACCTGGCCTTTTATGGCTGGTCTTGGCTTATACTTTATCGCGTATTCCCTCAACTCAATTGCCCATTTGACTAGGCGTCCCGATAACTCGGGTTTGCGTAGAACGTTTGCAAGTTTGAAGTTGGAGAGAACGGTGATTGGGTGACCCTGGAAATATCGTCTTAACCTGCGTGAAGCGTGTATAAGTGCTAAGACTAATTTTTCGAGGGTAGAGTACCGGGTTTCTACGTCTGTTAGGATACAGCTGACATAATAGATTGGCATCTGGATGCCTTTTCGCTCTACTAGCAGGACTGCCCCGGTTGCTCTATCTGTTGCGGAAAGGTATAGGATTAACTCTTCTCCCGCTTTTGGTGCTGTGAGCGTTGGGAGTTCGATCAAGCATGACCGAATCTCCTGAAAAGCTGCTTCCGCTTCTGGTGTCCAGCGGAAGTGCGTTTTCTTTAAACAGTTTCTCAACGTTGACACGAAAGGAAACGACTTATCCGCGTGGTTTGCCAAAAAGCGATTAAGTGCCACTAGTCGTCCATTCAGTGTCTGAGCCTGTTTGATGGTAGTAGGTGATTCCATTTTGATAATGGCTTCGACCTTTTCAGGGTTCGCTCTGAAGCCATCTTTAGTGACGATGACCCCCAAGAACTTCCCTTCTTCCATTCCAAAGGCACACTTGCTCGGGTTGAGTTTCATGTTTATCTTCCTAAGCGTGTTGAAAGTTTCTTCGATGTCTTTCAACATCGCTTCTGCGTCAGGGCTTTTGATGACCAAGTCATCCATGTAGACTTCCAAGTTCCTCCCTATTTGGGCATGAAACTGGTTGTCCATCAGGCGTTGGTATGTGGACCCGGCATTCTTAAGTCCAAATGGCATCATTTGGTAACAAAATGTGCCATCGGGCGTCCGAAAAGCGGTTTTGTCCTGATCATCAACGGCCATGTGGATTTGATGGTACCCCTTATACGCATCCAGGAAGCATTTAAGGCGAAACGGTGCTAACGAATCCACCTTAAGATCAATTTCGGGTAACGGATAACAATCTTTGGGGCATGCTTTGTTTAAATCCTTGAAATCTATGCACATGCGCCATTGTTTGTTATTCTTCGGTACCATAACGGGATTTGCAACCCATGTTTGATATCTGCTAACGCGTACGATGCCTGCGTCAAGGAGTTCCTTGACTTGGGTTCTACACGCGTTAGTTTGTTCTGGCCCCATTACTCTGCGCTTTTGTACGACTGGCGTAACAGCCGAATCGCACTTAAGCTTATGCTCTGCCTTACTTCGGGGTACACCAGTCATGTCAGCTGGTGTCCACGCGAAGATGTCAGCGTTTTTCTGTAATAAGCGTTTGAGTAAGGTGCGTGTGGGATCAACAACTGTTGGGCCAATAGTAACGGCCTGGTCAGGGTATTTGCCGTTGAAGGCCCATCTTTCCGGTTCGGTGATGGTTGGTTTAGCCATCTTTGGTTTGGGTTTAGATGAGACAGATGCGATGCATACCTGGGGAATGCCGGTGATCATCGCTACACCCTCAGCTGTTGGCCATCCCATCATGCCGTGGACTGAGGATACCACGGCGTTGAATCTTGCCATCCCGTCTCTTCCGAAGAGAATGTCGTATGTGTGGTGTGGCTTCCTCATCACGACAAAATCCACGTCTTCCGTGCGTGAGTGATTCCCTTCCGTAAGAGTGACAGGGAAAGATAGGATACCCAGGGGGGTGTTTGTGCTGCCGTCGAACCCTTCCATCGAGGCGTAGATTGTTTCCAGGCGTTCCTTGTCTTCATCTAGCTTGTCGAAGAACTGCCTGTACATCACCGTTGACGAGGCGCCGTTGTCAGCAAGAGTGCGAGAAGTGATGTAGTGCCCCAGCTGGCTTTTGATGACGATAGAGCCTTCTTTGCTGGGTCCTCCTGGCACTCGCGGGAAGCGCACCTCAGCTTCCTTCCACGCGCATGGTTCTGTCGCTCGCCTTTTTCTTCCTCTGATCTTACCATGAACCATGTTGATGCTGATGTCAACGGGCTTTCGTCCGTTGCCTCTGTACCGGTTATCATTCCTTCCTCCCTTCTTAATTGATGCCACAAGGTGTGCAAGTCTTCCATCCTTGACGAATGTTTCAACAATATCCTTCAAGGATGTACACTCTTCCGTACTATGACCTTTTGTCCCGTGGAAGTCACAGGATTTGCTCTGATCCGCATTAGGTCGCTGCCGGATTATTGGAGCTTTTGGCCATGGTAGTTTTTCGGTGGCAAATATCTCCGTGACGCTTTTGGTGAGTGGCGTCCACCGGTGTTTTCGGCTTGAAGGGTGTGTATTATCTCTTCCGCCAACAAGAGGGTGAGAGCTGGATGAGGTGTCAAAGTTTACCCTTGACTGCCAAATACCTAGCTTCCTCTTTTTGTTCTGCCGGGCGATCCGAACGTTGTTTTCTCTAGTCCTTTGCGTGTAGAGGTGTGTACTCTGGGGAAGATCCCTTCCCAGTTGCTTCTCCGTCTCGGCAAAGCACTTGGCCGCCGTCATGATGGCATCCCATGTGGATGGCATGCCGTCCTTACCCGTCAATGTGCGGATAAGCTCTGGGTATTCGGCGCCCTGAATGAAAGCGGCGCGAACAAGATCTTCACTTATGTTGCCCAGACTTAGCTTTTTGGAGTTGAAGCGAGTGATGAAGTCTAGTAAAGATTCATCCTCCTCTCTAACGCAGTTGAGGATCGTCCACTGTTCTTCAGTATATTTCCTTTGTTGGCTGAAGTGTTGGCTGAACTTGTTCTGAAAGTCCGCCCAATCATAGATGTGGTGGGCCGGTAAACGATCGAACCATGCCCTGGCCGCTCCAACCAGAGTCATCTGGAACATATAACACCACGTGGGTTCCGTCCAGTTACTGACGGTTGCCCCCGTAATGAATCTGTTCAAGTGGTCGTCTGGGTCGGATAGACCATCATAAGTGCCGATGTTGGACATTTGTTTGACACTTCTCGGGGCGATTGCTTCCGCAATGTCCCTTGCAAACTTAGACTTTCCTGCATTTGCAGCAGTTGGTCTAAAGGTTTTGGAGAAGTCACGCGGGTTTCTCTCCGCATTCGTTGGTTTAAAGGTTTCTCCAAAATTCCTTGTCAGTTGGAAGTCCGTTTCCTTACGCTTCCCTTTTGCCTTATGGCGAGGGTTTGCGTCGGTATCGGATTCTTCCCGCTTATCGTCTGAGTACTCGCACTCACTGTTCATATTGAGATGTTGGCGAGTACTGCCGAATTCGTCAGCCTGTTGAAGTGAACGCAAGCGTTCATCCAACTCAGCTTGGAACTCTTTCTGACGTGCTTCGGCCCACGCCTTAACTTGATCTAGTTTTTGGCGAGGGACCTTCGTCCGTTTCTCCAACTGGGCATCAGTGAACCCAAGTGAAATATTGTTTACTGCACTTGTCCCGGCTTGGGTAACCGGGATAGTGTTCGTAAAATTTGTATAACCGCCGGTGTTCCCAGTTGCTGGGGTTGTGGTCACCGGGGTTTCTTGGTCACTTACTGGCCTTGGGACCGGAGTAACGTTAACCATTTCTTCAGAAATTTTGAAAAAACTAAGAATTAGTTCTAGCTTTTATGCACGAATGGCGCCAATGAAGAAACACTAAGTGACCCAGGGCAGATTACGGATAATCTGGGGGTTAAGTAATGTTTCCCACGAGGATGAGGTCCAGCAGAGAAGGTTGTTCTTCAGGTGACCTGCAAAACAGACACCGTAAGCTCGTCACTGAGAAGGGGGGGGGTTCCTCCTTGTGACCACCCTCCGGCGTGAGAATCAGACTAGATTGCTCTGAATATAAGTGTATATTAAGAGATTGCTAGATAAGATAATGAGATATCAGATGATGTCCTTACCATTCCAAGGTGTTGGAGTATTTATAGCCGAAGGTAGGTTTCCTAGAAGGTACAGCCGGCTGAATAGTATTCCTGTTCTACCAACAGTGGGCTACGCACAAGCCATGCTGGTTGGTGGATAGGCTGCTGCCGACAGTGACAAGGTCGGCTGTATACTGTTCCTTTACTGCCGGCTATGCACTGTTCCACCAACTGTAGGCTGCGCACGTCCCACAGTAAGGGTTGGTGAGTAGGCAGCGGCTAATAGTGACAAACAGTACTAGAGGGTGCTCCTCCTCGTACTGTTGTCGGTGAGCTGTCACCCTGTGATTGGTTCATGGGCGTCTCTGGTCAGATCGTCTGTTTTGCCCATACCTTGGTAGGTATAGTACAAAAGATCTTCCAGAAGCATACGGACTGGCTCATTTGGGCGGGAGTATTCCCGCCTTGCTCATTCCTTCAGGTGACTACTGAAGTAGCAAGAGTTAGTGCCTTGTGCGTGTAGCCTTGCTATCAGTGCGGGTAGCCTTCCCTGATGGCTTGTATCTGCAACTGCAGGAACAAGCGGGGTACTTCACCATTGGGAGGCTTTCCCTGCGGGTACAGCTGGCGTACTGCGCGTAAGGTCTTCTCTGAGCATGGTGGGTCCTGCGGAAGCAGTTGGTCGTTGCGCAGACGTCCCTGTTCAAGGTGAGTCTTGCGGGTCCAACTGGGCTCTGCTGGGACCTACCTCTTCAGTTGGTTAGTTTGACAAGAAATATATTAGTTTTAGGAAGTAAAGCTAGAAAATGCAAAGTTTCCCAATTTAAGCAATAATGCAATGATAAAAATGGAATATAAGAATGGCCAAAGATTGGCTTGAAACAAGTTGAAAGTATGTTTAAAAGAGAGAAGAATTAGACCTAGGACTATTAAGGGATTAATTGGATATTAGTGGTATTTCTACTTCGATAAAAACAAGTAGTTAAGGTTAAATATAGTTGGTCTGGTCTATGATCGCTTGCAAAGTTTCTGTAGATGATAAAATCTTTTGGCTCAACACTTTAGGAGGGTGTGGTTGTTGCAAAACCAGGGGAAAGGTTTGATCAAAAGCCAAATCCTAGTTAAAGCTATCATCATCACCTACAGTTCGTTAACAACTGGTGGAGGGTTTGGTTCTTCAACACGAATGTGAAATAAATTAAGTGAAGATGATTGTTATGTCAATTTGCCATGAGCAAAAAAATGAAGATGAAAATGCAAGTTACGTATTTATGGGCGTTGAAAAATAGTCGTTGGAATATATAATCAGATAATGTAACTTTTATTTTTAATTTAATTTTTACTTTTATTATTATTATTATTATTATTATTATTTTAATTTTGTTAATTTTAATTTTCTTTTATTATTTAAATATATACAAAACACAAATCCCTAAAAATGAATGGTCGTCTATTAAAACCATCTATTAAAACAATTAAGACTATCAAAAACAATATATTTTTTTTGACGTAAACATTTTATGGGGCTATTTAATTAAAAGAAAGATACCTTTCCAACGAATTATGTCCATTAAAATGTGTTCGTCAAATAATTATCATCTTTTCTAGTGGAGTGCTTCAAGTCAACACTAACTAGTGAAAGAATTGATGCATCAATGTACGTCACTTTCCTTTTTTTTTTCTTTTATTCACAATCATTTGATTATAAAACACAAATAATTAGCTAGGGATGACACTGAAATGATAACTGATAATCTCAGACTTTCTATACGAGTGTGCATATTTGTGTATGTTCAATTGTTCGTTAAAATACCCTTTGAGATTGCATATTTTCTAATAGTTTAATTTTGATATAATTTTATAACCCAAGAACCTAGAAATATAAACAAAAATAAGTTAGTGGATTAATTTATTGCTTTATTACTCAAGTACAAATTATGAGTTTAGTTTGGGTAAATATATGTATACGTTTTGGGTGACTAGGCAGGTATCACCTAATACCACACATACCCATCTCTAATGTCCCGGGTTAATTCGTCGAGTCCGCGGTGTTTGTTTGTCGTCCAACTAAAAACTCTCTGGTTACATTCTTTTTGTATGTAGTCATGTACAAGCAAAATTACGTACCACACCACCTCCTTCATATTCACTAACTTGAATAAATAAATTATTCAGATTCCTCACATGATGCGGCGGGAATTTGGTCAGTATCGGTTCAGTTTATTACGGTACAAGTACTCACTATAACAAATGAAAAGGAAAATCCAAAAATTAAAGTTATGATATGCCCAAAAGAACATTGGTACTCATATAATTTACGTTATCAAAATAATAGCAATAATAATAATAATAATCTATTTAAATATAACTTTATTTTCAAACAAATTTTTACCAAAATATCTTAAACAAAATTAAAATTCTTGCGTATGCAGATAACGAACGTAACTTTTTAGAGAGAAATCAAATTATAAGAAATTAATTATGTTGATTAAAAACTATATTATTTAAATTACATTTGATTAAATTAAAACTAAAAAAATCTAGTTTGAACTGTTGAAACTAGTTGCCAGTTTGCCATTGGTGTGTGAAGAGGTATGTACCCGCCTCAACACCAAGCAAGGCGGGTCAACCCACAAGATAAAGACATTATGAAGGCACAAAGCCAAAACCCAGGCGCATCGCGCATACAAAACATGCTCAGGCATCATATGCTCGCGCATCACATATGCGCGCGGCGCATATCGCATGCTCTTGCACATCACATATGCTCGCGTGTCACATATGCGCGTGGCGCACCAGCGCGCGGCGCATATCACACGCTCGTGCATATCACACCTGCGCATGAAATATCTGCGCGTGAGAATAAAAGGAAGACTTCGCGCATCCTCAGGATGGGCGCATATCACACGTGCACATAATCAACCTCGTCCTTATCCAAATCAGGATCAGGGCAACCTTGATTGTGCACGTCAGACACTCTTCTAGAAGGCATCTTTTTAAGGAGTAAGAATATGCTGATGTTGACAGCTGCCAAATGAAAGGTCGACAACTCAGCATGACACATGTGCTACCACATGATTTCAACCAACGAGAAAGCGCCAGGTGTCCCAGAGGACACGTGGCGCAGTGCGATTGGAGGAGGCCAACGAGGCTGAGCCCAGCCAGTGGAAACCCTAGCACTATAAATACAGCATCAACTCCACTTTGATGAGACATTCATTCACACTCAATCATTGACAGTTACAAGCAGTGATATCACATTCAATCATATTGAATTATATTCACTCACAGTCAGTTACAGAAAAACACACAGTCGCACAATCAAGAGTATTCAGCGATTCAGCAATACTCTTGAGATTTCACTGACTCACACTTTATTATCTTCTCCACAAAGATACTGATTCTCACGCCGGAGGGTTACCCCAAAGAGGACCCCTCTGTCCCTTTCTGAGGGGTAAGTAACGGCGCTGTTCATTTTGCAGGTGGAAGAACACGGATTCGAAGGAACCATCGGTGAAACAGTTTAATCATACCCGAGGAAAGTAGATCTGCTACCAGTGAGTAGATCCACGTTTCTTCATTGGCGCCATCCACTGTTACAAACGGCAATCAGATCTCATCCAGATCTACGAAGAAAAATCAATCACCATGGTTTCTGGAGTTCGTAACGTTGATCAAGCTCTGGAGGATATTGAACGTGAGGGTGTTAACGACGGACAGCAGGTTCTGAGGGTTCCGCGTGATTCTACGCGTACCACCAGCAACCGTCCCTTCGTCACAACCCCTCACGGCCAGACTGAAACTCCTCCAGACGATCATACGTTACAAAATATGGCCGGCGCGAAGCTGAAAGGACCAATGGGTCCAGAAGATGAAGCAAACGATCCGAATGAATGGCTCATAAATGAGCAGCGGCGTCTGATGGAAAAGTACACTGAAATGATCAAACAGAAGAAGCTAGCCGACCAAACACAAAGGCAAGCGATTGATAAGCAGCCTACAAAAAGGCCGCGCGCGCCGGAAGAAGGGCATTCTGTTCACACTGCACACACTGAGTTCAGTGATGAAGAAGTGCATAGCATGAGGAAGACAAGGGATACTCATGCAGGAGGCTCGCAGCTCCGCGCGCCTGTGAACATGGCGCCTGGGGCCAGAGCAGATCTGGATCTGCACATGCCATACAGCCCACCGGTCAGAGGGCAAGTTGACGTAACCACACCCTACAGACCAGCCATCCTGGTAAAACACTCAAAGTTTACTGCGCGCATCGCGCAGGCTCCCATCCAGCACAAGACCAAGATGCCAAGTGGTCTGGGCAAATATGATGGCACAACAGATCCAGATGACTTTTTGCAGGGTTTCTATAACACGGGAAACCTAGAGAGCTGGACGATGCCAACATGGTGTCATATGTTTGCTCGCTGCCTCACGGGCGCTGCGCGGGTATGGTTCGAAAGCTTGCCGACAGGGCAAATTGATGGGTTCGAGGAACTATTAGAAAAGTTCCAAGCCCACTTCGTACAGCAGCGCAGGCACACGCGCGATCCTGATGACATCATGCACTGCATACGCAGGAATGATGAAACGATTGAAGATTACATCACTCGTTTCAATCAGGAGTCCCTGGCAATCGGGGGCATAACTGAGCAGCTCCTGCGCGTGGCCTTTATACAAGGCGCGCGCAGTGATCATTTACGACGAGCTCTCGTAAGCAAAGATGGTATGCCCACCACGTGGGCCAAGTTAATGGAGGCATCGCGAGTTTTCGCGAGAAATGAGAAACAGATTGCCCAAGATAGGGCAAGAGAAAGAGCGCATCAGGCTGAATCACCGCGCAGCAAAGAGAAGAGGGCCAAACAGAACTCTGTATGGTCCAGGTTGCAGCCAACAAGTTTTTCTTCCGCGGAAAAACAAGCGCAACCAAGCTCACCCCAGCCCCAAAAGGATGCTCGTAAACACGGGGAGGGTGACAAGAGGGAGGGCGGCAGAGATCCCAGCAGACCTCTGCCAAGAATATGGACTCCTCTCACTAAAACACCTTCACAGGTGTTAAGTACTGAGAATGTCCAATTCAAGCCTCCCAAACAACTACACTACAAGGGACCGCAAAACAGTGGCAAATATTGTGAATTTCACAGGTCCCCGGGCCACAACACCGACGCATGCCATCATTTAAAGGATGCGATCGAGAAGGATGTAAAGTCGGGCAGGCTGGCTCACTTGGTAAAAAACCAAAGAATAGAAGATGAGCAACCGGAGGGAGCCTCTGCCAGCAAGAAGTACAAAAGAATCTGTGTGGCTGAGGGGGGACGACAAGGGCAGACGTCAAGAAAGAGAAGCGCGCAAATTCACGGAAATTGGCGCGAGCAGCAAGTCATCTTCCCAAGAATCAGGGGAGGCCCTTCAATAAGCAGTCCTCTAGTCATTACCACACACATTGCTCATTACGAAGTGTCAAAGGTCCTGGTGGACACTGGAAGCGAATCTGACATTATGTATGAGCAGTGTTTCAGAAAGTTAGACCCGGCAGACCAAGCGCGGCTCGAAATTGTGAACGCACCGATCTGTGGTGTCTCAAATGAAATCATACATCCCCTAGGCCAGATTCAGTTTGAACTAACTATGGGGGATGATGAGCACAAGCGAGCCGAAGTTGTCAACTTCTTGGTCTTGCCCACCACGTCATGCCACAATATGATCCTGGGTAGGGGAACGATTGCCCAATTTAATGCTGTACCGTCGCCAGCGCACGGCGCATTGGGGATCCCTACACCAACAGGCGTAGCATTTGTTTACCGCGATCATTTGTGCGCAGTGACAAGCACGCCGCGGGAAGGGAGAATGAAACTTACAATGGCTGACAATGCGCCAGAGAAGTGGATTTTAAACCCAAAATTCCCAGAGCAAACGGTCACAATTGGCGCTACCATTTCAGACGAAACGAGATTGAGAATGAAAAAGTTGCTTACAAAATACACGTCGGTTTTCGCGTGGCAACACTCCGATATGACGGGGGTCCCGCGAGACTTGGCGCAACATTCTCTTAACACGTTTAAGTCGGTGGAGCCAATTGCACAGAAAAAGAGAATCATGGGGGATGAAAAGGCGAAGGCCATGAATGAGCAAGTGGAGGACCTGTTGCGCGCAAACATCATCCGCCCAATTCGATACCAGACATGGGTAGCCAATCCTGTGATGGTAAAGAAAAGCAACGGGTCATGGAGAATGTGTATTGACTTCAAGGACCTCAACAAAGCATGTCCGAAATATTGTTACCCCCTCCCAAACATCGACGCAAAGGTGGACTCCGTGGCGCCATTCAAGCTCAAATGTTTCCTGGATGCCTATAAAGGCTATCACCAGATTCAAATGGCACCACAGGATGAAGACAAGACGGCCTTCAGAACCGACAAGGGTGTTTTTTGTTACACAAAAATGCCCTTTGGTTTAAAGAATGCGGGCGCAACCTATCAGAGACTTATGGATTCGGTTTTCAGTGAACAAATCGGAAGAAATCTAGAAGTCTACGTCGATGATTTGGTGATCAAGAGCAGGGAGGAGAGACAAATGCTCAAAGACATCGACGAAACCCTTCAGCGCCTAACGGAGGTTAACATGAAGCTCAACCCGAGCAAATGTACTTTCGGCGCAGAAGAGGGGAAATTTCTTGGTGTAATGGTCACTAAGGATGGTTTCAAGGTGAACCCTGAAAAGGTGGAAGCCATCCTTGACATGCCTTCACCATCCACCATGAAAGAGGTTCAGAAGCTGAATGGTAGATTGGTGTCAATCAACAGGTTCCTAGCGAACCACGCCAGCAAATCTACTCCATTCGTTAACACCTTGAGGAACTGTTTGAAGAAGAGCCAATTCAAGTGGACGCCGGAGGCTGAGCAAGCTTTCACTGAGATAAAAGAATGTCTCATTAAATTGCCAGCGCTCACAGCTCCACTTCCTGGCGAGACCCTTACATTGTACCTGTCAGCTGGAGACCGCGCGATCGGCGCAGTATTATTGGTGGATCGCAAGGGGATACAAACGCCGATATATTATGTGAGTCGGGTGCTCACAGACCCTGAGACGCGCTATTCCATAATGGAAAAGTTAGTTTTGTCACTAACACACGCGTCGCGCAAGCTCCATAGATACTTCAATGGTCATCCTATTGAAGTGCTGACTGGTTACAACATCCAGCAAGTTTTGCGACGCCCCGCGCTCTCCGGAAGGCTGACAAAGTGGGCGCTGGAATTAGGTGAACACACGATCACTTATAAGCCCCGTCCAGCGATAAAGGGTCAAGTTTTGGCGGATTTCATCACGGAAATCCCAGACGGAAAGATTGAAGAAGCTCAGCGCGAGGTAGATCCTCCGCGAGCAAATGATGAAGAAGATGTTTGGAGGCTATTCACTGATGGAGCCTCCAACAGCGAAGGGTCCGGCGCAGGCCTCAAACTGATGGACCCTGATAATCGTGAATATACTTATGCTATCAGGTTGGACTTCAAGAGTACCAACAATGAGGCTGAGTATGAAGCCCTGCTGGCTGGTCTGCGCATCGCGCGCAAGTTTGGGGTTAAAAGACTAGAGGCGCATGTTGATTCTTACTTGGTAGCTGCTCAGGTCAACGGCCTATATGACGCCAAGGAGAACACAATGCCTCTGTATCTAGAGCAGGCAAAAAAGCTCGTTGAGCAGTTTGACTTCTTCAGAATAATACACATCTCGCGCAGCGAAAACAAGTCCGCTGACGCGTTGAGTAAAATGGCATCAACTAATTTTGATCACTTTGGCAAAGATGTCAGGGTGGAGGTAATGAGCAGCCCGTCAGTGCAAACGCAATCGGTCCTTGTAATTCATACAACCCCTTCATCCTGGATAACTCCAATAACAGAATTCCTGATGAAGGGGAAGTTACCGGACGATCGCGCACAGGCGAGAAAGATAAGACACAAGGCACAGAACTATGAATTACTTGATGGTACATTATATCGGCGCTCTTATCTTGGACCGCTCATGAAGTGCCTGGATGCTGAAGAAGCAACCTATGTGATTAGGGAGATTCATGAAGGAATCTGTGGAATTCACGCTGGCCCGCGCATGGTGGTTGCCAAGGCGATGAGCTCAGGCTACTATTGGCCAGGCATGTACTTGGATGCGCTAAAAGAAATCCAAAAATGCAAGGCATGTCAGAGCTAAGCGCCAAACACCATGCGTCCAAAGAACAACTTGATTCCAGTCACCTCCGCATGGCCTTTCCACAAATGGGCCATTGATATTGTAGGGCCCCTGCCGCAAGCGCAAGGGCGAGTGAAATTTTTGGTAGTGGCGATAGACTATTTCACAAAATGGGTTGAGGCCAAGCCACTAGCAAAAATCACAGCTGAGGCGATGAAGCAATTTATCTGGAGCCACATCATTTGCCGTTTTGGCCTTCCCATGGAAATTGTGAGCGACAATGGCAAACAATTCACTGACAGGAAGATATCAAGCTGGCTCAGAGAATTGCACATCAACCAAATCTTCACATCCGTCTACCACCCTCAGGGGAATGGTCAAGTGGAGCGCGCGAATCAAAGTTTGCTAAATGAGCTGAAGAAAAGGTTGGAGGGAGAATCCCATTCTTGGGTCGAAGAGTTACCTAATGTCCTGTGGGCGCACAGGACATTAAGCAAAACTAGCAATGGCGAATCCCCGTTCAGCCTAACCTATGGGACAGAGGCTATGATCCCAGCAGAAATTGGATGCCCATCCCATAGGGTACTCATGATGAGCAAAACTGATAACGAGCGCGAAAGAAGATTGGACCTTAACTTGCTTGAAGGGCGCAGAGAAGCGGCTATCATTAATGAAGCCAGATACAAGAAAAAGCTGGAAAAATATTATAATCAGCGCGTTAAAGAATGCCACTTCAAGAAAAATGATTTTGTCCTTCGAAACAATGAAGCTAGTCGCGCAATACCCCCAGGAAAAATGTCCCCCAATTGGGAGGGACCTTATCAAATTTCAGAAGATTTGGGGAAAGGCGCGTACGCTTTAAAAGATTTGAATGGAAAAAAGATACCGCGCTCGTGGAACGCGGCACAACTTAGAAAATGCTTCATGTAAAAGTTCAAATTTGTAATGAAGGCTTTTAAGCCATCATGAATGATGATTCGCGCTATCTTTCAATATTTGTTCTATTACCTTTGCATACATGTTTCACACTTCCTTTATTAAATTGGAACAATATGACAACACTATATTGACTTCAAAACAAAATAAAGTGAAGTAAAACATACATGCGCGAGCCTTAGCTCAAACGCGTTAACGAGTCTTAACTCTAAAACGTCAGGGCCTTAGCCCAAACTTACGAGCCTTAGCTCAAACACGTTAATGAGTCTTAACTCTAAAAACGTCAGGGCCTTAGCCCAAAACAAAGAGCCTTAGCTCAAAACACTCACAAACATCCATCTTACATCCCGCGCAGCCTGATCATAAAAATCCTTAAACATAACTAAGGCAAAGTACATGCCATATCATGTTAAGGTCTCAGGTCGAGGCCGCGCGCGGAATCATAGTGGATATCTGAGTAACACAAGCTGACATGTAATGGCTAAACTCATACTTCCAGCCCGCGCGACAACGACGCGCGAAAAGGAAAATAACGACAAGTTAGCGCGCATGTCAGCATGAGCAAGATACTGCGAGAACCACAAACAAAATAGAACAGAGGTTAAGTGAATAATTTCCATACAACCTTGTTCTTATTTTAACGTGCAAGCATATCTTATATCTATAAAACCAAACATGAAGAGATGAATGGAAATGCGCAAGATATGAAAACGAGAGAACAAGTTTCATTCCATTGGATCGAAATTTACAAGTATGATGAGTTACAAATTACAAGTATAAAAAATAAATATACAAAATTTGATGAAGGGCTTCTCAAGTCTCCACGTCGACGTCAGCCGCTTCATCATCCTCATCATCTCCCGCAGCATCTGGCGCGGTCTGCTCCTCATCCCCGAACTGACCATAGTCAAGTTCTTCCTCCTCATTGGAGTCTTCGATCACAACGGTGTCACGAGCAGATTCTTTCGCCGCGCCAGAGCCGCTGGCAGGGGCAACATCCCCCGCGCCACCATCATCGCCACCAGCCCTCTCGCAATCATCAAGCAACTTCTTTAGCGCGCCGAGGTCGGGCTGGTCAGCAAGCGCAGCTATCTGTAAATCATTAGAAAAGTAATGAGTACAAAACACTTAGAAAAGTTAGTGTAAAAACTCATGATCAAGGTACCTGCATAAGGATGGGGATGGGAGTATTCATATACTTTTCCCCCACCGCGGCCATGTCCGCGCAGGCCGCATCGCTCTTGTAAGGGTACTCGGATGGGTTCTTCCTCAACATGCCATATTCATACCCATCCGTAAACCCTTCAGCTCGGCCCACCAAACGCGCGGCGGCATTGCAGTCCATCACAAGGGCTTGAAACTCGGCGGAATATTTCATCGCCAAAGCGCACCGAGCCATGCCCTGTGATACCAGCCATTGGCGATCCTGCGCGAGGCCAGCAACAGACGTCTCGAGGGCAGGAACCTGAGAGTTTAATAACTCAACAGTTTCCTTAGTCTTTTTTAGTTCCTCCTTATCAGACGCTGCTGCCGCCAAAATTTTTTCTTTCTCCGCCTGCGCAGCACAAAGTGCTTCCTGGCTAGACGCCGCCGTCGCTAAGGCCTCATCTCTATCGGCCTGCGCGGCCGCCAAATCCCTTTTAAGGCGCGCAACCTCGCTCTCCAGTGATGATTTCTCAGTGATACTCTGGACGATAGCTTGGTCACGCGCCTCGGCCTGCTGTTCCAAGACACGCACTCTGCGCGCGTACTTGGCAACTTCGGCCTCCGCCAACTGCTGCTTCTCCCGCGCAGCTTGGAGCTCATGCCCGCGCTTGATGTATGCGGTGTTGGCACTTGCTCTGTTTTCACTGAGCTCCGCCTGGAGTTTCTCAGCTCGCGCGCGAGCATCAGACAGGTTCCAGGCGGCCACCTTAGCCTCTCGCTGGGCTTCCACAAGAGCGTCGCGTACTTTAACATAATCACGACGAAGCTCTTGGGAAGCAGCGAAGAAAGCCGACCCAGCGAAAACATGGTCGTTCAGCAAGTCCGCGCGGGTGCGCTCCTCCTGATACCTCCTTTCAGTAGGAGGCACGGCATGAGCCCAAAAGTCCTCGCATACGCCCATGGATTGAAAGGAACTCTCTTCATTAATATTCCATCTCGGGCGGTAAACGGGGACACCTTCCTGCAAAACACAAGAAAAGTTCTAAGTCATAAAACATACTTATATGGAGATACGCGCAGCGGACCAACAAATCAATACATACCTGCGGGGATGAAGCAGGAAAGTCAGCGCCAGCACCACCAGAGGTCTGCGCTGCGAACACTTGCGGCATCGCAGGGCTGGCGCGGTCTCCCAAGGAGTCTTCAACTTGAACCCCCTCGTCCTCCTCGTCTTCTTCAACAGGCCTCTTCTCCTGCGACCTGGAAGGCTCCAAACCAGCCTCGCGGGGAGGGGTGCGTGCAGGAGGAGGCGAGGGAGCTCTCGACGCCGCCAGTTCGGCGCGCAATACGGTTTCCTGCTCCTTGGTAATCCCAATAAGGGGAGATTCAGCACTAGCAGGAGCAGGACCAGAACCAGCGGCGCCGGAAGTGCCGCCGGGAGTATCACCAGCAACTGTTGCGCCAGCTACAACTCCTATGAACAAATAAACAAGGAAAAATTGTTTATGACTGACTCCAAAGGGAAAAATTTAGAAGACATATGTGCAAAACTTACCTTGGCGCAATTCTGTTCGCGCATCGAACATCGCCATAAAATCCATTCTACCCTTTTCAGAGGGTAGAACAGGGAACTTCGATGGAGTCCCCGGCGCAGCCGTGGCACCTTGTGGCGCCTGCGGCTGATCTGTTACCGTCGCTGCCTCTGCAAACATTTAAAGGAGCAAAGGTTTAATAACAATTCAGCCAGATGAAGATAAATAAAGTATACCTGTTGCAGGCGCGGCACTGCTTCTCTCTTCAGCCGCGCGAAAGGAGGAGGCGACGCCACCATACCTCAAGTGGACAGGAGGTCTGCCCACTCTCACAGGCAGAGAAGCTAAAGAAACCTTTGTGGTAAACACCTGGGTTTCCTTAGGTCCCTTCGTTTGAGCATGGGGATGAGCGACAGGGGTGTCCTCTTTCTTCTGTTTCTTACTGGCCCCTGCGCCAGATTTCCCCTTAGCTTTGCGCTTTAGTAAAGGCGCCTCCTCTTCCTCCTCCTCCTCTTCCGCGAGCTCTAGCTCGTAGTTTTCAAGCGCATCTACAAAAACAAGCGACATAAATGTTAATAAACTTGGGTATTCTAAAGGAATGAGCAGCAGTGCGAAGACTTACCAGGCGCGTCACCGTCAAAGTCAAAATCCAGATCTACTGGGATGAACAGGTCATCGAAGCGATCCGGGAAACCAACCTCCCCAGCGCCAAGTTCGACGGAGCCGCCCTCCACATGTTCATCATAAGCGGCAAGGATGTAATCCTTGGTGACTGCGCAAAGCCAAGTTAAATGATATCAGCAAAAGAACGATGCTCGCGCAAATATACAAACAAAAAAAAAAAAAAAAAAAAAAAAAAAAAAAAAAAAAAACTTACACAACCCGTCGACTTGGATAACGGGCTCAAGCGCGCTGTCGGCCCAGAGCCTGCTCATGCCGACCCCAACCAGCGCCTCCTCGCAAATTTTCTTCGCGGGGGATGGTTCGGCGGTCAGTTTCTTAACCCATGCGCCAGTTGGGTTCTTGAGGACACCCTCATCCGCAGGCGCAGAAGTAATAGAGCGCATGGTCATACGGATGGGGATCACACCGGCCTTAATGTAAAAAAACCTCTCAGACCAGTCATGAAGGCTCTTGAATGAAACAGTGGAGCACTTCACTTTCTGACTGCGAGGAATAAAAGAGATCCAATTGTCTTGGATCTTGGCCTTATAAAAATATTGAAAGCGCCGAGGAGTGGGTTCCTCGCGCTGGGATTTGCACATGAACTCAAAGTGAGTTACGCGCACGAGTCCAAACGGATGGACTTGGGATATGTGAATCCCATAGAACTTCAACAGTGCACCCACAAACCTTGTCATCGGGAGACGAAGGTTGCAGTGGGAGAAAAAGTGGCTATATAGGGATATATAGCCGGCAGGCGGGTCCGCCGCCGTCTGCCCGGACCTAGGCAACATGCAGCCAAACAGGGTGGGAAAGCCCTGAGAGGTGATCAGGTTGTCGAGATCTGCATGCTTCAATTTGCAGGGGATTTCATTCCACCTTTTGGTGGCCTTGGTCCTCCCTACTTCCTCCGATGTGGTCTCAACAACCTTCTTCCCCTTCCCCTTTTGCTTCAATGTCGACATCACCACAGATTTCACACGGCGTCTTCGAGAGGCAACGGAGGTGATTGAAGGGCTAGACGAGTATGAACTATCAGACATACAACTGTAATAGCCGATAATCGAGGATTCGAATCGATGTAAACACTCAAATCAGAATGTGAAAGCAGAAATTTGAATTTTAGCAACAATGAAGATGAAGATAAAAATTTCCTAAGGGCCTGCTTTTATAGGCCCAGGAGAGAGAAATGTGGCAGCTGATCGGGTTTCACGCGCCCCCACTCGCAGGGGCAACCCAACGACGGCGCGACACGTGTCCCTAACAGCTGTGTGAGGGGACAAAAAGATGTAACCGACCTGCCACGGAACAGAGACGCGCCCCCACTCGCAGGTACTAACCAATGCGAGTGCGACACGTGTTCAAGACAGCTGTGTGAGGGGACGTGAAAGGCAACTGTAGCACCTCGAGCACACGAAACGTCTGACACGTTTACGGCGCACGTCATCACCAACCAACCACGTGTTTGGACCTTTCGTTTTCAACCAAATGGATAGAACTTCGCGCGACGATGGAAACAACAAAGAAAACGACAAAACCCCCTATAAAAGGACAATTCAGTGAGTCTAATATCTATCTTACCACGCTCGCGCAAGATAAGACACACATTAGACTGGGGGGGCTTGAAGAGGTATGTACCCGCCTCAACACCAAGCAAGGCGGGTCAACCCACAAGATAAAGACATTATGAAGGCACAAAGCCAAAACCCAGGCGCATCGCGCATACAAAACATGCTCAGGCATCATATGCTCGCGCATCACATATGCGCGCGGCGCATATCGCATGCTCTTGCACATCACATATGCTCGCGTGTCACATATGCGCGTGGCGCACCAGCGCGCGGCGCATATCACACGCTCGTGCATATCACACCTGCGCATGAAATATCTGCGCGTGAGAATAAAAGGAAGACTTCGCGCATCCTCAGGATGGGCGCATATCACACGTGCACATAATCAACCTCGTCCTTATCCAAATCAGGATCAGGGCAACCTTGATTGTGCACGTCAGACACTCTTCTAGAAGGCATCTTTTTAAGGAGTAAGAATATGCTGATGTTGACAGCTGCCAAATGAAAGGTCGACAACTCAGCATGACACATGTGCTACCACATGATTTCAACCAACGAGAAAGCGCCAGGTGTCCCAGAGGACACGTGGCGCAGTGCGATTGGAGGAGGCCAACGAGGCTGAGCCCAGCCAGTGGAAACCCTAGCACTATAAATACAGCATCAACTCCACTTTGATGAGACATTCATTCACACTCAATCATTGACAGTTACAAGCAGTGATATCACATTCAATCATATTGAATTATATTCACTCACAGTCAGTTACAGAAAAACACACAGTCGCACAATCAAGAGTATTCAGCGATTCAGCAATACTCTTGAGATTTCACTGACTCACACTTTATTATCTTCTCCACAAAGATACTGATTCTCACGCCGGAGGGTTACCCCAAAGAGGACCCCTCTGTCCCTTTCTGAGGGGTAAGTAACGGCGCTGTTCATTTTGCAGGTGGAAGAACACGGATTCGAAGGAACCATCGGTGAAACAGTTTAATCATACCCGAGGAAAGTAGATCTGCTACCAGTGAGTAGATCCACGTTTCTTCAGTGTGGCCCAAATTAATGCGGTTCGGCTTTTGACTTAAACTACCAACGGCATGTTGTAGGGGTCGCAACACATCTAACTCTACATCTACCACGTGGAAAATTTTTGATTCCTTGTAAATCGAAGTGCGCCTCAATTTCATCTTCTTTTTTCTTCTTTCTTTTGATAACTATTTGTATAATAACCCTAAACTTTTGTATTAGATAACAAATGAATAAACATATATATGTATAATATATAAGATAATAATAATAATAATAATAATAATAATAAATAGAAGAAAAGAAATTGTAAAGGAAGTTAACATGTACCGCCATCATCTTCATCATTCCTAAAATCCGATAAAATGGCATGCAATTTGTTTTGTTTTCAAACTTCAAAATCAACATGTAATATTATCTAATAAATAAATATAATCAGTGCATGGTTAATATTAATATAATAATAAATGTGAAACCCAAATTGAATAATACATAAACTACAACTTTGGCAGCCGACTTATCAACAAATTGTTAGATATTATCAATTGTTATTATCGCAAAGTTTACAGGAAACTCATTTATATATACACGAATACAAAAACAATTTCTTTTATCAAACCCTATATCGCATCCTCCTCTGCCCACCGTATATCCCACCACCGCAGCCGCCAGTAAATCGCTGGAGAAACCGCAGCCACAGCTACACGGGTTCTCGCTGACGCAGCTAGTAGTTATACACCATCGCTCGCCTCCGCTCTCTGTGTTTCCGCATTAAGCCGCTGCCACCGGGAGCTCGCTAAGTACCACCACCGTGAATCCTCCATCGTTGAAGGTAACGTCTAATATACGACTGGTTCTGCTAATTGTTCCCCTCTTGTTGTTTTCTCCTGTCACTTTGAATGTGAAAGATGGGTCTTAAACTTGAGGGTTTATTGGGAAAACTCATTCTTATTTTGAAAACAAAATATGGGCGTTGTGTAACCTCGAGTTCCTATGTGATCTGAGTTATTTGCTGCTTTTGGGTTTCTAAATATTGTTCCTAATTGCTAATATAAGGTATTTAAAAAGCTAACAGTTTATGATCTTAAACCAAATGAATAAGTTATATTTTTAAGAAAATACGATAATCTATAAATGCAATTTAACTAGTATTAAGTTTTCCATAAATCAAGAGTATTTCTTTGAAATCCAGCGAAGTAAATATTGTATAAAACAAGTATAACTATAAGACTACGAAGTTAAAAGAGTTATTTTTATGGTATGGTTAAATATTATAAATGAGGCAGTTATAACTAGAACAATGAAAGTCAATACCAAAATATAATTTAAGTTACAATAATAACTGTAGGTTCTCACGGCGTTTAATCAAGCTTAAGTTTTATTGCGGTTAACACCATTCCACTTATAAGGTACGGTTTCTGTTTTTGTTACTCTTAGTATTAATTATATTCCGTTACTTTGTAGTACGGATTCTGTTTCTTGTTACTTCGTAGTACGGTTTCTGGTTTCTGTCACTCATAGTATAAATTATATTCCGTTACTTCATTACGGTTTCTGTTTTCGGTTACTTATAGTATTGAATCTATTCCGTTACTTTGTAGTACGGATTCTGTTTCTTGTTACTTCGTAGTACGGTTTCTGGTTTCTTTCTCTAATAGTATTAATTATATTCCGTTACTTCGTAGTGCGGCTTTTGTTCTCGTTTACTAATAGTATTGAATCTATTCCGTTACTTTGTAGCACGGATTTTCGTTACGCGTCGGTCATATTTTGAGTTCAGTTATTTTATATAATATATTTTAGTTATATGTTACTAGTTTCAGTACTCTGTTACCCGAGCATTTTCTGACTTGTCGTTGGGGCGTCAACGACATGGCACTTATCGTGACAGTGCGTAATCAAAGTTCACGGCGTCTCTAACTAGTACTTTTGAAGTATTAGGGCCACTTAGAGGCGTATAGATCGATCTTAGCTCCGACTCCTGACTCCTGACTTCTGTTTGAGATGGAACAATGTGTGCACGCCACCCACACCGTCTCTTTGGTGCATGGACTAGCTAGCTGTGTACCCCTCTGTTTAGGCTCTGGGTGCTTCCGTATTACACGACCTATTTATTTTAACATCATCGTCGTGTATTTTAGTAATTATATTTTGTTTCGCTATATTTCTGGTCCGTTTTGATATGTGTATATGCATTTGATTAAATTTGAGTATACTCAGATCTCGTCCCGATCGTGTATCGGATTATGTTTCGCATTAAATTATAGTTCAGTTAAATGTTACACGTTATATGTTACACGTCACACATTATATGTTACAAGTTATATGTTTCTGGCTCTGGGTGTTTTTGTTATAGTTCTGATATATTTCCGCATGCGTTTGACCATGTTCTGGCCAAGTGTCGGATCATACATCCGAATTTTATTAAGTATATGTTTAGGTAAAAGGGTTGGTTTCGAGTTTGAATTGAAGTTCGTATATTTATTCTCTTACGTCTGTCCTTACCTATACTATTGTTCTTTCCGTTACTGGGCAATTTTTGGCTCAGCCGTGTTTTCTTGTTTTGTTTTTCTTATTTTGTTTTCAGGTAATCTGGGATTCTGGGAATTTAGTGATGAGAGATAAAAAAATGAAGTGCAAGCTTCTAAAAGTTAATTCATTTGGTTTAATAATATGACGTAGGTTGCATTAATTTTTGTTGTATTTTGGATTGTGGCGTTGATTTGATATCTGTAATAGTGACACGTCAGCCTGCTCCGGGTTGGGGTGTTACAGTTATGGTATCAGAGCTAAGGCTCTTTCCTGTAGAAAACTTAAACCTTAAAATCAGACTTGTGAGATAATGGGTAGACGTTGGGTTAGGATTAATATTTCATATCAATCTTCGTGCCGATCATTTTGTGATTTTCGGTCTATTTTTAGAGTCCTTTCTAGGCACCTACGTCAATCTCTGACTTTCCGGATTTCATTTAGTTGAATAAATTGTTCATGCTTACACTATACAAATATGGAAATGACTTTCGAAGACAAAGCTACACAACTAAAGGGATCACGACTTTGACTTACGTACCCTCTACGCTCGATTCAGACTTTACTACCACGCACGCCTCTAGACGTTTTCCGCGATAATTATGCATTTGAATAAACATCATTTCTTAATTATTTTGTCATCACATTACTCTTTTGTTATAAGCCAAGCCATGTTTTTAAAATGCATAATGGAAGGCTTGTTAGGACACAGTCGTAAGGTAAATTGACGATTATGGTCGCAAACGTAATCGTGAATTTACAGGTACGCATGTGGGCTACAAAAAATTCTTTTATGCAGATTTTGTTCCTCTAATACTCCATCCGATATGACCTCGTCATAAGATTTTTCACTTTATTGTGCTAGTGTTATGTGTTTATTAATTTATCTATTTATTTATTTGTATATGAGTAAAAAAAAAAATATGTAAACTTATAAAATTTGATTTTTGAATTTGATATGTTTTGAGTTTTTTTTAAAATTATGAAGGATCAAATTTGTTACCGTTTTTAAGTTCTACTTATAGTCACCTGTTTCAGTTAGTTGTTTTGTCTCGGTTACTAGTTATAGGATTCATTTAGATGTCTTTCATTTTAGTAATATGATTAAGTATTCTCAGTTAAATATTTTAGTTTACCATTTAAGTTTTGTTTGGTATCATTACCGCTTGAAGTTATGTTTCTTATCCGTTACGTCAAAGTTTGATGGCGCATGGATAACTAGAAATTTCGAGGACGAAATTTTATTTAGGGAGGTAGAATTGTAATATCCGCATATTTAAAATATTTAAAATAATAAATATTAGTAATGGATATAAGAAAATATATACAGTTGAGTTGGATAATTTATTTTTAAACTTCATAAAATCGTTTCAGTAACATAATGATTTTTGTAAAGTAACATATTTATCTTACAAGTATAAATTCAAAAGCAACAAGTATTAACAAATGTAAGGTATGTATGTGTGCTACTAAAATCCATTTTGCAGCTTAATGTTCCTCTAATATTTAGATACGACATTGTCTTAAGTTTTCGCTATTATCTGCTAGTGTTACGTGTCTTTTATTATATATTTATTTATTTTTATATCAGTGTAGAAATGCATGTTAATATTCAAAATATGTTTTTGAAAATTTACGTTTTAAGTCTTGATTTTTTTTAGTATTCCATTAGTTATCACTTTTTATTTCCACTTATAAGTCACATGTTTCAGTTATCTGTCTTTCGTTTTGGTTATTAGTTACACAATTTAGTCATAGGCTTTAGCTCATTAAAATTTACTTATTTTAGTTATTAGTTATCCACTATGTTATATGTAATTCTGTGTTCAAATGAAATTTTTGATTTCCGTTTATAAGAACTAGTATTATCCGATACAAGTTTTAGGTTACCCATAGTTTCGTTCAATATCATCATGGCAACGAGTCAGCTATTTCAGTTTGGATGGTTTTGATTTCATATGAATTCTGTTTTATATGTCCTAATATTTGTTTCCAAGACTTTGCAATTGTCATGTCTGAATTTATGAAAGTTTTAAGTTTGTTTCGTTTCCATGATATCCGAAAGTATGTGTCACCGTCTTACAATTTCGAGGACGAAATTTTTTTTTAGGGGAGTATAATTATAATAACCCTAAACTTTTGTATTAGATAACAAATGAATAAACATATATATGTATAATAATAATAATAATAATAATAATAATAATAATAAATAGAAGAAAAGAAATTGTAAAGGAAGTTAACATGTACCGCCATCATCTTCATCATTCCTAAAATCCGATAAAATGGCATGCAATTTGTTTTGTTTTCAAACTTCAAAATCAACATGTAATATTATCTAATAAATAAATATAATCAGTGCATGGTTAATATTAATATAATAATAAATGTGAAACCCAAATTGAATAATACATAAACTACAACTTTGGTAGCCGACTTATCAACAAATTGTTAGATATTATCAATTGTTATTATCGCAAAGTTTACAGGAAACTCATTTATATATACACGAATACAAAAACAATTTCTTTTATCAAACCCTATATCGCATCCTCCTCTGCCCACCGTATATCCCACCACCGCAGCCGCCTGCAAATCGCTGGAGAAACCGCAGCCACCGCTACACGGGTTCTCGCTGACGCAGCTAGTAGTCATACACCATCGCTCGCCTCCGCTCTCTGTGTTTCCGCATTAAGCCGCTGCCACCGGGAGCTCGCTAAGTACTGAAATCCAGCGAAGTAAATATTGTATAAAACAAGTATAACTATAAGACTACGAAGTTAAAAGAGTTATTTTTATGGTATGGTTAAATATTATAAATGAGGCAGTTATAACTAGAACAATGAAAGTCAATACCAAAATATAATTTAAGTTACAATAATAACTGTAGGTTCTCGCGGCGTTTAATCAAGCTTAAGTTTTATTGCGGTTAACACCATTCCACTTATAAGGTACGGTTTCTGTTTTTGTTACTCTTAGTATTAATTATATTCCGTTACTTTGTAGTACGGATTCTGTTTCTTGTTACTTCGTAGTACGGTTTCTGGTTTCTGTCACTCATAGTATAAATTATATTCCGTTACTTCATTACGGTTTCCGTTTTCGGTTACTTATAGTATTGAATCTATTCCGTTACTTTGTAGTACGGATTCTGTTTCTTGTTACTTCGTAGTACGGTTTCTGGTTTCTTTCTCTAATAGTATTAATTATATTCCGTTACTTCGTAGTGCGGCTTTTGTTCTCGTTTACTAATAGTATTGAATCTATTCCGTTACTTTGTAGCACGGATTTTCGTTACGCGTCGGTCATATTTTGAGTTCAGTTATTTTATATAATATATTTTAGTTATATGTTACTAGTTTCAGTACTCTGTTACCCGAGCATTTTCTGACTTGTCGTTGGGGCGTCAACGACATGGCACTTATCGTGACAGTGCGTAATCAAAGTTCACGGCGTCTCTAACTAGTACTTTTGAAGTATTAGGGCCACTTAGAGGCGTATAGATCGATCTTAGCTCCGACTCCTGACTCCTGACTTCTGTTTGAGATGGAACAATGTGTGCACGCCACCCACACCGTCTCTTTGGTGCATGGACTAGCTAGCTGTGTACCCCTCTGTTTAGGCTCTGGGTGCTTCCGTATTACACGACCTATTTATTTTAACATCATCGTCGTGTATTTTAGTAATTATATTTTGTTTCGCTATATTTCTGGTCCGTTTTGATATGTGTATATGCATTTGATTAAATTTGAGTATATTCAGATCTCGTCCCGATCGTGTATCGGATTATGTTTCGCATTAAATTATAGTTCAGTTAAATGTTACACGTTATATGTTACACGTCACACATTATATGTTACAAGTTATATGTTTCTGGCTCTGGGTGTTTTTGTTATAGTTCTGATATATTTCCGCATGCGTTTGACCATGTTCTGGCCAAGTGTCGGATCATACATCCGAATTTTATTAAGTATATGTTTAGGTAAAAGGGTTGGTTTCGAGTTTGAATTGAAGTTCGTATATTTATTCTCTTACGTCTGTCCTTACCTATACTATTGTTCTTTCCGTTACTGGGCAATTTTTGGCTCAGCCGTGTTTTCTTGTTTTGTTTTTCTTATTTTGTTTTCAGGTAATCCGGGATTCTGGGAATTTAGTGATGAGAGATAAAAAAATGAAGTGCAAGCTTCTAAAAGTTAATTCATTTGGTTTAATAATATGACGTAGGTTGCATTAATTTTTGTTGTATTTTGGATTGTGGCGTTGATTTGATATCTGTAATAGTGACACGTCAGCCTGCTCCGGGTTGGGGTGTTACAATTTGCGGGACAATGAGCTGGTGGTAGAATGATAGGAAAGACACTTAATGTTTTAGACGATCCAGGTTTGATTCATCATTTAGTTTCAGCGACACCAGAGCTATGATAAGAGACTAGGCGAGTAAGTAGCGTTTACTAGTTGGATCCTTAAAATGAGCGAGTTTTATCTTAACGCACGGTCATGCCTCATGCCTTCAGGTGAGTATTTACGGGTTAGGTGAGAGTTTTCTCTGGATCAATAGATGAGTGTATCCTAATGCTGTGAATTTAACTAGTAGCCAATTTAAAGAATTCGTTGTCCGTTCAATAATAATAATAAATTTTTTTTTGGAATGACCAACTAAGTAACGCCGGGTACTCCGTACGCGGGCCCCAATGGCTAAAGATAGCCCGAGCCGGCCACGAGTCCGGACGGACGGAGCCCCTAGCGGTCCACGTATTGAGGGATTCCCCGGATAAAACCCGACCCCCACGTCCGCCAAACGGCACGACAGCAAGGAGCCGGTAAAACTGGGTGAGTTCAGGACTCGAACGCTGGCAAGCCAGGGTCATCCCTCATATCTCCCATATAAATTGATGATAGTGAGGTTTGAACCCCTTACTTCTCACTACTAAAGTGAATGCTCTACCATTGAGACACATCCAATTTATTCATTAATAATAATAATAATAATAAACAGTTTTGGTTACATATTTTTAAAGAGTATTTATTTTCAATTGTTGTAATCGAGTTCCCGTAACATTTTTTGCGTTAGTATGAGGTTATCAGGAAATTAATAATAACAATCATTTAAGATTAAATAAGTAAAAGACTTGGTGTTTTATGTGATTTAGGTTTAATTCCTTTCTTAGCATTTAGTTTCAGAGACACCAAGGTGATGGATGAGAGACTAGGTGAGTATGTGACTTTTACTAGTTGGATCCTTAAACTGAACGAGTTTTATCTCACCGCACTGTCGTGCATTCGGGCGGGTGTTCACGGGCGTTGGCCTTAGGTGAGGGTTTTTCCCGGATCAAAAGATGAGTCTACCCCGATGTGGTGAATTTAACAAGTAACCCATTTTAAGGATTTGTTGACCGTTCATAAAAAAGTAAATAAAATAATATTAATACAAGTTACAAGGTGTTCGGAGGTGGTGGCGGGGAGTTGATGTGAATCAAACTAGCTTGGAGGTTTGAACAAACTCTTTTACATGGGGGTTGGAGGTAGAACAAATTAATTTTTTGACTTTTTTGGTTAATGAATTTGAAGGTTTGGAAAAGACATTATAAGGATTTACTAAAGGCATACTAGGAGACGCGGAGTTTTGATATGATCGACTATTCTAGATATCGATGCTAATGTTGTGCGAAGCACCAGTGGCGGATCTAGTATGTCCGTTGCGGGTCACAGAAACCCACTGAGTTAACGATTTTGAATAGAAAGGATATATAAATATTGAAGGGAACCCACATATAAATGTTAAGTAAACCCATATATAAAGTGAACCATAGTCTAACGGTAAAATCTCTACGCTTAACTTTTGTTCTTATGTTCAGTTTAGCAACGGATATGATGTTTTATTCTTTTGTAACTAGAGTTTTCGTTAAAATATGCCAGTTTCATGTTTGGGATTCATTATCACCATCTAGGGTATTTGATTGTTTAAGAATGTAACAGCATAGATAGGAGTTACAACTTGCAATTAGCTCAATTCAAGTTTTGGTAGCAGAATTTACTAACCTTACAACTTGCAAGAGTTATTTTGAGCTTTTAGAATATATAAAAATGTTCTGTCTGACTTCTGGGTCACTTTGCTAACGAAGTACCGAGGAATAAAGCTTCTAGTGATGAGTGACTTTTAGGTCACTTTAACTTGACAATTTAGTCATTTTAATACTTCTTTCTAAATTGACATGTGCTACTTTTTTGTTAAAACCCATTCCGATTGGAAACAAAAATCCCATATTCTAAAACTACCTGTTAGCGCATAGATCCGCTCAACTCATTTTGCCACTTATAATCATTTGTTTAAACTATAAAGGCCACAATTTTAGGATTACCCAACCTGAACCATCGAAACGACCCAAAATATTTTATGTCTAGTTTTCATGAAATCGTAGCTTCTAAAAACAGTAAACCCACTGTACAAAAATTTTCTGGATCCACCACAGCGAAACACACTGAATAACAAGGGTCTGGGGATAGGGCCCCTAGTGAGCGGGGTTGCAGGGGCGACATCCCCTAGTGGATCCAAGGGGAAAAGCCCCCGGTCTAATTTCATAATCAAATTTCAGTTGTTCGAATTTTACGTAAAAAAAAACATTTCAATGATATCCTTTAATAACTATTTAGTGCCTTTCAGTGTGTAATCCGTCAGTTAAGCCATCACAAATGCATGAAAATCTCTCACATTGGTATTCAATTAGCAACGTGTTAGAGAACTTATCAATGCTCGTTTCCCCACCGTCGCCAAAAGCTCGTGTTTTATGTTGTATGTATACAATGTGTCATGCACATACTATATACTTGTAACATACTACACATATATACGTATTCATCCACGCCTACATACATACATATATGCATGCATACATGCGTTCAGTTGTGTTATGACCATTCGAGAGAGACGCTGCCACGATAGATGTCTCTTGAAAAAATTAGTATTTTAATAAAATGAGTGAGGAGACCCTTTGAAGATTGAAAAGTTGGAAGTGGAGAACATGGGTGTAAGTTGCAACTCTTCAATATCAAATACCATAATCTAAATGGACTTCACCTACAGGGCTGTCTCTGAGAATTTATATGTCTCGGCTGAGCCGAAATAAAAAGACCCCTAGACTCTAACGAGTAACGAAATTATATAAGCAAAAAAATTTTAGGCCTTATGTAAATGGTTTTTTGTTTGGTTTAAATAATTAAAATTTTAAATGGGTTTACTTGGTTAGGCTGAGGGGTGTGGGGGGCGCGAGAGGGGGCGTGAGTGGGGGCGCCAGCCAATAATATTGTGACGTGTGGCAGAGAGAGAAACTTGATAAGATGGGTGTTGGTAGTGGTGATAGCCCCCCGGGCCATGGTGTGGAGGGGCGCGAGAGGGGGCGCGAGCGGTTTATTTTTTTATTTTTTTATAAATGTATTAAAAAAACGTATTATTAAAAAAACAAGAAATTATTTAAAAAAACACACATTAATTAAAAAAACACATTAATATATAAAAAAAATTAAAGTACTAAAGAAAAACATTATTCTTATTATTCGGCTTCGTCTTCTTCGATCAACCTCTTCCGGATACGTTCCTTTTGTTTTTCCATCAGCATTTGGTCGACCGGATTTAGGTGGCTGAAGTCTCTTGCAAGGAAGTCCAAATCTCTCATTCTTTTTTTTTCCTTTTTGTCAATAGAGACCACCTCCATGGTTTTGTTGAATTTATTGAGGGATTCAACAAGATCGTTGATGTTTACGGCTTCCCCCTCAGCCGGATTTTTCCCCCTGGCGTCCCTTCCCAATGGCCGCCTCCTCGGCGGTGAAGACGTTTCCTCCCCCGCAACGTTTAGGTCGAATCCAACCCGGCAATCCGACCCGGCGGAAGTGCTGTACGCTCCAGACGAACTAGTTTTAGTCCGTTTCGGCCCTACTTCCGCATCAACGTCCGGCGCCACCAGCTCAACCCACTTAGAACACCTTCTCAACCTCTCCCACTCCTTTACATCGTCCCACGTCTTCACCGTCCCATACCTCCGCAGGCACTCCTGCCTCCACTCTTCGACAGTGAAATTATAAACCGCCAAATCGTCACTGCCACTTGGTCTCATACGACCGGCGTTCCTGTTGAACAGATTAGTAAACAAGCCGACAAATTTTCTGATTTCGGTCCACCGACCCGAAATCATATCGGCGGTCCGCTCTGTACTCCCAACGAGCGAATAGAACGTCTCCCTAACCTTTGTCCAAAAGACCTTGCTCTTTTGGTAGTCCGCTGCAAAATGCATAAATAAATTTGTAAGTCATTTAACTTTTTTATTTAACTTTTTTATTAAAAATCATTTTTAAAAACGTTAAAACAATTACCGCAACGCCGATCCTCAGAAGTGACTATCCAAGCCCGACACAGGGCTTCCTTCTCATCCGATGACCACGGAGTGATTTTCCGTTTCGTCCTTCCGGTCGAAGCCGAACCCGACCCGTCCGTTGCAATTTGTTTTTTCCGGTGGACGCGTCTTCTTTGTCCCGCAGCTTCACCTTCTGGTTCTTGTGTCTCCGGAACTACAAAGTTAGGAGACGGTTGTATGTTGGATGGTTGAAAGCCGGATGGTTGTTGCGACCCCGAATAAAACATCGCTTGGTCCGGTGCCGACCATAAATCGTCGTAACTGTAATCTGATTCTAGGTTTGGGTACCAATTTCCAGCCATGTTTTTAAAAAAAGGTTTGGAAGATGGGGTGATTTTGGGTTTTGGGTGTGGTATGTGATACTGGTATGTGATATTGGTATGTGATATTGGTGTTGGTTTGGGTTTGATATAGGTTAATAGAGAGAAAAGATTGTATGTTATATTGTTGTGGGTTTGTGTTGGATATAGGTGAATATATAGAGATATTTGTATGAAATTTTTTTTTTTTTTTTAATAAAAAACGAGCCCAAACGGCTATATTCACGCAAACCAAGAAACCTTCACGCCATTCTCAGCCGCTAGCCCACCCGCGCCTGCCTCTTTTTCCGCGCTCGCGCCCCTCTCGCGCCTCGGTGGTGTGGTGCTCGCGCCCCGGGGCGCGACCGCCTCGCCACTTGCGCCCTTTCTCG
Organism: Bidens hawaiensis; assembly: GCF_021521415.1. Classification (NCBI taxonomy): domain Eukaryota; kingdom Viridiplantae; phylum Streptophyta; class Magnoliopsida; order Asterales; family Asteraceae; genus Bidens; species Bidens hawaiensis. The sequence continues at coordinate 895,066 of NW_027491480.1, forward strand.
CGCTCCGCACCCCTCAGCCTTATGATTTAGGTTGTGTAAAAAACTTTTTGTATAAAAATATCTCAAGTGAGATTATAACCTACAACCTTTTGGTTGGAAGTCGTACCCCTTTACCACTAGACCAAGCTAGTTATTAATTAGAGTAAAACATTAAATATACATATTTCTTTTTCACAATATATGTATGTGTGTGTGTGTATATATATATATATATATAAAATGGTTCAAATAAGAATAAAGAGTTTCCTAGGAATAGTAAGAACCAATAGATTTTTGACATGTGACATTATAACCTATGGTGAAAGAATAATTCTAGAAAACTATGTCTGTTATAATGGTGAAAGAGTAATTCTAGGAAATTATGTCGGTTTTTGGTAATTTTAAATCTTAACCATTGATTAACATGATCCAATGGCTATGATTTATTCTTATTCTTCCTAGGAAACTACTTTTTACTATAACCCTCCCCTATATATATATACAATTTTGTGCCCCCAAAAATTAAGTGCCCCGGCCGTTGGTCCACATCGCCCTATGCCCGAGCCGGCCCTGTTCACCTAAAAGTAAAGATTTATTTGTGCATGTGGCTTAACCTTTGTAGGGGCCATACACCATACCAACCACAAATTTGTGCCACGTGTATCAGTGTATGGGTACTAGTTCATATCTATTTTAAGATATAAGAATCATCGTACAGTCCTAATTTGATCAAGTGGATGAAACAGAGGAGAATTATATAATTTATGAAGTGAAAGTGACAATTCTCTATTATCAGTTGAAAGATCATCTAATGGTAGTGATTATTTTAGCTTAATTGTTAAGTGTTTCTTTGTTATAAAATCGAGATACATTTTAAATGATCTTACCTCAGTAGATTATGCATCAAAATTTTGTATTCTTAATAGAGAGGCCATTTAAATGATCTTACCATATTGCTAGAGGAACGCATGAGGCAAGATGGTCACATTAAACATTAGGGATGCAAACGAGCCAAGCTATTTGCGCGAGTTACTCAAAATCGGATCGATAAATTAAAGCTTGAAACGAGCCGACTCCGAGCCTCAAATAAAGCTCGTTTAGTTATCGAGCCCGAGCTCAAGTGCAGAAGCTCATTTAGACTTGTCGAGCCTTCACGAGCCTTGTGCATTATTAAGTTTCACATCTTTTGGACTTATATGTATTAAGTTAACGCTTCTTTTCTCACAATATATAAAAATAATTAAAAGAGGTTTATAAAATTATTAATAAATAATAAATGAGCCGGGCTCGAACTTGAAAAAATAACTCATAAGCCGAGCTCAAGCCTGGTCGAGCTCGGCTCGTTTAATTTAAACAGAGACAGATCAATCATGTTAGGGGCTCAAAGCAAACTAAAAATTTGGGACCTTTTAGCCCGAGTTTGTGACAGAAAAGTAAATTAGTAAGAGCCAAACATTGACACATTGTAGCATGACTTAACATTTTCTTAACTTCAAATAACAACATATACCAAAAAATATGTAGCAAAAGATATCATTATGGATTTAGAAGATGGTCCCAGAATATGATGTTGGTGCAAATTGCATCACTATAAGCCAATAAAAAATCACTTAAAACACAAATATAGTACGAACTTCACGTTTTATTCTTTTCTTTTGTTAACCGAAAATTTCTTTCTCAAGCTCTTTAGTTTCTTCTGTGCGAGGACTTTAAAATGGCCGATACATATCAACAATTTTGCTAAGTACACTTTTCCTCAAAGTGTTTACATGAGAGCTTGGTTAGGCGAGGGGTGTGCATATAGTTTTGATAAAATAAGACTTATTACACAATACGGTATTCGAAGTACAATTTGAGTAATCAGATCGGTGATGAATATTTGAACGTAGTTGTACAGCTTGTTACACCGAATAAAAAAGTCGTTTAGTATTAGACTAGTTATATAATCATCACATATAAAAGGTATCCAAATTAAAATAATTTATTCAACCTTCAGTCAGTGTTCGGTTTTTCACAAACACGGCCTCAGTCCAGTTTACTACGGTCCATTGATTGTTTTCAAATTTCAACCCACTATCCTATTTCCTGTTGGGCCATTTGTGTTTCTTGTAGGCTTCTCGTTTCTTTCCATTTGCTGTTCTATAAACTGACCAAAATAGATGACCAGAATGTTGGACACATAATATTAAGATAAACCTGGTTAGACAGTTGGACACATAACTTAATAATATTAATCAAAGCAACATAGTTTTGAAATGTTTCACCCATAAACTTATATATCTAACAAAATCATATTCACTTTTCGCGTATAACAATACACTATTGTGTTATGCATAGTTATATATCTATTGAAAGTTTTTTATTTTTTTTATATAATTTAATAGCACGGTCAATCACATATTTTAGGGTAATAAAATCTTCAATTTTGTTGTATAATTATTTTTTATTCTTAACAATTAAGTGTATAATTTATTTGAGTTCAAAATATTTTATAAAAGTAGATTCAAACAAAAAAGTCCCAACAGTGAAAGCTAATTCCTTTTTACCCTTTCGGATTTGAAACTCCGTGTTATTTTTGATTTCGTTACTACCTAAATCTTAACCACTAAAAAGTAATATTATAGCTTTGTAAAACAATTTGAGTAGTTGATCTAGTGGTAGAGGCTTATGCGTGTTGAGTTAATTTAAGAGAAAAAAAACCTGTCGTAGTTAAGTGCTAATGTGGTTAGTCTAATAATTAAGACGCTTAAAAAAGAAAAAAAAGACTTTATTTAAGATAGTTACCTCATGGTTACTTAAATAAATATGATCTTATTTAAGAAAAACAAAGCATTAAATAGGAATTGCAACACTCAAATCAAACACAGCACACCAAAAACCATAATAAGAATCATCGACTTGCTTGCCGCTTACAAGTGATGGTTGTTCTTCAAAAACTCACAAAATTTATCACAATCGCCTTTGGGACTCCAAACAGTGAAGTAAGCTTGAACACCACCGAAAAAAAGAGCTATCAAAGCTCCAAGAAGTGCAAAAAATGCCCATGGGCTCTTCACATATTCATGCTTGAGTTGGGAAATAAGTGTGTTACTCCAACTTTCATAATGCCTTTGTATCATGTTCATAGCTTCCAAATATGCTAAGCTATTTGGTACTAAATCCGTACCTATTTCATTAAACAATTTTGCGACTTCTTTATCGCTCCCTAGCGAGTTTTCAAGCACACCAACTTTTCTAAGAGCCTTAACGTCCTCCGGCTGATCAATCAGAGAATCAAGAAGACATATATATGATGTAACCCATGCATTACACGCATCGTTTGTGCACATTTCATAGGCTATCAAGTTTTTCAACATAGGCTTGGTGGAATCATCAACAATTATTGGAGGGAGTTCTACAGCCGCTGAAAACCACAACCTGCCATTAATGAACTTAACATGAGCCAAAGACATAGTGTCACTCGGCTTGAAATGAATCCCTACATCCATAAGCTCGTTAACATTGCGAAAAGTGCACCTGTAGTTGTCTTTTGGATTTGAATTCTTCACGGGAACTTTAACATGTTTTGTAAGAGTACGATGAAGAAGATGGAGAAGATGATCATTCGGTTCGTTGTCGCTGATTAACTCCATTTCTCGCTCCTCTCGAGAGCTTCTTCGATCATTTTGGATATAAAGTATTGCTTCTAACCACTTTCTTTTCGGTTTTATCGATGCCAAAATATTCTCATGGATGAAGGGCTTAATCTTTTTCAACCAGTTGAATTCTATCAACTTCATCCCTTCCATAAGAACTTTGAAAGGAATTTGGTTTTCCAACAAGAACAAATCTTGATGAACAAAGACAATCTGGTGGCTACTTAGCCCTCCAGAATCTTCAGGTTTCTCTCCAAAAATATATTGAATGTAATACAAGATAAAACAACAATCCAACAACATTATCTTAGTGAAAACCTTATTGCAAAACTTGGTTGTAGTGTTTTCTTCATAGAAGTTTCTTAATTCTTGCACCATTTTTGGATCACCAAGACTTTTGTACAAACTTCTTAGGGTTTCCTTGTTGTTTGAAAAGAGCTTCATTGCGAAAACCGGCTTGAGTTTCTCGACAAATTCGAGTTTCTTGTTCCCAAAATGGTGTGGACCAATTGAAACAACCTTTGGAACATAGTATTTGTCGTAGTCCCCTGTCTCTGTCACCATTTCTGGTACTCTGTGGATACGTGAGGTTGATAGCGATGGGAGAGGAGCATTGGCACTGATAATCGAGTCCATAACCCATCGTTCGTCTTCAAGTTGATCTCCGTTATTGACCTCGATGTCGCGTTGGGTTAAGTCTTGAATAGACATTTTTGGACTTTGAGGTTTAGTGTTGATATTATGGGATCATAAGCAAGTGATAGTTATGGTACTGGTACAAGGATATATACATAGATGTGTTTTAGGTACTTACGTTTGGACTAGAAAATCTTGAAACTTAAGTTTTGTTAACAAATGAAGACAGGAATCATAGTAGGGCATACGTTGCAATCAATCAATCAATCTGGAATGTTAAAATGCCTAGTATTCCTAACTTAATGTATATATAAAGTACGCCATGAGTTACACATGACTTAAAAAGTTGTATGACATGACTAAAGATTTTCTGACCAGTTGTAATTTTATCTTTTTTAAAGTTGTAAATAGTCATTCACATAATTTGAAAATTCTAGTATAAACAAGACTGTGTTTAAATGAAACAAGAGTGAGAAGAACCCAAACCATATAAGTCGTAAAAAATAAACAAAATAAAAAGAGAAATTAAACAATAAAAGAATTACATTTCACCTAGCAAGCTAGAATCATCAAAATCAGGAATATTTCCTCCAACGACTGGAGAGGTCACTGTTTCTAGATACTCCAATTGTATAGAGTTGGATATAAAAAATTTTGGGTCAGGTAAGATTCATCGCATAATAAAAGTGTGATACAAGTTTAAGTTTCAACAATCGCACTAACAAAATCGTAGCTTCAAGAGGTGTTCACGGTCGAGTTTAAAATCGTAAAACTGACCAAACCGGTTATCGATTTTGTTTCACGGTCAGTTTTCTTTTATAACTTTCGGATCGTCGGTTTCAAGTATTTAAAAGGGTAGTTGATGGACACGATACACACAATATTGGTAATATTGGGTTAATTTCCTTGCCTTGCCTCGCCTCGCCTCATTCTCATTATCTCTTTATATAATTACAAAATACACCAATTATCCCTTAGATTAAGGGTTAAATAAGGGAACGATCTTATACAATATGCACCTATATTATGTATAATATTCTATGCTAATATACCCCCTCAGTCTAAGGAGAAGGTCACAGATGTTTAGACTGTTGCAAAAGTTTTTAAACAAGGCCTGAGGCAAACCCTTCGTAAAAATATCCGCGAATTGATACCGAGAAGGAACGTGTAAGACCCGAATCTAACCACGTTGGACATGCTCCCGAACAAAATGAATGTTGATTTCAATATGTTTGGTGCGTTGATGTTGGACCGAATTACCTGAAAGATAAATAGCGCTTACGTTATCACAGTAAACAATGGAGGCTCGAGATGGCGGTCTACCTAATTCAAGCAAAAGGTTTCAAATCCAACATATTTCAGCAACAACGTTAGGGACCCCACGATACTCTGTCTCAACACTTGAGCGAGAAGTAATGGACTGCCGTTTGGATGACCAGGAGATAAGGTTGTCTCCAAGATAGACACAATAACCTGATGTAGAACAAATTAGTCATTTTATTAATATAGGTTTTAAATAAATGAGTAACATGGCTAATTTAACATCACGTGCAAAGCACATGACCTGATTTAACGAGAAAAACTAACTGGGTTAGGGCCGAAGGACAAATGATGTTGGATTTGTAACCGTAAAGGATAAAACAAATCAATTTTGAAGATAAAGAGCAATGAGTGAAATCGAGTGCAAACATAAAGGACAATTTTTGTAATTCTGTCTTAAAGGAAAGCCCATTAGCACAAAGACATATTTTATGTATGAGGTCAATGTTGATAGGAGGATCTGGGTTCTTAAGATCAATTGAGACAACTGTTGAGGGCGAGGAGGCATTCGCAAAAGCCTAAGCAATTTGAAGAGTTATTAACGATTCTATATTTAATCTGAAGTAATTGACTTTTTTTACATTTGTTAATGTTTGGTCAATTTGTAACTTCAATTTGGGGAACCTCTTTGTTACGTTTGATTGCTATTAGTACGGGTATAAACTAGTAGTTGTCGGAATAGAATTACGCAAGTTCATTATGTGCTAGCAGTTTTAGTATAGAGAAATTTCTATAAAATAATAACATACTTTTACAGTTTCACCAACAGTAGATTAATTAAAACATTGTCATCGAATACTAACATACTTTTATTATTTTACAAATCATAGCTAAACACACCATACTTTTTTTTTTCATAGTATCACGATTGTACAATCATTTAAGAAAAAACCAAGCATATTTAATTGGACTTGCAACACTCAAATCAAACACAACACATCAAAACACACTAAAAAATACAATAAAAATCAAACACCACACATCAAAACACACCAAAAGATACAATAAGAACGATAGAGTTGAAGACTCTCATAAGTGATGGTTCTTCTTCAAAAACTTGCAGAGATCATCGCATTCACCAGTGAGACCTGAATAAGTTTGAACAGCGGTAAGTACAAGACCTAACAAAGCTCCAAGAAGTACAAAAATTGCCCATGGGCTCTTGAAATATTCATTCTTCAGTTGGGAAAAAGCTGTGTTACTCCAACTTTCATAATGTCTTTGTATCTCGAACCTGGTGCTTAAATATGCATCATTATTTGGAATAAAATCAGTGCCTATTTCGTTGAACAATTTCGCTACTTCTTCATCGCTGCCTAAAGAGGCGTCAAGCACCCAAGATTTTCTAAGAATCTTAACGTCTTGGGGTTATCAATCAAAGAATCAAGAAAACATACGTACGAGGTAACCCATGCATCATCAACTGAGCACAAGCACGCTTCATAGGCCATCATGTTTAACAACATATGTTTAGTGGAGTTGTTCACGGATATCCTAGGAAGTTTTACATTCGCTGAAAACCTCAACCAACCTTTAGAGAAACCAACGCTAGACAAATACCAGCTGCCACTTGGCTTGAAGTGAATCCCTGCATCCACAAGCTCGCTAACATTGCGATAATTGTATACGCGTCGTAAAAGAAAAGAGTGCTGATCACTAATCATGAAGGTATTGGCATTACCAGTAAGCAATTTGTGAAGAAGATGGAGAAGATGATAACAGGTACTTTCGAACGTTGGGAAATCAATACGCGTTGCTATATCCCATGGTGTCACAATATTGTTTTTAATGAGGAATATGATAACCCAATCTTCAAGATCGATTTCCATCACCTGCGCTACCTGTGTTATAACTTTGAAAGGAATTTAATTTTCCAACAGGAGCAAGTCTTGATGAGCAAGGACAATCTGTTGGCTTTTTAACTCTGGGATATCTCCATAGTAGTCCTCAAAATAATACAAAATAAAACAAGAATCCAGCACCATCATGTAAGTGAAATCCGTATCACTAATATTCATGTTCGTTGAGTGTTCATCATAAAAGCTTCTTAAATAATTCACCATTTCTGGTTCAAGAAGCTTTCTATACAATCTTTTAAGGATGTCACGTTTGCCTTTAAAGATCTTCTCCACGAAACCATGCTTGAGATTCTGGACCGGCTGGAGTTTCTCCATCCCATAATGGTATGGGCCAATGGAGACAACCTTCGGATCATAGTATTTCTCGTAGTCGCCTTCCTTACTCACCATTCCTCGAACTCGGGGGATTCGTTTGGTTGATGACTGAGGGGGAGTGAGAGTGGCATTGGCTTTGGGATGGATAATCAAATCAACATTTTTGTTAATATCATCATCATTGTACGGCATTTTAATTTGGATTAGTTAAGAGTTTAGGATTGGTGAATATAGGATCATAAGCAAGGGCTCACTTATGGTATATATACACACTGTCACACATACATGATACTTTAACCTTGTCTTCAAATGAAGGTAAGAATATCAATTACAGCCAAGCAATTGAAATGTTATAATGGATAGTATTCAATCCCTTACGTGTTGTATATATAAAGTTAATTCCACGAGTTTCACATGAATAGTGGCTTAACATGTAGTAGTAATAACAACAACAACAACAACAACAACAATAATAATAATAATAATAAACTTGTCTGATATGTTACAACTTACAAGTATTTCAGTTCTTTTTAAATGTTAAATCATTATTTGCACGTGTTTTTAATAAATAATCGATGATAGTCATATTTTGAACAAGTGCACTTTGCTAACACCCTTCTACAAATCAGCGATGGAAGACGCCATATACCATTACACAATTGCCAAAGGGGGCGTCAAAGGCCAGGTTGCCCTTTTTTGGTGACACCACTTTAACCTATTTTCAAACCTATCACATAACACCACTCAATTTTAAGTACAAACAAAAATTAAATAATAATCGTCTTCTTAGTTAAACACTCTCCGTCTTTTATGAGAAAGTTAGTGAGAGCTTCCATGCCATCTCTCCTTTCCGTCCAAAACCATCCGCCAAAACCCCTTCGCGGGCTGCTGTTTCTTTTATTCGCAGGCTACGATTTCTTATTGTGATGGCCCAGCCCGTTTGCTTCTCTTTTAATTCCACTTTGAAGCCCAAGAATTTATTGTTTCTTTTCAACCCACGTTCCATTTTCGGTTGGGCCATTTGTGTTTCATGTGGGCTTCTTGTTTCCATCCATGGGCTGTGTAATAAACCGACCAAAATAAATGCCAAAATAAGTAATTAAGTCCAACTTATTCTTTGTTTCTGTGGCTCGCCACTTAGATTATTAAAATTTAAAGCATTTATGATTTTTTTTTTCTTTCTAAGAACTATATGAAGCTTCGATACAATTAAGATAAATCTAGCTAGACCTAACTTAATTGAATTTAAATATTTATATTCCTATAAATATATCATTTTTAACACCAATCATCATGAAACTTATAAAATGTAAAACAACTTAAGAATAATATATAGCATGCAAATCTAAGTACATAAAAAAAAGTCGATTAGCGCTTTGAACAAATTATGGATCATAGGGTTATGTCTTTAACGTCGATATCCTTAACAATGAAGTTACAATAAGACAGCAGGCTACTGACTTAAGGATAATAATAATAATAATTGAAGAAACACTAACCGGACCCCGGGCAGATTACGGGTAACCTGGGGGTTAGATAGATGTTTCCCACGAGGGGTTAGACCCAGAGAAGATGGTTCTTCTGATAACCTGCAAAACAGACACCGTGAGCTTGTCACTGAGAAGGGGGGGTTCCTCCTTGTGACCACCCTCCGGCGTGAGAATCAGACTAGATTGCTCTTTAAATATAAATGTATATTAAGAGATTGCTAGAGCAGATATCAGGTATAATATGATGATAATGTGATGAGATGAGATGATCATACCATTTGTGGTATTTATAGCCGAAGGTAGGTTTCCAAGGAGGTGTGGCCGGCTGCAACAGTGTTCCTGTTCCACCAACAGTGGCCTACGCACGTACCCTGCTGGTAGTTGGTGGGTAGGCAGCGGCTGATAGTGACCAGGCCTGCTTTGTACTATTCCTTTTCCACCAACTGCCGGCTATGCACGTGGTATGGCAGTAGTTGGTGAGTAGGCAGCGGCTAATAGTGACATACAGTACAGGAGCATGCTGCTCGCCATACTGTTGTCAATAAGCTGTCGTATCTTTAGTCAGATCTTTTTCCCATACCTCGTCAGGTACAGTACAGAAGATCTTCCCGTATCGTACGGACTGGCTTATTTGGGCGGGAGTATTCCCCCTCCCGCCCTTGTGCGGGATTGTTCCCGGCTTTGCTCATTCCTTCAGGTGACACTGAGTGATTGAGAGCTAAGTGCCTTGTGCGTGTAGCCTTGCTGCGCGGGTGGCCTTCCCTGATGGCTTGTATCCGAAGCTGCGGGAACAGGCGGAGTCTTTCACCATCGGGAGGCATTTCCTGCGGGAACAGCTTGCGTACTGCGCGTAAGGACGTCACGTCTCTGAGCATGGTTGGTCCTGCGGATCCAGTTGGTTTCTGCGCAGACGTCCCTCTTCAAGGTGAGTCTTGCGGGTCCAACTGGGCTCTGCTGGGACCTACCTCTTCAAGTCCCCCCAGTCCAATGTTCTTCTCATGAGTGTTTAATAAAGTGAGGTGAACTTTTGGACTTAAGCAAAGGGTTTTGAAAAGGGTTTTTTAAGGTTTTCCATGGGGATTCCTCCCGCGGAAGTCCTTGTTACTTGCAGAAATTCCCGAGTTTCCTGCTTGGTCTTTGGGTATGATGCGGGTAGGTCTGTAACCTCCTCGCAAGTCAGGAGCGTTGAGTCCCACTTGTGTGGATTCTCCATGAGGTTTTGGTAGTTTTGAACATAGTGATCAATTATGTTAAAACCACCAATTCCATCCTGGAGCTTCAAACAACGTAGTTCTCGACGTTCCCGCTATGCGGGGATGTTATTTCCGTTTCCGCAAGCATTGCCCAGAAGATCCTTCTTGGTTTCAATTCCCAGCGGAGCGCTAGGTATGTGAAGGGTTACTCGAACCTAAGGTATGCTCGAGTCTCTCGAACCTGAGTTTCCTGAACCCCATCAGACGGTGTACGATGCCCCCAGAGGCAAGATCGGGGTTTATGCTGCATTCTTTGTTTATGGGAATCTTAGGTTCCCATTGACAAAGTTTGTTTACCGTGTCCTTGAGAGGCACGGTGTTCATTTGACCGAGTTGCACCCCATGGCGATCGCCAAGATTCGCCACTTCGAGTGGGTGTGCCGGATTTTGGGCATTGAGCCCTATGTTGACCGCCTGATGACCTTCTACACTTGGAGGTGCATCCAGGGGTGGTACACGTTGATAACCCGGATCAAGGGTTTGAAGATTTGCGCAACCGAGCGCAGTCTTCGTTCGTGGAAGAGGGAGTTCTTCTACCTCTCCGCTCGCGCCATCCCTCTTGCCATGAAATTTAAGAACGGGCAAGTACTTCCCAGCCTTCACGCCTCCAACTACGAGGAGGCGGAATGGTTTTCGAAGATATCCCGAGTCCAATCTCCGGTTTACCGGTTTGCGGAGTCCGGGATGGTGATGCTGGGGATGAGCCGGGTGTGGAAGGCTGCGGATGCGCATAAGATCCCAGTCGTCCTCGAATACGGTTCGAACTCTGTTCCTTACGGTATGCTTTGTTTCTTTTTGTTGATTTTGAATTTCTTCTAACTTCTTTCCTGTTTATTTCAGAGGGGAACGACTTGCAGTCGCTCCTGAACCCACGGGAGGTTGACGGTCCCGCTCGGATGGGTACTCGCGCTCTAGACAAGAACGAGTTGCCCATCCTAGAACAAACGGCGGATCGGTTCGTGGAGGTCTATCCGCTAGGCCATGAGATCCTTAGCGCCCGGCGGCCAGGTAAGGCGCTATTCGACCCTCGACCCCTCAATGTTGAAACCTCTGCTGGAATTCCTTTAATCGTATGTTCTGATGAGGAATCCGCAGATGGTCCTCCGTTGGTGCGGAAGAAGAAGGCTGCCGGCGGGAAGGGGAAGGAAAAGGTGGCCTCCACTGCCGATCCGGTGCCTCGGTCTGACTCGGAGACCGAGAGCGAAGAGGTGGCGGGGAATCCCGGTGGTGATAAGATCACCATTCCAGAGGCTGTGACAACTGTCACCGAAGAGCCCAGGATGACGACGGTGACCGGCGTGAAGAGGCCGGCTCCATCGGGTTCATCCTCGCCCGTCCGCACTTTCAGGCTCAAGAAAACCCGTAAGTACAACTTCCTTTAGCTTTTATCTTCATAGTTTAATATCGTTAACATTTATCTTCTTTACGCAGGCGTGGATGTTGACGCATTCCAGGGTGGAGTGCAGAGTACCTCTCCGCCAATGACGGTAGGCTTGGTCAGGCTACCTGAGGCGTCGACCCAGGCGCCTGCGCCTGCTTCCGCTGGTTCAGTTGCTCACTCCTTTGAGCCGACTGTTCCAGCTGTGATGACGTCACCGCAGCTGTGAGTGCGATTTTTACTGCATCTTTCACCGAGCCGGCGGTTACTTTTGCTGCGGATTCCGCGGCGGCGACCGCGGCGGCTGCTACCATGCCCCCGTCATCGGCAACGACGGCCGATCCATCAGGTACGCATGGGGCTTCTTGCCAATCTCTGCCACCTTCCCATCTGCCTGACCTCTTGGATGGATTTCCCTTGGGTTCAGGTGATGGGTTCGGCGGCTATCGGCCTGTTATTGACCCTACAGGTGCGTAGGGTTCTTTTGGCCCTTTTCATTTTTTTTTTATCATCTTTTCCTAACTGCTTTATGTTATTTGCAGTGTCGGATTCCAATGAAGTGTATGTTCCACGATGGAACATTCGCCGAGGAACAACCCTTCGCACCCCTGTGGAGTGCGTGGAGTGGGCTCGTCACGCTGCTCCCAGTGGTGCGTTGGGGGAAGCCATGGCTAGCTACCAAGAGGGTAGGCTAACCAATGAGCTTCGGGTTCTCCTGGCCCGGATGCAGCCGCGCGTCGAGCTGCTTTGTCGTGAAAACGACAAGTTAAAAGCAGCTCGCGTTAAAGAAGTAGCTCAGGCGCGGGCTGTCCGGGAGGAGAACCAAAGACTTACCGCAGTGGCTGCGGAGAAGGAGAAGGCCTTCAAGGCCCTCGAGGTTGAAGTTCAGGCCCGACTCGAGGCCCGTTCCAAGGCTGCCCAAGCTGTTAATGAACAGCTTCGGCTGGCTAAGGAAACTGCAAGGAACGCAACCGAGAGGGCCACCAAGGCTGAAGCTGTTGCTGAGCCTCTACGCGTGGAGAATGAAGAGCTTAAAGCCAAATTAGAGGCTCTCCAGCAGGCTCATGATGCCTTGGCGATGGAAGACGCCAAAAAGCTCCAGGAGATCTTGGACCAGAGGGGGGTGCTTGACCATACTGAGCGGAAGCTAAAGGGCGTCGAAGAGGCTGCGGCTAAAGAAGTGTTGCTTGCCAACCTCAACAAGAGTGAAGCCGAACGCGCCCGTAACGAAGCTCAAGCTGCCCTCCAAGAAGCTCTGGTTGCCAAGGAATGGCTTCTTCGAGAAGCGTTGTCTCAGGTATGCTTTTCATGTCTTTACGCTTTTCTTTGTAAATAGAAAAGGTTTTGACACTTGTATATTTTCTTGTAGGTTGTGCATCGGGTCTTCTCAGAGACCTCTTATGATGATGCTATGAGCGCAGCCCTCAACGCTTCTCACGAGGATGGGGAAAAGGCCGGTTTCCTGCTTGGTCTAGGGTTCGTTGAGAAAGGCATCCCGCCTTCCAACTTCCCTTTGTACAATGTTGATACTGAAGCTGTTTACGACCAAGCAGTGAATCAGTACGCCGCCTTCCCGCATCCGGTGGTGGAGAAGGTGAATCAAGTTGCTGCTGCTGATGATGGGTTAGCTATCCTTAAAGCTTTCCTTGAACTGCCACGATCTACTGATGGTGCTGGTCCAAGTGGAAGTGGCCCTGAAGCTTGATCCTGAAGATCCCTTCCCACTGCTAGGATAGATTTATCTTGTATAGATTTATTTTCTTGTAGGCGGGTAGTTACCCGGCCATTCTTGTAATGAATCATTGTGAAATATAAATCTTTTTGCGGGTAAGACCGCTACTTTCATTGGATTCCTTGCTTTGTAAACGTTATATGATTTGCATACTTTAGTTTAAATTAGCAATTTTCCAAGTGTTTAGAATAAGTTAACCTTTGAACGTGGTAGATAATAGGTTGAAGTTTTGCTTCCTCTTTCGTGATTGTGCGGGTAGGACCGTCACTTGCACTTAGTAGGATGGCTAAACTTTACCTATATCTGACCTGCGAGTAGGTTTTCCCCATCTTTTCTGAGGATAAGTTAACCTTTGAACGTGGTAGATAATAGGTGCGAAGTTTTGCTTCCTCTTTCGTGATTGTGCGGGTAGACAGTCACTTGCACTTAGTAGGATGGCTAAACTTTACCTATATCTGACCTGCGAGTAGGTTTTCCTCATCTTTTCTGAGGATAAGTTAACCTTTGAACGTGGTAGATAATAGGTGCGAAGTTTTGCTTCCTCTTTCGTGATTGTGCGGGTAGGACCGTCACTTGCACTTAGTAGGATGACTAAACTTTACCTACATCTGACCTGCGTGTAGGTTTTCCTCATCCTTTTGTTAGAAATTCTGTTTTGAATTACCGTTCGACGCGCGGTTGTTAATAGGTTAGTGTTCAGTTTCCTCCCATGATTCATGCGGATAGACCGGCACTTTCATTTAATGGGATAACTGAACTTTTCCCCTTCAACTGACCTGCGTGAAGGTTTGTCATTTTTTGGGTTTATGCGGGTTTTGCCGCCTTCCCCACGCAACGACTTCACGTAATTATGCGGTGAAACCGGCATATCCGTGTTGAATAAATTAACCGTTCGACGCGCGGTTGTTAATAGGTTAGTGTTCAGTTTCCTCTATCATGATTCATGCGGATAGACCGGCACTTTCATTTAATGGGATAACTGAACTTTTCCCCTTCAACTGACCTGCGTGAAGGTTTGTCGTTTTTTGGGTTTATGCGGGTTTTGCCGCCTTCCCCATGCAACGACTTTCACACTTATGTATGCGGTGAAAACCGGCATCAGTGTTAATAGTTCATAAAGTATAAATGTAAAATCATCAGCGTCGATGTTCTAAGGAGAATCATTTCCATTAGAAGTGGCTCTTGGCCTTTTCTTTACAAATTTGGAATTGATCTACATGCAAACTGTGTAATTGAGCTCCCTTCCATGTTGTTGGGATGGGAGTGCCATCGAGCCGATACGTACCTGCTTCGGGATCTCGTTCTTTACGCAGCATGTAGTCTCCACATTGAAGCTGGAATTTTATTCGTGTTTTCCCCGGCTGGGGTTCTACACGCATCAGCCTGCTCAGCGTTCATTGCGCCACGAGGTGCGCGAGCGTCCTATCTCTGACAAATGCTTCGACCATGTCCTTTACGTCTATGCATTCTTCGGTGTTGTGGCCTTTTGTCCTGTGAAAGTCACAGTATTTGCTCCGATCAGCATTGTGACGATGTCGGATTACTGGAGGCTTTGGCCATGGGAGCTCCTCAGTGGCGAATATCTCGGTGACGCTTTTGGTGAGCGGCGTCCATCTGGAGTTCTGGTTCGACCGTACGTTATCCCTTCCGCCTAACCGATGTTGCAAGCCGGATGAGGTGTCAAAGTTTACCCTTGACTGCCAAATGCTTAGCTTTCGCTTTTTGTTTAATCGGGCGGTAAGGACGTTGTCTTCCCTTGTTTTCTGGGTGTAGAGGTTTGTGCTCTGTGGGAGATCTCTACCCAGTTGCTTCTCCGTTTTCGCAAAGCGTTTAGCTGCTGTCATGATGGCATCCCATGTGGGTGGCATGCCATCTTTACCCGTTAATGTGCGGATGAGCTCTGGGTCGTTCGCGCCCTGAATAAAAGCAGCGCGAACGAGATCTTCGCTAATGTTACCCAGACTTAGCTTCTTCGAGTTGAAGCGAGTGATGAAGTCTAGCAAAGATTCATCTTCCTCTCGAATGCATTTGAGGATTGTCCATTGCTCCTCGGTATACTTTCTTTGCTGGCTGAAGTGTTGGCTAAACTTCTGTTGGAAGTCTGCCCAGTCGTAGATGTGGTTGACCGGTAGACGATCGAACCACGCTCTAGCAGCCCCGACGAGCGACATTTGGAACATGTAACACCACGTAGGTTCCGTCCAACTACTGACGGTTGCCCCCGCTATGAATCTGTTCAAATGATAATCTGGGTCGGATATACCATCATATGTGCCTATGCTGGACATTTGTTTGGCACTTTTTGGGGCAATTGCTTCTGCAATGTCCCTTGCAAATTTGGACGTTCCTGCATTTGCAACATTTGGTCTGAATGTTTTGGAGAAGTCACGTGGACTTCCACCTGTGTTTTTTGGTTTGAAGGCTTCTCCAAAATGCCTTCTCGGTTGGGAGTCCGTTTCCTTACGCTTCCCTTTTGCCCTATGGCGAGGGTTCGCGTCGGAGTCGGATTCCTCCGAGTCATCGTCCAAGTATTCTTCGAATTCGTCAGCCTGTTGGACGGAACGCAAGCGTTCGTCCAACTCAGCTTGGAATTCCTTTCGACGTGCCTCCGCCCATGCCTTAACTTCATCGAGTGTTTGGCGGGGGAGTCTTGTTCGTTTCTCTAACTGGGTATCGGTGATTCCCAGTGAGCGATTATTTACTGCACTTGCCCCAGCTTGGGTAACTGGGGTAGTGTTCGTAAAATTTACTTCACTTGCCCCGGCTTGGGTAACCGGGGTAGTGTTTGTAAAAACTGTGTAGCCGGTATTCCCCCCAGTAGCTGGGGTTGTGGTTATCGGAGTTTCTTTAACCATCTTTCCAGAAGTTTGAAAAAACTGGAGAAAAATAATGTTCTAGCTTTATGCACGGATGGCGCCAATGAAGAAACACTAACCGGACCCCGGGCAGATTACGGGTAACCTGGGGGTTAGATAGATGTTTCCCACGAGGGGTTAGACCCAGAGAAGATGGTTCTTCTGATAACCTGCAAAACAGACACCGTGAGCTTGTCACTGAGAAGGGGGGGGGGTTCCTCCTTGTGACCACCCTCCGGCGTGAGAATCAGACTAGATTGCTCTTTAAATATAAATGTATATTAAGAGATTGCTAGAGCAGATATCAGGTATAATATGATGATAATGTGATGAGATGAGATGATCATACCATTTGTGGTATTTATAGCCGAAGGTAGGTTTCCAAGGAGGTGTGGCCGGCTGCAACAGTGTTCCTGTTCCACCAACAGTGGCCTACGCACGTGCCCTGCTGGTAGTTGGTGGGTAGGCAGCGGCTGATAGTGACCAGGCCTGCTTTGTACTATTCCTTTTCCACCAACTGCCGGCTATGCACGTGGTATGGCAGTAGTTGGTGAGTAGGCAGCGGCTAATAGTGACATACAGTACAGGAGCATGCTGCTCGCCATACTGTTGTCAATAAGCTGTCGTATCTTTAGTCAGATCTTTTTCCCATACCTCGTCAGGTACAGTACAGAAGATCTTCCCGTATCGTACGGACTGGCTTATTTGGGTGGGAGTATTCCCCCTCCCGCCCTTGTGCGGGATTGTTCCCGGCTTTGCTCATTCCTTCAGGTGACACTGAGTGATTGAGAGCTAAGTGCCTTGTGCGTGTAGCCTTGCTGCGCGGGTGGCCTTCCCTGATGGCTTGTATCCGAAGCTGCGGGAACAGGCGGAGTCCTTCACCATCGGGAGGCATTTCCTGCGGGAACAGCTTGCGTACTGTGCGTAAGGACGTCACGTCTCTGAGCATGGTTGGTCCTGCGGATCCAGTTGGTTTCTGCGCAGACGTCCCTCTTCAAGGTGAGTCTTGCGGGTCCAACTGGGCTCTGCTGGGACCTACCTCTTCAATAATAATAATAATAATAATAATAATAATAATAATAATAATAATAATAATAAGAGCATACAAAATACAAAGAAAAGTTGTTCTTTAAAAATAAAAAGATCACCGATGGGAAAAAAATTACTGAACACGTTATCGAACGTCCACGAATACAAATGAAAGAGCGCAACCTCCATTCATGTTCGTCCATTTAACTAAATGGACAGAATTCATTTTTGTTGTTCGTGTTCATAAAAGTGTCTCTAAAATCACGTTTTTTAATTATATGATAAATAATTTGACAACTTTACGAATTTGGTTTCATTTCCGAAGCAAAATAATAATAATAATAATAATAATAATAATAATAATAATAATAATAATAATAATAATAATAATAATAATAATAATAATAAGATCACCACTTGTGTCACTTTCAGTGGATATTAACAATGAAGGATTTGAGTCAGGCCTTGTGCAAAGGTTGTTAGTTCGAACCCCGAGCCACTCGGATTTTCTTCTCACCGTGTGTTATGCCAGAGAGTTTTGTTCATGTGGCGGCCCAACAACTGTTAAGTGGCAACCGGCGGTATGGTTTCCCAGGAGAACGTCCAAGCCTAACTCTAAAGCCAACGTAGGCATAGTTAAGATAACATGGTCTTGTCAAAGTGGGGCAACGGAGCTATTCAAATTGAAGAGTGCCATTGCCTAAACAAAAAAAGAAAGTCACTGTTTTTTGTTAAGATCACTATGACCTTTAGTTTCATATACTACCACTCTTTCTATGAACCAATTAGTCATTTTATAGACTTATACTTTAAAATTATACGTAAAATATATATAGTTTTTTTAAATAATTATAGGTCTCTCTGGAGAATGGGCACGAGCCAGTCACCCACCTCAATCACCCTTAGGGTACGCTCTAGGCCGAACAGTTTATGAACTACTCGTTGAATGTTCGGTTCATTTACAGACTTACTTTACATTATATCTTTTGAGTCTCTTGCGAGTTACGGGTTTTACCATTTTTTTTATTTTGTATAAAATATAAATCTGGCATTTCAAAAAAAAGAAAATTAAAAAAAAAAACAAAACAAAACTAAATATAGCTTCCAGCCATAGCTTTTATTGATATAAAATTCGAGTAAACCAGATATAAAATACGAGTAAACCAACAGCACGCAGTTAATGAAAACCACGCGTGAAAAAGCAAAGTAATTAAGGAAAGCGACACTTATGAAAGAAAAAAACAACGATGTGGGGTGAACGTTTTTGATACATGTATTACGGGCACCGAATCAATACCAAATTTTTAGCTTGCGGTATCGGTACGGTTCGGGTATTTTCAGTTTTCTGTATTTTCAGAATCGATGCCTGTACCGTACCAGTATTCCTCTCTCAAACCCAAATGTTTTAAAAGTTTTGCCTTTACCAATTGGCCACCACCCATTGGTCTTTCTCATTTACTTAGATTTCAAAATTTTTCTCATATATTATATTGAAAAAAACCGATAAAATCAAATAAAACAATTTAGTTTATATTATAATAATTGTATAAATTAATTTGTTCATAATAATTAATTAATTATCAATAAAAACGTCGAAATTACAAGTAATTATATATATATATATATATATATATATATTTAAAAGGCATTTGGAAGTTGTCTCACATATAGATAAAATGTACAATTGTTTGACACGATGTACAACTATTTGATGCTACATGATCTCAACTGCCACGGACAAGACATCCAATAGGCACTTTCCATTTGCATCTTCCTCTTCATCACATCTGCAAATTCTTTCCACGGTTCCACCTGCAGGTTGCCATCGTTTTCACAAAGAAAGAGAGAAATATGAGGACGAATGCGATGATGATCAGCAATCTATGTCATATACTTCAGATCCTCAATCTCTGTCGTATACTTCGGTTCCACCTACAGGTGTGGATCCCATCGTTTAATGGCATGTGGTAAGTTCTAATTTTGGGATTGTATTATTTCTGAGATGCAATAACTGATTCTGACATATTCTAGAATTACGTACTGTATGATTTTGGTCATGCAGCTCAACAGAAAATATAAACAACATCAATATCTAATAAGCCCTTGATCATTGTATGTGTTCATCACATTTTCTATATAGGAGGATATCACGAACTGATGGGATAAAAGGTTAGCCCGTTCCGTGTTAAAACTGGCCATCCCCATCCAAAATAGTTGTCGAAGCATGAAATGAATCTGACCTGATCCATGACGATGTTTCCACGGATTTTCGAGATGAACGAACCACGTCTTGATCTTCTCCTCCGGTTGCTTGAGACCTGCAATGGTTTTTCGGGGGTGTGGAGGTGACTGCTAAGAAATCTCAAAGATCACTTGTTTACAGACACAAAAAGTGGTGGTGGCTCTTATTGAGCATCCCCCAATAATAAGGAGGTGGAGACCTCCTTATATAGAGAGCCTCATGGCCACCATCATGGTACCCTAATGGGCCTAGCCCAGTTAGGGTTACCTCCACAAAACCCCCTCGGCCAAATAACATTGTATTAGTCCATATAATAAAATAAGCCAAACATAATAAATTTAGGGTCGTAAAACCGGGTTTAGTACCATACCCCTACAAGCCCCCCAAGTCCAGCGTTGCTCCTGGGCGCGCAAGCGTCTAGGTGGAGCGCTGGACTTTATGAGGTGTGTTAGGCCATGAGACGGTTTTTTTTCCCTTTTCTTTGGCCTTGTCTTTATTGTCTTTAAGTTTTGGGAGGTTTTCTTCATGATGGTGACATGTTGAGGTCTTTATGATAATGATGGTGCCGAGTTATGAGAATAATAAAGCCTGCGCGCGAGGCGACTTACGGATCTATGAGAATAATAAAGACTGCGCGCGAGGCGACTTATGAGCTATAAGAATAATAAAGCCTGCGCGTGAGGCGACTTATGAGCTATAAGAATAATAAAAGCTTGCGCGTGAGGCGACTTACGAGCTATAAGAATAATAAAAGCTTGCGCGCGAGGCGACTTACGAGCTATAATAATAATGGAGCTTGCGCGAGTTGCGGCTTACGAGATATAATAATAATGAAGCTTGCGCGAGTTGCGGCTTACGAGCTATAATGATAATGAAGCTTGCGCGAGTGGCGTCTTACGAGCAATAAGAATAATAACAGCTTGCGCGCGAGGCGTCTTATGAGCTGTATGAATAATAAAGCTTGCGCGCGAGGCGTCTTACGAGCTATAAGAATAATAACAGCTTGCGCGCGAGGCGTCTTATGAGCTGTATGAATAATAAAGCTTGCGCGCGTGGCGTCTTACGAGCTATAAGAATAATAACAGCTTGCGCGCGAGGCGTCTTATGAGCTGTATGAATAATAAAGCTTGCGCGTGTGGCGTATTACGAGCTATAATAATAATGAAGCTGGCGCGCGGCCATGTGGGATGTTATGAGGCTCCCGCCCTAAGATTCGGATGTCTTCTATTGCGATAACGTGGTTGTGGTATACCACGACAGTCCCCTAATTCATTGCTGCTACATGAGGTTGTCCTTATCCTGATTTGGGATTAGACTACTCATTTGTCATGTCGCTTGCGCATAGGCTCTGGCTTTGTGTTATGCGCCACGCGCAGATGTTGCATGCGCGTGCGCATAGGCTCTGGCTTTGTGTTATGCGTCACGCGCAGATATTGCATGCGCGTGCGCGTAGACTTTATGTCCCGCGCCACGCGCAGATGTTGCATGCGCGTGCGCGTAGACTGTGATATGTGTGAGCATGTGATGCGTAAGCATATGTAATATGCGTGAGCATATGTGATGCGTGAGCATATGTGGTGCATAAGCATGTGATATGCGACTGCGCTCAAGCATCATGGTGGTGTGCATGTTGAACGGAGCGGAGCCACGTTCGGTCTTGTATTCGGCGCGAAGCCGTATGGGTTTATGAGGATTCCCAACCTTTAAGTTTGGCGCTTGGCCTGATGGGTTTATGAGGATTCCCAACCTTTAAGTTTGGCGCGTAGCCATATGGGATATTATGAGGATTCCCAACCTTTAAGTATGGCGTGTAGCCATATGGGATATTATGAGGATTCCCAACCTTTAAGTATGGCGTGTAGCCATATGGGATATTATGAGGATTCCCGACCTTTAAGTATGGCGTGTAGCCATATGGGATATTATGAGGATTCCCGACCTTTAAGTATGGCGCGTAGCCATATGGGATATTATGAGGATTCCCGACCTTTAAGTATGGCACGTAGCCATATGGGATATTATGAGGATTCCCGACCTTTAAGTATGGCGCGTAGCCATATGGGATATTATGAGGATTCCCGACCTTTAAGTATGGCGTGTAGCCATATGGGATATTATGAGGATTCCCAACCTTTAAGTTTGGCGTGTAGCCATATGGGATATTATGAGGATTCCCAACCTTTAAGTATGGCGTGTAGCCACATGCGCGCATGCACGGCGATGGAGTGGTGACTCGCGAGCGCGCGTGCGTGGCGGAGGTCTCTTGAGCAAAACCCAGATGGTGGTTTCCACGGTGGTTTCCACGGGCGCTCACGCATGTCGGCGGAATGGTGACCCGCTGGCGAGCATGCGTGGTGGCAGTCTTCTGCGCAAAACCCACATGGTGGAGGTCTTTTGCGCGAAACCCACATGTTGGTTCCCGCGGCGGCACATGCATGGCTGCGGAGTGAGAATCCGCAGGCGCGCGTACATGGCGGCGGAAGTCTAGTAATTTTTGGATCTGCAATTTAAGAGTTAGATCTGCAATTTTAAACCTAAAATCCAGGTCTGTAATCTAGATCTAGATCTGTAAATCAGATCTCGATAGATCTGAAGCTCGGAGCGGATTTAAAACCATCACAGATCCGGAGACTTGATCACTCGAATCAGGCAGTTTCTTTTTGCACAGATCTGGAAGCCTCTTTTAGATCCATAGATCTTTTTGAGCTTTAATAGAACAAGCCTTGAAGCCTTTTTCTGTAAACTTCCAGATCTGGGTTTTTCCTGGGAGAGATCTGACAGCCGAGACGAAGATCGAAGGGTAGTTCGTTGCCGTCCCACGGATGGCGCCAATGTCGAAGCATGAAATGAATCTGACCTGATCCATGACGATGTTTCCACGGATTTTCGAGATGAACGAACCACGTCTTGATCTTCTCCTCCGGTTGCTTGAGACCTGCAATGGTTTTTCGGGGGTGTGGAGGTGACTGCTAAGAAATCTCAAAGATCTCTTGTTTACAGACACAAAAAGTTGTGGTGGCTCTTATTGAGCATCCCCCAATAATAAGGAGGTGGAGACCTCCTTATATAGAGAGCCTCATGGCCACCATCATAGTACCCTAATGGGCCTAGCCCAGTTAGGGTTACCTCCACAAAACCCCCTCGGCCCAATAACATTGTATTAGTCCATATAATAAAATAAGCCAAACATAATAAATTTAGGGTCGTAAAACCGGGTTTAGTACCATACCCCTACATGATCATTGTATGTGTTCATCACATTTTCTATATAGGAGGATATCATGAACTGATGGGATAAAAGGTTAAGCCCGTTCCGTGTTAAAACTGGCCATCCCCATCCAAAATAGTTTTTGTACATAACAAGATAAATATTGACTCAAAAACTAACGAATTTTAATGTAACCCAGGACCTGACCGAGATTAGACCATCATATATCTTCTGAACTGCATACATGCTATACCCAAATTCATTTTATACTTTGATTTCTTCTTACTTTTTCATTCTCAGGTTTTTTTATGGGAGTGAAAGAAAGCAAGGCAAAGAAGATGCTAAAAATGGTGCCTTTTAATAGGATATTATTGGAGACCGATGCACCGGATTCTGTTCCGAAACCGAACAGGTCAGAATCCATATTTTGGTGGAAGGAGATGAATATTATGGTTACTCGAAAGTGGTGATTAATCATCCGGATGAAAGTAAGTTCCATACTCTTGCTGAGTTAATGTTGAGTAGTTTTTCTGTGATATAGAAACAAGCTGAATAACGACATGTTGACTATGAGCGGAAATGGGTGACCATGCGATCTGTTCGTTAGTGAATTAATTTTGTGTGTGCCAAAAATTGTTTTGTGTTTGCCAACAAATTGTTTAATATGATTTTTAAATGTTTAGTGGTTTAGGAAATTTAGTCTATTTATCTATGAAATGCAGCCTGTCCACATACCGTAACTAGAGTTCAGCAGTCTGAGACCTCAGTAAACAATGACCAAGGGGTCATATAACAAATAGATCACATATTTTGTTTTTCTTTTGTTTTAGATTTAGAAGTCACAATCTTAATTTTATTAAAATAAATAAATAAAAATAATATTATGAACACACTGATCACATAGTGTTTGAAAATGCGGTAGTTTTTGTTATAACAAATAGATCACATAGTGTTTGAAAATGCGGTAGTTTTTGTTTGAATTATTGTTGGCTATTGCAGTGGTGATCTGTTTTTTGTAGGGATCTGAGACTTTTGAGTGAAGACTTAAATTAAGCCCTTCTTCATTTTGCACTAGACATAAAATTTTGATTTCCAAATGTTAAATACTGTCTTTAACTAGACTTGATATCAGAGCCATATTCTTTGTGAGCATTTGTAGTCACCAAATAATTTATCAGTCTGTATGTTATTTTCAGGTGGGCTATCACCTATGCAATATGCATTACAAGATAAACCCTATGAGGCAACGAAGATGTCATATATTATAGGATATGACAAAAACTACCTAAGAAGATTTCATCATAGAGGGTCCTCACCACCCTCAATAAGAACTCAAGCACAATCGTTTGGGTTTCTAGCAAATATATTGAACTTCTAACACGAACCCAAACACACTTGAGAAATTGATGATACATTTAGACCTGGCAAAAGGGTGAGTTGTACATCTTTTTCTATTTTTGTTTTGGATCAAGCTACTAATTTCTATGACTTTAAGAATCACATAAGTACTCTCGAATTGATCTTTGTTGGCAATCTTATTATGTATATTACTATTTCATGTGAAAAACGTGTTCCACCGCAACGCGCGGGGCACAAATTCTAGTTAATATATAAAACATGTGTGTAGTGTGCATCACAAGGTGAGTGATAATGGACCATCCTGGACTAGAGCGTTCTTATTCCTTTCTCTATCGTCTCTTTTCAATTAAATAATTCTTTATTTTTTATACTTTTTTCATTATTTTTCATTCTTGCTTCATTCGTTACCACTTTTAGAGATATTAAAAAATTATAGGGGTGAACAATAGATTTTCACGCTATTTGCTAGACCCAATATATCCATTTTAGCGTGGGGCCAAGATTAAATGAGTACGTACATGTCGCCTAACGCCTGGCAATCACATTAAGGACGTACGTATATAAATAAATGCATTGTAAAGGCATGGACTTGGACTGAAATCAATCAAACACATGCCCTTTTAACGTGATAGGTTATTTCAATTAATTTACCGATAGTTTTCGCAACTGTGGACGCTTATTTTTATTAAAAACAATACAATTCCATAATGTGTTACAAATGTATTAAACTAGGTGACTTACACGGCACGTTTCCAACACAAATTCGGTCGGTATCAGGTTGTGTAACCGGAACTAAACAAAATAAAATAAATTCGTCAACACCCAGATATATCAAATTAACATATTTAAAATAAAATAAAAAAACACATTTTTGTGTGATCGGAGAACCGACGGGAATATGGTATATTAGCGGCCTTCGTATAGCATATGATACGAAAAATAACATATTTAATACGACGTTTATGTGATCGGTAAAACATGGACGTCGCGACAACGAATCATCGGTAAAACATGGACGATGCGATAGCGAATCAACGCGAATTCGATGGGTATCAAATAGGCAAATAATAATTTTGACAAATTAACATATTTAAACCAAAAGGCAAATAAAATAATAATAATAAAATACCAAAAAGATATTCAAGAAAGTCTCTACATTACAAAAAAAAAACAAAAACTTATCAGAAAAAAAACATTTTAGGACTTGAACATGCACCCTTCTTTTCCCAATTCTTTTCCTAAACTCTTACAAACATATTAACAACCAACATACTAAGATATCACAATTGATAAAATATTAAAATGATTTACATAAAAATAAAACTAAACTAATAAAATATTAAAAAAATTCTTTTATGGCACCAAACTTGCTAATTAGATAATTAGTAATTTAGTATTACAAGTTTAAGTAAAGAAAAAAAAACACATAGGAAGACAACTAAAGAGTTAAGGGTAGGATAAGAATACCCAATATTGTTGAGTTGTATGGAATTGTAAAAACCATAGAAAGGATAGGAACACACCACCAGGCTAGTAGTTGAATTATTTTTATTTTTTTTTCAATGAATCATAATATTTGTTATAATGAACTTACAACTAATAAAAATCAAGTCGTCTGGATCACCGTTTCGAGCTAAGTTTTATATCAATCGACTCGTATCATCTTTCCGATCAAAAGCTCTAAAACATTAGTTTGAAATTCGGAAAAAAAGTATAACGCCGTTAAGACATTTTTAACGGTGGACCATTGTGGGCCAACTTTTTTAAATTTGAGACTACTAGTGGTGATAAAATGAATAGAGATTATTATCAGTCAATACCAGTCAATAGGGATTATTAAAATCCAATAAACATTTTATTTTTATATTGTTTTAATTTTTACAAATTGATATGAGTAAGATAATTGCGTTTCGCTACACGTTTGTGACGAGATTGTGTAGGAAAATTAGGGGTTTTGGACCTTTGGTTGTGTCGCATTCGTAGGAACGTTCATAGAAACATTTTCTTTGCGTCACAGTTTTGTTGCAATCCGTAGCAATTTGAGAAAAAAGATATTCCTTTGCAAATTTTGCATATCAAAATGTGATTTACCGCTTGTAGCACTAGATCTTCGTGCATGGCTTGAACAAAGTATTTGGTTGCTGCTTTGTCCTTCTTGACATCGACCTGTTACCGGCTCAGCAGTTGGTTCTATATCACATATCTCTGATAATCGAACCTATGGCTTTTTATCAGGGCCGACTCTCAAGGAGGGTAGGGTGGTCCATGGACCCCGGTCCAATATCCCACTAAGCCTGATATAGGCTAAGTATAAAATGAAAACTCAATTGAGTTGTGAAAACTCTAGAAACCCGTTCTTAACCATATATTTTTAAATAATGTTTAAATCTTGTGGTCCACAATTAAAGTGAATAAAAAATCATCATCATCATCATCATCGTACTCTGTATATCCCACCAATAGCAATGCTATGGTAGGGTCTGAGGAGGGTAAGATGTAGACAGCCTTACCTCTATCCCATAGGGATAGAGAGGCTGCTTCCGGTGAGACCCCGGCTCGATAGTAATTTTGAATCAAGCTTCCGGTGAGACCCCCGGCTCGAAAGTGAATAAAAAATGTAAATATAAATATAACTTTTTCTCTCTTCTAAAAACATATATAAAAACTAGTAAAAAAATATTAAAAATAGCAAAACATTTTTTTTATGTTTCGATGTTTTGTATTAAATGTTACCACATATATTAAATGTAACAAAAAAAAAACGATATTACATAGGGTTTTCACGGGTTTTCACAACTCAAGTGGGTTTTCATTTTAACCTTACCCTATATATATATGAAAAACAATATGTATATTTAATGTTTAAACTCAATTACACAACTAGCTTGATCTAGTTGCAAAGGGGTATGAATTCTAACCAAAAGATTATGGGTTATAGTTTCACTACATATTTAAGTCTATTTATATTACAATTTACACGACTCAAATCATAACCAAATAAGACCATTTAAAAATTAAATTGTTTTTTTTTAAAGTAATATTTCTTGGAGACAGCACAACTTTTTGTTATACGTTTTAATGATGCAAGTAAAAGCCCATGTGGAGAATGATCAATGAATATTTAATACTAGCTTCTATTATATATAGTATTCAATACTCAAAGGTGGTACTATATATAGCTAGCAAATCATACGTAATTTGCAACGACACGATTGAAAACAATAAATCTTTCCGTTAAAAGTTGACGGCGATGATGATGATGATGATGATAGGGAAGAACCCGGAATTCGGTAGAAGGCAACCTCACACCTCAAGCCCTCATCTCCAACCCCATCTCATCTCAAAACTTATAATCTTTCCCAGATTGACCAATTGCAATTACCTATCTATATACCAATAGTTCTCTTCTACCCAAACAACGAAATTTGCGGTTTAACCCCTCATGAGAAAGCCCACAAGATGAAGCGATCATTGTCACAGAGCCTAATACGATACTATTCATTTGCTGGCAGGATACACACACCAACAACCCCTTACGCCGATTGTAACGACGAGGGAGTTGTGTTTGTTGAAGCCAAATGAACATGTCCCAACATATAAGTGAAGATAATGACATTGTTGGCCAACTTTATGTTGATGGCATGTTTTGGGAACACTCTCCTTACAGAGAGTGTCTTGTTGGGGTTCAAGTCAATCACTTTGCCCCTTAACCCTCATTTCATTCATTACCCACCTACCACCAATTTTCGTCCACCAGAAGTTGCGGTTTTGCATAAAAGGCGTGTTAATGCTATCACGAGAAAATTCGTGTTCCCGAACTCGAAATTAAGCGATCTCAAGAACAAGGTCCTTGCATTGGCCAAAGATGGATCTACACCATCTATAAACAATCCTACACGGGTAGAAGTATTGATTTCTCTAATTTACAAAACTGTATTAGCAGCAAGCACCCTAACATCATCTTCTTTTAAGCCATCTTTTTTATCTATTCCAGTCAATATGCGTAACAAATTTGTCCCAAAGCTGCCCCAAACTACCGTTGGGAATATCACTGCAAAGATGTTGGTCACCACCCGAAATGAAAGTGAAACTTCATTAACTGTGGTGGTTTCGGAGATACAAAAACAGAAGATGGAACTTGAATTCAACTGGTTCGTGAAAGCTTCGATTCAAATGTGTCAAGAAAAATGAATTTTGATTTAGAAGATGTTGCGGATAGATACTTTTTGTTTTCGAGCTTATGTGGGTTCCCGTATAACAAAGTTGATTTCGGATGGGGAAAACCTGCAGTTGTAGGTTTAACGTTAAGATCTGCTAACCTAACCGGTTCTGTGTTAATGGATACTCCCTATAGAGATGGTATTGAAGCATTGGTGACTTTGGATAAACAAGATATGGAAAGATTTCAGAATGACAAGGAACTGCTTTCATTTTGCCAAAATTGATTTTATGCGTCAATAAAAGCATATACGCATTGGAATAATAAACCCAAGACATTGTATTTGATTTTGGGTGGTAAATTTATCATATTTAAGTCTATGTATTTGTTATGTCTGAACAGCGCCCGCTCGATCATGTATCGAAATTAATGTAATACACAATAAAACAACCATCCAGCAACATCATGTTAGTGAATTCCGTAGCACTAAACATAGTTGTGGTGTCTTTTTCATAATAGCTTCTTAGATCTTGCACCATTTCACCAAGCTTATTGTACAAACTCTTTAGGGTCTCCGGGTTGCCTTCAAGAAGCTTATTCGTGAAATAAGGCTTGAGATTCTGGACCGACTCGAAGTTCTGCTTGCCAAAATGGTATGAACGGGAAAAGGGGCTCAAATGTTGTGCTGCTGGTTAAACTATTACGCATTTTTTATGGATAGTGAGAGCCCACATGCCATCTCTTGTTCCGGTCCAAAACCGTCCGCCAAATCCCCTTCGTGACCTGCTGTTTCTTTTTATTCGCAGCCCATTTGCTTCTCTTTTAATTCCCCTTTGAAGCCCAAGACTTATTGATTGTTTTTCAACCCATTTTTCCATTTCCTGTTGGGCCAATTGCAGGCTTCTCGTGTTTTGTTACCCAATTCCATTGGCTGTTCAACTTACAACTATGAAGTAGGACACTTCTGGTAATCATATTTTTGAGCAACAAGGGCCAACCAAAAGTGCTGAGTAATATTTAAGGCGTTTCCAAAATCCATTTCATCGTCCAGTAGCGACAACCGTATTTTTGATTGGTACTGCTGTGGCCCTTTGGTTGGGTATTGGTGCAACATTACCTATTGATAAATCCCTAATTAACTTTAATTAGGTATTTTTTAATTGATTCAATGGTGAAATAGAATATCACGACACCTGCTTCAAAGTGAATTCTCTCTAGATACATCTATTCGATTAAATTATGAATCTATGTTGATTCCGAATATATGAATTGTCCTCAAGATTCAAAACCTATTTTCGTCTTGGCCCTTTTCTAAACTATTTTTGCAATGCACATAGGCAAAGTGTGTAAAAACACACATTACATAAAGAAGTCATAAATCAACTGAAACCCTAAACAACCAATGTATAAGCCAGAGATGCCTGCATCACGAGTATGCAAAATTAAGACCACGAACAAGAACCCCTAGGCGATATAACCATGCAACACAAGCTTTTGCCATCAATAACAATAATAGAAACTAAAGGAAGGTGGAAAAAAATTAAACCCTAAAAAAGGAAAGCCCATTAGCACAAAGACATTTTATGTATATGAGATCAATGTTGATGATACGTTAGCAAAAAGCCCACTAGCTAGATAGGGGATCAAGGTTCTTAAGATCAATTGAGAAAATAGTTGATGGCGAGGGCCGAGGCATTCGCAAAAGCCTAAGCGTTTTGAATAGTTGTTCACGATTGGATTTTAAAATCTGAAGTAATCGACCTTTTTTAAGTTTTTTTCATGTTCGGTCAATTTATAACTTTAATTTTGGGAACGTCGACTTTGTTAAGTTTGATTGCTATTAATTTCGCAAACCCGTAGTGGTACGGGTATAAAATAGTAGTTGTCGGAATAGAATTACACAAGTACATTATATGCTAGCAGTTTTAGTAATGTGAAATTTCTATAAAATAATGACATACGTTTACACTTTCACCAACAGCAGCTTAACTAAAACACTCTCATACAATAATAACATATGTATGTTTGTTATTTTACCAATCACAGCTAAACACACGTACAGATATATTGTAGACACTCTTTTTTTTCTTTTTTTATTCCCCATAGTAGCATCATGGGTGCAGTTACTTAAAAAAAAAACCAAGCATATATGTAAAGGATTTGCAACACTCAAATCAAACACAACACACCAAAAGACACAATAAGAACCATAGACTCGTGGACTCTTATAAGTGATTATAGATCTTCAAAAATCTGCAGAGATCGTCGCATTCGCCTTTGGGACTCCAACGAGTGTAGTAAGTTTGAACACAACCAAGAAAAACAGCTATCAAAGCTCCAAGAATTGCAAAAATTGCCCATGGGCTGTTGAAATATTCATTCTTCAGTTGGGTGAAAAGCGTGTTACGGTAACTGTCATAATGCTTTTGTATCTTGTGCCTGGTTTCGAAATATGCATCATAATATGGAACTAGATCGGTGCCTATTTCGTTGAACAATTTCGCTACTTCTTCATCGCTTCCTAAAGAGGTTTCAAGCACCCAAGATTTTCTAAGAATCTTAACGTCGTCAGGGTGATCAATCAGAGAATCAAGAAAACATACGTACGAGGTAACCCACGCATCCTTAATTGAGCCGAAATATGTTTCATATGTTATCATGTTTAACAACATATACTTGGTGGAGTCGTCCACGGTTATCCGAGGAAGTTTTACATGAGCCAAAAACCTCAGCAAGCCTTTAGAGAACTCAACGTGAGCCAAAGACATTCTGGAACTTGGACCGAAATGAATCCCTACACCCACAAGCTCGCTAACATTGCGATAATTGTATGCGTTTCGTAAATGAGAAGAGGACTCATTCATGGGAGAATCGGTAAGAGACCCATGAAGAACATGGAGAATATGATTACAGGTTTTGAACTCTGGCAAAAACGGTTTTGTATTCGACCATAATGGTTTTACAATTCTGCTTTCATTGAGGAATTGTCTAAAGCTAACTTCAAGATCGATTTCCGTCATATGCGCCACCTGTCTTATAACTTCGATAGGAATTTGGTTTTCCAACAGGAACAAGTCTTGATGAGCTAGGACAATCTGGTAGCTTTTTAACTTTGAGCTATCTTCAGGGCTCCTGAAATAAATGAATTGAGTGTAATACAAAATAAAACAAGAATCTAGCAACATCATGTAAGTGAAATCCGTATCACTAATATTCATATTCGTCGAGTCTTCATCATAAAAGCCTCTTAAATAATTCACCATTTCTGGTTCAAGAAGCTTTTTATACAAACTTTTAAGGGTTTCACGTTTGCCTTTAAAGATCTTCTTCGCGAAACCAGGCTTGAGATTCTGGATCGCCTGGAGTTTCTCCTTCCCATAATGGTATGGGCCAATGGAGACAACCTTCGGAACATAGTATTTCTCGTAGTCGCCTTCCTTACTCACAATTCCTCGAACTTGGGGGATTCGTTTGGTTGATGACTGAGGGGGAGTGAGAGTGGCATTGGCTTTGGGATGGATAATCGAATCAACATATTCGTTAATTTTATCATCGTTGTGCGGCATTTTGGATTAGTTAGAGTTTAGGATTGGTGAATATATGATCATAAGCAAGGGCTCACTTATGGTATATATACACATTGTCACATGAAGGGGTATTAGCCCTGCTTGCGGTGCGCACATATGATGTATATATGTGTGAACCCTCGGGTGGGCAAAAGTGAAATTGCACTAATTTTGACGTTATTTTACTAATCTCGTGAAAATAACGTTAAAAGTGACGGACGGTTAATCAGGCATCATGTAGTGGCGTTGATAGCTGAAAGATAAGGGTACATGCACCGATCAGCCGGTGTCCCGATGATTGAGTGCTATGTGCCTTATGTCCAAGACTTGATGCAAAACTACTATCGAGCCGGGGGTCTCACCGGAAGCAGCCTCTCTATCCCTATGGGGTAGAGGTAAGGCTGCCTACATCTTACCCTCCTCAGACCCTACCATAGTTTTGCTATTGGTGGGATATACTGAGTACGATGATGATGATGTCACATGAAGGGGTATGCACCCGCCTTAACATCGAGCGGGGCGGGTCAACCCACAAGATATAGACAAGAGGCTTGAAATCAGGATGTCATGAAGACACAAAGCCAAAACCTATGCGCGTGGCGCATATCACACTTGCTCACGCATATCACATATGCTCACGCATCACATATGCTCACGCATATCACATCTGCGCGTGGCGCATATCACATATGCTCACGCATATTACATATGCTTGCGCATCACATGCTCACGCATATCACATCTGCGCGTGAGAATAAAGAGAAGACCTCGCGCATCCCCAGGATAGGCGCATATCACACATGCACACAATCAACCACGTCCTTATCCAAATCAGGATAAGGACAACCATGATTGTGCTCATCA
This sequence comes from Bidens hawaiensis, assembly GCF_021521415.1. Taxonomy (NCBI): domain Eukaryota; kingdom Viridiplantae; phylum Streptophyta; class Magnoliopsida; order Asterales; family Asteraceae; genus Bidens; species Bidens hawaiensis. The sequence continues at coordinate 927,945 of NW_027491480.1, forward strand.
GACAACCTTCCAGAAGGTATCTTTTAAGGAATAAAGAATATGCTGATGTTGACAGCTGCCAATGAAGGGTGGACAACTCAGCAAAACCCATGTGCTACCACGTGATGGCACATGGGTCAGGTGAAATACCTTGGTCAGAGAATAATCAATAAAAAAGCACCAGGTGTCCTGAGTACACGTGGCGCGAAGCAATAGGAGGAGGCCAAAAAGGCCCTAATTGGGTCTGAGCCCAATCATTGGAAACCCTAATACTATAAATACCACACCACCCCACAGTTGGAGGTAAGCAAGAAAATATATTCTAAGTCCTTACTCATTTTCACATTCTCATTATCTTCTCCTACAATATCTTATTCTCACACCGGAGGGTTACCCCAAAGAGGACCCCTCTGTCCCTTTCTGAGGGGTAAGTTCACGGTGTTGTTCGTTTTGTAGGTGGAAGAACTCATATTCCGGAAAACCATCGGTGACATAGCATACTCACACCCGAGGAACGTAGATCGAATACAAGTAAGTCGATCCACGTTTCTTCATTGGCGCCATCACCTGTTACAACGGCAACAAAACCACTATTTCACCAATTTTCTCTCTGAAAATCTTCACCATGGTTTCCGGTGTTCGAAACAGCAATCAAGTTCTGGAGGATAATGAGCTTGAGGATGTTAATGAGGGACATCAGTTTTTGAGGGCGCCGCGTGATATTGCGCGCACCACCAGTAACCATCCATTCATCACAACACCTCATAGCCAGACTGAAACTCCTCCAGACGATCTCACGTTCCAAAATCTGACTGGTGCAAAACAAAAAGGACCAATGGGTCCGGAAGTTGAAACCAATGACCCTAAAGAATGGCTCATAAACGAACAACGGCGTTTAATGGACAAATACAATGAGCTGGTAAAACACAAAAAGTTAGCCGACTTAACACAAAGGCTCGCATTTGATAAACAAACAATTCAGGGAACAACAAAAAAGGCGCGCGCGCCGGAAGATGGTCACTCTGTTCACACCGAACACGCTGATATTAGTGACGAGGAAGAGGTGCACAGCATGAGGAAGACGCGAGATACTCATGCAGGAGGTTCACAGCTCCGCGCGCACATGAACATAGCGCCTGGAGCCAAAGTTGATATGGATCTATACACACCGTACAACCCACAAGCGAAAGGGCAAGTGGACGTAACCACACCATATAGGCCAGCCATCTTGGTGAAACATTCAAAATTCACTGAGCGCATTGCGAAGGCTCCCATTCAACACAAAACCAAGATGCCAAGTGGTCTAGGCAAGTACGATGGTACAACAGATCCAGATGATTTCTTACAAGGTTTTTACAACACTGGAAACCTAGAAAGCTGGACGATGCCAACATGGTGTCACATGTTTGCTCGCTGCCTCACGGGCGCAGCGCGTGTCTGGTTCGAAAGCTTGCCGACAGGACAAATCGATGGGTTCGAAGAGCTATTGGAAAAGTTCCAGGCTCACTTTGTACAGCAGCGCAGACACACGCGCGACCCCAATGACATCATGCACTGCGTGCGCAGGAATGATGAAACCATTGAAGACTACATAACTCGTTTCAATCAGGAATCTCTTGCAATTGGAGGTATCACTGAACAACTCTTGGGCGTGGCCTTTATACAAGGTGCGCGCAGTGATCAACTCCGCAGAGCTCTCGTGAGCAGAGATGGCATGCCAACCACTTGGGCTAAGCTTATGGAAGCATCGTGAGTCTTCGCACGAAATGAAAAACAAATTGCCTAAGACAGAGCAAGAGATAGAGGGCATCAAACAGAAGCACCACACAACAATGAAAGGAAGGGCAAACAAAACTCCGTATGGTCCAGGTTGCAACAAACCAATTATTCTCCCGCAGAAAAGCAAGCGCAACAAAGTTCACCCCAGCCCCAAAAAGACATGCTTAATCGCGGAGAGGGTGACAGGAAGGAAGGCGGCAGAGAGTCTAACAGACCTCTAACAAGAATATGGACCCCCCTTCACCAAAACGCCTTCGCAAGTGTTAAACACAGAGAATGTCCAGTTTAAAAGCCCCAGGCCATTACTCCATAAGGGACCATCAAACAGTGGCAAGTATTGTGAGTTTCACAAATCCACAGGGCACAACACTGATGCATGTCACCATTTGAAGGATGCGATCGAAAAAGATGTAAAATCAGGCAAGTTGGCTCACCTGGTAAAAAATCCAAGACCAGAGAATGAACAACCAGACGGAGCCTCAGCCAGCAAAAAATTCAAAAGAATCTGTGTAGCTGAAGGAGGAAGGCAAGGGCAAAGACCGAGGAAGACAAGCGCGAAAATCCAAGGGGATTGGCGCGAGCAACAAGTAATCTTTCCAAGAATCAGAGGAGGCCCGTCTATCAGCAGCCCTCTAGTCATTACTGCACACATCGCTCATTATGAGGAGTCAAAAGTTCTGGTGGACACCGATAGTGAATCAGACATCATGTATGAGCAATGTTTCAGGAAGCTGGATCCAGCAGACCAAGCAAGGCTCGAAGTTGTGAATGCACCAATCTCGGGTGTCTCAAACGAAATTATTCACCCCCTAAGTCAGATACAATTCGAACTAACTATGGGGGATGAGAAGCACAAGCGAGCTGAAATCGTCAACTTCTTGGTCTTGCCCACCACTTCATGCCATAATATGATCTTGGGTAGAGGAACGATTGCCCAAGTCAACGCTATACCGTCACTAGCGCACGGCGCGTTGGGGTTCCCAACACCAACAAGAGTAACATTTGTATACCGAGATCATTTATGCGCAGTAACAAGTATACCTCGAGAAGGGAGAATGAAGCTTCCAGTGGCAAACAACGCGCCAGAGAAATGGATTCTCAACCCAAAATTCCCAGAACAAACAATCACAATCGGAGCTACGATGTCAGATGACACAAGAGTGAGAATGAAAAGATTGCTCACAACGTATATGTCAGTCTTCGCGTGGCAACACTCTGATATGACTGGGGTTCCGCGAGACCTGGCGCAACACTCTCTCAACACATTCAAGTCTGTAGAGCCAATTGCTCAAAAGAAAAGAGTCATGGGAGATGAAAAGGCAAAGGCCATGAATGAGCAAGTAGAGGATCTACTGCGCGCGAATATCATCAGCCCAATACGATACCAAACATGGGTAGCCAATCCTGTGATGGTAAAGAAGAGCAATGGGTCATGGAGAATGTGCATTGATTTCAAGGACCTCAACAAAGCGTGTCCAAAAGATTGTTACCCCCTCCCAAACATTGACGCGAAGGTGGACTCTGTGGCGCCATTTAAGCTCAAATGTTTCCTGGATGCCTATAAGGGCTATCACCAAATTCAAATGGCACCACAAGATGAGGACAAGACTGCTTTCAGAACTGACAAGGGTGTTTTCTGTTACACAAAAATGCCCTTTGGTTTGAAGAATGCAGGAGCCACTTACCAACGACTCATGGATGCAGTTTTCAATGAGCAGATTGGAAAAAACTTAGAAGTCTACGTGGATGATTTGGTGATTAAAAGCAGGGAGGAAAAACAAATGCTCAAAGACATCGAAGAAACCCTTCGGCGCCTAAAGGAAGTAAACATGAAGCTCAACCCGAGCAAATGCACATTCGGCGTGGAAGAAGGGAAATTTCTCGGCGTAATGGTCACCAAGGATGGTTTCAAGGTGAACCCAGAGAAGGTAGAGGCTATCCTCGACATGCCCTCACCATCCACCATGAAGGAAGTTCAAAAGTTGAATGGTAGATTGGTATCAATTAACAGGTTCCTAGCAAACCATGCAAGCAAATCTACCCCATTCGTTAACACATTGAGAAATTGCTTAAAGAAAAGTCAATTCAAGTGGACGCCTGAGGCCGAGCAAGCTTTCAGTGAGATTAAAGAATGTCTGATAAATCTGCCTGCGCTCACAGCTCCACTTCCTGGTGAAACTTTAACGTTGTACCTGTCAGCAGGAGAGCGCGCAATTGGCGCAGTATTACTGGTGGATCGCAAAGGAATCCAAACACCAATCTATTATGTAAGTCGGGTGCTGACAGATCCTGAGACGCGCTACACCATCATAGAAAAGTTAGTTTTATCACTAACGCATGCGTCGCGCAAGCTTCACAGATATTTCAATGGTCATCCTATTGAAGTCCTGACTGGTTACAACATCCAGCAAGTCTTGCGGCGTCCCGCGCTCTCAGGAAGGCTGACAAAATGGGCGCTGGAATTAGGGGAGCACGCGATCACCTATAAGCCTCGTCCAGCAATCAAGGGACAAGTCTTAGCTGATTTCATCGCAGAAATCCCTGAAGGAAAAGTCGAAGAGGCTCAGCGCGAAGTAGACCCTCCACAATCCAATAATGAAGAAAGCGTTTGGAGATTATTCACTGATGGAGCTTCAAACAACGAAGGGTCCGGCGTAGGCCTCAAACTGGTGGATCCAGAAAATCATGAGTATACCTACGCAATCAGGTTGGATTTCAAGAGCACCAATAATGAAACTGAGTATGAAGCCTTGCTGGATGGTTTGCGCATCGCGCACAAGTTTGGAGTCAAAAAACTAGAGGCTCATGTAGATTCATACCTGGTAGCAGCGCAGGTCAATGGCCTTTATGATGCCAAGGAGAACACCATGCCTCTGTATCTTGAGCAGGCGAAGAAACTCACTGAACAATTTGACTCTTTCAGAATCATACACATTCCACCCATTGAAAATAAGTCTGCCGACGCGCTAAGCAAGATGGCATCAACCAGCTTCGATCATTTTGGCAAAGATGTCAGGGTGGAAGTAATGAGCAACCCGTCAGTGGGAGCGAAGTCTGTCCTTGTAATTCATACAACACCCTGATCATGGATAACTCCAATAATGGAATTCTTGAAGGAGGGAAAGGTACCGGACGATCGCGCACAGGCGAGGAAGATAAGACACAAGTCGCAGAACTACGAACTGCTTGATGGTACGTTATATCGACGCTCTTATCTGGGACCGCTCATGAAATGCCTAGACGCTGAGGAAGCAAGCTATGTGATCAGAGAGATACATGAAAGAATCTGTGGAATACATGCTGGCCCGCGCATGGTGGTTGCCAAGGCAATGAACGCAGGTTACTATTGGCCAGGCATGTACTTGGACGCGTTAAAGGAAATCCAAAAATGCAAAGCATGTCAGAGCTATGCGCCAAACACCATGCGGCCAAAGAACAACTTGATTCCGGTGACCTCTGCATGGCCTTTCCACAAGTGGGCAATCGATATTGTGGGTCCCTTATCACAAGCGCCGGGGCGAGTAAAGTTTTTGGTAGTGGCAGTAGACTATTTCACAAAATGGGTTGAAGCCAAGCCACTAGCAAAAATCACAGCCGAGGCAATGAAGCAATTTATTTGGAGCCACATCGTATGCCGTTTTGGCCTGCCCATGGAAATTGTGAGCGACAACGGCAAACAATTCACTGACAGGAAGATATCCAGTTGGCTCAAGGAATTGCGCATCAACCAAGTCTTCACTTCAGTATACCACCCTCAAGGGAATGGCCAAGTGGAGCGCGCAAACCAAAGCTTGCTGAATGGGCTGAAGAAAAGGTTGGAGGGAGAGTCCCATGCATGGGTCGAGGAGTTACCTAATGTCCTGTGGGCGCACAGGACATTAAGCAAAACCAGCAATGGCGAGTCCCCGTTCAGCCTAACCTATGGAACGGAGGCTATGATTCCAGCAGAGATTGGATGCCCGTCCTATAGAGTGCTCATGATGTGTAAGACAGATAACGAGCAAGAAAGGAGGTTGGATCTCAACTTACTTGAAGGGCGCAGAGAGGCGGCTATCATCAGTGAAGCCAAATACAAGAAAAAACTAGAAAAATATTACAATCAGCGCGTGAAAGAATGCCACTTCAAGAAGAATGATTTTGTCCTTCGGAACAATGAATCTAGTCGCGCAATACCCCCGGGAAAGATGTCTCCCAACTGGGAGGGACCTTATCAAGTCTCGGAAGAATTGGGAAAAGGCGCATACGCTTTAAAAGATTTAAATGGAAAGAAGATCCCGCGCACATGGAACGCAGCACAACTCAGAAAATGTTTCATGTGAAAATTGTTAACTTTTTAATCAAGGCTTTTTAAGCCATTATGAATAATGATACGCGCTATTTTTTCTTAATATGCGTTCTATTACCTTTTGCATACATGTTTCACACTTCCCTTTATTAATTTTGAGCAATATGACAACATTGTATTGACATCAAACTAAAAATAAAACGAAGTAAAACATACATGCGCGAGCTTCAAGCTCAAACGTGTTAACGAGTTTCAACTCCAAAACGTCAGGGCCTTAGCCCAATAATATGAGCCTTAGCTCAGGGCCTTAGCCCAATAATATGGGCCTTAGCTCAAATTACTCATAGCATCCATCCTACGTATTGCGCAGCTGGACCATAAAAATACCTAAGCACAGCTAAGGCAAAGCACATGCCAAAGCATAGTTGTTAAGGTCTCAGGTCGAGGTTGCGCATGGGATTATAACGGATATCAGAGTAACACATACTGACACATAAAGGCTAAAAAACTCATTCATAGTTCCCTATAATGAATGCGCGATAACGTCGCGCAAAAGAGGAATAATGAAATGCCAAGGCACGTGTCAGCATATTCAGAATATTGCAAAATAACTTGAAATATGACAACTGTTAAGGATTTAATAAAATAATTTCCTTACAACCTTGTCCAGGTTTCAATGTGTAAGCATACCTTATATTCAACGAGCACAAACATGCAATATAAAGGGATGAATTGGGAATGCGCAAGACGCGAATAAGGGAAAAACAAAATTTCATTCCAAAACATAGAAGTTTACAAATTTACAAATGATGAGGTAAAAACTATAAACACAAAAAAAAAAAACAAGAAGGGCTTTTCAAGTCTCTATATCAATATCAGCCTCTTCATCGTCCTCATCATTATTTCCTCCCTCAGCATCTGGCGCAGCCCGCTCCTCCTCATCTCCAAACTTACCATAATTAAGCTGTTCGTCTTGAAGGCAGTCGTCTTCTATCACGATAGTTTCAGGAGTAGGTCCTTTTGCCACGCCAGAGCCACTGGCAGAGGTAGCATTGCCCGCGCCATAATCACTGCCACCAGACCCTTCGCATTCATCAAGTAGTTTCTTTAATGCGCCAAGATCGGGCTGGTCAGCAAGCGCGGCTATCTGCAAATCACAAGGAACAGTATGAGTACAAAAGATTATAAAAATTAGTCAAGCAAACTCATTAAGGTTACAATACCTGCTCAAGGATGGGAATTGGAGTATTCAAATACTTCTCCCCCACCTCAGCCATGTCAGCGCAGACAACGTCGAGCTGATAAGGGTAGTCGGATGGGTTCTTCCTTAGCATGCCATATTCATAACCATCCTTAAACCCTTCAGCCCGACCCACCAAGCGCGACGCTGCGTTACAGTCCATCACAAGGGTCTGAAACTCGTCTGAGTATTTCATCGCATAAGCGCAACGAGTCACACCCTGTGAAATTAGCCATTGACGGTCCTGCGCAAGGGAAGAAACAGACGTCTCAAGAGCAGGAATCTGAGAGTTTAACAACTCAACAGTTTCCTTGGCTTGTTTTAGCTCTTCTTTGTCAGACGCTGCTGCCGCCAAGGCTTCATTCTTTTCCGCTCGCGCAGCGTCGAGATCTTTCTTCAGGCGCGCAACCTCACTCTCCAATAAGGATTTGTCAGTATTAGCCTGCGCAATAGTTTGGTTACGCGCCTCTGCTTCCAACTCCAAGTCACGCGCTCGACGCGCGTACTTGGCCACGTCTGCCTCTGCCGCCTGTAGCTTCTCCCGCGCAGCTTGCAGCTCATGCCCGCGCTTCACAAAAGCGGCGTTGGCACTTGCCCGGTTCTCATTAAGTTCTGCTTGGAGTTTCTCAGCCCTCTCTCGGGCATCAGAAAGTTTCCAAGGAGAAACCTTAGCCTCTTGCTTGGCCTCCACAAGAGCATCACGCACTTTGATATAATCATTGCGAAGCTCTTGGAGGCAGCAAAGAACGCAGACCCCGCAAAAAGGTGGTCATTAAGCAAGTCCACGCGAGCGCGGTCCTCTTGAAACCTCCTTTCAGCCGGAGGAACAGAGTGAGCCCAGAAGTCTTCACACACGCCCATGGATTGAAATGAGCTATCTTCAGTGATATTCCAGCTCGGGCGGTATATGTGATCGGCTTCCTACGAACACAAAGCAACGCAAAGAAACGTTTTAGTTATCTACACTAATTTGGAAGTCTGCACAGCGGAGCAAAACAAACTTATACCTGAGGAGAATCGGCGGAAAGATTAGCGCCAGCTGAGGAGCTCCTGCCTGCCCCACGAGAAGAAGGCTGCGCCACGAAATCTCGTGGCGCTATAGGGCTTGCGCGGCCACCATCAGAACCTTCAGAATTAACCTCATCATCCTCTAGAACAGGTCTCTTCTCCTGCGACTTGGAAGAATTAAAAGTAGTCTCACGAGGAGGGCTGCGCGCAGGAGGAGGTGAGGGAGGTCTTGGCGCTGTTAGATCAGCGCGTAAAATAGTCTCCTGCTCCTTAGTGATCCCAATGAGAGGAGATTCAGTGCTTGTTGGAGCAGGAGCAGAACTAACGGCGCCAGCGCTAGTGGTACCACCAGCAGCTTGTGTACCAGCTATAATTCCTATAAAAAAATCAACAAGGAGAAATGATTCATGACTTGAACTAAAGGAAAAAATCACAGTCAAAGCGCAATAAATACCTTGGCGCACCGCAGTCCGCGAATTGAGCATCGCCATAAAGTCCATTTTCCCCCTTTTCGAGGGTAAAACAGGGGACTTCAAAACAACCTTCGGCGTAGCCTCGGCACCTTGCTGCGCCTGAGGTTGAGCCACCAACGTCGCCGACTCTACAAATATTTGAGTGAACAAAGTTTCATTAATAACTCTATCGGAATCACGCTCATAAAATCACAAAATATAAACAAAGTATACCTGTTGGGGAAGACGAAACAGCAGGTGCAGCGCCGCTTCCCTGGTCCGCCGTGCGAAGAGACGAGGTGGCAGCACCATACCTCGTGTGGACTGGAGGATGGCCCACACCTCGAGGAAAAGAAAACGAGGAAAACTGGGAGGTAAAACCCTTGGTTTTCTCAAATCCTTTCACCTGAGCAGGAGGAAGATTCTGGGCAACAGGGGCATCATCTTTTTTCTGTTTTTTACTGGCCCCTGCGCCAGTTTTGCCTTTAGCCTTGCGTTTGAGTTGCGGCACTTCAGCTTCCTCCTCCACTTCCTCTTCTGCAAGCTCCAACTCATAATTCTCGAGCGCATCTACAATACGCGCAACAGAAATGGTAAAACAAAACGCAGGTATTCTAAGGGCCTAAGCACAAATACAAAGGCTCACCAGGCGCATCGCTGTCAAAACAAAATTCTAAATCGACAGGGATGAACATATCATCGAAGCGATCAGGGAAAGCAACTTTCCCAGCGCTCAGCGCGACAGAGCCACCCTCCATATGCTCGTCATAGGCGGCGTGGATGTATTCCTTGCTTTCTGCATAAAACAAGACAAATGATATCAGCAAAACGAATTATACTCGCGCAAAATTAACGCAATGAACAAACAACCCACCTGAGCCATCAACTTGGATGACAGGCTCAGTCCCGCTGTCAATCCACCTCTTGCTCATGCCAACCCCCACCAACGCTTCCTCGCAAATTTTCCTAGCGGGGGATGGTTCAGCAGATAACTTATTAACCCATGCGCCCGTTGGGTTCTTAAGAACATTGTCATCCGCGGGCGCAGAAGTGATCGAGCGCATAGTCATGCGAATTGGGATAACACCAGCCTTGATGAAAAAGAATTTTTCAGCCCAGTCATGAAGGCTTTTGAAAGAAACAGTGCAGCACTTAACCTTCTGACTGCGCGGTGTGAATGAGAACCAAGAATCTTGGATCTTTGGCTTATAAAATATTGAAAGCGCCGAGGGGTGGGCTCCTCGCGCTGAGCTTTGCACATGAACTCAAAATGAGTCATGCGCACTAATCCACAGGGATGGACTTGGGATATGTGAATCCCATAAAACTGAAGGAGCGCACCTATAAACCTTGTCATCGGAAGACGAAGGTTACAGTGAGTAAAAAAATGAGAATATAGAGAGATGTAGCCGGCATGAGAATCTGCCGCCGTCTGCCCGGCTGCCGGAAGCAGACAACCATACTCAGGGAGAAAACCCTGAGAAGCAAGGAGACTATCAAAGTCAGCTTGTTTCAACTTGCAGGGAATCTCGTCCCATCTCTTCACTGCCTTATTCTTCCCTCCCTCCTCCGACGAGGCCTCTGCAACCCGTTTACCCTTGCCGATCTTCTTCAAAGTAGACATAACAACAGATTTGACACGGCGTTTACTAGGGGAAATTGTGGTGTCTGGGTTATCAGACATATAATTGTGAACCAAACAATATGCTTACTTTAAGCACGGAGTTCAGGGACAAAGATAAAGGCTCTCAATCGGAATGTAAATGGAAGAAGCAAAAGGCTCTGAAAATAACAATGGAGATGAAGAAAAAACCGTTCAAAAGGTTTGATTTTATAGGCCCAGGGGAGAGAAAGAGAAACAAGTAATGAGCAGATCTACGCTCACGCGCCCCCACGCGCAGGCGTAGGCCAACATAAGCGCGACACGTGTTCCTGACACTGTATGAGGAGACGTGAAAGACAACTGTAGCACCTCGAGCACGCAAAAGGTCTGACACATGACGTCTCCATCTCTGATGCACGTCAGCATCAACCAACCACGTGCAACCACGTGCAACGCACACATGACGTCTCCATCTCTGACGATTCGTTTTAACCAAAGGGATAGAATTTCGCGCAACGCACATATGAGAAATGAAAAAGAAAAGACAAACCCTATTAAAAGAGCAAACTATTAAGTCTAATATCTATCTTACCTCGCTCGCGCGAGACAAGACACACATTAGACTGGGGGGGCTTGAAGGGGTATGCACCCGCCTTAACATCGAGCGGGGCGGGTCAACCCACAAGATATAGACAAGAGGCTTGAAATCAGGATGTCATGAAGACACAAAGCCAAAACCTATGCGCGTGGCGCATATCACACTTGCTCACGCATATCACATATGCTCACGCATCACATATGCTCACGCATATCACATCTGCACGTGGCGCATATCACATATGCTCACGCATATTACATATGCTTGCGCATCACATGCTCACGCATATCACATCTGCGCATGAAACATCTGCGCGTGAGAATAAAGAGAAGACCTCGCGCATCCCCAGGATAGGCGCATATCACACATGCACACAATCACCACGTCCTTATCCAAATCAGGATAAGGACAACCATGATTGTGCTCATCAGACAACCTTCCAGAAGGTATCTTTTAAGGAATAAAGAATATGCTGATGTTGACAGCTGCCAATGAAGGGTGGACAACTCAGCAAAACCCATGTGCTACCATGTGATGGCACATGGGTCAGGTGAAATACCTTGGTCAGAGAATAATCAATAAAAAAGCACCAGGTGTCCTAAGTACACGTGGCGCGAAGCAATAGGAGGAGGCCAAAAAGGCCCTAATTGGGTCTGAGCCCAATCATTGGAAACCCTAATACTATAAATACCACACCACCCCACAGTGGGAGGTAAGCAAGAAAATATATTCTAAGTCCTTACTCATTTTCACATTCTCATTATCTTCTCCTACAATATCTTATTCTCACACCGGAGGGTTACCCCAAAGAGGACCCCTCTGTCCCTTTCTGAGGGGTAAGTTCACGGTGTTGTTCGTTTTGTAGGTGAAAGAACTCATATTCCGGAAAACCATCGGTGACATAGCATACTCACACCCGAGGAACGTAGATCGAATACAAGTAAGTCGATCCACGCTTCTTCATCACACATACATGATACATGTGCTCAGGTGTCTGTTAAAGTTACTTTAACCTTGTCTTCAAATGAAGGTAAGAATAAAAATTACAACCAAGCAATTGGAATGTTATAATGGATAGTATTCAATCCCTAACGTATTGTAAATATAAAGTTAATTCCACGAGTTTCACATGAATAGTGGCTTAACATATAATAATACTCCAATAAAGTTGAAGTTGTCTGATATGTTACAACTTACAAGTATTTCAGTTTTTTTTAAGTGTTAAATCATTATTTACATATTTTTTTAAATAAATAATCGATGATAGTCATAGTAAGAACAAGAGCACTTGGCTAACACCCTTCTACACATCAGCGATGAAAGACGCGACACACCATTACACAATTGCCATAGGGTGCGTCAAAGGGCTGGCTGCCCTTTTTTGGCGACACTGCTTTAACCTATTTTCCAACCAATCAGATAACACCACTCAATTTTAAATATAAAATGAAAGTTAAATAATAATTGTCTTGTTGGTTAATATATTACATGTATTTTTTATGAGAAAGTTAGTGAGAGCAGTCGTGTCATCTCTCGTTTCCATCCAAAACCGTCTGCCAAATCCCCTTCATGGGCTGCTGTTTCTTTTTATTCGTAGACTATGATTTCTTATTGTGATATCCCTAAGAATGAAGTTACAATAAGACAACAGGCTACTGACCTAAGGATAAGTTGGATAACATGTTTCAGCAATAAGTCTGTCCAATTAGAAAATTTCCTTATTTATAGTGTTAGTATTTATACCATTTGTTAAAACTCTGTGGGATTTTCATGCAAATTTTTTTCGTCTAGGTCATCATGCAAAATTGCATTATTGACATCCAACTGATGAATTATCCAATTCTTCTTTACTGCAATTGCTAAAATTGTACGACCAGTGACAAGTTTGCCACCAGGGCAAAGGTTTAATGGAAGTCAATTCCTTCTATTTGAGTGAAACCCTTTGCCACCAATCTTTCTATCTCTCTGTTTGATTTGTATATTACTTTGTACACCCACTTTGAATCTATGGCACGTTTTTCCTCCGGTAGATATATTCTCAAGGGTTCACGTACCATTAGTCTCAGATGTTCGTATTTCTTTCTTCGTCATCTCTCTTAGTTGCTTGATTATAAGTCTTTGGCTCGTCATTTAAACTAATGGCCGTCAAAAGCTTTATGCGAATAAGAAAACTTATCGTGAGAAATAAAATTGACAATAGAGTATACCGTCGAGGATTGTTGATTGGACTCTACTGAAGCTTGATCAATGGATGGTGGGAGATTCACAACATAATAATTGAGTCGCGCATGACGAGTTTTAATTCGTGTTTCTCTTGTGGGTTGTTCATGTTCTATTTTTGTTTGGGTCATGGATTTGGTCACATTGACCTGCCCAATATTTTCAGCTCGGGCCATGGGTTTCGCCACTTAGGCCGAGTTTCATTTTGTTACATACTGTCACTGTTTGTATCTTTTCTATAGTCCCTATATTTTCAAAGATTTGCCGCTTCTTAGGTGGTGTTTGTTTTTTTAGAGTTAAGATATCTGTAGTCTACGGACCACATCTGCAGGCTAGCAGCAAAAGAGATTGACTAAATATCTGTAGTCTGTAAGAAGAATACTGTTTGTTTTTAAATATCTGATTGATAAACTGGTAGTAGTGTATAAACTGTGGTAGTGGGTAGTGGTGGTGCTAGATGATGATACTGGTAGTGGTGGGTGGATGTGGCGAACGGTGGGTGGCGGTGGACGGTGGTGGTGGATGGTGGCGGTGGTAGAAGGAGGTGGTGGGTGGTGGATAATGGTGGTAAAGGTGGTGGTGGTGTGCAACATCTCGGATTTTTCAACCCCATATTCGTTTACGTATAACCTGACCGGAAATATTTTAGATCTTTAAATGATAATTAAAAACAAATATTTATAAGTTATTAAGTTTATAATGTTCATTTTAGGCCCCTTATACTTTATATGTTGTTCAAATCTTAAACTACGCATAAAAAGTTTATTAAATGACCTAAATCCAAACTATAGGGACTAAAGTTAACAAAAACTGAAATTTCCATTTTTTTGGCTGGAGCACCACGTGGTGGGGTGGCCTAGGCCCACCACGCGGCGCCTTGGGCTACCGCACAGCTCGTTTCGTTTATTATTGATTCCTAGTTCGTTTTTGGCCCGAAATCGCTTATTTTAGGACATAATCGAGTGAATTAAGCTCCAAGAAATCCCACAAAGCTTAGATACATGTCCATATTCATTAACCCTTGTCCAAGAACGAAATTTACTGATTATACTATTGATTTGATCATTAAAACTCGATTCAGTTTCCTAAATGAGTGAATATACTAAATATGGTTCGTTATTGCTTTTCCTATATTAACAACCCCTAATTGTGACATCTGCCCGATCCGACCCGACCCAGGTACCCGTTTCTCTGACCCGATCTCTTTCTTTTATGATTTAATATTTATTTATACTTATATTTTACTTTTAATAATAATATATATATTTTCCTTCCCGCCTCTCTCTCTCTCTTTCTTTCCGCCGTCCCGTCCCTCTCCTTCTCTCTTTCCGCCTTCTTTTCCCTTTTGTCGCCGTCCCGCCCTTAAGCCTTGTTTCCCTCTTTTTCTTCTAACTCTTTGCTTGTCCTTTGTTCCTTCCCGCCTAAGGTTGTCTGCGCAGCTCCACGCGCCAGACCCCTTACAAGGAATCCTGCGTGAAGACCACCTGTTTCAGCGATTCGCGAGACGAACTCTTCTCGCAGCGCGCTAAGAATTGTAATTCTTCTCGCAGCGCGCTAAGAACGGTAGTTCTTCCCGCGACGCGCTAAGGATTTGTAGTTCTTCTCGCAGCGCGCTAAGAGTCGTAGTTCATCCCTCGACGCGCGAAGAATTATAGTTCTTCCCGCGGCACGCTAGGAATTTTAGTTCCTCCCGCGGCGCGCTAAGAAATGTGATTCTTCCCGCGGCGCGCTTGGAAATGTAGTTCTTTCCGCGACGCGTTAAGGTTGGTTCTGTCTGCCTTCGCGCTCGCGCTCTCTTGACCTTCTGTGTCTGCCTTCGCGCTCGAGCTTTCTCGCGCTGAACCCCTTTTGAGTTGTCTTCTGTTTAATCTAGCCGTTGCTTTTGAGTTGTCTTATCTTTTGAGTTGTTGACCTAATCTGCTTTATGTCTGAAAAGTTACTTTCGGCGCAGCATGCGCACCAACCCCATTGGTTGACAGATAAAGTGACTGACATAATCTTTTGAGAATCTGCTTTTGCCATGCTTGACCAGTAACTTTATCTGTCCTCTCCCATGCCTTTTTCTGAATCCTGTCAGCCTTTTTCTCTTTTTCCCTGCTACCATATCTTTTGATATCTTTACTTTTCAGAACTTTTTACTGTTGATATCTTTTCTTTTACTTTTGGAGATCTTTTCTAGGGTTTGTGTCCCCTAGGGTTTGCCTATATATAGTACTATTTTCTTAACACTTCACACACTACACTTACTCTCTCCTGGTTTCCTTGCTCTCTGCCGCCTCCCTCTCTTGCCTCCGTTTTCTCCTCTCCTCTGCCCTACTTTTCCGGTAATATATATTATATATAATAATTTACTTATTAATTATGCTAACTTATAATCAAGACTTAAAACCAATCATTAAAACAACAATCTTATTTATAGGTTAACTTGTGCTTGTTTAAGTTGATTCTTGCTTTATCTTACACCGCACCGATTATCAAGTGAGTAATCTCGTACCTAATCCCTTTTTGCTTTTAATGTTTTGGGATGTTCATGTGTTCATACAAACTTTGAGTCTTAAACTTGTTTATGAACTTTAGTCGCGCAGTATCCCATGTGTTGAGGACGTAGACTTGGCTGTTTATTTGTATGTGTGGATCATTAACCGTCTTGTCGGTCTATTCCGCAGTTTTCATGGTACCATTAGATGAACACGGGAGAACTATCGTTTATGATTTTCTCTTTTGTTACACTTGCACAGTTAGTCTTGTTTGTGAGCTCAATTGTGAGCACTGGCAGTCTTGTCTCTTAGAGTTGGTCCCGATCTGATTACACCCTTGTTGAAACCCAGACATACACATGTTGCGCGCAGATTTGTTGTTATCTATGTATTGTATTAAACTTGATTTCTCACCAACACGCAAGTGTTTGACGTTTATTTTAACTCATGTTCAGGTTTGCAGTAGCTGTTTTGGAGCTTGTGGACACGTAGGAAGTTTTCTTTATTTTTTTTGACCTAGATTAAAATGTATCAAGACAAGTTATTGCTGTTCGAATATTATGATTTATAATATATTGATTTATGATGATTTATGTTATCTTATGTTTACCCTGCGCGTGCGCGAATGAATGTATTTATTAAATATTGACACCCAATAGTGTCACGAGTAATGAAACAATATGTGGCGCCCCGATGTATAATCCGCCTTTGGTCGGGGTGTTACAGATTGGTATCAGAGCTCGTTGACTTTAGGATAGGTGGTTAGACGTAACGGCCTAGAATACCTAAGAGTCCCTTCTCGCGCATGAGAGAAATCTCATGTTTGCGCGCTTATTGTTAATTACTCGTTATTTATGAATATGCTCGCGCTTGCGCAGTGTATGATTTTATGTTCTATTTCGCGATATTTCGATTTTTGTTGAATTTCGATTTTTACTGATTTTACTTACATATTCGTTTGTTGGATTTGAAAATCCGAAAAGTCATGGTGATACATGAATAGTTGATTTTCAATTTTCATTTACGATTATGTTCTGAGGTTGGAGACTTGAAAAGTCATGGTGATACATGAATTGTCAACCTCCAATACTCATTTTCTTGTATATTTTATATTGAAGATTGAAAAGTCATGGTGATACATGAATCGTCAATCTCCAATACTCGTTTACTAGTCATTTTAAATTGGGAATTCGGAAAGTCATGGTGATACATGAATTGCCGATTCTTGGTTCGAGTTTGTTACCTTTATTAAGTCTGCATTTAGGGTCATTTATTTTACTTTAACTTTTGACAGTAACTGACTCCGTGAAACCAAGCTTTATAAAGTTATACTTTGCGATAAAACCAAGATATTAACTAAAATTAAAACTTTTATAGAATGCCTCCGCTATCTCGCCGATTTCAGAGAAGAGAAGCCTCGCGCATGCGTAGACAGCAACGTTCCCAGGAAATGGCCGCCGCGATAGCCCAAGCCTTGAGCCAAAACAATACCTCCAGTTATAACATTAAGTCCTTTAACGCGGGTAACCCTCCAAAGTTCACAGGTCTTGAAGGAGCCACCGTGATGCTCCAATGGCTCGAAAAGATTGAAAACACTTTCCTCCATACCCAATGCCCCTCAGACAGACGAACCCTGTATGCTTCCAGTGTCCTGGAATCTAGAGCGCTTACATGGTGGAATGGAGTAGCTCATGCGCGTGGCGCAGAGGCTGCTTCTAGCATGACATGGGAGGAATTCAAGGAAATTCTGACGCGAGAATTCTGCCCTCCCAACGAAATTAAGCGCCTAGAGGAGGAATTTTGGAATCTTAAGCAATACAGCGGTGAAGCGCGCAAGTACGCGACGCGCTTCCATGAACTAAGCCTGCTTGTCCCTCACCTTGTTACCCCTTCCCGCAGAGCCATAGAGAAATTCCTTGGGGGTCTCCCCATGGAAATTCAAGATTCTGTATGGGCCAGAAACCCAGTAACCCTCTCTGACGCCATCGAGTTGGCCGCTGTGCTCAGCGACAACCATGTCAGAGCAGGAACCCTGTTCCTGCGGGGAACAGAAAAGACCAAACTCACCAAGACTGTCACTGAACCAACAGAAACCAAACCTGAACCCTCGAACCATAACAACCTCAAGCGCAGGCGCAAGGCCTATGCGCTTACCAACCCGCCCATTGTCCAGCAACCCATTTACCAACCTCCAGTTTATGCGCCTAACCCTCTGTCAACCTACCCAACGCCTCCTGTAGTCCACAACTATGCCCTAACCAATCCAGCACTCCCTGCCCCGCCAACTAAGAAACCTTACACAGGAAACCATCCCTTTTGCCCAACCTGTAGATTTCACCACCCAACCCAAACCCCGTGTCGACTTTGTACCCGATGTGGCCGTACTGGTCACCTTGCAGAAAACTGTAGAGTCCTTCTCGCCAATCCAATTGCACCAACACCACCAGTCTACCCGCAGAACCCACAACCAACCTACCAAAACCCACGACCCAGATCGTGCTTTAACTGCGGTGATCCCAGTCATTTCCGGAACGCGTGCCCGAGACTACAAGTGCAAATCACACAAGCGAATCCGGTGAACCAGATTTCGAACCAAGTGACGCGTGGACGAGCTTTTAACATAACCGCGCACCAAGCGCAAGCGAATAATGACGTAGTTAATGGTACATTTTTACTTAACGGATTTTATGCTTCTGTACTTTTTGATACTGGCGCCGATCGAAGTTTTATCTCTCGCGCCTTCGAGCAGAAGCTTGCGCGACCGCGCAGCGATTTAAAAGAAAATTTTTCAGTTGAATTGGCTAATGGTGAAACTGTTTTAATTAACTCAGTGATTAAAGATTGTACGCTTAACCTTAACGAAAACGATTTTCTGATTGATCTCATCCCTATGCCTCTTGGAAGCTTTGATGTTATCATTGGTATGGACTGGCTTACGCATAATCGCGCCGAAGTTATTTGCGCCAAGAAGATGATTCGCATACCTCGAGAAAATGGTGATCTTCATATCTACGGCGAGAAACCCTCCCGCGGTCTTAAACTTATGTCTTGCGCCGAAGCCCGAAGGCTCATGCGGAAGAAGTGTGTTGCATTCTTAGCCCATGTGGTTAAACCTGCTGAAGAGAAGAAGCTTCGCGATATCCCTGTTGTGCGTGATTTCCCTGAAGTTTTTCCTGATGATCTTCCTGGTATCCCTCCCGCTCGTGAAGTCGAGTTTCGTGTTGATCTTGTCCCTGGTGCTTCCCCCGTAGCTAAATCTCCTTACCGTCTTGCACCCGCTGAGATGCAAGAATTGGCCAGCCAACTTCAAGAGTTGACTGCTAAAGGATTCATTCGCCCTAGCTCTTCGCCCTGGGGTGCTCCGGTGTTGTTCGTTAAAAAGAAAGATGGATCGTTTCGCATGTGTATTGATTACCGCGAGTTGAACAAACTCACCATTAAGAACCGGTATCCCTTACCGCGTATTGACGACCTCTTTGATCAACTCCAAGGTGCCTCTTGTTTCTCGAAGATTGATCTCCGCTCTGGCTATCACCAGTTGCGCATCCGCGATGAAGATGTTCCGAAGACTGCTTTTCGAACTCGTTATGGCCATTTTGAATTCTTGGTCATGTCCTTCGATTTGACCAACGCACCCGCCGTTTTCATGGATCTAATGAATCGGGTGTGTAGGCCTTTCTTGGATAAATTCGTGATTGTGTTTATCGATGATGTTCTGGTGTATTCTAAGACCAAGGCCGAGCACGAGCAACATCTTCGGTTGGTGTTGCAAAAGCTTAGAGCTGAACAACTCTATGCTAAGCTTTCCAAGTGTGAATTCTGGTCTGATGAAGTACAGTTTCTTGGTCATGTTGTCAACAAGATGGGTATTCATGTCGACCCATCCAAGATTGAAGCAATCAAGAACTGGTTTACGCCATCCTCTCCTTCTGAGATCCGTTCCTTTCTGGGCTTAGCTGGTTATTACCGGCGCTTCATTTCGAACTTCTCGAAGATCGCTTTGCCTTTAACAGCTCTAACGCACAAAGGTAAACCGTATATTTGGGGCTCGAAGCAAGAAGAAGCCTTTCTGACGCTCAAGCGTTTGTTGTGTGAAGCTCCTGTTCTTGCGCTACCTGAGGGTAATGATGATTTTGTCGTGTATTGCGATGCATCCAACCAAGGTCTCGGTTGTGTTCTTATGCAACGAGGCAAGGTTATCGCTTACGCATCAAGGCAACTTAAGGTTCATGAAAAGAATTATACAACTCACGACCTCGAACTTGGTGCAGTTGTTTTTGCCTTGAAGATCTGGAGACACTACCTTTATGGTACTAAGTGTATCCTTTACACTGACCATAAAAGCCTTCAGCATATCTTTGATCAAAAGGAACTTAACATGAGGCAACGCCGATGGAACGAACTCATCAGCGATTACAATTGTGAGATCCGGTATCATCCTGGTAAGGCTAATGTGGTAGCTGATGCGCTCAGCCGAAAACCCTGCCAACTTAACTGTATCTTGCCGCGCACCCAGCTTCACTTCGCGCCGATTCAAAACAACCTTGAATCGCGTATTCGTGACGCGCAGCGCGCATCCATCAGTAATGGTAACCTTCGCGCCGAGTTAGCGTGTGGCGCGGAAGCACATTTTGTGCCTAATCTGAGTGGAATTCTCTGCTATCTCAATCGCATTTGGATTCCCTTTGATGAGAATCTTCGCGCTGATATCCTGAGTGAAGCGCACAAATCTCGGTATTCTATTCATCCTGGCGCTGATAAGATGTACAAGGATTTGCGCATTACTTATTGGTGGCCCGGTATGAAAAAGGATATTGCTGTGTTCGTAGCTAAATGTCTGACTTGTTCTAAAGTAAAAGCTGAACACCAACGCCCATCTGGTTTGCTCGAACAACCAGAAATTCCTACGTGGAAATGGGAAGGTATAGCGATGGACTTTATTACCAAGTTACCTTTGACAGCAAGCAAACATGATAGCATTTGGGTAATAGTGGATCGTTTGACTAAGTCTGCTCACTTTCTGCCCATTCGTGAAAACTACCGTGTTGAGCATCTCGCGCAGCTTTATGTCAAGGAAATTGTCTGCCGCCATGGTACTCCTTTGAGCATCATATCCGATCGCGATGGCCATTTTATATCTCGCTTTTGGAAATCTCTCCAATCTGCGCTAGGAACTCGCTTGGACATGAGTACGGCATATCATCCCCAGACTGACGGTCAGTCTGAGCGAACTATTCAAACTCTTGAGGATATGCTCCGATCTTGTGTTCTTGATTTTGGAGGTAATTGGGATTCACACCTGCCTTTGATTGAGTTCTCTTATAATAACAGCTATCATTCCAGTATCGGTATGGCCCCATTTGAAGCACTTTACGGTCGTAAGTGCCGCTCCCCGATTTGTTGGAGCGAAGTGGGTGAAACTCAAATCACAGGACCCGAACTTGTTCAAGAGACAACCGATAAAATCGCCAAGATCCGTGATCATCTGCTGACTGCCAGAAGCCGACAGAAGAGTTACGCAGATCGTAGGCGGAAGCCTCTCGAATTTCAAGTTGGTGATCTTGTTCTCCTCAAAGTGTCGCCTTGGAGAGGTGTTGTCCGCTTTGGGAAGAAGGGTAAGCTTGCTCCTCGTTATGTTGGTCCATTCAAGATTCTCGCGCGTGTGGGAAAAGTTGCCTACAGACTTGACCTGCCGCCCGCGCTCAGTAATGTGCATCCAACGTTCCATGTATCCAATCTCAAGAAGTGTTTAGCCGACGAGAACCTTCACATTCCACTTGATGAAGTTCAAGTTGATGAAACTATGCATTTCGTTGAGAAGCCTGTTGAGATTATGGATCGCGAGGTAAAGCAAACCAAGCGCAGTCGTATCCCTATCGTGAAGGTTCGCTGGGAGTCCAAGCGCGGAGCCGAGTTTACATGGGAAAGGGAAGATCAAATGAAGATCAAGTACCCGCACCTGTTCTCTGCGCAACCTACTTCGAGATAAATTTCGGGACGAAATTTCTTAAAGTAGGGGAGACTGTGACATCTGCCCGATCCGACCCGACCCAGGTACCCGTTTCTCTGACCCGATCTCTTTCTTTTATGATTTAATATTTATTTATACTTATATTTTACTTTTAATAATAATATATATATTTTCCTTCCCGCCTCTCTCTCTCTCTTTCTTTCCGCCGTCCCGTCCCTCTCCTTCTCTCTTTCCGCCTTCTTTTCCCTTTTGTCGCCGTCCCGCCCTTAAGCCTTGTTTCCCTCTTTTTCTTCTAACTCTTTGCTTGTCCTTTGTTCCTTCCCGCCTAAGGTTGTCTGCGCAGCTCCACGCGCCAGACCCCTTACAAGGAATCCTGCGTGAAGACCACCTGTTTCAGCGATTCGCGAGACGAACTCTTCTCGCAGCGCGCTAAGAATTGTAATTCTTCTCGCAGCGCGCTAAGAACGGTAGTTCTTCCCGCGACGCGCTAAGGATTTGTAGTTCTTCTCGCAGCGCGCTAAGAGTCGTAGTTCATCCCTCGACGCGCGAAGAATTATAGTTCTTCCCGCGGCACGCTAGGAATTTTAGTTCCTCCCGCGGCGCGCTAAGAAATGTGATTCTTCCCGCGGCGCGCTTGGAAATGTAGTTCTTTCCGCGACGCGTTAAGGTTGGTTCTGTCTGCCTTCGCGCTCGCGCTCTCTTGACCTTCTGTGTCTGCCTTCGCGCTCGAGCTTTCTCGCGCTGAACCCCTTTTGAGTTTTCTTCTGTTTAATCTAGCCGTTGCTTTTGAGTTGTCTTATCTTTTGAGCTGTTGACCTAATCTGCTTTATGTCTGAAAAGTTACTTTCGGCGCAGCATGCGCACCAACCCCATTGGTTGACAGATAAAGTGACTGACATAATCTTTTGAGAATCTGCTTTTGCCATGCT
The DNA here is from genome assembly GCF_021521415.1 of Bidens hawaiensis. Taxonomy (NCBI): domain Eukaryota; kingdom Viridiplantae; phylum Streptophyta; class Magnoliopsida; order Asterales; family Asteraceae; genus Bidens; species Bidens hawaiensis. Next base: position 950,486 of record NW_027491480.1, read on the forward strand.
TGACCAGTAACTTTATCTGTCCTCTCCCATGCCTTTTTCTGAATCCTGTCAGCCTTTTTCTCTTTTTCCCTGCTACCATATCTTTTGATATCTTTACTTTTCAGAACTTTTTACTGTTGATATCTTTTCTTTTACTTTTGGAGATCTTTTCTAGGGTTTGTGTCCCCTAGGGTTTGCCTATATATAGTACTATTTTCTTAACACTTCACACACTACACTTACTCTCTCCTGGTTTCCTTGCTCTCTGCCGCCTCCCTCTCTTGCCTCCGTTTTCTCCTCTCCTCTGCCCTACTTTTCCGGTAATATATATTATATATAATAATTTACTTATTAATTATGCTAACTTATAATCAAGACTTAAAACCAATCATTAAAACAACAATCTTATTTATAGGTTAACTTGTGCTTGTTTAAGTTGATTCTTGCTTTATCTTACACCGCACCGATTATCAAGTGAGTAATCTCGTACCTAATCCCTTTTTGCTTTTAATGTTTTGGGATGTTCATGTGTTCATACAAACTTTGAGTCTTAAACTTGTTTATGAACTTTAGTCGCGCAGTATCCCATGTGTTGAGGACGTAGACTTGGCTGTTTATTTGTATGTGTGGATCATCAACCGTCTTGTCGGTCTATTCCGCAGTTTTCATGGTACCATTAGATGAACACGGGAGAACTATCGTTTATGATTTTCTCTTTTGTTACACTTGCACAGTTAGTCTTGTTTGTGAGCTCAATTGTGAGCACTGGCAGTCTTGTCTCTTAGAGTTGGTCCCGATCTGATTACACCCTTGTTGAAACCCAGACATACACATGTTGCGCGCAGATTTGTTGTTATCTATGTATTGTATTAAACTTGATTTCTCACCAACACGCAAGTGTTTGACGTTTATTTTAACTCATGTTCAGGTTTGCAGTAGCTGTTTTGGAGCTTGTGGACACGTAGGAAGTTTTCTTTATTTTTTTTGACCTAGATTAAAATGTATCAAGACAAGTTATTGCTGTTCGAATATTATGATTTATAATATATTGATTTATGATGATTTATGTTATCTTATGTTTACCCTGCGCGTGCGCGAATGAATGTATTTATTAAATATTGACACCCAATAGTGTCACGAGTAATGAAACAATATGTGGCGCCCCGATGTATAATCCGCCTTTGGTCGGGGTGTTACACTAATCTCCTGCCACAATACTTTACACAAACCCTAGAGGAGCCTTCTTAGCGTCCTACCTTTGTTCATCACTAAGCCCTTCGGTTTTTGCTTATTCGTTGAAGATACAAGCTTTTGTAATTAATGACAACTCAGCGGCCACATTAGCGGTTTAATGACAACTCAACGGCCACGTCAGCTGGTTAATGACAAGTCAGCTGTCACGTCACACAAAACTAACGGAAGGTTAACTTCCCGTTAATTTTCCACCCACATATAGTTAGTCCTTATATTTGCCAATGAGCCATAGTTGGGATTATATGAGGCCAATATTCCAAGATTAAAATATTAATAAACTTTGTATATTTTTTAATGTAAAAACATTGACATAGCTAGAAACTTATAACTTAATATGTGTATGTGTATGTGTCTGTGTATATATATATATATATAATATTTTTATGTAGGGGAGGGATAATTTGATAACCATGTTGAGTTTTAATAATTTAAGAACTCAATTCATGGCCACACATTTAATTAAATGGATTGAAATATGTGGCTAAGATTAAATCTGGCAAAAAAGTCAAAGTAGAAGAGAGAATAAAGATGTAACTTGTTATACTAACTTTTACGTCCGTTACACATGTGTAAAAAGTCGACACGGTACGTAAAAAATTCTGTAATTTTTTTACGTGTATATAACCTACATATATTACGCATGTGCAAAAAAAATTCGAAAAAAAAATCGTTGCACTGAGTTCTTTCGAGTTCTTAAAACTCAAATGGGTTTAAAATGAAAAGATAAAATAATAAAATAACAAATTAAAGTAAATAGAAACTAATTAATTAGAAAGGAACTACAAAAGCCTTCGTAACCAACTAAAAAATTAAATTTATTTAAATTATTCTAAAAAGTCAAATTAAAACATATGCAGACACTTAATATATATCCATTTTTATATCAAGTTGTATTCCCGAGACTCAAAGTCTCGAACCATTAAGTATTTCTTCCGACAATATTTCTTTTTCTTCTTCACCGCTGCAAATCCTCACTCGCCGGACTTTTTTCCGGCAATATTTCTTCTTCACCATTCTATCTTTTCTCCTTATTTTCTTAGTATTTAACAGGGGTCGGTGTCTAAATTCTACCGGATCAGTCGGTATTGGTACAAAGATGATATGTAATATTCCTAAATATATGTCTACTTAAAGTTACTTACATAAGCAAGTGCTCCCTTATGGTATATATACACTGTCACACATACATGATACATGTGCTCAGGTGTCTGTTAAAGTTTCTTACTTTAACCTTGTCTTCAAATGAAGGTAAGAATAATAATTACAACCAAGCAATTGGAATGTTATGATGGATAGTATTCAATCCCTAACGTATTGTAAATATAAAGTTAATTCCACGAGTTTCACATGAATAGTGGCTTAACATATATAATAGTTGTCTGATATGTTACAAGTGTTAATTCAGTTCTTTTTAAAGTGTTAAATCATTATTTGCCTATTTTTCCAAAGGTATATTGGTTTTTAATGATCCCAGTTATTGTTTTTTGGTCATCATTGGTCCCAACTAATAAATTGACTACTGATGGTTTCAACTTTTAAAGTATTTATTTCTAACGGTCCGCGACTAACAGAATCTTAACGTCGTTAGTTTCAGGTCGCCGGAAAAACGGTTTTGGCCGGAAAACTCAATTTTTCTCCCGAAAACTCAACATTTTCGTCCCAAACATCTTGGTAACTTCGTATCGGACCTTTAGGAACCTTTTTCTAGTAAAAGAGGGAATTATTGAGGTCGGCGGAAACCCTATAATCATCGTCGGAATCGGTTGATGGTGCTCAAGTGGTGGTAGTTTGTTAGCGGTGAGTCAATTAGCGATGGGTGCGGTGATCAGGTGGTGTTTTCCGGCAACCAATTTGAATTTTCCGACCAAAAACGTTTTCCCGGCGACCTGAAACTAACGGCGTTAGGATTCTATTAGTCGCGGACCATTATGAACAAATGCTTTAAAGTTGAGACCATCAATAACCAATTCATTAGTTGAAACCAACAGTGACCAAAAGGCAATAGTTGGGATCATTAAAAACCAATATACTTTTTTTAAATAAATAATAGATTCTAGTCTTAGTAAGAACAAGTGCACTTTGCTAATACCCTTCTACACATCAGTGTTGGAAGTCGCCATACACCATTACACAGTTGCCAAAGGGGGCGTCGAAGGGCAGATTGCCTTTTTTGGCGTCAAATGTGCGCAAGACTAACCTATTTTCTAACCAATCACACTATACCACTCAATTTTAAATATAAATAAAAATTAAATAATAATTTTCTTCTTAGTTAATACACTCCCCGTTTTTTATGAGAAAGTTAGTGAGAGCGTCCATGCCGTCTCCCCTTTCCCCTTTCCGTCCAAAACCGTCCACCAAATCCCCTTCGCGGGCTGCTGTTTCTTTGTTCGCAGGCTACGATTTCTTATTGTGATGGCCCAGCCCATTTGCTTCTCTTTTAATTCTCCTTTGAAGCCCAAGAATTTATTGTTTCTTTTCAACCCACGTTCCATTTTCCGTTGGGCCATTTGTGTTTCCTGTAGGCTTCTTGTTTCCTTCCATGGGCGGAAATAAATTAGGGCTGTTCACGAGCCAAGAAAAACCGAACAAAGGCTTGCTCGTTGCTTGACTCGTTTACAACCGAACCGAACGACAGAAATTCAAACTGAGCGAAAATTGAATCGAGCATTTTTCGATCGAATATCGAGCGATTTTCGTACACTATTTATTACTTTTTCACATTAAAATTTTCAATAAGAAACACGTTTGAAGGTTGTAAATAGTATATTTGTAAACATATTTGCAGTTTTTAGACAAGCGTTTAATAGGTTGTAAACTTTTATAAGTAATAAATTTGAACTAAGATATAATGAACATGTAACAAACTTCATGTATTTTGAAAACTTGAAACGAACAAATAAAACTATAAAATTGAAGGAATTGGGAAAATTTTAAAGGGGTTAAAAGGTTGTATAATTATATTTATGTTTGTTGTTTATATATTTATATATTTGTTCATATATAATTATATATAAAATAAATTAAAAATATTCTAGCCAAACCGAGTGTAGCGGACCTTTGCTCGTTGCTTGGCTTGTTTACAAACCAAACCGAGCAAAGCGGCTCGTTTACAATCGAGCGAGTGAGTTCGAGTGGCAAGCGGTTTGGACGGCCCTAAAATAAATGTCCAAATAAGTAGAGGTGCACAAATCGGGTTTTTCAAATACCCGGTTTGTAACACCCCGGCTAAAGTGGAAACGCCTGAGTGTGACGTACAGATTGCTCAAACACACGTGACACTATTAGGTGACCATAATAACATTATTTCATTAAATCTTTATATAACACAAGTTTATCAAATAATACAAGTAGTAACAAATAAATAAACAATGATAAGTTGTTCTTTGAATATCCTATAGGCATGCTATGTGTCTTTGAACTTTCATCCTTGTATCTTTACACATGTAATATATGTATAAAATAAAGTCAGCTATGAACATAGCTGGTGAGATTTTCACAGTTTGATATAATATGTAAAAATCATACAATTCATGGACAAGTGATAAACGAGCAAGTAAGTCCTTTCCAGTTGGTAACAACCAACGTACTTGGGTAATCGCGCAAGTAAGGTCCTTTCCAATTGGTAACAACCAACGTACTTGGATAATGAGGCCCTTTTCCACTCGATACAAATGGACCGGAGTGCAAAGGGGGGCGTATGATCATACTTAATGAGGCTTCCCAACGTGCAAGTAATACAAGTAGCACACAAGTCCATATACGAATTGTAGTTTTGTAATAGAAAAAACAATGCTTGAATTTATATAAGGATACATATGCTACCCCAAAACATTAAAACATTAAAAAGGGGTGGTGAAAAACTCACCTCAAAATTGAAGATAACATTGCAATTGAAACCGAAAGTACGATAATGAAACCGAGGCAGCCGAAAGTACGTTTAAAGAATCCCGAAACGATTGAACTTTTCGAGCTATAAATGAAATGTAAAGAAAAATCAAGACTAGCTAACGGAATAACAAGAGTTAATTATTTGTTGGGAATATCTATTATTTTATTATATCTTTTATTAGCATTTTATGGTATTATAGTATTTTTAAGTTTTAACGGATTTTAATTGGTAATCATATCTCGAATGATATTTATGTTAACGAATTAAGGTTAAAGAAATTAAAAGCTAAGAAAGCATAAAGCTACCTTTAATGATTTAATGAATTACAAGATAATGAATTAATGTTTGATGAATTAATATTACCGAACTAAAGTTTAACGGGCGAATTAATATTAGCAAGTTTTAAAGTTATGACGATTTATTTTAATGACCAAAGTAATGAGGTTCAAAACATTTATTAAGTGAGATTTGAAAGATAAAAACTTATTTTAACGATGCAAGGTTAACTAATTATTAATATAATATTAATCGGGTTTAAAGGTAACTAACGGTTTAACGGGTAATGATTTATTAATATTTTAATATTAATCTTGTAATTTATAAGAATTAAAAATAAATTAAAGGCTTAAATAAAATACAAAGAAGAATACACTGACTCGGGTCCTCTTGGACATATTAACATGAACTAACCACTAGGCCAGATTAATTATTTGTTGAAAGATCAGAAATAAACATATATATGTATTATACTTTGAACTCATCTTCTCCATTAAAACCCTAAATTTCAATCCATTAATCCGTTCAAGTTTGGGTTTTCGTTTAACAGGTTATTGAGATACAAAATAGTAGCTTATTTACCTTGTGAGGTGACGGGAAGATGGTGAACCGTAGTCGCCGGAAAACAAACTTGAAGGATTGATTCTGAGTTCCAGAGTGTTTATTATGATGATTTGTCGTAGTGAACGAGTTTAGATGAATATTTAAGGTCTATTTATACTTTTAATTAGAGCGTGTATCGATTAATGTTAGTTAATTGATTTGGCCGGAATTCCGGCGACTTCAACGGGATTAAATTGAAGATTATAGGACGTTATAATCTAATTAGTATATTGATTAATGTTGAATGACGAAGACTAAAGCCGTTACCATAACTATCATGGTCTAATCGCGAGATTTATGGGGTTTTACGCTCTCGCCTGAACCGCCGCCGTCGCCGGAATCCACGCCGGAAAAACGATCAGCGGGGGGCGCTGTAGGTTTGGGTTTTATATAATTTAAATGAAAGTTACACAACTAGTCCTTGCTCTTTCATGCTTCATTAGATCATAAAACAAAAGTTATTTTTACAAGCTTAGTCCCTTAACCTTGAATTGGTTTAAGATTAGAAAATTTAAAATGGAATTGACGAATTAAATACTGAACTTTGAAACGTGATAAAAAGGTGGAATAAATGTTTAAATACTTGGACTGGTTTTGTTTTGTTATAAGTGTATTGTTTGAGGATCGTTTAACTAAGAAATTAAATCTCGGAATTTCGTGAAAATGAAAAGAAATCGAACGAACGATAAACGTACATCATTGTGAGCGATGAATAATAAATAAGAATATACGTAAAGGATAAATCGGGTTGATTTAACGAATCCAAAAAAAAAAAATCAACGAATATTAAATACAGTAAACAAAACTTGAGTTGTATATAAATATATATCTTTTTAACAAAACCGAAAGTTTGAAACGAGTCGGATTTTCGGGTTTGAAAAATAACGAATGTTACACGGTTCCAGGTATGGAGTCGGATTCGGGTTTGACCGGTATTGGGAAATCGGGTATTGACGATACCCGGTCGGGTCTGGGTATTGTCTCTAAAAACCGTACCCTGTTCATCGGGTTCGGGTCGGGTATAGAACCGGTATTTTAAAACTGGGTTACCCGATTTTCGATGGGTATTGAAAAAACCCTATTTTCGGGTTCTTTTCGGGTTTTTTCCGGATTTTTTAAGGGTTTGCACTTTTTAGAGGTATTTTCGGGTAATTTTGGGCATAGATCGGGTATTAGAAAAACCCAGTTTCGGGTATTGGAAAAACCCGGCTCCGGGTATGAAACCGGTTCCAGTTTTCGAGTATTACCGGGTATAAATCAGGTCTGGTTCCGGATACTGACTTAAGGATAACATATTTAAGCAGCAAGTCAATCCATATAGAAAATATATTATTTGTGACGCTTTCCTTATTTATAGTGTTTGTATTTATACCATTTTGTTAAAACCCTATGATATCTTCATGTAAATTTTTTCGTTTAGGTCATCATGCAAAAATGCATTATTGACATCCAACTGACGAATTATCACATTCTTGTTTACTGTAATTGCCAAAAGTGTACGAACAATGATACGTTTGCCACCGAGGCTGTTTTTACGGCGAGCTTTAACTGTTGAATTAACGACCAAATTCGGTTCACAGGTTGACTCGAAACTGTTAACCGAGCGTATCGCCACCATTATTGGAATTTAATTCGTGTTTTTAAATCTCAAATCAATTGAGCCGAAATCACCGGCAAGTATCACGGGTTTTCCTAAATTATGAAACGCGATTCTTTTTTTTTTTTTTTTCCTATAACAAGCTTTCCGCACCTCTCACAAATCGATCATACGAGGTAATTAAGTTTCCATTCTATTCGCTTCCTAATCAATGTTCTAACTGTTATTTTGTTTATACAAAACGATAAAAAAAAAATAGGCAAATACTAGAGTTTGTACAGGGAAGAAGACGAGATGAACAGATGATCTTTTTTATTTCCTTGGTTCCTGTTTAAATCCAAAATATGTGCAGAATCCACCCATTTTGACCAAGGTGGGTTTTTTTATATTCATCTCTTTTTTTATAAAAAAAAACTTATATATTGTTTAATTCAATTAGATTTGTCGTTTATGAAACCAAAAGGGTAAATTTTTGTTTTTCTTTTAATGAATAAAATATTGCAAATGTTCATTTAGAAGATATATGTTTGACGGTAAACGAATATCGTTATGCTTTTAACAACTAAGTTATAAAATATGGTTATTAGTTTAGAATTTGTCAAAACTATTTTATTTACAAGAAATCGTTAAACTAGTCATACTTATCATACCAAAATTTATATAAGAACCGCTTGACCCGGTTTTGTTTATATTTTTTTTATCTATTGTTTTAATTTACTTTAATAATAATAATAAATAAACATTATTTTAGTGAAACCGAATTCAAGAGGCATTATTTTGACCATGGCTTCACGTCGTATTAGTAGGCATACATATATACGTGTAAACATACATATATATTATAATATTTTTTTTACAATTACATGAAACAAATATTATTTTATTTATTTATTCATTTATTTGTTTTCTTTTTTAAATCGAGCTAGCTTAAAAGCCTGAATAATTTTCCCGTAATACATATGTGTTACTTTTATAAATGATTAACATTAGTGTTTAATCAAAACATATATAATGTTTAATAATACTTAATATCGGTTATTATTTATTTAAAATCCATTTACTTGAAGATATGAGCATGGATAAAATATATCACTTATATTATACTAAATAATAATATTAACACGAATAATAATAATAGTTATAATAAATATAATGCTAATACTAACAATACTAAAATTAGTTAATAAATAACAAATAAAATAACCAAAACCCTACAAGACTCCAAATTTATTTTAACAATAAACTATAAATTCGTTAATCACAAACCACCATCGAATCTCAAATCATTACGTCTCATTAAATCTTCTTGGTTTATTAATATTATTGTTAACAAATAGGCCCTTTAGTTGATGTATCTCGAGGAGCTCGACCGTTTTCACTTTAATTGTTTTTTGTCGCTTCATCTTCACTGCTCTACTCGCTAAAGGTAAGTAATTCACATCCCCCTTTTTACCGTTTTATGTTTTGGGGGCGTTATGCGTTCACAATTTAATCATTTTATTTCACACTACAATTCCATTATTTGCGTTATATGATATTGCTCAATTAGTTATACGTGCAAATATGAATATGTGTTTATTTTATGTTTTGATGGTTGGTATCTCATCCTCATCCTCATCCTCATTAGTATGATCATATGCCGTCGGAGTAGCTCGTTATCTATGTGATTCGAGTGAAAAAACAATTTTTATATTTATTGTTATGCTAGTTGTAGTAGTTCATATTTACCGCAAGGAATTGTCATTTTCAATATTATATGTATTCAAAAACCGTGATTACTTGCTCAACTTTATGTTGACAAACTATCTATTTTCACGCATGATGCAGGTAGCTATATTGGATGAAGAAACAAGCTAAAGAATAGTTGGACCTTAGGTTGCATGATGAATAAAAACTTATTTATTGAATTTTATTTTTAATTATTTAAGATGTAATGTTTATTCATTTGAAAAAATGTTTGTGCTTTTGCGTACTTGAATAATATGAAATAAATAATTTAGATATTGACACGTGTATTTACTTTAGTGTCTTTTGAGTTATGATACAATTATGTCGCGCCCCGGCATATTCCGCCATAGGTTGGGGTGTGACAAGATCTACAAGTGTCCGTGCGCCATTAGTCTCAAATGTCTATAGTTCTTTCTTCGTCACCTCTCTCCGATTTTCATTCAAATTAGCTGCTTGCTTAAAAGTCTTTAGCTCATTGTCACACACCAATCTACGGCGGAAATGCCTGGGTGCGAACCTTTTGTTCACAACTCAGAAGACACTATCAAGCAATTTATGACAATATCTAATTTATTTATTTATTGAAAATTTCCAAATCAAGTGCATATCTTTCGTCCAAGTACAAAATTAATTCAAAGACAAATAACAAAGGTAAATAATTCAAAACACTGTCTTTCTTTTATTAAGTAGCCTAATATCCTTTATAAATGATCTTCTCCTTCACTTCAAATCAGATGATAACCTGCAATATGCGTACAAAATATGTAGGTTTGTCAACATGAGGTTGAGTAAGAAAATCACTAGTTTTTGATAATATGATAATGTGTATAAATGAGTAAACCCATATTGTGAGTATCGGCAATTAAACAAATTCAAGTAATTGGTCTCGTTTGGCCATTGTTATTCGAATCAGGTTTTGACTACTAAGACGTTATCAATGAGTTTCTAAAATCAATGATGGACCTCTTCGAATGCTAGAATTAAACAAATAAGCAAGTAAGCAAATAACAAATAATCATTTAATCGATCAACACAAAATATTCGCAATTTGCTAGTTGTGTGTAGTATGTAATATGTAAAGTATGAATAGATATGCATAAGTCCCCAAAAGGTTTTAAAAGCAGAAAAATAGGGGATTCATTACGCACCTTACTAATTAAGCGGGTTTAATGATAATAAGAATGAAAAACAAGAAACTTGAACTTTAACGTGCTAACTGAGGCAACATGAATGGACCTAAAACTTGGAGGCAATAAAGTATAATTAAAACCAAGAATAATGCAACTGGAATTAGGTTAAATGGATATGCAAAACTCAAGTTATGAGATTTTTAAGATTTAAACGAGCTGGTATTGTTCAGAATTCGAACTCCAAGTTGGAAGTCGGGTTCTAACCAGTACACTCAATATTTCATGGTGAACAAAAAAGTCTTCTGGCCCGAAAGTTAGTTTCGACCAGAATTAGAGAAGTTGAATAGTCAAAGGATTTGACTATTACGCCCTTAAACAGGCCGGAATCAAATTAACCACCGAGACTCCTCAATCCCAGAAACTGATTAATGGCTTTTGTTAATTGAATGAAAACAAATGAAATCACATAAGACAGCTTACTCGGACGATGAATGAAACTATGAGAAAACACGATTTAAAGGGTATTGGAACTTGAAAGTCAACCCAAAAGATGAAAACTTGATGAAGAACACCAAAAACACCAAAGGAATCGACTCGAGGACGATGGAGGCTTATGTTGTAGAATATTTTAGGGTTTAGGAATATGATTTGATTGTATAACAATCCAAATCAATTTGTTAGGTAATAGCTCGATTGAGGAAACTGAATAAGTTTAATATAGCAAAATTTGGTCAATTAACCAAGAGACTTCGGTTTGATCAACAAGAAATTGAATGTGGATAGGTTATAATATCAGAGGACATAACTTGAGGCTTAATTTTCATGATTTAGGGTCGTTTAAGGAAAGATTTCACAAGAAACGAACCAAAAATAACAATTTGCTGATCTGAAGTTAGTAGAGATACGCTATGGGGTTTAGGAAAACCCATCGCGTATCCCTGAAGGCAGATTTCTACCAGATTTTGATTTTTGACAGTTTTAACCCCTGAAGTTTCGAAAATACGTTTTAGCCATTTTAAGCGATTTTAAGAATTTCTAAGGGTTGCTTGACAAGTTTGAAAGTTATAAGGATATAAAATAGGTTAAACCAAGTTAAATACTTCAATATGAAAATTCCGAATTGCATTCCCGAGTCGGGTAAACGAATATGAATACAAATACGAAACTTCCGAAATGTTACACTCATCATTTAGACTAATGGCCGTCAAAAAAGCTTTATGCGAATAAGAAAATTTATCGTAAGAAATAAAATTTGCAATAGAGTATACTGTCAAGGATTGCTGATTGGACTCGAGTGAAGCTTGATCAATGGATGGTGTCCGATACGTCTCATAATCATTTAGCCAAGCAGGACGTACTAATTTTATTTTTTTTTCCCTTATAGGTTGTTCATGTTCTGTTTTTGCTTGTGTCATGGGTTGGTCACACTGACTTGCCCAATATTTTCAACTTAAGTCATGGATTTTGTCACTTAGGTCGACCCTTCATTTTGTGCCATATTGCCAATGTTTCTCTCTTTTCTATAGTCACCATAGTTTTGAAGATTTACTACTTTTTAGTGTTGTCAAATGTAATTTTTTTTCTTCTTTTCTTTTTTGTTGAAATTTTTTTGGAAAAGTTAATCTTCATAGATTTATGAGTAGGTTTAAAAGGTGTTTGAGTTAGTTTTTTTTTTCTAATATGCATTATGTATTAATCAAATGTATTTGCTCATACCATACAATATATGCTTCTATGTTTTCTAGCTCGTAAATGTTTTGATATTTAATAACTTGAGGATTTAATCATGTCCCGGCGAACATTTTTGGGACCTCAATATTGCTCGCAAATCTGTCGCAAAAGGTGATTTGTAATCTTCATTAACTTTGCCAATACCCATTTTTCTAGAAGTTAGTGTTTTGATTTGTAGACTCTCAATCAAGAAGAGAACAAAAACTATTACGTTTGCTAATACCCATCGGGTCACATTATTGATATACCGGCAGAACCCAAAACACCAACCGAACACAAAACACGAAAGTGAGCTAGTTCTATTAGTTTTCTTTTCTTCTTTTTCATAATAAAACTTGGTTAGTTTCACTTTGTTCGAATTTTCACACACAAACGAATACAAACACGAAAGCAGATAAACAAACACGAGGGTTTAATATGGCCCGGTCTAGACTGACCTACATCCACAAAAGCAAATATATGCTTATGTAGTAGTTGTCGAGTAGAATTAAGGAAGTGCATTATATGTTAGCAGTTCTAGTATAAAGACAAATCTCTAGAAAATAATAACATACTTTTACAATTTCACCAATTTCACCAACAGCAGCTTAGTTAAAACATTATCATAGAATAATAAAATACTTTTATTATTTTACCAATCATAGTAGCATCATGATTACACTAAATTAAGAAAAAGACCAAGCATATTAATTGGAGTTGCAACACTCAAATCAAACACAACACACCAAAACACACCAAAATAAGATACAATAAAAATCAAACACCACACATCAAAACACACCAAAAGATACAATAAGAACGATAGAGTTGAAGACTCTCATAAGTGATGGTTCTTCTTCAAAAACTTGCAGAGATCATCGCATTCACCAGTGAGACCTGAATAAGTTTGAACAGCGGTAAGTACAAGACCTAACAAAGCTCCAAGAAGTACAAAAATTGCCCATGGGCTCTTGAAATATTCATTCTTCAGTTGGGAGAAAAGTCTATTTCTCCGACTTCCATAATGCATTTGTGTCTTGTGCTTGGCTTCCAAATATGCATGCTTATTCGGAACTAAACAGTGGCTATTTCGTTGAACAATTTTGCGACTTCTTCATCGCTGCCTAAAAAGGTTTCAAGCACCCAAGCTTTTCTAAGAATCCTAACGTCCTCAGGGTGATCAATTAGAGAATCAAGAAGACATACGTACGATTTAACCCACGCATTTTTATCACGTAAGGATATTTCATATGCTATCAAGTTTAACAATATATGCTTGGTGAAACCATTCACTTTTATTCGAGGGAGCTTTACGTTCGCTGAAAACCTCCACCAGCCTCTAGAGAACTTAACGTTAGACAACAACATGCTGTCACTTGGCTTGAAATGAATCCCTGAATTCGCAAGCTCGCCAGCATTACGTAAAGTGCACCAGTCGCCTTTTGGAGTGAATTCGTAATCACTGGGAACTTTGACGTTGTCGGTAACACTACGTTGTAAAATATGGAGAATATGATCACACTCATCGAACTTAAAAATATTCCTAATAAACCTCCTTCCTTTCGGCCACACAGGTGTTACAAAAGTACTGACTTCGATGAACGATTCAAGCGATTCTTGAAGAGGAACGCCCATCGACCCCTTCACCTCTATTAGAACTTTGTACGGAATTTGGTTTTCCAACAAAAGCAAATCACGATGAGCAAACTTAATCTGGCTGTCTTCTAACTCTTGACAATTTTCGGGCCTATTAAATATATAAGTTTTATAATACAAAATAAAAAAAGCATCCAACAACATCATCTTAGCGAAGTCCATATCGCTAAAATCTATTGTCGAGTTTTCTTCATAGAAGTCTCTTAATTCTTGCACCATTTTTGGTTCACAAAGCTTATTGCACGCACTTCTTATTAGGTCTTCCCGCTGATCAAGGTACTTCATTGCGAAATGAGCCTTGAGTTTCTCTACCGGCTTGAGTGCTGGCCTCCCAAAATGGTAGGGGCCAATGGAGACAACCTTCGGAACATAGTATTCCATGTAGTCATCTGACTCTCTCACCGTTTTGGGAGCTCTGGGGATTCGTACGGGTGATGGCGGTTGGGAAGTGACAGTGGTGTTCCTGGCTGAGTCAGAAATCGAGTGAAAAATCATGTCACTAGTGGCCTCGATGTTGCCTTGGTTTTGGTCTTGCGCCGATGTCATCTTTTGGATTTCAGAGTTTAGGTTAGATGATTATGCAAGTGTTTGGTTATGGTATTGGTGAAAAGATGGTATGTATACACACCACACACACAAAAGTGTTCATGTGTCTTCAGCAGGTGCTCGTTAGAGAATCTTGAAACTATATTACTTTAGCCATTATGAAGTAAAGAATAATTAAAGAAGCTATGGTGCGAGTACGACGCATGAGTTCCTACCACTTAGGGTAGTAATATTCTTAAGGCATATTGGATTTTAATAATATTAACTTTGGTTTATCCGGTATTAATTCCAACTTAAAAAAATTCTCTAGGTTAATCCCAACGTTCATTTTATTAGCCTTCACCGAGCGACTAACCTAGTTAGTTTTAAGGGAAAAACTGTCATTTCTCCAATTTAAGAGAATAAATAAACTTCAAAGCCCATCGTCACCTCCGTCACCACCAGCGTGGCCAGCGGCACCTCCGCCGCCGCCCCCACCACCTCACCTTCGCCGTCACCACCACCACTACCGCCATCATCACCTCCATCGCCATCACCGTCGCCGCCATGCAGATTATAGGTATATGAAGGAGTGTTTTAAAATTTATATTATTATTATTAATTAATATAATATAATATATATATAGTAACAAAAAAATAAAGAAATAATGCATATTGTATAATATTATTTTTATATATTCTTTTAATTATAAATATATAAAAATTGATTAATAAAAGGTAAACGAGCTGACCTCGAGTTTGAAAAATCATTCATGCGCCGAGCTCGAGCTTTAGAAATAAAGATGGAAGCGAGTCGAGCTTGAGCTCGTCTTGGCTCGTTTGCACCCCTAGTTTGAGAGAAAGATAAAGTTGGTTTATAATAAACAAAAGCTTTTACCCTGTCAACTTAAAAATGTGACATATTTTGTCAAAAAACTAACTGGGTTAGTCTTCGTGAGGAAAAAGCTAAGTGGAGACCAATATAATAAAAGTTGGGATTAACATAGAGAATATCTTATGTTGTGATTATGCCGGCCAATTGGCCAAAGTTTGTATTAATGTATTATTATTAAAAATCCAATATCCCTATTCCTAAATGCATAAAAGTTATTCCCTTGAGTTTCGCATGCTTAATTAAAGGGTTTCCCTATGAGATTGGAAGGCCGATGTTAGGTGTGAAACTCCTTGGGGGAGCCGTTAGTTGGGATGCAGAATTCATCAGCGGACTTGCTGTGAAAAGGACTTCGCGGGCTATAGAACTGATGAGCCATCTCCCACGTTTGCGGGACCCTCAATGCGAGCTCCTTTCGCTTCGATCATGTATGGAAGTAGGTAAGTTGTTGTTCGGCCTCAAAACGTGCCAGCCCGAGTATGTAGGGGAAGCTGTTTCTGTTTGTGACAATGGCCTTCGGGGGGCGATTGAGGACATCGTGGTTTGTGGTGGTCCCTTCTTTGGAGATTTTCAATGGAGGTTGGCATCACTTCCAACTAGTTTTGGAGGTTTGGGTTTATGTTCAGCTTCAGACGTATCTGCATATGCGTTTGTGGCCTCGAGGGCACAATCTTGGAAATTGCAAGACCACGATCTTCGAGATTGTGGTATTGATGAGTTTGACTCCGATTATGGGAGTGCAATAGATCGGTTGCATATTTCACTTCCTGATTTTGATATTAGCGGTTTCTCTAATAAAGGCACCGCCCCACCTAAAGCCCAGCATGCTTTGGCGGTGCCCTTATAGTGGAATCATTCAGAGTTCGGAAATGAAGTTTGATTTATCTCCTCGTCAAAAAGCGGTGTTTGAGTGCCTTCGAGCTCCACGGGCCCAAGATTTCTTAAGTGTTATCCCTATTGAAGGACTGGACCAACATATGTCGGCTTTGGAGTACCGAACCATCCTTAAGTATCGGCTAATGATTCATTTGTTCCCGGTAGATGAGGCATGCCCAGTTTGCCGCAAGGTCTGTTTGGATTCTTTTGGCGAGCACGCAATTCATTGCAAAGAGTTTCCTGGGTTTAAGTACATACATGATTTGGTGAGGGATGTTCTATGCGATGTTCTTAAACGGGCAAGAATTTCAGCTAAAAAGGAGGCTCCCGTAAACTTTCTTACGGATCCTCTTGAAGGAAGGTCTACGTTACGACCGGCCGATATTCTTGTTTTTGGGTGGGTAGGGGGGAAACACGCCTGTGTGGATCTCACAGGAGTGTCCCCCCTTGTTGGGCTAAGGGACAATGGGTTTATAGCCTGTCAGGCAGCTTTGAAGGCGGCATCGGGCAAGGTTGTTAAACACGAGAAAGCTTGTTTGGAGAATCAACACGTGTTTATCCCATTTGCCTTCGACACTTTTGGTTACTTAGCTCCAAATGCCGTGGACCTTTTAAATAGAGTTCAGAAAGTCATGCATAGCAATTTATCGACCCGTAAGAATTAGAACTTTGTTTTTAGTATGGTTGGGTTTGCTATCCAAAAGGGGGTTGCGGCGCAGCTTGTTGCCCGCTTACCTGCTATTTCATTGTAAATCGTTTGGTTGTTTTTTATTATTAATAATTTAAAATTTGTAAATTAAAGGGTAAATTAGCTTATGACGAGTACTTTATTTGATATAATGCAAGTGCTCTTTTCTTTTTTAAAGTTTTAAATCATTATTACATATTTGCAAAATAAATTATATGGAAGGATTAGGCCAACACATGTTGGGGTTGGTGTGACAACTGCCCAAATCCGACCCGACCCAGGTACCCGTTTTCGGATCCGCTTTTAAGATTTAAAATTTGATTATAATCTTTATAAATTTATCATATATATATATATATATATATATTACTAATAATAATAATGATAATAATAATAATTCCTTTCCGCCGTCCCGCCCCTTTTTCTCTTTAACTCTTTGCTTGTCCTTTGGTTCTTCCCGCCTAAGGATGTCTGCGCAGCTCCACGCGCCAGACTCCTTACAAGGAAGCCTGCGTGAAGACCAGCTGTTCCTGCGATACGCGAGGCGAACTGTTCCCGCGGCGCGCAAAAGATTGTAGTTCTTCCCGCGGCGCTAAGGATTGTAGTTCTTCCCGCGGCGCGCTAAGGATTGTAGTTCTTCCCGCAGCGCGCTAAGGATTGTTCTGTCTGCCTTCGCCCTCGCGCACTCAAGCCTTCTCGCGCTAGACAATTAAGTCTTTTCTCCAGTTTAAGCCAGCCTGTAGGCTTTTGAAATATCTTATCTTCTGTGCTGTACCTGCCAAGGTATGGGCACAGTAGGCCAGATCTGACATCTGTCCGAAAAGTCACTTTCGGCGCAGCTTGCTTACCAACCCTCTTGGTTGTTAGAAAAAGTAACTGGCATAATCTTTTAAAATCTTCTTTTCCAGGTCTTGAACAGTACTTTGACTGACCCCTCCCATGCCATGAACAGTAACCTGTCAGCCTTCCCCATCCCCTGCAGCTGCCACCATATCTCTTGCTTTTGATATCTTTTGCTTTGATTTGATAAGATCTTTTTCCCCAATTCAAGGGATGTGTTCACTAGGGTTTTCCTATAAATAAAACTAATTTCTTGGATAATTAAACACTACACTCAAACACTTAAACACTCCCCAAAAATCTTTCTCCCTTACCCTCAGCCGAAGATCCTCAGCGACGCCTCCAACTCCCCTCTTTGCAATCCGTCTTCTCTTCTTTTCTGCCCAGAAATCTCGGTAAATAAATAATATATAATTTTTTTTAATTTTGTTTAAGTGACTTACATATATTCAAGACATAAAAACCAATCGTTAAACCAATAACCTCTTATTTATAGGTTAACTTTCGCTTGTTTAAAAGTTGGTTCTTGCATTATCTTTCAACGCACCTTTTACAGGTGAGTAATCTCGTACCTAATCCCCTTTTATTTTTAACGTTTTGGGATGTTCATGTGTTCGTACAACTTGAGTCTTAAACTTGTTTATGAAATTATGAGCGCAAAACCCATGTGTTATGGACGTTTACTAGTGTTGTATATTTGTATGTGTTGATCATTAACCGCTTTGATCGGCCTATTCCGAAGTTTTCATAGATCCATTAGATAAACACGGGAGACCTATTGTTACGATTTTCTTTGTTTGTTTGCACATACACGAATGATTATTTGTTTTTGCTCGATTTGGAGCACGCTATGAACTATGAGCTATGATCTATTTAGGCTTGATCAAAATCTGTTTACACACTATGTTGAACACCAGTTATACACATGTTGCGCGCAGTGCTTTGTTATTATCTATTTATATCCATTAAACTTGATTTCTCACCGACACGCAAGTGTTGACGTTTTATTTTAACACATGTTCAGGTTTGCTGTAGCTGCTTTTGGAAACTCGGGGACACGTAGGATGTTTTCTTTTACTTTGGACCTAGTTTAAAATATAACAAGACAAATTTATGTATTTGAATATTATGAGTTATGATATGTGATTTATGTTACTTTATGGTGTGTTATGCGCATGCGCAATGAAATGTATTTATTAAATATTGACACCCAAATAGTGTCACGAGTAATGAAACAATTCGTAGCGCCCCGATGTATAATCCGCCATCGGTCGGGGTGTTACAGATTGGTATCAGAGCTCCGTGACCTTAGGATTAGGTGGTTAGACGTAACGACCTAGAATACCTAAGAGTCCCTTCTCGCGCATGAGAAAAATCTCATGATTGCGCGCTAATTGTTAATTACTCGATATTTATAAAATATGCTTGCGCATACGCAGCACATGATTTCATGTTTTATCCGCGATCTTTCGATTTTTATTGTTAAATTTCAATTCGTTTCTTTACTTACATATTCGTTTGTTGTTGGGACTTAACATTGAAAATCCGAAAAGTCATGGTGATACATGAATAGTTGATTTTCAATCCCCATTAACTTTATGTTCTAAAATTGAAGATTTGAAAAGTAATGGTGATACATGAATTGTCAACCTCCAATACTTATTTACTCGTATATTTTAAATTGAAGATTTGAAAAGTCATGGTGATACATGAATTGTCAACCTCCAATACTCATTTACTCGTATATTTTAAATTGAAGATTTGAAAAGCCATGGTGATGCATGAATTGTCGATTTTCAATTCGAATTCATTACCTGTATTAAGTTTGCATTTAAATTCATATTTTACTTCAAAATTTGATAGCATTTAACTCCGCGAAACAAGCTTTACAATGATATACTTTGCGCTAAAACGATTTCCCATACCAAGATATTAACAAAAACTAAAACTTTTATAGAATGCCTCCGCTATCAGCTCGCCGTCATCAGAGGAGAGAAGCCTCGCGCAGACGTATGCAGCGTCGTTCCCAGGAAATGGCCGCCGCAATAGCCCAAGCCTTAAATCAAAATAATACCAACCCCTCCGGATACAATATTAAGTCCTTTAATGCAGGTAACCCTCCGAAATTCACAGGGCTCGAAGGAGCCACCGTAATGCTCCAATGGCTCGAGAAAATTGAGAACACCTTCCTCCATACCCATTGCCCTCCAGACCGACGAACCTTATACGCTTCAAGTGTCCTGGAATCAAGGGCGCTTACATGGTGGAACGGAGTAGCTCACGCGCGTGGCGCAGAGGCTGCTTCTAGCATGCTCTGGGAGGAATTCAAGGATCTTTTGACTCGAGAATTCTGCCCTCCCAACGAAGTAAAGCGCCTTGAGGAGGAATTTTGGAACTTGAAACAGTACAGTGGCGAAGCGCGCGAGTACGCTACGCGCTTTCACGAACTAAGTTTGCTTGTCCCGCACCTAGTTACCCCTTCCCGCCGCGCCATCGAAAAGTTTCTTGGGGGTCTCCCCATGGAAATTCAAGATTCTGTATGGGCCAGGAACCCTGTAACCCTCTCTGACGCCATCGAGTTGGCCGCTGTGCTCAGCGACAACCATGTCAGGGCAGGAACCCTGTTCCTGCGGGGAGCCGAGAGACCAAACTCACCAAGACTGTCCCAGAACCAACAGAAACCAAGCCAGAACCCTCAAACCGTAACAACCTCAAACGCAGGCACAAACCCAATCATCAAGCCTACGCGCTTACCAACCCGCTCATTGTCCAGCAACCCGCCTACCAACCTCCAGTACACGCTCCTAACCCACTGTCAACCTACCCAACACCCCCTGTAGTCCATAACTATGCCTTAACCAATTCCGCGCTCCCTGCCCCGTCAACTAAGAAACCTTACACAGGAAACCAACCCTTTTGCCCAACCTGTAAACTTCATCACCCAACTCAAGCCCCGTGTCGACAATGCAACCGATGTGGCCGTATTGGTCACACTGCTGAGTACTGTAGAGTCCTTCCCGCCAACCCAATCGCGCAAACACCACCAACCTACCCGCAAAACCCACAATCAACATACCATAATCCACGACCCAGGTCGTGCTATAACTGCGGTGACCCCAGTCATTTCCGGAACGCGTGCCCGAGACTGCAAGTACAAATTACGCAAGCTAATCCGGTTAACCAAATTTCAAACCAAGTGGCGCGCGGACGAGCTTTTAATATAACCGCGCACCAAGCGCAAGCGAATAATGACGTGGTTAATGGTACATTTTTACTTAACGGACAATATGCATCTATACTTTTTGATACTGGCGCCGATAGGAGTTTTATTTCTCGCGCATTTGAACAAAAACTTGCGCGACCGCGAATAAACTTAAACGGAAACTTTACAGTTGAAATGGCTAACGGTGAAACAATTATAATAAACTCCGTGATCAAAGATTGCACGCTTAACCTTAATGAACACGATTTTCTAATCGACCTCATTCCCATGCCTCTTGGAAGTTTTGATGTTATTATTGGTATGGACTGGCTCTCGCAAAATCGCGCCGAAGTAATCTGCGCCAAGAAATTGATTCGCATTCCTCGGGAAAATGGTCAAGATCTTCTTATCTACGGCGAGAAACCATCTAACGGTCTTAAACTTATGTCATGCGCTGAAACCCGAAGACTTTTACGAAAGAAATGTGTCGCGTTCTTAGCTCATGTGGTCAAACCCGATGAAGGAAATAAGAAACTTCATGAAATCCCCATCGTGCGTGACTTTCCTGAAGTCTTTCCCGAAGATCTTTCTGGTTTACCTCCCGCTCGGGAAGTCGAGTTTCGTGTTGATCTTGTTCCTGGTGCATCCCCCGTAGCCAAATCTCCTTATCGACTTGCACCCGCTGAAATGCAAGAATTAGCAAGTCAACTTCAAGAGTTGACCGATAAAGGATTCATTCGCCCTAGCTCTTCGCCGTGGGGTGCTCCGGTTTTGTTCGTTAAAAAGAAAGACGGTTCGTTTCGCATGTGTATCGATTACCGCGAGCTGAACAAGCTCACCATTAAGAACCGGTACCCCTTACCGCGTATTGACGACCTCTTTGACCAACTCCAAGGTGCCTCTTGTTTCTCCAAAATCGATCTCCGTTCTGGCTATCACCAGTTGCGTATCCGCGAAGAAGATATTCCCAAAACTGCCTTTCGAACCCGCTACGGTCATTTTGAATTCTTGGTCATGCCCTTCGGTTTAACCAACGCATCCGCTGTCTTCATGGATCTAATGAACCGGGTGTGTAGGCCTTTCTTGGACCAATTCGTGATCGTGTTTATCGATGACGTTCTGGTATATTCCAAAACCAAGGCCGAGCATGAACAACATCTTCTGTTGGTGTTGCAAAAGCTCCGAACCGAACAACTCTATGCCAAACTCTCTAAGTGTGAGTTTTGGTCTGACGAAGTACAGTTTCTTGGTCATGTTGTAAACAAGATGGGTATTCATGTCGACCCATCCAAAATTGAAGCAATCAAGAACTGGATTACACCGACCACTCCTACCGAAATCCGTTCCTTTTTGGGCTTAGCTGGTTACTACCGGCGATTCATTTCGAACTTCTCAAAAATCGCCTTGCCTTTAACAGCATTAACGCACAAAGGCAAACCGTATATTTGGGGCTCGAAGCAAGAAGAAGCCTTTCAAACGCTCAAGCGAAAGTTGTGCGAAGCTCCTGTTCTAACGTTACCAGAGGGTACTGACGACCTTGTCGTTTATTGTGATGCCTCCAACCAAGGTCTCGGTTGTGTACTTATGCAACGAGGCAAGGTTATCGCTTACGCGTCAAGGCAACTCAAAATTCATGAAAAGAATTATATGACTCACGACCTCGAGCTTGGCGCAGTTGTATTTGCCTTAAAAATCTGGAGACACTACATCTATGGTACTAAGTGCATCATTTACACCGACCATAAAAGCCTTCAGCACATTTTTGATCAAAAGGAACTTAACATGAGACAACGCCGATGGAACGAACTCATCAGCGATTACGATTGTGAGATCCGATATCACCCTGGAAAGGCTAATGTGGTAGCCGATGCGCTCAGCCGCAAACCCAGTCAACTCAACTGTATTTTGCCGCGCAGCAGCTTCACTTCGCGCCGATCCAAAGCAATCTTGAATCGCGCATTCGCGACGCGCATCGCGCATCGATCAGCAAAGGCAACCTACGCGCCGAGTTAGCGTGTGGTGCGGAAGCGCATCTAGTCCCTAACCTGAATGGAACTCTCAGTTATCTCAATCGCATCTGGATTCCCAATGATGAGATTCTTCGCGCTGACATACTGAGTGAAGCGCACAAAACTCGATATTCCATTCATCCTGGCGCTGACAAAATGTACAAAGATTTGCGCCTTACTTATTGGTGGCCCGGTATGAAAAAGGATATTGCTGTGTTCGTAGCTAAATGCCTAACTTGTTCTAAGGTAAAAGCTGAACATCAACGCCCATCTGGTTTGCTCGAACAACCAGAAATTCCTACGTGGAAATGGGAAAGTATAGCAATGGACTTTATCACTAAGTTACCCTCGACCGCAAGCAAACATGATAGCATTTGGGTAATAGTGGATCGATTGACCAAGTCTGTCCACTTTCTGCCCATTCGTGAAACCTACCGTGTTGAACAACTTGCGCATCTATATGTCAAAGAAATTGTCTGCCGTCATGGTACTCCCTTGAGCATCATATCCGATCGCGATGGCCGTTTTATATCTCGCTTTTGGAAATCTCTCCAATCTGCGTTAGGAACTCGTTTGGACATGAGTACTGCATATCATCCTCAGACTGACGGACAGTCTGAGCGAACCATCCAAACCCTTGAGGATATGCTTCGATCTTGTGTTCTTGATTTTGGAGGTAATTGGGATTCACACCTACCTCTGATCGAGTTCTCTTATAATAACAGCTATCATTCCAGCATCGGTATGGCCCCATTTGAAGCACTTTACGGTCGAAAGTGCCGCTCACCGATTTGTTGGATCGAAGTGGGTGAAGTTCAAATCACAGGACCCGAACTAGTTCAAGAGACAACCGATAAAATCGCCAAGATCCGTGATCATCTGCTGACTGCCAGAAGCCGACAGAATAGTTACGCAGATCGCAGGCGGAAGCCTCTCGAATTTCTAGTTGGTGATCTTGTTCTCCTCAAAGTGTCGCCCTGGAAGGGTGTTGTCCGCTTTGGGAAGAAAGGTAAGCTTGCACCTCGTTATGTTGGTCCGTTCAAGATTCTTGCGAGAGTGGGAAAGGTTGCCTACAAACTGGACCTGCCGCCCGCGCTCAGCAATGTGCATCCAACGTTCCATGTATCCAATCTCAAGAAATGTTTAGCTGACGAGAACCTCCACATACCACTTGATGAAGTTCAAGTTGATGAGTCTATGCATTTCGTTGAGAAGCCTGTTGAGATTATGGATCGCGAGGTGAAGCAAACCAAGCGCAGTCGCATCCCTATTGTCAAAGTTCACTGAGAGTCCAAGCGCGGAGCCGAGTTCACTTGGGAAAGGGAAGATCAAATGAAGATCAAATACCCGCACCTTTTCTCTGCGCATCCTACTTCGAGATAAATTTCGGGACGAAATTTCTTAAAGTAGGGGAGACTGTGACAACTGCCCAAATCCGACCCGACCCAGGTACCCGTTTTCGGATCCGCTTTTAAGATTTAAAATTTGATTATAATCTTTATAAATTTATCATATATATATATATATATTACTAATAATAATAATGATAATAATAATATAATTCCTTTCCGCCGTCCCGCCCCTTTTTCTCTTTAACTCTTTGCTTGTCCTTTGGTTCTTCCCGCCTAAGGATGTCTGCGCAGCTCCACGCGCCAGACTCCTTACAAGGAAGCCTGCGTGAAGACTAGTTGTTCCTGCGATACGCGAGGCGAACTGTTCCCGCGGCGCGCAAAAGATTGTAGTTCTTCCCGCGGCGCGCTAAGGATTGTAGTTCTTCCCGCGGCGCGCTAAGGATTGTAGTTCTTCCCGCGGCGCGCTAAGGATTGTTCTGTCTGCCTTCGCCCTCGCGCACTCAAGCCTTCTCGCGCTAGACAATTAAGTCTTTTCTCCAGTTTAAGCCAGCCTGTATGCTTTTGAAATATCTTATCTTCTGTGCTGTACCTGCCAAGGTATGGGCACAGTAGGCCAGATCTGACATCTGTCCGAAAAGTCACTTTCGGCGCAGCTTGCTTACCAACCCTCTTGGTTGTTAGAAAAAGTAACTGGCATAATCTTTTAAAATCTTCTTTTCCAGGTCTTGAACAGTACTTTGACTGACCCCTCCCATGCCATGAACAGTAACCTGTCAGCCTTCCCCATCCCCTGCAGCTGCCACCATATCTCTTGCTTTTGATATCTTTTGCTTTGATTTGATAAGATCTTTTTCCCCAATTCAAGGGATGTGTTCCCTAGGGTTTTCCTATAAATAAAACTAATTTCTTGGATAATTAAACACTACACTCAAACACTTAAACACTCCCCAAAAATCTTTCTCCCTTACCCTCAGCCGAAGATCCTCAGCGACGCCTCCAACTCCCCTCTTTGCAATCCGTCTTCTCTTCTTTTCTGCCCAGAAATCTCGGTAAATAAATAATATATAATTTTTTTTAATTTTGTTTAAGTGACTTACATATATTCAAGACATAAAAACCAATCGTTAAACCAATAACCTCTTATTTATAGGTTAACTTTCGCTTGTTTAAAAGTTGGTTCTTGCATTATCTTTCAACGCACCTTTTACAGGTGAGTAATCTCGTACCTAATCCCCTTTTATTTTTAACGTTTTGGGATGTTCATGTGTTCGTACAACTTGAGTCTTAAACTTGTTTATGAAATTATGAGCGCAAAACCCATGTGTTATGGACGTTTACTAGTGTTGTATATTTGTATGTGTTGATCATTAACCGCTTTGATCGGCCTATTCCGAAGTTTTCATGGATCCATTAGATAAACACGGGAGACCTATTGTTACGATTTTCTTTGTTTGTTTGCACATACACGAATGATTATTTGTTTTTGCTCGATTTGGAGCACGCTATGAACTATGAGCTATGATCTATTTAGGCTTGATCAAAATCTGTTTACACACTATGTTGAACACCAGTTATACACATGTTGCGCGCAGTGCTTTGTTATTATCTATTTATATCCATTAAACTTGATTTCTCACCGACACGCAAGTGTTGACGTTTTATTTTAACACATGTTCAGGTTTGCTGTAGCTGCTTTTGGAAACTCGGGGACACGTAGGATGTTTTCTTTTACTTTGGACCTAGTTTAAAATATAACAAGACAAATTTATGTATTTGAATATTATGAGTTATGATATGTGATTTATGTTACTTTATGGTGTGTTATGCGCATGCGCAATGAAATGTATTTATTAAATATTGACACCCAAATAGTGTCACGAGTAATGAAATAATTCGTAGCGCCCCGATGTATAATCCGCCATCGGTCGGGGTGTTACAGTTGGAGTACCGGGCTATCCTTAAGTACCGGTTATTGATCCATATGTTTCCGATTGATGAGCCTTGCCCAGTTTGCCGCAAAGTCTGTTTGGATTCCTTTGGAGACCATGTGGTGCATTGCAAAGAATTACCCGGTTTTAAATATATGCATGATTTGGTTAGGGATGTCCTGTGCGATGTTCTTAAAAGGGCAGGGATTTCTGCAAAAAAGGAGGCCCCAGTTAACTTTCTTACAGATCCGCTCGAAAGGAGGTCCACGTTACGACCAGCTGATATTCTTGTGTTTGGGTGGGCAGGGGGGAAACACGCTTGTGTGGACCTTACAGGAGTGTCTCCTTTTGTCGGGCTCAGGGACCGCGGATTTGTTGTGGGTCAGGCTGCGTTGAAGGCCGAATCGGGCAAAGTTGCCAAACACGAGAAAGCCTGTTTAGAAAATCAACATGTGTTTCTCCCTTTTGCTTTTGATACATTTGGGTTTCTGGCCCCGGAGGCCGTGAATTTTCTAAACAGGGTTCAGCGTGTCGTTCATGGTACTTTGTCGTCTCCAACGACCCAACGCTTTGTTTTTAGTAGAATTGGTTTTACTATTCAAAAGGGGGTTGCGGCGCAGCTTGTTGCCCGTTTGCTTGCCACTTTATTGTAATCGTTTTGATTTTAATGATAAATAAGCGTGTTATGATAAAAAAAATTATATGGAATAAAAACAATCTTGAAAACACACCGACAGAAACAAATCATACAAAGATTAATAAAATTAACTTGGTTTATGGGTGACTTAGAAAAACAGTATGTTTTGATCCTAGAAAAAGTGAGTGGAAGTCACGTATTTGTGTTTCATTGTGTCACATTATTTCGTCTTAGATAAAAAGTAAGAATTATAACTATTCTTTCTACATATATATTTTTTGAATGTCGAATTTCTTTTAATATTAGTTGTATGTGGGACTTGAAATAAAGACCTTCACTTCATCTCAAACTCAGGTGTTTAAGGGCATTCTTAACCTATTCACCATATTATATAAGTGGGATTTTTACGATATTGGAATTGATTTAGGTTGCTCTGAGTGGGGGAGGTGACGGTGGTTGTGAAAAATTCATGAAGCACCTTATAAATTTTTATAAGGTCTTCTCTAATCACAACCATTTCTCCAAGCAAATGTTGTGATAATGGTTGTGATTTTTTTGTATATTTGAAAAATTTATGTAGCATCTTATAATTTTTTTTAATATTTTTTAAAGTGGTTGTGATTAGAGAAGAGAAAAAAATATAATGATAAAGATATAAAAAAGTATTATTTAATTAAAAAAGAAAAAGAAAAAATACATTTATTTCTAATTTAATTTTAAATTTGAAGATAGAACGTATAAGAATGCTCCAAAGGTTTTGTCTTTCTTAATAGAATGCCACCCATTAATGAATATTCTTTTTATATATACGACCGATCATTGTTCAAGTTAATACAGCTACCAATCAATTTGAGTATTATAATGGGTAGTAATATTCCTAAATGTATATATAAAGTTACTCCCACAAGTTTCACATAACTTAAAAAGTGTGTGAACTAGCTTATGATAAAGTTGTTTGATATGTTACATGCACTTTAAATTATCATTGTTTGCATATTGTAAATTAAAAGATGAATTGTGATCTTTATTACCTTTGCCAATAACCATACTTTAGTTTTTTGATTTGAAGACTCTTTTTTGGAAGGGAACAAAAATAAATTACCTATTTATGTAAGACTGGTTTCGTTAAGAAGGAAATAATATGTAGCAGTTTTGAGTAGATTTACAAAAATGCATTATATGTTAGCAGACAGACATGGACAGAGACTATGTTCGTTCAATAGTGTCCGTGAACGTCCAGTAACGTCCGATAACGTTCATTAGTGTCGTTTATGTATGTTTATACCATTAATTTTCATTAGTGTCTGTTAGTGCATTAATGTCCGTGTGTTCGTCTGTCCGTTAGTGTCCATTAGGGTTGGTTAGTGTCATTTTGTTTCTTAGCGTCCATTTACAATATTAACGAACGGACAAAAATGGACATGGACAAACATAATTCCTTAATGTACGAACACGGACACAAATTTTCGGTCGGTAGAGTTCTGTCTATCCGACAAAAGCTTAACGGAGGAATACGGACAAGATCTCGTCCGATTCAGTTCGGTCCTAATGCATCACTATCTGCTGGCAGCTATGATGTAAGCCGTGCAAACCGAACAACCATCCAACCTGCATTTGATTTGACATGACAGGCCTCCGCCTTAAAAGTGAAAACAATCGTCTTCTTAGTTGCCAAACAACCATCAGTCCATGATGGCCGTCCATATATAACACGGACAATGGTTCGCACGTATTTTATAATTAGAACTAGATTTTCTCCCGGCGCGTTGCGCCGAGGCATTGGTAAAACCTCAACATTGAAACCTATGTGTTGGTAGAACCCGAGCGTTGGTAAAGGCCGAGCGTTACATCGGTAAGTTGACGTGAATTTAGTTAGTATCGTTTACGTTCGTTACGGTACAGACACCATTAACATATAAAAAGTATATTCGTTAAATTAGCATATAAAATAAATAAATTCTTTAAAACGACGTTTGTTTGGTCGGTAAACTTGGGCGATGGTAAAACACTAAAACCCAATCGTTATCGGTGCCGGGCATTAAGGCGGTGACTTGACACAAATTCGGTCGGTTCCGGCTAGGTTACGTTTGTCACGATACCGGAGCTAAAAAAAAAGAAAAAAAATATAAAAATTGAGTGGACCAATGGAGTGGTGTCGGTCGGTAAACCCGAGCGTTGTCGGTCTCGGGTGTTGAGACGTTGAGTCTATGCGAATTCGGTCGGTTTCCGTCACGTTCGTTATGATATCGGAAGTAAAACAAACAAAAGAAAAAACAGAATTAATGTCATTTGGCCAACTTTCGTTATGTTTGTTACGACACCGAAACGAAAAAAAGAAAAAAAAAACAAATGATATGGACAGGTATGGTGCCGCCAAGTGACACAATGGTAGCCTAGCAGCACCAAACTTATGTTTTATATATATTAGATAGATAATACACGTGTAACTAACACGTTTCTCCTCTTTACGTGTAACTAAAATCCAAAAAAACCCAACCAAACCAAAACAACCCATGTTCGATCTAGCCCAAAACAAACTGATCCAAGTCCTTACATAAGTGAATTTCGAGATAATAAGGTTGTAAGTTTATAACTAATAAATGATAAGGTTGTAACTTTTATATTTTTTCTCGAAATAGTTTTTGGGGCCCGACCCTTATCTCCTTATTCAGATAATCCACAAAATATCTCTAGCCGTTTTTCAGTTCCCACGTGTAAGTTCCTCACATAGATCATGCACACGTGTTAGCATTATGCATGCATAACAAAACATCGTAGCATGTGTCAATCCTAACCGAAACACTCTTATCCAAACATATTCAAACCCTATATATATCTCACTCCACTAGTCAAAATATATATAACCAACAACCCAACTATCATATTATTTATATAACATATTAATTATTATTTATTTACAGCTCAGTTAGTTAAGGAGCATAAAACTAGCATAAGACTTGAAACAATAACATGGAGCCATCAATCCCATGGGAAGTTGTTGATCTTGTTGCAAATAATCTAGACCCGAAAACCCTAGCCACCACAGCCTGCGTGTCGAAATCATGGTTCTCCACCATGTCCTCGGACCACCGGTGGGAACACCTGTGCACCTCCCACTTCCCATCCCTCAAACACCTCCGGTCCATCGCCTCGCCGCCTCTTCCGTACCACCGCCTCTACAATATCGGCTCCACCGCCTTGAAACGCCGCCAACGGACCCCCCAAAACCCTAAAATCACCCTAAATTGTCTAATTTTCATAATAACTTTAAACAACCCTAAATCTAAACCAGTTAGTATAATCCGACAAGGTACCGAGCTCGAATTGGACCATAAACCCTTGTTTCGGTTCGATTTTGACGTTCGGGACCGAAGCAAGTGGTTGGATTTCGAGGTGTCGGACGAGACAACGGTGACGTGGAATGTTGTGTTGAGAGGGTTTGAGGGTGTTTTTACTATGATGGATTGTAAAGGGAAGGGGAGTTTTATTTCGGGTAGTGACGGGTGGTTTTCGGCCGAGTTGCCTACCTCAGGGTGTTGTTGTGCGTCGAGTTGTGGCGCGTCTAGCGGGATGGTGTCGGAGATGCGGTTGGTGATTAAGGAGGAGGGTGGTGGTGGTGGTGGTGGTGAAGGGCGGAGGACGGTGGTGGGGAGTGTGAATGTGGGAGTGTTGAGTATTGTGAGTTGGAGATATGTTAGTGTGGATGATTGTCTTAGGTATTTGCAACATTTTCTTGAACCTTTTAACGTGTGATATATGTTGGGTTGGTTATATGTGTGTTTATGTTTGGTCTTTGTAAAATAATTAAGTTGTGATTGATAAAATAATATCATTTATATTTACTTTAGTAAAAGTTTCGTGTTCATCTATGTAATGCTTTCTAATTATTTATTTATTTATTTATTTATTTATTTATTTTGTTTTTACCCATTCTATCTGATAACCTGAAAGATGAAAGCAAGACCAGTAACAAGTGCAACCACCAGAAAGCAACCCAATTACACACATGGGATCAGGTGAACATGTCCAAAACAAAGAAGAATTGTCTGGTTTTTAACTACCCATCAACGGATCAGGATGAATCCAATAACTAAACATCCAGCTGGACCTCTAAACTAGTTAAAACTCAAGTCCATGCAGCTGGGCCTCCCTGAATTATTAAAGTTGGTTGATATTACCTTTTCCTTTCTTTTTAAAAGAGTTTGTGTTTTGTGAAGTATTAGTCTCATCGTGTGTTACGCCAGAGACTTCTACCCTTGTGGTGACACAACGACTGTCAAGTGGCAGTCGGTGGTATGGTTTTCGGAGGAAACACCTAAGTCAAACTCTGCAGCCAGCGTGGACTCAGGTAAGACAACATAGTCTGATCAGAATGAGGCAACGAGACTCTTCAAATTAAAGAGTGCGGCTTAATGCACAAAAATTCGGCATTCTAAACGAAAAATAATTGTTCTCTTTAGTTAAGAGTATCATCAGCAAACATATTTAGTTTCATCACTTCATGCATAGATCTTTAATAACTGAATAATAATTTGGGCCACTTATAGTTCAACATCAAATTGTGCCTATGTTAATTGGGCTACAAAATTGAAATTCTCAACTTCATATTCACAGAGGTCTTCAGGAAACAATTAGCATATAGGCCCGCGAGAACCGTTTTGTACCCGAACCGCATTAGAATAATGCGGCCAAGTCCCGGTTCTGACTTTTGTCTGTTACTGGGTAATGGGTCCAAGTTGGGTCGGGTTTGACCCGTTGCTAAGGTCTAGCTACCGAGCCTACATGTCCTTTCATGACTTATATATAAATTATAAAGTCCAAATCAGCTCAAATATAAAGCCTAAGCAACATCACATTATGAACATGAGCACAAAAACATGCCATGATGCAACTGCATACATCCAACAACAATCATAAATTTGACCAGTAACTACTATTTCCATTCTTTAAACATAAGTTCATTGACCTGGTCAATTCCAATATCAGAATAAGGCTCGATCGGTCGATCATCTTCCTCTAACGCAGGATCAAAGCACGCCGGATCTTTGCTGTTTTCGTCTGCATAAAATAATTATTAAAAACTAAAATACTAATTATTAGTATTGAAGGAAAACCAACTCACCATATATAGAGTTTAAGGATGTTGGAGGTGGAGTTGACATAAAGTTGAGGCCAATGTAGAATAAGAGCATGGTTACAACCGTCACCATCACGTACGTTGGAAGTGCTAAAGCCCAATACCTTAAAAAGGCGATGTTTAAGAGCATAAATATTAGGGTTTGGGTTAAGTCTGGTAATGCTGGACAAAGTTAAGTCGGTTGACTGCCGTAACTAGGGGTGTGTGTTAAACGGGACAAGCATGAACCCATACGCGACAAGCATGTTCGCTAGTACACGAATACGACCCGTTTAACCCTTATTTTTTTATATTAATATACTTTTTGTATTAACAGTTTTATACTCTAAAACAACAAATTTACAACATAACATAAATATATAAATATGTACAAAAAACTACGTTTAATTATATCATATGATGCCACGTTCTCTTTTAACTTTTAAAAGACGTAAATTACTCAAAAACATTTCAAGTAATGAGATTAAAAAAGCTTTTTTTCTGTAATAAATAAACTGGTTAAGTGGGTCGACCCGAACCTAACCTGCTTAACTAAACCTGTTCGCAGGTTCAACAAAAAGTAGCCCAAACATGTTCATACCCCTACATAACCTTTTCTGTCCAAAAAAATTCGAACTTTAGTACATGCTTAGTGTCTATGATTACAAAACAGAACAATTTTTTTCTAATTCATTTTCCACCAGACAGTCAATCTCGGTTATGCAGACATTATTAAAACCTAAATGAATGAAGGAGTTTTACAGAGAATTGTATGTACTTGCTAGGATAGTAGAAGATCCCAATGGAATGTAACCAAGGGTCAGGAACGTACGCCCATACCATAAAGATAACTGTCAGTATCACAAAGAAAAGAAAATATTAAGATCCTTCAAACACACAAATATATAAATATGTTCGTTCATTTGCATTCATTTATGTTCAATACTTTACGTCTGCTTAAGTCCGTTTGTTTGTAAATACATTCATTTATCTTGTTTAGGCCCATAACATGATAGTCTAGTTTTAACAGCTCTTTAGGCCCAAAACATTGTTGTTCACATCTACATTTAATTAGTTTTAGCTCAGTTATATTTGTTCAATTATGTTTGTTCGTGAACTGTTCATCTATACTGTTAATAAACGAACGTAAATGAGCACATACAAGTTCATTTTCTAAACAAATGAAAAACTCCGCTCGTTTAATGTTCGTGTCCAATCATTTGTTCAGGTAAAGTTAAACGAGCAAACACGAACATGCTCTATTCGTGTTCATTTAGTTCCCATTTGAACGGTTCCTCTTTTAGCTAGCTATTTACCATTTTACCCTTTTGGTCTGTTATATATAAAACATATCCAAATCAACACATTCATAAGTAAAACATGTGTAAAAGGAGAAGAATACCCGTGGCAACAACGGTTGAAATGGCTCCAACAAACCCATAAACTTCAGACGGGTTAGGACCCGAAACACCAACACCAGAAGCCTTATTATCCGCTTCAAAAACCGAGAGCGTTGCTCCCCTGTTTCTTGAATAACTAAGGGTCCTTCTAGGGCTATTGAATGACATCTGATCTTCCATTTGACTTTTGTATGCAGCCCTCAAAAGTCAAAGCTAGTATATATGAGCTATTTTAGTAACAAATAATAAGCCACCTTAAAATTGTTATAGATGAGCTATAGGCCTGTAAATGAACCGAACGTTCAGTGAACTGTTAGTGATCGTTCATTTATAAACGAACGAGCACGAACAAAAAGTCCGTGTTTATTTAATTAAGCGAACGAAGATAAACACACTTTTCGTTCGTTCATTCCTTGTGAACGTTCGTATATGTCCGTTCATTTACGTTCAGTCATGTTCGTTTACATATTAATAGAAAATAATTAAACATTATTTGTGTTGTACAAATTATATCACCCTAATATGTTTTATTGTTCCGAAAACATGTTCCGGACACGCAAACCGGCCCACGTCAGACCGTCCCAGGCCCATCACGTGAGAGATAAATCAGCCTCACGCAGAGGCAAAGCGATTGGCGCTTAGGATCGGATTAGAACCCACTCTAGGTTATTGTTCCAAGTCTTACGCCCCCTTAACCAACTGAGCTACACGACGGGGACCCTAATATGTTTTATATTTGCTCCTTTGTGTTCATTTATGTTCGTTTACGTATGATCATATACGTTTGTTAATGTTCGTTTATGTTTGTTCAATTATGTTCGGTTATGTTCGTTTATTTATGTTTGTGAACTTATGTTCGTTTATTTGTGTTCGTTTATTTATGTTCGTGAACTGTTCGTTTAGATTTTTAAATGAGCGAACATGAACACAACTATTTGTCTGGTTAAGTGTTCGTGTCGGTTTAAAGTTAAATGAACGGAGCAATTTTTAAATTTTAATCTAAATCCCTAAATTTAACCTAAACTAGTGGATCAAAATTGAGCAAATAAAGATCAATTGGCAGCCAAAAGAAATCAAAATATCTAATTGAAGAATCAAAATCGATCGGCAAAAACGAAATTGATACCTGTTAGCAGACAACGATGGAGGTGCTGGTGAAAAACCCGACCCGAATAAGCTGGGAATTCGCCGTAATTAGATAAGGAAAACGGGGATGGGGTTCGGGTTTGGATTCGGGTTCGAATTTAAATTGTTCAAGAGTGGTTAAAATAATTTGAGTCTACTCAATGAAGGTGTTTCACATGTTCGGTTTAAAACCGTAAAACTATTCAAACTTATTATCGGTTTGGTTTTTTTTGGTTGGTTTTATTCTTCTAAATGTTGGTTGGTCGGTTTAAAATCTTCAAATTGTAATGTGCGTTTTGGTTTGCGCTTCATACCAAGAACTGAACGTTTTGGTTTAGTTTTATTTCAGTTAATACCCCTCTAAGTGCCTACAAATTTTGTCCATATGGTTGCAAGAGTTGTTTAAAAAGATCATGTTTCTTTGAATTGAATTTATTTACGTAATGACTAATTTATATCTATGAACTCCAATAAAAAGCTACAAGTTTTGTCGTTTCACTCTCACATTAAAAATCTAACTCTTTTTAACAATTTAATAAAAATAATAATAATAATAATAATTTTGAAGACCAATGAATCCTTCAAATAGATTGCTGGTTAAATTCACCACATCGGGATACACTCGTCTTTCAATCCGGGAAATACCATCACCTAAGGCCAACGTCTGTAAACACTCGCCCGAAGGCACAAAAATTGGTGAGATAAAGCCCGTTCAGTTCAAGCATTAAATAATAATAATAATAATAATAATAATAATCATCATCATTCTTAAAATTTATGCTAAAAAATTGTTAATTTAATATTACTTTCAATTTTGTTTGCAAATGCCTGTAATTTATCTCTTATTCTATTAAAAAAACTTTAGATAGGTTTATTGTTTATTATGTATCAATTATTTACTAAATATTATTTTCATGAGTTATCAATGTAATAGACGGGTTTTAAACTAGTTTGATTTATTAATAGAATAATAAGTGCATTGTGCATCTGCATTTTATTTGTAACAACATGTGCCCACTAGATCTGGAAGTAAATAAAATAAAATTCAGGTGGTGTTAGATATTTAAATATAAATGAAGAACTCATAAAATGACCAAAAGGCAAATATAATATTATTATATATATTAAATTGCAAAAATCTCATCCGAGGGGTTTCTACTATTCCTTTTATCTGACTGCTTTACATGTTGTAAACAAGGCTTTATATTTTGTGCTTATTTGTTTGCCTTATTAACCCTACACGTGTGTACACACGTGGTGTGTATGCTAACTCCCCTCAGCCATATCTCTATGTACAAGTAATTATTCATATATATCTTTCCACGTGTAGCCGAAAGACGAGGGTACATGCACCAATCAGCCGGTGTCCCGATGATTGAGTGCTATGTGCTTTATGTCCAAGGCTTGATGCAAAACTACTATCGAGCCGGGGGTCTCATCGGAAGCAGCCTCTCTATCCCTATGGGGTAGAGGTAAGGCTGTCTACATCTTACCCTCCTCAGACCCTAACATAGCTTTGCTATTGGTGGGATATACTGAGTACGATGATGATGATGATGATGATGATGATGATGATCTTTCCACGTGTTGCTATTTGCCTTCCACTTTGTTAATAGCTGAAACCAAACAACCTCAGATTTGCCATCGTTTATCCATCGGAACCACCATTACTTTAATCAGATTATAACCAGATTTGGCATGTTTCCATCGATTTCGTTTTTATAATATAAAAATTGAATTATTAATAATAATTCATAAATTGAATTATTAATAAATTTAATAATAATTTATAAATTGAATTATTGTTATTATTATTACAAGTACAAGAAAGAAGTTTGCAAGGTTTGGTTGCCTGGATATTTTATTAGCACCTATCAATAATAGATCACAATTTGTGATTCTGTGTGTTGTTTGTGACTCACATTGTGGTTCAAACTCTTCTACAAATGATGCTACTTTCTATTCTTAAATTGAGGACCTCGGATTTGTGGTCCGTGGCATTTTTGGGGTTTTATATGTACCACGTTTAAAAACGTGTGTATAATATAATATAATATAATATATTATGTTATGTTGTTTTATGTTGTGAAGTGCACGTCTTATAATACACGAGCTGCAAAGGTTGAGACAATAGATCTCAAATCCGAAATGGGGACAAGTGGTTGAAGCACCACCTGATGTTTTGGAAGTTATTTGTTTAACATGGCAATGTTTCATGTAATGTTTGCTACTTTGTCAAAGAAAAGTTGCGCTAATTATAAGTTATTGATGAGATCTAGCGTGTTCGGTTTTCTTAGTTAAAAAGGGTATTTTAGTAACTGACAAGTTTAATACTTTGGAAGGTGGAGAGGGCAGTGAGATGTGCAAGCTGAAGTAGATGTCGAACGAGAAGAGACCAAGACATGTTATCAATTTGTATCGTAAAAAGTGAAAACTGGCTAAACAAAATAAAGTTGTAGGGTGCTAGAGAGAGATATAGTGAAATATGAAAAGCAGTTGAAAGACGGCGCCCCACTCAAACCATGATATCGCGTTCACTATTTACTTTTGTTTCACGGTCTTCTAGACTGTGTGTAGTGGAGAGGAGCGGGGGCCAACTAGGCCGAGTCATCACTCCTTTTGGACGTGCAAGGGCAGGGGTGCAAGGGGGTTAACATATTTCCTAGGCCTGTAAACGAACCGAACGTTCGGTGAACTATTCGTGAACCGTTCGGCAGGAAGTTCGTTTATGTTTGTTTATTTAATAAACGAACGAACATGAACTAAACATTTGTGTTCATTTAGTTAAATGAACGAACATGAACACATGTTTCGTTCGTTCATTTATGTTCATGAACGTTCGTTTATGTCTGTTTATTTATGTTCGTTTATGTATTAATAGAAAATAATTAAATATTATCTTGATAGGTCATCTGTTTAAAGGTTTTATTTGTTAATTTGTGTTCATTTAAGTTCGTTTATGTTTGTTTGTGTTTATTTACATTTGTTCATGTACGTTCGTTTATCTTTGTTAAGTTATGTTCGTTTAGATTTTAAACAAACGAACACAAATGTCCCTTTTTAAATAAACAAACATGAACATAAATATTTGTTCGATTAAGTGTATGTGCTCTTTTAAAGTTAAATGAACGAACACGAACATGCCCTTGTTCGTGTTCATTCGATTCGTTTACAGGCTTTCATTATTCACATTGATGAATACATCGGTCTCAATCTCTAGGCTCTGCCGAGTTTATTTGTGTTGTGAACACATTAATTTCCTTAACACGAACATAAAATCTCTTTCGGTAAGTGTTCGTGAACACATTATTTTCTTAACGAACGAACATGAACAAGGCCTTGTTTGTGTTCATTCGGTTCGTTTACAGCCCCAGTATTTCCTTTTGATTTGGAATAGTATTTTACACATGTTTAAGTGTTAATTCTGATTCATTAAGTAACATTAAGTAACAAAAGAACATAAAAAAAACATATCTCAAATATTAACATGTTAACATCTATGTAAGTTTGATATTATTCATTTATATTTATAGAGTTGCAAGTCTCCATGACCACATCAACATAAAAACACAAGAACATAACAAAACAAGAACATAAAAAAGTTTGATTACTAGAATCACTTAGTCATCTAATCTATATATATCACACAACCATCTCTCAAAGATGGAGGCATGCTCATTTTTGTTTGTCGATCACGGAAAGCTTGAGCGTCTTGACTTGCTTCTTGACGCTATTAGTAGGCTTCATCATGGTCATCTCCTCACGTAACACCTCTGGCTTCTGTGTATTCAACAAAATAGTTTGGGAAAGGGTTTTATCTGTATTAACCGATGCAGGTTTAGGATACAAGAAATCTGTGGGGAAGAAATTGTATTGGAGGCCAGCCATCAATGCGTGAAGATTATATGAATATGAGTAGATGGAAGAATTGAAAGAAAATCAACTTCAAGGAATTTAGTTCTTGAAATAGTGTATTTATAGAACTCAAAAATCAAAATTTGGCCACAATGTAACGTTGTGATAACACGCCCTTGTTGACCATTTGAACCTATAATATAAACATGGCCTAATTTTTAGCTTATATACATTATTATATACATTATTCACCCTCAAGTTTTCTATTTGCAAATGAGGATCCATTAAATCAAGGATGCTAATCGGGTCGTCGGGTTCTAATTGCGGGTTAAGAGTTTCAAACTAAACGTGAAACAAAATCGAAAAACGTATCAGACATGTGAACTCGAACAAAGAAAGTGTGACATTTTACTATTTTTCTCGCCCGCAATCATATTAGAAGTGAAATTGTAATCGGAGTATTCATGGGGGACCTTTTATGCCAAAAAACTGAAAAACAAAACAAACATGAATCATGAGCTCATTTTGAATATTCAACTTAAATATAAAAAAATACAATATTTTATAATTTTATAATCACCTTTAATAGAAAATTGATTAAATTTCACCAAAACATAAAATGTTTGTGTTCGTCCGTTTAACTTTAACCAAACACTCAGTTACCACAACAATTTAACGAATATGAGTTTCGTGTTCGTTTATGTTCATTTTTTTGATAATATAAACAAACGAGCAAAACTGGACATAGATTAATGAAAATCATTGTGCTACAACCGAATAAAGTAAATGTAAACAACAATGTGTTAGACCTAAAACGTTTCTAAAAATAGACTAAATTGTAATGAAATATTAACGAGCATAAACAAGCGACTTAAAGAAATTAATATAAACTAGGGGTGTAAACGAGCCGAGCCCGAGCTCGACAAAGCTGAGCGCGGCGTTTAACTTACACAGAGCTCAAGCTCGAACTCGGCTCGTTTTGAGCTCTATTTTCAAAGCTCGGCTCGTGAGTAGATTCTCAAGCTCGAGCTCGGCTCGTTTACCATTTCTCAATTATTTTTTATATAATTATAATTATTTCTATATATATTTTTTATTTTAATTTTATGTATAAAAATATATTATTTAGTTATTTTTATTTATTTTTTCATAACATTACATATATTAATTAATAATTATTAAATATATATTTATAAAAATTACATAAATGACAGCCTTGTTTAGCCTTGCGAGCCGGCTCGAGTTGATAAGTGAAGCTCGGGCTCGGGCTCGATTATAAAACGAGCTTACTTTCTGAGCTCAGGCTCGATCAAGCTTTTTAACGAGCCGATCTCGAGTAGCTCGTGAGCAGCTCAACTCGTTTGCACCCCTAATCTATACAAACATAAACTAACATAAATAAATGTAAACGAACGAACATAAACAAATTCAAATAACCGTTCACATATTCAAAGCGAGTGCGTTTATTTCTCAAATTAATTATAATAATATTTCATTAAACTCCTTGTATG
Organism: Bidens hawaiensis; assembly: GCF_021521415.1. Lineage (NCBI taxonomy): Eukaryota > Viridiplantae > Streptophyta > Magnoliopsida > Asterales > Asteraceae > Bidens > Bidens hawaiensis. The sequence goes on from NW_027491480.1 coordinate 990,267, forward strand.
CAAAATTCATAACTACTATAACTAACATGAGAAACAAACAACTGATGACTATACAACAAAAATTGACTGGAAATACATTTGTTTTACCACTCAATAATCAACAAATATCTATATACCAACACAAGTATCAAACTATCAATACGAAAACATACGACACGTCGTTCGCAGATCAACCGTACCTGCCTTAACGCAACAAACGTTTAAAAGCGTTGTCGGATATTCAAATGTCTGGAAGCGGGACGACCGCCTCGAAAGCTTCAACGAGCATCGAGACTCTCTTTTTACGACTGGGAGTTAACTTAGTCACGATATGTTGAACCGCATAATCCAGCATCCATTGCTCAGCTTTCTTCCGTTCATCCATCATTTGTCGCCTCAACTCGACCCGTTCATCTTCGTGGTCACTTTTTAATGTTTCTCGTTGCGGGGTTTGTGTTTTCATGCTTCTGAAACCTTCTAAAGCCCGGATCGATCGGTTTAGCAAGATCAGTTTCTTCAGTTTGGCCCAGTTCTTTGACTTTTGATGCTGTAATCTTGTAATTGTCGGTTTCGTGTTTTCATCGGGGTTTATAATGGGTGCTTGTTTGGGCTCGGACCCGATGTCGGTTGCAACCGACTGAGTGTTGGGTGAAATATTATCAGGAGTGTCGGTTGCAACCGACTGAGTGTCTTGTGAAATATTATCATGAATGTCGGTTGCAACCGACTTAGTGTCAGGAGCGTCAGTTGCAACCGACTGAGTGTCTGGTGAAATATTATCGGAAATGTCGGTTGCAACCGACTGAGTGTCGTCTGAAATATTATCAGGAACGTCGGGAAGGAGGATTTCGTTGACGGATTCTTGAACGAGTTTAACGGCGTCACTTATGGTGAACTGGATCCGGTAACTTCGTTCGGTTTGATTATTATCATCTTCTTGCGGATTCTTCTCGTCACCGTTTGTTGACTCTTCGTCGCTGACAAGGAGGTCCGATCCGATCCTTGTCGCGATGTCGGTCGCCACGTGTTGGTAGATCATATGCCACATTTTCAAGTGCTTTTCTTTCTCCAAATCCTGTTTCGGGTCTTCAGTCTTGTTAGGAAATGAACTCGATACATTCACCTCTTGAAGTTCATTGATCTCTTGAAGTTTGCCTGTAAATGAACCAAATGTTCGGTGAACTGTCTAATGGAAAGTTTGTTAATGCTTGTTTATTTGATAAACGAACGAACATGAACAACATAAACACATGTCTCGTTCGTTCATTTTTGTCTGTAAACGTTTGTTTATGTTCGTTAATACTTCTAACTGGTGTTTGCTTGATTATGTTCGTTAATCTATGTTCGGCCTTTAGTGTTCGTTTATGTCATGAACATACTCATTTCTTAACGAATGAACATAAACAAGAAAACCCCATTTGTTTAATTGTCCGTGTTCGATCGTTGTTCGGCTAAAGTTAAACGAACAAACGCTAACATGCCATGTTCGTGTTTGCTCAAGTATGTTCGTTCATTTGTGTTTGTTTATGTTCGTGAACCGTTCGTTTATAACGAGCATAATTGAACACGAACACGTTCATTTTCTTAATGAACGAAGACAAACGCAAAAGCCCGTTATGTTTGTCAGTTTAGTTCTTTTACAGTCCTATCTCGAAGTTTGTTTACCTTTCGATTCAGACCCAGCTCGTAGAATTTCATCACTACATTCCGATTCCGCTAAATCATCGTTCCCCGGAGCCACGGTTTCAAACGCCTTAACAAGCAAAGCCACTTTCCGTTTCTGAGTCGGAGCGAGTTCACTCACCACCTTCTGAAGAGCATAATCAAGCATCCACTCATCCGAGTTTTTCTTGCCGCCTGCCGCCAATCGTCTGAGCGACACAGTTTCCGGTTCCGCCTCCGCCACCACCGGAAGGTGTCGGGGTTTCCGGGGATTGAATTTCTTAACCTTTTCGAGTTCTTTAACGAACTTCGTTAAAAGAATGACTTTCTTTAGATGGCTCCACCGGCTCGGTGTATCTTTCACGGTTTTCTTGGCGGGTTTTCGTTCAGTCACCGGTGCCAGAGATTCATCTTTCGGGTCACTCGATATTTCAGTCTTTTTTGATAAATCTTGTTCGGATATTACTTCACTTGTAGTCGACTGATCGTCTTGAACTTCTGGAAGAAGTATCTTCTCGATTGCGTCACGTACAAGTTTGATCGCGAACATCTTTCTGAGCTCGGTTTCTTGACTCGCAGCATCATCAAGATCTGTTATAAAAAATTAAGTTAAATCAGCAACCTTTGTATTTACCGATTCTCATATATCGTTTAAGGCATAGATATGTAACTGAGCCGAGCCCGATTCAAGCTTTATTTCTAAAGCTCGAGCGATATTCCTTATGAATTAATTTATATATACTTTTAGTTACTTTTATATAGTTCAATTATAATATTTATTATATAAATATACTTAATATATTATTATTTATTAAATAAAAAATAAATAAATAATAGGCTCGTGAGCCAACTAGAGCCTGATAAGTGAAGCTCTGGTTCAGGCTCGTTTATCAAACAAGCTTATTCTTAGGCTTGAGCCCGTTTAAGCTCGGCTCGGGAGGTTTTAGCGAGCCGATCTCAAGCAGCTCATGGTTGCACCTCGTGCATGAAATGGTATCTTAATGAATGAAAAACATGAATTATGAGTATGAACCTTTAGTTTCCGATATCGGTTCTTCATCCACTTTTTGAACATTAGTGTCCCCGGATTCTGCTGCAAGACCGGATACCATATGCTGATGGATCATACCCCACATGCTTATCCGGTTCTTTTTCCTTAAAGATTTCTTCTTTTCAAGAACCCGCTTCGACCCGTTTGAGTTCTCGTCTTTCTCGTCGTTTAAATCACTAAAATCACGATTTTTTGAAACGGGTATCTCGCTTTTCGTCATATCAGCAAACTCAGCATCATCATGACCATTTGAATTCTTTTTCTTTAAAGATTGTTTCTTTTCAAGAACCCGCTTCGACCCATTTGAATTCTCGTCTTTCTCGTCGCTTAAATCACTAAAGTCTTGATTTTTTGAAACGGGTATCTCGTTTTTCTTCTCTTCGAGGCTGTTAACCCCGAATAACATATCAGCAAACTCAGCGTCATCATGAGCATGAGCATGGCCCGAATGCGGTTCAAATCTTGTTTTAGCATAAAACTCTATCGAGAAATCAACATCTTTCTTGTGGTCAGACACCTTTTTAGTTACTTTCGGGTCTCGTTTTTTCACAAAACTTTTATCCGTTTCTTGGGTCTTGGAATTCGTGATCTTCGGGTTGTTTGCCGTGCGTCTTTTAAGGTATGCAAAGCGTTTTACTGGGGGCTCGTGGTGGTGATGGTGGCCGTGCAGAGAACAATGTTGATACGGACAAACTTTTGCTACCGGGAGTACTTCTTCGGGTTCTGATGGGTGGGATTGGTGTTTAAGGTGTTCGGGAAACTTTGAGTCTTTGAGAATGGACGAGAATGTGGCCCGTTCCACGTGGGATTCTTCTGAAACTTGTGAAAAGTTGTCGGTTGAAGATGTTTTCGCTTTGGAAGTTGTCTTGTTCTTATTTCGGTTCTTGCTGTTGGTTCTGAAGATCTTGACAGATCTTAGACTTCCTGTTCTTGTGAACCTTGGCATAGGTTTCTGAAATAGAAACAATCATATGTTCATTATTCGAATCAGACTCGAAAAATTTGAAATCCTAGATTTTTTATTTAATATAGTTTTTAAACAGTATTCGTAACAATTGTTCATTATTCGAATTAAACTCGAAAATTTTGAAACCCGGTCTGTGAATTCCGAATTTGCTTTCCGAATCGTATTTGAAGTTGTGATTTTCGAACCGAATATCCGAATTCAAACTATCTATGCATTCTTTTAATTTTCAATAAATGCATACATATAGTTTTTTTTTCTTAATTCAAACTATATACACGTATTATTACCTTTTTTTTAATAATAAAACACATACAGTTTTTTCGAATCTAATTCGAGCTTGTAAACGTTGACCCGAATATTTGAATTCAAACTAGATATGTACTTTTATTTTTTTTTTAATAAATAAACACATATAAACTTTTTATTTCTTTCATATATTTAGATATAATATACTGAATTCTAAATCATTTTAAAATTATTGTAACTCAAATAACTTGGAAAAAAGCTGTTCAATCAACACCTGAAACTGTCAACATTAACTAATAAATTTGCATTTAATATGCACAACTAAAATCTTGAAATTTAGAGGGTTGGGGTGGGAAGTCGGCAGTTGTCCTATGCATTTAATTCTTATTCATTCTCACAACTCACCACTTGACTATTGGTCAAATGTGATATATATTGATAATGACAAAATAAATTAATTAACCAGATCATATTGTCTACATTTATAATAACAACAATTGACAAATAAGTATGCATCAATATAAAATTTGGTAAATTGGAGTTAAAAGTTAAAATTACTACATTTACGCGAAAGGTAACGCGCGAGTAAAAGTAGATACACGACCAACGATTCGCGTTTTTTATTGCTATATGTGTGAAATTGTTCTGACATAACCAATATAACACACCCAAGAAAATGACTATTTTCGTGATTTTCTGCATAATCAATTAGTAACTAACTTTAAACAAAAAATTCACAAAAAGCATCCATTTTTCAAAAACCATGATAAAACTGTTCGGTCACATTTTACGGGTTCGGATCAAAATTGGTCAAGATTTCCCTAAATAATCAATTAGTAACTACTTTTATAATCTAATAACCATTTCATGGCATTCATGAGTGAAGTAAAAGTATGATACCCTTTATTGCAATTTTCAACTTTCGTGGGATGATGTTTGTCTTATGTTTGACTTATGAAGTCAAACATGTTTTGTGTTTTGACTTTTGTGAATATGAGGAGTACCTGAACATAATTAAAAGATTCATCCGATACTTCAATGGAAGAAGGATGTGTTGGTGTGGTTGAAGTTGACCCATCGTCTGACAATTTTACGGAAGTTTGACTGAGCTTTGACTGGGCCCGCCTTCTTGAAGACATGAAGCTGCCGAAAGACGCGACTGTCTTTGAAATCGACTTCTTTAGTTGTTTCTTTTGTGAGGTTTCTTCTTTGACATTGCTACTATATTGATCGAGTGACGATGTGGCACTTGATATTGAGCCTTGCATTGATGAAGAAACCGAAGAGGATTCCATATCACCATCTCCCTATCAAACACAAGATAATGCATGAATCTTAAACGGGTGTTTGGGATTGCTTATTAAAACTTTTTATTGGTATCCGTGCAAACCCATCCGGGAAAACTCACTGGGCCCCACCAATACCCTATAACTCGTAGTTTTCAATAGGCATGTAACCTTTAGGAGTTAATAGTAATACATTATACATAATTCAAAACTCTGCTAGACGGGAATCATATGCATACCCCCTAAATATATGCATAGGGGGGTATGTGGATAACTTTTTAACATAGACAAGTTATAGGGTCAGTGGGCCACAACCAACCCATAAAATGGCTGGATGTGGCCCATAATCAGGCCCAAACTCGATTATTTGGCTTCTTTATCTTTTCTCCTAATCTCAATATATGTTTTCTTTCATTTTTCCACCACCCCCCCCCCCCCACCAAATTTAACTTCTTTATGATCTCCCACAACTCGCTTAACCATTAATAATCTTATGCATGGTTGTAAAAGCGGGTCCTGAGACGACTTTCTCTAACTCCGCCTAGTTACTTGGAATCAGTCAATGGTGGTCAACATTAGCCAGAATTGGATCTAGTCGGTTAACTTGAGCCGATTTTAACTTAAAAAGGTAAAACATAATTCCCATGTTGGTTAAAAGTCAGGCTAGGTGACGCTGAGTAGGCTAGAATACCTTTTTTTACGTGAACCATATTAATTTTTGACATATATATAATACCAAAATTTGATTTTCTTTATATTTAGCATGTCCGAGTACTCTCCGACTACTCCCCGAGTAGTCCGAGTAGACCCAACTCCCCAGTCGACCGCCTAGCGACTTTTGCAACCTTGATCTTATGTGAGCTTAAAATCAGTTCTCATTTTTCAATTATTCATAACTCTAGAATTAATGGATTATATAACTTTAATTTTAAGTTATCTTATCTCATTTTTCAATTGTTCAGCATCTCTTCCAAATCGAAATTCTTAAAAATAAAATAAAATAAAATAAAACCCTTCAAACAATTGATGAAAATACTAACCTGAGTCAACGATGATTCAACCGAATCGCAGTCGAATTGCTCCAACTGCGTTGTCTTCTTTCCCGCGATTTGTTGAGTCAAAGATGATTCAATCGCCATCTTTGAGCCACTAACCGATTAAATCGTCAATACCCAGATAGAAAAATTCAATCTTTAGGACAGTAATCGATTGAATCTTCAATACCCAGATGAAATTTTTCAATCTTTATCACAAATTCACCTTCAATTTTCTCGATTCAGTTTATAAATTGAACGAATTTGATAAAAATCGATTGAATCGTCGATACCCAGATGAAAAAATTCAATCTTTATCACAAATTCGCCTTCAAAATTCTTGATTCAGCTCATAAACTGAACAAAATTGATAAAAATCGATTGAATTTTCAATACCCAGATGAAAAAAATCAATCTTTATCACAAATTCGCCTTCAATTTTCTCGATTCAGTTCAAAAATCGAAAGAATATGACAAAAATCGAGTAAATCTACAACACCCAGATGGAAAGTTTGAATCTTTAAGAAGAAATGTGAAGGGGTTTAGGTGAAATTGGCGGTGTGATTGTGTAGACAAAATGATGAAATGAAGCTGGCAATGTGATTTGGTGAGGTGTGATTTGGTTAGGTGTGATGACTTTTGCATGTGGGATATTTGTGTGATTGAAGAATGGGTGGTATTGACTTGGCCTTTTGTTTGACTTAAACAAACAAAGCTTGCTTGCTTTCTCACGGAATGATGTAATGTTGAATCGTCAAAAGTTGGATTTTATCATTTAGGTCTGGGGTTTATATCAAAATTCAAAACTAAAGATAGAGGTGGGTAAAAATATGGGTTCCATATTCGATCTAGAATCGGTTCCTACCTAGTTTGACCTGTAGATACGAATTGAGTTTCGGTTCTTCGGAAGAATCGTACACTCGGAACCGGACCTGGCCCAGACTAGCCAGAAACAGTTCCACCTTTTCCCCGGTCTAAACCCGGACCTGACCTGAACACACCCGGAAAACCCCGGTCAAATACCTGACCATGCCCAAAACTGGTTCCTACCTCTCATATCTGTAGCTGGTTCCTACTCAGTTCCGATTTTTGAAAATACCCAATTTGTGCAAAAGGCATTATTTAACCCTTGCACGCTTCCACGAAGACATAGCAAGAATTTGGATGGATTGGTTTGCGCGTTATGATAACATTGTGATATTAACACTCGTTATAGCAATCACGAGAGAAACCAAAAAAATATAGTTATATGCTTAAAAGTGTATCCAAACATGTTCAGTTCATTGAATTCTTTATTATTTTAGCTAAAAATTAATATTTTTTTCTTTTATTTTATTATTATTTAAAACTTAATTAAAAGAATATTACAAAAAAAATTCAAAAAAGGAAAACAAAATATAAAATAATGTATGACACATTTTTCCACTAAACCAATTAACAATTTTAAAAATCAATAAATAAACAAGAATTTTTTTTTTATTCTAGACTGTTTATTTCATAAAATCATCAGTCAGTCATATTTATTTGACTATAAATCATGTTGATAACAAGATTTTTATTCACCTAAAAAATATCAACTAGAAATGTTACTTGTCATTGTTCTGATTGTGACCATATTACTTTTATGGAACCTTCCTACACTTGTTTGCCAACCCCTAAAGGCCGTAGATCTGGCATAAACCCAAAATCTTTTATAATTACGTTATATTGGGTTCATCTTCTTCATTATCAAGCACGCGTGCACGCTTGATTACATCTCAAATATCTAACACGCATCGAAAGAGTACAAGTGTCATAAATATGATTGTGAACTAAAATAAGTATATTTGACATTATATTTTTTTATTAAATGTATAAAATATTTATGACATAACTGAGATATATAAATCGAGCACCCGCATCGTAGCTGTAGGCATACACGCTGTAGCAGAGGTATTTTTATTTTAGACTTTCGGATGTTTTGTGGAGACATAGTTTTAGAAAGAATACTTGTGGATGAAGTATGATGAAATGCATTAAATTGTGTCCATGACTTGAGGCTTTTTTGAAATAATACTTTAATTTTTATAAAAATGTAGGAATTTATGATACGATACTACTATTGAACATAAAACGTAAACTCAAAAAAGTTATCCATTTAAAACGTGTACTAATATTTTACATTTATTCACAAAAGTAATTATTATTTAAAAAAATAGCAAAGTATATAAAAGTTTTTATTGTTTTACCCTTTTAGTCATTAAATCAAACAGTTTATGGTCATATAACATCTTAATACAATAATTAATTTGAATTGATTATATTGCTCACTATGGGCTTTAACATGGGGCGGTAAAGGGGCATTTAAGATGGGGAGGGGGTTGCTTCGGACGACCAGCGGACGACGGTATAGGGGTTTTGGTGGGGCCATGTGTTTTTTTTTCTCTCTCCCTCTTTCATACACACACATACATATACATGTGTATATATATAATGGGACGGTAAAGGGGCTGTAAACCACAACGGATTGTTATGAAGAAAGGCTTCAAAGCCCCGTTTTCTACGTAACGATAACGTCGAGGGACTTTAAAGCCCCTCTGAACAACATTAGAGGTCTAAATCACTTTCTACAGTCTATACTTTCAAGAATAAATAATAAAGTTTGTATTCTATTCTTATTTTATATATATACTAGTCTATATACCCGTGTGATACACGGATTAAAAAAATATATTTAAAACATATTAATAAATATAATATATGAAAATTTAATAATGAAACAAAATATGTAACCCAAAATATTTATGCATGCATTAAACAAAGTATCTTTTGTATGCTTTAGCGGGTCAGACTTAATCATCTGCTTTTGTTTTCCATCAAAAGCTTGATACACTTGAATGGGCATGCGCTACGAGGCACGGGCGTGTTTATGTATTTACATATAGCCGATATAAAAGAAGACAAATGACAAAAGATATATACTCTATAACTAATGTCGAAGTGAAATAATAAGCATTGAACATAGAACAAAAATTGATATTTGATGCTTTTATTTATTCTCTTTTTGGAAAGAACTTTGTCTCATCATTCCCATAGCTTTCTTTAACGGTCTCCTCCACACCAAAACTATATTGTTACACCACGCGTCATTTAAACACATCAAACACAAAAAACAAAACACTATTAGAATAAAAAAATAACTCTTCTTATATTGACCCGGCTTTCATAATCGCTAGGGCTAGTCTCTTTTGACACCAAAATTGACCCATATCTCAATTACTCATGAACTCAAATATCAAACCAAAAGAGTTAAAACTCGCAATTACAACAAATTAACCCAAATTAGGTTTCAAAAACTTCACAATCAAACATGCCCTACAATGTTAACAAGTTTAAAATATATACTTAATTGGCTAACTGTATTTGTTAATGAAAACATAACAACTACAATCAACTAAAAATTTACAACGCAAGGTAATAGAATAGCTTCAGGCCCGTGTATTATATATGGTTTTTTTTTAAAAAAAAAAAAACTTACAATGATTGAGCAACTATTATATAGAAAGAATCATAAACATATTACAAAATACGATTTTGTTTACCTACATTAACTCCACTTCAAAAGGGATGCTATTCTTCGAATGTACAAAAGTTTGAACTTTACTTCATCACGATGTTTCCATCCTTGGCTAAAAATGCAGTTGTAACCAAGTTTCCCTACATTAAGGAAGGATTCAAGTAAGTAGAATAAACAAAAAAAATCACAATATTTCCTTTTGTCTTCACAAAACAAACCATATTCATGACTGTTTGACCTCTAAAAGTCAAACTAACGCATCCCTTGCATTCGAATGGACCAAATTGGGCCAGACTTTAGAAATAAAAAATGACCAAAATGAGCCAGTCATTTAATCTATTTGCATATTCAACTTAATCATAGACATAAAAAAGACCTATATACCCTTGCGTACGAATGCTAAAAGGCCTAGGTTCCATCGCCAAATGGCTGCATAAAAGTTCAGTTACTATGACTGTATTTATGTTTCAATTTTCAATTGCAAAATGCATATGGGTCAAAAAAGCATATTAGTGCTCTATCCATAATTCCATATAAGTCATAATAACTCTTTAAAACATCAATTGTTAACGGGTCGAATCATATTGAACGACAAATCATATACCTTTGAAATACATAATTGTATTAAGATAAAAAATATGAAGTAATAAAAATCAACGGTGATGTACCTTTCCGGTGGCCCTCTTTTGTCTAAGCATAATAGAACTCATAGTCCAATAGCTTCTGATTGTTTGCCCCCACATCAATGGTTTTCCATCATCGCCCATTCTCTTGTCCTGAAAAGCAAACCAATTGGGAATTTGTAAACATACTGGCATATTGCTACATCAATAAGAACTAATTGCTTTTAGTTTTAAACTTACGTTTATATATTGATAAGTCCATAAAGTCATATACTCACATAAAACTAACAAATATTTATACATTTGTAAGCATACTGGCTACACCTAAAAGAATAATATTGTACATAATTTTAATAAAAAATGTTGGTCGTTAAGTAGCCAAACGGAAGAGAAGCAAAACGTTGAAATTAAGAATGTAGATTAGCATGCTTTCATTTTATTTCAAGACATAAAGTTGTGACCCAATGTTTTTCAAGAGATTAGCTGATGTAAACTATACCAAATACAAGCATCCCAATTAGTCCCAGAAAAAAACATGATTGCAAAAAAACCTCAAAGCGAGAAACTAATAATCTTTTATAACTTCCATAAAAGAAATGGCATTATTGAATTGCTTGTTTGTCTCCTATAGCTGTTTGTGAAAAATAGTTCGAGCACCCTTAAAAAGGAGAGGCAATTAAAAAGAACATTAGTTTATAGTCAAATAATATTAGTTAAAAATTTTCTAATAAATTATTCCGGTTAAAACAAATTGACCAAATATAAAACCAACCTGCGTGCTGTTAACCAAACACCGATAACCGAATTATCGAAAATTGGCCGGTTAATACAAACCCATGCTTGCAAGATGTTTTTTCCACTAAAAACCAAATTATCAAAAACTTTTTTCATTCCTACTTTGTATTTTGATTTATGGTTACTCAAACTTATAATTTCCCTTTATTGCAACCAAAAAAGAAATCTACTTAAAAGATATTCATAACCCAATTCAGTAATTTGGGGAAAAAATGACCTAAAATAATATCTTCTTTCAGCCTATCAATCAAAATTTGTGCCAATTAAGGACATAAACGCAAAGTTTCAACCATAATTTCCACAAATCATACCTTTTTTAAGCTTCTTCGACGATTTCCACACTAATTTTCAACCGAATCGCCCTTCATACTTCTTCACCTCAGCAACGCCGGCCCTCGCAACTGCTCGGCTTACCAAACGAACGACAATGAAAAACAAAAGACTGAGTTAGGGTTTGTTGAGATTGAGTGTAATGTTAGTGTTAAAGCAGAAATTAGAGAATCGTGAACTCAAAAATAGGAGTGTTCAAAACTTTTCAAGAGAGAGAGTACAGATCTGTCGTCACATTCGTCAATTTCGGGTCTTATTTGTATTCGTTTTTGTATTTGTTTATTATGTAAACCGACCCGATTTGTAAACCGAAGCTTATGTTATAATCAAAATGATGGATTTATGTTACAATATTGTTTCACACTTGTTGGGTCTTGAAAACATCCTACCTTTATTTTTATTTTTTTTATTATTATTTTTTTTTTATTATGTTTTTTTTTGTTTTGTGTTTTTGTCTTGATCCATTTTACATGAAAACTCTTGTGTCTCACACCCATATTTGACCACCAACATTACCCTATATATACACCACCTTTCCTCTTCATTTTCCCTTGTTACAACTCCAAAAAAAAAACTCTCTCAAACATCAAAGATTCAAGGTTATCTTCTTAAGTGTTCTTGAAGGATTTTGGTTTTTCATCTTAATTAGTTTATGTAGCCTTATTAATATTTGTTTATGGTTGTGCAACATATATATAATATACACCCCTTGTTTACCTTTGGTAGTTACTTCTCCGATTCCGGTCGGTGAGGTTTCGGACCCCATAAGGCAAGGCTTCATGGAGGACTTCGTGTCCTTGATATATATACATCTATATAACTTGTTCATACATATTAATCTTGCTTATTTTAGTTTGTTGGTCATGTTTACAAGTTCCATGGTTATGGGTTTTTAAAAGTCTATGCTTCGGTTTAACCGTAAATAGCTCTAAACCGTAAACCGAACTTTGTTACTAGTTTTGTTTGTTTAAACATACTTAGTGTTAGATCTAAGTTTCTAAAATCATTTTTACAAATTCTATGGTTATGGGTTTGTAGAATCTTACCTCGGTCTTAACCCGAAACACGATCTGAACCGAAAACCGAACTTTTGTTTAAAGACTTTATTGTTAACTTTTGGTATTTTTTTTATTTGTACATTATTATACAAGTTCTTTAGTGATTGGACATCTGGAAACCATCTATGAACTTGTTGTGAGATGGAAACCGAACCAAACCGATTCTTGCTCGCTTAAGACACACAAGTGTGTTTTTTTTTAGCCATCAAGACTTGTATATTTCTTTAAAAATAGTTACAAATTGATTTTTAAATATTTTCTTAAGTACTTGGAAATGTTGGATCCAACTTGATCTCATAACAAAGTTTGGACCGACAAAACCGAACACTCGCTTAACGTGCGTTGTTAGTTCTAAAACAATGGAACTACATACTTGGTTAAGTCTTATTAAATTTTACTGAGTTATCTCATAACATTCAATATTTTGGAAAGTTGACTTTGTGTTTGACCAATTATCAAGACCCGAACCGACAACCCGAACACTCGATAAAAAAAACCTGTTTTAGTATCTTTATTCCAAAGGGATTTGCATTCTTGCATTTTACCCACCTTATTACTTAACATAGGTTGAGTAAATATTAAGGTTAGATACTTTAACCCGGTTTCGAGCAAACTTACATTTTTAAAGGGTTATTATTATAAATTCTTAAATAGTCACATTTTAAACCTTGAACTTTAATTATTTACATTTCTCAACATTTATTTTGTTTAAAGACCTTCAAGACAACCTTTCTAAATTCAAGACTTCTTTTCTTTTTAGGCATTGTGCGTTAAACTCGTCGTTCCGACAAATCTCCAAATTATCATCTTTCAAGTTTACCACTTGAAGGTGAGTACTTCATATCCCATTTTCCATCTTTTATTTTGGGGGTGACATTTCATACTTATTCAACAAAATGTTTTATATTTGAATCTTAAACCACAAACGTAGTTGTATACTTTACCTAAATAATTGTTCGATTTGGTGTTCTATGCTTATATGCCTATCTGTTTATCGCTTTTGGTTGGTGGAACTATAAAATCCTAGACTATTTGGCATCCCCTTATAGCAAGGTGTCGTTAACGTAATGCAATTAACGATAACTATAAAATCCTAGACTATTTGGCATCCCCTTATAGCTAGGTGTCGCTAATGTGTTTAGCGATATCTATTTATCCAAATTACCACTTTTATTTATCGTTTCGTATGCAAGTTTTGTGGCTATCTTTATTATATACTAATATGATTAAACTTATGAATTGCTCACCGACCTTTGTGTTGACAAACTTTATTTTATGAAATGTTGCAGGTTTGCATCTTGGTTGATTTATGATTGTGAAGAAAACGACATCAAAGACCTTAAGATATTAGTAAAAATGAACAATATCAATTTGCCATATTTTGTGATATCTTGTTTATGGTTATTTTATGGATAATTTTTATGTGACATTTTTGATGTTGTGAAATGAAATGAGTTTATTAAATACTGTCACTTTAATTAGTGTCATGTGCTTATGAACAATCATTACACCTCGGCATGTTCCGCCGCCTTTGATCGGGGTGTGACATCTGTGTTTTGAATTTTGAAATTGCAAATGAGAAGGGGAAACATATGTAGCAGGCTTTCAATTTCAATTTAGGAGTTTACGGAAGAAAGAGAGTGTTTGTAAGGGTGAAGCTTCCATAGGAAGGAAGCTATGTAAAGGGGGAGAACGTGGATAACCTAGTGACGAATATGGTATCAAAGTTAATATTCTGGTGACACGTGTCCCAACAGGTTCTTTTATTATATAGGGTGATATATATATATATATGTATATATATATATATATATATATATCACCGACTATTCACTGGTCACCTGTCCAAGTTGTCGTCCCCGCTATTCTTTTTAATTTTTAATTTAACCAAAATGCTATGATAATAAATATAAGAGTAAACTATCTCTCTCATCCCTGCATAAATAAATAAATAAAATATTTAAATAATAATCGTTTCTTATCTTAATCTTAATTCTTACATAATACAATTAATAATATGCTCCCTCTTTGGTCAAAGATAACACAGATCATTTATAAGCAAGTGAGGGCTTTTTGGTCTTAAAAGTTGTCTCATGTGTTATTCAACATCCATCTTCTTTAGCAAACGATTTGATTCTCTACAAAACAAATGAAGAATCTTAGGGGGTGTTAGGATTCCTTATTTTTGTCTCCTTACGAATTATAACTTATTAAAAAGTTAAAAATGTGTAAACTTCAGGTATGACTATAAGGTGGACAAATATGTAGTAATCAAGCATTATTCGTCGATGATTTAACTCAATAACATTGTAAACTTCAAGTATCCTCGATGGGTGCAGAGATGGCAATAGCCAACAGGTTATGTTGTGGACGGGTTGAGTCAATCATACTAGATTGTAGAATCATGTCTCATACATAATTTGGATATCAATTACATAGGGTTGTCAATTTATAGCACGATTTGCTCACCGACATAGCTCAACATGAAGTTAAAAAAAGCCATAAACGGGCCAACACGTTAATGACAGAGTTAAAGGTGTCTAAATGGGTTCAACCCGCTTACCCGTTTCTAACACGCATAACATGCTTAGCTTATCATGTTAAATAGGTTGATCGGCCGATAAGACATGCTAGTGGTCCATTTATTAAAATGATAGGTTTTTAGCTTTATTTTAAAAAATAAATATTAAATACTAATTGCATATCATCATCATCGTACTCAGTATATCCCACCAATAGCAAAGCTATGGTAGGGTCTGAGGAGGGTAAGATGTAGACAGTCTTACCTCTACCCCATGGGGATAGAGAGGCTGCTTCCGGTGAGACCCCCGGCTCGATAGTAGTTTTGCATCAAGCCTTGGACATATTACATAAGGCACATAGCACTCAATCATCGGGACGCCGGCTGATTGGTGCATGTACCCTTGTCTTTCAGCTATCAACGCCACCACATGATGCCTGATTAACCTTCCATCACTTTTAACGTTATTTTCACAAAATTAGTAAAATAACGTCAAAATTAGTGCAATTTTACCTTTGCCCACCCGAGAGTTCACACATATATACATTATATGCGCGCACCGCAAGCAGGGCACACTAATTGCATATGTTGGTAACTTTTATTTATCATGTTTATTATGTCCTGTTATTTTTTAACTGTGTTTAGTCAATTATTTGTTAAATGAGTCGTGCCATTCATGTTATTGAAGTCATTATGTTTAATAGCGTAAATATGCCCGAGTCTTGTAACCTGCTAATTGAGCATATATACGTGTTAGGCTCGTTCAACACAGCACGCTTTACCAACTCTAATGCCCGCTTATTTCCATACACGGTTAAATCTTACAGATTAAAATTCCAATTACACGAAACTTGATCTTAAACTCACTACAAAAGCTAACTTGAAATATCAAATAAGTACACTACTAATGATATTTTCAATAACTTTAAATTTTCTAACAACTTCAAAATACCAATAATAAATATTAATGCCTAATAGGATACTTGTACCGCTGTACAAAACCCGAAAAATACCATTGGTACTTTACCTTAAAGACCAAGTCATAGATCTCACTCAACTCGCTTGCAATATGCATTCCAACCTTGGACTCGATACTCCCTAGCCGCATCAACAGGATTATCAGCCTTTATTATTCCCCGTCCGACAATAATAATATCACTACCCCTCTCATAAATCACCTAAAAATCAAAACATTTATATTTCACAAACCTGAATAAACACACACATAAAAAAAAAATAAAAAAAAAAAACATTTCATAACTTACAGAATATGGGGTGTTATACTGCTGGCCCAACCCATCACCTCCTTTAACCAACTGAACACCCGGGGTTGCGTGAATAAACGCGGGATTAGACGGGCCCACAGGCCACGATGCGGGATTAACCGAAATAAACCCAATTACAAAATCAGAATTCTCTTCTGCAATTTTTACTGCTGCGGTTGTGTAATCACCTTTAGCATAGTTACCAGCCGAACTCATTTCTGCAAGCAGAAACAACCCCCTTCCACGAAGTAAGCCCTAAAAGTCAACAAATTAATCAACTCGTTTATGTTGACCCTAGGGGTGTAAATAAGCCAAGCTACTTGTGAGCTACTCGTGATCACCGAGCCGAGCTTAAAGAGCTCAAAGCCTAAATAAGCTTGTTTGACAAATGAGCCCAAGCCCGCGCTTCACTTATCGAGCTCGAGCTAGGTCATGAGCCTACAAGTCTATTATTTATTTAATAAATAATAAACCTGCTGAACCCGAGCCAAGCTTGAGCTTTAAAATTAGAGCTCAAAACGAGCCCCTAGTACTGGTCACTACGGGACTCTAAACCGAAAGAGATCAAAGAGTCAACAAACCTTTGATTTCAGACCGTCAACGATTCCTGGACCCGAAATAATGTGACAATTCACTATATCTGCCCACTCCAATATACGAAAGATGCCTCTGCGTTAAGTTAGCGAGTCGGCTTTGATTAGTTCATTTTCAAAAATCTGAAATATTAATAATACTGTTATTCTGCTAATAATTTTGTTAGTTGAGAAAAATGCATAATACTCACCCTTCGTACTGCATTGTTACCGTGTTGCCGATGTCAGCAAATTTACGGTCTTCAAAAATAAGGAAATTATGTTTGTCTGCAATCTTGGTAAATTGCAGGGAATGTGAGCGGAATTAGAATAAAGGCCATTCACCATATTATTATTGTTAAATATTAGGGGTTTTAAAAAACCGTTAAAATCAACCGAACAGTTTAAACCAAAGCAAGTCAGCCAGTTTGAGATTCAACGGTCTGGTTTGAGCAGTTTAACGGTTTGGTCTAGTTTAAAACATGGAACCACCTGTGTAAACCGAACCGTTAAACGACCAAACTACCCCCAGCACACCAAACCTAGTCGGTTTAGTTTACGTTTCTCGAAACCACAGTTAATGGTCTGGCTCTCTAGCTTTCATTAAAACCGGTCGAAATACCCTATTAATCAATTTAAAATGAGTTCATCATAATATAAGTACAAACAACTTACTTAGCATATAAGTACAAATAAAATTTTCAAACTTAGAAATCGAAAGCTGAAACCTTTGTAAGAGTTTATAGATATACCGCTCGAAGCTTGGATCCAAAATCAGGAGTGAAATCAGGCAAAATGTCCGCATGAGTTTTCAACATACAGATCTCGGGTCCAATCTGCATAATAAATGAATAACCAACACTAACCACAAAATCAAGAACCACAAAAAAATTGTACCTTTTTTATAGAGAACCAAAAACAAAATGTTAGATTATGATTTTTAACTTGTTACCTACTTAGTAGCAATTAGATACCACCCGAACCCGACCAGTTTATTAAATGGATTTAACGTGCAAATCCAAAGCACAACTTCAAATAAATTCAACAAAACAGGATATTAAATTATTAATCACCTTATCAGCAAATGTCAACAATTCAGAAGCAGTGGACACATCAGCTGATAAGCACAAATTACTCTCTTTCTCCACCATAATCTGAAACAACTTTTTCGCAGTCGGATTCTTCACCAATTCAGCCCTCTCCCCATACGAAACCCTAACCTTAACCGCCTCCGCACCACTCGCCGAAACACCACTTGACGGAGCAACCTTATTATTCTCTTTCAAAAACCTAAGCACCATCGCCTCATCCTCCTCACTAACCCTACCTTCTCGCCTTAAAACCCTAACCAAATCCCTAATTTTCATCACCGAATGAAGCCTAACCCCATTCGCCGCCAAATTCTCCCTCCCGCCCTGCTCCCGATCAATCAACACCACCGCATCATTAACCTAAATCAACATAAAGAAACAAACTTAAGCACACATAAATGAACAAATATAAGCGAACACAAATGAACAAAATTGACCAAACATAAACGAATACAAACAAACATAAGTTGACATAAAATTATGTAGATTAATAAGTTGAGCAAAATATCTTGTTCATGTTCGCCCGTTTATGAAATAAATAAACATATACGAACTTCCAGCCGAATAGTTCACTAACAGTTCGTGAATGTTCGGTTCGTTTACACGTACAAGCCTAAATATAACTACTTATGTATTTATTAAAATTTAAACGAACAAACATAATCGCATGAAAATAAATAAGCGAATGAAATAAATAATTGCACATAAATTAACATAAACGAACGTTCATGAACATAAATGAAGGAACAGAGCAAAACATGTGTTCATGTTCGTTCGTTTGATTAAATGAACACAAAAAAAATGTTAGAGATGGTGTTACGGATGTCGTTCGTTTAATTAAATGAACATAAAATCTTGTTCATGCTCGTTTGTTTATTAAATAAATGAACACAAACGGACGTTCACGTACATAAATGAACAAAACAAAACGTGTGTTCATGTTCGTTCGTTTAATTAAGCAAAAAAAAATCCCGTTCATATTCATTCATTTATTAAATGAAAGAACATAAACGAACTTCCTGCCGAACGCTCAGATCATTTACATGCCTAAATATAAATATGACTACTTGTGTAGTTATTAAAACATAAATGAACATTCTACCAAACAGTCCGTGAACGTTCAGTTCATTTACAACCTAAACAAACAACACTCGTTTAATTAACCTAAGTAGAGGTGCACAAACCGGTTTAGAACTCAAAACCGGTTTGGTTTGGTCAACAAAAGTCAAAACCGGTTTATGATCGGTTTCGGTTCGGGTTGAAACCGGTGTCTTACCATGGTACGATCAGTTTCGGTTCGGTTTTGACCCGTTTTTGCCCGGTTTCGGTTCAGTTAATCGGTTTGGAACCGGTTTTGGTCGAGAAAATTACAAACAGGTTTCTACATAATCGATTTCAAAACTAGTTCGGTTACTTCAGTTTTCGGGACGGTTCAGTTAATCGGTTTATTTGCTTTATTAAATAAATGAAAGTAAATGAAGAAATGTTCACAAACATAAACAAACAAACAAACAAACGATTGTTTAATTAAATGAACTCCGTTCATTTATTAAATAAATGTTGTGTTCATTTACACGCTTAAGACCTTAAGTCCAGCCGCACGCAATGGCCCCACCGTCTCCAAAACCGAGGCGCCACTGGTCACCAAATCCTCAACAACCAAACACGTATCACCACCTCTAACAACTCCTTCAATCGCCTTGGCAGTACCGTAGCCTTTAACCTCCTTGCGTCTCATAACCATGGGGACATTGTAGGACGTGGAGATGACGGTGGCGATCGGGAGAGCGGTGTACGGAACGCCGCAAACGACGTCGTAATTGGTGGACGGAGGGAGAGTGGAGACGAGAGTGTGGGAGATGTGGCGGAGGAGTGTGGGGTTGGAGATGGTGAGGCGGAGGTCGATGTAGAGAGGTGATTGGATGCCGGATTTGAGGGTGAATGGGCCGCCGAATTTGAGGGCGGAGAGTGAGTGCAGGTGGAGGATTAGGGTTTGGGTATCCATTGTTGAAGATGATGTGGGTGATAAAGGGTATGTTTGTCAAAATGATGGCAAGTAGGTGGAAGCAGCTGGTGACTAGTGGAAGCTTGTATTTTATATATATTTTGGTGTTTGACGGACTAGTTGGAGCGATGTATAAAATGATCAAAATGGGCATAACTAAAAACTAATAATATTAAATATACTTATTTGAAAGGTTATTTAAGTAATTAAAATACTAAAAGCTTGTAGCTCTTTCTAAATGCTACTGGTTAGAGTTTTAAGCTTTTTCTCATGACCTAAAAGTTTCAAGCTCCTTTCAACCAAACAAGGATTTTAAATTAAGTATTAGCTTTTTCTTAAAAGCTCCTTGCTAAACATACCCAAAAATTGTTACTGTGATTATACGTAAGTCAAAGTGTACTTTGGGATTTAGTCAAACTTTGGAATTTATCCAAAATACATACATAAAATTAAGATATGTAACAAGAGGTATAACCAATGTTTTCATAACCTGATCAGATAGTAAATTGGATGGACAACCAGTTCATATGTTTAATCAGTTAAAAAACTTTTCTCCCATAAACGACGATTAAGACTGAAAAATAAAATTTTTTTAAAAAAAATTCATAATAAATCAGTTTAACCGGTCCGGTGAACCGAATCGAACCAGCCGATTTTCTGGGAGACGAACGATATACATAGAACCGAACCGGTCAGTCAACTGAATGCCATTCGGACCGGTTCGATTCGGTCTCAACAACATTGAGTATAACTGTACATGACAAGAGTGGAGTTCGAGATAGAGTAGCTCGAACTCGTCTCATTCTAATAAGGATGAGCAAATTCGATGGTAAAGGTACCGATTCAGTAGTTTTGAGTTCGGAATCGGTACCGATATTTCCTAAATTTTTACCTTCAATACCGGTACTGTATCGGCACCGGTACCAAGAATTTATGATTTTCGGTACCGATACAATACATATCTCATCCCTAATTTCAAACTATTATTCTAAAGCTCAACCTCATATTGTGAGCTAAGCAGTTAATGCGGAAAAATATCGGGTATCGGTCAAGGGTCGATATTTGAGGTATCGGTGGGATATAGATAATTTTAATATCATGTAGAATTTATATATATAGCACTTTAGCACTGACAATTCAGTATATTCTCATACTATTATCAAATTAACCTTTTGCAACACTAACAATTGTAGCAAGCAGGAATTGATTAAGATTCAAAACACCAACATTAAACACTAAAAGTTGAAAATTAAGACTTAAAACAATGATATCGGGAATATTGGTGATATATCCGTGAAATATCGGTCAATATCGCCGATATTATCAGTACCGATATTTCACGTGAGTACCGATAATCGAGATAGACTGCATAGCTTGTGATCGTGTGTTCAAGCAAAGATCGGAGTGACTCAAACTTGGCATGTTTTTTGTTTATTAATTAGTTTGTATATATTTTTTATTATTTTATATATTTTGAGAAAAAATCTTGGACGAGTTGTAAGGCCCCCGACACGGGTGCCCTACTTTCTCGCTGGTTGAATTTACTCATTCACATAATTCGTAAATCAGAGTTAATTAAAACATTTCGCGGAATTAAAAGTCAACCCTTCATACATAGCATAAACATCTTGTCTTAAAATAACTTAACATAAGTCTTTAAACATAAATTATAAATAACACGTGTCTCTTACTTTCTTCGATGTCAGTCTTCTTTTATTCGCCACGTGTCTCCCTCAAGCCACCTGTCTCATCCTACTCACCTGCGTGCATACTAAAAGTCAGATACGCTGAGTGAGTTCTAGTTAATCAATTAACATACAATACATTCACGTCCATACCTATACGCGTCCGAAGATACGTATTTCATACTTTTCTTATTATTACTTGTTCATATATATACTTTAAGTACATACGTACATATTTACACACCTTCCTTACTACTTTCCTAATGTATACCGTAAACTACTCTACTTCTACTATATCGGATATTATTAGGGTTCGGTCCCTCTATCTCAGTTATTTTTAGGGTCTGGTCCCTCATCTCAGATATTAATAGGGTCTGGTCCCTCTAATCTCAGATATTATGAGGATCCGGTCCCTACTATCTCAGATATTATTAGGGTCTGGTCCCTTCTATCGCAATCTCAGATATTATTAGGGTCTGGTCTCTCTATCACAATCTCAGATATTAGTAGGGTCTGATCCCTTTGTCTCGTTTAACCATATGACCATACATGTCCCGTCAACTATCCATATGTTCATTCCATACTTTTATTATCGTATGTGCATACTTTACCTGCTTCATGTATATACACAATATACATATATATATATATATCCATACGTTTATTTTATACTTTCATTATCGTACATGCATACTTTACCTGTCTCATGTATATATAATATACATATATACAATACACATTCTATCATATAAACATTATATAATAATAGCAGTCAATGCACAATCATACACGTATCTTACACTTATCACTTAGGATAAGTGTTTCAACTATCATATAGGAGTATGCACACAACCCCGAAAACGTCACAGAGAAAGGGGCTAGAACTCACCTGGATCCTGTTGCGTTCACCATTAATAGTAATTCCTTTATTCATCTGGGCTCGACTAACTGTTAATAACGTACACATATTAATCATCTATAATTTCTTATTATTCATCTCTAAAGTTAACGGGGTTAACTTTTTAAGTTAACTAAACCAAACATATAACCTTCTTGAACCGATCGTATTAGCTCAATGTACTTAACCTCGTTTTATTAACGAACCGTCTTCATTAGTTTACATCCTTAACTATATATTTTTATTATATATATATATATATCATATATACTTATTTTATTATTATTAGTTCACATTCGTAATGCGTTTATATGTCAACGTTTCCTTAAGCGAGTTCGGGTTCGTGTCAGGTTTATATTCGACTCTTGTTTGGTTTATGTTTTCATAATCATATATATTATTGTCTTACACACACACACACTTTATAAGTTAACACTAGTTAATGAGTTTCCATTTTTAGCGAGTTAGTTGCTCGAATCTCCTTCCAATCGTATTAATTTGTTGGAGGCGGGTTACGGGTTCTAACTGAGTCGGGTCTCGGGTCCGGATCTCGTTTAGTTTTCCACCCTTTTCTTTTATCATAAGCTAGTAATATTCATTTATTACCTTTACTTTTACATTATTATTTATTATTATTATTATTATTATAATACCCACACACCCACTGACCCACATAAGACCCATGACCAACCCCCTCCCCCACCACGCTGCCATTTCCATCGCCGGCCGCACACCACACCGCCCCTTGACTCCAGCTCCCACACAACCCGTACCCGAACCCTTTCGCACCGAAGGGGTTCGCACGAACATTTCGCGTCGGGTTTTTCGCATAGGATTTCGCGTCGGGTTTTTCGCACGGGTATTTCGCATGGTATTTCGAATCGGCAACTTCGCACGGTGACATCATGCGAAGCGAAACGTTGGAGTTCGCACGTCATGCGATGCGATGCTCGGAGATAATCTCGCACGGGTTCGCATAACAGGTCCAGATCTGGTTCAGTTTGGGTCATGCCTCGGGTTTCGTGCTTGCCTTCAGGTCGCCGGAGCCGAGCCTAGCCTTCCCGGAGCTCGATTCCAGACACGGGTTGTACCCTTGGACCTCCAATTCCGTTTGGTTTTGGTGGTAGACCCCCGGTAGACCCCCCCCCCCCCCCCCCCCATATACACACACACACACTTGCTGGCTAAATATAAAATGAATGAAAAACTGCTTGAGTTGTGAAATCTCTATGAACCCATTCTCAATCACATTTTTTAATTAATGTTTAATTCTTGTGGTTTACAATTAAAATGAATATAAAATGTAAATATAAATATAAATTTTTCTCTCTATAAAGATTAGTAAAAAAATGTTAAAAAATAGCAAAACATTTTTTTTTATGTTTCGGTGTTTTGTATTAAATGTTACAGCATATATTACATGTAACAAAAAATAAAAATAAAAAACGATTTTAGATAAGGTTTTCGCGGGTTTTCAGAATTCAAGTGGGTTTTCATTTTAATCTTATCCTATGCTTGCATTTGTATAGATACCCACATATATATACATATACATTTATACCTCCATTTATAATGTATAGATAGATCCTTATTAATCCCACTTCTTTCACCGAGATCCGTTTCTCACTCGGTTCGGTTCGGTTCGTTCTCGTTTTTTAACCTTTACTTGTTTATTTATTATCAATTTTATAGAAAAGAAAACGAAACGAAAATAGATATAATGTTACCTTTTTGATGTGGTAGAACTAGATATTGGATGGTTGAAATTGGATTTTGGAATGTTTGGTGTAGTGGAGATTTGTGTTGTGTGTATGGGTGTATGATTGGAATGATGATGGAAATGATGAGGATTTAGGGTTTAGGGGTTTAAATAGGCAAAGTTTAAAAGGCTTTAGGCCTATAATCATTTTTGAGTCCATCAGTCTCTCTTAACCTTATCCATTTTCTTAAAATATTTAAATAAATTTAAACGACGCCATATAATACGATAACTAAAACGACTCGTGACATTTTATTTATTTATTATCGAAACTAGGGCATTATACGAGTCTAAGCTTGGATTGAGCTCAAGGGTAACACCTTAACCAAGTCAAAGCTCGGTTCGAGTTTGATTGTGCAATGTAAAATTAATAAATAGAATCAAAAGGGTTTAAAAATAGACAAGGCTTATTCATGAGCCTAAACGATTTTTCCTTACAAGCTTCGAGCTTTATTTGAGGCTCAGCTCGTTTCAAGTCTTTTATAGATTCAATCTCAAGTGGCTTGCGAGTAGCTTAGATCGTTTGTAGCAAGTGTGTCCACATTTATCGTTGATTTTGTTAGTACGTACATTTTGAAATACACAAAAGATGAAACACCATTTGAATTGGGCTATCTAAATTCTCAGGAGCACAATAAACTTATTCAGATTAGCCCTGTTCTAAACTGAGGCCCAATACAATTTTAACCCACGAATCTTTTGAGCCTTGATTTCCTCAGATGTAAAAGGCCCACAAGACAATTTTAATTATATTACAGTGAATTAATTAATAAAATTTCCAACCTACGATTATATTATTTAAGTTAAAGATTCTTTTTTTTTTTCTAAATTAAGGGTACTTTATTATTTTTGTAAAAAAATTATAGGTTTGTTATGCTATGAACCATCTTTTTTACGGGTCTTAAAACATAGGGGACTAAACCCATAATATCTAAGAAGTAGAACCAAAATAATAATATGCATAAACTGAAAGACTCGTGTAATTAACTATAAGACAAGGTATAGTGGGGCGATAAAGTCTCTGAAAATACATGTAAATAATCATTTTGGTCAAGCTCATTTTTCCTTTATCATATTAGTCTAAAAATCAAAATATTATCCGTGCCATTGTATTTCTTTTTCATTATTACAGATACTTTTTCTAAATGTTGATATTTTTCGAGAGTTCATAATTATTCCGATTTTGGAAAGGGTTTTGCTATATCTCATACATGTAGATATCCTCACGTGTCGACGCTTATGTCAAATTTCCAGTGACTAGATTGTAATATTTTCATATAAATTATTTAAAAAAATGCATATGGTCCTGTTTTAAGTTCTAATAGTTAGTATGCTATAGATATAGTTAAGAAAAGAAGTTAAATGCAACTAATTTGAATCAAAATGATTACTTTGGTGAATTTTATATACATTTTGTTGTTTTTGTATGCTTTTATTTGCTCGTTGCATTGTGACATTGGTGGCGTCATTGCATTCTATGCAACTTAGATATAACAATGCTTATATATATTCTTTAACCAATCACTTTCTTGTTGTCTCATCCAAAAGTCACCTGTGAATCAAAAAATATAAATATATTTTATATATTATTAACTAATGCTTTATGACTATAGACTCACAAGACATTATCATTAACTTTCTTTGAAAAGTAAACTATTTCTAGACTTTATACTAGGATATATATCTATAGGCATAGCAACTTAACACAAGTTGTGAAACACATGAACATATTTCCTATATTGGCTTTATTGGTTATTTTCTTTCAATGTAGTAGTTATGTTTGTCCACTTTCCTTTTCACCCTTAGAGCATGTGCTGTCAATGACTACTGACTAGCATGAGGACACATTTTATAACACAATGTACGATATGAATGATGCCTGATACACTTAACAAGTAGGCAAGTGCTTCATCTTTCACCACCTAAGGAGACTTGATGTCAGTCATAGAAGATATAGACAAGTTCTAACTTCTATGTAGGGCTGTAAAAATCCTGATTATGTGCCGATTAATCGCTAGTCCCCACCCCACTAATAAATTTTGAGCTAGTCGGTCAATTAATCAGTCAATGGTCAAATCCGGCAAAATCGAGATTAATCGAACTTAGTTGGCGTTTTCTAACGAGGTTCCAGCCAAAATCGGCGTTTTCCAGCGATATTCCAGCCAAAATTAAGGGATTTAGGTGAGATTCCGCCAATTTCAGGCAAAGTGTGTATATGTATATATAAACCAAAAATTACATATAAAACTGTGTGTATGTGTGTGTAATTGAAAATTAAACATTAAAGTCTGATCCGATTAATCTCGATTAATCGCTAGTCCCCACCCCACCTCTCGACTAGTGACCTTAACAACCTTGCTTCTATGCATATACTGCCTTTTGTCATATTGCATATACTTATATGTTTTTAAGCGCATGAGTTTTTCAGGTAATATTGTTATAACCGGTTAAAAGGTTTTTTGAATCGTAATATATTAGTTAGTTACTAAGTTCTTAAATTCGTGCATTTATTCTTTCACAACATGCTAATGGTTGGAATAAACGAATGTTACGATCTCAAGAACAACCAATTATAAAAACAGCAAATTACTGTGTGATGCATTGTACACTTCTATCATCGGCTATGATAAGTTGTTAGCTTGTTACCACTTACTTGTTATCCTATCAACAACTTAAGACACTTGTTGTCAATAGTGGGACGTTGATATAATGATATTACAAGTATATTATCTAATTAAAGATATTTCTTCAATATAATAAAACAAGATACAATATTTATTTTCTAAGTTCTTTTGCAACTACTTAACCTTATATGTATCCCTAAAAAAATATTTTCTTTCTTATTGATAGCAGTCAATGTTGTATTCTTAAGGGAGAGATACAAGAGCCTTAGATCATGATCGTATTTGTTAATTGTTATGCACTTTTACTCATGCCATATGATGTTCAGAATAATATCCATACATAACAGTCTGCCACATCACTACCACATAGACATTGGATTTCAACTTACATCCCCTTTAACAAGTTCATTGCAGTTTAACTAAAATAATAAATAAAAGAAAATTTGTTAAGTGTTATTGGTTGGTTTTGTGTGGACTCCCTCTCCTCGGTTCCTTTAAGGCGTTAAGAGGGTGCCGTCTTCCATTTTGGCGTCCAACTTTAACGAGCTCGTTTTGATTTAGCGCACACATATGTGATGATGTGGCTTTATCGGTATGGGGTTTAACGCACACAACCCGTGGTCTAAAGCATGGACATGAGGCTAAGGCCTATGGTATGATGGGTATCCAGCAAATCCAAATGGAGTCTCTATTTTCCACCATTCCAATCTTCCACACTTAATGCATATCCTTATCTCACAATAGTTATGATATCTTTCAAAAAGTTGTATAATTTTATAATTTATATTCCCCTTTATAGGTTATATTAATTTGCAATAATAATAATTATTTATAGTTTATATCAAATAAATAGTTATAATGATAGAAAAAAACTAAAACATCATAATAAAAGCCGATTTTTTTGGTTTGAAAACGTCATGAACAACCCGTCAGAAGGTCCAACAAACCAAAACCCCATGGATACTCCAACAGTTAAGCCAGTGATCATACACGAACCGATGCAATGAGCGTATACACGTGTGGATCTCTCAAGGTGGTGGGTGACTTTAAAAGCTTTTAACCTATATAAATTATACTTGTATACATTATCCTAGTATTTATTTAAATGGACATATTCCAGCAAACACGCGCAATGGGACATGGAAAGTAATTTCGAAAGTATTGTCCGATACATAGAATGGTGCATGTGGCCAAGTGCCACCCATCGGTCCAGTCCAACTCCATAATGCATACAATTGTGACTTGACTTGTCCTCATGACCAATCATGCTCAATTCATCCTACCTAACAACAACTATTATAATATACCTGTATCATCTCATTTGATGTGTTTTTATTCAATTTAGCAGTGCTAAATTTCCTAATCCGAATTCAAACCTATTCCAGTTCTAATTCGATTTTTGTTAATTACGAACTTATTTGCCCCAAGCTGATTTAGGCATTTAGCGAGCGCGGGCATGGCTTTCACAAATCTTGGCAGCCCAGCCAAGCCTTTTAGAAGGCACAGTCATGTTTTATCTAGACCGTTGTTGGCCGAGGCGTGTCCTTTCTAAGACACAAGCATGCCAATTCTAAGTACTTGTCAGCCCAGGCGTGCTTAATGGGAGACATGATCGTGCTATAAGGCGTGTCCACGTATGATGTGTTATTTGAGAATTGAGACACATAATCTCTTTACTTTCTCTCATCATTTTGCGTTATTAGTAGTCTTCCTTGTGTCACACTTCATGCCATCCAGATATTATACAGTTATACCTTATATGTCAAGAAAAAGTTATTCAGTATTTCAGTTCAGATTGTTAACGAGACCAACCTTTCTATCTTTTTGGATAAAGAAAATGTTTGACTTAACCTATCCATCATCTCCAAACTTACCAACAATTTGTTACGAGTGAGATTTTACTTCACGTTTTTTTGGTAATAACTCAATTTTTTCATGATACATGCGACTTTGCAACTTCTCACACTATTAGAACTTACGGATACACCTATTGTTTGATCGAAAGAAATAAACACAAGATTTCATCTCTTGTTATTTGTAAGATGCATGCCAAAAATTATCATGATATACGATCTAGTGGGGAATTTATGCTACTAAAATGTAACCGAAAACATGTTGTAAAATCGACTTAAGGGAATTCATCCCCAAAAAAAAAAGCCATGTGATTATACCATTCCATGTTTTCTCGATCTTTGATAATGAACCCATTAGAAGAGAAACCAACGGTCCAACGTCGAATTCACACTCACTTGTGTAATATGGTGCACCTCTAATGAGAGTATAAGCCTTTGGGTCTTCGAGGACCAAACCCGTACGTATGTAATCCACCATTGTTTAAAATTTTCAAGGTCTATGCAATCTATGATGAAAAGTAAACGGAACAATGTGAAATTGTGAATATACATATCGTTGTGTGCACGTCATAGTCTCAACTCCGTGTTCTTACCGTGTGATATGGGATATATTCGGTAGTCTACTCCTTTATTAATAACTAAAGTAATTGATGTGATGGTTTAATCGTATTTTATTACTAAGAATAGTAGATCATATATATTCCACAAAACTTGGATCAATGTGGAAGTTATTTATTTACGAATATACCAATTGGATTATCACTATTAATAACGTTTTTTTTAATAAAATCTAAAAATTCTATAGATAAAAGATAACGTGGTCACATGTATTTAAAGTATTTATTTTCATTGTTTTATTTGTTTGTAATCATGTATAAACACTTAATTATTTATAAATTAAGTATACACTGTATATAAAATATCCTGAACCAACGAGTTTGCCAAAGCACGCATTTGACTAAAAAACATGGAAAGTCAAGGCTCTGGGCAACAGGAGCCTTGACTTGACCCGATGCCTAACGGGTTATGAGCCAGAGTTAAACTTTTATAATCAAGTATGAAGTTGGAATTTGACCCATCATCATCATCCCTACTTTTCACGGATAAACACCATATGTTTTTGGATCCATCTTTCCTTTTCAGCATTTCAACAAAGAAAGAGAACGTTAAAGGGACCTAGGTGAAGCAAGAGTCGGAGTATAAGTTAAGTATAAGATGCATCTATGGATATATCATATAGGTCTATGTTAGGATATATGAAAACAGGTGTTGTTGATGTTTATAGAGATGTCTTAAGTTGTTTCCTCGGCACACGTGACAGATGCGAAAAAGTCTAAAACTCGAGCTCGACTCATGAATCGTGTTTCTAGTTGATCTTGACTCGCTTATAATTTATCAAATAATTTGTATACTTTCTCATTTATTTCAAGAAAAGCCATAAACGAGCCTAAAGTTTAACTCTAGCTCATACACGGTTATTTAAACGAACCAAAAGCTCACGACTCAAGCTCAACTTTGCAATGTGAAACTAATACAAAGAAGTCCCAAAGATTTAAAGCTTAAGAATACACAATGCTCAAAGAACCTAAACAATCTTCTCATACGATCCTCAAACTTTGGTCTAACTTTTTTTTTAGGCAAATGTCATTGTTGTCCATGGGACTCGCATCCAGAACTTTCATGTGTTCAAAAGACTTTGTCTCTGCAACATGTCTGGGTGATATTTATAAAGTTAGAGCTTGGTTCATAAATCATTTATCTAAACTCGATCTCGACTCGCTTGTAATTTATCAGTTAATTAATATACATTTTCATTTATTTTTATATATTCTAAGAAAAACCATAAACGAACCTAAGTTTAACTCTAGCCCATACACAGTGTCTTAAACAAACAAAAGCACGACTCGAGCTCAATTGTACGACATGTAACTGATGCAAAAAAGTCACACAAAGTTAAAACTTAAATATACACAAGGCTCGACGAGCCTAAATGACCTTCTCATACGAGGCTTAAGCTTGGGTCCGATAACCTTTTTTTCTCGAACGACAAATTTCTTTGTTATCCGTGGGACTCGAATCCAGAACTTTCAAGTGTTTAAAAAACTTTTTCTCTACCACTAAGACACCAACCACAAGACTCTTTATTTCAAGCTCTAACTCATTTCAAACTTTTATCAATCCAATCTCAAGTATTTTACAAACAACTCGACCCGCTTACACCTGTAGCCAATGTTGCAAAAATCTCGACTAGGCACCGATTAATCCCCGACTAATCGCTAGTCCCCACTTCACTGATTAATTTCGGGCTAGTCGGCTAACTAATCGGTCAACAGTCAAATCCAACTAACGTCAGCGGCTTTCGATGAGATCCGGCCAAAATCAGTGGTTTCCGGCGAGATTCCAACCAAAGTTAGCAGTTTCCAGCGAGATTCCAACAAAAACTAGCGGTTTCTAGCGAGATTCTAGCAAATTTCTAGCCAAAATATGTTTGTGCATGTATAAACTGAAAATGACATATAAAAATGTGTGCGTGTATATATAAAACTGAAAAATATACATTAAAGTCCGATCCAATTAATCCCGATTAATCGCTAGTCCCCACCCCACCGCCCGACTAGCGATTTTTACAACACTGCTTGTAACTAGAGATGGGCAAATAAACCGGTTGACCGAACCGAACCGAAAACGGAACCGAAACCGAACCGGTTTGAAACCGTTTATGTAGAAACCGGCTTGGAACCTATTGAAACCGTAGGCTCGGAACCGGTTTGTAATTTTCTCCACCAAAACCGGTTCTAAACCGGTTAACCAAACCGAAACCGGCCAAAACCGAGCAAAAACCGATCAAAACCCGAACATAAACCAATCAAAACCCGAATCGAAACCGATCGTAACATGGCAAAAACGGGTTTCAACCCGAAACGAAACCGATAATAAACCGGTTTTGACTTTTGTTAAACAAACCTAACCGATATTAACCTAAACCGGTTTTAAATTTTAAACCGGTTTATGCACATCTACTTGTAGCTACGTATATTCACTATTTAAAAGCATACCATGTTTAATAATAAAAAATTCAACACATCACCCCCAATAGACTTAACACTTTATATCACCCAATAAATTGTCATCCAACGGCTCCAACGAAGCTTCCTCGAAGCTCACTATGGACTCCCCTTCATTCCTACTTATAATCCCACCCTTCTTCCTCCCTCTTTCCATCCCACCAAAACATTATTATTATTATTGTTTCTATTATCATTTTCATTATATTATTATTATTATTAATCATGAAACTCGCAAAAATAAACCCTAAGAACCTATTCAAATCAAAGAAACGCACCTCCGTTTCCAGATCCGATACGTCGTCGTTCCACTCCTCCAATTCCTCCAATTCATCACTCGCCACGTCATCCGCCTCACCGGAGTCCACTCACCGGAAGTCAAAGTCAAAATCCACCGGAATCACCACTCCGACGAGCGTTCTACCACACCAAACCACTTCCGACGAACTAATCCAAGCGTTCAACATACTCGACACCGACGGCGACGGCAGGATCACCAGATCGGAGCTCGAATCTCTATTACTCCGGATCGAACCGATTCCGGCGGAGGAACTGAAGCTCATGATCGACGAGATCGACACGGACGGCGACGGAAACATAAGTTTGACGGAGTTCGAGGCGATCAGTGCGGCGTTCGGTCCGGCGGCGCGTGAGGAGGAGATAAGAGGCGCGTTTGAGGTGTTTGATACGGACCGTGACGGACTGATAACGGCGGAGGAGTTGTTTGCGGTGTTTGAGATGATAGTTGGTGAGGGGCGGTGCACGTTAGAGGAGTGTAGGCGTATGATAAGTGAGGTGGATAAGAATGGGGATGGGTTCGTGTGCTTCGAGGACTTTGCGAGAATGATGGACTCGCAGAGATGAACAAATATGCTTTGATTTGAGATTTGTTAGATTCTCTGGAAATTATTGTTTTTAATATGGAATTTAAAATTAAATTCTTAGAGTTAATTATATTAATCTTGGTTTTATATATTTAACTGTTTTGATAAATATTTAATGTTTTTTTGTGTTTTATGCTACCATGCTCTTCAAATTGAAGAGTTTAGTTGCCTTGCTTTGACGGACTATATTGTCTTAACTAAACCCACTATAGGTGCACAAATCGGGTATTTTCAGGAACCAGAACTGGATAGGAATCAGTTCTAGGTATGGTCAACAAAAGTCAAAACCGAGTCCGAGTAGCAACCGGTTTCGGATATAGTTAGGTATTTGACCGGGTTTTGACCAGTTTCATTGGGCTTTTTTCGGGTAGGGTTGGGTCAGGTTTTGACCTAAAGCCCGGTCCGGTTACACTGGGTCCGGTACCTGGTACAATTCTGGGAGGAAACCCAAATCCCAGCCCATACCCGCAAGTAGGGTCGAGTCCGGTTTCGGGTAGGAACATCCAGGTTAGGTTCGAAACCAGTTTTTTTGTACCTCTAGCCCACACTATTTTAAGAGTTTGGCTTGGGGGTTCCCCTGAGAAACAATATAGTCGGCTGTCATTTTATAATCGTTGTATCACCACAAGAGGCGAACTCTCTGTTGTAACACACGGTGGGACGAAAACCCGGGTAGACTCGGGATTCGAACTGACAACCTTGCATAAGGGCTAACTCAAATATTTTATTATCTTAATTCACCAAAAGTGTCACAAGTGAGATCGAACTCGAGTTTCCACTAGAAAACCCAAACCTCCTACCAGTAGACCAAAAGTTGTTGATATAGTCGGCATTCGAGTCAAAACATGTCTTCTATCTCTTTATATATTTTTGTAATTATTGTTATATATAAATTTATGATTAAAAGAGGTAAATATTGTCTTTATGTTATATGTAAAAAAATTAAAATTAAAATATTTATAAAAAATGATTAGGAAGGGAAAATATGCAATTTCAAAGGGTTAGAAAAGAAAATAGACAGAATTACAAATTTTGTCCTTTAAAAAAAGCCAAAAACCGGTTCGTGTCTTTTTCTAAGTTTCCTTGCAGACGGTGTACTTTAAACTTTTTTTTCTACACGTTATGTCCTTTACGCTAACTGGGTTAGAAAAACACAGTTAAATGCCCTCACGTGAGGCGCATGTGAGGGCATTTTTGTCTTTTCACCTGTACCTGCAACTCCTTCTTCTTCTTCTTCTTCTTCTTCTTCTTCTATACCTTCACTAACACCATCACCTGCCATCACCCTTCCTCAACCATCACCCAACCTTAACCACCTGCCACAATCGATTCAACCTACCTGCAACCAAACACCAAGCCGACCCTATGAATTCAACCACTGCCACCATAGCTTCACCTCCGGCGAGCCACCACCAGAAGTTTCACCCTTCCTCCGATTCACTTATTTCCCCGATTCACGTGGAGCGCCTCCTGCCAAACTCCACTGGCCACCATCGTTCTCTCTCTCTCTCTCTCACTTGCCGGAAAAACGTGGACCACCGCCGGCGATGAAGACTTGCAAACACCACCTATTAACTACCACCGTAGGCGACAAAATCATCCGTATTCAATCCCCAAATGCCGGTGACTGTACGGAACGTGGGTTTCAGGTAGATCGAGTCGTAATACTTTAATGGAGCTTTAATTAGGGTTCCGATTTGGCCGGAATCGAAAGAATGAACTTTTATTAGGCTTCCGATTTGCCAGAATAGGATGAATGAACTTTGATAGGCTTCCGATTTGGCCGAGGATGATGAATGGGCTTCTATTAGGTTCGGATTTACCAGAATATGCTAATGGATTTTGATTTGGGTTTTGTTTTGATCGGACGACAATGGTGGTGGTGGTAGTGTTGGGGGATGAGTGAGAGAGAGAGAGAGAGAGAAAGAGAGAGAGAGAGAGAAAGAGAGAATGATGTATGGTGGTTCCGGTGGCAGTGTCGGTGGCTTGCCGGAGAAGACAGTGGTGGTGGCTCGCCGGAGGTGAAGCTATGGTGGCAGTGGTTGAATTCATAGGGTCGGCTTGGTGTTTGGTTGCAGGTAGGTTGAATCGATTGTGGCAGGTGGTTAAGGTTGGGTGATGGTTGAGGAAGGGTGATGGCAGGTGTTGGTGTTAGTGAAGGTACAGAAGAAGAAGAAGAAGAAGAAGAAGGAGTTGCAGGTACAGGTGAAAAGACAAAAATGCCCTCACATGCGCCTCACGTGAGGGCATTTAACTGTGTTTTTCTAACCCAGTTAGCGTAAAGGACATAACGTGTAGAAAAAAAAAGTTTAAAGTACACCGCCTGCAAGGAAACTTAGAAAAGGACACGAACCGGTTTTTGGCTTTTTTTAAAGGACAAAATTTGTAATTCTGTCAAGAAAATATGTAAAAATTCAAATAGTACATATAAAACAAAACTAAATGTTAAATAGATAATGAGCGGAGCTCGTGTGTAAACAACTGCCCACGAGCAAGTTAAATCTCAAAACGAGTCAAGCTCGAGCTTGAGAGACTACTCATGAGTTGAACTCAAGTTTGGCTCGACTCGTTTACCCCTAGTTTATACGCTAGTGTTTGGTCGAGCTTTGTTTGAAACTTTTTATCAGCTGAAACATAAGCATGAACTCGGTTTTGGGGTGCTATATGTAACCACTCGTTGGATATTCAATAAACAAATATATATGTAATTAATATTATTTGAGCTCGAAATTTTAGTGAGTTGGCTCATCTTGAAAATATATATGAGCCAACTTTAAACAATCTTAATTGTAACAACACCTCTAGAGCATTTATGGATACTTGTTAGATACATTGACGCGTTTCGAGATTAGTCTTTTAAATCACTAACTTTTAATATAAATCTATAGCACTAATCACCCTAAAATACCAAATAACTGCCATTAATCAAAGAAAACCTTACAAACCTTTTTGAGAGAATATATCAAAAAGCTACTTGTTTAATATGTAGTTTCATGTGTGTGAAAAACAAGCCACGGGGAGCTAAACTACAACAAAAGAGATGCATTCAATGATTCAAGAATCAAACAAAACACCAAAACGACTCATACAAACAAACAAACAAAAAAACACTCTTCCCATGTGGTAGGATTCCAGTTTGATCTGTTCTTAGTTCATGTGTACAATTGAGATTTGATATTGTCTCTGTTTATCATCTTTGAAGACCAACTCATTTCTTGCTTTCCAAAAAAAAACCAAAATACAATGCTGACAAGCGCAAGCACGTGTGTTCTCACAGACTTTCTTGACGACTCATGTTCAGGGCCGTATCTGAAAATCACCTAAAATTTTCGGGCTTAGAACGAGTAAAAAGCGGGCTCCTAAAATCGCATTATCAATTATATGATAGATAATTTGACAATTTATCAACATGGTTGCCTTTCAAAGCTTAAAACTGACCAAAACAAAAGGTAATAACAAACAATTTTTTTACTAAAATGACTTGTATAAAAATAAATAAAAGTTTTTTTTAATAAAGAAAAAAATAATTATTTGTGGGATTGAACTCGTAAAATCAAAAAAGAAACCATTTTAAAGAAAGAATCATTTGTGGGAATTGAACCCATGAAGAAAAAAGAAAAACATTTGCGGGAATTGAACTAATGACTTTAATTCCATAGTCAACCTTTCTTCCATCCAACCAATGAGTCATTTTGTAAGTTTTTTTCTTAAAACAAAATTATATATAAAATATAAATATATTTTTTTTGGACAATTATGGGCCTTTTGGTTCCAAGAAGGTTTGGGTCCGCCCTTGCCCTCCCTATGGGTCGGGCATGCTCTTGTTGTATAATTTAGTAACTGGGAAATCGATTTTCATTTATGAGAAGTCCTGATTGCACCAATTGGACACCCTTCTCCAAATATCGATTGTGGGAGGGCGCATGTCAAACACATTAGTAATGATTTCTGTCGAAAAAGTAACAAAACTGACAGTCTATAGACTGGATAGAATGCCAATGTTCATTAGATTTGGTGATGAAGGTATGTGATTGTGCATAACTCTACACAAAACACGAAATTATCATCGACACCCATTTTGTTCTTGCAATATTCTATGTCTGAAAACCCTTCTTGTAAAATACACACTATTTCTTTTCGTGACATGTTATGAAAAAAACAACTAGTTAAAGAAGTTTCCAACGAGACAAACGATCAAAGCTAACTTCAGGCATGCTGATGGTTCTAGATTTTCCAGCGATTATAAGTCATACATAGTTATATATGAACCACGGTGTTAGGAAACGATAAATAAAAGACAGTAATTATTTTTTATTGAAAAAAAATTCAAATCAACCCGAGTAATGGTCAAACCAAATTAGGATTAAAACGGGTTCATGTCAAAGTAAGCTGCTTTAAAAAAAACCAAATCAATTTGTTATGGTTATAAATGAGTTAAAGTCATTGCCTTATGCATAAGTTGTTACACAAGAAGACACAATAATAATGATCAAACTAATAGTTTTAGAGCCAGAAAATGGTGATAGGTGACGCTTATTAGGTCTCGTGTAAAGCTATCATGTTATAAAAGATAAAGTAAATCGGTTTTTATTAATTCTAACTATTGCCTTTTGGTCACTGTCAATCCCAACTAATAAATTAGCTACCAACGATCCCAACTTTTAACGTATTTGTTCCTAATGGTCCGCGACTAACAGAATCATAACGCTGTTAGTTTCAAGTCGTCGGAAAAACGTTTTTGACCGTTAGGAACAGATACATTAAAAGTTAGGACTGTCAGCAGCCAATTCGTTAGTTAGGACCGGCAGTGACCAAAAGACAATAATTGAAATTAATATAACCAATACATCAAAGATAAATGATGATTATGTGGTGTACTTGAAAGTAAGGAATAACTTACAACTCACATTGATATTAAATTTAATAAAAAAAAAGAGATTAAGAAAGAGGTTCACTGGATTATAGTAATTAAGAATGTTGGTCAAAATGCAATTAGAAACCAATCAACCATAATGGTACGAATCATTTTCTCAACCACTAGGCAACTTTGATATCATGAAATCTTCTTTCATGGCTGATTTTGCGGATATTAAAGTTTAATCTATATTAATATAATAACAACGCTTGTAATATATAATTTGTGTTTAAATGAATTTTACTTTGTATTTGTGTATTACTGGTTTGGTCGGTTTTGGTTATTTTAGTTACCGTACAAAAACTTAAAAAAATGGGGAAAATAAAAAAAAAATGAAGTGGACTAATGGGGTGGCCAGTGGCGGATCCATAATTTTTTTCCAGTAGGTTCACTGTTTTTAGGTGCTCCGAATTCATAGGATTGGACATAAAAATTTTGAGGTCGATTCAATGGTTTGGGTCGGGTAAAGGTAATCACATAATAAAATACGATACAGTTATAAAAAAAACGTCTCCCTTAAAAACAACGAATAATCCGCATGCCTTTGCCATTGGTGTAACTACACGAGTGGGCTAATGACTGTGTTTTTTCTTACGGTTAAAACTACGCTTAAATTTCATCTTAATTTCACAAGTTATAAATAGATAAAGTTTCATAAACATAAAGACAAATGCTACAATTGCATACACTTTTACACTTAGAACAATCCTATTTGTTAAATTAGGCCACATCTTCATCTTTTTCCCCATATCTAGATATATATATGCATCGGTAAATAAATTATTAAACCAAGAATGTAATCCTAAATATTTAAAAAAAACAATGCATCAGCACAATTACATAGCACAGGAAAGCTAACATGAACCCATGTATCTCCAACTATAAAATAGAGACTTAACCACTAGAGCATTTGTTTAATTTGTGTATGAGTTCACTATATATTTTATATGTGGGTTCACTCCAGTCTTTTTATATGGACGTTCTACTTAAAATCCGAAACTCAGTGGATTCCTGTGAATCCGGTTGACCCACACTAGATCCGCCCATGGGGGTGGCGTCAGTTGGTAAAATTGGTCGTTGGTATAACCCGAACATTGAGGCTTAGTCTACATGAATTTGTTCGGTTTCCGTTATGTTCTTCACGGTACAAGGACCAAAAAAATTAAAAGAAAAAAACAAGAAAAACAAAATTCAATGATCAATGCGGTGCCGTCAAATAACCCAATCTAAAAGCCTGATTCACATTTGATTTCTTTTTTACTTTTGTATCTATTTTCACTAAATTTTTTTATTATTTTGTTGTATATTAGATACTGATGCATTTTAATATTCTATGAAGTTTAATTAGTTTCCACTTTCCACATTCCAAAACATTTAACATTATACACTAATATAAAATTTATATTAATACATAATATAAGTTTACCTATGTTGTTAGTATATTTTCATAACCGGATCGGACACTGAACCGGTTGGGTTACCGGTTCACCGGTTTAACCGGTTGAACGGGTAGGACCGGCCGAACTAAAAAATTATGAAAAAAAATGTTAAATGAAAAAATATATAAAAATTTCATAATAAACCGGTTGAACCGGCCCGGTTTTGCAGTCGGACCGGTGAACCGGTTCGGATCCGCCGGTTCTTTAGGAAGCGAGTGAACTATATTGAACCGGACCGGTCGGGTGACCGAATCCCGGTCGAACCGGTCGGACCGGTCGAACCGGTCCGGTTTTAAAAACATTGCTTGTTACAATGTAGATAGAATCTTGTTGCCACATAAATTAAAAAAATATGCATCTTCTTGTGATTTTCTCATAATTTATTGAACTAATTTGACACAAAGACAATCATACTTTTATTTTTAGATAGAATCTTGTGATTTTTTCGCGCCTGAAGCTGTGGAGCTACTTACCCGTGTTCAGCGGGTCATGCATAGTAATGTTATGACTCCAAGATCAGCAAATATAATTTTTAAAAGATTGGGTTTTGCGATTCAAAAAGGGGGTAGCGGCGCAGCTTGTTGCCCGCTTGCCTTCTGTTTCGATGTAATCCAATGAACATGATTGTTTTAATTTAAAAAAAAAGATAACTTTTTCCTTAAACGGCATTTTTATAATTAACTACCATGATTAACTCATTGGTGGCCTCAAAATGCTATCATTGATTAATCATTTAAATTAGTAGCACATTGACCGGTATAAACCAGTATTATCTTTGACACACCATTAAAGTATTGTCTTTATTGGTCTTTATTTTATTTGACCCTAAGAATGTATGACCAAAGGTTGTTATATGTTTTCACATTTGTTGGTCTTCATATTTTGTTAACGGCCAAATTTTATAAAAAAGCCAGTTAATTGTAAATATGGTTCCTGTGGTAGAACCCTAAACGCATATTACAACCCCGTGGTGTCGTTTTTACAGATATGTAGTGACACTTTTTTCAGATTACAATAAGCGTTTGAGGTTCCACCACATGGATCATATTTGCAATTAACTCAAAAAAACAAAATTTAATCTACTCACAAAAACTTTGAATTTGTAATGAGCTAGTATTTTACCCGGCGCGTTGCGTCGGGGCAAGTCGATAAAACCTGGATGGTGATAAACTTAAGCATTGTCGGTCCTGAACATTGAGGCGGTAAGTCAACGCGAATTCGTTCGGTTTCAGTACCATAACTAAAACTAGAAATAAAACCAAAAAAAATATATATATAAAAAATGGGGTGGACTAATGAGGTGGCGTCGTTTAAAACTAGGGCGTTGAGAAGCGCACACGGTGGTCTACGCAAATTCGGTTGGTTTTCATCACGTTCGTTACGGTACTGGAATTAAAGCAATATATATCGCATTCGGTCGGTTTTTGTTACGTTTGTTACCGTACCGGAAATAAAACAAAATTCGATGAGTATATACAAATTCGATCGATATCCGTCACGTTCGGTCAGATACCAGAACGTACTAAAACTAAAAAAACATAATTGGCATTAGGCCGGCTTTCATTACAATATCGAAAGTAAAGCAAAAGGAAATAACAAAATGTCGTTGACATATATGATGCCGCCAAGTGACCAGCGGGCCTTAGCGGCACCAAAGTCCTTATTTGTCATAACAATAATTTGAATAACAAAACAATTATAAAGAAACTAGAATCTAACAATGTGTCCACAACTTACCAGTTTCACAATTTTCGAGGCGACTCCACTGCAACCATTTTAGGCACCATCACCACAACCACCTATCAATCATCACCGCAGGGTACCGTCACCATATAGGGCGACGGTGGCAAAAATACAACATTAACTTCTTTTAAAAAAAAATGTTTGAAGCTACCCCAAATACGAATATACCCGATTTCATGTTTTCTTGCCCATACCCGGTTTTTCTAGCACCTCTAAGTTAGAGGCCCACGAATAATGGGCTAATAAGTAAATAAGTAATAACTAACCTTCATTTTGACTTAAAACCCATTAATTTTATTGGGTTCATTTAAACTAATTACGATTCTCATGCATATTAACTTTAGCCGAAAAACACGATTCAACAAAACGTGAAGGGATTAAACATTAAACAAAAGATTTACGCGTTTTTTATGTTGACGGGAACGCATTCCTACCAAATAAAAGTTCAACTTTAAATTAAAATTTAGTTATAATTAGTTTAAATAAGCAAGTAAGATTGAGCATGTGCTCCTCGAGCATATAATACCCTACTTGCCCTAGCTATCTAGGTTAATTAGATTTTTGCATGACTTAGAACGACGGTCATCAAGTACAAATGGCATTGTTTGGATTTGTCACTATTAATCTTTTATTTGAACTGTTTATTGCCAATGTATTTTTTAATATTGTTTTTATTCTATAAAAGATATGAATACAGTTGTGTATCTTTTACAAATATGTAAATGATGATTTAAATCATAAAAAAGAAAAAAAAAATACTTGTAAGCATATCAACCAAATTTTATCATAAGCTTATCCCACTTTTTTAAGTCATGTGAAACTCATGGGAGTAACTTTATATATACATTAAGTTAGGAATACTACCCCCTTAATATACCAAAAGTAAGTGGTAGTTACTTATGCATCGTTTCATGATTCTTAACTTGGAGACAACTAAAGTAAAAAAGATTTCATTATTCTCTAGCAAGTACAAGTACCTGCCTATCACACACAAGAGAAAACACACCCATATATGACCTTGTACCAATACCATAACCAAGCACTTGCTTATGCTCCCATAATCACCAACATCCTAAACCCTGAAATCCAAAAATGTCGGTGGAAGATATAATCATAAACCCTGAAATCGAGGTCAATTATGGCGATTATGTTGACTCGATTATCAATGCCAATCCCAGTGCCAGTACAGCTAATGCCAATCCGTCACAACCCGCACCGATCCCCAAAGTTGTAGGATTGGTTAAAAAGACAGACGACTACGAGGAATACTATGTTCCAAAGGCTGTCTCCATTGGTCCCTATCATTTTGGCAAGCCAAACCTCAAGCCACTCCAAAATCTCAAGCCTGAGTTCACAAACAAACTCCTTAAAGGCAACAAGGAGACCGCAACAAGTTTGTACAATAAGCTTGGTGAAATGGTGCAAGATTTAAGAAAGTTTTATGAAGAAGACTCCACAACCGGGTTTAGTGACATGGAATTCACTAACATGATGGTGCTAGATGGTTGTTTTATTGTGTATTGCATTACAACCATCTATGTCGTAGGACTTGAACATTGGGGAGAGTTGAAAAACTATGAGTTTGCCTTGGTTTTTCATGATTTGTTCTTGCTGGAAAATCAAATTCCCTTCAAAGTTCTATGGGAAGTGAGCAGGTTGGTTAAAATAGACAAACGACTTTTTATATCTATCATTCAAGCGTTCAGCTATTATAGAATTTTAGCATATAGGAGGCCGGAAAGATTCAAATGGTTAAAATCAATACTTCATATCCTAAATGCTCAAAGTCAGCGAGAAGAATTAAATTGCTTGCATGAATCCCTAGAGACGTTTATCAGCAACTCACCCGATCATCTTCTCCATGTTCTTCATCATAGACTTCGTTGGAGCATAAAATCAGAACTTCCCACGGAAGAGTATGTTGTTGCGAATTATGCCAGTTGCAATTTTCGCAAAGCTAGTGAGCTTGTGGATATAGGGATCCATTTCAAGCCAAGTGACACAATGTCATTTGCTCGCATTGGGTTTTTCAAAGGCTGTTGGGGGTTCTCCGCAAATGTAGAACTCCTTCCAATAACCGTGAATGACTCCACCAAGCTTCTGTTGTTAAACTTGATGACGTATGAAACGTCCAGGTACTCAATTGCTGATTCATGGGTTACATCGTATGTAAGTCTTCTTGATTCTCTTATTGATGACGCTGAGGATGTTAAGGTTCTTAGAAGAGCTTGGGTGCTTGAAAACATGCAAGGGAGCGATGAGAAAGTCGCGGAATGCTTCAATGAAATAGGCACTGGTCTGCCTGTAAGTGGTTTAGAATATATGGAGGTTAAGAACAAGATACAAAAGCATTATGAAAGTTGGAGGAACACACTTTTCTCCCAACTGAAGAATGAATATTTCAAGAGCCCATGGGCAATTTTTGTACTTCTTGGAGCTTTGTTAGCTCTTTTTCTTAGTGTTGTTCAAACTTACTTCAGTGTCTGGAGTCCCAAAAGCGATTGTGATGATCTTTGCGTGTTTTTGAAGAAGAACCACCACTTATAAGAGGCGATGAGTCGAACTATACCCTTAATTTCGTTGTGTTGTGTTTGATTTGAGTGTTGTGTAAG
The DNA here is from genome assembly GCF_021521415.1 of Bidens hawaiensis. Lineage (NCBI taxonomy): Eukaryota > Viridiplantae > Streptophyta > Magnoliopsida > Asterales > Asteraceae > Bidens > Bidens hawaiensis. The sequence continues at coordinate 1,033,785 of NW_027491480.1, forward strand.
AGAATATATGTTGTGAGTGCAACGTTGTAACTAAGGAATAAAAAGGTTTTCTATATATGTATGATTGTGTTTGCGTGTGGCTATTATTTGAAAAATAATGGAAATATGTTGTTATTTTATGATGACTTTTGATTTATGCTTAAAAAAATGTGAAAGTATATTATTAGTCAAAATTTTATGACCCAACTTATAAGTTGTATGATCTTGCTAAAATTCTGTTTGTAAACTACTAAAAAAACATATAGCATTTCGTTCAAAGACTTAAGAACATGTGTAGTTGCAAGCTTCTCTGTTACGTATAATGCGAAACGTATCAGACATGTCAACAAGGGGACGTTATGATAAAATATGGTGTAGTGTATAAAACTTCATAACCACCTCCTTCAATAATTACAAAATTATTATTTTTTCCGTTTCTTTCTATTTTTATTTTAAAAGATGTAAATGTTTTCAACCAATAATATATTTAAAAAAAAGATAAACAATTGCGTGATCTGGATAACGCCATAGATCAAAATTGAGCCCATAACCCCCCCCCCCCTCTCCAGGGGCAAAGTATAAGAGCCGGTGTGACCCCGGTCTCTGCCGTTTTTTGCTTAACAGGGTAAATTTTCACGATTTTGTTCGAAAATTTTTATAGGTATTGAGCATAGTCACCCCCGAGTTATTGGGTCGTTGACTTCGGCCGCCACGGTGACTAAGCCCAAACTTCGTCAGTGCCCCTTCCCAACCACCACGACGTATACTAACAAATAAAGGTAAAAAAAGCCAAAAATGTCAAAAACTTGGTTCGGGTATTTCAAAAACCCAGTTCAAGTACGGTCGAGTTCATAACCGGGTACCCGGCTCTCTTGCTTCTTCCAGGCCGTACCTGGTTTTTCTTTTTTTTTTTTCTAATCACCTCTAAATTAGAGGCTCACGAGCATCGGGCTAAAAGCTATCGATTATTTTATTTAAAGCCCATTAATTCTATTGAGTTCAAGTCTAGGGCGGTCCAAATCGCTCGTTGCTCGCTCAGAAATTGCTTAAAATGGCCGCTCGTTTTTCAGCTCGATTGTAAACAAGCCGCTCGGTTCCATTTTTATAGTCTGCAAACGAGCCAATCAACGAGCAAAGGTCTGTTCGGATCTGCTCGAATATTTTTAATTTATTTTATATATAATTATATATGAAAAAATATATAAATATGCAAACAACATACATAAATATAAGTAGGGGTGCAAATGAGTCGAGCCGAGCCCGAGCTCGACTAGGCTCGAGCTCGGCTCATTTAGCTTACACAGAGCTTGAGCTCAAGCTCGGCTCGTTTCGAGCTCTATTTTCAAAGCTCGAACTCGGCTCGTGAGTAGATTTTCAAGCTCGAGCTTGGCTCGGGCTCGACTCGTTTACTATATATCAACTATTTTTTTTATATAATTATAATTAGTTTTCTATATTTTTTCTATTATAACTTTATGTATAAAATAATATATATTATTTAGTTATTTTTATTTATTTTTTCATAACATTAGATATATTAGTTAGTAATTATTAAATATATATATTTTCAAAAAGTAAATAAATGATAGGCTCGTTTAGGCTCGCGAGCCGGCTCGAGCTCAATAAGTGAAGCTCGGGCTCGGGCTCGTTTATTAAATGAGCTTATTTTTAGGCTCGAGCTCGGGCTCGATTAAGCTCGGCTCAATCGAGCTTTTTAACGAACCGATCTCTATTAGCTCGGCTTATTTGCACCCCTAAATATAAGTATACATTTTTTAAATCCTTTAAAATTTTCCCAATTCCGTCAATTTTATAGTTTTATTTGTTTGCTGCAAATTTTGAGAATACATGAAGTTTGTTTACATGCTCATTATATCTTAGTTCAAATTTATTTCTCATAAAAATTTACAACCTATTATACGTTTGCTTGAAAACAACTATTATGTTTACAAATATATTATTTACAACCTTCAAAACTTATTTCTTATTGAAAATTTTAACGTGAAAAAGAAATAAATAATGCTCAAAAACTACTCGATGCTCGATTCGATTTTGGTTCGGTTCAAATTTCAGTTGTTCGGTTCGGTTCGGTTGCAAAACGAGCCCAAGCAACAACCCCTAACAAAACCCCAACTCAAAACCCCAAGTCAACAACCCCTACTCACTCCAATGCTTTTAATTTTCCGGCGAACCACCGCCAGACTTCTCTGCACCGCCACCGTATCTCCGCCGCCACAACCCCTAACAAAACCCCAACTCAAAACCCTAGTCTTATCCAATTACCACCACGGCAAGTTCACCAACCTCTTCCAAAATGTCATCGTTTCACCCTCCGTCTTATTAACCGCCGCCCACAACTTAACCCACTCACCACACCCACCAATTCCCGCCAATTTCTTCTCAATTTCATCACTTTCCAACGATCTCATCCAAAACACGTTTGATTTCGAGTCCAATTGCATCAAATTGACCAACAAAAACGACCCATGTACTCTAATTCTCCCCAATTTGAAGCTCAAGGTCTTAATTGAATCAATCAGACTCGTTCTTGAACTTGTGTATGACGACCGGTTTGCAACGTTTAGCTACGGTGGCCGGGTTAATCTCGGTCGGCATACCGCGATTCGGTATCTGAAGAACACCGTTGAAAACCCCAATTGGTGGTTTACGGTAACGTTTAATGGTATTAATGATAATAAGTTTAAAAAGATTGAAACTTTGAATAAGTTGTGTGTGATTATTGAACAGAAGATTGAGGATAAGATGTTAATTGGTGTAATTAGGAAGTTGGTTGAGTCTAATTTAGCCCGGATCGAATTTGGAGGTGGGTGTTTAGGAAACGGGTTTCCGCAAGAATGCGGGTTGGATTCGATGTTGGTTAATGTTTACTTAAACGGGTTTGATCAGAAGTTGCAGGATTTGAGGTTGATGATTAATAAGGAGACATTAAAAGATAGATTAGAGAATCAAGATAGTTATATGGTGTATAAGCCGTTAAAGGTTTATGCGGTTAGATACTTAGATGAAGTGCTTGTGATTACGTCGGGGACGAAGGGTTTAACGGTGAAGTTAAAGAATCTTGTGGTTAAGTTTCTTGAGGGGAGTTTAGGTTTGGAGGTGGATAAGGTGAAGACGGTTGTGCATAGTGCGGGTTCGGAGGAGGTTAGGTTTTTGGGGATGGATATTCGGGCGGTGGCGCCTTCGGTTTTGAATCCGCCGATGTCGGAAAAGGCGATTAGGGCAAGGAAAAAGTATTTGAGACAGAAGGAAGTGAGGCTGCAGGAGCTTAAGAATAGACGGGAGACGAATAGGAAGAAACTCGGTTTGAAGATCTTTGATCATGTTTATAAGAAGTTGAAGACGAGTAACGGGTTCAAGTTTGGTTTTGATATCGAGAAAGAGGTTAACGAGGTTTTTGAAGTTTGGGGTCGTGAGACGGTTGATGAGGTTTTGAAGTCGGTTGATGAGCGTGCAGCGTTGTATCGTAAGCTTTCTGGTGGTGATTTTTTGTTGTTGAAACGGATTAGAGACCAACTTCCATTCGAACTTGTGGATTCATACGATAAATTTCAAGAAAAAGTTGATAAATATTTGAATCCAATGAAAGCTAGTAAAGAGATAGAACAAAGAGAGTTAAAGTTGGAAGAGGAAGAAGAAAAGAAATACACGGAACGAACGGTCAAAGATTTGACCATACTTCGTGTAAAAGTCGACGCACCCGACCGGCTTGTTAGACAGGCGGTTAGGCTAGCCGGGTTCACCAACAACATGGGCCGACCGAAACCGATCAGTTCACTCATGATTCTAGACGACGTCGATATTATCAAATGGTACGCGGGTGTTGGAAAACGATGGCTCGATTACTTTTGCTGTTGTCATAATTTCAAGATCATTAAAACCATTGTAAACTACCATTTACGATTCTCGTGCATATTAACATTAGCCGAAAAGCACGAGTCAACAAAACGTGAAGCGATTAAACATTACACGAAAGATTTGCGTGTTTTTGATGTTGATGGGAACGACGCGTTAAGCTTTCCTACCGAACGGGAGATTAAAATGATGGGCGATAAGAATCTTGTTGACCCGAAGCCCGTGGACGGGGCTTTGACCATGTTGTTGACTCGGTTGGCTGCAGATGAGGATTTGTATCGATGTGAGGTTCATTTTTGCGAAAGATTTGATACGAACGTGTATCGGATTCGGTTGCTGCAGAAAGATTTGAACTTGGATGATGGGAAGCCATGGGTTTTGGGTATGGGTGTTGTTCATGATGTTTTTGATAGAAAGTGTGTTCCTTTATGTTCAGATCATGCGAGTGAGATGTACATTGGTGCACTTACACTCCAAGATGTTGACTTTTCAAGTTTACTAAATGTTTGACTTCAAATTTGAGGTACAAACTTGTATTTGTTCATATAGATAGTCAGAGCATGACATTTTTTTTGCTTTATTGATTTAAGTTCATCATCATCGTACTCAGTATATCCCACCAATAGCAAAGCTATGGCAGGGTCTGAGGAGGATATGATTTAGACAACCTTACCTCTACCCCGTAGGAATAGAGAGCCTGCCTCCGGTGAGACCCCCGGCTCGATAGTAGTTTTGCATCAAGCCTTGGACTAAGGCACATAACACTCAACCATTGGGACACCGGCCAATTGGTGCATGTATCCTTGTCTTTCGATTATCAACGCCGCCACATGATGCCTGATTAACCTTCCGCCACTTTTAAAGTTATTTTCACGATATTAGTAAAATAGTGTCAAAATTAGTGCAATTTCACTTTTGCCCATATATGCGCTACCACAAGCAGGGCGCTTTACTGATATAAGTTTGAAGAGAGTAAATTTAAGCTGCTTATAAATTTCATATTCACCCAATAATTAATAAATCTTTGTACAATGATTCTACAACAATTATTGTATTTTAGAACACTTTATTTTAGAGAATTTGAGTTTGATGTACAAGTATAACATAACTTGAGATGATGATAAGGAACTTACTGTATCACACATTCTCCTCTTCATATCAGTATAGAAGCTTTCTGAAAATCATTCATGATTCGGTTTTTTGTTTACGGTTAAAAAAGTTATCCGTCAAACCAAAAATATAAGCGAACTGGACTCATGAAGTTCTGAATTGAGCTGAAAACCAAATTCGAATTCGGTTTGATTTTTGATCGAATAATCTTCTTTGGTTCTTTTTACGCAATCATTTAACATAAACACTATTTGATAGTGGGTTTAGCCGAATTCGAGTTTTTGAAAACCTAAAGTTGAATTCGATATGTAATTTGGTTTGTTTTTAATATATTTCGATTTAGTTCAGATTGGCTTTTGGTTTAATTGGTTTGAAACCAGATACCGAAAAAACCAAACTGGAACAAAAACCGACGGTTTGGTTTTATGTTTTTGTAAAAACCGAACTAACGGTTTGGCTTTGGTTTTGCATGTAATAAAAACCGAAAAAACTGAACCAAACCAAATTCCTAAATTTTTGTTTCTTTTATATTTTATATTAAATAATTTATAATAAGAATTTAATAAATATGTAATTCACATATTTTTGATCAAAATGTATAATAAGCCTATTATTTTACAATTAACAAAATTATTTATACCTAAATTCATTTTTTTCTACAACTTTATTTTCGGTCAAAAATTTCAAGCTCAAATGACAAAACCTAAAAAACCGAAACCAAACAAAAACCGAAAATCGAAATCGATAAAACCGAAACCGAACAGTTTCAAAAACTCCAAAAACCGAAAAGTTTTGGTTTTCAGTTATGTTTTAGCCGAAAATCGCACCGAACCACACCTCGAACACCCCTACATTTGATCTGCTGTCATAGTTATAAAAGGCCAATAGAAGTAACAAAAAATTAATTTTCTTGCAACTGTCGACACGTGTCTCTTCAACTCATTCTGGAGCTCAAACATTCATGACACATTATTACCAGCTAGCTGCATGCTTAGTCTTCATACTATCAAAACCAAAACCCTAATTCCACTTTACCTTCAAAATTATTATCAATCAAATGGCCCGATTCGGCTGGTCGACATCATCACCTTACAATTCAAAATCAGGGCGATTGATACTGCTGGTTGTTGTAGTGATCACTGCGTCTTTCTTTACCGGGATGTATTTTGGACGGAATTATTCTAATTATCCGGTCATACCATCGTCTAAACTATTAGGTACTAATATTTGAAGCTTGAAATTAAGTTAGTTTTTGAAAAAAAGATTGTATCTTGATTCTTGAATGAATTAGTTACAAAGGAGGGTAACTCATACTCGGGTTGGTTTGTATACGAGCCGACCCGGGCTTGGTTTGTAAACGAGCGGAACGGGCCGGCTTGGTTTGTAATCGAGCTCACCAGGGCCGACTTGGTTTGTAAAACGAGCTGACCCGGGCCCGCTTGGTTTGTAAAACGAGCCGACCGGGTCTGCTTGGTTTGTAAAACAAGCTGACCCAGGCCCGCTTGGTTTGTAAACGAGCGGAGCTGGGCCAACTTGGTTTGTAAACGGGCGGAGCTGGGCCGGCTTGGTTTGTAAAACGAGCGGACAGGGCCGGCTTGGTTTGTAAAACGAGCGGAGCGGGCTGGCTTGGTTTGTAAAACGAGCAGACCGGGCCGGCTTGGTTTGTAAATGGGCGGAGCTGGGCCGACTTGGTTTTAAATGATCGGAGTGGGGCCGGCTTGGTTTGTAAATGAGATGAGCTGAGTCAGTTTGATTTGTAAACAAGCCAAGCCGAGCTGAATTGGCTTGTAAACGAGACGGGCCAAGCTTGGTTTGTAAATGAGATGAGCTGAGTCGGCCTAGTTTGTAAACGATACGAGCTGAGTCGGCTTTGTTTGTAAACGAGATGAGTCAAGCCGGCTTGGTTCGTAAATGAGACTAGTGGAGCTAACTAGCTGGCTTGGTTTGCAAACGTGACAGCTGAGCCAGCTTGGTTTGTAAACGGGCCGAGCTGATCCGGTTTGTTTTGTAAACGAGCCGGGCTGGCTTAGTTTTTAAAAGCAACGAGCTGAGCTGACTTGGTTTGTAAACGAGACGGGCCAAGATGGCTTCTTTTGAAATGAGATGAGCGGAGCCGGCTTGGTTTGTATAATTGTATGTAAGCGACACAATTTCGAACGAGTTTATTTCGAGCATTTTTTGAGTCACGAGCAATTTGAACATCTTTAGACCTAGTATCAGGGGTGTAAATGAGCCAAGCCGAACTAAACTAGGCTCGTTTAACTTACTAGAGCTAAAGCTATATTTCTAAAGCTCAAGCTCCGCTCGTGAGAAAAAAATTTAAGCACATGCTGAGCTCAGCTCGATTTGTTTATTATTTGTTATGTCATTAAATTAAGATACATTTATAAATTTTTTAATATATATTTTAATTACAATATTAACATACAACTTAACATATATTTAGTTATTTTTATCATAAATTTCTACATAATAATAGTTAGAGTAAACTGCGGTTTTCGTCCCTGTGGTTTGTCCAAATCTACGGTTTTAGTCCAATAGTTTCAAATTTGCTATTTTCGTCCCTATGGTTTCATTTCATTTGCAATTAAACCCGATCACACTAACCCCGTTAAGTCTGGCTGTTCACGTGAGGGGTAGTTTTGTCCTTTTTTCTCCCCAAATAAACCCCAGCTTTAATTCACAAGCCCCCTCACGTGAGAGGGCTGGGTGTATTTGAGAAAAAAGGACAAAAATGCCCCAGACGTGAGGGGCACGCTGATGGGTTTAACGGTCAGACTTAACGGAGTTAGTGAGATCGGGTTTAATTGCAAGTGAAATGAAACCACAGGGACGAAAATAGCAAATTTGAAACTATTGGACTAAAACCGCAGATTTGGACAAACCACAGGGACGAAAACCACAGTTTACTCTAATAGTTATAAAACATGCATATATTTGCAGGTACTCCAACATTTAGTAACAAAATCACACTTACTCATCGTATATCACCGCTTACAATCCCCGAATCCGGGATGAACATATGTCCTATAGAATTTAACGAGCACATTCCGTGTCACGATCCATCATATATAAAAGAATTATCGTCAATTTTGGATCATGCTAAACGAGAAGAATTGGAGAGACATTGTCTGCCACTAGAAAGACGTTTATTTTGCTTAATACCGCCACCCGAAGATTACAAGTTGCCGATAAAATGGCCGACGAGTCGCGACTACGTGTGGCGGAGCAATGTGAATCATTCGCACCTCTCGGAAGTCAAAGGTGGTCAAAATTGGGTGCATGAAAAAGGTCAACTTTGGTGGTTTCCGGGTGGTGGGACTCATTTTAAACATGGGGCTAGTGAGTATATTCAGAGGTATGTTAAATGGACTTCCTTTTAGTCTGCATACTTTCTTGATTATACATTTACCTCAAAGTTTGACTTTTGACTATATATGCTATATGTGAAGAAATTCAAGATTTTGAATCTTGAAATTTATAAAGGGTCAAACTTTTCATTAATTTTGATTAAATTACTCACTTTTTTTTTTCTTTTCTTTAGTTTAAGGATTATTGACAATTAAAAGTTTAAAATGACCATATGCATTCTTTATTTTTTTAACACTTTTGAAATATATAAAATTTTTTAACTCTCAACATGTCAACCGCTATCCTAAACGCATTAATACCGGTGATGTACTTTGTCATACTGAGGACCGAAAGTAAAATTTGATCATACCATAGAGACCATCCGTGTAACTTTTTCTTTATTTAATTTCTTATTAATGCAGACTAGGCAATATGACAACAAACGAGACAGGTGATCTTCGTTCAGTTGGGGTATATCAAGTTCTTGATGTCGGTTGCGGTGTTGCTAGCTTTTCCGCGTATCTTTCTCCGTTAAATATAAACACAATGTCGTTTGCTCCTAAAGACGGACACGAAAATCAAATTCAGTTTGCTTTAGAACGCGGTATCGGTGCCATGATATCCGCTTTAGCCACAAAACAACTCCCTTTTCCTGCCAATTCTTTTGAAATGGTTCATTGTTCAAGATGCCGTGTTGATTGGCACGAAAACGGTATTTTTTTTTCAATTTATCGTATTACTTTGAATAATGCACGACCTTCAACTAGGAGTGAAGGTTTCGGTTTACGGTTTGGAGCGGGCTGAATAATCTTAATAAAAGTAAAATATGTTTTCATGTATAGGAATCAAACAGTTATAATGCATGTAAGTATTTCTAATTATTATACCCATATGCTGTTATTTTAACTGATTTCGCGGTACTAATTTTTTCATAGCTCTTATATTTTAAACTCTTTAAATTTGATCTTTTTTTAAAGCTATCATTTTATATAAATCATTTGTAACTTTACATTATCATGTGTATCCGTTCAAAATACCAAATCTTTTAGTTTCTACCCATTCGGTAGTAAATATAAAATCAGTTATTTACTGTAAATAATTACAGCACATAACATTCTCTTCGTTTATTAAGAAGTAGTTGTTTTCGTTTTATTTTCCATGGAATGAATAAGTATGTCATTTTACTATTTTGAAAGGGTAAAAATATGATATTATGACCAAAAGTTCAAACATCTTATGACATTTGTTATGTTCTTATCATTTAAGGGTAGTTTAGTCATTTCACACGCACTTAACTGAAAAACGTACGCCTGTGGGACCATCGAGTAATTATCTCTTAAGTTAACTTTATTTATTATGTGCAGATGGAATTCTACTAAAAGAAATAAACCGACTTCTTCGGTCAAACGGTTATTTTATATATTCGGGTCCTCCAGCTTACAGAAATGACAAAGATTATCCTGTTATTTGGGAAAAAATGGTGAATATAACTTCTAGAATGTGCTGGAAGCTTCTTGCTAGGAAGGTTCAGACCGCAATATGGATTAAAGAAGCTGACGTGGCATGCCTTCAACAGAATGCAGAACAAAATCTTATAAGTATATGTGATTCTGCAGATGATGCTAGCAATAAACCTTCATGGAAAATACCATTGAAGAATTGTGTTACACTTGACACCGCGGGTCCCAATTTGCGCAAGCTTCCCCCTGTACCGCAACGGTTTTCTTTTTATTCAGAAAGTCTTAATAATATAGGTACGCCCGTACGGGTTTATATATGTCATATGTGTGTGCATTCACACGCACACATACACATACACACTACCAAGATCATTTCAGAACTTTCAAATATTTTAAAAACGTTCAGAACTCTTAACAACCAGTTATATTATTTATTTATTTTATATGTTTAAATTTATTTGAGGGTAGTTTTGTCATTTGTTATATTAGAGAACAAAACTATTAACGGTTTTCCTCCAAAGAGTTCATACAAATTTAATATTTAAAATATGTAAGTCTCGTTTATATTAAGATAGTTTGAATAGGTTTGATTAGTTTTTATTATACATTTAATATTCCAGATTTGTAGCTTGTAACCGATTTTCTTTTCTTGTATTTACACCTTGCTATTGTTAATAACAAAATCAAGTTGGTTTGATAAACTTATTAGTTTTGTCATTTGTTGTTCGTAATTTTATGATTACATATATGCAAATTGGTTCTTACACACATGACATATATGAAATTTGATTATTACACATATGTAAACTCATGATTATGTAAAAGTTGTGTAAATTTAATAAATTTTTAGATTTGCGAGTACGCGCAGAATCAATTTTAGCTCTTCATTTTTTGATTGTTGATTTGTATTTTTTAAATTTTGTACTTATTACATATGCATGTGTAGGTTATTTACATCAAAGAATAATCAAATTAATATTTTCATACATATTTTGACTTTCTTTTGTTTATTTACAGATATGCAGGTTATATACATAAATGAACAATCGAACTATTTCTTCAAATTTTTGTTTAATTTTGTATTGTTTGTCTGTTTAGCTACATATGTGTATAGCTTAGCTTATATACATAAACGAACAATCAAACTAATTGTTCGTTTTCGTTTTCTAACTTCGTACCATTTCTAATTTTGTATTGTTTATCTGCATATTCGTCATATAGTTATTTATATACATAAACGACAATCAGTCTAATTTGTTCGTATTTTCTTTTATTTCAAGAGAGGAAAGAAAAACAATAACCATTACATTTATACGTTTTTCTCTTATATTAAAACTTTTTGAAATGAATAAAATAAATAACTCGAAATTGTTTTCTGCATGTTCTCGCAATATATAGTGTTCTGAACTGATTTCTCATACAAATTAATGCATATTTGTGACTTTTGCAGGTATGACACGAGAGAAGTTTTTATCCGATACCCTTTATTGGCAAGATCAAGTTCGTGAATATTGGAGGTTGATGAATGTTGACCACTCAACGATAAGAAATATTATGGAGATGAATGCCCATTATGGTGGATTTGCAGTTGCTTTTAGTACTTGGCCTGTTTGGGTGATGAATGTAGTCCCGACAACAACAAATGACACTTTGTCGGCTATTTATGAACGAGGTTTAATCGGTGCATCTCATGATTGGTAAGTTTAATTATCAGTTTTTATCTATATAATATGGCTGTAAATGAGCCAAGCCAGGGTCGGCTCAGCTTGTTTATCTTAACAATTAACCTGGAATGCTGAGCTCTAGCTCGGCTTGTCAAAAAGTTATAACCTGATAGCCCTCACAGCCCAGGCACAACGACGCAATTATCAGGGGCGCGCTCTACCCACTAAGCTAATAGCCCGTCGTGCGAGCCCCCCACCGGGGGCCCACTATGCCAAAAGCGAGAGAAACCCCCAACCATTTATGCGTTGGAGAGACCGTTTCTTATTTTGTGCCGAAGCTATTTATAAATCACAAGCTGAAACAGGTGAAATCAAAGGGCATTACTTGAATGCTACTGCGGGTACATGTGAAGAAATGATGAAAAGGGCTATATTTGCCAGAGAATTGGGAGTTCCTATCGTAATGCATGACTACCTAACAGGGGGATTCACTGTAAATACTAGCTTGGCTCATTATTGCCGAGATAATGTCTTGTTTATTTCTATAATTTAAAAAAAATAATTTTGAATTTTTTACACATATTGATATACATAAAAACAAAAACGTAATATTTTTAACATACATATAATGTAGAATTTATAAACTACAGAATATATAATTTATGTGCATTAAAATTTGGGTTGTAATTTATGTATATGTTACAGTTTGGGCTTTAAGTTAGAAGAGTTAACGGGCCAGATAACCATGGGTCACGCTCGGTTCATTTATCATAATGAGCTGAAACGTTGAGCTTGAGCTGAGCTGCTCAGCTCGTCAAAAGCCCAACCCAACATATTTATTATAAAAAAAAAGATATTGTTAATTATTAGTTTCTGACAAATTGATGTTGTACAAAACAATAAAATAATATTTTTGACATACATGCAATATTGAGCTTATAAAATACAAAATTTATAAAATTTATATTGAAGTTTTGATTATAAACTATATATATTAAAAAATGGGCTTTATTTGAAATGAGCCAGACAAGCGAGCCATCAAGCTATCTAACCTTGTCTTGGGCTTGGCTCATTTACAAACCTAGCTGTTTTCTAGCGAGTCTCGAGCCTCAAGCTTTTTGAACAACCCTATATGATACTAATCTTTTTACACCATTTATAGGTGCGAACCATTTTCATCATATCCGCGAACATATGATTTGCTACATGCAAATTATCTCTTCTCTCACTATGGAAACAATAAAGAGGGTTGCTTAGTTGAAGATATTATGCTCGAAATGGACCGTCTTGTACGGCCTCAGGTATATTTTTCAGTTTTTATTAATCCAATTATAGAAATATGCACATACCTTAGCATGAGATTAGATTTTTTAAATAAACTTGGTCATTGAGCTTGTTTAAGGCAGGGATTTATTATTATTAGAGACGGTGAGTCGATTATATCAAGAATAAAAGAAATTGCCCCAAAGTTTTTATGGGAGGTGAAGTCATTTGTGCTTGAAGATCAACAAAAGCAACTAATAATTTGCCAAAAGAAGTTTTGGGCAATTGCTTGATTATGATCCAAAGTATAAAGGTTTGGAGTTTTAAACTTGTTTAACAAATTTAGTTATTAGTTTATGTATAATATTAGGTATATTTTTCATCATTTGGCTTTTTAACTCACATAGTTAGCTCTCAAGTTTGTAATTTATTTCTCTTTTAGTGCTTAGTATTTTTTTTCCTTTTCTTTATGTTTTAGTTTATATTTCTTTGTCTATCTATACATTTAGCAACTTTTTTTCTTTTTAATTTTTTTTTAGGTTGCAAAATTATTAATTATGTGAAATAAAGGTACAAAAATGTATTGGATTACATCGAAACAGAAGGCAAGCGGGCAACAAGCTGCGCCGCTACCCCTTTTTGAATTGTCTTTTCAAATCAGATTTATATTTAAATCTTTTAATTGTCTTTTCAAAACTTTATCAAAGAATCAATTTTTAGTATAAATCACAAGTAACTTAATATTTCTACTAAAAAAGAATTCGTAGTTTTCTATTGACGTGACATGAAATTGCAAAACAAAACAAAATTTCAACACCAACCCAAAGATAGAGCCCCACGAAAATAAAACATAAAAACAAAATCATTAAATTTGGAAATCAAACCAGTAAACCCTAGATCTCAAATCAAATCATGAAATTTTGATCAAATCATCAAATTTGAGAAGATGAGGGTGGATGTTTTGCGGTGGCGCTGTGGTGGGTAGGGACACATAGTGCGGTGGTGCCGAAAGGTCGGAGAAAGCAAGGTGACTATTTGCGGTAGTTTGTGTTGCATATGCAATCATTAGGAACAAAAATGAAAGCAGGCAGTTAAACACATGTACAAACACATGTACGAGGTTTGTAAACTTTAAAAAACAATTGATGTCATTAAACGAATGTATTAGAATTAATGCATTTACGTAAAACTTCTTATAGGTGTCATAAGACACGTTGATATCTGTTGAGATTCGCCTTTTTACAATTTGTGCGGTATTTTTTAAGAGAAACTAGAATTTGGAATTTCATAGGCCCATGAACATCAACGAATACCACATTCATTTAAGTTTTTACAACTTTGTTTATATGGAAATTTTGGTTCTCTATATGTAATAATTTTTGTTATATTTATCTCAAAAAGTTTAGTTCTTAAATAAATGGATAATAATTAATTTTCTTAATAATAATAATAATAATTAGTTTCAATAAAATGGGTTATTCTGATAAAATTTCAGTCTATGTTTAGACATAAATTTTATTCAAGGCGTTTTCTTTTCATTACGCATATTTTATTATTTAATTATTTTTAAAATACAATACTTAAGTTTTCTGAAAATGTTAAAATGGGTAAGTTACACGAAACTTTTGTTACATAACGAATCTATAACGAATCTAACTGATGCTATACGAATTCTGACCGCATCTCCATCGCATTACGCCCAACTAATTAAAACAGTTATAACAAAAAAAAAAGACATAATGAAGAAGTCAAATATAGAGGGGTCATTTAATTTCTTCACAATTAGGTAACAATTAAAAAACTCATTAATTTAATTCACAATTTAAAAACCATCGTATTTTTTGTATTTTATGTGGAAGTTAAAATTTGGAGAAAGCTACCAAAGATTTAAGTTTGATATGACTAGACAACCCCATGCTTGTCGGCCTTGATATATTGCTTTATTAAAACACCTATTTATATTTATAATATATTTGCAATGTTTAGAATTCAAATTTTAAACTATTATAAAAATAAGTTATTGGCACAAGTGATACGAAAATACCATGAGAACATACCTTTTCATTTTACATCAAAATAATTTTTTATTCAAAATACTATAAGAACATACCTATAAAAATGCATTTTTTTCACGTAAGTGTTTGACTCTTTCATTGTCAAGGTCAATCCTATACTAAAAAAACTAATGTTGTTTTCCCTTAAGTTTCATTTATATTGTGTATAAATACTTTATTACATTCTGGAAGAGATAAAATAAATTGTTAATTAGAATTACAAGTTGCTTTTTCGTTGAAGCGGCATAACCTATTGTTCTTGACAACGAAAGTGAAGGATAAAAATATTGTTGATCACATTGTCAGTATGAATATCGTTCCTACACAATTTATAAGATTCTGGTGGAGATAAAAACCAGTTGTTAATTTTATTTTTTTATTATTAAGTAGGGAACTGATACCGCCGACACGGTGCCAAATCGAGCACCGTACGTTGGTACCTATTCGGTACTGACCTTTTGAGGTTGGATTGGTATGACACCGATAAATTTAAAACACAATAAAATGTATTACATGCATGGTTTTTAAAAACACCAGTAAATTTAAAACACAGGTGTTTTAAAGTTAATGTCTAAAATACATTTTCATTGTCGCTGTGTTTTAAACTGTTATATATGATTTTTTTTCTATATAATACTATGCCAAAAGCATTCAAGACATCATTCCTAAAATTTAAAATTCAATGTCTACGTAGACTTCTTATATTCTTTTTAGGGTTTTAGAGCATTCTCAGACCATTTCTTATAAATATGTGAGTGAGTTAATTATATAGTATGGTTGTAAGTAGAGGAAAGAAAAAAATGTTACTTGACAATGTTAAATTTGGGTTTATATTGTTCACATCGTATAATTCTTTAATAATTTATAAAAACGGTTGTGAGTAGAAGAGAAAACAAAGATAATGATTTAAATGTATAAAAAGTATTATTTAATTGAAAAAAAAAGAAAAATGACTTTCAGTTTAATTAAATTAATATGGATATAGAATAAACTAAGAATGCTCTCAGGTCTTCTTAATCATAAACATATATACAAATATAAACACAAATAAAGTATAAAAAATATAAATACTGTACTTATTTTGTACTATATATAAGCGGCAGTATCTTAGCTTCTTGGCTTCATTTGCAACTCAACTGCCAGTTTCCCTTATAAGTTACAAGGTGCTTATTTCATATATGATATATATGTTGGTGATCTACACTCACATGACCATGTGTTCGGGTCCTGAAGAAACACTAATTGACCCCGGGCATATTACGGATGATCTGGGGGTTAAATAGATGTTTCCCACGAGGGGTTAGATCCGGCGAAGATGGTTCTTCTGATAACCTGCAAAACAGACACCGTGAGCTCGTCACTGAGAAGGGGGGGTACCTCCTTGTGACCACCCTCCGGCGTGAGAATCATACTAGATTGCTCTTGAATATAAGTGTATATTAAGAGAATGACTAGAGCAGATATCAGGTAATATATCAAGATATGAGATATAAGATAAGATGATACCATTCCAAGGTGTTGGAGTATTTATAGCCGAAGGTAGGTTTCCAAGCAGGTACAGCCGGCTGAATAGTGTTCCTGTTCTGCCAACTGTGGGCTACGCACATGCCATGCTGGTGGTTGGTGGATAGGCAGCGGCTGATAATGACCAGGCCGGCTGTGTACTATTCCTGTTCCACCAACTGCAGGCCATGCCATGCACGTCCTCCGACAGGTTGGTGAGTAGGCAGCGGCTAATAGTGACATACAGTACAAGAGCGTGCTGCTCGTCATACTGTTGTCAGTGAGCTGTCGTATCCTTGGTCAGATCTTTTGTCCATACCTCGTCAGGTACAGTACAAAAGATCCTCCAGTATCATACGGACTGGCTTATTTGGGCGGGAGTTCTCCCGGCTTTGTGCGGGAGTGTTCCCGGCTTGCTCACTCCTTCTTCAGGTGACATTACTGAATTATTTTAGAGTTAAGTGCCTTGTGCGTGTAGCTTTGCTGCGCATGTAGCCTTCCCTGATGGCTTGTATCCGCAGCTGCGGGAACAGGCAGAGTACTTCACCATTG
Organism: Bidens hawaiensis; assembly: GCF_021521415.1. NCBI lineage: Eukaryota > Viridiplantae > Streptophyta > Magnoliopsida > Asterales > Asteraceae > Bidens > Bidens hawaiensis. The sequence continues at coordinate 1,050,594 of NW_027491480.1, forward strand.
GGAGGCTTTTCTTGCGGGAACAGCTTGCGTACTGCGCGTAAGGACGTCACGTCTCTGAGCATGGTGGGTCCTGCGGACCCAGTTGGTTTCTGCGCAGACGTCCCTCTTAAAGGTGAGTCTTGGGGGTCCAACTGGGCTCTGCTGGGACCTACCTCTTCAAGTCCCCCCAGTCCAATGTTCTTCTCATGAATTTAATAAGTGAGGTGAACTTTTGGACTTAAGCAAAGGGTTTTGAAAAGGGTTTAGTTTTAAGGTTTTCCATGGGGATTCTTCCCGCGGAAGTCCTAATGTCACGTGCAGAAATTCCCGACTTTTCTGCTTGATCTTTGGGTATGATGCGGGTAGGTCTGTAACCTCCTCGCAAGTCAGGAGCGTTGAGTTCCACTTGTGTAGATTCTCCATGAGGTTTTGGTAGTTATGAACATAGTGATCAATTATGTTTAAACAACCAATTCCATCTTGGAGCTTCAAACAATCTAGTTCTCGACGTTCCCGCTATGCGGGGATGTTATTCCCGTTTCCGCAAGCATAGCCCAGAAGATCCTTCTTGGTTTCAATTCCCTGCGGAGTGCTAGGTATGTGAATGGTTTCGCCTTGACACTGTACCCGCACTCGTCTTATAGTTACTTTACTTCCAAGGTATTCCTGGCTTCAATTCCCTGCGGGTGCCTAGTATGTGAAGGGTTTTGCCTTGACACTGTACTTGCACCCGTCTTATGGTTACTTGGTTGCCGAGGTATTCTTGGCTTCAATTCCCTACAGGTGCTAAGTATGTGAAGGGTTTTGCCTTAACACTGTACTCGCACCTGTCTTATAGTTACTTGGTTGCCAAGGTAAGGGGTATATTCCCGCTTACTTTTGAATCTTTTTGAATCTTTTTGAAATTCGAAGAGTTGGTGAAAGGATAAGAACAGTCCAAACTGTTGAAACGTCGTCCGACGGTTTCTTCTGACAGTGTCAGGACGTGCAAGAAGTTATGGCGACGTGACAGTACATGGTCATTCCAGACGCTTTTTCAGGCGCGTGGGCGCGAGTTTTCGGGCGCGTGGCCGCGAAATTTATGGCATGCGTCCTTTCGACAGCTGTTGCCAGCTTGGTCTTTGCCACGTGTCATAGTTTCATTGCACCTGTGATTTCTCTCTCTTCCGCATTAAATTCATCGCATTTATTGCGATGAGTATATAAAGGGGGAGAGGGTCCTTTGTAATCCACACTTTCACTTCTATCTTCTCCTTCTAAGCGATTTCCGGCGAATATTCTCTGAAATCGTTGCCTTTCATCCTTCCAGAATGTCTTCTTTTGCCGAGGAGTCTGACGTGTTCGTCGAGAATCCGTCGTCCACTTCCGATAAGGATGACAAGAGTACTGCTGGCGAGTGCCAGTGTGCTCTTCCGGCCGACCTCTATCAGTACGTCGTCCGGAAGTTCATGCTCGAGCCGTTCGAGCCTGAGTTTCCGGAGCCACACCAGACGGTGTACGATGCCCCCAAGGGCAAGATAGGGGTGTACGCTGCATTTTTCGTTTATGGGAATCTCAGGTTCCCATTGACGAAGTTTGTATACCGTGTCTTGGAGAGGCACGGTGTGCATCTGACGGAGGTACACCCGATGGCGATCGCCAAGATCCGCCACTTTGAGTGGGTGTGCCTCATTCTGGGCGTGGAGCCCCACGTTGATCGGTTGATGACCTTCTATTCCTGGAGGTGCATCCAGGGGTGGTACACCTTGGTCAATCGGATCAAGGGTTTGAAGATCTGCGCTACCGAGCGCAGTCTTCGGTCGTGGAAGCGGGAGTTTTTTTATATCTCCGCTCGCGTCGTCCCCCTTGCGATGACGTTTAAGAATGGGAGAGCACTCCCCGCCCTTCACGCCCTCAACTACCAGGAGGCGGGATGGTTCGCCAAGATCTCCCGGATCCAGACTCCGGTGTACCGCTTTGCGGAGTCCGGGATGGTGATGCTCGGGATGAGCCGGGTGTGGAAGGAGGCGTCCCAGATTCCCATCGTCCTCGAATACGGTTTGAACTCTGTCCCTTACGGTATGCTTCATATTATCCGTTAATTTAGGGTTTTTGTTCTAACCGTTTTTTCTTTTTGTTTACAGAGGGAAACGACTTGCAGTCTCTCCTGCAGCCGCGGGAGAGTGATGGTCCCGCTCGGATGGGTACTCGTGCTCTAGATGAGAACGAGTTGCCCATCCTTGAGCAAACGGCGGATCGGTTCGTGGAGGTCTACCCGCCAGGCCACGAGATCCTGAGCGCCAGGCGGCCAGGTAAAGAACTTTTTGACCCTCGCCCTCTCAATGCTCAAACCTCTGCGGGAATTCCTCTAATCTTGTCATCTTCTGACGAGGAATCCGCAGATGGTCCTTTGTTGGTGCGGAAAAAGAAGGCTGCCGGCGGGAAGGGGAAGGCGAAGGTTGCCTCCACTGCCGATCCGGGGAACCGGTCAAATTCGGAGACCGAGAGCGAGGAGGCGGCGGGGAACCCAGGTGGTGTTGAGACCACTGTTCCGGAGGCTGAGACGACTGTCACCTCCGAGCAGCCCAGGACGACGACGGTGACCGGTATGAAGAGGCCGGCTCCATCGGGTTCGTCCCCGCCTGTTCGCACCTTTAGGCTCAAGAAAACCCGTAAGTATAATCTTCCTTTACTTTTTACTGCATAGCTTTCCACCATTATACTTATATCTTCTTTGTGCAGGCGTGGATGCTACCGCATTCCAGGGTGGAGCGGGAGGTAGCAGTTCTGGACCCATGAAGGTAGGTTTGGTCAACCTACCTGAGGCGATGACCCAGGCGACTGCGCCTGCTTCAGTTGGTTCAGTTGCTCACCCGGTTGAGCCAACTGTTCCAACTGTGATGACGTCCCCGCCGGCTGTCAGTGCCATATTTACTGATTCATTCACTGAGCCGGCGGTGAGTGTTTCTGTGGATTCTTCCGCAGCCGCGGCCGCGGTTGTGAGTTCACCTCCGGTGAGTTCACCTCCGCTGGTTTCTACCGCGGCGGCCTCTGCTATGCCTCCTCCGGCGCCGGCGACTACGGCCGATCCTTCAGGTATGTCCGGGTTGGGGCGTCAAGCCAATCTCTGCCTCCTTCCCATCTGCCTGACCTCTTGGATGGATATCCGTTAGGTTCGAGTGATGGGTTTGGCGGCTACAGGCCTGTCGTCGACCCTACAGGTGCGTAGGGTTATTTTGGCCTTTATTTTATATATATATATTTTTTTATCATCTTTTCCTAACTGCTTTTTGCTTTTGCAGTGTCGGATTCCAATGAAGTGTATGTTCCACGATGGAACATCCGCCGAGGAACAACCCTTCGGACGCCTGTAGAATGCGTCGAATGGGCGCGCCACGCCGCCCCCGCCGGTGCGCTGGGGGAAGCCATGTCCAGCTACCAGGAGGGTAGGCTGTCGAATGAACTGCGAATTCTCCTTGCCCGAATGCAGCCGCGCGTCGAGTTACTTTGTCGTGAAAACGACAAGTTAAAGACGGCGCGTAGCCTGGAAGTGGCTCAGGCGCGGGCCATCCGGGAGGAGAACAAGAGGCTTGCCGCTGTGGCTGCGGAAAAGGAGAAGGCCTTCCAGGCCCTTGAAGTTGAAGTTCAGGCCCGTCTCGAGGCCCGTTCCAAGGCTGCCCAAGCTGTTAATGAACAGCTTCGGCTGGCTAAGGAAACTGCACGGAACTCAACTGAGAGGGCCACCAAGGCTGAAGCTGTTGCTGAGCCTCTACGCATTGAGAATGAGGAGCTTAAAGCCAAGCTAGAGAGGCTCCAGCAGGCTCATGATGCCTTGGCTATGGAAGACGCCAAGAAGCTCCAAGAGATCTTGGACCAGAGGGGCGTGCTTGACCACACTGAGCGGAAGCTAAAGGGCGTTGAAGAGGCTGCTGCTAAGGAAGTGTTGCTCGCCAACCTTAACAAAAGTGAAGCCGAACGCGCCCGTAACCAAGCTCAAGCTGCCCTCCAGGAGGCTCTGGTTGCCAAGGAATGGCTTCTTCGAGAAGCGTTGTCTCAGGTATGCGTAATTTCATAATATCTTTACGCTTTTCTTTGTACATAGAAAAGGTTTTGATACTTGTATTTTTTCTTGTAGGTTGTGCATCGAGTCTTCACAGACACATCATACGACGATGCCATGAGCGCAGCCCTCAACGCTTCTCATGAGGATGGGGAAAAGGCCGGCTTCCTGCTTGGTCTAGGGTTCGTTGAGAAAGGCATCCCGCCTTCCAACTTCCCTTTATATGATGTGGATACTGAAGCTGTATATGACCAAGCAGTGAACCAGTATGCCGCCTTCCCGCATCCGGTGGTGGAGAAGGTGAACGAAGTTGCTGCTGCTGATGATGGGCTAGCCATTCTAAAGACCTTCCTTGAACCGCCACAGCCAACTGATGGTGCGGGTACAAGTGGGTTTGGAGGGAGTGGTCCTGAAGCTTGAACCTTAAGATCCATTCCCACTGTTAGGATAGGTTTACATTGTATAGATTTATATTCATGTAGGCGGGTAGTTACCCGGCCATTCTTGTAATACTTGAATTATTATGAAATATAAATCTTTGTGCGGGTAGGACCGCTACTTTCACTGGATGACTTGCTTTATAAACGTTATATGACTTGCTCATGCATACTTTAGTTTAAATTAGCAACCTTCCAAGTGTTCTGAATAAGTTAACCTTTGAACGTGGTAGATAATAGGTTGAAGTTTTGCTTCCTCCTTCGTGATTGTGCGGGTAAGACCGTCACTTGCACTTAGGATGGCTAAACTTTACCTATATCTGACCTGCGTGGAGGTTTTCCTCATCTTTTCCTTAGAAATTTTCTAAGTGTTTAGAATAAGTTAACCTTTGAACGTGGTAGATAATAGGTTGAAGTTTTGCTTCCTCCTTTGTGATTGTGCAGGTAAGACCGTCACTTGCACTTAGTAGGATGGCTAAACTTTACCTACATCTGACCTGCGTGGAGGTTTTCCTCATCATTCTGTTAGAAATTTTCTAAGTATTTTGAATAAGTTAACCGTTCGACGCGCGATTGTCAATAGGTTAGTTCGGTTTCTTCTATAATGATTTGTGCGGTTAGGACCGGCACCTTCATTTAGTGGGATGACCAAACTTTACCTATGACCGACCTGCGTGAAGGTTTGCCGTTTTTTGTGTTTATGCGGGTTTTGCCGCCTTCCACACGCAACGACTTCTTTCCCCACTTATGTATGCGGTGAAGACCGGCATATCAGTGTGGAAAGTTAGTAAGTATAAATGTAAGACCATCAGCGTCAATGTGATAAGGAGAATCATTTCCATTAGAAGTGGCTCTGGGCCTTTTCTTTTACAAGTTTGGAATTGATCTACATGCAGACTGTGTAATTGAGCTCCCTTCCATGTTCTTGGGAGTGTCATCGAGCCTTTCGAGCCGATATGCACTTGGTTCGGAATCTCGTTGTTTACGCAGTATGTAGTCTCCCGCATTGAAGCTGCAGTTTTATTCGTGTTTTCCCCAACTGGGGTTCTACATCAGCCTGCTCAGCGTTCGTTACGCCACGAGGTGTGCGAGCGTTCCATCTCTGACAAATGCTTCGACGATGTCCTTCACGTCTGTGCATTCTTCAGTGTTGTGGCCTTTTGTCCTGTGAAAGTCACAGTATTTGCTCCGATCAGCATTGTGACGATGTCGGATTATTGGAGCCTTTGGCCATGGGAGCTTCTCAGTGGCGAATATCTCGGTGACGCTTTTGGTGAGTGGCGTCCATCTGGAGTTCTGGTTCGACTGTACGTTATCCCTTCCGCCTAACCGATGTTGCAAGCCGGATGAGGTGTCAAAGTTTACCCTTGACTGCCAAATGCCTAGCTTCCGCTTTTTGTTTAGTCGGGCGGTAAGGACGTTGTCTTCTCTTGTTTTCTGGGTGTAGAGGTTTGTGCTCTGGGGGAGATCTCTACCCAGTTGCTTCTCCGTTTCCGCAAAGCGTTTAGCTGCTGTCATGATGGCATCCCATGTGGACGGCATGCCATCTTTACCCGTTAAGGTGTGGATGAGCTCTGGGTCTTCCGCGCCCTGGATGAAAGCAGCGCGAACAAGATCTTCGCTAATAGTGCCCAGACTTAGCTTCTTTGAATTGAAGCGCGTGATGAAGTCTAGTAAAGACTCATCTTCCTCTCGGATGCAGTTGAGGATTGTCCATTGCTCTTCGGTATACTTTCTTTGTTGGCTGAAGTGTTGGCTGAACTTCTGCTGGAAGTCTTCCCAATCGTAGATGTGGTGGACCGGTAGACGATCGAACCACGCTCTAGCTGCCCCAACAAGCGTCATTTGGAACATGTAACACCACGTCATTTGGAACATGTAACACCACGTAGTCCCACCCCACCCACAGGTGCATGCACATGAAGACAATAAAGAGTAGATTCATTTACAAGTGTGGTTGCATGATGTTGCTTGTTGCCCCGTCTATTTATGACATACTAAAAATTCAAGCCTTATGACGCATTTTGATTTTATTTCATTTTGAAGATGACAGCTTCTAGTTTGTTAATGGGTCGGGCCCTAAAAAAACGTGTGGACGATAGGACGCGATGGTTTGGATAGATAAAGAGGACGACACGATGAGTTTAAGTATGTGTTAGACACTCGTCTTATATAATTATGGGTTTTTGGCATCGTGTTTATAATGTAATCTTTTAACATAGCGCCCACATACAATTATAACTCTAGACTTTATTAAACACATGTTGCATCTTGCAACGCATGAGGGGTGGTTCATGGTTTTTGCAAGCTAAATCCGACTTTTAAAACTAGCCGCTTAATTAAAGGTGTTTATGGATTGATATATTATTTTTATATAAAATAAATTTAATAGCTTTTAGAAACAAATTTCCTTATTATGAAGATGGTATGTCACACGTCACAATTAGATTTAAAGAACATTTTGGTCTTAAAGCTCAAAGTCTAAACCATTTTTCCTTCACTCGAAATACATCACAAAAATTCAAGTACAAAAAATCCCAAAAAAAAAAAAAAAGTTCAACAAAAACAATTCATCACAAAAATCCAGCACAAATGTTACACAACATAACACACAATTTTTCTAATTGTCATTTTTTATATAATAATATGTACTTAAATTAAAGATAAAAAATGCTCGATTTTACAGTATATTAAGAAGATTTTGAAAAAAGTAAGTATTCATTGCAAAAAGGTTTTCTTATTTTTTTATACATTTTAATCTCGGCCATCGGTTAAAAATGAAAGACAAAGATGATTTCATAACCTACTTAGGCAAAATCAACCTTTTTATTTGACCATCTTCGCAAATCTTGATAAAAATGCTTCTTTATCTAGGGATTAGTCTTTTAATCAAAGATGCTTGCCAAATAATATCACATTTTTATATAAAATTACAATAAATTATTCAAGCAAAATCTTTAATTACAGTGCCACACATTGACTTAATTTTAGTTAATAAAACAGCTGGTCATTCAATATTTCTTGTGAATATATAATTAAATTACAAAGAAATAAATACACAAATTCAATTCTTCGTTGAATGCACATGTAACGAACTATTTATGATACAATTAATTGCCTAATTAAAACAATATATATTAACTTTTTTTTGAACGACTAATTTGTATCACTAACGGATCACTGGAGTATTATCGTGCCACCAGTGGTATCACGCGATCATATCCACCACCAAGCCACCAATTCAGGAGGAAACTCAATATTTGAGAAAAACCCCCTCTTGTGAGATTCTAACCTAGGACCTTATGGTTACTAAGATGGTGTTTGTTTTTGCTTAAAACATCTGCAGGAGACTTATGTCTGTGGGCGCGTAGACATAAGCTTCTGAAGACTTGTTTGTTTTTTTTAAATAAGATCTGCAAACTGCTTTTATGGTATTAAAAAAGAAGCTATTGTTTAACATCTTCATACATCTTCACACTTCTTAACATCCTACCAACACCCAATGTCCAACACCACCACCACCACCCATCGTGCGCCGCCACCACCACCATCCACCGTCCGCCACCACCACCACCCACCGCCCACTACCAACTATTTTACTAGTCTACAGACGTTAAATGACTTCTGTCTACTGTGATATGTATGATAGGTAACTAATATTCAGCTTATGCAGACGATATCCAGTTTATAAAACAAACAGTATTATATTTTCAGATTGCAGACATTCAGACCACATTTTCAGTTGCAGACATGAAATTAGATGAAATCAGATTGCAGACAGTTTTTGTCTTAAAAAACAAACTGCACCTAAGTCTTATCCCACCACCAAGATAACATTGAACTATAAGTCCTTTGGTAAAACAATATATATTAACTACTAGATGCAAAAATAAAACAAAAGACAAAAAAATTAATAATAATAAAAATAAACTAATGACATAATTGAAATACCTCACATAGTAATCTGTATAGACACACTGGGATTAATTGGAAGTTCTTGATTCTATTTAATTCATTTCGAGTTACAAAAGAGATATGCTTAAGTCCATTTATAGTGGTCTCGTTGTGTGTTGTGTGAGGAAAACTCGTAGTTGTTCTCTGCCATCTCACCCATGAAGCTGGGTAACGCCCAATCTCTCTCCTCAAAGCTTCATTTTGTCTGCAACCATATGAAGTAGACCCATGTGAAGAGTGAGGGGCGCCAATGCCCTCACCATAACACACAATCTTGTTGTATTAGGAAATCTATCCGACTAAATTGGGGATAAAACTAACCCACATTTGAGTAACTTTTTCATTTATGTGACGATGAACTGGTAAGTAAAAAGTGTGAGCGAAATATTAACCATAAAAAGTTCAAAGATCGTGAGAAACTAAAGACAAATGTACGGTAGGCTTGACTAATTGATTTAGGTTATAGTTATATTAACCAATTAGGGTAAGTATCTTAAGAGAACTTTGATAACCATTTTAGACCAATATAAATAACCCCTCCGAAAAATATTAAAAAAAATTATAAAACAAGAATAACCGAAAAAATTAAAAAAATCAAAATGTCTATCTAGCATCCCAGTTTCAAAAAAAAAAAAAAAAAAAATTCGGTGTAGTCGTGTTTAGTCTGTGCATATAAGCATATTATCATTTAATTTTCAGTTACATAATATTAACATATCTACATCATTTATTTTAATTACACATATATAAATACATAATTACTATTTTCCTCTCCATTTACATACTTTGTTATGCGTATACAGAGAAAAAAAAAAAACTTGTGTATACGCAAAGTTGCAAAAAGATATGTAGAAGTAATGATAATTTTATTCGAATTTTAACTTGATCTTCCCCTAATATCGTGTATCAATAACAGAAATCTGTCTAATCAGGTTGAAGTCTTCTTTAGCATCAAATTGCTCAAATAGCAGCACCTTTGTCTTCATCAAGCTTCTTAGTAGCACAAGTTACCCGAAAAATAGTATATCGACTTAAATCTTTAGTAGTAAGTGTCATCAATAGCAACTTATCTTTTAGGTTCTTTAATGGTAGTTTTTTCCACAAGCAGGAATATCCTTTGGCACTAGCTTTCTTGACTTCTTAATTAACTTTCCATATATGGAAAGTTGTTCTTGCTCTTTTATCATTATTAGAACATCTCTTTATCAACATTGCTTCTACCATTCCATGAATAGAAAAGCTCTTTCCTCATCAATTTACGTCATCGTGGTAGTAATTTTGTTTGGTATCAATCGGTTCTAATGACCTTTTTTTTACCTAACACTTGTATGTCATCCGCAAATATATATTTAACAAAAGCACGGGAATATATACATAACAATGGAATTAGGGTATATGACACACACAATGGTAAAAAGGTTACTATCTTGATTCATTTTAATGGTTTTATTAATATTGCAATCGAACTAAAGACCCCTTGTGATTTTTTATGTTGGTTGAATGATCTGGTATGTTTGTTTGCTTTTATATATTTTTTTGGTTTTCTAAGTTTTTGGGGCTTGGAAGCCAAAATTTGCAACACAAAACAAAGGAAACAACTTGAAGATCAAAAACCGACAATAGATGGAGACTTGGGAGTCAAGAAAAGGATGTCGAGGCAAGGGGAAGTAATCAAGTATGCAGATAAAGTGGTTATTGTTAGAACGTCCTATTTTACCCACTCGGTGTATTGTTTGATCACAAAGTACCAAACACAATAATGGTCCGGTTTTGTAATTTGCGGTGGTTTTATTTTACTATTTTCATGGTTGATTATATATAGGACACTTAATTCGTGCTAAATGTTTTTCAAATAAAACTAACTGAAAGAATATGAAAACGTTAAAGCTTATTCGATAAAAGACAGGAAACAGATGAGGCTTGAGGAGGAGGAAATATCTAAAATCCACACATCTGCCTTGTTGAACTATATAGATGTTCAATTTTTTGTTACTTTGTATGAATAACATATACGGAATATATACCCAAATGTTATTGAATATTGATGCAATTGTGGTCCTGTGGATCAACTTAAGTAACACAATAATAGTATTATTATTTTTTATTAATTATGTATAACTAGGAACTAACTAATTACGAAATTAAGCTAGCATGACTTGACGATGACCAAATATGAGATGATGGATGTGAGATCATGAAAATGCAACCCAATGAAGTATAAATGGTGGGACCAATTATTTTATTGGACCAAGAAGGTTATAGCCATCAAGAAGGTTATAGCCATTGTGGGCCAAGTAAAATGTGAATGATGGTGGCAAGGAATAAATCCCTTTGTAATTGCACCACTTGGGCTCCATGTATTCCATTTGTTCTCTTTATTCCATTCATTTTTTAATATAATTATATGACAAATAACTTTATTATTTTTAAATAATTATTACAATAAAAAAATGACTCTTGTTTTTAAAAACTAACCATTAAATATCTCTTTTTTTTATTGAGTAACAGCTTAGAATAATGATACATACACATAAATTTTCAATGTTTCTTTTAATCGTGAAAACTCATTGTTAAAAACCTCAAGGGACGTTATTGATACTCTGCAAACCAATTAAATCCGATGCGAAGCAACTTAGGTTCAACATATGACAATTCGCCGGGGGGGGGGGGGTTTGGTGTGATATTAACATTGATTTTGTTTAGTTTACTTAGAATCGGTGTGCATGTTTATTCGTAACTAGTCTGTAACTAATCTAGTGCTGTTGGTTTTTAGAGTAACCGGTTGGTTCGATATGAACCGGGTTTAAAAAACAAGGAAATTTATAGACTGAAATCATAAAACAGTATTGTGTTTTGACTAGAGTATAGGGGTTGCAGATGGCATGGTGTATAGTGTTTTTCCTTATACAACCATTGAAAAGAATTGTAACTGCACTGGAGTTCCTGCAAAGCTTTTGGTCAGATTATAGAAACAAAGTCATGTTTCTTTAAGGTGAGCAAACATAAATTGACAGCCAAAAGATGGTGTGCATAAGAAGTACCTTTTCACTCATAATTTCTAAAATTACAATATTTAATTTAATATTATATAAAAAAAATATAACCAATTATTGATTATACAATATGCTTTTTGAAAAAAGCTAAACTAAAAGGCTAGCTTCTTAGATTACTAAAGTGGAAAATAACAATTATCAAGAGCCAAAAAAGTATAGAATGGGTTTAAAACAAGTAAAAGAGAAGCTTGATAATGACAGTAAAAGAACATGAATCCAATGGGAAAATCCAAAGCTTTAAGGATAATTAACAACATATGTATTTTGGTCTTGGTATGTGATTAATTATTAACATCTTATGATTTTTGGACGAGTATAATATTGAGTGATACCTACCTGATTACTCAAACATGTTTTTGTTAAAACTTCAAAAATTTATAATTGTAGCAAAGTATTTTATATTTTAAATGTGTCTCAGACTTGAGTTTAATATCAGGTTTATATAGGTTTATATATATGCATCTACTCACTACGTGAGACTATAAAGGGATCTTCTTTCCATACATGGTGAGACAATAAAAATTTGCATAGTACACTTTCGTTTACAATATGCAAACTATAGTTTCAAAGCACAGATGGTGTATGAAAACTTAAACCCCCATTATAAGCGGTTATACCTAATACTCACATGCTTATCGTGAATACAACGGATAATATCGATGATGGCGAGAATATTGGATTAATTATGAAACATATTACAAATGTATATTTTTCATTCCTATAAATATATATTTTTTTAGTGATGAAGCATTATTTTTTGAAATTATTTATTAACTTAAAAAGGACACTGTTTCTACTTTAATATAACCTATTCTTGTTCAGCCATAATCAATGAAGAAACTGAAAGATGTTAGGCAAACGTCACATTGTAGTCAGAACAATTTTCTTGGAAGTCAGTGCCAAATAATTCAGAGAAAAAATATATATACTTGATATAATGTAGATTAATATAAAACCTTTGTACTTAAATTATATTTGACACCAAGCTAAGAATTAAATTTGAATAATTGTTGTAGCCCGACCTGTGCAATTGTGCAAGTCTGTTAACTAAAAGAATTAAAATCTATTTGAAACATCAAAAAGTGATGATTCATTCGAATGCTAGTTAGAGAAGAGTTAGATCCGCCTTTAGCGTTTGTTTAAGTTAGTAATTTCATGTACGGAATTTTTTAGAAGTGACAGAAAATACCTCTAAAAAACGTTAATCATTACGCATGGTCTTAAAAATTGTTGTTTTTATAATTGTTTGAACAAACTGTTCATCCCATTTATAATGTTGTCTAGAACAGGTCTTAACTTGGTCTAAAAACATATTCCCATAGTTTCAAAGAGTTTTACTATTGTATGTGCTTTATCACTTATTTATATATTTATTCATTGGAAATTACATGTTTGATATAGGACAAATAATATATAGTGTTTTATTGTTGTTTCTACCACATGACAAAAATAATTTTCTTAATTCTTGATATTTATACTAAAGTATATATTTTAAGAGAAACCTCCCATCTCACATTTTAACAAGTTTCTAGTGGATGATTACTATATAGCATTTGAAAACTATCTTCAATGCTCTATCGAGCCTTTATAAGACAAGATGTCAACCGTCAATATTGATTTTGACACTTCATGCTTGACTCGCTTAGGAGCACCGTCAAGAAGAAAACCCATTATTACTAGAAAAACCCTTGAGTCAGATTTTGAATATGATACCATAAGATTTAAAACCTCAATCATAACCCATATGTGATCATTCGACCAGAATACCAAGTAGGCTAGTGGATGATTACTATTAATTAATCTTTACATTTAGAAAAATGAAAAAAAAGGGACATGGTGTATTTCTGGCTGTATATATAGGGACATATGTAAGCCCCGAAGAAGCTCGCTTGGTTGTTTGCTTAATCCATGTTTTGGCTCTAGTTCCTTGCTAGAAACTAGCTTAATTATTTTAATTTCTAACGATATCCATCGTCTAAAAAAAATCTTGAAAGTTAGAAGGGAGCGCCTTCCACTTGTAGGGCCAATATTCTATATTGTTTTTAGGATTGTATATGTCGTTTTAGTTTGCTTTTAGTCGGTGTAGTACATACTCGGTACGTTTAGTTTGTAAGTTTTGGATAAATGGGGACCCTATAAAAAGGCCACTTAACCCATTTATCCAACGAACTCCAACCCCTTTTCACAACTCTTGGAAATAAAGAAGTTTCTTTCTCTCTTGCACTTCTCTCCTTTTCTCTCTTTCAAGCAAATAAACCAAACAAACTAGGATCCGAGATCCGAGTGTCGGTGATTTCCGCTAACCAACAACATGGATTGATCCGAGTCAAGTCTTGAGATCCATTTAGAGGACCTACAAGTGGTATCAGAGCTTTCGGCTCGACTTTTTGTGGTTTTCGGGTCAAACTTTTCGGGTTTTGATCTTAGTTTTTGTTGGATTTGAGGTTGATTTCGTGTTACTCATCTCTTTTGGAGTCCCTTACACCTTGGAAATACACGAGAATCACTAAATCCAAGTTTTTAGTATTTTAAGTTTTTGTGTCTGAGCTCAGATTCGACTTAAAACTCAGATCTAGGCCGATTTATTGATTTTTATACTAAAGTCTTTTTGACTTTTTGGAAGTTTGGGTGCTATATTCTAAAAAAAAAAAAAAAAATTCGCATCGGATACTGTAGCAGTCGCTTCCGAGGTACTGTAGCAATCGCATCGTCGAGGTACTGTAGCAATCGCTTCGCACGGGGGGGGGGGGGGGGGGGTACTGTAGCAAATCGTTTCGCTTCGCACGGGGGTACTGTAGCAACCGCTTCGCTTCGCACGGGTACTGTAGTAATCGCTTCGCATCGGTACTGTAGCAAATCATGCGAAACACTGTAGCAACTCATGCGAAACACTGTAGCGACTCGGTACTGTATCAACTCATGCGAAACACTGTAGCAACTCATGCGAAACACTGTAGCGACTTGGTACTGTAGCAAAAAAAAAAACTTAAATTTTTTTTTCTCTTTCCAAAAAAAAAAATTAATCGAGTTAAAAAAAAATGTATTACGAACCTAAGCTTAGAGGAAATCTGGATATGGGAGAAAGCCCAAAGGAAATATTGAAAAGAGAATTCGACATGTTTACACATATTAAAGGAGAATCGATTTCCTCTCTCATCAACAGATTTGAGTCACTCGTCACCAAAATGAGAAGTGTTGGTATCATTAATGGTTTGTTTTAGATCAACATGAAGCTGTTGAGTTCACTACCTTATACATGGAGCATCAATGTGGTTACCATCAAAAGAACCACAAATCTGTATATTATGACACTCTCAGAGTTGGCTTCTACCATCAAGTCTTTTGAAATAATGGAAGATAAGCTCCAAATGAACAATCAGTTCAAAGAAAATAAAGTTGGGACAAGTAATAAAGTTGGGACAAGTGCTGCCGGTAAAAGTAGTCATGCATGTCCTATCATTCCCGACACATCACAAGCTGATGAGGTAAATCACAATCTTTGTTCTCAAGCATGCATCGAAGTTTCTGATAAGAAAGAAAAGGAAAAACAAGTCGAAAGATTTGAGGCATCATCTGAGAAATTAGATGATCTTATTGGAGCCCAGAGAAGTACTAATGTTAAAGCGGGGTTGGGGTACGATTACACTGCCGTACCACCACCATTCAATGATAACTACACCAGTTTGCCCCACTTTAGCTATAATACTTTTCCAGAGGAAGAAATGGAATATGGGGTTGGTAGAATACCAACGCCTATGAAATTTGTTCCTGCTGCCTCTCAAACTGCTGCTCCAGTCCCATTATCTGATAAATCTGACATCAATGTGTCTTGTGTAGCAGTTGGTGATGTAAATGGTGGTGAATGTGGGACGGTTAACCTGGGTTGTAAGCTAAAAAGAAAGTTAGAACCACATTTTGAATCATGTGTGGATCTAACCAAAACTATTAACAATCCAGTTTGTAATAAAGTTTGTGAATCCATGTTGGGATGTTTGATGTCGGAATCAAAAACTGTATTTTGCGAAACCACTAGTGAAGACAGTTGTAATGATGTACGTAATGAAAGTGAATGTTCTTCTTCTGACTCAGATTATGAAACCGTTTGAGATGAAACTTTTGTTGAAAAATGTGTCAACGAAAGTAGGCCTGTTGAGGTGAACATATCAAGTTGTTCATCATCAAGTTGTGAGACTGAGGATAATTCATGTAAAAGCAAAGTTTTTGAAAATGAAAAGACAAGTACGTCGTGTAAATATGTTCCACCAAATAAACGATCATTTTCTCAAACAACCAATCAATCAAGAAACCCTCAGTCATACAACTTCTGTGATAACAACTACTATGGTCATTATCAACAAAATTTTGTTGATCCATATTATACAAATGTGTTTTATAATCATGTTCCTTTCCATGGATCACCTTTCCCACCACACCAACCACATTACAGTTCAGATGAGTTTTTTGGCACTCCCAGGAGAAAGTGTTGTTTTGTGTGTGGTCACTCTTCTCACCTTGCAAGACATTGCAAGCACTGGTTCAAGCAACAGCTTGATATTCAAAGGCGGCTTAGTCAGTCCCCAAAAAGAGCTTTTAGTAGCCCTGATTCAAGGACTGATCAAGCTGATAGTGAACCTAGTGAAATGGATGTGAGATCCAAAGTAAATAAATTAAAACACAAAAAGAAACTTTTTGGAAAACCAAGAAGGATAAAATTAAAAATGATCCAAAGACTGTAAAGTCTGAGGATTTACCAAAAACAGTTTCAAAAGCAAGAAAAGAGAAGTCCAAAATTGCCAAAACCAAGGAACAAGTTTTTGCTTGGATTCCTAAGGACCGCTCTTCATCAAGTAAGGCTCCAACAAGAAATAAATGGTTTTCAGGAAATAAAATCAAGTTTGGTTGATTTACGGTTGACCTTCCCGGGACAAAAGTATCCAGGGAACCCATGTCTATTTGAAAGCTTAGTGCATGCAGGGTCAATCAAGGAGGACTATCAATAGTATTAGGTACTTAGATAGTGATTGCACCCGACATATGATGGGAGACGAACTCTTGCTATTTGATGTTAAACCATTTGATGGCGGATTCGAGTCTTTCATAAGAGACATGGGAGGACAAACTTCATGGAAGGGAAGCCTTGTTTAAATGGTTCAACAACAACTTTTCGAGCGTTTCTCAAACCAACCTCGTCCAACTGCTTCTCTCAAGTGATGGATCCAGCATCAGCTGGTGGATCTCGGTTTGAATCTCTTCAATTTTGTCATACAATGTGATAATGCATGCTTAAGATAGTTCATCTGACAACAACTTTGCTGACCTTTTCACTAAAACCATCGATCATGCTCGATTTGAATTTCGGGTCGAATAGATCGGCATGATCAATTTTGATTAAAACAAACTATCTATCTTTTTGTATATAAAATTGTAAATATTTTTCAAATATGTCACAATTTTAGAGGGAGAAAATGAGTTAAGTTTAACTCACTAAAAAGATTTTCAATTCATCTTAAGAAAAGCAAAATCAAATCATTCGATTTACCAAAAAGATTTTATCTTACTTTTAAGAAAATCTAAAAAAGGAATTGTCCCGTTTAGAGGGAGCTCCTGCTTAGAGGGAGTCGGATATTTAAAATTTTTAAAATTTTGAGAAATTGATCCGACCATTGGAATATGATAAGAAATTATCTCTAACGATTCTAGCACATGAAAAGAGTAGATAAAAAGCCAACAAGATCATTGCGTGATGTGTAGATAGGCTTGACAAATGAGTACGTGTCATATTGATATAAACTTAAATATCTGCCTATGCTTGTGGTTACACGTTATGAAGCGGTTGCCGACTCCAACTAAAGTCATATTAATGAAGGCTGAAATGCTATTAAACATGTCATACCCAAGCCTCTTTTTACCTTATCACAGTTTTCTTATGAAAAATCAGTGTCATTTTTAATTTTTATTGAGTCTAATTTTTATTGAGTCAAGAAAAGCGTCAAGAAAAGCAAGAAAAAGAAAAACAAAAGAGTCAAAAAAAGAGTCAGTTCTAGGAATTTTAACTTCTGCTTTATTTCTTCATTTATTTTGATTCAAGCCTTGGACTTTCTCCTGCGCGATAATATGGTATTATCCGACCTGATTGTTAAGGCCCTGAATCTTCTGCTTTGTTTTATTTTCTTTCTTTTGTTCAAGCCTTGGACTTTCTCTGCGTGATAATATGGTATTATCCGACTTGATTGTTATGGCCTGAACTTCTGCTTTATTTTAATCTTTCTAGATCGAGTTAAGTGTACAAAGTTTCAAGTGCACAAAGTCAAAGTGTCAAGTGTGTTAATAAGATTACTGTGATCAACTAAGAAAGGTTTAAGTCAAGTTGAGGTGACATGTGAAAGCAAATTAAGCCCGAGGTATGATGGAGTCTGTAATTTGTAGGATTAAATGGGGACCACACAAGCATTGCGCCTAATTGTACCTTAACGTATCATGTTGACATCAAAATACTTGTTAAGTTTAAAGTGGACAAATTATATCTACAATCGACTTTGGGTTCTTGGCATAATAATGTCCAAATAGAAGTGTGATCTAGAACGTTAACAGATAATGTGATTCCATGTTGTGATATTTCTCAAAAAAATAATTTAGTAAACGTTTTCTGTAAATATTATTGATATATAATATTAATTTCATATTTACTCCTATCTTTTATTGTTTATTTGGATTTTGTTTTATTTTAGTTTTAACTTCAAAATGTTATGTATATATTTAAAATATATGAAAATGCCAAAAAGATTTTAAGTTTTTATTATGTTCGTACATATTTTGTTAAACTTTGTTTCTTTCAAAATCATGTGTTTTGTTGTCAAGGTCGTTCATGCAAAGTTCGTTAGAAATCTGGGACTTAAACAAATCATTTACAAGTTGAGGGATTGAAATTGGAAGGGCCTATGAACGATTTCTTCTTGACCCTCGAGAGGGTCTGTGAGCGAATCTTATCGTTCTAAGGTTTGTGGAGCTATACATGGACAGGTAGATCAAGATCAAGTCTGCTTGGAGTTGCAGATGTTGAAGCATTTAAAAAGAAAACGAGAACGTGAAAGTTGGTGGTTGAACCTAAAAAAGGAATTGATTGTATCTGAAGACAAGGAAAGAAACCAGTTGGCTCAAGAAAGTCAACAAGAGAAAATTAGATGTCGAGCCTCCCGCATCTGATGTTTCTAAAATTTGCTGTTGCCGATCCTTCCCAGAAAATAAGATTGAAGTTCAAGTATATAAGACTGGAAAATAAAGAACTGTTCAAGATCCAATCTGGTTCAAGATCCTGGATCAAGACAAGTACTAAGTTTGAAGAAATAAAGACGAAGCAAAGAACTTGACGAAGGTTTCTCGACATACTCAATCCTAGAGGGAGATTGTAGGGCCAATATTCTATATTGTTTTTAGGATTGTATATGTCGTTTTAGTTTGCTTTTAGTCGGTGTAGTATGTACTCGGTACGTTTAGTTTGTACATTTATTTTGTAAGTTTTGGATAAATGGGGACCCTATAAAAGGGCCACTTAACCCATTTATCCAACGAACTCCATCACCTTTTCACAACTCTTGGAAATAAAGAAGTTTCTTTCTCTCATCCACTTCTCTCCTTTTCTCTCTTTCAAGCAAATAAACCAAACAAACTAAGATCCAAGATCCGATTGTCGTTGGTGATTTCCGCTAACCAATAACACGGATTGAACCGAGTTAAGTCTTGAGATCCATTTAGAGGACCTACACCACTCTCATAGATTATACCATAAAAGTTAGTGTTTAAAGTGATTTGTGCAACTTTTCAAGCTATATCTGATTAGTTGGAAGTGATAACTGATAACTCCATAAAACGTATTTAATATATTTGACAAAATTAAGTTTGAAAATAAAACATTAAAAATGTTAATGATGTTATGACAACCCTAATTAGGTTAGGCTTTTGAGTGTAATATACTGGTTGGACAAAAATAGCCTTACTTATGTTAGACTGTCACAAGTAATTATGATTTGGTCGTAAACAATAGTACTTAAACATTAAACCATCTAGTTTCGTGTCTACTTTCAGTAACTATCTTACAGCTTTCAAAAGATTAAAGATGGGCTTTTGCCACGTGTCCATTGATTTAGGGTTTTGGTGATGAAAAGTGATCGTACGGTTCATAGTCAGTTTGGTGTTATGATGATGATGGTGTGACAGGGATGGGTCAAGGTCATTGGTCAATATCATATTTTTTTTCTCTTGAATTGTCCCATCAGTTTTGCAATATTTGGAATCCCACAAGACTCCATCAAAGTCTTTTGTAGGGCATGCAGTCCCTTGTGGTTGTGTGTTTGGGTGAAAATTCATCCATTTTGCACCATGCTTCATTTTATTCTTAAAGACTGGTTGGTTTACCACATTTTATTGTAGGCCAAGGTTACAATGAAAATCATTTTTAACTAGAAAAACTACTTTTATATATATATATATAGGGTAACGATCCTAAAAGAATCATTGGCAAATTGAAAACTTTAAGAACTATTTTGAACCATTAAAAAAAGCTTCTAAAAAAATATTAAAAAAATTATAAAACAAACAAAACCGAAAATTTTAAAAAAGTAAAAAAACCAAAATTCTTATATTTTATTCCGGTTTCATTTAAAAAAAACCGAATTTTTTTTCTTTTTAATTCGTATTATACATATACACATATGTATACTTTCATTTAATCTCTAGTTACGTAATATACACATATGTACATTATCATTTACCTTAAATTATACATATGTATATAGGAAAAAACATGTGTGTACATATTATACATATATGTATAATAAAAAAAACCGATTTTTTTTCTTTTTAATTCGTATTATACCTATACATATATGTATACTTTCATTTAATCTCTAGTTATGTAATGTACACATATGTACATTATCATTTACTTTAAATTATACATATGTGTATAGGAAAAAAACATGTGTGTACATATATGTACATATTATACATATATGTATATGTATAATTTAGCTAAACCGAGAATTTTTTTTTTACGTTTTTTTTTGTTTAGAAACCGGGATGATAAATAAGAACTTTGATTTTTTTACTTTTTTTATTTTTGTGTTTTTTTTTGTTTTATGATTTTTTTTTATTTTTGGGTTTTTTTGTGGTCCAAAATGGTTCTCATAGTTCTCAATTCTCAAAAAGTTCTCACATGATCCTGATCTTATATATATATATATATATATATATATATATATATATGGTTGGGTTAAAATAAAAAGAGATTTTTCTAAGAAGACTGAGAATAAATCATAGCCATTGGATCATGTTAATCAATGGTTGAGATTTAAAATTACCAAAAACCGACATAGTTTCCTAGAATTACCCTTTCACCATTATAACTAACATAGTTTCCTAGAATTATTCTTTTATCATAGGTTTTAATGTCAAATGTTAAAAACAAATTGGTTCTTACCATTCTTAGGAAACTTTTTATTCTTATCTGAACCCTTTTAATTTTTGTTTTTATATGTTATTAATCTTTGTCAAAGTCAAAATAAAATTTAAAAACATATATCAGAAGTACATATATGTATTTTGTGAAGTTAACATATATGTATATTATACGGGGTTAAATACATGTACGTTATGAAAACCATGCATTTTCAGTGACCGTTGATATTCAAACATCATGCATGCCATTGGTAAGTAATCTGAGAAGGTCATATGATATAACCCTCATAATACGACCTCAAAATTACCAAAATAGGTGGCATCCATTTTAATGGTGACATTTGTGATTCTTGTGTTAAGTCTAACATGACAAGACAGCCTTTTCCGATTACCACTACCAAAACTTGTGCTTGTTTAGACTTATTGCATTGCGACATATGAGGAAAGTATTTGACGCCCTCTTTTTCAAAAGCAAGCTACTTTATTTTAATAGTCGTCGATGACTATAATAGGGCGGTTTGGAAATTTCTTCTCAAACACACGTATCTTACAACCATGTGCGGTGTGCCTAATTGATTTTCACAAAATAACCAAAATACAACTTGAAAGAAACGTTAAGAGAATAAGATATGATACGGGTGGAAAGTTTACTTCAAACCAAACTTCTTTGTCGAACAAGGAATCATTTTGGAAACAAGCTGATGCTCACACACCCCACAACAAAATGGAGATGTGGAACAGAAGCAAAGGCGCTTACTTGAAACGGATCGAGCACTCAAAATTGAAGCAAAACTTTCAATAAGGTTTTGGTATGACTACATCTTGGCCGCACAATACACATCAATAGGTTGCCCTCCAAAGTAAATGAAGACATTACACCATATGAATTTTTATATTATCAAAAACCATGTTATGCCCACAAGAGAATCCTTGGCTATATGGCAAATTATTGGAGCTTCGACACCAAGGGTGAAAATTTTGAAATAAGAGGAAGATCAAGTGTTTTCATGGACAATCAGTTCCACAAAGTGGTATAAAATCTATGACCCAAATCATAACAAAATCATTATGTCTATAGACATGCGATTTTTTCGAAAATACATTTCCTTTTGCCACAAAAAATAAAGAAATTGAGCAAGAAGAGGAGGATGTATTTCGGTATCCATTCACTGAAGAACAAGGCCTTAGCATTGATGAAGAGAGCGAGCCCAACATGCCCATCGAAACAAATGAAGAACATCTGGCCCTAACAGCCCTATTGACAACCTTGACAGGCTTAAACAAGCAAAAATGGAGAAGCTAGACCTTAATAGCTCAATTGAACGACCAATCGATTTTGAAAGCTCACACCCGTCAAAAGAGGTTGGCACCATTGTTAGGCCAGAAGGTCCATAACTAAAGAAAATGAAAAGCATTGAAACCTAAAATGATCATATTGTGCCAGAGAAACGAAACATATCAATGCCCGTCCATCTTAATGACTACGATGCACAACTCCCTCTATCCATATACCATGTATGTGTGTCCCCGCCTCCACTCACAGTTCTTGACGGTATATCCCATAGTTAATTTTCTCTTAGATAAATTTTCTAACTCACACAAAGCGTTTTTAAGGACATCACTTCCAACGTTAAGACAAAAGACTTTAAATAAGCCATACATGATCAAAACTACAGATATGCCCTTGAAAAAGAGTTAAAAGCACTTGAAAATAATGGAACTTGGATCTAAGAAGATTCGCCGATGTGCAATGAACTATAGACTCGAAATGGGTCTATAAAATAAAATACAAACCAAATGGTGAAATAGAAAAGTATAAGGTGAGACTCGTTGCGAATGAGTATACAAAACTGAGGGGGTTGGTTACCACGAAAATGTAACATCCTAGGTGAATCCCACATCAGCCGTGGATAGGAGAGATCATTGGTAGTCTCGCTTTTTGTCACCAACGCATTTTGGGGCTTAATGCTAGTGGATGAGAGGAGAGCTTCATTGTTAAGCGTGCTGAGGTGGCCAGGTGGGAGTAGTAGCAGGATGGGTGATCTCCTGGGAAGTCTTCATCTGGGCAACCAAATATAAATCCGTGAGCTCTTAGTGAGCAAAACAGATGATATTGGTGGTGCGAGAGGCTTGGTGTTACAAGTTCTATTAGAGCCACTCCTATGCCATTTGGAATGGTGGGGAAAACAATCAAGGATGGTGAGTCCCCGGGGGTGTCCTGAGGTACACTTTAGGCGAATCCCGCATCCTTGATAGGATGGTGGGGCAAACCTCATCGAGGACGATGAGTCCAAAAGGTGTGTTTGTAACACCCTAGGTGAATCCCACATTGGCCATGAACAAAAGAGATCCTTGGTTCATAAGTAATATTCCGCCGGTTAAACCACCAGCGTGCTTTGGGCTTAATGCTAGTAGATGAGTGGATAGCTCCACATTTAGGTCTGCTCAGATGGGAGCAGTAACAGGATGGGTGACCTCTTAGAAAGTCTTTGTCACACCCCCAACCTACGGCGGAAATGCTAGGGTGCGAGCCGTTGGTTCACAACTCATAAGACACTATCATGCAAAATTTATATGACAATATCTTATTTATTTATTTAATTTCAACCAAGGATACAATGTTTCATATCAAAGACAAAATCATCCCAAAACAAACATATATTCCAAAACAAACATCTCAAAATAACTAATTCAAAATACTTTGTCTTTTTATTTAATAACCTAAAGTCCGATAACTAAATGAATTCATCAACTTTCAATTATCCAATATAATCATTTGCAATATTCGTAAAAATAATATAGTTTGTCAACAATACGCTGCGTGAGATAACCATCAATTTAATATGTACTAATAATAAAACAAACAAACCATATGCGTTAATGCAAGTAATACAATTGATGTAACAAGTAGGTGTCGTTTAACCATTGCCTAGCGAATCAGGCTTTGACTACTAAGATAAAATAAATACAAATAATAGTGTCAGTTGGCCATTGCCTAGTGAATTGGGTTTTGGCTACTAAACCACATATTATCATACTTAATGAGATAAACTGTAATGGACCTCTCCAATGCAATCAAATAAACAAATAATACACATTACACATAACAATCAACTTGCATACAACAAATAAGCAAACATGATTTGTGATTTAAATTGACATTTGGTGTAATAAATGAGTTTTTGAACGCATACTGCCTCCAAAGCGAAAGATGGAAAAAGGAGGCAGTGATTAACTCACCTTGGCAATTAAAACGGTCAAGAGAAAATGAAATAATAATAAAATAGCTGCTGATCCAAATTCAACCAAAAATACTAAAAAAATTACAGTAAATAATATTAATAAAATCAAACATTTAGCCGCAGGAATCGCATCAAACGACCTTATGGTTCAAAATATATGATTAAAACAAATTAAACGAGTGTTTTAAACTAACAGAGTCGGATCAGAACTGAAAGGTCATGTCCGACACTCTTTAGATGTGAAATTGAATAACAAACACAAAACTCTTCTAGAGCAAAAGTAAGGGTGCAAACGAGCCGAGCCGAGCTGAGCCCGAGTTCGACAAGGCTCGAGCTCGGCTCGTTTAACTTACACAGAGCTCGAGCTTGGCTCATTTAAGCTCTATTTTCAAAGCTCGAGCTTGACTCGTGTGTAGATTCTCAAGCTCGAGCTCGGCTCGGGCTCAACTAGTTTACTATTTGTCAATTATATTTTATATAACTAGAATTATTTTTATATATTTTTTTCAATTATAATTTTATGCATAAAAAATATATATATTATTTAGTTATTTTTATTTATTTTTTCATAACATTATATATATATATTAATTAATAATTATTAAATATATATTTTAAAAAATTATATAAATAACAAGCTCATTTAGGATTGCTAGCTGGCTTGAGCTCGATAAGTGAAGCTCGGGCTCGTGCTCGAATATTAAACAAGCTTACTTTTAGGTTCAAGCTCGGCTCAAGCTAAGCTCGATCGAGCTTTTAAACGAGCCGATCTCGAGTAGCTCGCGAGTAGCTCGGCTCGTTTGCACCCCTAAGCAAAAGCTAATTTTGAACAGAAGAGGGTCTAACTGAGAAAATACCGGTTTTTAGTCGTTAAGAATCCTAAACGAGTCGGTTTACAATTGACCATCAAAACCCTTCTAATCCATGAAATTGATAAAGGGATTTAATGTCTTATGATGAAACAATGGTTTTTCTTTTACACAACTTACCTGGATTCACAATAGACAGAGCTAGAACACGAGTAACGATTTAAGCTTGAACTTGAAAAAGTCAATTAGTCTTGAAAAGCTTGAAGAACTTGGAAAAATCAATAAGGAAGAACAAGGTGACGAGGTTTAGAGATGGTGGCCGAGTTTTGCAGTAGGAATTATGGTTAAAGAATAGTTGGTTTAAATATTAAAAGGCTTAAATTCGTTTATTAGGCAATTAACTCGTTTAGGCAATAGAATATTCGTTTGATGACGAAATCAACTCATTTAAAACATAAAATTCGTTTTTACAAAAGGGGGAATAAATATGGACATGAAACGGGGTTTTCTTGTAACTCAATACACGCGATTTATGTAACATCTAGGAAAAACCCATATTTATTTTGGACTAAAGTTGACAACTTTGAAAGTTGAAGGATTAAAAATAATTTTAAAAACAAGTAATGGGAAATATGAAATAAGAAAAAAAAACTAAAAAAAAATAATATCTCATAAGAAAATTCATCCCACATGGAAGGATGAAAAGAAATGGAAGCTCTTTATAAGGAAGCAAGTTTCCATAGAAATGTTTTAATATGGCTAACCACTCTCTATAGTGCTAGCGGAGGGTGCGAAGAACCCGACGCGCACGCGCACGGACTCGAACTCGGGCGATGGGCATAATGTGGCGTTTTGATGGCGCACTTTGTACTTCGCACGCTCGCATCGCCGCATATGGGCCGCTTTAGTAAGCGCGAAGATGCTGGTGGTTACAATTTCGCGCGTCGCGAAGATGCTGGCACACAGTTCAAAGCTTATCTAGTGACGTGCAGACACGTGGCAGCACCTGGTGACACGTGGCAACCCTACTGACGACTCAGCAACCTTATAGCAACTTCGCGTGTCGGGAACCGCCATGCCTTGCATCTTCGTGCGGCGCGAAGATGCTCAAATTCAGCTATAAAAGGGGAGGCTCACGACATTCACAACTCGCACCTCAAACACTCACATTTACACACACTTAACCTCGGTTTGCGTGTCGGTCTCGTGGAACGTGCCAAGCTCCGAAGCTCTAACGGTTTAAGCAGCAGTACACAAAGTAGAGTAGAAGTGCTGCTCGATCACTCATAAGTATTTAACTCCACGTACCCGTATGAGTTAGTTGTTTTGATTAAGTTATTATTTTATTAATATTATAATAGCTTAGACCATAGTCGGGGGTATAGCCCGAACCTTGATCACTGATAAGTATAATGTAACATTTCAGGTTTTTACCATATTCGTTTGTTTTCATTTTGTCATTGTACGAACCTCTTTCGGATCCTAATCTTTAATAAAATTTTGCAATTATAAGTATTCACTTTTGGCCCTCCATGATTTATTTAATGTTTATTCTTTATTTATACTACAAAAGTGCATGTATAACCTAGTAAAATTCATATATTTTTAAAATCTAACAAAATTAAATCATATTTGTATGACATAATTATAGATATATTAAAACACAATACACGTGCTTCCTTTTTCCTTAATCTGTCGAGATATGCACACACATATAAGTCATACATTTTTTTATCCAATTCTTGAGATAACTTCCAACTCTCCTAAAAATATAACCCCTTGGATTCTCTACTAAATAACATATGCAATTCCAAGTATCTAGTCATAACATTTTAAGGTTGCAAAACCATTTCCTTTCTACATTTCTTTTTCTTTATCTATTTACCTTCTAGATGATAGTTGACTTAGCAAAGATATTTCAAATCTTGCAAAGATATCCAGAAGTCAACTTCTTGGACGATTCAATATCTTAGACAACCTTACACTCCACTCCAACACCTACAAAATCTACCAAATCTTTCACTATCTCTATCCTAGATTCTACCAGCAGCTGAAAATCAACTTTGAAGACCCATATCTCACTCCAAATTCAACTAAA
The DNA here is from genome assembly GCF_021521415.1 of Bidens hawaiensis. NCBI lineage: Eukaryota > Viridiplantae > Streptophyta > Magnoliopsida > Asterales > Asteraceae > Bidens > Bidens hawaiensis. Next base: position 1,077,658 of record NW_027491480.1, read on the forward strand.
TGACTCCATTCTTCTTCTATATTAACCTTCAATCTCCTCCTGAAAGATTGACACCGACCTCACTTCATTTTATCAAGTTTTCGACCTATAAATCCACTTAACATCAATACTACGCAAGAACCGATACTGCAGTGATACTTTTACTTTGTCATCGTGTTTAAGGTATCAAACGAACTCCGATTTCGTTGATTCTTTTTCCCACTTCCAAGGATTTCATTAATGTTTAGTTTGGTTGAATTCCCAGATGCATTTGATTGCCAGAAACGACCAGACATTCGCCCAAAAGAGTCACAAGTTCTAGAGGCATCATAGGTGAATTTGCACTCTTGTTGTTTTGTGAGTTCAAAAGCCTTTATGCTCACGAAACTTTTCTTAACTCTTGCAAGGTTCAAAACCCTCCATTGACAAACAAAACATACCCTTGAACCCTTATGATTGGTTGGAATCAATCAAGAGAGAAGACTCGTTATTCTTTTTCTTAATTATTATTAACTTGCTTATTACTAAGGTGAGTTGTGTCATTCCCCCGTTTTCACATATTTTCAAAAGTTTTGGGGGCGTATACGTACTTATAATATTTCATATTATACATATCTTAACATTAGAAAACGTGGTATTGTGTGTGAATTGCTAGACCTAGTTGCTAAATTGATTACTTGTTTAATTTGCGCATTCGGAGAGGTCCACCATATTCTCATTATAGTATGATCATACGACTGTCTAGTTTCAACCGGCGCCCGATTCGCTTGGCAATGGTTCGCTTGACACTTTATTTGCTCATTGGTTTGTTTTATTTACCGCTTTATTTACGTTTTGCTATCTTTTCATATTATATATTATTGCAAAAATTAATGACTTGCTCACTCAACATTATTGTTGACAAACCTATTGTATTTTCAACGTATATGCAGGTTATCGTTTGAATTGAAGAATTGAAGTCATGGATTGCTAGTTAAGACCATAGGCTTATTCAAGAACAAATTAATTTAAGTTGTTTGAATTATTACCTTTATTGTAATGGATTTATTGTTTTGGAATTATTTGCTATATTTGGATATTTTGTTTTAAATGAAATAAATTAATTGTTAGATATTGTCGCTATTATTGCATGATAGTTACCTCGAGATATGAGCAATCATGCTCACGCCCCGGCATTTCCGCCTTAAGTTGGGGTGTGACAGATTGGTATCAGAGCTGAAGGTTTAAGATAGGTGGTTAGAAAATGTCCTAGTCATATGCTAGAAACCCTATACGTGCATATCTTGACTATGTTATTTGCTCATTAGTTGTTTGTAGCTTATTTAGGTAATTATTTACGATATCCTTTCGTTTGAGGTAATTTGTTAGCTATATCTTTTATTTTAGGAAATTATATATTATATCTTTCAATTTAGGTAGTTAGTTATTATTACATCTTTTATTTTTAGATAAAAATTCACTAGATCTTTTATTTTTGGTAATTATTGCACACACCAAATCTGAGGCTATGCCTCACTTTCAAAATATTTTCCAAATCTTTAAAAATCTTTTAATATATTTAGTAGATTGCATTTTTAATTTGGGAAATTCCTTAAGAATTTCCACGATTTGTTTTTACTCCCTCTCCTTAGGGCATGGGAGTATGACATGTTTGGTTAGTAGCCGTAGGGGACTAGAGAACTGTGAGTTGGGCCTTGGCAAAACGGTTCCGAGAACCAAAGGTAAGACACTATTCCTTACCTGGAGGATAACCCGACCACAGTACTCGAGTCCCTAGGCCAAAGCTGGAAAATATGTCATACAACCGGACCTTAAGTGAATCAAACGTGACCGATCAACCGGTTGCATTCCTTTAATAAAAAACGGGTATACTCAGATTAAGAGTATACATGTGTCTGGATCCATACATATATGGTGACTCGGAGTTCCTCGAGGCCATGCATTTCATGAAACATGCCTCTGGAAGTCTACAGGACTGCTCAGAGAAATGATATTGTGTATATGATTAATTGTACATGTACTTAGGTTAATTTTAACCCAATTGAGTTGGGTGCCTGATGAGTATTGTCACAAATGTATTGTTATTGTTTATTCAATGGTATTTGAGTCAGCGGTCAGCGTCATTCACCGGTTGTTGGCAGACGTATTTTTCCCCACATTTCAGGAAAATTGTAAAGAATAAAACTAACATGCAAGAATAATAGAAGATTGGAGACATAGTCATTAGAGGTGATCTGATGGCTCAGATATTTTATTCAGAATAATATTGATGAATTATATTTTCAAAAGACTGGTATTTGAAATATCAAACGGGTATTCTGACATGACATTTTATAAATATTTTGTTAAAAAGGCTTCCGCTCATATTTTGTCAAATATTGAAATGGGTAATTGAACCCATTATTTTATTATAAGAATATTATTTTTAAAGACTTCCGCTAAAACAAACCCGCAACTCTGATATATTTTCAAGACAAATACCAACTAATGGGTGTCGCACCTAGGTCCTAAGTCGGGGTGTGACAGGTTGATATCAGAGCCATCGGTTTTAATGAATTAGGTATACTTTGTAACTAGGCTTTGATCATAACTAGGTTATGCTGAAAACATTGGTATTCAAATGAAGAATATCACATGACATAATCACACTGAGTGATTAAACATGATAAGGATAGGATTTAATCCTACTATATAAATACTGGTTCAAACAAAATAGGTACTTAACTAGAAGTATTTAAAATACAATCACTGAATAATAAAACTGTAACAGATAAGATAGGAACCCGATCCTATTCCCCATCTAACATCATACAGATGTCTGATCGTTAATCCAGCTAAGGATCATATCAACCTCGGTCAGGTAAAGGAAAAGGGTGTATAGGAATAGCCTTACTCCCAATCCCCATATCTAGTAGTGAAGACTCATATCAGACCTCAATTAAGGAAAATTCAGATTCATTCGATTCCAACATCCCACTAGCCCATATCATTCGAAGACAAGATGTGCATGGAACAAGATCAAGTGAATCAAGTGGATCACAAAGATCAATAAAGTCAAAGGGAAAAGGGATAATAACTGACCCGGAAGAAAATCCTCAGTGCAGGAATAATTCAATTATCCGATAAACCAAGATCCTTACTTTGCCCATCCTCGAAATGAACACTAGAGAACAAGTTATGAAGGAATGTACATCAGAGATGACTAAACCTGTTATGAAGTTGATGTTACAAAAATAGCCGAATCAATGCTCAACGATATAGAGATGGAAGAAGAGAAGGAGAAAGAAAAAGAAAAAGGAAAAGAAAAGGAAACAACTGGGAATACCAAAAAGGACAGCAAGATCAAGAAATTGATTGTCCGCTGGAAGAAATAGATAATAAGAACTGTAGTAGTTGTAACAAGTATAACTAATAATAATGTTGTGCACTTCTATAAACTACATAAAAGATATGTTTTAAAATTCCTAGAATGTTGAACTTATTTTTAAAATTTTATTGTAGTATGTCAAGAGAAGAAAGTGCACACTCTCAAAACAATCCTTCCAATAAAGTTGGAAGCGGAGAGAATGTTAACAATGAAAACAAGGAACTTCCCGCCCAATATAAAAATGATACAAGAAGCTATCAAGGACAATTCAATCAATCAAAGTCAACCAAAATTTTATAAGAAAAGCCAAAGCAAATTTATTCATTCAAGAAAGGAAGAAGCTTATGATAGCTCTGCATTTGACAACAATTTAAGAAAGAAACCTCGATAGAAGTTGAAGCATCAAGGTAGATGCAACTTAAAAAATTTCCAAGCTTATAAACCTAAGGAATTTTACGGAGACAATGATGCTATAGCCGCTTTAAGATGGCTAGAAGAACAAGAAGTAATTATCTACATTAGTAAATGTACAAGTGAAGAAGCTATCCAATATTCTTCTCAAATGTTCAAGGGAGAAGCTCTTGAATGGTGGAATACCCTAATTTGGAATGAGGGACGAGAAACAATGTCCAATCTAAGTTGGGAAGAATTCAAAGATCTCGTTATAAAGAAATACTGTCCACTCCACGAGATGGATCAGATTCAAACTCAGTTATGGAATCACAAGGTTATTGGAACAAATCTTAGGGAATATAATACTAAATTCCTTGAATATTGCAGATTGGTTCCACATCTGGTTACCCCGGAATATAATAAGATAACCCGTTATATATATGGATTACCAAGAGAAAGAAGAGACTTGGTACGAGCTAATATGCCGCAAACAATTGAGTCGGCCATGGAAGTAGCTGGATACTTGATTAATAGTATGATAAGAAATCAAGAAGAAAAGAAAAAAGAAAAAGAAATCAAGAAACCAAAAGATTTCGAGAAGATAGAAAAAGAAGGAAATACTTCAAAATCCACTTGTAAAACTTGTGGAAGAAAACATTATGAAAAATGTCGACGAGAAGGTACAAATAAGCTAGTGTGCATACTGCAATAGAGAAGGACACGCAATACAAGAATGCCGGAAGAAATCAGGAGTATGTTACATATGTGGAGAAACGGGTCACTTCAAAACAAATTGCCCGAAAAGAAAAGCTAATCAAGACTGACATCAATGTCAGAAGAAAATCAGAGATATCTGACAACTAAGAGCAAATAAATATCAAAGGAATGTCAGATAGATTAGTTAACTCATGTACATTAAACTGTAACTCGTTTAGAAATGAGAAATTTTGTAAACCGAGCAAGGGTTTTTAATTCCCTCTGTTAAAAATGAAATGTTAGCATACAGATCTTGTCAATACACATATTCAGTATCTCTGAAAGAAAAGACAATCGAGTGTCTGAATTTAAAGCTGATAATATGCTGATTTGATTTATCATCTGACAGATTCATCCAGTTGGATAGACTATCTTTATTAGGCCAAGACGTGCTATATTAAACATCATATGTAAATACAAAATGACTATAAAAGTCTATTAAGAGTTAGGTTAAATCTAAGAGTCTACTGAACTGAATTAGACTAAAAGTCTGCTAATCAGACCAAGAGTCTGCCGAATTAAATCAAACTTAAAAGTTTGCTGATCAGACCATGATTCTGCTGTCACGAGTTTGCTAAACTAAAACAGACTTAAAGTCTGCTAATTAATCAAGAAACATCGTCTAAGCCTATTACAAATATAGGTTAATAGCATACTGAGGGACAAGATATTGAATATCACTAAGGAAGGATAAATTAAATGACGAGGAATATCAAAATATACAAAGACTGTATATCATGGAAATAATCTCTAATCAATCGCAAGATATTCAAGAAATACTGTTAATGAAATATCAACAGGGATTGATCAAAAAGTTAAAGGAAAAAGAACTCAATATGTTCAAAAGAGACATAATTGTATAGCATATCAAATATGATTGCTCAAAAAGTACAAAGGTACTGTTAGAATATAAGGAAACAAGTAATCAGATCAAGAGATGGAATTTATTCGACAGAGCGAATCCAAAGAGCAATAGAGCTACATTGGTAAATGTTTAGAATACAAAAGGTAAGGTAAATAATTAAACACAACTTGCCATTGTGCTTAGCAATTTACAATTACTTATGATATTCTGAAATATTAACTAATTACATCATATAAGATGTAAAGTTAGCATAGATTTGTGAATTTTCAACCATTCTGCATTAAGAGATAAACACAAGAATCAGATTAGATAGAATCTAATCACAGATTAACAAGGTAAAAGCATCCAAACCTAAGACAAGCGAATCTAGAGGACGAGATTCATTTCAAGGTGGGGAAGATGTAACATTTAGGAAAAACCCATATTTATTTTGGACTAAAGTTGACAACTTTGAAAGTTGAAGGATTAAAAATAATCTCAAAAACAAGTAATAGGAAATATGAGATAAGAAAAAAAAATAATAATAATAACATCTTGTAAGAAAATCCATCTCACATGGAAGGATGAAAAGAAATGAAAGCTCTTTATAAGGAAGCAAGTTTCCATAGAAATGTTTTAATATGGCTAACCACTCTCCATAGTGCTAGCGGAGGGTGCGAAGCACCCGACGCGCACGGGCACGGACTCGGACTCGGACTCGGACTCGGGCAATGGGCGTAATGTGGTATTTTGATGGCGCACTTTGCACTTCGCACACTCGCATCGCCGCATAAGGGCCGCTTTAGTATTTTTGGAAAGTACAAGGACTGAAAATGAAAATATGGGAAAAGCGCGAAGATGCGGGTGGTTACAACTTCGCGCGTCGCAAAGATGCTAGCACACAGTTCAAAGCTTATCCGGTGACGTGGAGACACGTGGCAGCACCTGGTGACACGTGGCAACCCTACTGACGACTCAGGAACCCTATAGCAACTTCGCGCGTCACGAACCGCCATGCCTTTGCATCTTTGCGCGGCGCGAAGATGCTCAAATTCAGCTATAAAAGGGGAGGCTCACGGCATTCACAACTCGCACCTCAAACACTCACATTTACACACACTTAACCTCGGTTTGCGTGTCGGTCTCGTGGAATGTGCCAAGCTCCGAAGCTCTGACGGTTTAAGCAGTAGTACACAAAGTAGAGTAGAAGTGCTGCTCGATCACTCATAAGTATTTAACTCCAAGTACCCATACGAGGTAGTTGTTTTGATTAAGTTATTATTTTATTAATATTATAATAGCTTAGACCATAGTCGGGGGTATAGCCCGAACCTTGATCACTGAAAAGTATAATATAACTTTTTATAAGCAAAGGTTATAGTTAATTATTGTTTCTTCATGATTAAGAAACGTAATCATTTATATGCAAAGGGTATAGTTAAATAGTATTTTTAATAATTAAGAAATATACTATTCATTCACACAGGTTATAGTTAAAGTAATATTTCTTATTGAAGAAGAAACCTGATATAATTTTTTCTTCCTGAAAAAGAAACCTGATATATAATTAACAAATAAAAGGACTAAAGGTCTAGATGTTTTATACTATACAAATAAATTGTCAAGGTTACAGCTATACAAAACAGACTACGGGGCCTGAAGCTAGATCGTTGATCTAAATATTTATACAAATGTTAATCTCATACTATAGGTTCGAGATAACAGACAATTAATCAATTAGAAAGCAAAAAAACAGAAATATGAATCAGTAACCAAAACTGATTCACAAACAGGGGTCATTAGCAGAAATTGATCAATATACAGGAATCAGTGTCTGAAACTGATTACAATCATAAAAGGTAAATACGCCCTAAACTTTTACAACTCTTTTAGAGTCTGAACTGTTTGCATAGGATTTACGAATCCTTAAAACTTTGTGTTACAATAATAAGAAACGGGCATACTCAGATTAAGAGTATACATGTGTCTGGATCCATACATACATGGTGACTCGGAGTTCCCCGAGGCCATGCATATCATCAAACATGCCTCTGGAAGTCTACAGGACTGTTTAGAGAAATGATATTATGTATATAATTAATTGTACATATAGTTAGGGTAGTTTTAACCCAATTGAGTTGGGTGCCTGATGAGTATTGTCACAAATGTATTATTATTGTTTATTCAATGGTATTTGAGTCAGCTTCATTCACCGGCTGTGTGCTGACGTATTTTTCCTCACATTTCAGTAAAACTGTAAAGAATAAAACTGACAGGCAAGAATAATAGAAGATTGGAGACATAGTCATTAGAGGTGATTTGATGGCTCAGATATTTTATTTAGAATAATATTAATGAATTATATTTTCAAAAGACAGGTATTTGAAATATCAAACAGGTTTCTGACTCGACATTTATAAATATTTTATTAAAAAGGCTCCCGCTCATATTTTGTCAAATATTGAAATGGGTAATTGAACCCATTATTTTATTATAAGAATATTATTTTTAAAGACTTCCGCTAAAACAAACCCGCAAATTTGATATATTTTCAAAACGGATACCAACTAACGGGTGTCGCACCCAGACCCTAAGTCGGGGTGTGACAATTTAGGCCGCAAATAACCCGATTTTGCGTTAAAAACGAACCAAAAACGAACTAAAACTAACCAGTTGTAGAAAGGGGCTCTAGACGTCACGCGACCAGCATAGGGGGGGTCTCCTCACGTGGCGTGGCGTAGAAGATTTTTCAACAAGTTTCAAAATTGACAAGTTTGGTCCCTAAAGTTTATAAAGTACCATTTTATCCCTTTTAAGTGATTTTAAATCTTTTAAGCATTGTTTGACGAGTTTGAAAGTTACAATGGTCTAAAATATGTATAACAAAGTTAATTATCAATAGATGCATCATTTTATTAATATGAAAGATCCGAATTACATTCCTGAATCAGGTTAAACATAAATGAATACAAATACGAAAAATCCCATATGCTACAACCTCCACATGGGCAACCAAAAAAACAAATATGTGAGCTTTTTGTGAGCAAAACAGACAGTATTGGTAGTGCGAGAGGCCGGATGTTACAAAAAGTTCACATCGGTGCTTAAGTTGGCCATGGTTAGAAGCTTACTTACCATTACCGTCAAGAAAGAATGAAATGTCCATCGATTAGACTTTAATAATGCATTCTTGTACAAAGATTTGAACGGGGAAGTGTGTATGAGAAACCTACACTGTTTTGATAAAGATAGGGGGGATGGGAGGAACAAAGGTGTTTCGATTGAGAATGCCACCATATGGTTTGAAGCAATGTTCGAGGAACCAGCATCACAAATTTACATCAGCCCTAGTCAAACTTGGGTTCGAACAGTCTTTTACGGGTCACTTGTTTTCACTTACAAAAGACGGGGGTGTTTGTTAGTGCCCTTATATACGTCGATGGCGTTATCATAGTGGGTAATGACCCATAATAAATACAAGAGATAAAAACCTACCTTGATTATATGCCAAGGATTTTGATCCCCTAAAATACTTCCTTCGAATATATGTTGCACGAATGAAAGACAGATTATTACTAAGTCAATGAAAATACAACTTAGATATTTTGGAAGATAGTGGAATGTTACGGTGAAAACCGTGCTCCTTTCTGATGGAGCAGAATTTAATGCTCAAAAATGACAATGGAGATGTTTGTGTGGATGCAAACAAATACAGACGACTCGTTGGGAGGTTGTTATACCTCCAGGCCACGGGATCGGACCTCGCATATTCGGTAAACATCATTACTCAATTTATCTCTAATCCTCGATAGAGACACTTGAATGCAGCGATGAGGATCCTTCGTACCTAACAAGCCACACTAGGAGGGGGTGCCTTTTTTTTTCCAAAGATGGAGGGCAAACTTAGTTGCATATTATTATGCCAGTTAGTTGGGATATCTTTTCCATGCGGTCGTGAACCGCATACCTACTGCTCAATTATCTTGCCTCTTGGAAGTCCAAGAAACAATCAGTTGTTTCCCGCTCCTCACTCGAGACATAATACCAAGCTATGGAAACCACCGCTAGTGAAATTATGTGGATGTGATGGCTAGCTTCTAAAGGGTCTTAAAGCATAACAAAATGGACCTACATATACCCCTTTATTGTGATAACCAAGTGACCCAATACATCCTAAATAATCCAGTCTTTCTCGAAAGAATGGAACACGTGTGACCATCAGTTGGTACATGTTTTGCAAATATATCAGAGTAGCGGGTTTATTTTAGCGGAAGTCTTTAAATATTAAAATATTAATTTACATTATCAAAATTACTCGGGAATTAAACAACCGAGTTTCAGTTCTACAAAACCGTGATATTAATAATACAAGGATTTGTAATATTCAAAAACGAGCCATCTCGAGCGATCTTCTATGACTCCAATCCTTGTATAGCATCTATTATCATCTAGTTACCTGCAAGGGTGGAAAAACACGTCAGCTATATGCTGGTGAAACGTTGACTCAATAAAATATTTGTATCAGTTGTTAAATACAAACATAGTTTTCTGTTTCACAAACTCAGCAGGAATGCCTGTCCATTCCCGGGATTTGTACCACTGCCCTACACACACAATTCAAAGGTTCCCCGAGTATATAGCCCCTGTTCGGAGACAACATTCCCCTAGGCTATATAACCCTGTTGGAGAACCGGTTATGACTGACTTGGTTTTGTATGCCAATTATCAGTTATGTTTGGATCCAGACACATATGTATTCGGTCTGAGTTGCTTTTTATTATCTATTTTGTATTATAACGATTTTAGAGATTATATCTCATGCAAACATTTATCACTCTTTGTAATAAACAACCTGTCTATTACAGGAGTAAAATCAGTTAAGACAGTAAAAGGTTTAACGTGTTCACCTCGTATATCAGTGGATAATATCAAACTCCTCTTCTCAGTATGCTTAACAACCTATAATCATAATAGGCATGCATAAGTATCTAGTTGATACTATTCAGCAGACTTTAAGTCTGTTTCAGTTCAGCAGACTCAAGGTCTGATCAGTAGACTTAATGTCTGATTCAGTTCAGCAGACTCGAGATCTGATCAGCAGACTTAATGTCTGACCTAACCTTGGTATAGTTATAGTCGTTTTATGAAAATACTTTGAATTTACATATGACGTTTGGAATAGCACGCTTTGGCCTAATAAAGGATATCACGTTGGCAAACTTCTCCAGGTAAGCAAACGAGTCCCGCGGTTGATTGGGATTTGTACGAATTGCTTTCCTTAGGCAAGAAGAGTCTACTAATGATACCCCCCTTCTAGTTACTACATGCCAGTCAAAATAATAGTTTTGATAACATTACTTCAAATGGAAGCAACGTCTTTGCTTTATAAAACATTACTTGGAAAATAATTATAGTTTAACGACTTTATCCTTAACTAAGCTATATCTTATGTATTTAAAGTAACTAGTAAAGTAACTTAATCTTAATCCTACCTTAATCGGCTTGACGAGTCTTAAGAACTAAGAAATCAGCAGCACTTCGACTTGCACTTCGTTTTCAAGATTAACAGCTCGTTCGGCAGCATAACAACACCCGATTCTTTGCGAGAACAGCCTCGGAACCACCAGAACTCTCTTGCACGACTCCCTAGGTTATGTGTGTGAGAAAAGTGTGAAAATGGGATGAAAACGACTGAGCTCGTGGCTGCCCTATTTATACCCGTTTTTGTGCATCTTCGCGATACGCGAAGATGTTTGCCTGAGCATCTTCGCGATACACGAAGTTGCTTAAGTCGGCGCCGCAATTCTGCATGTCAACCCAGGCTGCCACGTGTCACCACGTCACTGGATAACGTTGAAATGTGTGCCAACATCTTCGCGATACGCGAAGATGTTCCTTCTTTGCATCTTCACGATACGCGAAGGTGCAGAATTTCATTTTCAGTCCTTCTAATTTTGGATTTGACATGTTTAGCCCTTCAACTTCTAATATTGACATTTTTGGCCCAAAACTAGACGGGGTATTTTCACGGTGTTACAATTACTTCATCAAGGAACATGGTGCGTTATAAGACATTGAACCACTATATGTTAATACAAAAACTGTAAGTCCCGAGACGGATCTTTCAATGTGATATCAATATACTTAACGGTTAGGCGGAAACTAACCACTAAGTTGATTCTATGAGAAACGATTAAGAACACATCAAACACAATGAAGAAGCTTCAAAACACACGTATATTATACGTCGGGTGCTTAAGCCCTTAACTTACACGATTGAAAATACAATGGACGAACAACACAACTGATGACCCACTCACGAACTAACTGGCAACCCTACAAATGTAAACATACATCCTATATATAGACTACCAACCTAGGCCCAAAACAAAGTAAAGCCCACCAAAATCAATAGATTTCGGTTTACACATAAATGCCCAACTAAGCCCAATCTAAGTTTAACAATACCAAGCATAAACCACAAAATATAGCCCAACAATCTCCCCCTTGGTTTATTGCTTGATTTTAGTTGTGCTAGAGGATATCTTCAAAAATCTGTTCTTGAGTTTGTTTAGCAGCATGAGATGGGCCTTGAGCTGTCTGAGCTTCAATAGTGACGGGCTCAGCAACAGTTGGTTGAGTAGTTGATATCACATCACTAGCCAGCACGCCCGGTCTCGGATCTTTCTTTCGTCGTTTGCGTAGAATAAGATTGGTGGCTGGCTCTTCGTCAATATCATCTTCAACATGTGTCGCAGTGACTGATTGAGGAGGTTTCAATGCAGTCAACTGGAGCTTTTTCTTGAATGCTTCGAACTCTTTAACTTGTTCAGCAGTAGGTACTGACTGTTGTACCTTTGAGCAAGAACCATATGTTCCTCAGCTACTGCTGCACCAACAGCATCAACATCTGCCTCGATCTCAGCAAATCTTCCAAACTTGACCAACGGATGAAGAACCTTGATAAACCACTTTGACTCCCTTCCAAACTTAATCAAATCTGCAAACAAAACCTTTTGAACTTCTAAGATACCCATCTAGGCCGAGAACCAGGATGGGCCGAGAACACCATTAACACAAACAACTTGGACCAAAGATGACTCGAACAATAACACAAATATTATGGACACATTCAGCCCAACTAAATGGCCCACAACATTGTTTGCAACCTCAAATTTCATGATCTAAAAAACAATCCCGATTCATTTGAAAACGATTTCTTAAGATATTTGTTTCGACACGAGTAAACATGAGATAAAAACTAAAAATTAAAAATAAAACAAAACTAGAATAAAAACTAAACTAAAACAAAAAATTTAACCATCTGGCCTTCAGTAAATTTAACATATTTTGGGATCAAATTTCAGCTGTTTTAAACAGGCGACACCTTTTTATGAAAGATCCGAACATGAAATCATATTGATTAAGATACTTTCACAATGATTCATTTTCAGCATTATTGTGACATAGTGAAAAGGTTGATAGCGGGTAATTATCATGATTTTCATTGCGCCAGTGATATGATTAGATTCAATTAGGCATAAAGCTTACATGGACATCACTTATGGACCTATGATGCCCTTTATCTATTCTCAATGCGTATTTGGCTTTTCCCAGATCACCCCAATTTGACTCCAACCCCCTAATGCTTGATCAAAAGAATTTTCTCTATACAAAAATAATTTTAAGCTTTAAGGTTGAACGTTGGACTTACATGCCATCCGGACTTACAAGCCTTACATTCAGGGTGTTTGGGACTTATTTGTATGCCTCACCCCTGTAGTTCCCTGGGACCCCTTTAAGCTTTTAGAAAACAATTTTTATGATAATTTTTTTTAACACAAATGAAATATAATCTTTTTGACGATCAAGACACTAACGGGCTCGTGTATGATTGGGTCATTGCTTTTCTGCCTATCATTCGGAGAGATGTATCTAGGGACATACAAATATCTTCAAAATGACTCTCCACAATAAGCTTAGCAGATTTACTTTATATCACTTCGAACTTTTAATTATCATGGAAAGCTACCATACACATCAATGACTAATCAAAAACCTTTTTAGCCTAATAACTTCACACGATAGGCACTCAAAATCACTCTATCTATCATTTCTCAAAGGTTGGATCAATTTTCATTTGAAAATACTTTAAGCTTCTGAAAAGCTTTTAGCTGAATAATAATATCACTTCCCAGATGATACCCCGAAGACGATTTAAACTCAATCACCCCAGCTGCCTTCAGTTTTCAGGTGAATGGCTATCCTATGTGTCTACATGTAAACGATAGAACCAAACACATAATAAAATGTGTCCTTCAAACTTTAGGCTGCTGACATAACTTTCAGTGAGGGAGTTTAAAGGGATAGTTAAATCAAAACCAAAATTTTTTTTTTATGTATGTTCAGTTGCCTCGGTCACTTTCAGTCCTAAGGTTAATGGCTATCCCGTGAGTCAAGAATTGATGACAGGACCAAACATATGAAATATGTCCGTTGAACTTGAGTAACCGGCATGATTTTAAGCAAGAGAACAAAACGTTTTTTATTTTTTATTTTTATTTTTTTTATTAAGCACACACACATACACTCTTTTTGTATTTTTCTTTTTCTCCCCCTAAATTTGTACAGAAATTATAACAAGAAAAAAATTTATGTACACAATTTAAACCTCAAAAATACTCGGTCTTCAAAACGTAACATCTTAAGAAACCTACAAGCACATTGAATCTGGTTGTTCCGACCGGTTTCGTAAATAGGTCCGCCACATTATTATCATTGTGGACCTGTTCAAGATTGAATAGTTTCCGGTCGTAACAGTCATGAATAAAATGAATTTTGATATCGATGTGCTTGGTTTTAGAATGCCGAACCGGTTTTTTAACAATGACAATGGCAGCATCATTTTCACATAAAATAGAAGTAAAGAAATTTCAAACCATGATCCAGCAATTGATGTTGCATCCAGATGACATGTGAACAGCAGGCAGAAGCAGCATCATACTCAGCCTCAGTAGTGGATATGGACACCGTTTTTTGTTTCTTGCATTGTCATGAGATGAGTCGATCACCCAATCAAAGTACCCTTCTCTCCTCCCGCAAAGGAAACATACCCTCCATTAAAAATTTGAATGTCGTGTAGTTGAGAGATGTCTCCTGTCATGTGCCTAAAACAACCACTATCAACATACCATGGTCTGATGATATTCCTCCATAGCTATTCCTGCACGATGTGTGAGATTAGTTAGTATTAGGTACCCAGTCCATAGTCATTCTGGGTAAACCTGACTTGTTCAACCGTGTCACGGGTTGCCATGACATGTCTTCCTAATTATCGAAAATCGAACAGGAAAGCTTTGATAACTTGTTCACTAGAGATTTAGGCAACCATCTGTATTTGGGTTTTAAAACTTTATTGTTTGTACAGACAGTTGGCTTTGTCTCCGGTTTACGGACGGAATGCAAATTTGACTTTGACTTTGACTTTCTAACCGATTTCGATTCTGAGGCCCACTTTAGTCTTGGAGCTGAAACAGAGTTTCCGTTCTGCTTTTGAACCGTAATAGGCTTGGTCTGATGATAATTTGACCTGTAAGCGTTGTCTCTCCTCCAATCACCATCAGAGGGCTTTGCCTTAAAACACCTCGTTTTATGTGAGTTAAAGTTTCTGTAGGTATGTTGAGGCATAGTCCTCTGATAGCGTCTGTAATATGGAACATACAGGAGACGTGAACAATTTCTAGCAATGTGACCGGGAATGCCATAGTTGAAACAGGTTTGCCTTTTAACGAAAAAATCGTTGTGGCCGATTCCCGATCTTGCTCTGTTGTGTGAGCTTGTTTGTCGCCCTTTGGATTTAGCACTGGATTTCTTACAATTGTGAGAGCATGAACTTCCTTCTTTAACAAACTTGGGTGATAGATATTTATGCAAATTCTTATTTTTATCAAGTTTATTTGAAAGCAGATTACTGCTTTTAGAAGTTTTAGAAATATCAGCCACAATTGTCTTTGCTTTTTAAAACAGAGCCTGCACAAGTATTAGTAGCAATAGTATTCAAAACAGGCAAATTCAAAGAATCATGAGAATTAATAGGTGAGTCATCATCCTCATCAGTCCAATCCTCAATTATCACTTCATCTGCATGTGAAGTAAACACATTAGTATCGCTTACCTCGGATGTTGATTCAGTAGCTTTGGCTGAACCAGCAGCACCCTTGCCAATTGCAGTCGGCTTACCATACTGCATGCACTTCTCCATTTCTTCCTCTTCTTTGGTAAGAGGAAGACTAGTGTAATTATTATTATATGGAGGTGGTACCATGTTATAGCCTAGACCTACACCTTTATGTTCTTTCCATTTTAACTGTTTCTCTATCATTGACTCAACAACAGCACTAGAGACATCAAATTTTCTAAAATTGAATTCAACATTATCTAATTTATTTGTTAATTTAACTATCTCCAGTCTAGATGCTTCTAACTCGGCAGTTAGTTCAGCTATTTTATTTTTAGCATCTAAATGGTGACAGCACTTTATGCTAAAATCTGATTGAAGTTTAGAGAAATCTTGTTTTTGTGCCTCTATTTTATCATTTAATGCCTTTTCTAGTTTCTTTAGGTTAGTATTTTCATATTTAATTCCCTTCATTTCTCTATGCATATTACTATAGTGAATTTTATAGAGTGCTACCTTATCAATACATGATTGGGAGCATAATACAGGACTTACCTCAGAGGATTTGGTGGTGGTAAAGGCCATGAACTTACCTCGGATGACTGGCCCAACGAATTAGAAGCCCCCTTGAACAAAATCCAAAGCCCAACTAGGTGAGCCCAATGCTTTCAAAAGGCCGATAACCTTGAACAGTGGCCGAGAACTTTGATCATTGACCAAGAACTCTGATACTTAACCGAGAACTATGATTATTGACCGAGAACTATCCAATTTGCCCGAAAACTCAAAGATTTTCCCGAGAACACAATAAAGCCACCGAGAGCTATTAAAAGCTCAAGATATGGTGATATTTGAAGATATGGTCAAATCCCGAGAATAAAGGGATTTAAATTAAACTCCAAGATTAGCCCGAATCCTTTCCCGAAAACTTCAAATCTTGGCCGAAAACTATCAACAATCTTGATATGGAAGTCTTGAAAGTTTAGTCAAATCCCGAGAGTAAGGAAGGTTCTTGATTTGGTAATCTTAAAGATAGAATCAAATCCCACGAATGAAGGAATTTGAATTTAATTCAAAGATTAACTCAAATCCTTTCCAGAAAAATCTCAAGAACCCGAAGAACACGAAGAACAGTTCTTCAAGATCCAGAAAACTTCAGCCAAAAACACACCCGTGAATCGCCGGTAGAATCCTTGATATCACCTATAACTGAGCCTAGAATAGGTCTATAGGCTCTGATACCAATTGTAAGTCCTGTGACGGATCTTTCAATGTGATATCAATATACTTAACGGTTAGGCGGAAACTAACCACTTAGTTGATTCTGTGAGAAACAATTAAGAACACATCAAACACAATGAAGAAGCTTCAAAACACACGTCTATTATACGTCGGGTGCTTAAGCCCTTAACTTACATGGTTGAAAATACAATGGACGAACAACACAACTGATGACCCACTCACGAACTAACTGGCAACCTTACAAATGTAAACATACATCCTATATATAGACTACCAACCTAGGCCCAAAACAAAGTAAAGCCCACCGAAATCAATAGATTTCGGTTTACACATAAATGCCCAACTAAGCCCAATCTAAGTTTAACAATACCAAGCATAAACCACAAAATATAACCCAACAAAAACGCAAATAGCTGACCAGCTCTTTACTATAACATTCGGATTGCAACGACTTGAATTCTTAAATAATTTGATTTTGTTGATACTTCAAAATTTTATTTTGTCATTTAGGTATGATAGGCGAAGATGAAGTTTTCATGACTTAGTGTCTGTGTCCCATACACATGATTCATATATCTGCAGAATATTCATGACTAGAGATGTGTAAGTATAAAAAAAAATTAAAAATGAAAAAAGGGTTCATTTTAATGAATCTTTGCATTTTATCACCATGAATTCCTATAAACCGTTATAAAAATAATTAGATGCAACATAAAATGCAAAGAATCTATAAAATAAATGTCATTGATCATTGGCTAAGTTGATAAATGGTAGAGGCAAGGAGATGTACCATGGTTCGGACTATGCATGTATCAAGAATTTTGTGGCAACCAGAGACCCGGTTCAATTTAAACAATTGTATACCACCAATAAGAAAGAACACCACTGTTCTAGGATTTAAACCTGGGTAAGAGGGGTTTCATTTGAGTAGGAAGTTTTTCAAAATCATCGTCAACCAAGTACACTAAAGTAATTAGAAAAAAAAAAGATGTAACATAAATGAATCAATTCTCATTTCCTTGGTTACTAACTCAAAACTTAATTCTACTTTAGTTTCAATTTGTAACATTAGGTTGTTAAAGTAGTAGAATTTAACCTTGATTGATTGAAAATGCATCTTAACCAATTTCTCTTTTTGGCCATGTAGCAATCACTCAACATCACTTTTTCTCAATAGCAATAAATTTTCCACTAATTATTTTTTCATGGTAATGAATAAATTTTAATTTTTTAACAGCAAAAGTAAACAAATCACTTTTAAAAAAACTAGCAAGAAATTAAAAACATCAAATCTTAGATAACTTATATTGACTAAACTTATATCTTTTCCTATTTCCCTGTCGTTAAATTAAGGTGTCATTCCTCATGAAGAACATTGCATTCAGCCAACTTGTCTATTATAAAACTATCGACATATGCTCAGTCAATGTATCTACTGTAAAACTCACGACTTATATCTATGTCAATGTGTCTATTAAAATAATAAAGACTCTAGCATCCTTTTAAATTGCATTTTCTTTCTCATTCTCCTTTTGGCCAAGTAGCTGGTAGCAATAACCCAATAGGCCAACACTATCACCTTTTCTCCATAACAACTAATTTTCCATTGATTTCTTTTAATTGGTAATGAAGATATTTCCATTTGGAATTAAATACTCTCTGGCGAATAGCAAATTATGCTAATGTGTATGCATATTACTCTCTGGCGAATAGCAAATTAAGCTAATGTGTATGCATATTATGAATCTCAAAGCTTATCTCTTTGCTAATCTATATCTATATCTACATATACTATATAATAAAAGAGTAATCTTATTTTTTTTGTCACATTTCACTCTCTAGTGCATCCTCACATTTCTTTTAATGCATCTCTCTCCTATTAGTTATGCATATTTCTTTTATAATTTTTCCTTTATCGTTTGTCTGCCCTATTAAAATAATGACCAACGTAATTGCTTTTATTAAACATTTTTTTCAAGAAAGTTAAATTTATTCACAAAACATATTTATAAATTGAACATCACTTTCATTAAAATCACTTGTAAAAGTTTTATTTGATTTTCATGAGATAAATGAATTATTATTAAATGTTATTAATTTCTAAACATATTTTGATATTATTAAATTTGAGTTTTGATTATTTTTATTACGATCAAGTTTCTGTCCTATTTCAAATTTTGTACTATGTACCATAACAAACAGTAATTTGTTAAAAATGAATTATTATTGATTATAAAGTCCGTTAGAAATACAGAAATTCATATGATATTTGTCTATAAAAAGTAAAAAAAGTAGAATTATAAATTATAAATAAGTGATATGACAATACTATAAACATAATTCCATGAAATGAGTTCCTTAGCAATCAACGTAAGATATTCAAATCATGTCACACATATTGTCGATTGATGACTCATAGTCCATTAATTCGCCATTATAAATTTCGTATGTCCACCTTTAACTTTGAAGGACCGCATTTCTGAGATGTTTCAACTGTATTTCACTTTATTACAATATATATGATAGTTAAAACTACGCAGGGTGTAATCAGAATTTTATCACATTTTATCATCAAAATACAAAAGATTCCTTTAAAAAACAAACTTCGTCCTTTTTCGCCATTTAACTTCTTTAACTTTAAATTATAAAAAGGTTCCTATACTAACTATTTATATATGAAAAACTACTATTCATCCTTCATTAAATTTATGTAGGATAAAAAACGAGAAAATCTACCTCTACCTATATCATTAAAACAAAACAATGTATCCACATGTTCTTTTTCTAGACCATCCACCTATGCTACCACCTAATACAATTTCTATTTATATAACTGCCACATATTCTCTAATTAATGTTTTCTAGGATTATAATCAATTATCACAATTAATTTTTTACAACTTATTTTATGCTCCCTTTTTAGTATTACCATTTATAAAAATTATTAGCAAAGTTACAAATGTAACTTTAAATGTTGTATTAAATGAAGTTGTTAGATATTTAATTAATTATAAAATTTTATTTATCAATATTTATATATTATGAACCCATAAGATATGCTATTACGTATATTATTAAATTTAAATTTTTTGGTGTACTTTTTTAACCATCCGTGTATTTCACGGGCTATATCCTAGTATATATATAAGGGGAGTAAGCATCCACCAAACCTGTATTCTCACCTTATTTTTATTCTGAATTACCATGACAACTATAATTAGTGACGCCACTTCTTTCCGGTATGCAACAATAATTTCTTTTTCATTTTTTAAGAAAAAATTTTGATTTATGCCCCTATGTTTTATGGGCGGGGACAGTTTATAAGTCTGATTCTTAATTTGAGTGACCAGTGCCATCGTAGTTTTAGGGCGGGCAAAGTTTAACTCCGTCCGTCAGCTTCCCGTCCAACTTTGTGTTGTAATGACTATTATGCCCCTTTCTAATGAATAATTCGTACTCTTGTGTTAACGAGAATTTTCATATGTGACCCTTCAGCTTAATTCCCATCCAATATTTAAATTAATTGTTTTTTTTTTCAATTTATTTTGTTTAAGTTATAGAAAATCATTTTTAGCCCTTGAAAATTTTTTATAAAATTATAGAAAAAATCAAAATTTTATATTTTTAACCAAATTTCATCACAAAACTTAAAAAAAATTGATTTTTTAAAAAATTTTTCAACCAAATGAGCCCGAAACTTCAACCAGAAACTAGTTTTTTCATACTTTCCAACCAAATAACATCCAAATTTCAACCTGAAATTTTAAAAAAATTGATTTGTTTAAAAATTTCAACAAAACGAGCCCGAAACTAGTCCTTTTCACACTTTTCAACCAAATAACATCCAAATTTCAACTTGAAACTTATAAAAAATGATTTTTTAAAGTTGTCAACCAAACGAGCCCGAAACTAGTTTTTTTTTCCCACTTTTCAACCAAATAACATCAAAATTTCTACCAAAAACTTAGAATTTCACCCTGATATAGTATCAAACATACAATATAATATAATAATATAACATCCAAATATTATAAAAAAAACACCAAAATAAATGCGGAACGAGATTACAAAAAACGTGAGGTTAATACTAACATTATATAACTTAATACTAAAGCGATATAATAAAACCTAATATTAAGAAACGGCACCCCTAACTACACCGCCATCAATTTCATCATTTATTTTTATAGTAACAAATTAAATCTTCTAAATTGTTTATCAGATCAAGTTTTCTTTTAATCACTATATTTAGACCATATGTAGTAAAAAATAGGCACGTCCGGACATTTTACGCCATATGACGCCTAGTCAACATTTTAACATTTTGATAGAAATAAGTGTAGTGGGATAAGACCCCCAAAACGTCACTCTCTCTCCCTATCTCTCTACCTCTCTCTCACAAAACCTCAAAATTCGAGTGGGCCTGGCATTTTGTACACAAAGTTCACCCAAAATGCCACACCCAAAACACCGGGGGACGGGGGTGTTCATCGACGTTTTAGGCCAAAACGCTGTCTCAAAATGTCCGACTGCGGATGGTCTTATGAAAAATGATCTTAAAGGAAGACAACTGAGAGAAATCAGCATCCCAATATTTTTTTCTAAGACCAAGTGTAGTGGGGCAATTATCGCCCCTTTGTAGCCCTCTACACTGCCCCCGGCCGATTTTGGGCAATTTTGGGGGGAGCCAAAAAATGCGTGTCGCCCATCTTCTTCTTTATTCCTATTTTTAAATATTATGTGTCTAATATATGTGTGTGTAGGTCTGTAAACGAACCGAACGTTCGGGAACTATTCGTGAACCGTTCGGCGGGAAGTTCGTTTATGTTCGTTTATTTAATAAACGAACGAACATGAACAAAAAATTTGTGTTCGTTTAATTAAAGGAACGAACATGAACACATGTTCCGTTCGTTCATTTATGTTCATGAACGTTCGTTTATATATGTTTGTTTATGTTTGTTTATTTATGTTTGTTTATGCATTAATAGAACATAATTAAATATTATCTAGATAGGTAATCTGATTAAAGGCTTTTATATTTGTTAATTTGTGTTCATTTAAGTTCATTTATGTTTGTTTGTATTCATTTATATTTGTTCATTTATGTTATGTTCGTTTATTTTTGTTCAGTTATGTTCGTTTAGATTTTAAACAAACAAACACAAATGTCCCTTTTTATATAAACGAACATGAACATAAATATTTGTTATATTAAATGTATGTGTTCTTTAAAGTTAAATGAATGAACATGAGCATGCCTTTGTTCGTGTTCATTCGATTCGTTTACAGGCTTTCATTATTCACATTGATGAATACATTGGTCTCAATCTATAGACTCTGCCGATTTTATCTGTGTTCGTTTATGTTCGTGAATACATTAATTTCATTAGTGAACTAACACGAACATAAAATCTCGTTCGGTAAATGTTCGTGAACAAATTATTTTCTTAACGAACGAACATGAACAAAGCCTTGTTTGTGTTCGTTCGGTTCGTTTACAGCCGTATGTGTTTGTGTGTGAAAAATATAAGATGAAACCAATATGTATTTAGTGAACATTTGAAACCTTAATATGTGGCGTTAGAGATGTCCACATCATCCACTTGATTTTTATAATTTACCCCGCTTTAAGGGCATGCTGGGTATTTCACTCAAAGTTGAAAAGGGCTGTTGATGTTGATTTGTACTCTCACCCAACACACACCCATAATCTTTTTTGTGGTTGTTAAAAGTTTACTTCATTTTCTTTTTACCAGCTCTTTTATACTTTAAACATACGAATAATCAAAAACTAGATCTCTTATTGTTATATGCTT
The DNA here is from genome assembly GCF_021521415.1 of Bidens hawaiensis. Lineage (NCBI taxonomy): Eukaryota > Viridiplantae > Streptophyta > Magnoliopsida > Asterales > Asteraceae > Bidens > Bidens hawaiensis. The sequence goes on from NW_027491480.1 coordinate 1,100,235, forward strand.
AACCTTTTACCCCTCTCATTTATACGTGTAACGTTTATTGTCTAACAATTTATTTTTTAATTTAGTTACATTTGTTGGCTTACATTTTTATTTTGCAGGATTCAAGTGCATCTTTTGGACCATGCCATTTACATTTCTTACATTTGTTGGTTGTTGTAAATATATTAAGTATGTAAAATAAGTAAAAATATTGGATGCTTGTTTTTTTGCTTAATGCAAAAATATGTAGAAGATGTAAAAAATGTTACAGATGTAAAGCACGTCTGATTATATAAAGGTGGAGAAAGAAAGCAATTTACGTTCCTTACATTTCGATTTACGTTTGTTACATTATTGGTGTTATTAAAAGAATTCCCCAGTTTACATATGCAAAATATGTAAAGTAAGTAAATTTATTAAAGGAATTTACTAGTTTACATGTATAAAGCATGTAAAAGATGTAAAGATGTAAAACACGTTTGTATGCAAAGCATGTAAAATATATAAGCATATGGAATGTTTGTTTTTTTTCCTTAATTTAAAAATATGTAGAAGATTTAAAAGCCGTAACAGATGTAAAGCGTCTGATTATATAAAAGTGGAGAGAGAAAACGATTTACATGTCTTACATTCCGATTTAAGTTTCTTATATTCCGATTTACTTTTGTTACATTTATTTAAAGAATTCACTAGTCTACATAGGGATGGCAACGGGTCGGGTATTGCTAATCCCATACCCGTACCCAGTTATAAAATTCAGTCCCATTACCCGTCAGGTATGTGTCGGGTAATTACCCGTCGGGTATCGGGTATACCCATTAGATTGTTAAAAAAATCATTAGGATTTTCAAGCATATTTTTTTATTCCATTATAGTTATCGTATATATTTTTATTTTTATATGAACCGTTACAAACTAAAATATGACTCATTACATCTATATAAACGTTATCATAAATAAATAATAGAACTTTTGTATAACTTTATGTATAAACTTGATAACATATAAACATAAATAATACTTTTTAATACATATCTTAAATACAAAAGGTAAAGAAAATGAAATTAATAATAAAAAATTTTCGGGTTTCTATTTCGAGTATATAGTTCGGGTAAACGGGTATGTCTTTTCGGGTAATCGGACCGGGTATCACCAAATCCCATGCTCGGCCCGTACCTACGAAAAATTTTCAAAACTAATCCCATAGCCGGCCTAATACCCGTCGGGCTTTGAGTATACCCGTCCTGAATGTTCGGGTTTCGGGTATACCCGTCGGGTTCGGATTATTTTGCCATCCCTAAGTCTACATATGTAAAATATGTAAAAGATGTATAGATGTAAAATACGTCTGAATGTAAAGCATGTAAAATATGTAAACATATTTACGTTTATTACATGTCTTACATTCCGATTTACGTTTATCACATGCACTGGCGATTTACGTTTGTTACATTTTCAGGGGTATGAATATAAAGGTTGAGAGAGAAACGCCGCACGATTCCTAATGGCTGATTTTATGACAAGTTGTGCATCTTTTTAGAGATAGAAACACCTTTTCCTTGATATGTTAAATTACATACATACCCTTATTCTTTATTTTGATCAAAATATAGTGGATTAATGTGAGACCAAGACAACCAAATTGATCTCAACCATTCATTTAGTAAATCAATGGTTGTAAATTAGGTTTCAATTCTTTAATAGTTAGGGAAGAGTTTCGTGTTAACCTTTCCATATATATATATATATATAGAGAGGAGTAAGAGAAAACTCATTTTTAGAGAGAAAACTTAAAAACTCTTATAAAATTATTTTTAATTAAAAATAAAAAAATATTTTCAAAATTTTGTTTTTGCCATTATTCATATAATTTCTTATCCTTTTCTCGAAAAATATAAAAAAATAAAAAAATTTAAAAAAAAACCGTTGTAATGCACATACGTATTACTGTGCGATACCGTTGTATTACACATGTGTATTACTGTGTATTTTTAAGTTTAATAGTTTTTAATGGCATATATTCAATTTTTGTGTATTGTATATGTGTAGTAGTGTTGTATTATATGGAAAAAAATAATAATAAAATAAAAGTCGATGTAGTGCACATGTGCGTTAATGTTATATTAAACATACGTACTAATGTTTATTCGATGTGCGTATTAGTCTTATATTGCATATATACAATAGTGAAGAGGTAGGTCCCAGCAGAGCCCAGTTGGACCCGCAAGACTCACCTTGAAGAGGGACGTCTGCGCAAAGACCAACTGGTTCCGCAGGACCCACCATGCTCAGAGAGATGAAGACCTTACGCGCAGTACGCCAGCTGCTCCCGCAGGAAAAGCCTCCCAATGGTGAAGTACCCCGCCTGTTCCCGCAGCTGCGGATACAAGCCATCAGGGAAGGCTACCCGCACTAATAGTAAGGCTACACGCACAAGGCACTAACTCTCAATAATTCAGTAATGTCACCTGAAGAAGGAATGAGCAAGGCGGGAATACTCCCGCCCAAATGAGCCAGTCCGTACGCTTCTGGAGGATCTTTTGTACTATACCTGCCAAGGTATGGACAAAATAGACAAGATCTGACCAAAGCAGCCCATCACAGGGTGACAGCTCACTGACAACAGTACGACGAGGAGCACGCTCTAGTACAAAATGTCACTATCAGCCGCTGCCTACTCACCAACCCTCATCGTGGCACGTACATAGCCTGCAGTTGGTGGAAAAGGAATAGTACACAGCCGGCCATGTCACTATCAGCCGCTGCCTACCCACCAACCACCAGCACGGCACGTGCGTAGCCCACAGTTGGTAGAAAAGGAATATTATACAGCTGGCTGTACCTGCTTGGAAACCTACCTTCGGCTATAAATACTCCAACACCTTGGAACGGTATGATCATATATTATCACATATCTTATCTTCTCTAGCTATTTCTCTTAATATACACTTATATTCAGAGCAATCTAGTCTGATTCTCACGCCGGAGGGTGGTCACAAGGAGGTACCCCCCCCCCCCTTCTCAGTGACGAGCTCTCGGTGTCTGTTTTGCAGGTTGAGAAGAATAACCATCTTTGCCGGACCTAACCCTCGTGGGAAACATCTACTTGACCCTAAGATTATCCGTAATCTGCCGGGGTCACTTAGTGTTTCTTCATTGGCGCCATCCGTGCATAAAAGCTAGAACTAATTCTTTTTCAGTTTTTTCAAAACCTCTGGAAAGATGGTTAAGGTTACTCCGGTGCCAAGGCCAGCGAGTGACCAAGAAACCCCGGTAACCAAAACCCCAGCTACTGGGGGGAACACCGGCGAGTACACAAATTTTACGAACACTACCCCGGTTACCCAAGCCGGGGCAAGTGCAGTAAACAATCCTCCCCTGGGATTCATTGATACCCAGGTGGAGAGACAACAGACGAGGCTCCCCCGCCAAACACTTGATCAAGTTAAAGCGTGGGCGGAAGCACGTCAAAAGGAATTCCAAGCTGAGTTGGATGAACGCTTACGTTCACTCCAACAGGCTGACGAATTCGGAAGCACTCGACAACAGCTCAACATGAGCAATGAGTGCGAGTACTTGGACGATGATCGGGAGGAGTCCGACAGTGACGCAAACCCTCGTCATAGGGCGAAAGGGAAGCGCAAGGAAACGGACTTCCAACCGAGAAGGAATTTTGGAGAAACCTTCAAACCAAGGAACGCGGGGGGAAACCCACGTGACTTCTCTAAAACCTTTAGACCAACTGTTGCAAATGCGGGAACGTCTAAATTTGCAAGGGACATTGCGGAAGCAATTGCCCCGAAAAGTGCCAAACAAATGTCCAACATAGGCACATATGATGGTATATCTGACCAAGACGATCATTTGAACAGATTCATAGCGGGGGCAACCGTCAGCAATTGGACGGAACCCACGTGGTGTTACATGTTCCAAATGACGCTTGTTGGGGCAGCCAGAGCGTGGTTCGACCGTCTACCGGTCCACCACATCTACGATTTGGCAGACTTCCAGCAGAAGTTCAGCCAACACTTCAGTCAACAAAGAAAGTATACCGAAGAGCAATGGACGATCCTCAACTGCATCCGAGAGGAAGATGAGTCTTTACTAGACTTCATCACGCGCTTCAATTCAAAGAAGCTAAGTCTGGGCACTATTAGCGAAGATCTTATTCGCGCTGCTTTCATCCAGGGCGCGGAAGACCCAGAGCTCATCCGCACCTTAACGGGTAAAGATGGCATGCCATCCACGTGGGATGCCATCATGACAGCAGCTAAACGCTTCGTGGAAACGGAAAAGCAACTGGGTAGAGATCTTCCCCAGAGCACAAACCTCTACACTCAAAAAACAAGAGAAAACAACGTCCTTACCGCCCGACAAAACAAAAAGAGGAAGCTCGGTATTTGGTAGTCAAGGGTAAAATTTGGCACCTCATCCGGCTCGCACCCTCGGTTAGGCGGAAAGGATAACATGCAGTTGTCGAACTGGAACTCCAGATGGACGCCACTCACCAAAAGCGTCACCGAGATATTCGCCACAGAGAGGCTCCCATGGCCAGAGGCTCCAATTATCCGACAGCGTCCAAACGCTGATCAAAGCAAATCCTGTGACTTCCACAGGACAAAAGGCCACACCACCGAGGAATGCGTAGACTTGAAGGACGTAGTCGAAGCATTCGTTAGAAATGGGAAACTCACTCACCTCATGGCGTAATGGACGCTAAGCAGGCTAATGCGTGTAGAACCCCAGTTGGGGAAAACACGGATGAAACTGCAGCTTCAATGTTGGAGACTACAACTGCGTAAACAACGAGATTCCGAACCATGTGCAAATCGGCTCGAAAGGCTCGATGACAACCCCATCCCAAGAACATGGAAGGGAGCTCAATTACACAGGCTGCATGTAGATCAATTCAAAACTTGTAAAGAAAAGGCCTAGAGCCACTTCTAATGGAAATGATTCTCCTTATCACATTGACGCTGATGGTCTTACATTTATACTTATGATCTGACCACACTGATATGCCGGTATTCACCGCATAAATAAGTGGGGAAGTAAGTCGTTGCGTGTGGAAGGCGGCAAAACCCGCATAAACACAAAAAACGGTAAAAATTTCTAAGGAAAAGATGAGGAAAACCTTCACGCAGGTCAGTTATAGGTGAAGTTTGGTCATCCCACTAAATGAAAGTGACGGTCCTACCCGCACAATCATGATAGAGGAAACTGAACATTAACCTATTGACAACCACGCGTCGAAAGGTTAACTTATTCAAAACACTTAGAAAATTTCTAAAAAGATGAGGGAAACCTTCACGTAGGTCAGTTATATGTGAAGTTTGGTCATCCCACTAAATGAAAGTGACGGTCCTACCCGCACAATCATGATAAAGGAAACTGAACATTAACCTATTGACAACCACGCGTCGAAAGATTAACTTATTTAAAACACTTAGAAAATTTCTAAGGAAAAGATGAGGAAAACCTTCACGCAGGTCAGATATAGGTAAAGTTTAGCCATCCTACTAAGTGAAAGTGACGGTCTTACCCGCACAATCACGAAAGAGAAAGCAAAACTTTAACCTATCATCTGCCACGTTGAAAGGTTAACTTATCCAAACTACTCAAGAAATTGCTAAGTTAAACTAAAATATGCGTGAAACAAAGATTCAAAAATAAGAGGGAATATACCCCCTTACCTTGGTAACCAAGAAACCGTAAGACAAGTGCGGGTACAGTGTCAAAGCGAAACCCTTCATATACTTAGCACCTGCAGGGAATTGAAGCCAAGAATACATTGGTAACCAAGAAACCGTAAGACAAGTGCGGGTACAGTGTCAAGGCGAAACCCTTCACATACTTAGCACCTGCAGGGAATTGAAGCCAATAATACCTTGGAAGTCAAGTAACTATAAGACGAGTGCGGGTACAGTGTCAAGGCGAAACCCTTCACATACTTAGCACTTGCAGGGAATTAAAACCAAGAAGGATCTTCTGGGCCATGCTTGTGGAAAGGGAAATAACATCCCCGCATAGCGGGAACGTTGAGAACTAGATTGTTTGAAGCTCCAAGATGGAATTGGTTGTTTAACATAATTGATCACTATGTCTAAAACTACCAAAACCTCGTGGAGAATCTACACAAGTGAAACTCAACGCTCCTGACTTGCGAGGAAGTTACACACCTACCCGCATCATACCCAAAGATCAAGCAGAAAAGTCGGGAATTTCTGCACGTGACATTAGGGAAACCGCGGGAAGAATCCCCACGGAAAACCTTAAAACTAAAAACCCTTTTCAAAACCCCTTGCTTAAGTCCAAAAGTTCACCTCACTTATTAACAATTCATGAGAAGAACATTGGACTGGGGGGACTTGAAGAGGTAGGTCCCAGCAGAGCCCAGTTGGACCCGCAAGACTCACCTTGAAGAGGGACGTCTGCGCAAAGACCAACTGGTTCCGCAGGACCCACCATGCTCAGAGAGATGAAGACCTTACGCGCAGTACGCCAGCTGTTCCCGCAGGAAAAGCCTCCCAATGGTGAAGTACCCCCGCCTGTTCCCGCAGCTGCGGATACAAGCCATCAGGGAAGGCTACCCGCACTAATAGTAAGGCTACACGCACAAGGCACTAACTCTCAATAATTCAGTAATGTCACCTGAAGAAGGAATGAGCAAGGCGGGAATACTCCCGCCCAAATGAGCCAGTCCGTACGCTTCTGGAGGATCTTTTGTACTATACCTGCCAAGGTATGGACAAAATAGACAAGATCTGACAAAAGCAGCCCATCACAGGGTGACAGCTCACTGACAACAGTACGACGAGGAGCACGCTCTAGTACAAAATGTCACTATCAGCCGCTGCCTACTCACCAACCCTCATCGTGGCACGTACATAGCCTGCAGTTGGTGGAAAAGGAATAGTACACAACCGGCCATGTCACTATCAGCCGCTGCCTACCCACCAACCACCAGCACGGCACGTGCGTAGCCCACAGTTGGTAGAAAAGGAATATTATACAGCTGGCTGTACCTGCTTGGAAACCTACCTTCGGCTATAAATACTCCAACACCTTGGAACGGTATGATCATATATTATCACATATCTTATCTTCTCTAGCTATTTCTCTTAATATACACTTATATTCAGAGCAATCTAGTCTGATTCTCACGCCGGAGGGTGGTCACAAGGAGGTACCCCCCCCTCTCAGTGACGAGCTCTCGGTGTCTGTTTTGCAGGTTGAGAAGAATAACCATCTTTGCCGGACCTAACCCTCGTGGGAAACATCTACTTGACCCTAAGATTATCCGTCGGCGTCACTTAGTGTTTCTTCAAATAGTGTGTATCAAATATGCGCAATAGTGTTGTATTCTATGCAATACAACATTTTTGCATATATGCAATGTACACTATTACACATGCGCACTACACCGACAAGGTTGTTTTTTTTTGGAACCAATAACAACATATAAGAATAATGGAAAAGAAAGAAACTTCAAAAAAAATTTAAAAAAAAATTAAAAAAAAAAGTTTTTTAGCAGTTTTTAAGTTTTCTCTATAAGAGAAGTTTTTACTTGATCCCATCCATATATATATATATATATGTATGTATGTATGTATGTATGTATGTAAGATGTGATGATGCAATATTTAGCTAGAAACCACTATACCCTAAAATAAAAATCATCCCTCTTGTTGATGTGGTGCCACGTGTCAAAAATTGCCCTTTAGTGTAGCTCATCTACTACACATAGCCTAATAGGAGGTAACCTGCACAATTAACCCGACCCCTAGACTCTAAACATTTGTTTTAACTTATATTCCAAAAACAAAGGTTATAATAATAATAATACATCGAATTGTTGGTGTTGTGTTATGTTAGTCTTTTTTAAGATCAATTTGCATAAAATAAAGTGATAAAAAATCTTGTTTAATCTGAAAAAAAAAATTAAAAGATTTAATTTGTTATTAAAAAAAATATGTAATCGTTTTGCTTAACCCTAAAACTTTAAGGGTAACCCAAGATCACCATCTTTGGTTCCGAAAAAAAACTCGTCGCCTGAAGGCTCAATGTAGATAAACCCGGTTAGGATTGAATTTGAACTTGAGATCTTTCGGCCTCTAGCTAAAATATTCATTTACCCTCCAATATTAGTTGAGCTAAAGTTCATGGACAAAAATGTTCGGTTTTGGTTTTTCAGTTTTGTCATTTTGACTTGAAAATTTTGGGCCAAAACTATTATTGGTGTCCAAAATAATGAAATTTAACCTGTATGTTACACGAATTAATTGATTATTATGCGTCTGGGGCTCTGGGCTAAGATATTTGGGTTAAATTATTTATTAAGTTCCTATAATTATTAGAAATTCAACATCTAAGGTTTGTTATGAAAACGTAAAACAAAACCGTCAGTCTTTATTTGGTTTGCTTTAATTGGTAGCCGTCAGTCATCCTTGGGTGATAACCTCAAATTAATGAGACATGTAAACTATCGTTGATCAGTCTCTTAGTGCCGAAAGATTACTGACATGTGGTTTTCTTTGCGTACCCTTGGGAAATTAATATGCAAAGCCATATAACTTTGTTTATAAAACACAAAGATTAATAATGCTAACATTTGAAATATGATTTTGGTGCAATTGCGTGAACCAGAGTGCATGAAATGACAAGTCAAGTGTCAATTCCAAACACTTGAAATCATAAGACAGTCAGTAAAGAGTTGTCAATCCAAAACGTTTCTATTGCCTTTCGTTATCTACCACCAAAGTGCTCACCAACATCAAACTTCTGGTCAATTAATTTGAGGTCTACCTTGCACACTATAACTACTTTCTTTTTAACTTACTTTTATCATATGTAATTTCTTGATGCAAAAAGTGGAAGTAATAATATTCATTTGACTCAAACTGTCCTTCCAAACCCTTCTACACGGGCATACACCCGTGGCAAAGAGCTCCACCGTGCCCATAGGACGGGCGCTATGACATAGGTCACGCCGTCACGGACATATGAGGAAAAGTTCGCTATAACTGATTGAAATATATCATGGATATGAAGCTCTTCGAAAAAAATTAGTGAGAACTGTTTTTTCACTTATTTGGACACAAATGATTAATTGTATGTGTTAGTAATAGAATTATTATTTAGTACATTTGTTTTTTTACTATGTGAGAGGATTTCAACGAATCAAATCGCGTTTAAAACATAGCGAAGATGAATGATATATATCAAATTATCAATGCTCTAAGTTATGTGATTATAACTTAAAAACTGTGAAATTTGGCTTGTCCCACATCAGTAAAAAGATACTTAGGTGGCTTTATAAGTAGGATACGATGAATATTTAGATATACCTTATAGGACTTCAACTGAATGTTTAGAATACCTTTTCAATGCGATTAGCCACGACATTGCACGTTTATACACCGTACATCAAGCTAGATGGAGACTTTCAAGGATGCTCAGTAGCATTGACTATACACATTTAGTTTGGAGAATGTGTTAACGAGTTTGCAAGGCCAATTTATAACAGGAATTAGTATGCACGCTTTGTTGCTCCTAGTTCAAAAAACGACATCAGTGTTCCATATAAGCCCCAATATTCAATAATGAAATGCATGGAACAGCACCAAGGTGTACGCTTGTAGAAGATTTTGCATATCTGATTTCGGACAAAGAAAAAAGAAAGTTCTATATTTTTAACTTTAAAAGTTTGACTTTTATTTATGGACTGTCATTTGATGGTGTGAAATTAAATGAGTGTGATGTAGTTATAACATGGCCCGTTATATATTTATATCTTGATTACTTAACAGACAAACTCATTAGAAGATGAACTATTTTAATAATTTACCGATAAGCCACATATTAGAAAAATAAATTATAGCAAGCAAAAAGCACGACATAATCGGTTTTTATTTAAGAAATTCAATTAAGATATTCGCAAGTACATTACCAAATTGCTATAATCTAGAGGCATCTACGTATGTAGTAAAGATATTGTTCTCAAAGTGGCTAAGGATATTAATCTAACGGTCGAAATATATTTAAAGTAGGTTTAAAGCAAATGTTTTTTAAACAACGTTTAGAACTATTTCGGATATATCCGAGTGAACCTATTTGAAAAGAGATGTCAACCGTCCATATTGATTCACTCAGACACAAAGGAGGAAAGCCATGACTATGAAAAACCCACTTAAGCCAGGTTTTAAACTTGAGACAATATATAAAAATTTTAAACCTTAACCATCATTTCTGTGTCATTCAACCAGAAGGTCAATTGCAGGTATAGAGGACACTAAAGTAAAAAAAAAAGTATAGTCATAATTACTGGCCAAAACAACTTATTATTATTTGCCAATGAGCTTTAACTAAAATGGTATTGGAACGGAAATGAAGATTTGTGTTTGACATCAAAATGTCTCAAGTTCAAATTGTTTCCTTGGATAAGGAGATGATAGGTAATTACAAGCGTATAAATTGTCTTTTACCATTGAGTTAGCCAGGTAGTCAGATCTTTATTCGTTGTTCGTAAAAAAGTAGATGTTATTCTTTGATATTATAAGCTTTAAAATATGTCATATTGCCTATTATAGAAGACTTTTGAATCCAAACTAATTTGCTGCATCTATTAATAGTAATTCCAATTCATTTATTTGTCCATGCTCTAAATATAATTAATATAATTGGGCTATTGGCTAATTCTATAGAGGGGAGGAGGGGTAGAGAACGACCGAAATTGACTTGGGATGAGAGGATTAGACATGATTTGATAGACCTAAACCTCTCTGAGGACATGGTTGAGGATAGGAATTCGTGGAGAAGTATAATTAAAGTTAAGGATTTTTAGAGAGAATTGAATACCTTAGGGCTTAAACTTAACTTATTTAGGTCACATACCATAATGGTATTTCCCTTACATATATTATTATTATTATAATTATTATTAGCTTTTATATAGCTGTTAAACTGTGATCTTATTATTAATATTATTATAATTAGTAGTAGTTTTTATATAACTGTTAAACTTTGATTTCCTTTATTTTGCTTCATACACATGTACTTAGAGCCGAGGGTCTCTCTGGAAGCCACCTCTTTATTCCTTTGGATAGAGGTACGGTGTGCCTACATCCCACCCTCCCCAGACCCTACTTATAGCTTTGCTGTCGGTGGGATTTTACTGGGCATGATTGATTGATTGATTGGTTTATTGGCTAATTGAAAAGTGGTATTGTTGGAAAGATTTATTATATAATTAAAACTCTCATTTACTTTATTAAATCACTACATTCATTTTCTTTTCAATTCTCACCCTTTTATATATACCCAAGCCGTCCATCCACCTAATTTCTCTCATCTCTCTAAACAAATATCTTCCACAAGAAATCACAATAATCTCTCTCATCTCTCTCTCTAAACATGAAGTTGAAGAACACCAACACTCAATCCAAAGCCAAACCAGTTATGTTCCACAACAACTAACCTCAAAACCTTAATTCTTCCCACAAACTTTATTAATATTAATATTATTATTATAGTTCAAAACCATGTCTCTAGAGGATTCATTAAGATCTTTATCCTTGGATTATCTCAACCTTTTAATCAACGGTCAAGCTTTCAGTGATGTAACCTTTAGTGTTGAAGGCAGGATTGTTCATGCACACCGTTGCATATTAGCAGCAAGAAGTCTCTTCTTCCGCAAGTTCTTTTGCTCCGGTGGAACTGGAACTGGAACTGATTCCCCAACCGGGTTCGGATCCGACCCGCTAGGCTCACGGATGGGACCCGGTTCTCCAAGGAACTCAACGGTGATACCTGTGAATTCGGTTGGGTACGAGGTGTTCTTGCTGATGTTGCAGTTTTTGTATAGTGGTCAGGTGTCAATAGTACCTCAAAAACATGAGCCAAGACCTAATTGTGGTGAGAGAGGCTGTTGGCATACACATTGCACCTCAGCCGTTGATCTTGCTCTTGATACTCTCTCTGCCGCTAGATCTTTTGGTGTTGAGCAGCTTGTTTTACTCACTCAGGTTTGGTTTAGTAATTAGTTTAGTTTAGTTTACTCTCTCTCATCTTTCTCTCTCTAAACATAATGAAAATTTGTGTTCTAAACATAGATCTTTTTGGGTTGTTTTTAAATTTTGTTGGGTTGAATCTTTTTATAAAAAATAAAAATAAAAATCCAATCTTGGTTTGTTTTTCTTGGTTTTCTTGGTTTCTTGTTTATGTTCTATTTCTTCTTCCTTTCTACAGTATTTGGTCAAGCAGATAGCTTTAACAGATGATTAGTTACAACTTACAAAATTACAATAATCTTTATGGGTTCTTTCTAAATTTTGTTGGTTTGAATATTTTTATATAAAAAAAAATCCTATATTGTTTTTCTTTTTTTTTTAGTTTTTTTTGGTTTTCTTGGTTTCTTGTTTATGTTCTTTTACTTACTTTTGTGCAGTGTTTGGTCAAGTAGGCACCTGAAAATAAGTTCTTTACCAAATAGAATGCTTTAACAGATGATGAATTACAATACTCTTTCTTGAAAATGGACAGAATATTTCCAAAAATGTTATAGTGTTGAGTGTGTACATGAACATGTGTACATGTGTTGTTAAATGTTATCTTGATTTCATGAACATTGTTCATTTCTTGAATTGGGTTGTTCTATCTTTATGTTCCACACTACCAGCTTTCTAAATTTAGATCTTTTTCTTTATCCTTCTCTAGTCTTGTCTTCAACAGTTATTAGTTATTACACCCATCATTTTCCCCCCTAACTCTCTACTTTCCTCATTTGTGTTTTGTTTGGTTGTATTGATACAGTCACATTAATAATGCACAAATGGAAATTTTCAATTTCCACATATTATAATACCATACATCACCAACACAAATAGTATTATTATAACTAATCTTTATGATTAAAAAATGTAATCTTTTTTGGTAAGGTATGGGGATTATTATAATCTTGATCTTTTTAAAACTTTTGATTTTTAGAAGCAATTAGCAATCATGGTGGAGAAAGCTTCAATTGAAGATGTGATGAAGGTTCTTTTAGCTTCAAGAAAACAAGACATGCATCAACTATGGACTACTTGTTCTCACTTGGTAGCAAAATCTGGTCTCCCACCTGAAATTTTAGCAAAACATCTTCCCATTGATATCGTGACGAAAATCGAAGAACTCCGCCTAAAATCGTCCCTATCCCGCCGTTCGATCATCCAGCACCATCACCCGCACCATCACCACGACCTCTCGGTCGCTGCGGACCTCGAGGACCAAAAGATTCGACGAATGAGGCGCGCGCTTGATTCATCGGATGTGGAGCTTGTTAAGCTCATGGTCATGGGTGAAGGGTTGAATCTTGATGAAGCATTGGCCTTACATTATGCAGTTGAGAATTGCAGCCGTGAAGTGGTGAAAGCATTGCTTGAATTAGGGGCTGCTGATGTGAATTACCCGGCGGGACCGGTTGGGAAAACCCCGCTTCACATAGCGTCCGAAATGGTCTCGCCGGATATGGTCGCAGTGTTACTCGACCATCATGCGGACCCTAATGTTAGAACCATTGAAGGGATCACACCACTTGACATCCTTCGAACCCTAACTTCAGATTTCCTATTCAAAGGCGCGGTTCCTGGACTAACCCATATCGAACCGAATAAGCTTCGCCTTTGCCTCGAGCTTGTTCAGTCAGCTGCAATGGTGATCTCCAGGGAAGAAGGTAATGCTGCAGCCGCAAATGCGGGTTCGAATTCGACACAAAATTATCCGCAAATGAATGATGATCATACTCACAGCAGCAGTTCAAACAGTAGTGGGAATATTGGGAACTTGAATCTTGATTCAAGGTTGGTGTATCTGAATCTTGGAGCTGCACAAATGGGATGCAACAAGATGGATGTAAGTGGTGGAAGAGATCAAGATCATCACCATCGTCATCATCATGGTCATAATAGACATGGTTCTTCACAAGGTGGTTGTGACACATCAATGTATCACCATCCTCATCATGAGTATTAGGTCAACTATCTTTATATATTTATCTCTCTTTCTTCCTTTATCTAGAATTAATTAACTATATATATTCACCCATGAAGTGGGATTGATCAAGCACAAATATTTCAGTCAAAAGAACACGTCTATGGGTACCTATTGATATAATCTTTCCCCTATATTTGGTCACCTTTCATCTCTCTTTGGTGTGTATTCTTTTCTCCAATTTAACTTAGGATGTTCAACATATTACTTATTAATGAAATTGCTTATCTTATGCAATGGTTCTGAAGTTATTTATTAATCAAACTGTTTATCTAAGTGAAATCAAATATTTCATATTTGAGTTGTTTATTGTAATTAAGAAAGGAACAAGCCAAATAAATTGTTATAATAACTTATCTGCAACACTCTTTTATGAATTTTCTTGTGTTGGTTTGAAACCGTGAAATTAATCCTTCAAACTTGTCATTGGTTTGGTTTCGTGGCCCATCCTTTAAGTAATTTTGATGTTATACCAAGCAGTCTGGTTTATGATTTATACGATGGATTTTAAGCTATGAAACTTTTTACATTTAAACGATGCATCCAGTTGTTTTAAGTTGCACCATACACATTATGCTTTGTTTAACAATATATATTCTTTTTCTTATCGTATTTATGTGTTTTTGTATTATAATAATCCAACAAACCTAAGCCTAACAGTTAGTAATTGGTTTGGATTCGTTCGATTGTTGTTAACAATGTTTTCTTTTGGTTTACAAGGATCAAAAACCGTATCAGTTTTATGCCCTACGGTTTAATCTAAAAGCCGTCAAAACTTGATTGTTCGATCGACACACCCTAGCACTTATTATATTGTTGGGTTAAAAAAGACTTGATCATGGATGGTGCGTATTGTTGGTTTTTATGATGATAATTGGCAGTGGTGAGAGACCATAGAAGGTGGGTTTTTTTAAAGATCACTCATGAGAAGAGATGGATGGGACATGAAGAATCTTGAAATCAAAGTTTTTGCTCACTTATTTGTGTTGAGATCAATCTCTATAAAACAATCGGTCAACTCTTTTAATACATTTTTGTTTTGTTCTTGGAATTTAATAGTGATCGTATTTATAACTTTTTGGCCAATTATTATTTTCTTGCTCCTCAGCCAGAAGCATCAACTACTTTACCTTATATAAATATTATACTACATAGTTAATTTAAGATGGATAGGTCCCAGCTACTTGTAGTTTTTATAATTATATGCTGAATCCAACCAAAAAAAGTTGCAACCTTGTCCTTTCTTTAAAGGCTCAGTTTTTCAGGGGTAAACAACTTTTTATTAGATGTTACAGAAAAATGTTTAGATATTTAACATAACAACCTTATATTGAATTTTACCTAGTTTAAACGAGTTCGGATTAGTTTGTTGATCCATGCGAATACGTTTAGATTAACATGTCAATGTTTTATCAACTGGCCGACGAGGGAAAGTTCATGCACCTGGTTGAGTTTAACAGAGGTTTTGGTAAGCAAGAGAAAATTAATAGATTTTAATCCACCAACACATTGACCAAATACATGATTATTGATCATGCTTCCATTAATCATTTTTCAAATAACAACTGCCCATTTAATATATATAAGAAATAGGAGTAATATATTTTGACAAATTGGCATGCAAGAGGTGCACAAATCGGGTTTTTGAAAAACTCGAGTTTGGGTATGGAACCGGGTTCGGGTATGACCGGGTATTGGAAAATCGGGTATTAGTAATACCTGGGTCGGGTTCGGGTCCGGGTATTGTCTCTAAAAACCATACCTTATGCATTGGGTTCGGGTCGGGTATAGAACCGGGTATTTGAATACCCTAATTCCGGGTATTGAAAAAACTCTATTTTTGGGATTTTTTGGGGGTTTTTTCCGCGCTTTTTCGGGTATAGATTGGATTTTTTTTAAAGGGTTACAATTTTTAGGGGTATTTTCGGGTATTTGTCAGGTATTTTTTGGGTAATTTCGGGTATAGATCGGGTATTTGAAAAACCCGGTTTCGGGTATTTGAAAAACCCGGTTCCGGGTATGGAACCAGTACCGGGTTTCGGGTATTACTGGGTATAAATTGGGTCCGGTTCCAGGTACGGGTTTTGGTACTAAAATGCATACCCTATCCGTACCTTACGGGTTCTGGTATTAAAAACCCGGGTATTAAAATTCCGGTTCCGAGTAATTTTTTCGGATCCGATCCCGGGTTCAGGTTTTTTGTGCACCTCTAATGCAATATCTCACCCAAAAGGGATTATTATAATTTATATTTATGTATATTTTAAATGAGTAATTGAAGTTTGTATTATATAAATATTATATAATGGGTTTTAGCTTTATTATGACATGAGAAAAAGTAGGAAATCATAAAATAAATATTTATAGAAAAAAAGGACATGAAATGGGGTAAATAGCTGAATGGATAGATTGATTGGTTGTCTTGCATGAATGCAACAAGTGAGTGTGACAACACAGCAGAGAGTTAATATTTAATTTGTGTGATATCTAATTTCTGGATTCCCTCCATGTAATCTTGTCTCATGTCCCTTCATGTGCTTCCTTTATTGCAGTAGTACTTAACTCCATCTTTCATAAAGCTTAAACCCTTGATAATATATTTAGAAATTACACTCAAAAATTAATCTCTGTACTTAAATCTAAAAAAATTTGCAAGTTCTGGCTTTTTATTTTATACCTATGCTTTTAGTAAATAATGTTTTTATCTCAATATATAGTTATTGAATAAAGATATTAACTTGTAGGTTTATGCTTAATATATATCCGGTTAACAAACACTTAAACTGTTTTTCGATTCGTCTCTCATTGCTTGTAAGTTCTTTATTCCATAAACGTTGGCATATCAAAGATGCATAACTATAAAACTTATTTTATTATAGATGGATTTAAACATGTTAACATACCAAAAATGAAGTATATATGTATATCATGTTTTGTGATTAGATTACTGTTTTAAATGTGCTATTATTTGTTATAAAAAGCCAATATGTAACAAATAAATTTGTATTCCAGAAAATTAATTAGCGCCTAGTATCAACTTTATTATAGATTTATGTACTTAACCTATGTAAACCGTAAACCAAACACGACCCATATAATGAATATTATGTGTAAAAGTTATATGGATTATAGCACATGGGGTTGAACTAAGAATTTGTAATTTTTTTATCTAAGTTAACCGAATTGATGGATGGACTCGAAAGGGGTTTGTCGGGTCAACCAAAGAAGTCACGGATTAAACATGTTAGAATTTTAAGGACCTATACTTATTTAGTCACAACCCTACCAATTTATCTGTCAAGTTTACGTGTTGTATTAGAAATTCACACATTTTAAACTCTCATAAAACTCTATGTAGAAAAGGTGGTTTATGAGTTATGACTTTAGGGAACTTATTTGATGAAAATTTGTTATCTAACAAACTATAGTATGTGTTTTTGTGTTCTTATGTCAACAGTAACAAAAATAATTTTTATATGCAATCACTCAACGTCTATGTTTTTCTGTAAATCTGCTATTTCATTTCCCAGAAAACTCTTTTGTCAATATCTGTCTTAAAGGTTGTTAACAGCAATGTCACAACAAGATACCATATTTGATGCATATGTTACAAGATGCTAAGGCAAGAATTCCCATAACATGGTTTGATTGATATACTGAGCTGTTAAGTTTTCAGTTTCAGTTGCATGCTCCCAATGTAAACAGGGTTAACTTAGTTTAAGGTTTTTTACATATGTATCCTGTTGATGAAAAGATTGTCTTCTCTCATGGTCTATAACTGAGTTAACTCGGCTAATTATAACAGCTTTCTGCAGCTAAAGTGCGTGCTTTCACTTCTAACTGTATCCTTTTGACTCTTTTGCAGTTGAACCAAGTAAAATAGTTTAAAATCTTTGGTGAACTCCTCAAAGTGTAGATATATGGCTCATCAAAGCTTGAATTTGTTATGTGCATTGGGATCTGTATACATATTTAAATACAAAGTATTTTATTTTTGTAACTTGGTTGAGAAAGACACATACTACACTTGGTCTTAACCTAATTACAGTGTATCAAACATTCAAATGTGCAAAATAATAACTTTATTTCACATTTATAAAAACTTAAAATAGGATTAGTTATTCATATCTAAGTAAAAGTAGTAAGAGCTTTATACTTGTAAATGTATGTAACTAATACAAAATTTAACACTTCAAGCGTGTATAAGAAATTGTGAATTGAAACCGGAGAGCATTATTATTCCATGTATAATTGCAAATAGTTAGGAAACTTCTTGACACCCTTGACGGGTTAGGTTAATATTGAAAGGGACAGTAGTTTTGGCCGGGGAAGAAGTCGAAGATAGGTATGAGTCTATTTATGTTTATCGAGTTATCGGTTAGAGTTTGTTTAGTTTATTTAATGGCCAACTAAGTAGTTGAGTCTTAATAGGCTTAGGATTGGGTTTATTTTGTTTCGTTTGCTCAACATCTTGTTTTATGTTTAACATTGTTCGATTTTAGGGTCATTCTAACTATATTATCCACATTTTCAGATATAGATGCTTACAAGAATGTCATAACTATACATGAAGTATGTATATATGACCTTAAAGGTGTGTGTAGGACCAGAACCGGATCCGACAACAAACGGATTTTGTTCTTGATAACGTTCAAGACGGGTGCGGTAAATCAAACGATCGAGTAAAATAATAAATGGATAATATAATAAGAAATGATCTCGTTATCGGTTGAAAGATTAATATATTAAACGAACCGACCCTACCCAATTAAGGTGAGCTCCCCTTGGGTGGGTGATTTACACCATACAAGCACACACAAAATAACAATGCAAGTCCCTATTTATAGCAAAAACATATTCCTTCTATAAGCCTTTTCTGGTTTTCCCCGTTGAAGCTAAACGTGTGCATCGCATCTCGTATTCGGATTTCCCGCCCACTTTAATTTTTAACTTGACCATAATATATTTGACGAATTTCGTTCTTTTGATATCGTAAGTCATATTTTTGGTCTTACGGTGTGAAGAACGCCAAATGATGTAGTATATGTTCATTACAACATACGGTATGTGTAAACGCTTGGTCTCGGTTCTTGTTTACAATAACAAAATATGCCACAAGTTGAACTAGAAGTTGGTGATCTGAATCTCCATTTCTTTAACTATGAAAGCCGTTACCGGAAAATTAATAGTTCCCATCAGTATCATGCTAACTACGTAGAGTATGAACGAAAACAAGAGTAGAACATGATGAACAATATATTTGGTGAGTTTTGCAATATGTTTTTGTTTTACCTTGCTCCATTTATGGGATCCAGACATGATTGCTTTTTTCCCACAAATTTGTGCAGGTTCATAGTTTCGATTGTTTCAATCTTTTGGCAAATATATGACCAATTTTTTATTAAATAATATCTAAAAGGAAAAAAGAGAGACTGAAAGGAGTATAATTGCAGAACGTGTATGTCTATCACATCATCTTTTCTCTTGTTATTTCATTCTTTCACCATCACTATATATTTTATAGTTTACACTTTACAGTTTTTTGCTTTTATGATGATATGTAATTTTCTGTTTTAAATTTGAGTCAGTCAAAACTGATTGTACAAGAGACCCATTTCAACACACGCACGCACAGATGTGACTCAGAATTAAAGAAAGACAGCCACAATAAAAAGTGCTTCTTTGTGTGGTTTGAGTTGAGTTATCAATGTTGTGCAGAACTTGTCCAAGACCGGCCATGAATATGTTACTATACCAATTTTTTTTTGCTTTCAAATTATTATTTACAGCAACCATCTCAAGTGCGGATAGAACTCTCACTCTTCATTTTAAAAGTTTACCATCTTTGCTACTACACTAAATAGAACAGGGTGTTACTATATCAATTAATCTATCTATACTATTAAAGAAATAGGATTCTTGAACACATGGCATCATATGATTGGTCTATCCTTATTATTTTCATATATACTAAGCATTCTCCTATTTTCTTCATAATTAAATAATTCAAAAATAAAAAATTATATTTCTAGACTGGAATTAATGCTAATGACTTAGATATTCAAATAATTAGTCAAATCAATTTCCAGTCAACTCAGTCAATGGTGTCTTTTATATCAAAAACATATATTACTCCACAATAACAGCATGGTCGTCTGTTAACAAATGTTTTTCCGAATTTATTGAATTCCTACATTATTTTAATTCCTTATATATATCAATATGCATCAATTACTAGAAAAATCTTTGGGGTTTCCTAAACTTATCTATAGAAAATTAAATACTATTTATATCTACACATTTTGTTCATCTAAATTCAGCACACAATGTTTAAAGGCACACTATTGGTGGGTTATAAATTTTTAGATTAACGATTTTGTAATCCTTCATACCGTTTTAAGTTAACCAATATTCTTCGTTTGAAGTAGACAAAGGTATATTATATGTTTTGCGGGTGATGTTTATAATTTGCATGTGTTTACAATCTTTATAAAGATCCAAGATAACAAACCAACGATTGTGGCTAATCATAATACTCTTTTTTTGTCTTGTTTTTCTAATTGTTATGTTTTGTGGACTAAAATCCTTCGTTAAATCAACAAAATTAGGTGCCATGCTATATATGTTTTTTGTACATGTTTATGTTGTACATAATTTTCATATGATAACCTTATTATATTACAGATGTCTTCAAAATAAAAAAGGCGTATTTTTTTTTTGAATCAACCTCTTCCAATAAGAGAATCAAAAGGTTAGTCATTTTAATATTATTTATTTACCCTTTAAATGTTATATAATAATGATTATTTCTAAAGGTGCAGTGCCAATGCCAAGAGAACCACTGAGTAGCATTTCAATTGTAACAGTTTCTTTATAGCGTGTTAATACAGTTTCGTATATTTAAATTTATTTTGTTATGTTAGTAGCTTCAAGTTAAAGTTTACATCAACTTATAAGACATACTATAAACGTTAATGTAAAGTAAATAACATTTTCTTAATGTAAAATCAATTATACAAAATGTAAAATACATAATTACTCAAAAATAAGTAAACTAACATAATTGATTGTAGAGTTATAAAAGAATAATTATCATAAACGTTTATGCTATTTTTTTAAATAATAATTGATTTAAATTTCACCTTTGTTGACAACCAAATTAAACTTCCATAATTATAAACTAGTGTGTGTGTGTATACAGGCCCGGCCCAAGGTAGGGCAAGGAGGGCGACGGATCCAGGCCCGCTCTCCCAATGGACCCATAATTGTTAAAAAAAATAAATTTTATATTTTATATGTAATTTTGTTTAAACACAAAAGGGTATAAAATGACTCTTTGGTTGAGTGGAAAGGGTTCTAAACTATGGAAACAAAGGTCATGTGTTCAATTCCCACAATCAGTGTTCTTTTTTTTTTATAGAAAAAAACTTTTATATGTGTTTTATACGAATCATTTTAATAACATAGTGTATTATTGTTTGTTTGTATTAGGCTTTTGAAAGACAGCCATATTGGTAAAATTGTCAAATTATCTATTAAAATTGAGAACGCGATTTTAGAGGCTTCTTTTTTTACTCGTCTCAAGCCCCGAAATTTTTAAGGGATTCACGGAGACGGCCCTGTACACACACACACACACACACACACACACACACACACACACATATATATAAGGGTATATAAGGGTTCAAATAAGAATAAGGAGTTTTCTAAGAATGATAAGAACCAATAGATTTTTGACATGTGGCATTATAACCTATGGTGAAAGAATAATTCTAGGAAACTATGTCGGTTTTTGGTAATTTTAAATCTCAACCATTGATTAGCATGATCCAATGGCTATGATTTATTCCCAGTCTTCCTTGAAAACTACTTCTTTTTAGTATAACCCTCCCCTATGTGTATATATGTGTGTGTGTGTGTGTGTGTGAAAGGAGCAACATAGGTGCTGTTTGTTTTTTCAGAGGTAAAATGTCTGCAGTCTGCAAACCACATCTGCAGAAGAAGAGATGGGCCAAACATCTGCAGTTTACAAAAAGATGACTGTTTTTTTAACGTCTGTAGATTGTTAAAATAAACTAGTAGTGGTATACAAACTGTGGTAGTGGGCGGTTGTGGTGTTGGATGGCGATAGTGGTAGTGGTGGGTGATGGTAGCGGACGGTGGTGGCGGATGGTGGCGGTGGTGGTGGGTGGTAGACATTGGTGGTGGTGGTGGACGATGGACGGTAGACGGTGGTGGGGGTGATGGATGGTAGTGGCGGACGGTGGATGGTGATGGTGGACGATGGGCGGGTGGTGGGGTGGAAGATGGTGGTGGCAAATGGTGGGTAGTGGTGGTGGTGCTGGAGGGTGGTGGTGGCGGACGGTAGGTGGTGGTGGTGGTGGACGGTGGTAGTGGGTGGTGGTGGCGAACAGTGGGTGGTGGTGGTGGACAGTGGGTGTTGGTCGGGCGTGGTGTTTTAAGTAGGGGTGTTCTTCAGGTTCATTTTTCAGGTTATGGGTTTTTCGGGTCGGGTTCTTCGGGTTTCAAAGTTTTAAATCTTGACTTGAAACTCAACCCAAATTTCCCACGGGTTTTCGTGTTTGGGTAATTCGGGTTCGGGTTTTTCGGGTTGGGTTAATCGGGTTTCGAGTATCCTAGAAAAAAAAGCACAAAAACAAAAAAAAAATTAAAACCTACAATGCTAAAATTAAACAACATATTCTTCTTTGCTTATAAATCAAATAATTAAATAATAAACCAGCATAACTTGATAAAACAATTCAAAAGAAGAGTAAAACTAACTCGAACCATAATCGTATTCAATCAAGCGTGATTTGGTTGTTCGATTACGGTTACTATTAGTAATAAACTGAAAACATAAATTAATAATAAACAATTGATCCATAATAGATAGAATGAAAAAAACGATTAAAGCCAGATTCTGAGAACTTTAGTGGCTAAGACTTAACCTATTATACCTAAAAATATATTTAATTTCAAAACTAAAAGTTTATTCGGGTTTTTCAGGTTGACCCGAAACTTATAATGTCACACCCCGACTAGCACAATGCGGAAGCGTAAAACGGGAATGTAACAGACACCTCTGGTATCAACACATTGTTTATAAAGAAACATTACAAACTAATTTACAATATATTACATTTCTTTGTTCTATCATTGTTTTACAGTCTAGGTGATACAAACAAAACTAGTTCGTTAACTATACATTCTTACTAATAACGCCCTTGCTTCTACTCACATAGCATCAACCACACACTTCAGGCAAGTAACAGATCACCCAATCATTCCGGTTTAGGTACACCTGAAAAGCAATTTAAAACGGGTCAACTACTTTAGTTGGTGAGTTTCACGAGTTTCAAGAAAACAGTAATGAGTGTTCACAAGTCAACACTTGTAATCATGAAATAAGTATGTATGTATGTAAATGATGTATGTGATGTAATTATGCTAAGCTACAATGA
The DNA here is from genome assembly GCF_021521415.1 of Bidens hawaiensis. Taxonomy (NCBI): domain Eukaryota; kingdom Viridiplantae; phylum Streptophyta; class Magnoliopsida; order Asterales; family Asteraceae; genus Bidens; species Bidens hawaiensis. Next base: position 1,123,709 of record NW_027491480.1, read on the forward strand.
AGCCTGGACTGTTCGTGCTGCGCGCCTCCATTTCCCACGCTCAATCAACCACTGTGGCCCCTTTCCGCCCACAACATGCCCCGGTAGCTATGTCTAACACTACATAGCTGGTTCGTAAAAATATGGACATGTGCAAACGGGATAATGTCTCAGCAACGGGTCAACTATTAGAGTTGGTGAGTTTCACGAGTTTCAAGAAAACAGTAATGAGTGTTCACAAGTCAACACTTGTAATCATGAAATAAGTATGTATGTATGTAAATGATGTATGTGATGTAATTATGCTAAGCTACAGTGAAGCCTGGACTGTTCGTGCTGCGTGCCTCCATTTCCCACGCTCAATCAACCACTGTGGCCCCTTTCCGCCCACAACATGCCCCGGTAGCTATGTCTAACACTACATAGCTGGTTCGTAAAAATATGGACATGTGCAAACGGGATAATGTCTCAGCAACCGTGCTGGCCCCGCTTGGGTTTGTCAAACCGATAGTACTATTCACAAGCCACCGGCTCGAAGTTAATCACTGTGATCGTGGGGACTTTCGTGTGTTAGCACTTAGATAATTCACATCAGTACATGTTTCAGGTATGTATATAGATATAAGCAAACATGTTTTTCACCCCAAAAGTTCGTAAAACAGTTTAAAAGTGGGGTCATGAAACTCACGGTTTAGTCGATAATCAGTACTGTATCAGCTCGTGGTTTGTTTGGTCCGCTATCAGTGGTTCCTATAATCAATATTATAATAATATTAATACTTTAATATTATTATAATCTCAATACTAAAGTGGTCTGTATAACTAATCTGGGTGTAGCTGGAACGCCCAGAAAGTGGCAATAGGCTTAGGTTGTGATGTTGTTCAATGTCTAATATTTAAAGCTGAACTTGGCTCAAATTCCCGTTTTCCCGGCTGGGCCAAGTTGTTCGTTTACGCGTTCAGAAAACAGTTATGGAAAAATAAGCTTGGTATATGTATTGGTTAATAACATGATTAAGTTATAAAGAAAGTTCACATACTGGGATCCCGGATTAGCCACGGGGCCCGTTTCCGTTTATTCAGTTTGATTTAAGAAGAAACGCGCACAATCCATCCGGATTGTCCAGGTTTTTCATAGAAAAGTTCGTTTTTACTTAATTAGTCCAAAAATATGATTTTTGATCACTCTGGGTGTTTTGATATTCCCGCAGATTAGCTGAACTTGCCGGTTTTTATAAAAACTGAATTTGTTTAATATTCAGATTAGCATAACTAATTAACCGTTAATCATTAAATTATGAAAATTTAACCACTTATCAATTAAAATATGTATATTTTTATAAAAATATTTCTGGAATTTATTTACTGATTTATTAATTTATAAAAATTCATTTTATCAGCTATATTTCGCCTGAAAATCGTCCGTTCACCCCAAACAATTTTCAAAAATTTCTGAATGCTCAAATCATGTCCCAAATCAACCTGTATCAATTCCAGAATGTAAAAAGTTCGTGCGATATTCTTTTCGGCCCAAATTCGGCTATAAAAATTCACACGAACGCATATAAACAAAACACCTTTAAACTTCTCCAAATGATCCCAAAATTCATATGTGATCAAAATACATCAAATCTAAGTTCCCAGAAAAATTTCATAGTTTTTGAAGTATTTTAGCTATTTTTCCCAAATAAACGTCCCAATTCGGTAATAAATTCGCCAAATATTCTCGCATAGTCGAAAAATTACTAAATTTGAACAGAGACTTATTGACATGGTCCCTGATGTCCCTGAAAAATTTCAAGTCCTAAAAATTTGCACATCAAATCCTTAACCTAATTAGCCCGTAAGCGAGTGTTTCGGCATTACCTTAGCGGGTTTGGCTCGTTTCCGACTTTTTAATCAAGTTTTCAGGTTCTTGTGCTTCTAAGAAAGCTAGGTACAAGTCCTATATCACAAACCAAGCAATTTTTCATCAACATAACAGCCCTCAACTTAGGGTTTCGGCTAGTGCACAAAAACGAACTTTTGAACCGTAAAAACGCCGTTTCAACCCTTTAATCCGTGTTTATGGCCAAAAAAACTATCAAAACAGGTTGCTTGTCATGTGTATGATCAAAACATGTTTATGGACCATTTTTAGGATTTTTACACGGTTAGGAATGATTTTTAGCAATCAAGACATGTTTTTATGGTATTAAACAAGTTTAAACAAGTATAAAAGCTACTTATTTAAGCTCCTTACCTTAGGGTTTGAAGGTTTTCTGGCTGGAGCAGAAGTTGTGTCCAGATTTTTCAAGAAATGATGTTGAAAATATCTTGGATCTAGTTTATATGTGAAAGAACTAAAAAGGGGGGGCTGCTGTTGCGATCGGGATTCATATGGGCCCACCTTGGGCCCATTTTGGCCCAAGTTTCTGATTTCTCAAGCCCAAATACAAAAAGCCCGGTCCAAATTTAGTTCGAGTTCGGTTTTTGGCGCGAAAAACTTATCGGGTGCGTTAAACAACGCGAAAACAAGTGTTTTTCGGCTAGTTTTGTGTAAAATTATAAAAACATACTATATGTTTGTAAAAATCAAAAATATTTTCACGGATCGCTTAAAACATTTCAAATGAGTGTTTGGTAAGTATTTTTCGGCTTAACGGATGATACAATGCTTGGTTTGTAACTATCTTTCGCGTTTAAATCTATAATGGGTAATTAAATGAGCATGTTTTCGTTTAACTTGTTTGCTATCAAATTAAGACCATATTTCCAATATTTTAGCTTGTATTAAACGTATATCACTTATAGATGGCCCCCCCGAGATATCTGGGTCTTAACCCGACCCGTTCGGTTAATCGTTCGTTTGTTACCCAAAAGGCGTTTATTTGCTTAATCGGTAAATACGTACTGAGGTGTACCTTGTTTTGGCTCAAATGTCACATATAAATCAATCTCAAGAACCAACCCGAATTACTTTGGTTTGGGTTAGTCTTTTCTCAGGTTCGGGTTCTTCGGGTCGGGTACGTTTTTTCGGATTGGATTTCGGGTTTCGGGTAAAACTAAAGTGACAACCCTAATTTTAAGCCTCTGCAGACCTTAGAAGATCTCAGAAGTTGATGGGCCAAGTCTGCACCAAGAAGAGCTTACGCAGACGTTTTTTAATGAAACGTATTCGAGAAAACAAACAGTCTGCAGATTGCAATGTCTACGTGTGGTTCGAGTGGCGCAGACAAAGGAGCCTGCAAAGACCTTTTTCAGAAAACCGTGGCCTATAAAACTGGAGACCTAAAGCCATGACCTGATTTGACTTACCCACGAGACGGCTTTGATTGAGACATTGCCAATCTTGTAAAGTAGAGAATCAACTTAGTATCAAGCGTATGCCCTTGGCGTTCACAAGTGATCAAAACTTCGGTACATTGCTTTCGAACATGGATAAAAATATGGCGTAGTCTCTCTAGGTGGTGTGACTTAAATTCTATAAACATATGAAATGAAAATTAACTCTACCCAATTGACACATGTTTAATTATTAGAAAAACAAAGCAAATTTTCTCGAACGACTCTCACACCATTAATTCTACTTCTAAATCTACATATTTATTCACCATGAAACTAGAACCCTTAACCAGTCAGGATTAGGACAGCACTTTGTTTTAACATCTTTAACTTTTAATTCAATTAATTATACTCAATTAAGTAAGTGTCCCAACACTACAAATATTAACTAACAAATGCACAATCCAATTTAATTTAAAGTATGTTACTACTAGAGATTTAATGGTGTTACGTGTATGAAATATAATTTATGGATTATATTTGTCAAGAAATAACATCATTCATACTATTTACGGTAAGATTTATAACGATTTTCGCGTCATGTGCATATGTTTCCTTTGAAGCATTTATATAAAAGCTAAAAGATAATAATTAACAAATAAAAAGTGGAAAGCATGCATGCATTCGAACTTGAAGATTAAAAGGTTTAGAATCTAGTCCAAATTGTAATGCATGTGACGCAAACATTCAATGCATTTTCGGTGTAATGGTATCGCCGCAACGCGTTAATTCGAATCCGCTTGAATTGTGAGTTAACATGTCGCAATGTGCATGCGTGGTTCACTGATTTTCCCCTGACGTAAAGCACGAGTTTTTAATACGAGTTTTTATCACTTATGAAAGTTATTTACTTTTTCATATACGTTACTTTTGTGTGTGTGCGCGCGCGCATTAGAGGTGGGCAAAAGAACCGACTAACCGAACCGACCCAAAAATTGAACCGAAACTGAATCTGTTTGAAACCGATTATGTAGAAACCGTTTTGGAACCGATTGAAACCGTAGGTTTTGGAACCGCTTAGTAATTTTCTCTGCCGAAATTGGTTCTATATCGGTTAACCGAACCGAAACTAGTCAAAACCCGAACCAAAACCGATCAAAACCTTATCAAGAAACCGGTTTCAACCCGAACCGTAACCGATCATAAAGCAGTTTTGACTTTTGTTGACCAAACCAAACCAGTTTCAACTCAAATCGGTTTTTAGTTTTAAACCGATTTGTGCACCTGTGGTGTGTATCATGTACTTTACCATATATGCATGCATGTGACTGTGATAATGACAAAAATAAAAGTATTAATTGTTTTCTTAAATTCAGACCTATATAGTTTGGTTTGTTGGATTTTTGGGTATGTTTTTGAGACATGAAAAGAGTTCCCATGCACCCTTAAGCATAAAAATGGACCAACATCAACATCTATTGAAATTGAAGTGACATACCCATGACCGACTTGACACTTTCCATCACATTCACATGCATTGCTTTGCTTATAAATAATTAACTATTTTAATAAAACAAATATAATAAAAGTTATAGTACAAACAAATCGTATGAAAAAGAAGAGTAAAATGATAAAATTGTCCTTAAGATTTGATCAATTATATGACTTTCGTCCAAAGAATTATAATAAGGGGGTAACACAGTCTTTCTTGTGCAATTGGACCCTTCAGGTTTCACAATGAACAAATTGTTCATTCCCTACTCACATTTTGTCAATAGACCCCCTCTTCTCCCCTTCTCTTCCGGTAAGCCACCTTCTTAGAACCATCGCCACCTGAAGCCTTTACTCGCCTCGTCACCTCAAAGCTTCATCCCACCTCCGGAACCCGGCCACCTGCTCCATTTTCATTGTTATAATATCTTTGGGTTGAGGCAGATGGTGGCGGTGATGGTGACACAAACCTTCTTGTTAACTTGTTATAGCATTATAGTTGTGCGTTATACTAAATATTATAACTAAGAAGTTATATTGTAGTAGTGAGTTTTACATTGTGCGGCTATGCATGCTAGAAACTTATGTGCATAAACGTACGCACATTCCCCCGTCTATAGAACCCACACACGTTACATGTTGCATCTAATGCTCCTCATGCAAAACCCGCAATGTACTAGAACCGATGTGCGTGTGTGAGAGAGATCTCCACAGCTTATAAATTTGCTCAAAATCACAAGACTGGCCCACTGCTGACTGTTGTGGTAATAAGGTGTCTTCTCTCTATCCAACAGACCATTGAAATTACTAACGGTACAATATGGTCCGTCAACTTATTTTTCTCTTATTAAACCGTAACAAAACACATTTAAATCAAACAATCAAATACATTTAACTTTTCATTCCTATTAAAACTTAAATTGTATAAGATACTAAAATAAGAAAACATTTAATAAATATCCTTTTGACCCTTTTTTTTGTTTTTCGGTTAACGTTGATAAGAGGAATGATGCTTACGTGGAAGCATTATCATCCAATGGGAACATTTTCTCAACCATAGCGTTGGACAGGATCCGATTAGGATCCAACTCAGCACGTGCTTTGTTAAAAGCGTCTACAGGAAATCGCTTTCTTAATCTTGCTTGGAGTGCTGCCAACTCATCTTTGTCTTTCGGAACCTGAAAATACAATATTTTTACGTTAAAAGATGCATGGTCAAAACAGGTTTGTGTCGAAATGGGTTGGGTAAAACATTCTTTTTCATCCGTTATTATTTTCTTTTTTTTTTCTATTTATAAGTGATTAATGTATTAACTATGATTACGATAACTACATTATTAAAATACTAATCTAACTTCTTTTTGGCAAACCGATATAAGAGGTTATAAGCGTTTAAATACACTTTGGGCCATTGTAAACGGACAAACACGAGCACATGTCTCTTTCATTCATTTATGTTCGTTTACATCCGTTCTTTCATTTAAATTCGTTTATCTTCATTCGTTTGCGCTCATTTACATTCATTACTTTACGTTTGTTTGGGTTCATACCGTTAACGAACGAACACAACAAGAAAACCCTGTTCGTTTAGTCAAGAATGTTAATTTACCTCAATTTTAGCCCAATACAGATTAAATCCCTGTTCGTTTAGTCTAGATGAGAAGTCGATTCCAATACAGATTAAAAGTTAGGTTGCTTGAATCAATCAGTAAAAGCAGAACCCCCTTTGCCACTTCAAACACACCGCTACAGCAAATCTGAGTTTCTCCGACTAGATTACAAGGGCCAATTAATTGATCTATATCAGTTGGTTACCTGCCCGGTCTCTTTGCAATAACTGATCTCCGCCTCTGTGGTGGTGTCTCCGACTGGAATCAGTGGGCTACAAGTCTGGTGATTTATCTTCCGCTGCGTCTCTCCTGTCTTTAGTAATCAAACATTCCTTTTTGTTGCTGCCAGAAACTGAGTTGTAGGGGTCTTATTAGAAACCCTAATTTTTCTTCGGGTCAAAGAAGATTGGGGCTTGTTGTGTTGTGTTGCTGTTATTCAGAGGTGGTAATATTATGAGATTGAAGAAATAACCCTAAAGGAAGGTTATTTGCTATTTTTTCTTCTTAATCACCCTAACTGAAGCTGATCAATATTGGTGACTTGCTAAAATCCCGGTGAGATCGTTTCATAACTTTTATTTTTTTGTTGGCTATAGGCCTTGATGCTGCTAGAGTAGTCAGTCCAATTTATCTGTTACTGTGTGCCGTGTGTCTATTATTATTATTATTATTATTATTATTATTATTATTATTATTATTATTATTATTATTATTAGTTTTTGTTACTATTATTATTATTATTATTGATTTGGTGTTCTATTGCTTGTGTTTGTGTGATTAGTTGCAACCATAGAGCGTAGGAACCATGACTATTACTTGAGACCATGTCCTGAAACGAGGGGTGTAGGAAAGAGTAAAGATAGGGAGCGTATATTGCGTTTGGCTTCTTGGAATGTAGGAACATTAAATGGTAAGTTGCTAGAATTGGTAGATGTGCTTAAAAGACGTAGGGTTCAGATAGCATGCCTCCAGGAGACTAAGTGGAAAGGACATAGAGGGGCTGAGTGTAATGGGTATAAGTTGTGGTACTCGGGGTCTGATGGAGCTAGGAATGGAGTGGGGTTTCTAGTGGCTAAGGAAATACACACTAGTGTGGTGGAGGTGATAAGACATAATGACAGGATTATGGTGTTGAAATTAGTACTAGGAGAGGAAGTAGTGGCAGTAGTCTCCGCCTACGCGCCTCATGTAGGCCTAGGGGATCAGGAAAAGAGAGAATTTTGGGATTGCCTAGACGCAGTGGTAGGGGGCATACCTAGGGGGGAGAGGATTTGCATAGAAGGTGATTTTAATGGACACATTGGTAAGGCTAACGATGGTTTTCAAGCCGTATATGGGGGTTTCGGTTTTGGTGATAGGAATGAGACCGGAACAGATCTTCTAGAGTTTGCGGTCGCACATGACCTAGGTATTATAAATTCTTATTTTAGGAAACAAGATTCTCATTTAATCACTTTTAGCAGTGGCGGACGCGACACGCAAATTGACTACCTTTTGATGAGGAAAGGAGACCGACGTTGGTGGAAGGACTGCAAAGTCATACCTGGGGAGGCAGTTGTGACTCAACATCGACTACTAGTGACTGATATAGCCTTCAGAAATAAGCTGACTGTTCGAGAGAATAAAGGTACACCGAGAATTCGATGGGGAAATTTGAAGGACGAAAATCTCCTACTGTTTAAGGATAAACTCATACTGCATACGCGGGCTCGACTAAATGGGGACTCAACTCATATATGGGAAGCTATGGAGACAAAGATCATCCAAGTAGCAAAGGAGACTCTCGGGGTCACAACAGGAAAGACAAGTGGGCATAAGGAGTCTTGGTGGTGGAATGACGCAGTGCAAGACAAGATAAGGGACAAACAAGGATGTTTTAGGGAGCTAATGAGGTGCACGAATGAGGAGGAGCGAATGGAATTGAGGGACAACTACAAAACGGCCAAGATAGAGGCGAAGAAGGCAGTGGCGGAAGCAAAGAAGGCGGCCTTTAAACGGATGTATGAAAGTCTAGAAACAAAAGAGGGGGAGCATGCCATGTTTAAGATTGCCAAAGCCAGGGAGCGTAGAAGGCAAGATCTAGGACCGGTGAAGTTCATAAAGGATACAGATGGGCATGTACTGGTCAAGGAGCAGGACATCAAGCTAAGATGGCAAACCTACTTCCACAATCTTTTTAACAATGGGAGAGCTTACCAAGAAGAACATGACAACACAAACTTTCAACGACAACAATCGAATAACTGCTACTGCCGACGGATCACACGAGAAGAGGTGAAGGACGCACTTAGGAGGATGGGAAGGTCTAAGGCGGTTGGCCCAGACAACATACCCATCGAGGTGTGGAAGTGTCTGGGGGAGGAAGGAGTCATGTGGTTAACTACTCTGTTTAATAGTATTCTCAAATCAGGTAAGATGCCAGACCAGTGGAGGAGCAGCGTTGTAGTTCCTATCTATAAGAACAAAGGAGACGCCCAATGTTGTGGTAACTACCGAGGAATCAAACTACTAAGTCATACTATGAAGCTATGGGAAAGAGTGATTGAGGTTAGACTTAGACGAGAAACTCAGGTTACGGTCAACCAATTTGGCTTCATGCCGGGGCGTTCCACCACAGAGGCAATACACCTTATAAGAAGATTAATGGAAAAGTATAGGGAGAAGAAGCGTGATCTACATATGGTGTTTATTGACCTAGAAAAGGCCTACGACAGTGTGCCACGACAGGTGCTCTGGGAGTGCTTGGAGGGTAGAAGAGTGCCCAGGAAATACATAGAGATAATTATGGATATGTATACCAGGAGTGAAACAAGTGTCCGTGCGCCAGTGGGGGATACTGATTTCTTTCCTGTAGAGGTAGGTCTTCACCAGGGGTCAGCGTTGAGCCCGTTTCTTTTTGCAGTAGTCTTGGATGAGTTGTCAAAGTCGATTCAGGGGACTCTCCCGTGGTGCATGATGTTCGCAGACGATATTGTGTTACTTGCTGAGAAAAAACAAGATCTAAACATGAGGCTTGAGGAGTGGCGAACAACCTTAGAGACAAAAGGTTTAAAGATTAGCCGATCTAAGACGGAGTACCTACACTGTGATTTTGGTGGGATAAACGACAATGAAGACGCACACATCACAATTGAAGGGCAGGTGGTCCCGCAGGTAACGAAGTTCAAGTATTTAGGATCATTTGTACAGAGCGATGGGGAATTAGACAGTGATGTGACCCACCGAGTTCAGGTAGGATGGTGTAGATGGAAAGCAGCCACAGGTATATTGTGCGACAAGAGTTTCTCGACTAATCTAAAGGGAAAATTCTATAGGGTGGCAGTTAGACCTGCAATGCTATATGGAACAGATTGTTGGGCCATCAAGAAGGCACAAGTGCGGAAGATGGAGGTGGCAGAAATGAGAATGCTACGTTGGATGTGTGGGCACACAAGGCTAGATCGAATAAGAAACGTTGTGTTTCGCGAGAGATTAGGGGTGGCGAACATAGCAGACAAGATAAGAGAGTGGAGATTGAGATGGTTTGGACATGTAAAGAGAAGACAGACGACGAATCCTGTTAGATCCGTAGAAAACATTACTATAGAGGGGAGGAGGGGTAGAGGACGACCGAAATTGACTTGGGATGAGAGGATTAGGCATGATTTGATAGAACTAAACCTCTCGGAGGACATGGTTGAGGATAGGAATTCGTGGAGAAGTAGAATTAAAGTTAAGGATTTTTAGAGAGAATTGAATACCTTAGAGCTTAGACTTAACTTATTTATGTCACATACCATAATGGTATTTCCCTTACATATATTATTATTATTATTATTATTATTATTATTATTATTATTATTAGCTTTTATATAGCTGTTAAACTGTGACCTTATTATTAATATTATTATAATTAGTAGTAGTTTTTATATAACTGTTAAACTTTGATTTCCTTTATTTTGCTTCATACACATGTACTTAGAGCCGAGGGTCTCTTTGGAAGCCACCTCTTTATTCCTTTGGATAGAGGTACGGTGTGCCTACATCACACCCTCCCCAGACCCTACCTATAGCTTTGCTGTCGGTGGGATTTTACTGGGTATGATTGATTGATTGATTGATTGAATTTTAGCCCAATGTTCATAAGCAGAATATTTATCCCAGAAACGCGCTTGCGTAAGATGCCGATAATGAAAAAATTCTTCCGTTATTCGTTTCCTTTGGCGAGCATCGGTTGTAGGAGGATACATAATAATACCAACCTGCCACATAGATATTTAGTCAATATTAGAATACTGATTTTAGCAAGCAACCTCATTAAACTAAATTTACGACATGTATACCCTTATGTGGCACTAGTTGAGTAATTGATGCCACATCAGCAGCCACATACGCAAAATTAACAAGTTTGAAAAACGATACTTTTTTTTACAATTTGCGTTGAAAAATAATTATCACATGTCAAAACGACAAATAATATACCACATTGGTAGGTGTGCATGAAACCAAAATAACTGACCGGTAACCGAAACAACCGAACTCATCCAAAACCAAATTTCTAGTTCAGCTTTGGTTTTGCATAAACTTAAACCTGAAAAAACCAACTATTAAAATCCACTTACCCAGGAAAATATATCATCATTAGATTCACTCGAAGCAGGACTCATTACACTTTTACTACATGCAGTCCATCGTTGTTCTATGGGTGCAGGGGCAGGTATTTCTTCCTTCTCGATCAACTCCAAAACATCTTCGATGTAATTAATGTCTTTCATACTAGGTTTCGACAAAGTGCCAGCTGGAAAACATGTTTCGGACACCCACTGTTGACCACCACAGTCAAACCCCAAAATCTCATCACTCCACCCGACTCTATACCCTTCGGATCGTTTCCAATATTCAGCCTCAACCTCGTTGATCTTTTTAATGTGATCTTTGTTGAGCGGATCGAGGGCTATTAATTGATCTCGTAGTTCGGTGAATGAAAGTTAGGTAATTTTTGGCTGGTCTTCGGCTGTTGATGAAGTTGTTACGGGTTGGCCTCTGAATATGAATAAACAATTAAACCACAGAAATGAGTACGGTCGGGTCAAAACGGGTAATTCTATGGTACATGTCAAAATGGATCATTTGTGAGATGTAATAAAGTTAATTATAATGTTTTCAATTATGCATCTATTTTTTGAATTTTTTTTGAAAAAAAGTATATTTTTTTTATGTATGTCTTAAAAATAATAATAAAATGATTTAGGAAATGTGTTAAATATTATGGTAATTATTAAAAAGATCCTATGAACTTTTTCTGAATTTGGGCAACAGTCCCTAACATAAGTTTAAGGACCTAACCACGCAAAAATAAAATCCAGGAACGTAAATGCAAATTAAGCAAAAATCCATAAAGTTTTAAACTTTTTATTACATTTTGTCATATACATGTTGGGCAACTTTTAACACATCTTACATGTTTTTTTATTATTATTATTTGAACCCATTAGAGAAAAACAATAACCCGAATTGACCTATATATGAGGATTTTTAAAGTTAAATGTAATAAAAAAGTTTTTAACCTTTTATTAAATTTTCCCTTAAAAATGCATGTTTTTAAATTTTGCCAACCGTACAACAAACAATCAACTCTAACCTGTATTTCTCTTTTGACGCCTGATACAAATCACGAATGGGCTGTAAAGCTTCATCTGAACTGTACTTGGGTTTATACTTGTTTGAGCTCCACCATTTAGAAACAGGGTTACATGTCACAACTACAACAGTATCGGTATACGGTATGTAAAGGTATTTTACATGTTCGTTGTCATTTAAAAGCTTTCTGCAACCATAAAAAATAATATTATTAGTAATAATAATAATAATAATAAGTAATCTAGCAAATTAAACTTAAAACTAAACATACAATACATACTTATGTTTTTTCTTGATTTCTGTCAAATTAGACACAAATGTGTGTTCTACAAGTTCTTGTCTTTCAACACATTGAAGAGTGATTTCAGCAACACCACCAAGCGCACCGAGCCCGCATCGAGCTAAATAAAACAGTTCCGGGTCTTTGTCTTTCAAAATTACTATTGTACCCTTGCCAGGGGTAACTAATTTCATGCTAATAACTTGTTCATCAATTGGAGGTAACTTTGCACCAGTACCATGTGCACCAACCTATAATGATCACATATATAATTTATCAGTATTGTTAATTAATTTGGTTTCAATTATCAAATTAAAGGTTTTGATATTCACAAACGGCCCCAGTTTGAGCCTGTTTTGCGAAGCGGCATTGCGAAGCATCGTGTTCGAGCTGATCTGTTTAAAAAACGGGTCGTGCTCAATGAGACGTGTCAGGTTGACCCGTTTAACCAGTTTAGTTAAACAATCCAACCCTCCAGCTTGTTTAGCTAAACAAGTCAACCGACTAACCCGTTTATGTAAATGAGTTTAACGGGTCGACCCGCTAATCTGTTCATGGCCCATTTAAATCATTACCTTACAACCCCCAACCCATTTAACACGTTGGCAACTAGATTACTACCCATCAACCAGCCCACCCGTCTAACACGTTTATATTAACAATTTAAACAAGTCAACCCACTAGCCCGCTTAACCCATCCTTTTTTAACCCCCAACCCGTTTTACACGTTTGCAACTTGATTACTACCCACCAACCCATTTAGATAAATGAGTTAAATGGGTCATGTTCAAATTACACTTAAAACGTGTGTGCAGGTTAAAGTTAATGTTTTTAACACAACCAAAATACGGGTCTTGTTCATGTCCAACATTTCAACCCACAGCCCGTTAACCCATCAACCCATTTAGATAAATGAGTTAAATTAAATGGGCCATGTTCAAATTACACTTAAACCGCGTGCGCAGGTTAAATTTAATATTTTTAACACGAATCAAAATACGGATCTTGTTCATGTCCAACATTTCAACCCGCAGCCCGTTAACCCACCAACCCCGTTTAGATAAATGAGTTAAACGGGCCATACTCAGATTATTACACTTAAAATGTGTGTTGATGTTTTTAATACAAACCAAAACACAGGTCTTGTCCGTGTCCAACATTTCAACCCGTTAACCCGCCAACCCGGCAATGGCATTCATACCTGAACAATGCCACCAACCAAATTAGCACGGTTGGCAACTAGATTACTACCCATCAACCCGCCTACTCATCTAACACGTTTATATTAATAACTTAAACAGGTCGACCCACTAACCCGTCGATGACCCGTTTAACCCATCTTTTTAAAACCCCCAGCCCGTTTAGCTAAATGATTCAAACGGGCCGCGTCTAATTACAATTAAAACGCGTGTGCGGGTTAAAGTTAATGTTTTTAACACGAATCAAAATACGAATCTTGGCATTCACACCTGAACAATGCCCCCAATCTGTTGCTCCCGAATCGACGCGAAATTCTGCAAAGTAATCCCATACCCCTTAACCGCATCCACCAACTCCTGAACCCGTATCCCGGCTTGCACCGTGACCGTCTTCTTCTCCTTATCCACCTCCACCACCTTATCCAACAATGCCAAATTCACCATCCCACCCCAGGCCAACCCGATCCCATTCGGGGACAACCCAGACCCAACCGGCCGAATCTTCTGCTTCTTCTCATTCGCATTGTTAACAATCTTCTCCAACTGTTCCAAACTCTCGGGTTGCAAGAAAACCCGGGTTTGCACCTCGTGGGTCCCACTCCAATTGACCACCGTGTGGAGGTCGTCGGGTAACGGCGCGTACCGGAAAAGTTGGGCTTTTTTGTGCTTTGCGTTTTCCGGCAACGGGAAGGAGTAGTAGGTGGCGGCGGCGCAGCCTAAGAGGAGGGCGGAGTAGCCGAGGTATTTGCGGAGGTGGGGTGACGTGGAGGTGGCGGCGGAGAGTGGTGGTGGTGGTGAGGAGAATTGGCGGGTTAGGGTTTTGAGGGTTTGGTGGTAGCGGGTGAGTTTTAGTGATCGGAACATTTGCCGGTGATTGGATTCAGTCACCGGTTTGTTTTGGTTGGTATGAGAAGTGAGAAGTGAAGTGAGTGAAGTTTGGTTTTGAATCTGGTTTTGTTGGATTATAATTAGGGTCGTAAACGAATCAAACGTCGTGGACTGTTCGGTGGAAAGTTTGTTTACGTCTGGTTGATTAATATGAACATGAGCATGAACAAAGACGGCGTTCGTTCAATTGTGTTTGTCATGTTCGATAATGTGTTTGTGTATGTTCGTTTATTAATGATTATTTGTTTATGTTTGTTAATTAAAGGTTCATTAATACGTTCATTTCTCCGGTTTTGGTTGGTGTGAGTAGAGGTGCACAAACCGGGTTAAGACTCAAAACCGGTTCGGTTTGGTCAACAAAAGTCAAATTCGGTTTATGATCGCGTTCGGTTCGGGTTGAAACCCGTTTCTTGACCAGGTTATGATCGGTTTCAGTTCGGGTTTTGCAAAACCGACTTCGGTTTGGTTAACCGGTTTGGAACCGGTTTTGGGGGAGAAAATTACAAACCGGTTCCAAACCTACAATTTCAATCGGTTTCTACATAATCGGTTTCGGTTCAGTTTTCGAGTCTGGTCGGTTAACCGGTTTATTTGCCCACCTCTACCTCTAGGTATGAGTGTGTGTGTGTGTATGAGAACTGAAGTGAGTGAACTTGGTTTTTAAATCTGGTTTGTTGGATTGAAACTAGGGTCGTAAACGAATCGAATGTTGGTCGAACTATTTGACGGAAAGTTTGTTTGTTTGACTAATTAACTAAATGAATGAGCACGAACACAAACACAAACAAAGATCATGTTCGTTCAATTGTGTTTGTGAACATTTGCGTACGTCCGTTGTGGGTGTTAAAAAAATGGAAACCAAACCGTATCTGTAACCGAGAAAACCGATCCAAACTACGAAATCGGGTTTCGGTTAGGTTAATAACCGAATCCGAATTGGGAATTCGATTTTTGAATTGGATTACAGATAGTCAAATTTTGAATTCAGTTTGTTCAGATAACCGAATTATCCAAATTTAATCATTGCATATTACTTTTATGTTGCTATGTGAGTGTCTAAGCACATCCCAAATGGTTTCATTATTTGTGTTCCTCAACTATTCATTAACAACGTTATTTCATTAATGAACGAATATGAACAATAAATTTCATTTGGTTAGCTATTCGTGGTGAACCGTTCACATGTTTGATAAAAGCTTGATGAATGAACATGAACAAGCCCTTATTCAGTTTGGTATAGGTTGTTTACAGCACTAATTAAAAATTATTGAAATTATTTATCAAAAGGGTGTAAATGTAAAAGGTATTTATAGAAGGCAAAGTATAAAATGAAAACCCACTTGAGTTGTGAAAACCCTATGTAACATCGTTTTTTTTTTGTTTTTTTTTGTTACATGTAATATATGTTGTAACATTTAATACAAAACATTGAAACATCAAAAAAAAATGTTTTGCTATTTTTAACATTTTTTTACTAATTTTTATATATGTTTTCAGGAGAGAGAAAAAATTATATTTATATTTACATTTTTTATTCACTTAATTATGGACCACAAGATTTAAACATTAATTAAAAACATGTGGTTGAGAATGGGTTTCTAGAGTTTTACAACTCAAATGGGTTTTCATTTTAACCTTACCCAATAAATAGGTTAAACTAACTTATATTAAGAAAAGAGTTGTGCATGAGCTATTTGTGGATTCATATAAACCATGTGCAAAAACTACTATGATGGTTTTGCATTTGAGCTTTAAAAAATAATCTTTTTATAATTTTTACAGTGAGACCTCGATTAACATGAGCGTCAGAAATTATATTGATGTAGAGGTAATAAAAAAAGTCACGTAAAGTATATATATAACCTATAGAAAAGTTGGCTAATCCCCCAATCTAGACATAGCTCATGTGCAATAAGCAACTTAGTGGACAAGGAGCGTACAATGCAACTTCTCGTCAGAAGTAACATCGATCTGACTTCAAAGTCGAAGACACCAAAAGAGAAATAGGATCTAGAACATTAAATGCCTAGTTCCAAGATTTTCTTATATCTATTGATTGCATAAAATATACAAATTTAGTAATGTTTATATTTAGATTATGTAAATGATGATTTGATACTTGTGTTTTTTAGGTCATGTAAAACTCATGGCACTAACTTTATATACACATTAAGTTAGGAATATTACTCCTTATAAAAATTCCAAATTGATGATTAGTATACTTAAATGATTCTTAACTTCATTTGTACACAATGCTAAAGTAGTAAAGTTAGTAATTTAGCACCTCCTTGTACCCAATATCATAACTAAAAACCTGATTATAATCCAATAACCACCAAGGCACCAATCCAATGTTGGACGTAATTTCAGACTCCAAGTCACAAGTCAACAACGATATCGAGGCCACTAAACACTCGATTATTGACTCGATTTCTAACTCGGTTAACGATGCTGCCAGTGCCACTTCCCAACTACCATCAGCTGAACGAATCTGAATCCCCAGAGTTCCAATAATGGTGGGACAAACAGATGACTACGAGAAATACTATGTTCCGAAGGTTGTCTCCATTGGTCCATACCATTTTGGGAACGAAAAACTCCACCCCGTCGAGAAACTCAAGCCAATTTTCGCAATGAAGCTCCTTTTAAACAAGGAGACCCTAACAAGGTTGTACAACAAGCTTTGTGAACTAAAAATGGTGCAAGAATTAAGAAGCTTTTATGAAGAAAACTCGACAACCATGTTTAGCGATATGGACTTCGCTAAGATGATGTTGTTGGATGCTTGTTTTATTTTATATTACATTAAATATGTTTTTCGCGGGAAACTTGAAGATTGTCTAGAGTTGAAAAACAGCTAGATTAAGTTTGCTCATCAAGATTTGTTCTTGTTGGAAAACCAAATTCCTTACAAAGTTCTAAGAGAGGTGACACAAATAATTAACATTTCTCTTCAAAGTCTAGTTGAAGAGTTCATCCATGTCAGCAGTATTGTGCGACCGAGGCTTGGTATTGATAGATTTAACTTCGATGTCTGTGATCATCTTCTCCATGTTCTTCATCGTAGTATTACCAACAAAGTCGAAGTTCCAAAGGATTGTACATTTTATCTAAAAGGTGACTGGCTCACGTTTCGCAATGCTAGCGAGCTTGTGGATGTAGGGATTCATTTCAAGCCAAGTGACAGCATGTCGTTGTCTAGCGTCGAGTTCTCAAGAGGTTGGTTAATGTTCTCAGCTAATGTAAAACTCCCTTGAGTAAAAGTGAATGGTTCCACCGAGCATATATTGTTAAACTTGATAGCGTATGAAACATGCTTACGTGATAAAGATGCATGGGTTACGTCGTATATATGTCTTCTTGATTCTCTGATTGATCACGCTGAGGACGTTAAGATTCTTAGAAAAGCTCATGTGCTTCAAACCTGTTTAGGTAATGATGAAGAAGTAGCGAAAATTTTCAAGAGAATAGCCACTGATTTAGTTCCAAATAATTATGCATATTTGGAAACCAAGTACCAGATGCTAACGCATTCTGAAAGTCGGACTAACATGCTTTTCTCCCAACTGAAGAATGAATATTTCAAGAGCCCGTGGGCAATTTTTGTACTTCTTGGAGCTTTGATAGCTCTTTTTCTTAGTGGTGTTCAAACTTACTTCACTCGTTGGAGTCCCAAAGGCGAATGTGACGATCTATGCATGTTGTTGAAGAAGAACCATCACTTAAAGAGTCCATGAGTCTTATTGTATCTTTTGGTGTGTTGTGTTTGAATTTTGTGTTGCAAGTCCTATTTACTAATTATGCTTGGTTCTTTTCTTAAATACTACTGTACCCTTGCCAGGGGTAACTAATTTCATGCTAATAACTTGTTATCAATTGGAGAGGTAGCAACATGATGTGTTTCTGTTTGTGCTGATTGTCGATTTCTTTTCCCGTTATTAAGTTTAAACACATGTCTTGTTCAGGTTGACCAGCATAATCAAAGGGGCCTTGTGCACGTTTACAACCCACCAACCAACAAACATGTTTACAACTTAATTATTACCGACCAACCTGCCAGTCCATCTAACACAATGTGTTAAATGGCCGTGATAGGTTGACTTGGCTGACTTGTTTAATTAAACAAGTCGTGTTCAGGTTGACTTGTTTAATTAAGTGGGCCATGATTATGATTAAACTGAGAGTAATTACCATTACGCTACAACTAATTAAGTAATGCAATAGTAATTACTCTTAACATTAAGCTAATGTTTAATTTTCTTACAATTTAGAACAATGAATTCAAATACTCAAAACATATGCCATTTGCCATAAAAATATATAAAAAGAAAAAAAAATAATCCATTTCAATCCCAAACTTGTCAGCTATAAATAGAGCCAAAGGCTTGATTGATGGTGCAGGCAATTGCAACCAAAATCTTCATTATAGTTTTACAACTCATTTTTAGTAAATATGTTGACCCTCACACCCTAAAAAAACAGACATGAAGGACCACACTATCTACACCGCACCTGCGCTGCTGCTGCATCTTTAAGAAACCATAGCTTAAAACAAACAAACAAATCCATCCCAATAATCAAAATCACAAGAATCTGTAAACCACCACCTGCCAAAACAAACATTCAACATCTTTCAATATGTAAACAAGTCGTATTCAAGGTACCCATGTAACTAAAAGCATCCCGTTTGGCCAATTTATTAGATCCTGTCAGCAACCCGCTCAGAAAAATGGGTTAAATGTGTCGTGTTTCCCAACACGAATTTAAGTGAGTTTGGATTAGAGTTGATATTAGGGGTGTGGGGGGGTCGGTTTTACGAAGAAAACCAAAAAACAAAATTTTGGTTTTTGATTTTTTGGTTTTGAGCTTAACTATTCATCATTAACTTTGGCTAAAAAAAATATATCCGGGTTACACTTTTTATTAAATTCTTGTAAATTACTTGAAAATTCAAGATTAAAAATGAAAAGCTAAAAGTTCGGTACGCTTTTGCCATTTGGTATTGAAATTTTTTGGCAAAAAAAAATGGCCCAAAATAATGAATTTGGGACTAAATCTATTTAACAATATTCTTTTTTTCATATGTATTAGATGTAAGTTACATCTAGGAAAATAAATAAAAAATGTGTGGATCGACGATTAATATAGGTGTAACCAACGTTTACATATATGTGTGAATAGTGTAATTTGCATAACTTAACAAACGCTTATATATTCATTAAACCTATGTCCAAAAAGTCGATCCACGTATATTTATTTATTTTCGTAGATGTAACATATGAAAAAAAAATAAAAATTATTGTAAATCACCTCACACTTTTTACTCATAGAAAACTATGAGCATCTCTATCACGGAGCCCCGAATCTGGTCCAAGTTGAAAAGAAAAAAAAATGGGTATGACACAATGGCATTTGAGTAATTATGGCATTTTAAGAGCCTGTTTTAGCTGGGCAAGTGCAGCAGGATGAATTCTAGCCATCGCAGTATTGAAGGCCTCTCCATGTAGGTTAGCACATGTTTGCAAGTTCTCCCTCACCGAGTTCTCCAGCGACAACTGGTTTACCGGGTCCGACATTTTCATCTGCTAACAAAATAAATAAATAAATACAAATGTGTATATATGTTGAGATGTTTATACTTAAAATTAATTTATAATTATTTACTTATTTACCTGTCTCCTCCTGAACTCTTTGCTTGGAAATTGATGTCGGCTAGAGCTCATACTATCACTGCTACTATTGTTGTACAAGAAAAAGAATGAGAAATTAAAGTAAAATTAAAAATAATAACAATAAGCTATGAAAGAAGTACTTATTCATAGATCGAATTCTAACCTAGATTCGTCTTCTGTTGCGTCTTCACTTCCACCCAAAATTACACTTGTACATACACTGAAATACCAACGACTAATTTCATGAACAAAGATGACTCACATGATGACTCTGTAAGCGAACTGACGTTCAGCAGACCGTTCGGTGCAAAGTTCGTTTAATAAACGAATAGACATGGACAATATTTTTTGTTCATTTAGTTAAACGAAACAAACATGAACACGTCTCGTTTGTTCATTTGTGAACCTTCATTTACGCTGTTCATTTACGCTCGTATATGTTCTTTAGTTTGCGTTTGTTTACATTTATTCGTTTATATGTGTTTATCTATTCATTTAAAAAATATTTAGACCCATAACAGTTTGGTCTAGTTTTATGAAATTAAATATCAACACCTTTATTAATCCTTTAGGCTCAACAGATTGATGCTCGCGTTTACATTTAATTGGCGTTCGCCCATTTATGTTCAATCATGTTCATTCGTTTGTGTTCATTTATATCACCATTAACAAACGAATATGAACGAACACGAACACACTCATTTTATAAATGAAGGAACGCAAACAAGAAAACCTCGTGCGTTTATTCATCGTGTCAGATCGTTTACTCGGCTAAAGTTAAACGAACTAACACATACATGACTCGTCCGTGTTCATTCGGTTCATTTACAAGCCTATTAGTGAAATCAACCATCAGTTAACATACCTCAGTATTTGATCCAACTTATCAACCACTTGAGGCAACCTTAATGTCAGAATTATAGATAAAGCAAATCCAAACGTCTTCTTCTGAACATAGTTTACATTGTCAGCCTGTACAAACACAGTGCAAAACTGAAAATCATTAGAGAAAATATATTTATTTGGTAATGCATTATACATTGAGGTCACATAACAAGGTCGACTGGTAGGCCTGGCCTAAAATGAAGCAAACGTTCAATAAACCGTCTTTGTTCAATTAGATAAGCGAGCACACAAACACATTCCGTTCATTTACGTTTGTGAATGTTCATTAATTTACATTCGTAATTGACGTTCGTTCATAACCGTTTATTAATGCTTGTTTCTTTACGTTCGTTTAAATATTCATTCAAATTTATTTATTACTAATAGTAATTTTAAATCAACTTGAATTTCATATTTAAAAACCTTTAGTAGCCATTTTGTTTACCTTTGAAATACTGGAAGTAAGTGTCATGCTATTTTAGACTTTAATTTGAGTATACGTTTCTTTTGGAAGGTATTCATTTATGTTCGTTAAGAAATTTGATGAACGAACATAAACGAAAACCAACACGTTAACTTTCTAAAGGAATCCGTTCTTGTTCATTCGTTTTTTTGGTAATGCGAACAAGCCCGTCATGTTCGTCCAGTTCGTTTAGACGCCTATCGATAGGACAAACAACTTTTAGCAGAGCTTGTGTTCTTTTTATGTAGCTTGAAATAGAAATTCAAAATATTTAACTACTAGTCTTTTAGTTTTAGATTTATTTAGTGGTTGACTAATGGTCAAATATCTAAACTCATTAAACCTACTAACCTTGTCAAGCCATACATCAACGAGACAAAGAAGTATGTTCTCGCCAACAGAAAGACCAGCATTTTGAAGGAGCATTGACAGTGATTGTTCAGATGCCAGCTGTGCCAAGAAATTTGTGTTGGTTACTAAAATTCTTGCTAAAATGGCGGCTGCAGATGCCTTTACAGATGTACTGGAAGGAACACCGTCGTCTCCAGTTAAGCATATAACCATCAATTTCTAACAAATAATTGAAACACATAAAATCCATCAAATAGAGAAAAAGTAAAAGGAAAAGAAAAAACAGCATTAAAAATTTCTTCGGTAAATACATTATGGGAGATAATGCATATGAAAAAAAAAATACATACAGTACGAGTGTGCACAGGTCACCATCGGTTTTGAGATCAAACCGAACCAAAAATCAAAATTGCGGCTATTGGGTTTTAAAACTGTTCGGATTCAGTTTTCGGTTTTCTTGGGTTCGTTCGGTTTTGTTTTTTTTTTTTTTTGGTTTATCATTTGGGTTTGAAAATTGTGGACCTAAAAAATGATCCAAAATAATGAATTTGGGCGTGAAACTTTGGACCTAAACTTTTTATTTCTTTTTGCTAATTAATTATTAATTGATTATAACAATTGAACCATTTATTAATTTTGTATAAATTACTTAAGGCTTTCAACTTTTTCAGTTGTATCCAGATTTTTCAGTTTTTGGGTTATAGAAAAACTGAAGTAATGAACCCAAAAAAATCGGTTTCTGAAATACCAAAACTTCTACTAATGCTATACATATTGTGCGATTACAATCAACACACCATATGCTTATTACAAACTACAAACTTCAATCTTTTTTAATATTAAGTGTTTCGGGTCAACCTAGGCGAGTACAAAAAGTTAGCCAACTCTGGCCACCAATTTTAACACCTCAGAAAACACATAACATACCTGAAGGGTGCTGCTAATTAACTGTGGCCCATCAGAAGGAGAACACTACCAAAAGAAAGCAAAGATTAGTAAAATTATCAAGCAGTTATATCTAAGGAAATAGTGTTTAAAATACCTGAATCAAAACATCAATGACAGGAAGAATTGAAAGTAACCCTCTATCATTCACATTTCCCACAACAACATCAAAGACTTTAGCAACATTTGAAGCATGCAAGCTTAGAAACTCAGTTCCTCCTAGAATTATATAACCTTCAATGATAGATGCAGCAACCTATTTAAATTCAAATGAAACCAAAATTATGTGATTATTAACTGGATGGTCCATAAAATAAAAGCATATATAGAAAAAACTGTCGTAATTAATCTAACCTTTAAGTGATCAAAATTTCTTTCCAGTATATCCACTAGACTTGCAAAGAATCCCAACAGTTGTGGGACCATTGAAGGAGCATTGGATATTGTAGCTTCCCATAGCTGCACAGGTTAATGTAAATGAACAGAATGTTTCTTATTATTAAAGATAACTTCTCCGAGTTGAAATGGGTCTTCCAGTTAGAGGTGTGCATGGAACCAAAAATACCTAACCCAAACGAAAACCAACAATTTGGTTTTATGTTTTCGTAAAAACTAAACGTTCGGTTTCGGTTCATGTAATTAAAACTAAAAAAATGAACCAAACCGAATTTATTTTCATTTTTAATTTTGAATTTTAAGTACTTCACAATAACTTGATATATAGTGTTTACAAACATTTTAGAAATCATTATAATCAATTAATTATTGCCTAACAAAAAGATTTAGGCCCAAATTCAATATTTTGGGCAATTTTTTCAGCCCAAATGATAAAACTGAAAAAACCAAACTGAACCCAAACAGAAAACCAAATGGTTTTCAAAAACCATATTTTCAGTTTTTGTTTTGCTTTAGATCAAAACCAACCCTACTTTTAGCACGTTGGGTTGAGTTGATCTCCAAACCCAAATCTTTTTTTTTTCTAAATTCTACCATTTCTACAAATCATAAACGAGCTGGCTGATTACAAAAACAATATTCTATGCATTTAAAAATTAGACAATATGAGACTTTCAGGTTCCAGCATGTTTGAGCCGGTACCATATTAGCTAATTATTTTTAATCTCAAGTAAAAAAGAACATTAAAGTACCTGCATACTGTCCTCAAGGAGTTCATCGGGGCTATTAACGTCAAGACCGCTTACTAAAATAGGCAAAAGTACAGTATAGCACATAGGTGACTTGTAACCAAGAGCAACTACAAAGTTCTTGAGGGCAGTTAAAAGCTGAATCTGCAACAGGCTTTCACCAGAAGATTCCTCCCACGACTTGAAAAACAAATAATTTCAAATTAGATGATAACAGTATGACAGATCAACAGCACAAATTTAGTGGTTGGATTAAGAAATACCTTTTGGAAAAACTGAACCAGTTCATTAGCGTAAGGAATTATGTCACCAACATAGGCAATCAATACAGAGATTGTGTTTATAACTTGAACTTTAGAATCAAATTCTTGAACATCCTCAACTAGTTTGAAAGACAGTTTCCAACAAACTGGGAGAAGATCAGAGAATTCTTGTTGTGAAAAGGATGCATCTTCAATGTGGAAGTACAATGAACGAGAAGCTGCCAGCTGGAAATAAATGACGTTTCAGAGGATAAGAAGTTAGAAATGGAATTAAAGATAAGATAGTGTGATCTTTAACCACCATACCCTGACACACAAGTCTCTGTCCTGCAACAATGTAATCAGAGCACAATAGACGGGTCGTTTTGTGTCATCTTTAATCTGCAGATCATTAAATAAGTAAAACAACTGCCAAATAAATGGATGCTCAAATAGGCCTGTAAACAAACCAAACAGATCATGTTCATGTTCATTCGTTTAATTGAACATGTTCAAATTTGTTTATGTCCGTTCACTAACAGTATAAACGAATGGTTCACGAGCGAAAATCACTGAACATAAATGAACAAACATAACTGAGTTAAAGCCAACTAAAAGTAAATGTGAAAAACAATGTGTTAAGCCTAAAGGGTTATTAAAACTAGACTAAATTGTAATGGACTTAAACTTTTAAATGATTATATTAATGAATATAAACAAACTTAATTAAGCGAAAACTAACAAACATTAACGAAAATAAACAAACGTTCACGGGCATGGACAAACAAACGAGATGTGTACATGTTCATTTGTTTAACTAAATGAACAAAAAAACTTTGTTCATGTTCATTCGTTTACAAGCCTAAATATAGCCACATTCAAATTACACAACAAAGAGAAGATGCCAAAACATGAAAATCATATGAATTAATAGAAAAGAGAAAGAAATCAAGAACTTCATGTTACCTCAGAAACCCACTGACCAAGAATAAGTGCAACTTTCCTACGAATGATCCGCATGTTGGGATGATCATTTGTGAGTTCTAATGATAAAGCATTGTTAAACCTGTAAAAAGTCCAAACAAAATAACCTTTTGGTATTTTGTATATTGATTGTATATTGATAATGAAGATTACAAAGGATTAAATAGAGAAACTAGTTACACATAGCACCCTCTAATATAAACAAATTTAAATAGAAACTTAATCTATCTAATATTCCCCCGCAAGCTAAGGCCGGGAGTCGACCTGTAGCTTGGATCGTAACTGCAGAAATCGTTGTGATGGTAATGCTTTGGTAAACACGTCAGCAATCTGATCTTGTGTGGAAATGAACTGAACATCAAGCTTCCCTTGAGCAACCTTTTCTCGAACGAAGTGAAAATCCACTTCAACATGTTTTGTTCTAGCATGAAATACAGGATTAGCAGACAGATAAGTGGCTCCCAAATTATCACACCACAATGTGGGAACTGATGTGACCGGAACACATAGTTCACGTAAAAGAGTCTCAAGCCATGTAAGTTCAGCAACAGTATCAGCAAGCGCCTTATATTCAGACTCCGTAGATGACCGAGAGACAGTCTTTTGTTTGCGAGCAGCCCAAGAAACAAGATTGTTACCAAGATAGATAGCAAATCCCCCAGTGGATCGACGGTCATCTGGGTTCCCAGCCCAGTCAGCATCAGAGAAGGCCGTAAGGGAAGCATCAGTGTAAGCATGAAGTAAGGAGCCGGAATCATGTCGTAATATTAGACCATAGTCAGCAGTGCCTTGAAGGTACCGTAGAATACGTTTGACAGCTGACCAGTGGTTAACCGTAGGAGATTGCATAAACTGGTAGACTTTGTTGACTGCAAAAGTGAGATCCGGCCGAGACAAAGTGACATATTGGAGCGCCCCAACAGTTTGACGGTAACGTACCGGGTTGTCAAAAGGAGAACTATCATCGAGAGACAGATTGGTGGTAGTAGTCATGGGAGAGGGAACCGGATTTGCCTTTGAAAGGCCGGCTCGATAAAGTAGTTCTAGGATGTATTTCTTTTGAGATAAAAGAATATCCTTTCCACGGGGAACAATCTCAATACCCAAAAAATATGATAACTTACCCAAGTCTTGTACAGCAAATGTTTTACTTAGGCTGTGAACCACTCGTTCTATGGCCGCTGGATTGTTGCCTGTGAGTATAATGTCATCCACATAGACGAGCATATACAAAAGTATACCATGGTGTGAATAAATAAACAGTGAAGGATCCGTTTTGGACCCTCTGAAGCCGAGAGCTAGTAAAGTGGTGGAGAGCCGATGAAACCATGCCCGAGGAGCCTGTTTAAGTCCATAGAGGGACTTATGAAGAAGGCATACATAATCAGGTTTCTGTGGATCAACAAAACCAGGTGGTTGCTTTAGATACACGGTTTCCTCTAAAGTGCCATGTAAGAAGGCATTCTGAACATCCAGTTGTCGCAGAGGCCACCCTTTCATTGTGGCGAGTGATAAGACTAATCGAATAGTCGTCGCTTTTACAACAGGGCTAAAAGTGTCATGATAATCCACACCTGGTTGTTGACGAAAACCTTTGGCAACAAGACGCGCTTTGTAACGCGTGACAGCTCCAGATTGATCTCGTTTAATCTTGTATACCCACTTGCAATCAACAAGATTCGTGTTAGGTGGACGTGGTACTAGAGACCAGGTGCCGTTGCGCACAAGAGCTGAGTATTCATCAGCCATAGCCTTTTGCCAGTGAGGGTCATTGTTAGCGATGGTAAAGGATTCAGGTTCAGAAATGGGAGCAGTGTGAGTGTGAAAAGCTGAAGGATCATAACGATCGGGCTGTCGTGGGTTCGGACGAAGGTTGGGCGGACGGGTACGAGGTGGTGGTGGTGGTGGAGGTGGTGGTGGAGTAGGTGCCGAAGATGTAGAAGTAGTTGTGGATGTAGATTGGGCCGAGTTAGGTGAAGATGTTGTCGTGGATGGTATTGGTGAATCAGGAGGTGTATTTGGTGAGTTGTGGAGGTGTGTTGGGTAGGAAGAGTAGAAAGATGGTGTCTGGTTAGGGCATGGTGGAGTAGGAGAAGAGGATGAGTGAAACGGAAACTGGAATTCGTTAAAGCGAACATGACGAGCAATATAGATACGCTCGATTTGGATATCAAAGCACCAATATCCGTGATGAGAGGTGCTGTACCCAAGGAAGACGCATGGAATGGAGCGAAAGTCTAGTTTGTGTGAGTTGTAGGCGCGGAGATGAGGGTAGCATTGGCACCCGAAGACTCGAAGAAAGGAGAAGTTAGGTTTGCGGTGAAAAAGGACTTCAAAGGGTGAAAGATTAGAATTGTTGCGAGATGGCATGCGATTTATCAAATAAACAGCAGTGCCAAATGCAAAGTGCCAGAATTTTTGTGGAACATGAGATTGAGCGAGCAAGGTGAGTCCAGTTTCAACAACATGCCGGTGACGTCGTTCAACAACGCCATTCTGTTCACTGGTGTATGGACAGGTGAGTCTGTGAATGATGCCATGTTCTAGGAAAAACGGGGAGAGTTTGCGAAATTCACCCCCCCAATCGGTTTGTACAGATTTAAGTTTTGTTTTAAATTGTCGTTCAGCCATTGTGATAAATTGTTTGAATGTAACAAAGACATCCGATTTAAGTTTCAAGGGAAAGAACCACATAAACTTAGAAAAATGATCAACACATAACAGAAAGTAATAATGACCATCAAACGAAGGAATAGAAGCAGGACCCCATACATCACAAACAACTAAATCCAAAACATGAGAACTTTTATAATCGGATAAAGGTAATGACAGTTTAGAAGATTTTCCTACAAAACAAGAATCACAAACAAAACTACCAGAAGGTTTATTCGAAACAGGTAAACAGTACTTAGAAAGCATAGAATTTAAAAGCTGATGATGGGGATGGCCAAGCCGTTGATGCCAAATTTGAGAAGAAGCACGAGTGGTTGAAAAGGCAACTTTTGGAACTCCTTGAATCTTTGGAACGCAGAACGAGTAGAGTCCATCATGGCTTGGGCCCGTGAGGAGGGTAGTGTGTGTAGACTCGTCCTTCACAAAAAAGAAATCAGAATGAAATTCAAGGAACACATTATTATCATGACAAAATCTTTGAACAGAGATTAAATTTTGTTTAAGGGTTGGAACGTGAAGAATATTTTTAAGGAGGAAAGTTTTGTTTGGAGAGTAGAAACGAGATGAACCAATATGAAGAATGGGAAGTGCCTTACCATCGCCTACATAAAGACTGTCACTGCCTTGGTATGGTTCTGAATAATCAAAAGTTGAGTGTTCCGGAGACGCATGATCAGTAGCTCCAGTGTCCCATGTGTAACGTTGTTGGCTGGCCCGAGAGTCTACATAGTTTGCAGATGGTCGCCCCCCGCGAGAACTAGAGGTACGGTTAGGACAATGGGAGGGGATGTGACCAATCCCACACCTAGTACAAGTCCCAAACACAGTGGTTTGAGTAGAAGCCCAAGGAAAGTGACTTCGATCTCCCCCATGAGTGTTGCGGTTGTTGTTGTAAGACCCGCGACCGCGTCGGTTGTTGTAGTTACCACGACCCCGGGTTGGTCCTGGACGGTTGGTATAAAATGCTTGGGGTTGGGAGTTGTTTGCCTGCTGTTGAGCAGGTTGTAGTGATAGACCAAGTTGGCTAACAAGGTGTTGTAAAGCTTGGACAGTGGGGCTGTCAAAAGGTGAATTAGGGGCTGCCGAGGACGGTGTAGAGCTGGAAACAGCCGAGAAAGCTTGGGTTGGTGTAACCGTGGGTGTGTGTTTGCGAATCATAAAATCATAATCAGACAATAAAGCTGCTAGGTCACAAAAGGGTGTGGGTGATTGTCGGGTAAGAATGTTACTCTTGAGACCATTGTATTCGTCCCGTAAGCCAGAAACCACCAACATAACCAAGTCCTTGTCCTTGAAAGGCTCACCAATGTTGGCTAAGGCATCAGCATACTGTTGTGCACGTTCCAGATATGCTTCAGCCGATTCATCACTCTTCATCTCGATTTTCAGCAACTGTTGTTTGAGTGTAAATTCCCGGGAAGCCGTGTTCGGAGCATAAGCCTGTTCGAGGGCTGACCAGAGGGCTGCTGATGTGTTGCTGTGTAAAACATGTGCAAAAGCTGATTCGGAAATAGTGGAGATTAGAAGCATGCGAATATGAGCATCATTCGAAATCCATGTCGCATAGTTGGGGTTAACCTGTGGTGACGGCGCAGGACCAGAATCTGATGGTGAGGATGGCTGGATCGTGGCTGCTGGACAAGGTATAGAACCATCAACATAACCATACAGATTGTTGGTGATTAAGAACGGTTGAATCATGGCTTTCCAGAAACCATAGTTTGTAGGGGTGAGTTTGAAACCAAACTTGTGAGAGTTGTGTGTGGTCTTGGCAGCATCGGAAAAGAGACTCATCGTGGCCATGATAAGCAGCTGTTGGGTTTGTTGTTGATCGGCAGAAGAGCTGTTGTATAGCCGGAAATTGAATGGCCGGAAAAAAAAAAGACGGCTGCTAGGGTTAGGGCCGGCAGACAGAGACTAGGCTCTGATACCAAAATAACCTTTTGGTATTTTGTATATTGATTGTATATTGATAATGAAGATTACAAAGGATTAAATAGAGAAACTAGTTACACATAGCACCCTCTAATATAAACAAATTTAAATAGAAACTTAATCTATCTAATAAAACAAAAGAAACTACCATGTCATATAAAATGAACTCGAAAAACAAAAATTTACATGTCATAGAAATTAAATAAACGAGTAAGTTACTCCAGGGCAATGTCGCAGGGAAAACAATGCGGCGGGAATTTTGTACATGTATATTTACAATCTGACCTATCAAAGCACATGCAAAAGTAGTTTGCAAAACCAAAAAATACTTTATTTTGAATACAACTCCTATTTCAATAAAAGTTATTCTGAAATGCTTTGAATTAAAAATTAAACATAACATAGCTGTGTATATAGAATTTTGTTTTTAAAAAATTAATGAAGAAAAGTTATTAGAGAAAAATTAAATTAAACGATATATAAATGGGTTAAAGATGTGTATTATTTATAGTATATTATTAATAGTCTTAAGAGGTGAAACTGAAACTTTGAAAAAAAAACACACACCACGTGCCAATTTTTGATATGCACAAGTACTATTTATGGAAACATAATTATATTATATATAATTAGAATGGTAATGAAGGCACACCAATCCTTGAAGCTGAGATAATTTGATAGCTCGTAATATATGTATGCAGCTGCACCATAAGCAGCATCTTTTAGAAGCATCCCAGAAGTAATATCAGTTACTGAAGGTGGACAACCGTTCATTGCCTCTTGAAGAATAGAAACAACAACAGGACCTAACAGCTGCAAGTACAATATGAAATCAAACATCCTATAAAGAGTAAGTTATAATAAATGATAAAAGTTTTTCAAACGACACTTACTTGACTATGATTGTGAAACAAGACAATATATAATGCTTCAGCACACGGCCTCAGTTTCTCTGACCAAAGAACCGCATCCTGCTCATGGTGAAAAGACTCGGGGTTCTGATACCACTCCTCCAAATCACTTGCTGTTAACACAAAGTACCTGATATAGAAGAATTTCAGTTGAATTTAACAATATTAGCTTGAATAATTAGAAATAATCATAATGATGGCACAGGACTTTTAAACAGAAATGCAAAACACAATTTGATTAACAGCGATCGACTCTTTCATAATATATAAACCAGAAATTAAAGTACATAAACAAAGATATCTTGACCCATATAATAGACCAAACTTGAAAAACAAGTTTTAAACAAAATCAAATACGAAACAAAATAAAGACTCAATATCTTAATCCTAAATGCGACTCCTAATATTAAACTACAGAAAAACCCAACCACAATTAGTGAACAAACATTGATTAGTCTAACATGTAATATTCGTTCTATACCATAAAAAACAACAGATCCGCCCTAAAGTTCACTCAATAATGAAGGTGGCAAGTTGGTTGCATGTTCTGGTGAAAAAATGTCAGTCAAATTGACCTAATACACGTGCTTTGACGAATTCATAAACTTTTTACGTGATAATAACAGAGCTAAATATGGTAGCAAAGCAATACTACTGGTACTTTTATTACCAATAACAATCTTAAGTTTAAATAGAGTGATTTACGAGGTGTGTGCATCAAAAATACACTTAATGTAACATTCAACCATGTTCGGCCCACTTGATAAATTGCCTTTATAAAGACTCGCTTAATATTTTTTTAAACAACAGATCGACCCATATGAATAAGGATAATCGCATACCTCCTTATCAAAACATTACACAAAAGTATGACTCTTTCATTGGGCAAAAGAGATGTGAGTACACCCGCTACAGCATCAGAAATATTCTTCTTTCTTTGCTCAAGGGTGAGCAGATTCTCATCCACGACACGTCCAGTCATCATTGGCTTATATTCCTTGCATTCCAGAACAATTTTAGCCATAGAGATACACTGAATAAGAAACTTGTCAAATGACATTATCTCTGGTTCAGGATCTATGATCTTATTCAAACAAAAGTCCATCACTAGTGGAAGAACACTCTGATCCCCAAATGAATAAGGATGTCTTGTCTGAATTGCCACTAAGATTTTCATCACCTTTGTGCATGCCCTCCATATAAATTCAAAAAGCTTCGGATAGCGTTCCCGAAAAGATGAATCTGCAATTTGAAATATTGTATAACTGAATTTTCTTTTTATAGATTAAAATTAACTTCAAAAATCTATATCAGAATGAGGATCCTCACAGTATGAAAGGAGGGATTGAATTGCTTTCAACATCAAAGGACAGACCTCCTTAACGGGCCGAACCTCCTACAAAAGAATAATAAGTATAACATAAGTTATTGCTTCTAACAAATAGTGGCAAAATAAATGTACCTGTAAAGATTTTTCATCACTGGGAAAGCCTGAAACGATTAACTGACGTATTATCTTTGAACAAAGAAACCATCTTTCACATGTCAAATAAAGATCATCATGAGAAGCATTTGAGCTTGTAATTTGAGCAAGTGAAGAGAAGCCATTTAGTACAGTCTGCATATCACTCTGCCAGAGATGCCAGCTGTAGTCGAAAAACTGGGATGATATCTGCCAAAAACATTAATGGGTTACACTTCTTTTACAAGATAGTGCTGGAAAAACAAACAAAATGTAAAAAGAACATAAATCCACCTGAGCAAAGTTTCTTTGGTCTGAAGCAAGACGTTTGGTAGACAACTCCTTCAATGTCCGAAAGAGAATCATAAAGATCCTGTGTGAAGTTAAAACATCGGCTGATTGAAGTTGTTGGGCTAAAACATTAAACAGCTCGGGCCTGATTAAGAAAAACATGATTCGTAAAACTTTAGCTTGACAATAAGTTCTCATGCCATATGCCACCAACTGAAAATTTGGCAATTGCAATAAATCATGCTACAAAAAAGGATCATATGCAAAAACATGTGAAAAATGATTTATACAAGACTTTATATAGAAGTTAATAGCGTTGGAAAGCTTACCATTCTTTAGGGTAATCGATGCGAGCTATTTTAGAGATTAGAACAGCCAACGTCAAAGAAATCTGTGATTGGGACAGAAAACGCATTAAATGCATGTTTAATGCATAACTTTTAGGTCAAAATCAAATAAAGGCAAAAAAAATTATTAAAACTATATGCGGCTATAAGTTTAAGATTTCGAGAACATAATTAAACTCCATAAATTGGCAAAATAACTAGCAAATTGATCCATTTGACAAGGTAATGTGGCTCCCACCTGATAGTTCTCTTCTCTCAAGTGAGACAACAACTTTTGCCTCAAATGTGACTTCTCCTCGGTAGTGATACCCCTGCAACAGTTTTGTTCAGCATGCAGATTTAATAGTAATTTAAAAAAAAAGAAGAAAAAAGGTTAACTTAGTGTACTAATACAGCAACTTGATTTACTAAGATAATAACAAAGCATATACATACATACGTGACAATCTAGCACTTGATCATTCAGACAGACTGAGAGAACAATGAAGAACTAAGAAGCATAAATCATTCGATCAAACAGAGAAATTGAAACTAATTTTAGGACACATAAACACATAAGAATATATTGATGTTACATTATGCCGATATAGTAACTTCTCAAAACGGCTAATTTAAGTTCCTTGATCAGATTACTCAAATAAGGTTAGAAAGATTCCCTCCAAGTTGAGAGAAGTGGATGATGATCCAAGTAGTAAAAGTCAGTTGCATCTAGCTCAATATATTGAAATGTCTAATAGGTGCTAACAGAAGCAGTAAGAGATCCCAATAAGCAATCCTAACTAACAGAAGTTGGATTTTTGTGAAATGCTACACAATATTCGCCAAAAATGATAAGCAATAACGCACGAAATAAAAGGCGAATAAAAAATAATCTCCTACTTCGAGATAGGTTTATATTTAGATGACATAAAACAATCAAAAAGCCTATGTTAGAAAAGACAATAGGATAAAATTCCTGATTGTTTATATCCTTGTTTGTTAGGAGTTGATTCAGATCATGAGTCTTCTATATTTCTCATCCATAGAATACAGAAAACTCCATGACTTCGCTTATTATGGCCAACGCAATCATTGCAATGCGAGACTGGGCGTTAATTACAGATTCTTATCTAAATTCGCGGTCTTTATTTATTAACTTTGCTTTAATTCTCCCTTCATCACACCGACACACCTATAAGCTGAACTTTGCTTATTTGCTTGATTACTCATTGCAGTTTGTTTTTATATACTTCCTTTTTTTGGCTAAAAAAGATCTCATAATCAATCTAAAGAATCAAACATATATCGCGCAACTTAAGCTCCATAAAAACAAACAATATGAGAGAACCGTGTGCACATATAACACGTGCGTAGTCCATAATCACATTTCCTAAAATTATGATGGGGACTCTAAAACCAAGCATGTGATGTTTAGCATTCATATATCATCCGCCATTGCACGATAAGCATTGATCTCCAAAATAACGAATATGAATATATAAGCATTGCATAGATATAGACGACTTACGACGAGTGACGCTTGTTCCTCCAGTAGCGATTGATACTGTTCTTGAAATACAATGATGCCATTAGACGAACATCTGCTTGAGATACCAAATCCTTTGCAGTTATCACTTCCTGCACCATATAAACATCATCAATTTCCCATCTTACACTTGTTAAGAAATACTCAGTAATGCATACAATATTGTTCAACATTTCTAAACAATGCAGGCTGAACAATGACTTACAACAAACCGTAAACCTTAAATAAATCCTATGGCTAAAATCATACCACAGATCATGTCAAAATCTCAACTACATTTGGATTTTAACAATCAACCAAAACAACAAACATATCGTTATGCTAATCTCCTGCACAATGTACACCGTCAATGACATCAGAAACACATCAAATGAATCCAACGGCTAAAACCATGCCACAAATCATGTCAAAATCTCAACTAAACCTACACTTGAACCAAAACAACAAACATATCATAATGCTAATTAAACTTGCACAATCTGAAACCCTAGAAACACACAAAATGAATCCAATTGCTACACCACACCACAAATCATGTCAAAATGTCACCTACATTTGGATTTTTATCCTTCAACCAAAACAACAAGCATATCACAATGCTAATTAAACCTGCACAATCTACACAATCAATGACATCAGAAACCCTAGAAACACACATCATATGAATCCAATTCCTAAATCCACACCACAAATCATCTCAAAACCTCACCTACATTGAAAATCAAACTTGCACAATCAGAAACCCTAGAAACACATCAAACCAATCCAATTGCTAATCCACACCACAAATCATATCAAAACCTCACCTACATTTGAAAATCAAACTTGCACAATCAAAAACCCTAGCAACACATGCTAATTATTCAAAATTACACAATGTACACAACCAGAAACCCTAGAACCACACCAAACCAATCCAATTGCTAATCCACACCACAAATCATACCAAACACAGCACATAATCTCAAATTCAGCAGCAGCATACCATTAAACACGAGCAAAACCCTGGCAAACTCTCGGACTGAGCTAGCGTCGATTCAGCAGGCTTCCGTACGGACTCATCGCCGCTGAGTGAATTGGACAG
The DNA here is from genome assembly GCF_021521415.1 of Bidens hawaiensis. Classification (NCBI taxonomy): domain Eukaryota; kingdom Viridiplantae; phylum Streptophyta; class Magnoliopsida; order Asterales; family Asteraceae; genus Bidens; species Bidens hawaiensis. Next base: position 1,158,954 of record NW_027491480.1, read on the forward strand.
CAACGAGTACATCGCCGGTAAGTCGGACACTGACAGTGCAACGGCCATAATATTCTTCTTCTTCTACAAAATTGAAATTGAAATGAATCGAAGATCAAACAACATATGAATGTGAATGAGTAAATGAATGAATGATTGATTATTACTTACCTCTAGGGTTTATGCTGGATATGATGAAAATTGAATAATAAGAAGAAGAAGAAGAAGAAGAATATTAATTTAAAGGAGTCAAATTAATAGTTGTTTGCTGATATATTTTTGGGGCTTGATGATTTCTTTGTGATTAATGCTTCTTATTAATTATTATTATTATTATTATTATTATTATTATTATTATTATTATTATTATTATTATGTCATTCTATTTCAAATTGTATTCAAGGGGTCGGAACACATAGATTTGGTTTACTTTATAATATAATATGCGTGTGTACGGGTCGATTTGGTTTGGTCATTATCCTCAACTCAATTAACCAATTGATTTGGTCTATTTGGTTTTCTTTCTGTTTTTGGTTCGGTTAGTTTTGATTCAGTTTGGTTATTGGTTACCCATATTTTATAATGAAGAAAAGATATTTGGAGGACTAAATATAAAGAAAGGATGAGTGTTAGGATCAGCTGGGTTATATTTCATAATTTGGGGGACTAAAAGTGAATAATCGATCTTTAATTCACTTGAAATATCGTCAAAGTTATTTCAATCAATCAAGCCCTGTATATCCCACCGCATAGCACGCTATCGGTAGGGTCAGGGGAGGGTGGGATGTAGGCAAGTCTTTCCTCTATCCGAGAGAATAGAGAGGCTGCTTCCAGAGAGACCCCCGGCTCATAAAGCTACATAAAGGTAATCATAGTAAACATACATCCTACAAGCAAAAGACACTTAGCAATACATAGATAACAAACTATCAAAAAAGCATGGAATCTGTAACATACTAAGAAAGGGGCATAAGAATCAAAAAGCAGCATCAAACAAAAATATATTCATAAACACAAGGAGCAAGGCTAGCCAACTAGACCCTAAATAGAAAGCTAAGCTAACTAGGTACCTTTCCCTAGAAGTCGCTAACCTTAATTCTACGTCTCCACGAATCTCTATCCTGGACCATGTTCTCAGAGAGGTGCAACTCTGTCAAGTCATGTTTGATTCTCTCATCCCAAGTCAATTTAGGTCTGCCTCTGCTCCTCTTTCCTTCCACAATGAAGGCTTCCACATTGGTTATTTGAAAAGGTTAATGAAAGTCTAGGGTTTAGTTACAAACTGTCTATTTTGATTTTTGTAATCTGATCAGTGATCACATTGGTTAAGTTTTAGTTTCGGAATTAACAATGGATTCACCCACCTCTAAGTTGTTTAAGATCTTGGCTGCTCTTGTATTTAATTTTAACAATTTATGTTAAGTTAGTCGGTGATTCAGACACCGATTTATCAATTGCCACTTGATATCATATAAGGTTTCATAGTTTGCTTCTCAAATACTTTATGCATACAAGCTTGATATCACACAAGGAACAAGGAAAGATAGAAGTAACAAAAACCACATTTTTTTCACTACTTGAAAGAAAAGAATTAATTTTAGGAAATATATTAATAACGAGCTAAACTAAGAAATTAAAAATATCTCAACATCAAAGTACGACAATCAAGAGTGTTTGGTTTTTGGGTTCACCTGAATCATAATATTTTCACCTAGTAACCGAACCACAAATCTTCATTCGGTTTATCATTCTTCCAGGTTAGGTGTTTTCAGGTTTTAATTAGTTCGGGTCTCGGGTCGGGTTCAGTCTTAGAGTGCAGTTAAAAAAACCCACCCTTATTGGTGTGTATGAGAAGTGACCTCAATTATGGACTAGATTTTCAATATGGTTTTCTTTGATTAAAATCATTAAAGTTATTTATCAAAAGGGGTGTATTATTTATAAATAGGTTAAAACTAATTTATATTTTTATTTTGTAAATAAAAATAAAAGGATTGAAAAGTTGAAGCCTTTAAGGTGAAGATGAATGTATGACAGTGGGGCAGTACGAGCGATTTTACGATGATGTAGTAGCTTCTTTGTTTTTTATGATTAATTTTATGACACACATATGGTTACGATTCATTCGAGCTAATGCTAAGTGAACACGTACCATTTTGGCATCCATTTTTACTCCAAACCTAGTTTAAAATAAATTACGAACGCCCTTAGCATTAATGGGTCAGCGTGACAACGTTGGTTTGATGTTTGCCAACTATTCCTTGCGATGTATGCTAGGCTTCGGGAGCCCATATTTAACTCCACTACCATTTAATGACACCAAATCAACGTTAACTAACGCCTGAAGTATTTCATATTTGTAAAAGTCCCATAAGACATTCAAATTCCATTTCCCACATCATACTTCACATATGTTCAATTCTAATGTTTGATCCCACAAGATAATGCACACAAATATAAACATCTATATCATCCAAGTTTCCACTTATCTGGGTCATCATTCAATTCATTAAACACATCACACTACAATTTTTTAAATAAAACTTGTATTTAAAAAAAATCCAAACGATTTACAATGAAGTGGCCAGTAAGCGGGCAACATACTGCGCCGCAAACCCAATCTTACTACATTTTCATTTCACCTTTGTCCTTTGTCGATATTATGCGAGTTTGAACTTTCCCCATAACCATTTGAAGTTTATGGACCTCACTATGCTAATTAATATTTATTTCAACGGTCATCACGAAGTTCTTTGATCTATACAAGCAAAGTTCACAACCTGTAGTATGAGAATCAAATTGTCATTATGATTGTTCATATCTTCTGTCACTTTATTAAGTTCTTAGAGCATTCTCATCCAACCCCTCATATTATGTGAGGGGTGTTTTTATAATTTAGAGAGTGATTCAATGTGTTGTGAGTGAAGAGTTTTTATATTTTAGAAAAAGTAGTGATTTTTCTGTATATTTGAAAAGTTACTGTTCATCCCCTATAATTTTTTAATATATTTTGAAAGTGGTTGTGAGTGAAGAAAAGAGAAAATGTAATGATAAAAGGTATAAAAAGTATTATTTAATTGAAATGGAGAGAGAAAATAAAGTAAGTTTTAGTGTAATTTTTGGTTTAGAGATAGGGGGGTTAGAGCATTCTCATCCGGTTCTTTAAATTTTTGTGAGTGAAGTTTGTAAATTACAGGGTGAGGTTTTAAATGATTGTAAGTGTAAATTATAGGGTGGAGAGAGAAAATTTAGTGATTGTTTGTAAATTTGGGGAAAGGGTTGTGATTTTTTGTAAATTATAGTATGGAGAGAGAAAATTGTAATGATTAAAGTACAAAAATGTACAAAAAAAATATATTATTTAATTAAACAGAAGAGCCAAATATAGTGTTTTTAGTGTAATTATAGAAATAGGGATAAAGAACCCGATGAGAATGCTCTTAGACCTCAATTTTAAAGAAGGGTTCACCACTATACAAGACAATTCAAATACTATAGCATGCATGCATAGTTTGAAATCAAGTCAAATCTATCTATACTATACTAGGTTAGAACCTATGTAATACACGGGTTTGTAATAAAACAAAAGTAACTAAATAATTAATATAATAACATGAATGATTTTGGTTAGAAATAAGAAAAGTATAACTTTTTCAATAAGAAATAACACGGTAATGCCATTAATAGAGAGCAAGTCAGCAAACCATAAAACAAATTATTAAAATATAGCAAATCCGAAAATATCAAACTACAAAAAGGAAATAAATTGTCATGAACCACAAAAGTGTGGAAACATAATTAAACAAAGACAAAGGACAAAATTATTATTCATGGTGATGAGTTTTGCTTGACATGGCGGCACCATCTTCAAGATCATAAACGTCAACCAACTTAGGTTTAGGTCTTGATCTTTAGATTAAACGAACGGTGTGTTCAATAGAAACATTGGTACCTTCTATTATGTTTTGAAGATTGGAGACCGGCATAGCCGACTCACCCTTTCCAGAATAATGCTTCCTGAAATTTTAAAAAGACACATCATAAAATAATATAGAAAAATCAAAATTGTAATAAAGTATATAAGTAATAATATTATAATAAACTCTTGACATACAAACTATTAGCTGACTTGAACTTTGCCATAGATTCAACATTAAAATTTTCGGATTCTGAAGGGTACACGCTGATAATAATTAAATGTGTTACACTACTACTAAACATGTTAAATGGTAGTAATTTGTTATCCACATAGAAAAAATTGATCTATAAATACCTGACCCCGGTTTATAATCAATTAGCTTTTATATACCTGCAGACATATCATGAGTATTCATCAAGTTATAGTTAGAAAGCAAATTTGTTTTCTATCAATTTCCTTGAAAAAAAATTATAAATAAATATGCATACCTGTTCACCATGACCAACCAACTCAGATGCAATTTTAGACAACAACTTTTTTGTATTCCAAGACTTTGATACATGGTCTAACAGATAAAACAAACTAAGAATAAATACTTTTATTCAAAGTAAAAACATAAATTTAATGATCGATTACAGACGAAATACAAATCTGAAGTGTTTAGAGCTGCACTAAAAGATACTGTTACAACAACTACATAATCAAAGATTGAATATTAAAACAATCCGTAACAAATTATGTTTAGTTCATGCGCATGCTAACCATTGGAAACAGTTGATGATAAAAACACAATCCAAAATGTATAAAAATCATTAAAAATGACAATTAATAAATTACCAGTATGCAAAGATTTTACATAACAAAACAAATATAATGCATTATTCCATAATACACCACCGGCTTTTGAACACTTTCAGCAACAACCTCCAATATTGCAAAATGTATAACTACATCAAATCTGTATAATTATTGTTATTACTCTACATGCTCACTTATTTATATGCAAACTACAATGAGTAAATAATAAGCTTAATTTATGGAGGGAATAGAACAAAAAAAGGTAAAAAAAAATAATAATAACCGAATCATGAATTGTATAAGCATTTAAAAAAAATTCCTCAGCACGTAACATCCGGTATTGATCATTAACGTTCTCGACCTTTTTGTTCAGAGGAAAACTCTGTGTATACAAACTATTTCAGAAGCAAAATAATAAAATTCAATAGAGTTAAAAAGACTTAAAAGTAAAAAACCAAGTCAAGTAAGCAGCAAAAAACTTGAAACTATCAAAGTTCTACATCTTTATGAGATAACTCAGCCTTTTTAACATACCACAACTAAAGTTCATTCATTCAGGCAGTATATCGGGCACTTGGCGTGCAACCTTAGAAACAAACATAGATATTGAAATCCTACCTTGGAAAATAGCCACTTATATATGCACTTATTCCATTATATGATCACACCTACAATCAATAAGAATACTCAATTAACATCAGGGTTTCCATCAATCTTACTATCAAAGGATGGTTTATGTTACATTATTGACAAAATTTATGTTTTAGGGTTTCAATCAATCGCTCTTTCTCAGCGAATATTCACAAATTAGATGAAAGAACATAAACAGATTCATACATCGTTTATTGAAACATAAACAGATTAGGATTTATTGAATGAAAAAGTTTTATGAATGAATTTATATACCAGATAGATAGATAGATGAACGTTGATGATGCTTGAAGTAGGGAGAATTTCGTCATCAGAGATAACCATGGAGATTAGGGTTTGTTGAGTAAGATAGGTATATCGATGGGTCAGTTTAAAGAATCCGGGTCAGACCCGTAAGGCTTCAAAATTAAAAAAAAAAAAGGAATTGATGAAGGATTATATGCAGATGGACAAATTGTTGGATATGAATGCCATGCGGTAAAAAGAAGGATTCTGGTGAACTGTTGTTTAAAATCCACTCTTTTATTAGATACGGAGATAATAAATAAAAGTTTTTTCTTGACACATGTCATTTTCCGGTTTATTCTTACTCTTTTTTTCCCGTTTTCTTTCCTATTAATTATACATTAAACATACTTTCTACAATTGCTTTTACAAAATATATTTTACTTAAAAAAAGGTTAGGTTTATTTATTAAACATTTTTATAATTAAGCACTTTTCATCATTTAACTTCTCTAATGTGAATTATATCGTATTTTATATATAAAAAAACATTTACAAATATATGAATTATTTTAGCACTTAAAACTTACTTGGGTTCATTGTTAAAAACACGTGGATCTTTAACTGAACCAAACCCGTCTTCTTTTTCTCTGTAGCCGTAATATCTTTCTTTCTATCCATTTATTGCTGATCAAAACTAGGGGTGTTCTTCGGGTTTGTTTTTCGGGTTTCGGGTTTTTCGGGTCAGGTTCTTCGGGTTTCAAAGTTTTAAATCTTGACTCGAAACCCAACCCAAATCTCTTACGGGTTTTTCGGGTTCGGGTTTTTTCGGGTTGGGTTAATCGAGTTTCGAGTATCCTAGAAAACAAACAAACAAAAGAAAAAAAAAATTAAGAACGACGATACTAAAATTAAAACAACATATTCTTCTTTGCTTATAACAAAATAATCAAATAACAAACCAACATAGCTTGATAAAACAATTCAAAAGAAGAGTAAAACTAACTCGAGCCTTAATCAATCGGTTGCTATTAGTAATAAACGGAAAACATAAATTAATAATAAACAATCGATCCATAATAGTTAGAATGACAACAGTCAATTAGAGCTAGATTATGATAACTTTAGTGGCTAAGACTTAGCTTATTATACATAAAAATATATTTAATTTTAAAACTATAAGTTTATTCGGGTTGACCCGAAACTTATAAATCAAACCCGAGAACCAACCCAAATTACTTCGGTTCAGGTTTGGGTTAGTCTTTTCTCGGGTTCGGGTTCTTCGGGTGGGGTTAGTTCGGGTACAGGTTTTTTCGGATCGGGTTTCGGATTTCGGGTAAAAGTGACAGCCCTAATCAAAACCATATTGATTGTCTTTTTCTAAACATTATTCGACTAATCAGAAGCTTTTTTCCACCTATGAAAGGTTCGTTTCGTTAAGATTGTACCAATTGTGTTCTCATAATACTATCCCACTTTAGTTATCATAATTTTAGTGTATCATCTAATGTTGCATCGAAGTAAATATTTAGAGATTTATGATTTATTTTTAAGTTTGTGACATATAGTTTCAATTTAACTTTGTACTTATTTAATGTAATACTTAACTTTATTTATCATTCTTTTATATTGTTTAATCCGTGCAGGATACGGATACCTAACCTAGTTTCTATATAATCACATAGTTTAATATGAACCAACTCTTAATACCTTGAGGAGGTGAATAGGTCATTTTTTTTTTGAATTTTTAAAAGGTTCAGAAAGCTTCTTTTGAAATCAAAGATACATGTGAGTAAATCGCACAAAGGATTAGGGATAGAAAGATATAAACAAACAGGCATCATAATGTATTTTGGTTTTGATGAAGGTTAACTATAGTTTAGTTCCCGGATAAAATTTGAGCACAGGTGTTGATATGTAGATAGGTAATCATACAAATCTATCTACACTATTAAACAAGATGATTTTTTTACATGACGTTATTTTAGGGCCTTCATATAAAATGCACGTAGATGTCATGTAGCTCAAGTACCATAACGAACTTAATCAAAATCAACCGAATTTGTCGAGATACCGCCTCAATGCCCGGGACTGACAACATTTGAATTTTTCCAGTGCCTGGGTTTGCTGACTAAATAAACATCCTTTTAAATATTTTATTTTACTTTACATATTAATCTTTTTATATGTTAATTTGATGAATTATTTTTTAAGGTTTTTAACGCTCAATTTTTACCACATGTATTTATATACCGTAAATTTTATCACATGTGTTAATTTGACCAAATCGGCCTATGTCCCATATGTTTTAGTTAATTAATGTCTCTCTGTCTATGTGACAATGACGTGATGATACCTTTTGTTAACTAGCCCCCTCCACTACACTTGTTCGTTTTATATGTCTATATTACCTATAAAACATATTGGATGTCTAAACCCCAAGTGTTAGGACGGTGAGTCGATGCGAATCGGTTGGTAAAGTGATCTAAATTATACATATTATTAAATAAATATTTCATACACTTTTGAGTAAGTTTAGGGCTATTCATATTAAATAATTTTCATAAGTGGTTCATATGTTTATTTTATGGTTTCAAGTGATAACGAAATAAATTAAAGTATTTTTATTAAACTTGAGACCAACGAGTTAATAGTCAAGTAGATTTTTTATTTATTTATTATTATTATTATTAATGTTATTATTTGTATTATGGTTACTACTAAAATACAATATTATTCAAACTTAGTAACATATGAATTAATAATTAAAATAATGTGATCTTTAACTTTGAACAAAATCATTGACTACATCAATTAATTAAGAGCATGTTTTGGATTAAGTTTAAAAATTATTTATTGGATTTTTTAAAAAGTCATTTTGGAAAGCCAGGATTTGGGGCTTTTAGAAAACTACTTTTTAACCCTTTTCAGAAAGCTAAAATAAAAAAGATTTTTGTGATTGCCAAGCACATTTTAATTTATTAGCTTTTTGAAAACATCGATAAACCAGTAAGCATTTTTCAAACTCAATCCCGAACATTCTCTAAATCATGTTTTGTGTTAACTTAAAATATTTGTGAGTATGGCCCACGTTAGAATAAAGAGAAATATCTACGGGTTATAGTAATCATGGGCTAGGTGTAAAATATGGCTTGGGGTTTAATTAAATCGTTGGCCACCACTATTAAAGATGCGGAGAACCCTACGAACTGGAGGAGAAAGGAGTCAGCAATATTATTATTATTGATTTTTGAGAGGCTGCCGCAAAAAGAGAGAGCAAGCCATTGGTTCGAGTAGAGAGTGTTTGGATTCAACATCTACTCATCCAAACATCATTATTATTTGGTTTGAATTTATCGTTTTCGTCATGAACTCCTTATTTGAACTTATTTATTTTGGTTTGTTCTTGAGTATGGTTGTTGGCTAACCCCCAAACTGCCTAGGTTACGATGAACTTTTGTTGACACTGGATTTTAGTTTGGATTTTGTCTTTGTTATGGTTTATGATTAAGTAAGAGGTTTATTGATTTTATTCGATGCATATGTGTGCTTAGGATTGTTTGATGAACTTTATTGTTTCACAGTTTCCTTGGTGATTGTTTCATATGATAGGATTCTGTTAGGTCATCTACTGTGTATTTTTAACTAGTTTGTATTTGATTAGCAATAAAACCTAGGAACAATATTAATAAATCAAGTAGACCTAAGTGTGTTGCTAATCTAAATAGCTATAAGGTGATAGATTATATGATAAGCTTTGGTTGTTTAAATTGCTAGATTTAGTTTTTTATAAGGAGCCCGTCTGGATTTGCTTTATCATCCTTGTTTATTTAGTCGAGTGATTACTTTAAACTACCTTTGATTTCCGCGCTATAAGGTAGGATTTCTTATAGAGTTACTTGTCATAAAATAAATTAGTCACCGTAAGCGAGTCTAATTAAACCGGTAATTTTAATAGCTTACTAGGATTCCATAAGTGTCTCTTTGAGAATGGTCGAGGGTCATGTTCGGTTTCACATTAAGTGAATAATTTAAGATCCCGGTTCCATAACATAACATTTTCCAACTAGTTGATAACCGATGCATTAGGGATTCTAGCATAGGTGGTTACTTATCATCTGAATTAAATTCGAGTTCTAAGTCGAGTCGTCTTTAGTTTTATTAATTAGTTTAATATTAGTATTTTAGTTAAACCCCCCTTTTTAATAAAATAAATAGTCGTGTATGTAGTTAAATCTAATTTAGCTAGTTAACGTAATTTAAAGAGTCTGTGGGTTCGATATCCGGACTTACTTAGCTGTATTAGAGTCGATCGGTACACTTGCCGGTTAGTAGTTTTAGTTAAGTTTAAGAGTCTAGAATTTATAATACTTGGTGTCTAGATTAGCGTGCTTTTATATAACTACTTTTAGCACATAAGTCAGTATCTGATACGCTCCTTATGGTATAAACACATGCAGTAAAATTTTAGCGTTAAAAACCTAAAAAAATAATTCATCAAATTAACATATAAAAAGATTAACATGTAAAAGAAAACAATATATTTAACATGATGTTTATTTAGTCAGCAAACCCGGGCACCGGAAAAATTCAAACGTTATCGGTCCCGAGCATTGAGGCAGTAACTCGACACAAATTCGGTTGATTTTGATTACGCTTGTTACAGTATTGGAGCTACAAAACGAAGAAATTTATAAAAATTAAGGTGGACCAATGGCAAATTGTTTATTTGGGGGGGGGGGGGGGGGGCGTTGATTGGTAAACTTACACGTTGGTGAAACCTAAGCGTTGAGACAGTGAGTCTACGCGAATTTGGTCGGTCTCCGTCAGCTTCGTTATAGCACCGAAACTAAAAAAAAATTGGCGTTTTGTCTGTTTCCTATACGTTCGTTATGATAACTGAACTAAATAAAACAAAAAAAATCACAAATTAATATGTTGTCGTCAAGTGCCCAATAGAGCACTTGCGGCACCAAAGTTATATATATATATATATATATATATATATATATATATATATATATATGGGAGGTTTCAATTAAGAACCCCTTTGAGTTTTAAGAACTCGAAAAAACTCAGTGTAACGATTTTTTTTTTGAATTTTTTTACACATACGTAATATATGTAAGTTACATACACGTAAAAAAATTACAGAATTTTTTACGCATCGAGTCGACTTTTTGCACATGTGTAGCGGACCTAAAAGTTAGTGTAACCACTTACATATTTATTCTCTTTCCTACTTTGACTTTTTTGCCAGATTTAATCTTAATCATATATTCCAATCCATTTAATTAAATGTGTGGCATAGAATTGTATTTTTAAGTTCTTAAAATTTAACATGGTTCTCAAAATATCCCTCACCTATATATATATATAGTAGTAATTTGTTATATAGTAATTATAATAATTATTTTAGGGTTAAGTTATTATACAAATAGGGACAAAAATAAGAAATATAAGAATGATTTGTAGCCACATAAAAGAAACCCCTCAAAGAATTTTTAAAAAAATTAATAAAAAAATCATAACTCAAAATTTAATAAAAAATAAAAAAGTAAAAACATAAAAATAATTCCACCGTCTTTCTCGTTATTAAAAAAAAACACAATGTTGAGGGAAAAAGATCATTGTGTCTTTTTGTTTATCGTTGTGGTTTATGTTTATTTTCGTCTTGATTGTGTATTTTTCCTTGACAATGTGTCATTTTTTCTTGATATTGTGTTATATTTTGTTCGACATTGTGTTATAATTTGCGATCTATTATGTCTTTTGCTCATTTTCGTCATTGTGTCTTTTCGATGTTTTTTTTTTGAACAGGGATGAAGGGGAAACATTTTAGTGTTTTAAAATTTTTGATTGAGTTATGATTTTTTATTATTATTTTTTGAATTTGTTTTAAGAGGTTTTTTGTGTGGTCACAAATCTTTCTCACATTTATAATTTTTATCCATTTTTATTTTAATTTTTTCCATTATTTTATATTGATTGCATATAAAATAATAAAATACAAATTTAGGTTATTTATATTAAATTAAACTGAAGATAAAAAAACATAACTTACCTTTTTAAGTCATGTGAAACTCGTGGGAATAACTTTATATATACATTTAAGTTAGGCATATTATCCATTATAATATTCCAAATTGAATGATAGTAACTTCTTAACTTCATTTGTAGACAAGGCTAAATAGTAAATTTCAAGATTAGTACCTATATATATAACCATAACCATAACCATAACCATAACCATAACCATAACCATAATAACCATAACCATAACCATAACCATAACCATAACCATATATAACCGAGCTCCGACTTATGATCCCATAATCACAAATCCTAAACCCTGAAAACCAAAAATGCCGATGCAACAATATCAAACCCAAGGCCGCAACGAGGTCATTGACTCGATTACTAACTCGGTCACTGACACTTCCACACGGTTAGCAATCGTTCGAATCTCCAGAATTCCACCCATGTTGAAAGAGACACACGACTACGAGAAATATATTGTTCCAAAGGTTGTCTCCATTGGTCCATACCATAATGGGAATCCGAAACTTGAGTTGGTCGAGAAACTCAAGCCTATTTTCGCGACGAAGCTCGTTGAAAACAACAAAGAGACCCTAGAAAGTTTGTACAGTAAGCTTGAAGAACCAGATACGGTGCGAGAATTAAGAAGCTTCTATGAAGAAAACTCGACAACCAGGTTTAGCGATATGGACTTTGCTAAGATGATGTTGTTGGATGGCTGTTTTATCTTGTATTACATTGAATACCTTCTTAGCGGGTTACTTGAAGATTGTAGAGAGCTAAACAGCCACCAGATTGTCTTTATTCGTCAAGATTTGTTCTTGTTGGAGAACCAGATTCCTTTCAAAGTTCTAAACTTGTTGATGAAAATCAATACCGATTTTCACAAGAAATTAAAAGGGTTAATGAAAGGTAATATTCTGGCATATCGGAAGCCAAAAATAAACTTGTTTGAAACAATGTTTGGTTGCCTAGATGATCAGCGCTTTCTAGAGGAGCGAGACATGGAATTAATCGGCGACAGTAAACCAGATCATCTTCTCCAATTTCTTCATCGTGATCTTACCAAAATGCTAAATTTCCCATGATTAGATTGGTAGGTGGAAACAATTACTCATAAAATGGATGGAATATCAGAGAAGATCTTCTTGTTATTTTTTGTGTATTATCAAAGGTAAATACAATATGGTATATATGCAAAAGACTAGCAAGTAAAATAAGGAAATAGCCAAACATAATGGCTGAAATTAAGGGAAATCAAAGGAGTAAAATAAGGGCAGTAATAGTGCCAGTGATTTCGTTCCTAATATTCCCCCTCAAGTTGGAGCGTGTAAATTTCTAACGCCCAACTTGTCGAGAAGAAAACGAAGTTGTTGAGTCCTCAAGCCTTTTGTAAGGAGATCGGCAATTTGCATTGTGGTGTCGATTTGATGAGGTTGTACTTCACGTGACTCCACATGCTCTCGAACAAAATAGCAATCCATCTCAACATGTTTGGTCGTTCATGAAAAACGGGGTTGTTGGCAATGTGACGGGCGGCCTGATTATCACAGAATAAAGGGGTCGGTCCCGTTGGAGCAATGCCGAGTTCTTTTAACAGCCAACGTACCCATAGGACTTCACTAACGGTTGATGCCATGGACCTATATTCCGCTTCGGCCGAAGACCGGGAGACGACAGATTGTTTCTTTGTTTTCCAAGATATTGGAGCGCCACCAAGTAAAAGGAGATAACCGGTTCGGGATCTTTTTGTGTTCGGACATCCTAACCAATCTGAATCACAATACGCGGTGAGAGTGGTTCCTCCCATTCGCGGTAAGAGAACCCCTTGTCCCGGTGTGGCCTTGAGATATCTTAAAATCCGATGTACGACATCCATGTGTGTTTGTCTAGGGTCGGCAACGAATTGGCTTAGAATGTTTACCGAGTAGGCAATATCGGGTCTTGTGGCCTGGAGATAGAGTAGTCTTCCCACTATTCGGCGGTATTGGTTAGCATCGACCTTTGCTTCACTTTCAGCTTATCTAACTTGAGGTTTTGTTCAATGGGAAATAAACTTGGTCTACATCCTTGTAGGCCGCAGTCATCAAGAATGTCCAAGGTGTATTTTCTTTGGGTAAGAACCAAGCCCTCGGTGGTTCGAGCTACTTCGATGCCAAGAAAATATTTGAGTCTTCCAAGATCTTTTATACTAAACCTTTTATTGAGTTCATCTTTTGTGCTTTGTATATTTTTAGTGTCGTTGCCAACAATAATCACATCATCTACATAGATAAGTGCTGCCACAAAACTCTGTCCTCTTTGTTGAAGAAATAGGGAGTGATCAGCTTTAGATTGATTAAAACCGAGCTTAAGAAGAGAATTGGTGAACTTTTGATACCAATTCCTAGAAGCTTGTTTTAAACCATATAGAGACTTTCGCAACCGACAAACCCTTGTTTCTCCTTCTTGTGCAAATCCTTGAGGGATTTTCATGTATACTTCTTCATCCAAGTCGCCGTGCAAGAAGGCATTGTTATCATCTAATTGGTGGATGTCCCAATCTTTCTTGACGGCAACGGCAAGAAGTGTACGTACCGTTACCAACTTGGCGACCGGGGCTAAGGTATCATGGTAGTCAATCCCTTCCAACTGAGTAAAGCCCTTTGCCACCAGTCGGGCTTTATATTGTTCAACCTCACCGTTCGGTTTGTTTTTTATTTTATAGACCCACTTTGAGTCGATGGCACGTTTTCCTTCCGGTATGCTTTCAAGGGTCCATGTACCATTATTTTCAAGAGCACAAATCTCCTTTTTCATGGCTTCCTTCCACCTGTCATCTTTTATTGCTTGGTGAAAATATTTTGGCTCATCGGTGGAATCGATGGCCGCTAAAACAACTTTATGAGACTTTGAAAAATTGTCATAAGAAACGAAATTGGCTAAAGGATATACCGTAGAGGAACTTTGATTTGGCGGGGCGTGCGGAGAGTCGATCGATGGGGGGGGGGGGGCGGAGCTGCACTTGAAAATCTTGAAATCGTTTGGGTTGACTTCTATTACGTTTAGGACGGGTGGTTTCAGGTTCAGCTATCGGTTGCTCTTCTTGGATTGGCTCATGTGGGCTTTCAAAATGTGAACCCTCTGTTGCTTCAGTGGCATGTGGTTGTTCTTCAGAAGGTGAACCCATAGGAAGCCCATGGTTAGTGGGTTCTATGGGGTTTTCTAAAATTGAGCCCATGTCACCATTTTCTTGGCAGTGCACTTCAGTGTTAATTTCTTGAGATATGGACTTGTGTACATGAATTTCTTCATAATTGGTTGCGAAGTTTGGAGGGTCAAGAAAGTCCTTGGGCCCTGGTTCTTCGATGATTTTATCAAAAATAAACTTTTGCTCATGGAATCTTACGTCCCGAGAGATAACTAACCTTTTGTTTTCCATATCAAATATTTTATAGCTTTTCGTTCCTAGTGGGTACCCCAAAAAATACCCGGTCTCCCTCGTATTTCGAATTTATCCCCTTTTGCCTCGGTGCTTCTATAATAAGCCAAGCAACCAAAAACTTTCATGAAGTTATAGTCGGGTTTTTGTTTAAAAAGAATTTCATACGAGGTTTTGTTACCAACAACTTGAGATGGTAATCGATTAATAATGTATGTGGCCGTTAAACACACTCGCCCCACAATTTCTTTGGTAAATTAGCCTCGAATCTCAATGCTCGAGCGGTGTCAAGAAAATGTCTATGTTTTCTTTCCACCACACCATTTTGTTGAGGAGTGTGTGGACATGTGCTTTCTAAAATGATTCCATGATCATTATAAAAAGCAATCATATCTTTGGAAGTAAATTCACCACCATTGTCACACTTGATCCTTTTGATGGATTTCCCAAATTGAGTTTTCACCATATTATGAAAATTTTTCAAATGACTACTTGCTTCGTGTTTGCATTTTTACAAAAAAATCCAAACGGCCCTACTAAAGTCATCAACAATCGTTAAAAAATAACTTGCTCCCGATAAGAAAGGGATACGATATTTCCCCCAAATGTCACAATGTATTAAATCAAAGCAATCAACAGTTTTGATCTCACTATTTGAAATAGGAAGTCGTGTGTGGTTTGCTTTTGAGCAAGAATCACACATTTTATTGAAAGAGGTACAATTAAGAAAATCAATTTGAGTGAACTTTTCACCGGAGGCGTGACCCAATCTTTTATGCCACATATCACTTGTTGTCATCATGGCTTGTCTCTCCTTTCCAATCATCCCCATCCGGTACAAACCCCTCTTGCACTCACCCGCACCAATCAAGTTCCTCGTGTACAGCTTCTGCATAACACAAAAATCAGGAAAAAATGTTATGGCGGACTGCAAGTCGTTGCTCAAACGACTTACCGACAAGAGGTTACATGTGAACTTTGGTATATACAAGACCCCTTTTACTTTGGTTCCCCATGGCAACGTACATTCCCCTCTCCCTTCAACTCGTATGGCATCCCCGTTGGGAATAAGAACAGGTGTCTCAATACGATTTTTAGTTTGATTTTCAAGTATATCAATGTCGTGGGTTATGTGTTCGGTGGAACCCGAATCCATTACCCAGTCATCATCGTTATTATACTTACCTGCCATATACGCGGATGGTGTTCTGTCTTCCTTTGATGTACCTTCTACGGCAGCAAAGTGTTTCAAAAACGTTTCATATTGGGTAGCTGTCAAACCTGAAATGGGACTCGGAGCCATCTCGGTGCAAGCTGCCTTGGATTTTGTTTCCTGTCTCTTTCGGTTTCCCTGCCACCATTCGGGATACCCGATTATTTTGAAACAGCCATCTCGGGAATGCCCGTCCCTTCCACAGAAAGTACAATGACTAACGACGTCACTAGACTTTGTCTCTTTCGGTAATGATTTGTCATGGCGTTGGCTACCTTCTCGCCGCCCATGCATGGTGGTTTTGAAGGCAGCTGTTTCCCTTGACGGCTTCTTATCTGCGGATATGGATCGGTGTTGCTCATCTTCTGAAACAAGACGGTATGCAGCCCCAAGGGTTGGAAACGGGTTCATGGCAAGCACCTGAGTTCGTATGACAGAATACTCATTTTCAAGACCCATGAGGAATCCATAGGTCTTTTCTTTTTGCCTATGCAGGTACAATTTCTTTCCAATGTCACATGTACAACCATTACAAGTGCATTGTGGGGAAGGCAATACGGTTTCTATTTCATCCCAGAGCCCTCGTAGCTTGGTAAAGTAGGCTGATACAGAAGAGTCATTTTGGTTTGTAGCGCTGAGCAACCGTTTCAGTTCATAGGCTCGTGGGGCGCTTTCCTTCCCGAACCGTTCAGTTAGATCGGCCCACATATCGGCAGCCGTGGCAGCGTACTTGACGCTAGCCCTGATGTCTTTGTCCATTGCGGTTGTGAGCCACCCCTTAATCATGGCGTCACACCGCATCCAGAGCGAGTAATCAGCGGAAGTCTCTTCGGGTTTTTTAATCGAGCCGTCAACGAAGCCTACCTTGTTCTTGGCAAAGAGAAAGTTCATCATCTCTTGAGACCAATCAGCGAAGTTACTGTCGGTGAGGACATCGTTGACGTGCATCTGTTTTGGGTAATCAGATGCATGGATATAGAGAGGAGAGTTGGGGTCCGGAGAGTTAGATTCCGGTGGGGTTTTGTCGCCGGCCATACTTTGTCGGCTAGGTTTTGTGAGTGGGCTGTGGATTAAGCCTGCTCTGATACCATCATAAAATGGATGGAATATCAGAGAAGATCTTCTTGTTATTTTTTGTGTATTATCAAAGGTAAATACAATATGGTATATATGCAAAAGCCTAGCAAGTAAAATAAGGAAATAGCCAAACATAATGGCTGAAATTAAGGGAAACCAAAGGAGTAAAATAAGGGCAGTAATAGTGCCAGTGATTTCGTTCCTAATAATTACAGGCCCACTTTTCCCAATGTTAGGGAGCTTGTGGATGCAGGGATTCATTTCAAGCCAAGCGACAGTATGTCCGTGGCTCATACTAATTTCGTTAAGGGCGGGTGGTGGTTTTCAGCAGCTGTTGAACTCCCTCCAATATACGTGAATGAAATGTGCTCACATGATGATGCATGGGTTATATCGTACGTATGCTTGCTTGATTCTCTTATTCAAGACCCTGAGGACGCTACGGTTCTTAGAAAAGCCGGGGTGCTAGAAAACTCGTTAGGAAGCGATAAAGAAGTTGCGGAATTGTTTAATAAGATAGGCACTGATTTAGTACCAAATTGGTTTGCATATATGGAAGCTAAGGGCGATATACAAAGGCATTATGAAAGTCGGAGCAACGCACTAATTTCCCAACTCAAGCTTTTTTCACTTTTTGGAGTGACATCTCTTTTTCTTAGTGCTATTCAAACATACTTCACTATTTGGAGTCTCAAAAGCGAATGCGATGATCTTTGCAAGTTTTTGAAGAAGAACCATCACTTATGAGCAGCGAGTGATCGAATTGTCGATTGTTGTTATTGTATCTTTAATTATGGTGTGTTATGTTTGATTTGTCAAGTATCAGTATTTAAGCTTATTATTTTCTTAAATAAGATAATTGTTTATTTTGAGTGTAACTATATATGTATGTGTAGCTATGATTGTTTAAAATAAATAAAGAGATGAGTTATTGTGATTTATATTGTGAGTACATGCAGAGTCATATCCATTTGTTCAAACTGTTTCTAGAAATCTTGCATCAATTTCATTTGCTTTGTAGGAACCATTTCATGCAAAGTAACACATTTACACACCAAGATAATAAAATGAATGTATTGGACTCATATATTTGGCAATTAGAACTCAGTAATCAAATTAGTACTCATCTAAACCAAAATATACTAAATATATTAATCAACCATAATTAAATTCCGTTAGCAGAAGTAGTCATGGGCTACGGCGGAGGCACGTGGTTCCCGACATGAAGAGTTAGAAGGTGACAACCATGACAAAAGACCTGAAGTTGAGTCAATCAAGTTCAGGTAAACAACAAAGGCATTAGCTAGGGTGTTTATTTTTATCTACGTGCTGATATACATTTTTAGTCAAAACGAAGTCAGGTCAAAACTTGACCCGTCTTAACGTCTCATAATTCGATATATATTTGACCTGAATTGATTTTAAGTAAAATTTATATTAGCACGCAAATAAATATAATCACGTCTCAACGGTATACTCGAAATTTTGTAAAACTCTATATTTTAAAAGTTATTAAAGAAAAACTATATATAAGTGAAATTAGTTATAATAATTAAATACTAAAGAAAAAAGAATAACTAAGTTTGGTCGTCCAAGACGGATTTCGATCAAAACTCGGCTAAGACGGATTTGAAACACTTTTGATTAGCTTAAACAAAACTCGTCCGTGAAGATGGATTTGGTTTAAAACTTATTTTCGACGATGGGTTTGAATGGATCTTTTGAAAATATTCATAAAACGGACATTTTAGGACTCTCTCATCAAAAAGGATATTATTGATGAAATTAAAGTTCAAGTTATTTATGAAATAAGAGCATGCCCAAATGTTGTGGGATCAAACAATATTGATCGGGTGTTGTTAAATGCTAGTGGAGTTAGATACAGGCTACCCAAAGCCCATGTCTATATACTTGGCAAACATTAAGCCAATGCTGAGTGTGTTCGTAATTTATTTTGAACTAGGTTTGGAGTAAAAATGGGTATCAAATTTATTTAGTAATGGAACCCTTATTAGATAATAAAGGGTGAATGTGCCTTAGGATATATGTAGGGCCAATATTCTATATTATTATTAGGATTGTGTATGTCGTTCTAGTTTACTTTTAGTCGGTGTATTACGTACTCGGTACGTTTATTTTGTAGGTTTATTATGTAAACTTTGGAGAAATGAGAACCCTATATAAAGGTCACTTAACCCATTTCTCCATAACTCAATATAACTCATTTACACAACTCGAAAGAAACAAAGTTCTCTCTGCTCATCTTCTTTTTCTTCTTTCTACCTTTAAGCAAATAAACCAAACAAACTAAGATCCGAGATCTGAGTGTTGTTGGTGATTTCCGTTAACGAACAACACGGATTGATCCGAGCAAAGTTGTTAGATCCATTCCAGAGGACCTACAATTGGTATCAGAGCGGGTCGAATCTTATGATTCAACTTTGTTCTTGATATTCGGGTTCTATTTCCGCTATTACCCGAACCGAGACGTTAATTCCGTAGAAGTTTTGAAAATAAAGTTTGAAAACTTGGAAATAAAGTGTGAAGATTTGAGGAAATAAAGGTGTTTGAAGTTCGCCTCGGGTTTCTAAATTTGGATTCACCGACACTTTTTGGGGTTCGTCTTAGAGTTTTTGTGCTAAACACGAAAGAGTCGATACTGGAAAAAGTCAGATATGTTGGTTATGCTTTAAATCAACAAGAAAAGGTATATTAGATGATGTTGTTTGGAAGCTGACTGGTTGAAACCGGAATACGATTTCCCGGCGATGGGTCGTCGGTGATATGGGTCGTCGGCGACCTGTTACGGTGGTGTACGGTTGTCTTCCCAGGTGGCTAAAGGACGATGACGGCATATGGCGGTTGTGTGTTTTGTTCACGGAGGTGACGGCGACAGAGCACGATTCTCCGGTAGGATGTGGCCGGCAACCTCACATGTGTACACATTTTGATTTTGAGAGGCGGCTAGTTCTTTGAAGGCAGCTGTGGATGATGAGTAGAGAGAGATGGGATACAGAGAACGGAAATAGGGCTTCCGGTGGGTACCGGATCTCCGGCGGTTTTCCGGCGGACGCCGCCGGTGGTGGTATGATATGGTGGCTGCTTGAGCTGTGGCTAGGGTTCCATAAAGCGTTTCTCCATTTTGATTGGCTGCTGGACCATATTCTTCCAAATGGGCTTGTCACCTACTGATTTGGGCCTACTAAATTTTGGTAGGCTTTTAAAAGTTGGACTATTAAATCATGGCTAGATCAAGCCCAATATAAGGTATTAATGGTTGTCTGTTGGACCTTTTGTTTTGACTTGGGTTAGATTATTTGTTTTGGGCCAGCTGATTAATTTGGGTGGTTATGAGAAATGGTTTTTGGGTGGAAAAGATTATTGTTCGGTTTGACCAAACTGAAGAAAGTCAAATTCGATCGGGTTTTCGTCTTGTTTAAGCGTGTTCAAAGCTTGTTATTTCTAAAGCGTTTGAGAAGTTGGATCCGAAAGGTGACCTTCGAACGAATTCATAAGTTTTGTTCATTTGATCATTGAATCCAGTAATTCGAGATCGATTTGTGGATATTCGAGCTCGTCTCATGCCTATATACAATTTAAGATCCGAAGAAGCGAGAACTACTTCAAGATTAAATATAGGTGGATTATACCTTGAGGGGGTGAATTAAATGAAGAGACATCAATTTATCGGGTGATTTGTGAAGATGCGAGACACGGTGAGACAAAGTTTTGAGATCACAAGTCAAGGGGGTGATTGTAAGGCCAAAAATGTGACTTGCGATATCAAATTACGAAACCCGTTATTTATTCAAGGTCAAGATAATAATTAATGTTGGCGAGCAAAACCGGACACGAAACGAGAGCTTCGGGACACGCGTTTAACTTCAACGGGAGAATGCTTCTAGAATGTTTTTTGTTTAGCTATAAATAGGGACATATGTTGTCTTTTATGTGTGTGTTTTCTAGTGTGTAAACAACCACCCAAGGGGAGCTCACCTTGGGTGGGATCGGTTCGTTTAATGTTATGAATTTTTATTACCGGTTACGGAGTCGTTCAATATTTTCTTTATATATTTGTTCGATCGTTTGTTTATACCGCACCCGTCTCGAGCGTTCGTTGTCGGATCCGGTTTCGGGACCTACAATATATCGATCCTTTATTTGCTGTTGAAGTAAATTACGTTGTTCCGCACCTCTCAAATACACTAACACGCTACTATATGCGATTGCACCTTTTTTTCCCTTCCTCCCAATGTCCTAAACATGTTTGTATACATGTATGTACAGACAAGTACCTATGCTTTGCCAAACAAAGGACGAAGGGAACACATGGTCTATAGAATCGTTCAAGCTCATACAACAGATTCAATACCGGGCCCGGAATAGTATTTATATGCAAGTTTTGACCTTTGTCAATAGTATAGATTTTTTTAAGATCTTTTTTATTAATCTTGTCAACGTATTTCAATCTCACTTGGCACATAACACCACATTTTAATTTCACCTTTGTCAAAGTATTTTTGCAAGTTTTGACTTTGCCAATAACCATTTGCACTTTATGGACCTCACTCATGTGAATTAATGTTTATTTCATTATGAACATATCTTCTAATTCACTTCACTTTATTAAGTTCTTAGACGGACCTCAATTTTAAAGACTCACCACCTAAGTTTGCAATTGCATGTCTTCTACACCAGAAAATTAAAATAATACAGCATGCATGTTCTTATTTTTATTTTTTATTATCCAAATAATTACTAATAGTAAAAGCTTGTGTTTACATCAAGACAGCAGGCAACGGGCAACAAGCTGTGTCGTAGGCTCTTTTTGAATATCAAAACTCAATCTTTTAAAAACTAAATTGATAGATCTTGGAGGTATAACATTACTATGCACGACCTGTTGGACTCGGCTAAGTAACCTCACAGCTTCAGGTGCGAGGAAATCAAAAGTGCCAAAAACGAATTATATAAATACATATTGGCTGTCAAGACAAGCTTCTCATGTTTAGTCACATTGCATGAAGAAGCTTTTAGAGTAGCCTGCCCGGCCGTGAAACCATTACTCTCTAAACCCAGTAAAGGGGAAAGCCATGTTAGATCCACACACGCATGTTTCCCTCCACTCAATCCAAAGACCAAAATGTGGGGCGAAGAGTTGAACGTCCAATCCAGCAGGCAGTCAATAAATTCACAGGTGCTTCTTTCATAACAGAGATCCCAGCACGCCTAAATATGTCAAAGAGCACATCTCTAATCAGATTGTGTCGGTACTTGAACTTGTGGAGCTCTCCCCGTACGAGTCCAAACACATATTGCAACAAACATGGCATATTCATCAACCGGAATAGAGGAATCATGAGGCGATACTTAAGGATAATACAACACTGGCTAGTACAATACCCCACATGGATACTCACATAGTTTCATATAAACACACTGTTAAGACCTTCAGGGGGTGAGTTTTTTCTATCACAAGCACTACACAAATTAGCACATTACCTTGAAATCTAATAAATTGCGTAGTCAGACCAAGTTATCATCAGTTACAGCAGCAATCATCATATGCATCACCTCCCATTGCTGCCATGGCTGCTATGAGCCTATGAGCATCAATCCACCACATCAGTCTTCAATTGAACATAACCCTTGTAGGTCCCTATTCGGGTGGATCTAACAACGTCTTTGGATCAACCTAACTTAGTGCTAGCGGAAATCACACTAAGCAACCAAGAGGTCTCAGATTTAGAGATTATGTTCGGGTAAGGAAGTTAGTGAGAGAGAAAGAGAGAGAGAGAGAGAGAGCCGAGAGAAGGAAAGAAAGTATGTAATGAGTTTTTGGCAAAAGGTTATTTCTCTCATGGCATGCTCCCTATTTATAGGGTGGCATGCATGAGAAGCATGAGTTATATTAAGTAAGGCCCAATGGGCTTCTTTACAATGGACCGTGGCCCAATACATACAAAATGACCAATCGGCTCCAAATACATAACCGAACCAATACAAAAGACTAAAACATACAAAAAGGACTTAACAATCTCCCTCTAGTCTTTAGTATTGGAACCCGTCGGTGTCATAATCTAACCAGCTGTCCTCGGGTAGTGGAAGTTCAACAACTCTTCTAACAAATTTGTTGAAAGCTTCCACTATCCGGTCTGTGTTCTGACGACCGATGTCCTCGACGGTTCCCAAGGGGAATTGTAGATCTTCTTGATATCTTCTATATGCAACCCCATTAGCTCATGCTCGTCAAATACGCGAATCTCAGGCAGATCTTTGCAGCGTATGATGGCCTCCCCTGTTGTGTTGTCAAATTCCCAGCCTGTGAAGTCTCAGAGGATGTTGGGAACAAAGGGCTCTCCATGGTAGATGATATGACAATTCTTTGGTGCCCTGTATCTCCACATGGTTCGTGGCTCTTCGGTGGCTGAGTCTATTTCTCTTGGGTTCTTGTACTTCCGACCCTTATTTGGCTCAAACTCCTTGTAATCGACCTTCGACTGTCGATGAAGATAATCTAGGATCCAACTATCTAGAGTGCTCCCAACCGCACCATGACCTAGAGATTTTCGAAGATAATGGAGGTCAAGCTCTGGTAATGACTTCAGCTCATGATGGTTGAGATAAATTAGATCACCACTATATCGCCTAATCGCCCAACACACGTTCTCCTTAGATACAATCAGCGAATCATCGTGGTAAGGATAGATGAGATCGCGGGCGCATGCATGACTTGACACTATATGATTCTTTCTCTTTCTCTTTAGTGGTTCCTGTGTCAAGTCATCTGTTGGAGTGGAGATGGGATCAGCAGCAGGAGTCTCTGTAGTCTGAACTTGAGCAGGAGGAGTGTCTGGATTTGGTGAGTAATTGATGTAATTGTCTTCAACCCTCTCCTCCATATTCTGATCAATAAGTTGCTCCAAGTTCTTTCCTGCTTCGATATAGTCATCCATAGCACCTGCAAAGTCATCAGGAAATAAATCTTTATACATGTCAGTAATCTGTGTGTCGTGTACCCTGACTTTGTCAACCGAGTCGTGAGCAGCAGGGTCTTGAACGTCATGTTGTGCTGGTGGAGGTGATTGAGTGTTATCTCCACCTCCACCTCCTGCTGCCCCGGCCCCTCCGTCTCCACCTGCTCCACCTTCATCATCATTATCGTTATCTTCATCAAAGCTATCATGAACTTCATCATCGTCGTCATCTTCTTCCTCATCATCATCTTCTTCATCACCATCATCATCACCATCATATCCACCACCAACACCACTAGACTGGCCGCCCTGTTGTACTAACCGACCAACAGTCGCCTCTCCTTCAGGTACTACAGCCTGAACTCCTCGCATGGTCACAGAAGGACCTGCGGTAGGCTGTGAACCACCTACTTGAGAAGTCTCACCAGACCTTCTCCAAGTCCCAAACACAGTGTCAAGCCTATCCTCCAGACCATGAAATTCATCTTCTTGAATGCCCATGAGGTCTTAGGCCGCCTGGTACTTGCTCACCATGTCTTCATTCGTCTTGAGCTGTAGCTCATTCAGACGATCTTGCTCTTTTATCTTTCCTTGTATGACCTCCATTTCTGCTCTAAGCGTATCGAGATAGGCTGAGGAAGCAAGCTGATTTTCCAAATTTGCAACTTTTGAGTTTGTAGCTTCCTTTTCAACATCCCACCTTCTCGTTGCATCTTCGATCTTTTTGTTTACACTAGATCTGAGAGCACTAGCACTTGGTAAGTCTCTTTCAAGTGTAGTCAGCCTATCCCTAATTCTTGTGTGATCTGCTCTCAGATTAGCGTTTTTAGAGGCCTCACGGTTCATTAAAGCTTGTAGATTCTGGATTCGGGTGTGGAAGATGTTTGTCAGCAATCTTTGATTTTCAGCAAGAGCTTCACTTGCCTCCTTCTGGTCTTCCAACACCCTTATCCTTTCCCTCAGATCCGCCTTTTCCTCCTCATCCTCCAACGCCTTTTGCTTCATCTCCTTAATGAACTTGAGGAGCATAATTTCTCTTTCCGCCCTCTTAGCGTTGGATTCCTCCAGTGCGACGATCCTATTGAGGATAGGATCGGCGTATACTGGAGGTGTCGAAGACATCCCTCGTGTCACACCCCGACCAAAGGCGGCGAAACATGCCAAGGTGTAACGATTATCCATAAGCACATGACATTAATTAAAGTGACAGTATTTAATAAACTCATTTCATTTCACAACATCGAAAATGTCACATAACAATTATCCATAAAATAACCATAAACAAGATATCACAAAATATGGCAAATTTGATATTGTTCATTTTTTACTAATATCCTAAGGTCTTTGATGTCGTTTTCTTCACAATCATAAATCAACCAAGATGCAAACCTGCAACATTTCATAAAATAAAGTTTGTCAACACAAAGGTTGGTGAGCAATTCATAAGTTTAATCATATTAGTATATAATAAAGATAGCCACAAAGCTTGCATACGAAACGATAAATAAAAGTGGTAATTTGGATAAATAGATATCGCTAAACACATTAGCGACACCTAGCTATAAGGGGATGCCAAATAGTCTAGGATTTTATAGTTATCGTTAATTGCATTACGTTAACGATACCTTGCTATAAGGGAATGCCAAATAGTCTAGGATTTTATAGTTCCACCAACCAAAAGCGATAAACACATAGGCATATAAGCATAGGACACCAAATCGAGCAATTATTTAGGTAAAGTATACAACTACGTTTGTGGTGTAAGATTCAAATACAAAGCATTTTGTTGAATAAGTATGAAATGTCACCCCCAAAATAAAAGATGGAAAATGGGGTATGAAGTACTCACCTTCAAGTAGTAAACTTGAAAGATGATAATTTGGAGATTTGTCGGAACGACGAGTTTAACGCACAATGCCTAAAAAGAAAAGAAGTCTTGAATTTAGAAAGGTTGTCTTGAAGGTCTTTAAACAAAATAAATGTTGAGAAATGTAAATAATTAAAGTTCAAGGTTTAAAATGTAACTATTTAAGAATTTATAATAATAACCCTTTAAAAATGTAAGTTTGCTCGAAACTGGGTTAAAGTATCTAACCTTAATATTTACTCAACCTATGTTAAGTAATAAGGTGGGTAAAATGCAAGAATGCAAATCCCTTTGGAATAAAGATACTAAAATGGGTTTTTTTTATCGAGTGTTCGGGTTGTCGGTTCGGGTCTTGATAATTGGTCAAACCTAAAGTCAACTTTACAAAATATTGAATGTTATGAGATAACTTAATAAAATTTAATAAGACTTAACCAAGTATGTAGTTCCATGTGTATTAGAACTAACAACGCACGTTAAGCTAGTGTTCGGTTTTGTCGGTCCAAACTTTGTTATGAGATCAAGTTGGATCCAACATTTCCAAGTACTCAAGAAAATATTTAAAAATCAATTTGTAACTATTTTTAAACAAATATACAAGTCTTGATGGCTAAAAAAAACACACTTGTGTGTCTTAAGCGAGTAAGAATCGGTTTGGTTTCCACATGTCCAAACAATAAAGAACTTGTATAATAATGTACAAATAAAAAAAAATACTTTAAGTTTTACAACCAAAAGTTAACAATAAAGTCTTTAAGCAAAAGTTCGGTTTTCGGTTTGGATCGTGTTTCGGGTTAAGACCGAGGTAAGATTCTACAAACCTATAACCATAGAATTTTTAAAAATGATTTTAGAAACTTAGATCTAACAATAAGTATGTTTAAACAATTATTTAACAAAACTAGTAACAAAGTTCGGTTTACGGTTTAGAGCTATTTACGGTTAAACCGAAGCATAGACTCTTAAAAACCTATAAGCATGGAACTTTTAAACATGACCAACAAACTAAAATAAGCAAGATTAATATGTATGAACAAGTTATATAGATGTATATATATCAAGGACACGAAGTCCTCCATGAAGCCTTGCCTTATGAGGTCCGAAACCTCACCGACCGAAATCGGAGAAATAACTACCAAAGGTAAACAAGGGGTGTATATTATATATATGTTGCACAACCATAAACAAGTATTAATAAGGCTACATAAACTAATTAAGATGAAAGACTAAAAACCTTCAAGAACACTTAAGAAGATAACCTTGAATCTTTGATGTTTGAGAGAGTTTTTTTTTTTGGAGTTGTAGCAAGGGAAAATGAAGAGGAAAGGTGGTGTATATATAGGGTAATGTTGGTGGTCAAATATGGGTGTGAGACACAAGAGTTTTCATGCAAAATGGATCAAGACAAAAACACAAAACAAAAAAAAACATAATAAAAAAAAAATAATAAAAAAAAATAAAAATAAAGGTAGGATGTTTTCAAGACCCAACAAGTGTGAAACAATATTATAACATAAATCCATCATTTTGATTATAAAATAAGCTTTGGTTTACAAATCGGGTCGGTTTACATAATAAACAAATACAAAAACGAATACAAACAAGACCCGAAATTGACGAATGTCACAGTATCCCCTACTTTAGGAAATTTCGTCCCGAAATTAAGACAAAGACGATGCTGCGAACAAATGTGGATACTTCTCTTTCATTTTGTCTTCTCGCTCTCAAGTGAATTCCGTGCCGCGCCGTGATTCCCATCGAACTTTGAGTAACCGAATACGGCTACGCTTGGTTCTCTTCTCGTTGCGATCCATGATCTCAACGGGTCGTTCAACCAAGACCATCGACTCATCGACATGTACTTCGTCGAGAGGTATATGGAGATTACCCTCGGCTAAGCACTTTTTAAGATTTGAAACATGAAATGTCGGATGAACACCGGTAAGTTCTTCCGGTAGTTCGAGTCGATAAGCTACTTTTCCAACACGCTCAAGGATTTTAAAAGGACCAACGAAAGAAGGAGCCAGTTTACCCTTCTTTCCGAAACGGTCTACCCCATTCCAAGGAGATACTTTTAGAAGGACAAGATCGCCAACATTAAATTCGATCGGTTTTCGCCGTTTGTCGGCGTAACTTTTTTGACGACTTCTAGCGGCTAGGAGGTTCTTACGGATTCGAT
The DNA here is from genome assembly GCF_021521415.1 of Bidens hawaiensis. Lineage (NCBI taxonomy): Eukaryota > Viridiplantae > Streptophyta > Magnoliopsida > Asterales > Asteraceae > Bidens > Bidens hawaiensis. The sequence continues at coordinate 1,187,298 of NW_027491480.1, forward strand.
CAATAACGTCGGTGGCTTCTTGAACCATTTTGGGTCCCGTGATTTGAGCTTCACCGACTTCGTTCCAACTAATCGGAGAACGACATTTACGACCGTAAAGAGCTTCGAAGGAGCCATCTCAATGCTCGAATGGTAGCTATTGTTATAAGAAAACTCAATGAACGGAATGTGAGAATCCTAATTCCCACCGAAATCAAGAACACATGCTCGTAGCATATCCTCGAGTGTTTGTATTGTACGTTCGGATTGACCGTCCGTTTGAGGATGATAAGCGGTGCTAAGATCGAGATGTGTTCCCAAAACTTCTTGAAGTGAACGCCAAAAATGAGAGGTATAACGAGCATCACGGTCAGAGATAATAGTCAATGGTAAACCGTGTCGGCACACGATTTCTCGAACATAGATTTGAGCAAGCTGCTCGACATAATACTTCTCGCGGATCGGAATGAAATGAGCAGATTTGGTCAAACGATCGATGATCACCCAAATGCTATCGTTGCCCTTTTGGGTGTTGGGTAATTTAGTGATAAAGTCCATAGCAATGTCTTCCCATTTCCAAACGGGAATCGGTGGTTGCTCGAGTAGACCAAAAGGTCTTTGATGTTCGGCTTTAACTTTTGAGCAAGTAAGACATTTAGATACGAATAACGCTACGTCCTTTTTCATACCCGGCCACCAAAAGGTAGCACGAAGATCGAAATACATCTTATCCACACCGGGATGAACGGAATACCGCGAATTGTGAGCTTCGTCGAGTATACAAGTACGAAGGTCATCGCGATTTGGAACCCACAAACGATTGAGAAAGTACAAAAGACCATCGGGTTTGGTTTTGAGTTGAAGTTCGGCTCCACATGACATTTCGTCGTACATGTTACCTTCTTCAACGGAGGTACGTTGAGCTTGGAAGATTCGAATTTGAAGATCGGTTTGAACGACAACGCTTAGAAGCAGAACGGATTTAACATTAACCTTTCGACTTAGGGCGTCGGCAACAACATTCGCTTTACCGGGATGGTAACGAATTTCGCAATCATAATCACTAAGTAATTCGGCCCATCGTCGTTGTCTCATATTGAGATCTTTTTGGTCAAAAATGTGTTGAAGACTTTTATGATCGGTAAAAACCACACATTTCGTACCATAAAGGTAATGTCTCAAGATTTTGAGAGCGAAAACAACGGCACCAAGTTCGAGATCATGAGTCGTGTAGTTCTTCTCGTTGACCTTAAGTTGCCTTGATGCGTAAGCGATGACTTGACCTCGTTGCATGAGGACACAACCAAGACCTTGATGAGAGGCATCGCAAAATACCACGAAATTGTCGTTTCCATAGGGAAAGGTTAAAATGGGAGCATTGCAAAGCATGTCCTTGAGAGTACAAAAGGCTTTTTCTTGCTTCGAACCCCAATCAAATAGTTTTCCTTTATGAGTTAGGGAGGTAAGAGGCAAAGAGATCTTGAAAAAGTTTCGAATGAAACGTCGATAATATCCGGCTAAACCGAGGAAGGATCGAATTTCCGTGGGAGTCGTTGGAGTTTTCCAATCCTTAAGGGCCTCAATTTTAGCTGGATCAACATGAATACCTTTGTTGTTTACGATATGTCCCAAAAATTGAACTTGCTCGAGCCAAAATTCGTATTTGGAGAACTTGGCATAAATTCGTTCGTTTCTAACAAGTTCGAGAATAGAACGCAAATGATGCTCATGTTTGGATTTGGATTTGGAAAAGATGAGAATGTCATCAATAAAGACAATAACGAATTTATCGAGGAATGGTTTGCAAACGCGGTTCATGAGGTCCATAAACACCGTGGGTGCATTTGTTAACCCGAAGGGCATAACCAAAAATTCGAAATGTCCATATCGAGTACGGAAAGCGGTTTTTGGAAGGTCTTCTTCGCGAACACGCAATTGATGATAACCTGATCGAAGATCGATTTTGGAGAAGCAAGTTGCGTCTTGAAGTTGGTCGAATAGGTCGTCGATTCGTGGAAGGGATAACGATTTTTAATGGTGAGTTTGTTAAGTTCCCTATAATCGATGCACATACGAAACGAACCATCCTTCTTTTTCATGAAGAGAACAGGAGCGCCCCAAGGAGAAGAGCTAGGACGAATGAAACCTTTATTGGAAAGTTCTTCGAGTTGGTTCTGGCTACAGGCATCGCGCCGGGCACAAGATCGATTCGAAATTCAATCGGACGAACGGGTGGAAGACCGGTGACATCGTCGGGAAAGACATCGAGGAAATCACGAACAATAGAAATATCTTGGATTTTCCTTTCCTTTTTGTCTTTTGTCGCCAAGAGAGCTAGGAGCGGAGCATACTTTTGGCGTAAGTATTTTTGCGATTGAGAGCACGACATGAGATTAAGCCTTCACGAAGTAACTTTTCCGAAGACCTTAAGGATTTTACCGTTAACAAGCGGAATGCGAATGAATTTATCAAAGCAAACAACTTCGGCACGGTGCAAAGATAACCAATCCATGCCTACTATGACATCGAAACTTCGGCACATTTGATCGTTGATCCATAGAAATTTAAACCGTAATCCAGCAGCTGATGCTGGATCCATATCACTTGAGAGCAGCAGCTGGATGTAGCAATGTACTCGGCTTCTGCAGTGGAGGTGGACACGGTGACTTGTTTCTTGCACTGCCATGAGATCAACCGATCTCCCAGGAATTGACATCCACCAGATGTAGACTTTCTGTCCAAGTTGCATCCCCCATAATCACTGTCGGTGTAAGCATGAAGGTCTAAGGGAGATTCCTTTGGATACCAAAGACCCAAATGTGGTCTACCCTTAAAGTATCTGAAAATACGCTTGACAGCCATCATGTGGGATTCTCTTGGGTCTGATTGATATCTGGCACACTGACAAACAGGGAACATGATGTCCGGTCTGCTTGCAGTGAGATACATCAGGGAACCAATCATTGACCTGTAAAGGTGTTGATCAAATGGTTTTCCCGATGGATCAGGAGCTAAAACAGGTCGCGTTGCGATTGGTGTCATGAATGATGATGAGTCCTTGAAACCAAATTTCTGAACAATGTCTTGAACGTACTTTTCTTGATGAATCAAAGGCCCGTCCTTCTTTTGCTCAACTTGTAAGCCCAGGAAGAAAGTCATCTCCCCTAAGGAAGTCATCTCAAATCACTGTTGCATAACCTCAGAGAACTCCTTGCACAGATCCTCATTCGTGGACCTGAAGATAATGTCATCGACATAAACTTGAACCATAATCAAATCACTGTTGACCTTCTTGACAAAGAGAGTTTGATCGACGACTCCACTCGTGTAACCATTCTTCACTAAATGATCAGCCAGTGTGGCATACCATGCACGAGGTGCTTGGTGAAGACCATATAGTGCTTTGTCAAGGCGGTAAACATGATCAGGATGAGTTGGATCCTCAAAACCTGGAGGTTGACTGACATAGATCTCTTCTTTTACTTTTCCGTATAAGAAAGCAGTCTTTACGTCCATTTGATACACTTTGAAGTTCATGTACGAGGCGTATGCCAGAAAGATGCGAATTGCTTCCAGTCTGGCCACCGGTGCATAGACTTCATCGTAATCAAGACCTTCACGTTGCCAAAAACCTTGTACAACAAGCCGGGCTTTATTTCTGATGATCACCCCCTTGTCATCCTTTTTATTTCGAAACACCCATTTCATTCCAATCGGCCTTTTATTTTCTGGTTTCTTTACTAGCCTCCAAACATTCAGCTTCTGAAACTGTAACAGCTCTTCTTGCATGGCCTCTACCCAGGAGTTGTCTTTCAGTGCGACTTTGTAGTCCTTGGGTTCCACCTGTGAAATAAAACAAGCAAAAAGACATCTGTTAATGTTACCGGAAGTACTGCGTGTTTGAATGCCATCGGACGGATCTCCGATGATGTTCTCAGTCGGATGTCGACGATGAATTAGTAGCTGTGGAATTTGGTTGACATGCTCGACTGGTGTGGCCTGAAGTTGAATGGTCAGGCTCTCTATGGGATGGAAGACAGTGGTCACAGGGATAGAAACACTCGGTTGAGGATTAGTTCCATCTTCTTGTGGTTCAACCAAATGTTCTGCAACAATAGGACCTTCCTATAGGTTGTCATAAAATGGGACAACAACTGCTGGAACTGAAGTTGTGATGGTGTTATTAGAAGCTTCATTCTGACTCGGATCAACTTGCACATTTGATGCATCGACCTCCATTACAAGACCTTGATTGTCTTCTTCTGAGGGAGGTGTGGGGACAGATTCCACCACACTTGGTTCTGCAGGAGGTGCCTCTGCTTGATTGACCTGAACATTTTCATTGTTATCTGCGGACACATATGAGTCAGAATCTAACTTAGTCATGTCTTCAACAACAGGAATTTCAGTGGTGTTTACAGAGGGCTACACATTGTTGACTGGGGCTGGTTGATTAGCCACGGGTTGTATATTAAGTATAGGAGCAGCAGAAGCTATATCCATATGTCCAAGATCTCTCAAAACAGCTTGCATCAAGATCGATTGGTCTTCATCAGGTTGAATCGGCGCAGAAACAACAGGGGAAACCTTTGGTACAACTGGTGTCATGTACATTCCACGAAATTGCTTGAACAATCCTTCATAATCAAACATCCAATCTGGACCATTGTGTGCATCAGTAGGGTTTAACTCTTGCTAATTAATGTTGAAGGACTCCAAGATTACTCTTGATTTCTTGTTGTACACGCGATAAGCACTTTTATCATCAGAATAACCAACAAAGTAGCACTCATCCGCTTTTTCAGCAAACTTGGAGGTTGTTCCAACATTTGTTTGGAGTATGGTACAGGGACATCCAAACGTTCTAAAGAAATTTACCCTTGGCTTCGTTCCATAGAAGACTTCATATGGAGTCTTGTTCAGTTTTTTCTTCAGAAGCACACGATTCTGGGTAAAGCAAGCAGCTTTGATAGCTTCACCCCAGAAAATCAATGGTAGTTTGGAATATGAGAGAATTGTTCTAGCGGCTTCCACCAAGGTACGGTTTCTTCTCTCAGCCACCCCATTTTGTTCGGGAGTGTAAGGTGCGCTGAGTTGATGAACAATTCCCTTGTTCTGCTTGCGATTTTAATTAAACATCATAATAATACTATAATTACATGTCGCTATTTAGATACACGTAATTCAATTGATATGTATGTATACCTGAATTCCGACAATACGAGAAGAAGAGGTATACTTTCTTGCTTCAACGTCGTCGTAGAATATCTCAGGCGGTGCCTGCAGCTCCGGTCGGGATGACATCACAGAGAGCGGTCGGCGGTGGTGGGTTTAGCGGTCGGCAAGAGGGTTTTATTCGCCTCAGCTCAAATTGGGTTTCACTTTTAAAAAATATATTATAACTAAAATGGTTGAATTACGTTTTAGCCCCTCAGACTTGAGAAATGTTGATCTCAACAAACCGCTATATCAACTTCGCATTAGATTCAACGCGTATTCTCATTTTTTTTCCATAACACAAAACCACCACATTGTCACGAACCCCGCAATTAACTTATATTTAATCCAACTGAAACGCGAAAAATATCAGTAATAACCAGACAATAGGCTTTTTGACCTATTTCCATTGGTTGAATTGGACCGAAAAGATCCATGTGCAATAACTGAAGAGTGGAATTGATGGAATTGACCAGCTTGGGCCTATGAGGGAGTTTGTGCTATTTGCATTTAGAGCAAGATAAACATTTTTCAGCACAGTGAAAAGATTTTACTAGCAAATCCCTCACATGGTCACCTTTAACTTACTTGTTCAAGTTCTTAAAGTTGACGTGACCCAACCGTCGATGCCATAAGGATGAATCATTTTCCGAGGCCTTGGACATCAAGCAAGAAACAGCCCGCATGGAATAATTGCTTCTCATGTCCAGAATGTAGGCATCGTTGTGCCTCGGAGTACGCATCATAATCCATTCTTCAGGGACTTTAAAACCTGGTTTCAGAATGAGACATTCATTTTCAGTAAATAGGGATGAAAATTTCTTATCACAGATCTGAGAGACGCTGAGCAGGTTCTGGTTGAGCTGTTCCACCAGATTGACTTCATCGAATGTCAAAGTGCCATTCGAGACCTTCCCTTGTTTCGTTATCTCTCCTCCAATGTCACCGGCAAAAGAAACGTGACCACCGTTGAATGGTTTGATGTCGAACAACAGCGACTCGTGTCCTGTCATGTGTTGGGTGCAGCCACTGTCTAAGTACCAAATACTGTTGACAGGCCGTCCAGGCTGTCCCTGCACACACGAAGAACCAGTTAGTGGAGGGTTTCCCGAGACACTTTTGTCTCGGGAAGGTTAAACACAAAATCACCAAGTTTAATTTTATGATTTCTAAAAATATAATCCTTTGGTGAATCAGAATCTGAAGAACAATCCCTCGAGTGTAAGGCCCCGAACCGGTAGCCCTACTTTAGCGTCGGATTTACTCATAAACACAGTTCTTACAAATCAGAGTTCATTAAAACTTTCGCGGAATATAAAACTTTCATGAAACATTACAGCAATCCAAAACTTGCATTAATTAAACATTCTTGTCTTTCAAAATAAACGTCAATTACATTAAAACATCTTGAGTCTTCAGATGCCAGTCTCCTATTCGCCCACCATGTGCCCGCTCAAGCTAGCTGTCTCATTCTACTCACCTGCGTGCATACTAAAAGTCAGCTACGCTGAGTGAGTTCTAGTTAATCAAGCAACTTATCATACAACCACTACATGCATCATATACGTATCCGAAGACACGTAGTCCACTATCTAACCTGCTTACCTTACCACTTAGCCTCTTATTTACACCTACCACCTTGCCACTTTGCCACTTTAATAACGTATAGCGTTATGCCACCTTGCCGCTTTGCCGCTTTAATAACGTATAACGTTATGCCACTTTAATAACGTAAAACGTTATGCCACTTTGCCACTTTAATAACGAAGGCACGTATAGGCTTACCCTACCACGTACTATCGTTATACCACTAACACTCTTACTAGACTCTTGCCACTTCTAACACGCTCTACCTCTACTTGTCTACAACACGCTTCATATCATTTACATAATAAGCAAGTCACATCAACAATCATACACACATAATAACGATGGCACGTACAGGCTTTCCCTATCACGCGCTCACGTTATGCCACTAACACTCTTTACTAGACTCTTGCCACTTCTAACACACTCTACCTCTACCTGCCTATATCACACTTCATATCAGTTCAGTATTTACGTAATAAATAAGTCACATCATAACATTCATACACACTATCAACCACTTGGAATTTACTATCCTTGGCGATACGTGCAATATCCGAAGATCGTTCACGTACCGACAAGCATTATAAAATATATACCTCGTAACATCTATAGCATACACTTACCACTTAAGGTAAGTGTATTCACACTTCACATCGAGTATGCACACAGCCCCGAAAACATAACAAGGAAATGGGGCTAGAAACTCACCTGAACTCTGCTTCTTCCTCCGATAGTTGTAAATCCCTTCTTTAACTGAGCTCGGCTGACTGCATAAGTTACACGTATCAATACTCGCCTGATCTAATCTGGTGGCCTAGTATTAGCTTACTTTTACTTATCGTTTTTAATCTATTTTCTAATCGAACTTGACTTTAGGCGAAGTTAAACCTTAGGCGAACTTAGCTTTAGGCGAAGTTAAACCTTAGGCGAACTTAGCTTTAGGCGAAGTTGTCATCAGGCGAACTTAGCTTTAGGCGAAGTTGTCATCAGGCGAACTTAGCTTTAGGCGAAGTTGTCATCAGGCGAACTTAGCTTTAGGCGAAGTTGTCATCAGGCGAACTTAGCTTTGCAGGCGAAGTTCATCAGGCGAACTTAGCTTGCAGGCGAAGTTCATCAGCTGTAGGTACTGTTCGCTCTTAAATCCTTCGTTTCTTAACCAAATAACTCGATTTAGGTATCCACGGAATCGTCTGACCAGCGCCTACAAACCCCAACCATCAAATCGACCTAACATCGATGTTTAAAGGGTGCGATTTAGGCATATAGGTTACGGGTTCTTTTTATCAATCGATTAACCCATCAAATCATAACCATTTTCAGTAAGTTTAGCTTTGTTGGATTCGTTTTTACCATACAAACACAGATCTATCATTTCTATACTAATCCAAACCTAAACGAACAAGTTCTCGATATAAACGTACCGTAAATGAGTCAAACTACGAACACGAGCTGGTCTTGTTGCTTTGGTTCGTCACGACGATCTAGCACCAACAAGCTCGGGTCCTCGCCTTGGATCTTGGTTCGGGTCGTGTGTTTTGGGTGTGTGTAGAGATATGGATAAATGGATGGAATGGAAAGGATTGGGGTTTAAGGGGGTATTTATACTCTCTTAAGCCCATGGACCGAAGGCCCATATTTCCTTTTGGGTCCATATCTAATCTCATCTAATTATCATACTAAGTCTTCATATTTAGCTATTATTATCGTTCCACTAACTCGTTTATTTCACCCGACAAAATAATATATTAAATATTACTTTAGAAATTTCGGGATGTTACAAGTCTTCCCTCCTTAAAGAGGTTTCGTCCCCGAAACCTAGCTTATTTCTTTAAAAGGAAAACTTCTTATATTTACACACTTTATTAAATCGCCTTTACTTTCTGGGTTATCCTTCTTACTCCTGACTTGTAGTCATCGAGCGGTGATCATGTGTTTTAGCTATTAAGGTAGCTTGTCCATGAGGCTCTCGATGTCTCAAGTCTCGTCTCGTCTTTCCAAGGGCTTCCTTTGATGCTTTTGTGACAATTTGGCAACTCTCTTAGCATATCTGACTACAAGCTCCAAGCGTGACTTCTTCATTACTTTTTGCAGTTGGAGTCATGTAGTTTTCGTATATCGCTCTGCCTCAGATTCTTCTCGTGTCCGCCTCTTTTGTAACAGTCATCTATCTTATCTCTAAGGAAACACAAATGTTATCACTCTAGGAATTATTTAGCACGTGATTCGTAAGGTAAGTAGTTAATGACGTTGATCAAGTGTAATTAACTATTTGCGTTACTCCTCAGGTTCTACATACTTCCCTTCATGATTTCACTTGTGCCTGTTTATACTCTTAAACAGTTAATCAGTTAAGATCAATTAATCTTATCCCAAACCTGCACTCATTCTTCATTTAGCAAATAAGCCAACATTAACATACACCATTTACCATACACTTTACCTTTACTGAGCTTGCTTGAGTGACACATGGCTATCTTGAACTGGCATCTTCTTTCTTTCTCATTTTAAATCTCATTCCCTGTTTGAGTCTAAGCATGTAGGATGCTTAAATCTCTCGAACTTATGCTCTGATACCAACTTGTAAGGCCCCGAACCGGTAGCCCTACTTTAGCGTCGGATTTACTCATAAACACAGTTCTTACAAATCAGAGTTCATTAAAACTTTCGCGGAATATAAAACTTTCATGAAACATTACAGCAATCCAAAACTTGCCTTAATTAAACATTCTTGTCTTTCAAAATAAACGTCAATTACATTAAAACATCTTGAGTCTTCAGATGCCAGTCTCCTATTCGCCCACCATGTGCCCGCTCAAGCTAGCTGTCTCATTCTACTCACCTGCGTGCATACTAAAAGTCAGCTACGCTGAGTGAGTTCTAGTTAATCAAGCAACTTATCATACAACCACTACATGCATCATATACGTATCCGAAGACACGTAGTCCACTATCTAACCTGCTTACCTTACCACTTAGCCTCGTATTTACACCTACCACCTTGCCACTTTGCCACTTTAATAACGTATAGCGTTATGCCACCTTGCCGCTTTGCCGCTTTAATAACGTATAACGTTATGCCACTTTGCCACTTTAATAACGTAAAACGTTATGCCACTTTGCCACTTTAATAACGAAGGCACGTATAGGCTTACCCTACCACGTACTATCGTTATACCACTAACACTCTTACTAGACTCTTGCCACTTCTAACACGCTCTACCTCTACTTGTCTACAACACGCTTCATATCATTTACATAATAAGCAAGTCACATCAACAATCATACACACATAATAACGATGGCACGTACAGGCTTTCCCTATCACGCGCTCACGTTATGCCACTAACACTCTTACTAGACTCTTGCCACTTCTAACACACTCTACCTCTACCTGCCTATATCACACTTCATATCAGTTCAGTATTTACGTAATAAATAAGTCACATCATAACATTCATACACACTATCAACCACTTGGAATTTACTATCCTTGGCGATACGTGCAATATCCGAAGATCGTTCACGTACCGACAAGCATTATAAAATATATACCTCGTAACATCTATAGCATACACTTACCACTTAAGGTAAGTGTATTCACACTTCACATCGAGTATGCACACAACCCCGAAAACATAACAAGGAAATGGGGCTAGAAACTCACCTGAACTCTGCTTCTTCCTCCGATAGTTGTAAATCCCTTCTTTAACTGAGCTCGGCTGACTGCATAAGTTACACGTATCAATACTCGCCTGATCTAATCTTGTGGCCTAGTATTAGCTTACTTTTACTTATCGTTTTTAATCTATTTTCTAATAGAACTTGACGTTAGGCGAAGTTAAACCTTAGGCGAACTTAGCTTTAGGCGAAGTTAAACCTTAGGCGAACTTAGCTTTAGGCGAAGTTGTCATCAGGCGAACTTAGCTTTAGGCGAAGTTGTCATCAGGCGAACTTAGCTTTAGGCGAAGTTGTCATCAGGCGAACTTAGCTTTGCAGGCGAAGTTCATCAGGTGAACTTAGCTTGCAGGCGAAGTTCATCAGCTGCAGGTACTGTTCGCTCTTAAATCCTTCGTTTCTTAACCAAATAACTCGATTTAGGTATCCACGGAATCGTCTGACCAGCGCCTACAAACCCCAACCATCAAATCGACCTAACATCGATGTTTAAAGGGTGCGATTTAGGCATATAGGTTACGGGTTCTTTTTATCAATCGATTAACCCATCAAATCATAACCATTTTCAGTAAGTTTAGCTTTGTTGGATTCGTTTTTACCATACAAACACAGATCTATCATTTCTATACTAATCCAAACCTAAACGAACAAGTTCTCGATATAAACGTACCGTAAATGAGTCGAACTACGAACACGAGCTGGTCTTGTTGCTTTGGTTCGTCACGACGATCTAGCACCAACAAGCTCGGGTCCTCGCCTTGGATCTTGGTTCGGGTCGTGTGTTTTGGGTGTGTGTAGAGATATGGATAAATGGATGGAATGGAAAGGATTGGGGTTTAAGGGGGTATTTATACTCTCTTAAGCCCATGGACCGAAGGCCCATATTTCCTTTTGGGTCCATATCTAATCTCATCTAATTATCATACTAAGTCTTCATATTTAGCTATTATTATCGTTCCACTAACTCGTTTATTTCACCCGACAAAATAATATATTAAATATTACTTTAGAAATTTCGGGATGTTACAAGTCTTCCCTCCTTAAAGAGGTTTCGTCCCCGAAACCTAGCTTATTTCTTTAAAAGGAAAACTTCTTATATTTACACACTTTATTAAATCGCCTTTGCTTTCTGGGTTATCCTTCTTACTCCTGACTTGTAGTCATCGAGCGGTGATCATGTGTTTTAGCTATTAAGGTAGCTTGTCCATGAGGCTCTCGATGTCTCAAGTCTCGTCTCGTCTTTCCAAGGGCTTCCTTTGATGCTTTTGTGACAATTTGGCAACTCTCTTAGCATATCTGACTACAAGCTCCAAGCGTGACTTCTTCATTACTTTTTGCAGTTGGAGTCATGTAGTTTTCGTATATCGCTCTGCCTCAGATTCTTCTCGTGTCCGCCTCTTTTGTAACAGTCATCTATCTTATCTCTAAGGAAACACAAATGTTATCACTCTAGGAATTATTTAGCACGTGATTCGTAAGGTAAGTAGTTAATGACGTTGATCAAGTGTAATTAACTATTTGCGTTACTCCTCAGGTTCTACATACTTCCCTTCATGATTTCACTTGTGCTTGTTTATACTCTTAAACAGTTAATCAGTTAAGATCAATTAATCTTATCCCTAACCTGCACTCATTCTTCATTTAGCAAATAAGCCAACATTAACATACACCATTTACCATACACTTTACCTTTACTGAGCTTGCTTGAGTGACACATGGCTATCTTGAACTGGCATCTTCTTTCTTTCTCATTTTAAATCTCATTCCCTGTTTGAGTCTAAGCATGTAGGATGCTTAAATCTCTCGAACTTATGCTCTGATACCAACTTGTAAGGCCCCGAACCGGTAGCCCTACTTTAGCGTCGGATTTACTCATAAACACAGTTCTTACAAATCAGAGTTCATTAAAACTTTCGCGGAATATAAAACTTTCATGAAACATTACAGCAATCCAAAACTTGCCTTAATTAAACATTCTTGTCTTTCAAAATAAACGTCAATTACATTAAAACATCTTGAGTCTTCAGATGCAAGTCTCCTATTCGCCCACCATGTGCCCGCTCAAGCTAGCTGTCTCATTCTACTCACCTGCGTGCATACTAAAAGTCAGCTACGCTGAGTGAGTTCTAGTTAATCAAGCAACTTATCATACAACCACTACATGCATCATATACGTATCCGAAGACACGTAGTCCACTATCTAACCTGCTTACCTTACCACTTAGCCTCTTATTTACACCTACCACCTTGCCACTTTGCCACTTTAATAACGTATAGCGTTATGCCACCTTGCCGCTTTGCCGCTTTAATAACGTATAACGTTATGCCACTTTAATAACGTAAAACGTTATGCCACTTTGCCACTTTAATAACGAAGGCACGTATAGGCTTACCCTACCACGTACTATCGTTATACCACTAACACTCTTACTAGACTCTTGCCACTTCTAACACGCTCTACCTCTACTTGTCTACAACACGCTTCATATCATTTACATAATAAGCAAGTCACATCAACAATCATACACACATAATAACGATGGCACGTACAGGCTTTCCCTATCACGCGCTCACGTTATGCCACTAACACTCTTACTAGACTCTTGCCACTTCTAACACACTCTACCTCTACCTGCCTATATCACACTTCATATCAGTTCAGTATTTACGTAATAAATAAGTCACATCATAACATTCTACACACTATCAGCCACTTGGAATTTACTATCCTTGGCGATACGTGCAATATTCGAAGATCGTTCACGTACCGACAAGCATTATAAAATATATACCTCGTAACATCTATAGCATACACTTACCACTTAAGGTAAGTGTATTCACACTTCACATCGAGTATGCACACAGCCCCGAAAACATAACAAGGAAATGGGGCTAGAAACTCACCTGAACTCTGCTTCTTCCTCCGATAGTTGTAAATCCCTTCTTTAACTGAGCTCGGCTGACTGCATAAGTTACACGTATCAATACTCGCCTGATCTAATCTGGTGGCCTAGTATTAGCTTACTTTTACTTATCGTTTTTAATCTATTTTCTAATCGAACTTGACTTTAGGCGAAGTTAAACCTTAGGCGAACTTAGCTTTAGGCGAAGTTAAACCTTAGGCGAACTTAGCTTTAGGCGAAGTTGTCATCAGGCGAACTTAGCTTTAGGCGAAGTTGTCATCAGGCGAACTTAGCTTTATGCGAAGTTGTCATCAGGCGAACTTAGCTTTGCAGGCGAAGTTCATCAGGCGAACTTAGCTTGCAGGCGAAGTTCATCAGCTGCAGGTACTGTTCGCTCTTAAATCCTTCGTTTCTTAACCAAATAACTCGATTTAGGTATCCACGGAATCGTCTGACTAGCGCCTACAAACCCCAACCATCAAATCGACCTAACATCGATGTTTAAAGGGTGCGATTTAGGCATATAGGTTACGGGTTCTTTTTATCAATCGATTAACCCATCAAATCATAACCATTTTCAGTAAGTTTAGCTTTGTTGGATTCGTTTTTACCATACAAACACAGATCTATCATTTCTATACTAATCCAAACCTAAACGAACAAGTTCTCGATATAAACGTACCGTAAATGAGTCGAACTACGAACACGAGCTGGTCTTGTTGCTTTGGTTCGTCACGACGATCTAGCACCAACAAGCTCGGGTCCTCGCCTTGGATCTTGGTTCGGGTCGTGTGTTTTGGGTGTGTGTAGAGATATGGATAAATGGATGGAATGGAAAGGATTGGGGTTTAAGGGGGTATTTATACTCTCTTAAGCCCATGGACCGAAGGCCCATATTTCCTTTTGGGTCCATATCTAATCTCATCTAATTATCATACTAAGTCTTCATATTTAGCTATTATTATCGTTCCACTAACTCGTTTATTTCACCCGACAAAATAATATATTAAATATTACTTTAGAAATTTCGGGATGTTACAAGTCTTCCCTCCTTAAAGAGGTTTCGTCCCCGAAACCTAGCTTATTTCTTTAAAAGGAAAACTTCTTATATTTACACACTTTATTAAATCGCCTTTGCTTTCTGGGTTATCCTTCTTACTCCTGACTTGTAGTCATCGAGCAGTGATCATGTGTTTTAGCTATTAAGGTAGCTTGTCCATGAGGCTCTCGATGTCTCAAGTCTCGTCTCGTCTTTCCAAGGGCTTCCTTTGATGCTTTTGTGACAATTTGGCAACTCTCTTAGCATATCTGACTACAAGCTCCAAGCGTGACTTATTCATTACTTTTTGCAGTTGGAGTCATGTAGTTTTCGTATATCGCTCTGCCTCAGATTCTTCTCGTGTCCGCCTCTTTTGTAACAGTCATCTATCTTATCTCTAAGGAAACACAAATGTTATCACTCTAGGAATTATTTAGCACGTGATTCGTAAGGTAAGTAGTTAATGACGTTGATCAAGTGTAATTAACTATTTGCGTTACTCCTCAGGTTCTACATACTTCCCTTCATGATTTCACTTGTGCCTGTTTATACTCTTAAACAGTTAATCAGTTAAGATCAATTAATCTTATCCCAAACCTGCACTCATTCTTCATTTAGCAAATAAGCCAACATTAACATACACCATTTACCATACACTTTACCTTTACTGAGCTTGCTTGAGTGACACATGGCTATCTTGAACTGGCATCTTCTTTCTTTCTCATTTTAAATCTCATTCCCTGTTTGAGTCTAAGCATGTAGGATGCTTAAATCTCTCGAACTTATGCTCTGATACCAACTTGTAAGGCCCCGAACCGGTAGCCCTACTTTAGCGTCGGATTTACTCATAAACACAGTTCTTACAAATCAGAGTTCATTAAAACTTTCGCGGAATATAAAACTTTCATGAAACATTACAGCAATCCAAAACTTGCCTTAATTAAACATTCTTGTCTTTCAAAATAAACGTCAATTACATTAAAACATCTTGAGTCTTCAGATGCCAGTCTCCTATTCGCCCACCATGTGCCCGCTCAAGCTAGCTGTCTCATTCTACTCACCTGCGTGCATACTAAAAGTCAGCTACGCTGAGTGAGTTCTAGTTAATCAAGCAACTTATCATACAACCACTACATGCATCATATACGTATCCGAAGACACGTAGTCCACTATCTAACCTGCTTACCTTACCACTTAGCCTCTTATTTACACCTACCACCTTGCCACTTTGCCACTTTAATAACGTATAGCGTTATGCCACCTTGCCGCTTTGCCGCTTTAATAACGTATAACGTTATGCCACTTTAATAACGTAAAACGTTATGCCACTTTGCCACTTTAATAACGAAGGCACGTATAGGCTTACCCTACCACGTACTATCGTTATACCACTAACACTCTTACTAGACTCTTGCCACTTCTAACACGCTCTACCTCTACTTGTCTACAACACGCTTCATATCATTTACATAATAAGCAAGTCACATCAACAATCATACACACATAATAACGATGGCACGTACAGGCTTTCCCTATCACGCGCTCACGTTATGCCACTAACACTCTTACTAGACTCTTGCCACTTCTAACACACTCTACCTCTACCTGCCTATATCACACTTCATATCAGTTCAGTATTTACGTAATAAATAAGTCACATCATAACATTCATACACACTATCAACCACTTGGAATTTACTATCCTTGGCGATACGTGCAATATCCGAAGATCGTTCACGTACCGACAAGCATTATAAAATATATACCTCGTAACATCTATAGCATACACTTACCACTTAAGGTAAGTGTATTCACACTTCACATCGAGTATGCACACAGCCCCGAAAACATAACAAGGAAATGGGGCTAGAAACTCACCTGAACTCTGCTTCTTCCTCCGATAGTTGTAAATCCCTTCTTTAACTGAGCTCGGCTGACTGCATAAGTTACACGTATCAATACTCGCCTGATCTAATCTGGTGGCCTAGTATTAGCTTACTTTTACTTATCGTTTTTAATCTATTTTCTAATCGAACTTGACTTTAGGCGAAGTTAAACCTTAGGCGAACTTAGCTTTAGGCGAAGTTAAACCTTAGGCGAACTTAGCTTTAGGCGAAGTTGTCATCAGGCGAACTTAGCTTTAGGCGAAGTTGTCATCAGGCGAACTTAGCTTTAGGCGAAGTTGTCATCAGGCGAACTTAGCTTTGCAGGCGAAGTTCATCAGGCGAACTTAGCTTGCAGGCGAAGTTCATCAGCTGCAGGTATTGTTCGCTCTTAAATCCTTCGTTTCTTAACCAAATAACTCGATTTAGGTATCCACGGAATCGTCTGACCAGCGCCTACAAACCCCAACCATCAAATCGACCTAACATCGATGTTTAAAGGGTGCGATTTAGGCATATAGGTTACGGGTTCTTTTTATCAATCGATTAACCCATCAAATCATAACCATTTTCAGTAAGTTTAGCTTTGTTGGATTCGTTTTTACCATACAAACACAGATCTATCATTTCTATACTAATCCAAACCTAAACGAACAAGTTCTCGATATAAACGTACCGTAAATGAGTCGAACTACGAACACGAGCTGGTCTTGTTGCTTTGGTTCGTCACGACGATCTAGCACCAACAAGCTCGGGTCCTCGCCTTGGATCTTGGTTCGGGTCGTGTGTTTTGGGTGTGTGTAGAGATATGGATAAATGGATGGAATGGAAAGGATTGGGGTTTAAGGGGGTATTTATACTCTCTTAAGCCCATGGACCGAAGGCCCATATTTCCTTTTGGGTCCATATATAATCTCATCTAATTATCCTACTAAGTCTTCATATTTAGCTATTATTATCGTTCCACTAACTCGTTTATTTCACCCGACAAAATAATATATTAAATATTACTTTAGAAATTTCGGGATGTTACATCGAGGAACTTGAATTATGGTTTCCTCGGTTTTTGAAAAGTTTTCTGGATTGCCTTTGTTTTGGTTTAGGTTTAACCACAAAATATTTTTGATTAGCCTTTGAGAAATCCTTTTAATGGTTCTTGGGCTTTTCAGCTTCAGAACCCTTAGCTAACCGCTTTCTTTCTCTTTGGGTTAGCCAAAATGGTTTCTTGGGTTTTTCGGTTCTTTTGGACCTTAAATTTGTCTCACTGGCTGAAGTGTAAGTTTGGTGAGGCATTTTCTTGGTTTGAGCATTATACCTAGGAAATGTCTGACCAAACTTACTGTTGAAGTCTCTTTGTTGTTTGTGCCAGTTATTGCAATGTCTTGCAAGATGAGACGGATTTCTACAAATGAAGCAACATTTTCTTTGGTTGCATTTATAGACATCTTGCTCACTGAGATATGTGGGATGAGGTGATGTTGTTTGGTTAACATGTTGGTAACCTCTATCTGACTGATAATTGTAAGCATTTGAATGATGAGTTGCAAAATAATTTGATTGCCTAGGTTTCTGTCGAGAGTAGTAAAAGTCACTATCAAATTGATCATAATATTGAGAACTATTGTTATAATTTGTATTTTGAGAAAATGAAGTTTTCTTGGGTGGCACATATTTACATGAAGTGCTTGGTTTTTCATTTTCAAAGCAAATTTTCTCTTTTATTAAGTTCTAAATTTTATTATCAGTTGATGAGCAGCTTTAACTAGTCTGTTCATTAACCTTGACTTCATTGGTTTCATCAAATACAGTTTCACATTCTGAATCAGAAGAGGAACATTCACTTTCATTACAAACATCTATACAACTGTCATCACTTGATGATTCACAAAATACATCCTTTGATCTAGACATAAAGCTTCCTATCATTGATTCACACACTTTGTTACAAACAGGATTTTTAATTGATTTTGTTAGACCCATACAGGATTCAAAACGTGGTTCTAAATCTCCCTTTGGTTTACAACCCTGGTTAACCTTCCCACCACTTACATCACCTGCTACACAAGACATGTTGACATTAGAAATATCAGATGACGAAATTTGAGCTGTTGATGGAGAGGCAGCTGAAACAAATTTCACTGGTTTTGGTAGTTTACCAATACCATAGGCCATCTCTTCATCAGGAGAAGTATTATAGCTAAAATGGGGTAGGCAAGTGTAATTATCATTCATTGGTGGAGGCACCGCTGAATAATCACAACCTAGTCCCGATTTAACTTTAGTACTTCTCTAAGCTCTGATAAGATCATCTAATTGTTCAGATGATGCTTCAAATCTTTCAACCTGTTTTTCCTTTTCTCGTTTATCAGAAAGATCAAGTTTTAACTTTTCAATTTCATCTTTTAATTTGTTTACAATGTCCTTGTAATAGATGACATTTTGCTCTCCTTGAAAGATTTTAAGTTTAAGATTTGCAACATCATCGTGATGTGTTTTAATCTTTTCAACATATATCTTGTCAGCCTTTTCATATTCAGCATTTAGTTGACGAAGTTTTGCGTTTTCTTTCAAAACTT
Source organism: Bidens hawaiensis (assembly GCF_021521415.1). Taxonomy (NCBI): domain Eukaryota; kingdom Viridiplantae; phylum Streptophyta; class Magnoliopsida; order Asterales; family Asteraceae; genus Bidens; species Bidens hawaiensis. Next base: position 1,206,160 of record NW_027491480.1, read on the forward strand.
CGTCCTGAAGATATCTATAATATGTAACTTTATTTACGCAAGCTTGAGAGCAAAGATTTCTTTTTACCTCATCAGATGGTGATGCATCAGGACTTGCAGCAGTAGATGAAGAAGCTTCATTGTTTGTGAGAGCCATGCCAGTCATGTTGAGAGGATTCTGCAGCTCTTGGAATTGATCATCCCAATCCACACCAACTTGGACCTCCGATTGGGAGACAAGGGCCTTTGAGTTTGAGCTTGAGTTGCCCTTGTGTGGATGACCTCCAATTCTTTGTGATGAGCTGCTTGGCTTCTGCACCTCATGCCTTTTTTCCTGCAGCCTTGTTGTTTTCTTCCTCTGTCACCTCAATCACACGAATATCATTTGCGGGTTTTGATGGATTCGTGCATTCTCGGGAGAAATGACCCATCTCACCACAATTGTAACATCGCAGCTTCGACTTGTCAAACCCAATCCTCTTTCTGTCAGAATCATTGAAGCTATCTTTCCCGTACGTCTTCATGAAGTTTGTAGCTCTTTGCACTGCCATTGCCATTTGGTACTTGATATCCATGTTTTCAAGATCCTTTTGATTGATATCTCTTAAATCTCCAGCTTCAAACTGTGGTGGCAATAGATTTCCTTGCATCAACTCTTCATGGCTTGACAGAAAAGCGTGAACTATTGCGATGTTGGAGTCATTCAACATGGGTAGTGCTTCACAGAAACTTGAAGGTTTGCTTGGTTGAGGTTTTGAAAATGAGGAAATCCCTTGAGCTTTCAATGCTTGGGCAACCGCACTGTCGACTGCCTTTTGAAACAAACTTGTACTGGAAGAATCAGATTAATTGCTGGTTGAGATGAATGCTGTTGCTTGTGAAGGTACACTTGGGAGTGGTCACAGGATAGACATTCTGTTGAGGTTTGCTTATGAAAGCAGTTGGCATCGAGGAAGCAGAACTCACTCCAGCTTGATTCAGAGAACTTAGATGATTGTTCATTCTCATATGCTCATCCATTTCAAATGACTTGATAGTGGATATCAAGTCAGTGTTTGACATCATATTTAGATTGGTAGTTCTCTTGATTGTGACAGTATTGGTACTCCAGCTGTATGGCAATGAATTCATCAACTTGTGGTTGACCTCAGCATTTGCAATGTTGACACTTACAGCCCTAATTCTTACCATTAACTTCTCAAGTCTTTTTACCAACTCCAAAACAGCTTCACCTTAACGATGATTAAACATATCGAACTCTTCTTTTAAAAGGGCCTTTTTGTTTTCCCTAATTTCGGCATTGCCCTCAACTTTTTCAACAAGTGCTTCCCACAGAACCTTGGCACTTGTGTGTTCACGAAGAGTTTCAGAGATTTCATTTGAAAGACAAACAGTCAATATGAGATAGGCTTTCTTATCTTGTGCTAACAGGTCCCTGTCTGCTTGATCATAGTTTTCTGGAGCCTTAAGTTGTTCCCCAGCATCAGTGCGAGTCACGGGAACATGAGGACCTTGTTCAAAACATCTCATTATATCACTCTCAGTCAATGAGATATAATTCATAAATCTCCATTTGAAATCCACAAAGTTATCATCCAAGGTCATATACTTTGGTGGCTTTGTAGGTGTTCCCACTTGGTTTTCCAACAGCAAACAACCCTTCAACAGCTCTGAATCAGTGATAGCCATGGTCTAAGCAGTTACAAGCCTTTAACAAAGCTTAATTTTCAAGACAGTCAACTTTTTCTCACAAAACTGCTTCAAGCGAAGCGAAACAGCCTTAAGCGAAATGAAACAGATCTAAGCGAAGCGAAACAACCTTAAGTGAAGCGAAACAGATCTAAGCAAAGCGAAACAGATCTAAGGCGAAGCGAAATGGATCCAAGCGAAGCGAAATAGATCCAACTTTCTAGAAGAAATCTTCCTCGGGATCCGTTTTCACCTAACCTTATCAGTACTAAGTCAAAGGTTGTTGCACAAACTTTCATGCCATGAGAAGCGAAATTGTTTCTTATCAATTTTGACCAACTTTTTGAACCTGAAGCCCACTTTAACACTTTTAAACCTAAAACTTTTCAGATCTAGATCTTGTATACTTGCAGCTTTCACCAAGAACACTTTCTAAGACATTTTTATGAAGATTTGAAGCCGAATCTCCTTGTAATTTTTTGTTATTTTTCTTGTTTTTGAAGATTTTCTTGTTAAGAACACTTGAACACTTGTTTTCTTCTTCTCAAGATCAAAACCCAAGGTTGTGATCCAAAAACCCTCAACTAGTGAGCCGAAGCTCTGATACCAATTGTAGGTCCCTATTCGGGTGGATCTAACAACGTCTTTGGATCAACCTAACTTAGTGCTAGCGGAAATCACACTAAGCAACCAAGAGGTCTCGGATCTAGAGATTATGTTCGGGTAAGGAAGTTAGTGAGAGAGAAAGAGAGAGAGAGAGAGAGAGAGCCGAGAGAAGGAAAGAAAGTGTGTAATGAGTTTTTGGCAAAATGTTATTTCTCTCATGGCATGCTCCCTATTTATAGGGTGGCATACATGAGAAGCATGAGTTATATTCAGTAAGGCCCAATGGGCTTCTTTACAATGGATCGTGGCCCAATACATACAAAATGACCAATTGGCTCCAAATACATAACCGAACCAATACAAAAGACTAAAACATACAAAAAAGACCTAACAACCCTCTCAACATAAAGACTAAAACATACGGTTTGTGGACGACAACATTTTAGCAGCAGATCCACGCAGAAGAAGATCACGGGACACTGCTCCTATTACTGAACAAAACATTAATCATCTTCTTGAACTTTTGCGAACGAGGCTTACAAAAGAAAAATCTCTTGGTCCATTACCGAACGACAGGTACAGTTTTCGTAACGTCAACGATAGCTTACAGAAGTAGGCATTCATCATAATCTTATCAAACATTTCCTGGTTTCCAAGAATGATTATTATTAACCAAGAAACATTTACAGGTACACTTTTCGCAACGTAAGGGAGCTTGTTGATGTAGGGATTCGTTTCAAGGCAAGTTACACTATGTCTTTGGCTTTAGTTAAGTTCACTAGTGTCTGGTGGGGGTTTTCACCGGTTGTTGAACTCCCACCAATAATAGTGGATGATTCCACCAAGCCTATGTTGTTAAACTTGATAGCCTATGAAAAATACTCAAGTGAAGCACGTGATTCATGGGTTACATCGTACGCATGTTTTCTTCATTCTCTGATTGAAGACCCTGAAGACGTTAAGGTTCTTAGAAAAGCTGGGGTGCTAGAAAACTTGTTAGGAAGCGATAAAGACGTCGTGGAATTGTTTAAAGAAATATGCACTGATTTAGTACCAAATAGCTTCGCATATTCACACGTTAGGTACAACAAACAATGAGAATTGGAATGGCACACTAATGTCCCAACTCAATCATGAATATGTCAACAACCCTTGTGCATATTTTTCGATTTTTGGAGTGATATCTCTTACTCTTAGTGCTGTTCAAACATACTTCACTATTTGGCATCCCAATAGCGAATGCGATGATCTTGGCAAGTTTTTGAAGAAGAACCATCACTTATAAGCAGCGAGTGAGTCGATGGTCGTTATTGTATCTTTAATTCTGGTGTGTTATGTTTGATTTGTCAAGTAATCACTATTTATGCTTTTTTTTCTTAAATAAGATTTGTTTGTGCTGAGTGTAACTATGTATGTATCTGCAGCTATGATTATTTAAGATAAATAAAGAGATGAGTTTGTGATTTATATTGGAAGTACATGCAAAAAGAGTCATATCCATTTGTTCAAATTGTTTCTAGAAATCTTGCATCAATTTTCCTTTGCTTTGTAGGAGCCATTTCATGCAGAGAAACAAATTTTCACACAAAGATAATAAGATGAATGTATTAGACTCGTATATTTGGCAATTGGAACTCAGTAGTCAAATTAGTACTCATCTAAACCAATATATATATATATATATATATATATACACACACTAAATATATTAAGAAACCATAATTAAATCCCATAACCAACCAACTACAAGGTAATTTTAAAATCTCGGCTCCATTCTCCGACTCCAATGAAGGTATCAGATTGGTTTCCGACAGAAGAGTTAGAAGATGACAAAAAATTTGAAAAAAAAACGGTGATAACCGGATGGCAAAAGACCAGAACACAAGTCAATCAAGTAAACAAAGACGACATTAACCGGGGTGTGTACATAAAGCCAAGAAAATCAAACCGAAACAAAAACCGACGGTTTAGTTTTATGTTTTATAAATACCAAACTTTTGATATTGTTTCGGTTTTGCGTGTATTTAAAACCGTAAAGTCTATACTGAACTTACAAATTTTCATTTAGTAAATTATAATAATTTAATATATAGTTTAACCAAAACATATAATAATCAAAAAAGTTAATAAATAGAAAAAAATTTAGGCCTAAATTCATCATGCTTGGCCTAAAATTTCTATCCCAAGTCCAAAAATACCAAAATTGAACAGAACCTGAATAAAAAAAAAACAAAAACTGAATCAGCAATTTCTAAAAACTCAAAACCAAAATTTTTATTTTTGTTTGCTTTTTAGCCCAAAATCGACTCATACACACCGTTGATAATAATCTAGCTATAAGACGCCAGGATTGATGAGATGGGGCTTGGATATGTTGGCTTGCGCATAGGGTAGAAAAATGGATACATATCACTTTGGTGATGGATTTGTGGTCAAAATTATGGCCGCAAAAATCGTATGTACTAGACATATAAAAATCTTTGTTACTGTTTGGTTATTATTTATAGACAATTTGACTTAAGTTAAATAATTATATAACTTAGTTATTCTTCATTAATTTTATTTTTCTAACAACTTCGACCACTTCATGTTAATTTACAAAACAATAACTTAGTAATAACTAATATTTTATATATTCCATTTGTCTCACTTTAGAAAAATATTAACATTTATAAAAACATTATTAGTTAGTTTTATTTATATTAAAAATATAAATATTGATTTCAAAAAATAAAAATAAGTACTCTACTAGCTTTTTGTCATGTGAAACTTGTGGGAGTAACTTAATATTTATTTAAGTTAGGAATATACTTAACTTTATATCCATTATTATAGTATTCTTAACTTCATAATTTGTAGACAAGGGTAAAGTACTAAAGTTTCAGATTCTCTACTAAGTCCCTATGTGTTATCCTCATGCCAATGCTGTAGGGCCAATATTATATATTGCTATAGCCAATTTTATATATTATTTTTAGGATTGTATATGTCGTTTTATTTTGCTTTAGTCGGTGTAGCACGTACTCGGTACGTTTATTTTATAGGTTTATTATGTAAAGTTTGGAGAAATGGGGACCATATATAAAGGGCACTTTACCCATTTCTCCACAACTCAAGAGAAACAACTCTTGGAAATAAAAAGAATTTCTCTCTCTCTCTCTCTATCTTCTTCTTCTTTCTTTCAAGCAAATAAATCAAACAAACTAAGATCCGAGATCCGAGTGTCGTTGGTGATTTCCGCTAACCAACAACACGGATTGATCCGAGTCAAGTCTTGAGATCCATTTAGAGGACCTACAAGTGGTATCAGAGCTTTCGGCTCGACTTTTGGTGGTTTTTGGGTCAAACTTATCGGGTTTTGATCTTAGTTTTTGTTGGATTTGAGGTTGATTTCGTGTTACTCATCTCTTTTGGAGTCCCTTACACCTTGGAAATACACGAGAATCACCAAATCTAAGTTTTTAGTGTTTTAAGTTTTTGTGTCCGAGCTCAGATTCGGCTTAAAAATTCAGATCTAGGCCGATTTATTGATTTTTAGACTAAAGTCTTTTTGACTTTTTGGAAGTTTGGGTCTTACATTCTCAAAAAAAAAAAAAAAAAAATCGCATCGGGTACTGTAGCAGTCGCTTCCGGGGGGGGGGGGGGCTGTAGCAATCGCATCGGCGAGATACTGTAGCACTTCGCACAGGGGGGGTACTGTAGCAACTCGGCACTGTAGCAACTCATGCGAAAAAAGAAATTTCGCATGCACTGTAGCAACTCATGCGAAACACTGTAGCAACTCGGACTGTAGCAACTTATGTGAAACACTGTAGCACTCGGTACTGTAACAACTCGGTACTATAGCAACTCATGCGAAACACTGTAGCGACTCGGCACTGTAGCAACTCGGTACTGTAGAAAAAAAAACTTAAATTTTTTTTTTCCCAAAAAAATAAATAAATTATCGAGTTAAAAAAAAATGTCTTACGAACCTAAACTTGGAGGAAATCTGGATATGGGAGGAAGCCGAAAAATGAAGGAGAATTCGACATGTTTACACACATTAAAGGAGAATCGGTTGCCTCTCTTATCAACAGATTTGAGTCACTCATCACCAAAATGAGTAGTGTCGGTATCATCATTGGTTTGTTTAAGATCAACATGAAGTTGTTACTACCTTACACATGGAACATCAATGTGGTTACCATCAAAAGAACCACAAACCTATATACCATGACACTCTTAGAGTTGGCTTCTACCATCAAGGCTTTTGAAATAATGGAAGATAAGCTTCAAATGAACAATTAGTCCAAAGAAAATAAAGTTGGGACAAGTAATAAAGTTGGGACAAGTGCTGCCGGTAAAAGTAGTCATGCATGTCCTATCATTCCCGACACATCACCAGCTGATGAGGTAAACCACAATCTTTGTTCTTAAGCATGCATCAACAAAGTCACATACTATAGATATCATCAAGACGAAGTTTTGAAAGAAAATGAAAAACTTCGTCAGTTAAATGCTGAATATGTAAAAGCTGACAAGATCTATGTTGAAAAGATTAAAACTCATCACGATGATGTTGCAAATCTTAAACTTAAAATCTTTTAAGAAGAGCACAATGTCATCTATTACAAGAACATAATTAACAATTTAAAAGATGAAATTGAAAAGTTAAAACTTGAAGTTTCTGACAAAAAGGAAAAAGAAAAGCAAGTTGAAAGATTTGAAGCATCATCTGAGAAATTAGATGATCTTATTGGAACCCAGAGAAGTTCTAAAGTTAAAGCGGGGCTGGGGTATGATTACACTGCCGTACCACCACCATTCAATGATAACTACACCAGCTTGCCCCACTTTAGCTATAATACTTTTCCAGACGAGGAAATGGAATACGGGGTTGGTAGAATACCAAAGCCTGTGAAATTTGTTCATGCTGCCTCTCAAACTGCGGCTCCAGTCTCATCATCTGATAAATCTGACATCAATGTGTCTTGTGTAGCAGGTGATGTAAATGGTGGTGAATGTGGGACGGTTAACCTGGGTTGTAAGCTAAAAAGAAAGTTAGAACCACGTTTTGAATCATGTGTGGATCTAACCAAAACTATTAACAATCCAGTTTGTAATAAAGTTTGTGAATCCATGTTGGGAAGTTTAAAGTCAGAGTCAAATTATGTATTTTGTGAAAATTCAAGTGATGATAGTTGTACAAACGTTTGCAATGAAAATGAATATTCTTCCTCTGACTCAGATTATGAAACCATTTGTGATGAAACTTTTGTTGAAAAATGTGTCAACGAAAGTAGGGCTGTTGAGGTGAACATATCAAGTTGTTCATCATCAAGTTGTGAGACTGAGGATAATTCTAGTAAAAGCAAAGTTTTTGAAAATGAAAAGGCAAGTATTTCGTGTAAATATGTTCCACCAAATATACGATCATTTTCTCAAACAACCAATCAATTTAGAAATCCTCAGCCATACAACTTCTGTGACAACAACTACTATGGTCATTATCAACAAAATTTTGTTGATCCATATTACACAAATGTGTTTTATAATCATGTTCCTTTCCAAGGATCACCTTTCCCACCACACCAACCACATTATAGTTCAGATGAGTTCTTTGGCACTCCCAGGAGAAAGTGTTGTTTTGTGTGTGGTTACTCTTCTCACCTTGCAAGACATTGCAAGCACTGGTTCAAGCAACAACTTGATATCCAAAGGCGGCTTAGTCAGTCCCCAAAAAGAGCTTTTAGTAGCCTTGATTCAAGGACTGATCAAGCTGATAGTGAACTTAGTGAAATGGATGTGAGATCCAAAGTAAATAAAGTAAAACACAAAAAGAAACCTTTTTGGAAAACCAAGAAGGATAAAATCAAAAAGGATCCTAAGACTGTAAAGTCTGAGGATTCACCAAAAATAGTTTCAAAATCAAGAAAAGAAAAGTCCAAAATTGCCAAAACCAAGGAACAAGTTTTTGCTTGGATTCCTAAGGACTGTTCTTCATCAAGTGAGGCTCCACCAAGTAATAAATAGTTTTCAGGAAATAAAATTAAGTTCGGTAGGTTTACGGTTGACCTTCCCGGGACAAAAGTGTGCCGGGAACCCATGTCTATTTAAACGCTTAGTGCATGCAGAGTCAATCAAGGAGGACTATCAATAGTATTAGGTACCTAGATAGTGATTGCACCCGGCATATGATGGGATATGAACCCTTGCTATTTGATGCTAAACCATTTGATGGTGTGTTCGAGTCTTTCATAAGCGACATGGGAGGACAAACTTCAAGGAGGGGAAGCCTTGTTTAAATGGTTCAACAACAACTTTCGAGCATTTCTCAACTAACCTCGTCCAACTACTTCTCTCAAGTGATGGATCCAGCATCAGCTGTTGGATCTCGGTTTGAATCTCTTCAACTTTGTCATACAATGTGATAATGCATGCTTAAGACAGTCCATCTGACAACAACTTTGCTGACCTTTTCACTAAAACCGTCGATCATGCTCGATTTGAATTTCGGGTCGAATAGATCGGCATGATCAATTTTGATTAAAACAAACTATCTATCTTTTTGTATATAAAATTGTAAATATTTTTCAAATATGTCACAATTTTAGAGGGAGAAAATGAGTTAAGTTTAACTCACCAAAAAGATTTTCAATTCATCTTAAGAAAAGCAAAAACAAATCATTTGATTTACCAAAAAGATTTTATATTACTTTTAAGAAAATCTAAAAGGAATTATCCCGTTTAGAGGGAGCTCCTGCTTAGAGGGAGTCGGATATTTAAAATTTTGAGAAATTGATCCGACCATTGGAAAATGATAAGAAATTATCTCTAACGATTCTAGCACATGAAAAGAGTAGATCAAAAGCCAACAAGATCATTGCTTGATGTGTAGATAGGCTTGACAAATGAGTAAGTGTCATAGTGATATAAACTTAAATATCTGCCTATGCTAGTGGTTACACGTTATGAAGCGGTTGCCGACTCCAATTAAAGTCATATTAATGAAGGCTGAAATGCAATTAAACATATCATACCCAAGCCTCTCTTTACCTTATCACAGTTGTCTTATGAAAAATCAGTGTCATTTTTAATTTCTATTGAGTCAAGAAAAGAGTCAAGTAATGCTTCAAGAAAAGCAAGAAAAAGAAAAACAAAAGAGTCAGAAAAGAAAAAGAAAAATCAAGAAAAAGAGTCAGTTCTAGGAATTTTAACTTCTGTGTTATTTCTTCATTTATTTTGATTCAAGCCTTGGACTTTCTCCTGCGCGATAATATGGTATTATCCGACCTGATTGTTAAGGCCCTGAATCTTCTGCTTTGTTTTATTTTCTTTCTTTTGTTTAAGCCTTGGACTTTCTCTGCGTGATAATATGGTATTATCCGACCTGATTGTTATGGCCTGAACTTCTGCTTTATTTTAATCTTTCTAGATCGAGTTAAGTGTACAAAGTTTCAAGTGCACAAAGTCAAAGTGTCAAGTGTGTTAATAAGATTACTGTGATCAACTAAGAAAGGTTTAAGTCAAGTTGAGGTGACATGTGAAAGCAAATTAAGCCCGAGGTATGATGGAGTCTGTAATTTGTCGGATTAAATGGGGACCACACAAGCATTGTGCCTAATTGTACCTTAACGTATCATGTTGACATCAAAATACTTGTTAAGTTTAAAGTGGACAAATTATATCTACAATCGACTTTGGGTTCTTGGCATAATAATGTCCAAATAGAAGTGTGATCTAGAACGTTAACAGATAATGTGATTCCATGTTGTGATCTTTCTCAGAAAAATAATTTAGTAAACTTTTAAAGTAAATATTTTTGATATATAATATTAATTTCATCTTTACTCCTATCTTATTTTTGTTTTATTTTTTGTTTCAACTTAAAAATATTATGTATATATTTTTGTAATATTAAAATATATGAAAATGCCAAAAAGATTTCAAGTTTTTATTATGTTCGTACATATTTTATTAAACTTTGTTTTATTCAAAATCATGTGTTTTGTTGTCAAGGTTGTTCATGCAATGTTTGTTGGAAACCTGGGACTTAAACAAATCATTTACAAGTTGAGAGATTGAAAATAAAATTTCAGGTTATTCTGCAAACACTTCAAACCAAGAGCTTGTTTTGAAAAGGAAAATTCTTCTTTGACCTTTGAGAGGGTCTGTGAACGAATCTTATTCGTTCTAAGTTTTGTGCAGGTGTAGATGAGCAGGTAGATCAAGATCAAGTCTGCTTGGAGTTGCAGATGCTGAAGCGCTTAAAAGAAGACGAGAACGTGAAAGTTGGTGGTTGAACCTAAAGATGAACTGATTGTGTCTGAAGACAAAGAATGAAACCATCCGGCTCAAGAAAGTCAACAAAAGAAAACTAGATGTCGAGCCTCCCGCATATGATGTTTCTAAAATTCGCTGTTGCCGATCCTTCCCAGAAAATAAGATAAGAACGGAAAATAAAAATTTGTCCAAGATCCAATCAGGTTCAAGCTACAGGATCAAGACAAGTACTAGTTTTAAGAAATAAAGACGAAGCAAAGAACTTGACGAAGGTTCCACGACATACTCAATCCTAGAGGGAGATTGTAGGATAGAGAATCATCAGCAATCTTGGTTTCTTTCTTGCCAACTCCTTTCTTGCCACGGTTGTTGTGAAGGATAGAGAATCATCAGCAATCTTGGCAAATGCCCAGAAGTCCAAGACCCATTTATAGTACACATATGGGTTGGCGGTGATAGTATAGGCAAGGGGTGATTGCTTGAGTCCCTTGACCATGGAGGTAAATACTTTGTCTGCCTTTGCCTTTGGCAGCCCGAGAGCACAAAAATTATTATGACCCTGAAAGTCAAACCAAGAGATCATGAGAATCATCATTGAGAAATAAACAAAATAAATAAGATATATAAATAAGCATTAAGTATTTACATATTATAATAAAAAAAATTATATACATTTTAGTTTTAACAAGGTTATAATTTAGTTTTAGTATGTTCATAAGGCAATTAGTCTACAATGTATAAAGATTAAGTCCAAAACAGTCCAAGAATCTAAACAGTTCATTTGTTTAAAAACAGTCCAGTAACTTCAGGTTTAAGATTCTGAAAAATTTTGCTAAGTGTTGGTTTTTCGCATGAGGCCTTATTTCGCTTCGCATGGAGTCATGCGAAGCGAAACAGACAATCCATTCGCTTCGCATGAGGTGAAGCGAAGCGAAATAGATGTTTCGCTTCGCATGAGGTCATGCGAAGCGAAACAGAAATATATTTCGCTTCGCATGAGGTCAAGCGAAGCGAAACAGAAATATGTTTCGCTTCGCATCACTAAGCGAAGCGAAACAGCGAAACAGAGATATGTTTCGCTTCGCATCACTAAGCGAAGCGAACATTGTTTTTAGGATTGTATATGTCGTTTTATTTTGCTTTAGTCGGTGTAGTACGTACTCGGTACGTTTATATTGTAGGTTTATTATGTAAAGTTTGGAGAAATGGGGACCCTATATAAAGGGCGCTTTACCCATTTCTCCACAACTCTTTCACAACTCAAGAGAAACAACTCTTGGAAATAAAAATAATTTCTCTCTCTCTCTCTCTCTATCTTCTTTTTCTTTCTTTCAAGTAAATAAACCAAACAAACTAAGATCAGAGATCCGAGTGTCGTTGGTGATTTCCGCTAACCAACAACACGGATTGATCCCAGTCAACTCTTAAGATCCATTTCAAATGACTTGATAGTGGATATCAAGTCAGTGTTTGTCATCATGTTTAGATTGGTAGTTCTCTTGATTGTGACAGTATTGGTACTCTAGTTGTATGGCAATGAATTCATCAACTTGTGGTTGACCTTAGCATTCGCAATGTTGACACTTGCAGCCCTAATTCTTACCATCAACTTCTCAAATCTCTTTACCAACTCCAAAACAACTTCACCTTGACGATGATTAAACATATTGAACTCTTCTTTTAATAGGGCCTTCTTGTTTTCCCTAATTTCGGCATTGCCCTCAACTTTTTCAACAAGTGCTTCCCACAGAACCTTGGCACTTGTGTGTTCACGAAGAGTTTCAGATATTTCATTTGAAAGACAAACAGTCAATATGAGATAGGCTTTCTTATCTTGTGCTAACAGGTCCCTGTCTGCTTGATCATAGTTTTCTGGAGCCTTAAGTTGTTCCCCAGCATCAGGGCGAGTCACGGGAACATGAGGACCTTGTTTAAAACATCTCATTATATCACTCTCAGTCAATGAGATATAATTCATAAATCTCCATTTGAAATCTGCAAAGTTATCATCCAAGGTCATATACTTTGGTGGCTTTGTAGGTGTTCCCACTTGGTTTTCCAACAGCAAATAACCCTTCAACAGCTCTGAATCAGTGCTAGCCATGGTCTAAGCAGTTACAAGCCTTTAACAAAGCTTAATTTTCAAGACAGTTAACTTTTTCGCACAAAACTGCTTCAAGCGAAGGGAAACAGATCCAAGAGATGCGAAACGGATCCAAGCGAAGCGAAACGGATCAAGCGAAGCGAAATGGATCCAAGCGACGCGAAACGAATCAAGCTAAGCGAAATGGATCCAAGCGAAGCAAAATGGATCTAGCTTTCAAGAAGAAATCTTTCTCGGGATCTGTTTTCACCTAACCCTATCAGTACTAGGTCAAAGGTTGTTGCACAAACTTTCATGCCATGAGAAGCGAAATTGTTTCTTATCAATTTTGACCAACTTTTTGAACCCGTAACCCAAGTTTTAACACCTTTTAACTGAAAACTTCTTAGATCTAGACTTGATATTTTTGCTAAGAACACTTTCTAAGACATTTTTATGAAGATTTTGCCCAATTCTTTTTGTATTTTTCTTGTTTTTGAGGTTTTTCTGAACTTTCTTGTAAAGAGCATTTGTTTTCTTTTTCTCAAGATCAAAACCCAAGGTTGTGATCCAAAAACCCTCAACTAGGGAGCCGTGGCTCTGATACCAATTGTAGGTCCCTGTCGGGTGGATCTAACAACGTCTTTGGATCAACCTAACTTAGTGCAAGCAGAAATCACACTAAGCAACCAAGAGGTCTCGGATCTTGAGTTTATGTACGGGTAAAGAAAGTTGAGTGAGAGAGAGAAAGTGAAAGAGTGAGCTGAGAGAGAAAGAATGTTAGAGAGATGGAATTTTTTTTAAAAGGTTGTTTCTCTCATGGCATGCTCCCTATTTATAGGGTGGCATGCATGAGAAGCATGAGTTATATTCACTAAGGCCCAATGGGCTTCTTTACAATGGACCGTGGCCCAATACATACAAAATGACCAATCGGCTCCAAATACATAATTGAACCAATACAAAAGATTAAAACATACAAAATGGGACCTAACAATCTCCCTCTAGTCTTTAGTATTGGAACCCATCGGTGTCATAATCCAGCCAGCCGTCCTCGGGTAGTGGAAGTTCAACAACTCTTCTAACAAATTTGTTGAAGGCTTCCACTATCTGGTCTGTGTTCTGACAACCGATGTCCTCGACGGTTCCCAGGGGCGAATTGTAGAGCTTCTTGATATCTTCTATATGCAACCCCATTAGCTCATGCTCGTCAAATACACGAATCTTAGGCAGATCTTTGCAGCGTATGACGGCCTCCCCTGTTGTGTTATCAAATTCCCAGCCTGTGAAGTCTCGGAGGATGATATGATAATTCTTTGGTGCCCTGTATCTCCACATGGTTCGTGGCTCTCCGGTGGCTGGGTCTATTTCTCTTGGGTTCTTGTACTTTCGACCCTTATTTGGCTCAAACTCCTTGTAATCGACCTTCGACTGTCGATGAAGATAATCTGGGATCCAACTATCCAGAGTGCTCCCAACCGCACCATGACCTAGAGCTTTTCGAAGATAATTGAGGTCAAGCTCTGGTAGTGACTTCAGCTCATGAAGGTTGAGATAAATCAGATCACCACTATATCGCCTGATCGCCCAACATGCGTTCTCCTTATTATACTTTGCATATACAATCAGCGAATCATCGTGGTAAGGATAAATGAGATCGCGAGCGCATGCACGACTTGGCATTATATGATTCTTTCTCTTTCTCTTTAGTGGTTCCTGTGTCAAGTCAACAGTTGGAGTGGAGACGGGATCAGCAACAGGAGTCTCTGTAGTCTGAACTTGAGCAAGAGGAGTGTCGGGATTTGGTGAGTAATTGATGTAATCGTCTTCAACCCTCGCCTCTGTATTTTGATCAATAAGTTGCTCCAAGTTCTTTCCTGCTTCAATAAAGTCATCCATAGCACCTGCAAAGTCATCAGGAAATAAATCTTTATACATATCAGTAATCTGTGTGTCGTGTTCCCTGACTTTGCCAGCTGAGTCATGAGCAGCAGGGTCTTGAACGTCATGTTGAGCTGGTGTAGGTGATTGAGTGTTATCTCCACCTCCACATCCTGCTGCCCCGGCCCTTCCGTCTCCACCTGCTCCACCGTCATCACCATCATCGTCATCATCATCAAAGCTATCATGAACTTCATCTTCATCGTCATCTTCTTCCTCATCATCATCTTCTTCATCACCATCATCGTCACCATCAAATCCATCACCAACACCGCTAGACTGGCCTCCCTGTTGTACTAACCGACCAACAGTCTGTAACATCCCGAAATTTCGAGATAATATTAATTATATTACTTAACAATAGAGGGAAAGATTACTCGGGTTATTAGGAAATAAATAATAGAATAGGAGTTGGTATGGGTCGGGCTAGTGTTGGGAAATGTATGTGGGTCTTGGACTTAGATTGCGTAAGATGGGTTAAATGAGAATGGGCCTTGGGTCCGTGGGCTTGAGAGAGATAAATACCCATCCCAAGCCCAAAATATCATTTATTTCCATCTTTCTCTTTTACACTCCTCAAAAACACACACATAACCGATCGAGATTCGAAGCCGAGACCCGAGATTCTGTTGAATAGATCTGAGTTGATAAGGTAAGAACTAATCCAACAAAGCTAATATTACTGAAAATGGTTAGGATTGGATGGGTTAACCGGACCCGAAACCCAACTGCCCAAATCGGACCCCTAAAACGTCGATTTTAGGCCGATTTGATGGTTGGGATTTGTAGGCGCCGATCATACGATTCCGTGGGTACCAAAATCGAGTTATTTGGCTAAGAAACGAAGGAGTTATGGGCAAACAGATCTGCAGCGCGACAACTTCGCCTTCATCTGGGCAACTTCGCCTTCAAGCGATGAACTTCGCCTGCAAGCTAAGTTCGCCTGATGAACTTCGCCTGCAAGCCAAGTTCGCCTGATGATAAGTTCGCCTGAAGCCAAGTTCGCCTGATGGCAACTTCGCTGAAAAGCTAAGTTCGCCTAAATGGTAACTTCGCCTAAAAGCCAAGTTCGCCTGAGGTTTAACTTCGCCTAAAAGCCAAGTTCGCCTAAGGTTTAACTTCGCCTAAAAGCCAAGTTCGCCTGAGGTTTAACTTCGCCTAAAAGCCAAGTTCGCCTGAAGTTTAACTTCGCCTAAAAGCCAAGTTCGCCTAAGGTTTAAACTTCGCCTGAAGCCAAGTTCGCCTAAGGTTTAACTTCGCCTAAAGTGAAGTTCGCTTAGAAAATAAATTAAAAACCTAATGGAAAATGTGTTAAGGCAGTTAATGTAAATAAAATTTTTCCAAGCTGACCTGGCAGCTTAACCCCAGCCAGGGGCTCTGCCCCTTGGACCCCGCTAGGGGCTGCCGCCCCTAGAACCCCGCTGCCAGGGGCGCTGCCCCCGGACCCCCGTTCGTTGTGGGTCATATATAGATAGAAATGCAAAACGAGTAGTAGTAGTTAATTGATATATGTAAATATTATACAGTTAGCCGAGCCCAGTTAAAGAAAGGAATTACGATCAACGGCGAGCGTAATAGGATCCAGGTGAGTTTCTAGCCCCATTTATGTGTCATGTTTTCGGGGCTGTGTGCATACTCGATATGTTTGTTAATACGCTTATCCTAAGAGATAAGTGTATGCCTTATGTGAATGATATGATATATAGGAATGATTGCTTGATGGTACGTGAACTATCTTCGGATATTGCACGTACTGTCAGGTTGTAACACTATGTGTAAGGTAAGTATGATATGTATGTTTATGTGTATGAACATGATAGAGATAATAGAAGAAAGAAATGATAATGTATGGTTACGAAAAGGGTACCGAGCCCTACTAATACTCGAGGTATGATGTATGGTTGTATGGTGACGAAGAGGGAATCGAACCCTTCTAATATTCGAAAACAAGGGACCAGACCCTTATAATATCTGTGATGTTAGGGACCAGACCCTTATAATATCTGTGATGTTAGGGACCAGACCCTTATAATATCTGTGATGTTAGGGACCAGACCCTTATAATATCTGTGATGTTAGGGACCAGACCCTTATAATATCTGTGATGTTAGGGACCAGACCCTTATAATATCTGTGATGTTAGGGACCAGACCCTTATAATATCTGTGATGTTAGGGACCAGACCCTTATAATATCTGTGATGTTAGGGACCAGACCCTTATAATATCTGTGATGTTAGGGACCAGACCCTTATAATATCTGTGATGTTAGGGACCAGACCCTTATAATATCTGTGATGTTAGGGACCAGACCCTTATAATATCTGTGATGTTAGGGACCAGACCCTTATAATATCTGTGATGTTAGGGACCAGACCCTTATAATATCTGTGATGTTAGGGACCAGACCCTTATAATATCTGTGATGTTAGGGACCAGACCCTTATAATATCTGTGATGTTAGGGACCAGACCCTTATAATATCTGTGATGTTAGGGACCAGACCCTTATAATATCTGTGATGTTAGGGACCAGACCCTTATAATATCTGTGATGTTAGGGACCAGACCCTTATAATATCTGTGAGGTTATAGGGCGAAAGGCTCTTTAAAACGTATGAATATATGAATGTATAGAAGTATGAAAGAATAAAAGTATGAATACATGAATGTATAGAAGTATGAAAGAATAAAAGCATGAATACATGAATGCATAGAAGTATGAATGAATAAAAGTATGAATATATGAATGTATAAAAGTATGAAGGTAAGAAAGTATGAAATGCAAGAATGTATTGTATGATTATGTGATTAACTAGAACTCACTCAGCGTAGCTGACTTTTAGTATGCACGCAGGTGAGCTGATTACAGAGTTAGCATGAGGATGACACACGGCATGGATTGAACGGCTGGCATCTGAAGAAAGAAGTAAAGATGTTTTAAATATAAAGTTTTGTGATATGGTATCAAAGAAAAGGTTTAACGTTTTGTAACAAATGATTGATGTTTTATATTCCGCGAAAAGTTTTAATAAACTCTGATTTGAAGAACTGTGTTTATGAGTAAATCCGACGCTAAAGTAGGGCTACCGGGTTCGGGGCCTTACACAGTCGCCTCTCCTTCAGACACAACAGCCTGAACTCCTCGAACGGTCACAGAAGGACCTGCGGTAGGCTGTGAACCACCGACTTGAGAAGTCTCACCAGACCTTCTCCAAGTCCCAAACACAAACCTATCCTCCAAACCATGAAATTCATCTTCTTGAATGCCCATGAGGTCTGAGGCCGCCTGGTACTTGCTCACCATGTCTTCATTCGTCTTGAGCTGTAGCTCATTCAGACGATCTTGTTCCCTGATCTTTTCTTGTACGACCTCCATTTCTGCTCTGAGTGTATCGAGAGAGGCGGAGGAAGCAAGCTGATTTTCCAAATTTGCAACTCTTGAGTTTGTAGCTTCCTTTTCAACATCCCACCTTCTCGTTGCATCTTCTATCTTCTTGTTTACACTAGATCTGAGAGCACTAGCACTTGGTATGTCTCCTTCAAGTGTAGTCAGTCTATCTCCAAGTCTTATGTGATCTGCTCTCAGATTAGCGTTCTCAGAGGCCTCTCGGTTCATTAACACTTGTAGATTCTGAATTCGGGTGTGGAAGGTGTTTGTCAACAATCTTTGATTCTCAGCAAGAGCGTCACTTGCCTCTTTCTGCTCTTCCAACATCCTTATCCTTTCCCTCAGAGCCGCCTTTTCTTCCTCATCCTCCAACGCCTTCTGTTTCATCTCCTTAATGAACTTGAGGAGCACAATTTCTCTTTCCGCCCTCTTAGCGTTGGATTCCTCCAGTGCAACAATCCTATTGAGGATAGGATCCGCATACACTGGAGGTGTCGAAGACATCCCTCGGGAGATGGGTTTGGGTGAGATAATGGTGGATGGTGGGGTGGTGGTCGTTATGGGTGGTGAGGTTGTTGGCAAAGGTAGGGTGATGGCTTGGGTAAGGATTGGTGAAGTTATAGTGGTGGGTGTTGTTGGTTGTGTTGTAGATGGTGTGACAGTTTGGGTTGGGGAAGTTATAACGGTTTTGCTCCATAGGCTTGTTGTTTGCATTGGTGAGCTGAAAACTGATGAGGTGAATATGGATGAGGTTGGTTGGGCAGGTGGTGTTGAGACTTGAGAGGGTTCGGGTTGGTTTTGTTGTTGTGGTGGTGAGTGTGGTAAGGAAGGTATTTGGGGTAGGAATGTTGAAATTGGTTGGTCTGTTGGTGAAGGTTCAGGTGAGGATTCTGGTGAGTCATGGAGTAGGATCTTGGTTTTCTTGGCTTTGGTTTTCTTTCTGGTTTTTGGTGTCTTGTAGGCAGGGATTTGTATCTTGGTTACATCTAGTGTCTTGAGGGCTTGGGCCAGGGCTTCTTTGGTGATTTTTGATTGGTCGGAGGGTTTGTCTTGAGAGGGAGACTTGACAAGAGACTTGGTTGACTTCTGGGAGTCTCCAAGTCTCCTCAAGCGCTTCAAAGGCGGCTGGTCTTCTTCCTCCTCCTCAAGTTCTATCACTTTGCCCTTTTCAGCCACTTTCCTCTTCAAGTCATGCTTGGCCTTTGTTCGATCCTCGGCCGGCTCATCTGATGAATCTTGTTCACCTTCAACTTCAGGTTCATCATCATCTTCACCCTCAGCAGACGCCTCTTCCCCAGCAGGCTCTGTCTCCTCACATAAACCAAACTTAGGACCCGGCCTTGGTCCTCGATACTGATGCCCCCTTCCCTTGGTGCTCAGCAACACACTGAAAACCGAAGTTTTAATCTCATTCACATGGTACGGCTTAGGAAGTGACTTCTTGTCCTTGGCCCTTTTGGTCCCCGGTCGTGGAACATCTGGAATTAAATCGTCTTAAAGAAGCTGCACGAATCTCAGGTACATGAGCCATGTAGCACCACTCTTGATGTTTCCCATCATGCACTAGAATATCCTTCGAGAGTAGTTGAACTTCTCTCTATTAGTCCATACAGACATAATACGAACCCAGTCTGAACTCATACTATCGAATCCTCCACGAATATCAGTCAGTGGGTGACTATATGGAATAAAAACCTCCAGTATGGTGGAAGATGACTCTTTTCAAGGCTCCTCCATTCCATGTCGTATCCCATCTGTTCAACAAAACCAACCAGCTTCTTCTTGTTTCCTTTTTCATACGTATAATCTGGCTGGTCAGCAATCTTTAACACTCGTCTAATGTCTGCTTCTGTAATTGTCAACTCCTTTCTTGCCATGGTTGTTGTGAAGGATAGAGAATCATCAGCAATCTTGGCAAATGCCCAGAAGTCCAAGACCCATTTATAGTACACATGTACACATCTAGGTTGGCGGTGATAGCATAGGCAAGGGGTGATTGCATGAGTCCCTTGACCATGGAGGTAAATACTTTGTCTGCCTTTGCCTTTGGCAGCCCGAGAGCACAAAAATTATTATGACCCTGAAAGTCAAACCAAGAGATCATGAGAATCATCATTGAGAAATAAACAAAATAAATAAGATATATACATAAGCATTAAGTATTTACATATTATAATAAAAAAAATTATATACATTTTAGTTTTAACAAGGTTATAAGTTAGTTTTAGTATGTTCATAAGGCAATTAGTCTACAATGTATAAAGATTAAGTCCAAAACAGTCCAAGAATCTAAACAGTTCATTTGTTTAAAAACAGTCCAGTAACTTCAGGTTTAAGATTCTGAAAAATTTTGATAAGTGTTGGTTTTTCGCATGAGGCCTTATTTCGCTTCGTATGGAGTCATGCGAAGCGAAACAGACAATCCATTCGCTTCGCATGAGGTGAAGCGAAGCGAAATAGATGTTTCGCTTCGCATGAGGTCATGCGAAGCGAAACAGAAATATATTTTGCTTCGCATGAGGTCAAGCGAAGAGAAACAGAAATATATTTCGCTTCGCATGAGGTCAAGCGAAGCGAAACAGAGATATGTTTCGCTTCGCATCACTAAGCGAAGCGAAACATTGTTTTTATATTGTTTTTAGGATTGTATATGTCGTTTTATTTTGCTTTAGTCGGTGTAGTACGTACTCGGTACGTTTATTTTGTAGGTTTATTATGTAAAGTTTGGAGAAATGGGGACCCTATATAAAGGGCGCTTTACCCATTTCTCCACAACTCTTTCACAACTCAAGAGAAACAACTCTTGGAAATAAAAAGAATTATTCTCTCTCTATCTTCTTCTTCTTTCTTTCAAGCAAATAAACCAAACAAACTAAAATTCGAGGTCTGAGTGTCGTTGGTGATTTCCGCTAACCAACAACATGGATTAATCCGAGTCAAGTCTTGAGATCCATTTAGAGGACCGACAAATGCCATAATCGAGAGGTTGTTTATGATCCCATAATCATTAATCCTAAGCCTCAAAATCCAAAAATGTTTGTGTCAAGGGAAAACCAGACCCCGGTCAATGAAGACAACACTCTTGATAATCATATTGACTTGACATTCAAACCCAATGTCAATGTCACTCCCCAACCGATTTCAACCGCATGAATCCCCATAGTCATGGAAATGGTGAAAGAGATGCACGACTACAAGAAATACTATGTTCCGAAGGTTGTCTCCAGCGGTCTATACCATTTTAGAAATCCAAGACTCGAGCTAGTCGAGAAACTCAAGCCTGGTTTCACAATGAAGTCAAGAACGAATTGATAACAGAAACACAAACGAGCACACAATATTTAGGGTAAACCTCATGTATTATTATACTCAAGAAACTAGCACAAAACTTGAATACAATAATCCCTCTCACAATACCATAACCCTAACATGGCTATGTATTTATAGGGAGACCCTAACTTGACCAACAAGTAAAGCCCAAATATAAAGCCCAATTGTAACCCCATAAACCCATTACATCATTAATGAATTCCATAGGCCCAATAGATCTAACCCAGTCACCTACATGTGACGGGCCTATTAAGTTGGAAATTACTTCCAACAATCACCCCCTAATTTCCTACTCGAAACTAGGAGATCTTCAACGCCGAGCAATCTTCTCATCTCGTCAAACTTGATTCTCGCAAGTGCTTTAGTAAGAATGTCAGCTCGTTGTTCCTTGCCACTAATGTGCTCCACCGCTAACTCATTCCGCTCCACACACTCCCGTATATAGTGAAATCGGGACTTTATATGCTTGCTCCGACTATAAAACATGATTTTTAACCAAAGAAATCGCCGATGTGTCAATCATTAACACCACTTTTTGCAATTTCCTTCCGGTCAATTCTGCCAACAGTTCACCTAACCATTCAGCTTGTCCCGTAGCTGAACTCGCCGCCATGTATTTTGCCTCGCATGATGAAAGCGCTACGGTGCATTGCTTTTATGAGCACCAAGAAATCGAGGCTCCCCCATAATAAAACACATGACCAGTAGTGCTTTTTCCATCATCTTCATCAATGTTATGGCTACTATCGCTGTACCCGATCAACTCCTTTGATCCACCTCGTTTATACCTGATCCCCCATCCAACAGTTCCTTGAATAAACTGAAGAATTTGTTTAATTACTGCCAAGTGAGACTTCTTTGGAGTTTGCATATATCTACTAACTATGCCAACCGAAAACGCCAAATCAGGTCGAGTGTTTACCAAGTAACGAAGACACCCAACCAACTTTCGGTACTCCGTTGCATCTGCATCAACATCATCCTCGGCTTTAGACAATTTCACATTAGGATCCATGGGTACACTTTTAGGATAGCAATCCTTCATCCCGACTTCTTTCAATAACCATCGGGCGTAAGCACTTTGATGGATTTGAATCTCATTCTCCAACTGTGAGACTTTGATTCCGAGATAGTAAATGAGCATTCCCAAATCAGACATTTCAAATTTCTTGGACATCGCAAGTTTGAACTGATTAATGTGATTGTTGTTTGAACCCGTAACGACCAAATCATCGACATACACACCGACAATAAAAATATCGGTTCCAATCAATCTCCGATACACCGCTTGTTCTTTCGAGCACCTCACAAATTTCAAACCCGTTAAAATACCATCAAGCTTGGTATTCTACGCCCTCGGTGCTTGTCTTAAACCGTATAAAGCCTTGGTTAGCTTGTATACCTTGTTTTCCTCCCTGGGTTTAACAAACCCATCTGGTTGAGAAACAAAGACCTCTTCTTGTAGCTCCTCATGTAAAAATGCTGACTTTACATCCAAATGATGTAATTGCCATCCTTCAGTAGCTGCAATGGCAATGAGCATACGTACGGTTTCAAGTCTCGCCACCGGAGCAAAGACCTCGTCAAAATTGACTCCGGGTTGTTGCACATAACCCTTTGCCATGAGTCTTGCTTTATATTTATTAATCGAACCATCCACATTTCTTTTCACCTTGAAAACCCACTTCAATCCGATAGCTTTAACCCCTCTCGGTAACTCGGTCAACTTCCATGTGTCGTTTCTTTTAATGTATTCGAGTTCCGTTTGCATAGCCTTTATCCACTACGGTTTGGATTTTGCTTCACCAAAATTCCTTGGTTCACCTTCTTCTAACAAAAGAAGTTCAATGTCCTCCACCACTTCCGAACATAGGACATAATCATTGAACTTAACCGGTGCGATTGGAACACATGTAGATCTTCGTAGGTTAATTTTTGGTTCGTCAGGTGCTGCTGTCGCTAAACCAGTTATTGCTGGTGTCGCTAAAGAGGTTGCTGAGTTGCTAGAATTAGCGACTATAGTATCAGAATCTGTTGCTAAAGGTCTGATGCGCTGTCTAAATTAGCGACAGAAGCTGTCGCTGATTCTGTAGCTGAATTTGGCGACAAAGCTGAATTTTCGTCGCTAATGCTGTTGTTTCCCATAGACTCGGTTACAACTTGCCCAACTCCGGTGTTAATAACCCCATTCCAATCAACCCAAAATAAACCAGGTGCTAGCTCAGTTTCTTCATTGGTTTGACCCGAATTATACCAAACCCATGTCTTCTTCTCGTCAAAAACCACATCACGAGCTATCACAGCCTTCTGTGTATTCAGATCAAACAACCGGTAAGCTTTGGACCTGGTCTCAACTCCGATATGCACTAAACTCCTTGAATGGTCGTCGAGCTTCTTCAAGTGAGTGCCCACTGTCTTTGCATACGTGCCACAACCAAATACTTTAAGATGAGCAATATTCGGTTTCTTTTGCTTTAGCATCTCGTATGGCGTTTTCTCCTTTAGGGCACGAGTAGGAATCCGATTCTCGATGTACGTTGCATGTCGGATTGCCTCACCCCATAAGTAATTTGGAACACCCATTGCTTTTAACATACTCCGTGTCATCTCCAATAAGGTTCGGTTCCGTCTTTCAACAACCTGTTTTGTTGAGGTGTGTATGGTGCCGTTAGATGTCTTCGAATGCCTTCCATGTCAGAAAACTGGTTGAACTCATGTGAAGTAAACTCACCACCTCGGTCGGTACGAAACGTCTTGATCTTTTTCCTGACATCACTTTCAACCAATTCCTTAAACTTCTTGAAAGCTTCAAACGCCTCATCTTTGGCCTTCAACAAATACGTCCAAACAAATCGTGAGTAATCATCGATTAAAACAAACACGTACCTGTTACCCGCTATTGTTGGAGGGGTAATCGGCCCACACAAATCACCATGCACAAGTTCTAGAGCTCGAGTTGCCCTAAACGCCGCCGAATTAGGAAAGGATTACCTCGTTTGCTTCCCGACCAAACAAGATTCGCATAACTTGTTTTCATGGGTAACGCCATGCATTCCTTCAACCATCTCCCTCCTAGCCATTAGCTTTATTGACTCAAAGTTCAAGTGGCCAAGCCTAGCATGCCACAACCAACTTGTTTCTTCAATTCGGCTAAGTAAACAAACCGGTTTACCAATCTTTAATTGTATCCGGTATAGCCGATTAGGAGAACGAGTCACCTTCATCAATAACCTACCTTGCCCATCATGCATCGTAAGGTAGTTATCTTTTATATGAATATCACACCCGTGTTCTGAGGCTTGACCGAGACTAATAATATTGCTTCGAAGACTCGGTATAAAATAAACATTTGTAAGCAAACGATGCTCACCACTTTTAGTCTCAAATAAAATCGACCCCTTACCGTTTATATCAACATAAGAGTCATCACCAAACTTAACCTTTCCCGTGACATGATTGTTAAGTTCAGAAAAGAAAGACTTGTTACCCGTCATGTGGTTACTCGCACCGTTGTCCAAATACCATTCATTACCATCTTTGGACTCGTAGTTTCCAGGTATAACCTTCTTTTCATTCAAGAACACCATTTCTTGAACACTCTTCATCATAAACAGAGAAGGATCCCTTGTCTCGGATGCTTCAGCTAACTTTGCTTCACCTTGAACTTTCTGTTTTCGGTTGGGACACTAATGGACAAAGTGTCCAAACTCATCACATCGATAACATTGAACCGTTGAGAGGTCCCGGGTTTTGCCCTTATGTTCACGGTTTTCCCAGTTCATAGCGTTTTCTTGATGACCGCGGTTTTGACCCGACCCGCGATCACCTCGTCCTCGCCCTTTTCCACGTCCACGTCCACGTCCTCCACTAGTGGACTCACGATCATTGTACCGACTACTTGAGGATTCAGACTTTTGAAACATAAGCTTACCTTGGGTTTCGGAATGCATGTCTTCTTCCCGAATCCACTCCTCGTATGCTTTTAAACGTCCCACCACATCTTCAAACCCAACAGTTTTGAGATCCAAAGTTTGTTCGGGATGCAACAATTTGAATAAACTTCTTTCGGGGTAGACTTGAAAGGAACTTCTTGGCCATCTTAGTTTCCTTGATCATCTCTCCTAAACTCGCCGCCTTCGACGCCGTACACGAGAGTTTCGCAACAAACTCATCAATGGTCTCCGTATCTTTCATCCTCATACCATCAAACTCGTTCATGAGAGTTTGCAATCTTGCCTCCTTAACCCGATCAGCCCCCAGATTACATGTCTTAATCGGGTTCCAAATATCCTTGGCCGAATCAAGATTACCCACTTGCATGATTGTTGCTTCCGGGATCGACTGATAAATCAATGCAATCGCGATGTTGTTTTTATCATCGTCGGTTGCACCCGGATCAATGGTATCCCAAACCTTATGCACGTTCAAGAATACCTTCATTTGAACTGCCCAAACCTTATGCATGGGACTTTGGAAAGCATTCGGGTTCCCGCTCGTCTTCATTGTTTCTTTATCAGCCATCGTACTTTGTCAAACCGTAACCACAAAACCAAGTCAATCAAACTTTGTTGAACCAAGAAAAACAAAAGAATTAAACCACCATGTTTATTCCTTTCGGTTCTTGAATTCAGTTGAAACGAAAGGGAAAAAAAACAAAACCAAACTTTATTATTATTTATGCTTTTGTGAATTCCTTGACGGCAGCAAAGAAAGACTAACCTCCTTTTGACATTAATTACCAATCAACCAATCAAGTTAATTCAACTCCAAAGATTCCTTTTCAAGCATGAACGATGGCAGGATAATTGATCTTCGGCTTCGGACCTTCGGTGACGGTGGTATTGAAATCTGACGATATAATCAATCTGACTAATTGATAAACACCAAGAGCACAAGGCTTTGATACCAATTCAAAAACGAATTGATAACGGAAACACAAACGAGCACACAATATTTATGGTAAACTTCACGATTATTATACTCAAGAAACTAGCACAAAACTTGAATACAATAATCTCTCTCACAATACCATAACCCTAACATGGCTATGTATTTATAGGGAGACCCTAACTTGACCAACAAGTAAAGCCCAAATATAAAACCCAATTGTAACCCCATAAACCCATTACATCATTAATGAATTCCATAGGCCCAATAGTTCTAACCCGGTCACCTACACGTGACGGATCTATTAAGTTGGAAATTACTTCCAACATGAAGCTCCTTAAAGAAAATAAGGAGACCATTAAAGCTTTGTACAACAAGCTTGGTGAACCAAGTATGCTACAAGATTTAAGAAGCTTTTATGAAGAAGACTCAACAAACGAGTTTAGTGATATGGAATTCACTAAGATGTGGTGTTGGATTCTTGTTTTATTTTGTACTACGCTAAATACATTTTTGGCGAGAAGTCTGAAGATTGTCAAAAAAGACACGAGATTGTCTTTGTTCATCAAGATTTGTTCTTGTTGAAAAACCAAATTCCTTTCAAAGTTCTAGCGGAGGTGATGAACTTAATGGGAGACAAACTTTTCTATAAGTTTAAACAATTCATCGAAGGCACCATTTTGGCACCCCTGAAGCCGAAAATAAAATGGTTAGAATTAGTACTTAATTGTTTTCTGAATGATGAGAAATCACCCATGTCAAGAACGGACACCGGATTAAATGAATCACCCAATCATCTCTCAATCTTCTTCATAAGAATCTTACCAAAATACCCCAAGTTCCCACTCCCACAAATAATTCAATTGCTCTAAAAAAAATTGACATGTACAATGTTACTGACCTAGTGAATGCAGGGATTGATTTTGGGCTAAGTGACCCTCATGGGATCACTAACTTTATATAACATTAAGAGTTCTATCCATTAATATAATATTCCAAATTGATTGGTGCTAACTTATGTCACGTATCATGATTGTTCAACTTTATTTATAGTAAAGTTTCAAGATTCACTAGAACATGATAATACTGGAATTGTAATGAAATTAGTTATAATAAAAGTTGGGTTATGTTTCATTTGTCTCACTTTTTGAAAAAATTATCCTTCATAAAGTTTAGTTTTATTTATGCTAAAAGTATGTAAATATTGATTTCCAAAAATAAATATTTGATACCCTTTTTGTCATGTGAAACTCGTGGGAGTAACTTTATATTTGTTTTAAGTTATTCTTAACTTTATATCAATTATTAGAATTATAATATTCTTAAATTCATTTGTAGAAATTGATAAAGTAGTAAGCAATATATCATCCTTGTACCAAATATACCATAATGAGCACTTGTTTACAATCCGATCTCATAATCACCATTATATCCTAAACCTTGAAATCCAAAAATGTCTGCCTCCGGGGAAATCCAAACCCTGGTCACTGATAACAACACTCTTGACAAACATATTAACTCTATTTTCAATCTAAATCCCAGTGCCACACCCCGACCGATTTCAATCGCACGAATCCCCAGAGTCACAGAAATGGTGAAAGAGATGCACGACTACAAGAAATACTATGTTCCGAAGGTTGTCTCCATTGGTCCATACCATTTTGGGAAACCAAAACTCCAGTTGGTCGAGAAACTCAAGCCTGATTTCACAGTGAGGCTCCTTAAAGGCAACAAGGTGATCCTTAGATATTTGTACGATAAGCTTGGTGAACAAGAAATGATAAAAGAACTAAGAAGCTTTTACGAAGAAGACTTGGCAAGCGAGTTTAGTGATATGGAATTCACTAAGATGATGGTGTTGGATTCTTGTTTTATTTTGTACTACGCTAAATACATTTTCGGTAAGAAGCCTGAAGATTGTCCGGAGTTAAAAAGACATGAGATTGCCTTTGTTCATCAAGATTTGTTCTTGTTGGAAAACCAAATTCCTTACATAGTTCTAACAGAGGTGATGAACTTGATGGGGGACAAACTTTTGAATAAGTTTAAACTTTTTATTGATGGCACCATTTTGGCACCCGTGAAGCCGAAAAAAGCATGGTTAGTATCAATACTTAATTGTTTCCGAAATGATGGGAAACCATCGGTGTCAAGATTGGACACCGAATTAGATGAATTATCACCACCCGATCATCTTCTCAATCTTCTTCATCAAAATCTTACCAAAAAAGTACCCAAAGATAACACTCCCACAACTGATTCAATAGTTCCAACAAAATTTTACACGTACAATGTTAACGACCTTGTGGATGCAGGGATTGATTTTGGGCCAAGTGACAGTATGTCTTTGGCTTACATTGAGTTCGTTCAACGCAGGTGGTGGTTTTCAGCGAATCTAGAACTACCTCCAATAACTGTGAATAAGTCCACCAAACCCATGTTATTAAACTTAACATCCTATGAAATGCTCTCGCGCTTAAATGATGCATGGGTTGCTTCGTACGTATGTCTTCTTGATTCTCTGATTGATCACCCTGATGACGTTAAGCTTCTTCGAAAAGTTGAGGTGCTTGAAAACTCGTTAGGGAGTGATAAGGAAGTCGTAAAATTGTTCAGAGAACTAGCCATCGATCTAGCTCCAAATAATAATGCATATTTGGATGCTAAATCAAAGATACAAGCTCATTGTAAAAGTTGGAGGAACACAGTTATATACGAACTTAAGATTGAATATCTCAAGAGCCCGTGGACAATTCTTGCACTTTTTGGAGCTTTGACAGCTCTTTTTCTTAGTGCTGTTCAGACTTATTACACCGTATGGAGTCCCAAAAGCACATGCGATGATCTTTGCATGTTTCTAAAGACGAATCATCACTTATAAGTGTCTACAAGTCGATGGGTCAAATTGTGTCTTTTGGTGTGTTGTGTTTAATTTGAGAGATGTATGTTCTATTTGTGTTTTGGTGTGTTGTGTTTGATTTGAGTTCTCCCTAGTTTTGCTAGGTTTCTTTTTAAATAAGATCATATTAGTGCATAGTGTAATCAATAGGTCAACTATGCTGCTACTATGAAACAAAAGTGTGCTATATATATGTTTGTAGCTATGTTATGATTGGAAATATGCTATCATTTATGATTTTTTTAAGGAAAATTGGTTTTTATTGCTCCCAACTATTTCATTTTTATCGGCGCTGGTCCCAACTTTCATTTTGGCTGGCAACGGTCCCAACTTTAACATTCGTTTCTTCCATCAGTCCGTGACTGACGGAGCACTAACTCCGTTATCTTTTTGCTTATGTGTCATCTGAGTTTTCAAAAAATATCTTACGTGGTGGCCACTGTGGATTATTACTTTCCCCTTTTCTTTCCCTAATTTTCTCAAGCATTCAAATTTAGTATATACAAAAACACCCACCACACCGCACCTGACCGCACCTTGTTCATTCTCTCTCTCACCACATAATAATTTCTATTGCATTCTCGTTAGTCAACGATAACGAAGCCGTACATAGAACCGGTGGTGGTTTGTTGTTAATTGAGGATATGGATTGATTGAATTGATGTTTAGAATCGTTTATTACTGAAGAAACTGAGTTAGGGTTTGAGGAATTTGGGGGTTTTAGTGGAATTGAGTGGAATTGGTTGATTGAAGAGATGAATTGAGTGAAATGGTGTTTGGAATCGTTGATTAGTGAAGTAATTGAGGCAAAAGGAAGTGGTGGCCGGCGGTGACGGTGGTGGTGGTGGTTTATAGGGGAAAATTGGGGGATTTTGACGGTGGAGGAATGGAATTGGAAGGGTTTGGGTTCCGACATTGGGTGGAATTGTGGGAGTTTGACGGCGGATGATCGGAATTGGAAGGATTTGGATTACGGCATTGGGTGGAATCGGTGGCGTTTGGATGGTCTAAAACCCCTGAGTCGTTGAAGAGTTAGGGTTATGGATACATAAACAGTATAAGTTAAGTATGAATCAATAATCCACAGTGGCCGCCACGTAAGATGTTTTTGGACAACTCAGATGACACATAAGCAAAAAGATAACGGAGTTAGTGCTCTGTCAGTCGCGGACTGGTGGAAGAAACGAATGTTAAAGTTGGGACCGTTGCCAGCCAAAATGAAAGTTGGGACCAGCGCCGACAAAAATGAAATAGTTGGGACCAATAAAAACCAATTTTCCTTTTTTTAATTATGCAACTATAAAATGTCAAAATGAAAAGTATGTTATTAGTTTATAGATTTTTTTTATTGGAACTGCTAACTTAAATAGATTCTGATGAATCATTACTTAAGAAGACAATCTGACCATGATGCAGTTGGTAAAAATGCAGGAGTTGTTATTTTGTCGTACGTGAGTGATGCAATTTTAAGTTACTAGTTAAATGTCTTAAATACCTTTAAAATACGAAGAAATGTAAGAAAGTTTGTAAAGGGAATCAAGCCTTACATGAAATTCGCAGACTTGGGTTTAGGCATGTCGACTTTAACCGTACTCGAAGAATTGATCCGCCCAACTAGATCTTTCCTGTATCGAACATTCGAACCCTTATCCGAACAAACCAAATAAAATTCGTAATTAGGCTCGGGTTTCGGTTAGACTTTTAGACATCTAAATCTGAATAGCCGTGGCCAATTTACCCAAAACCCGATTAACTCCCCTACGTGGGTTTAGTATAAGCAGGGAAGGGTTGAACATGTTCGCGTACTAACCCGTTTATGTTATATTTGAAAAAATGTGTTTCATCTTATGAATTAAATTGTTTCGGTATTTTACGGCAAAGTTTGAACTTAAAAAGAGTTTAAAAACAATGAGACTGTCTTTGTTCATTAAGATTATAATTGTAGTTATGTTATTTGGGCCAGACGTATTAAAATGTAAGGGACGTGTGATTTAGGATTAGAAACCTTTTATAAGTCATGTGAAACTCGATGGACTAACTTTAATATACGTTTAGGAATGTTATAGTATTGACAAAATTTTGACTAGTTCGGTTGTCTTGACTAATTGGTCCATGTTGACAGAGTTATATATATGGAGGCAATAAGCAATTCAGCATTACTAGAAAAAGGAGTTTTAGCTGGAGATGGATAAACCCAATATCGGTTTGGGTCCGGTTCCAAACCTGGTAAACCCAGACCCAGTGCGATCTCTAAGAATTTAAGTGCATCGGTCGATCCTAAATAAAAGGCCCGTATGTCTTAATAAATAATGAAATATATAAGCTAATTTTTTTAATTGATAATTAACGTTATTTTCTTTTTTAGGTTTTTAAATTTAGTTTGTGCACAATAACTTAAATGTATTATGTATAAAAAAAAGTTTTGAAACAAATATATTTAAAATGATTAAAATCCATACCGATTTTATACAAATATTTTTAATATATATAAAAATTTTGGCCCTCCAAAATTACGTGCCTCGGCCGACCGCCTGGTTCGCCCTACCCTAGGACCGGCCTTGCCCAAACCGTTTCGGTATCACAAAACCAATTTGACCCAAACCAGTTACCAACCCAACCCTACTAATTCAATGCTGTTGCATAAGTAAATAATGATCTCAAAATATAAAAATTAAATACCTTACTATATTAAATGTGAAACTCGTGGAGTAACTTTATATATACAATATAAAATAAGTTAGGAATACTGTCCATTATAATATTCTTAACTTCATTTGTAGACAAGGCTAAACCGGCTAAAGTAGTAAAGTTTCAGATTCTCTACAAAGTACCTATATATCATACTTGTACCGATATCATAAGTGAGCAATTGTTTATGATCCCATAATCACCAATCCTAAACCTTGAAATCAAAAAATGTCTGCATCAGGGGCAATCCAAACCCTGGCCAATGATGACAACACTCTTGACAAACATATTAACTCTATTTTCAATCTCAATCCCAGTGCCACACCCCAACTGATTTCAATCGTACGAATCCCCAGAGTCACAGAAATGGTGAAAGAGACACCCAACTACAAGAAATACTATGTTCCAAAGGTTGTCTCCATTGGTCCATACCATTTTGGGAAACCAAAACTCCAGTTGGTCGAGAAACTCAAGCCTGATTTCACAGTGAGGCTCCTTAAAGGCAGCAAGGAGAAACTTAGAAATTTGTACGATAAGCTTGGTGAACAAGAAATGATAAAAGAACTAAGAAGCTTTTACGAAGAAGACTTGGCAAGCGAGTTTAGTGATATGGAATTCACGAAGATGATGGTGTTGGATTCTTGTTTTATTTTGTACTACGCTAAATACATTTTCGGTAAGAAGCCTGAAGATTGTCCAGAGTTAAAAAGACACGAGATTGCCTTTGTTCATCAAGATTTGTTCTTGTTGGAAAACCAAATTCCTTACATAGTTGTAACAGAGGTGATGAACTTGATGGAAGAGAAACTTATGAATAAGTTTAAAGAATTCATCGATGGCACCATTTTGGCACCCGTGAAGCCGAAAAGAACATGGTTAGAATCAGTACTTAATTGTTTCCAAAATGATGGGAAACCACCGGTGTTAAGAATGGACAGTACCGGATTTGAAGAATTATCACCACCCGATCATCTTCTCAATCTTCTTCATCAAAATCTTACCAAAAAAGTACCCAAAGATAACACTCCCACAACTGATTCAATAGTTCCAACAAAATTTTACACGTACAATGTTAACGACCTTGTGGATGCAGGGATTGATTTTGGGCCAAGTGACAGTATGTCTTTGGCTTACATTGAGTTCGTTCAACGCAGGTGGTGGTTTTCAGCGAATCTAGAACTACCTCCAATAACTGTGAATAAGTCCACCAAACCCATGTTATTAAACTTAACATCCTATGAAATGCTCTCGCGCTTAAATGATGCATGGGTTGCTTCGTACGTATGTCTTCTTGATTCTCTGATTGATCACCCTGATGACGTTAAGCTTCTTCGAAAAGCTGAGGTGCTTGAAAACTCGTTAGGGAGTGATAAGGAAGTCGTAAAATTGTTCAGAGAACTAGCCATCGATCTAGCTCCAAATAATAATGCATATTTGGATGCTAAAACAAAGATACTAGCTCATTGTAAAAGTTGGAGGAACACAGTTATATACGAACTTAAGACTGAATATCTCAGGAGCCCGTGGACAATTCTTGCACTTCTTGGAGCTTTGACAGGTCTTTTTTTTGGTGGTGTTCAAGCTTATTACACTAGATGGAGTCCCAAAGGCACATGCGATGATCTTTGCATGTTTCTGAAGATAAATCATCACTTATAAGCGTCTAAGAGTTGATGGTTGCTATTGTATCTTTTGCATCTTTTGGTGTGTTGTGTTTGATTTGAGTGTTGCAAGTCCTATTATGCTTGGTTTATTCTTGAATAAGATCATATTAGTACATGGTGTAACCATTAGGCCAACTATGTTACTACTATGAAACAAAAGTGTGCTTGCTATATTGTGTATGTGTGTAGTTATGCTATGATTGGAAATATGTTATTATTTTATGATGTTTTCGGGATCATGCAACTATTATTTGTCAAAATGCAAAAGTATACATAACTTAATTAATAGATCTTTTTTTACTAGAACTGCTAACTTAAATAGATCGATTCTGAGGAAACACTACTTAAGAAGGCAATCATGGTCTATGATGTAGTTGGTAAAAATGAGTTAAATAAAGATTATAAAATTGGAAGTTCACATATATAAGGATCACAAATTTAAAATAACTGATACAATTTCAAGTACTGACTTGTTAATTAACCAGATCTTTCCGTAACGACCCGTTTCTCAAATACTCGGCAACCAGTTAAAACGATTGTTATTATTAGGCTCGGGTTTGGTTAGACGTTTAAACATCTAAAACCTGAATAATCATAACAGATTTGCTTGAAACCCGAATACCAAACCTGATTAACTCATTGAATGTTGGGACAAAAAGCTTATTGGAAGTTAATTTAAATATTAAGTAAGTTAGGTTAATTGGGCCAGATATGTTAAAATGTAAGGGACGCATGATTTTGGGTTAGAAACTTTTTGTAAGTCATGTGAAACTCGATGGACTAACTTTATATATAAATTAAGTTAGTAACATTATGGTATTGACAAATTTTAAACTATTTTGGTTTTTCATGAATCATGTGTTTCATCTTCCTGAATATGGTACAAAAATAGACTATCAGATTTCATTAAAGTCCAAATGTTGCAGAGCTTGTTGATGTTCTCACCAAGGGCCTAGAGTAGTCTCATTGGCAAACTAATGGTAGGTTGGGTTTCCATGTGAAAAAAAAAAAATTTAGTTTGTATTTCTTTATGAACGGTTCTCTGGTGAACCACTTTGCAATCAATTTTTCTATGCCATATGACAACTAATTATTGGTGGTTATTTCTTTTTCTTTTACCTTTTTTTATTTAACAATTAGTTTATCATATAAATTGATCTTTGCTAATTAATAACTTAAATTAATTTATTTTCTGAATGAAACTAAAAACACACTTTTTTAAAAAAAATTTACGAACATTTTGATACAAATTTTATAGAAAAAAGAGTTTCTTTCAAAAATATATATTTTTTATAATATGATTTCCATATAATATTATTGGTGCATAAACTTATTATCTTAAAATTTTACTTTTATTTATATTTTAAACAATTATAAACCATATTTGTTTAATAAAAAGTTTGGTTGGATTGGATTGTGAATGAGAGTTAAGATTATGTTTGGTTGGATTGTGTAGATGAAAGAAAAAGAAACTATTTTCTTAATGTTAGATTGGGTTGTGAATGGAAATCGTCTTATTACTCTTGGTTTGCTTCATTGTGTTAAACTAATAGTTTGCCACTTCAGTTTTATATCTTTTATTTTCTATAGCTTGTGTTTATATTCTAATACTTTGTTACTTTTTATATATGCGGCTGTTTCAATTTGTGGCTGGTGACGTTTTTCAAATGGCTTTGGGCTTGGAACCTTCTGGAGATACGGGCTTATCTTGGAAGCTACTTAGGAACTTTGGGCTAGGGTTGGAAACTTGTTGGAGTTGCTGGCCCATTTCATTCTTATGTTATATAATAAGCAAGGGTCTGCATTCTTGGTAGCAGCCAATATATTTTGCCACTACCCTAAAAACTTTTTGGTTAATATATTTTACCAGAAGGACACACAGCTTCTTACAATTACTTCTGGTTCTTATTCATCTGTCAAGTTTTTGTTCACTCTATTAATCTCAACCTACTGTTCGTGTATTGTTCTTCGTGTGTTGCAAAGAACATATTGTCTGGTGTGTAATTTCAGATCTGAGTTGAAAGTAATAAGAATTTGGTTTAAGTTTTTTGACACATTGCAAGCTGAGAGGGGTTCCAACGAAAACCACAATTATTTTGAAAACTCATGGAACCACTTTTAACCAATATATGTGTTTTTTATTTATCATTATTCATATATTTTATTATTTTCTTGCCAAAATAAACAAACAAATGTAACTTGCAAAAATACATATATGTAATTACGAGCTTCATATATATACTTTGGCGAGCTACATATATTATTTATGGTCACCTAGAAATAAAGTTTGTTTATGTTGTTTTAGTTTTCCATAATCTATTTATTGTCAATGTGTTTTCAAAAATAAAAGGATATAAATATAGTTTATTTATATCAAACTACGTAAATAATTAACTTGGGCCGAGATGATTAAGCATGATTTGCTAGATTTGCACCTCTTTGAGGACATGGTTGAGGATAAGAATCCTTGGAGACGCAGGATTAAGGCTAAGGACTTTTAGGAGAAACGTAGAGTTTTGATTTTATTTCTATCACAGGGGGCGTTTCTTCACCTTTTTTCGAGTGAAAAATGATATATTATTATAATATCCTATCCTCAAATTAGTATTTATAACACATATTTAGTATTAAATGCTAATATCACTATTATTTATTAATTTTCCATATTTAGTATCACTATCATTACTAATATCACTATTAATGATCTATTCATTACTAATATCACTATTATTACTATAACACATATTAGTATTCATTACTAATATCACTATTATTATTTATCTCATGCATATGGTTTTCGAGCCGGGGGTCTCTCAGGAAGCAACCTCTATATCCCTTGGGATGGAGGTACGGTTTGCCTACATCTCACCCTCCCCAGACCCTGCTAACAGTTTTGCTATTGGTGAGATTTATACTGGGTATGGTTGTTGTTGTTTAAAATAATGATTCAAATCTTTAAAATCGAATTCCTAAGGTTAAATCTGTTGACATATCAGACACGTTTGCCAATTGTCACAAGCTAATTCCCCCTTTTCAAGCCATGTGAAACTCATGGGAGTAACTTTATAATATTCCAAACTAGGTTAATAACCCGTGTAATACACGGGCTGAATAAATAATATAGCATCAATAAAAGAGATGTCTATATACGTGGTATAATTTAGAAATATATAACAATTTCTTATATATGAAATTAAATATTACATTATATGGGTTAGGTTCAAATAAGAAGTTTGATTTTCCTAAGAAGGTTAGGAAGGAGGATATTTTAGTCTAATACTTTAATATCAAAACCCACTTAAATTAATTTCAAAAACCCACTTACATAAAACCCAATTACATCTTCACTCATCTCTAACAACCACCACCACTCCACCACCACCACAACCGTCACCCACCACCACCACCTCGCCGGAAAAGTCCGAAAAAACACAATGAAAAATACACTATGAAAAAAAAACACAATGATAAAAACACAATAAAAAACACAATTGTATGACACAATATAAATAACACAATGAAAAATACTATTTTATAACACAATTTTGTAAAACACAATTCGGTAAAACACAATTTGTAGAAAACCCACTAATTTTTTTTTAATTTTTATATTACAATATGGTACTCATATAAAAGATAAAAAGACACTCATTATTATGGTGAATTTGTTTTTCAATAAAAACGTCGTAAAAAAGTTATGGACGTTTTAAAATGATGGGGGGGTTTGGCATGTGCCTTGCATGTGGAGAGAGAAAGTCAACAAATGTGTTATTTCTTTTATGTCCTTTACCTTGTGTTCACACTTGATTTTCCCCTAAACTAATCTCAACCCTCCATATTCAAAATCAATGGACAAGATTACTTCTTATCCTTCCTATAAAAAGTATACTTCCTATTATAACATAACCCTATATTATATATAAATTTGAAAAAAGATTAAATATAAAAGTTGTTTATAAACCTTCAAATATCTAATTGTACACAACGCATGTGGTTTTCCCATATTAATTATTCAATGGTACCAAAGGATAACTTTAAGGTTTTAAAATGGTAAAATAAATCAAGAGTCAAGCCAAGTTTAACTAAATTTTCACATAAGGCAAATTCTAGGTATCTAGATGTGCACACGTTTGAAAAGAGACTTTTAATAGTTTAAGCATATGTTAGTTATTTTACGTAAATTAAAAGGATCTTTATAATAATAATATTTTACAATAAAGTATTTAAAAATTAGTTTAAAATACATAATAAATAAAGAAACATTAAACATTTTTTTATTTTTGTAAATCAAATTAAATGAGAATTAATGAAAATTTAATTAGAGAATTTTAAAAATAATAATAAATGTAATAAATTAATTTTAATAGATTTAAATAAGGTTCAATTTTGAAAATAACTTATGTGTCATCATACGTGGACACTTTAAAAAGATGCCATGTGGACAAAGATATATTGGTAGTAACTTATGCCTCGTACCATTATTCTTAACTTAATTATGGCTAAAGCAGTAATGTTTCAAGATTCTCTAACAAGTGCCTAGTAGACACATCGATGAGAACACACATGTATATCATCCTAGTACCAATACCATAACTGAGCACTTGCTTATGATCTCATATTCACCAATCCTAAACCCTTAATCAAAAGATGCCGGAGTTAGAGCAAATCACGGTCAATTATGACAAATATATTGATTCGGTTATCAATGCCGATGCCCAGGCCCCTCCCCCATCACCAGCAAGTACACCAATCCCAAGAGTTCAAGGAAAGGTGAGAAAGGCATGCGACAACGAGAAATACTATGTTCCGAAGGTTGTCACCATTGGTCCATACCATTCTGAGAAAACAGAACTCGAGCAGATCGAGAAACACAAGCCTGTTTTCATAATGAAGCTCCTTGCATTGGTGAAGCAGAACCAGAATTAGAAATCTGAAGCTTGTGTTCCAAAGGAGACCCTAAGAAGTTTATACAATGCGCTTGGTGTGCAACAAAATGTGCAAGATTTAAGTAACTTTTATAAAAAAGACTCAACAACTAGGTTTAGTGATACAGATTTCACTAACATGATGTTGTTGGATTGCTGTTTTATTTTGTATTACATTCAATGCGTTTATTTGGGCGACCCGGAAGATTGTGGAGGGTTAAACTGTTGGAATTATGGACCGGTTCGGGTAAGTCAACACGGCCAACCGGGTTTTGACCCGTGAGAGTTACACCGTTAGGTAACGAACCATAAACCCGCTTAAGTTAGTTAACCGGGTTAGACACTTTAATGAGATAAAATTACATGGAACGGGCTTTGGAGCAAGACATGGACTTATTGGCCCATTAGGTTTATAACTAATTAGATTAGTTAAACCTAATTGAGGGGTTATAAATATATGATATTTTATAACCTGAACCTAATCCTGACAAGTCCATCTCCTTCTTCCTCCACCCTAGTTTCCGGCCACCTACTCCACCGCCGTTGCTTCACCGCCGGCGCATGACCAGTCGCCGCCGCCTGTCCACTGGTGCCGCCGCTGACCAGTCGCTGTCCGCCGCCCCCAACCACGCCTCCAGCCTCTGCCGCACACCACAACCGTTGCCGTTGCCGTCATGCACCGCCACCGTTGGTTGTTGATTTCGTCGTGTCACCTAACTCGGTTCGTTAGCCTTCGGTGTCTCAACCGGTTATTTATTAACCGAGGTAAACTTAAATATGTCATTAGTTTAATTATATATTTAATGTTTTGACTCGTACTCGTATTGTCTGTAATCGGATTCTGTCGGGTTTAGTTTCGGTGCCGATTAATTATATTCATTCTGCTGCGTATAACTATAATTAATATGATTAATTATTATTAACCACGTTTATTGAACCGGTTTTAATAAACAAAATTTTAACCGATTACCACTGAAACCCAATAGTGGTATTAGAGCCTTGGTTACAACATACGAGTCGAATCCGGTATTTTCACCGGTTCTACATCATAAACTTCAAGGTAGTTGATGTTTTTGATCTAGATAAAATATTAGGCCAATTCTAGTTTGGTCAAAAATTTTATTTATTTTATTTGACCAAAATATTGCCCGACTTATTTTTCGTTGAATATGTAAATATGGCCCGACCTTGTTTGTTTGGTGAATGATTTTATTTTGGCCATATGGATGGTTCAAAAGTTGTATTTAGTTTTCGGCTTTATTTTATGGTTTTTGGCCACCTTGATGGTTCAAAATTGTAATAGATAGGGTTTAGTTTTTCATTACTTGTATTAGTGTAATTTTGTAATGAAGAAGACCCGAAGAAAACCGAGGACGATGACGAGCTCATGGAGTTCTTGAAGTCAGTGGGAGTTACCAAAGATGACGGGATGCACCAAGAGTCCATCCTTGTGATTGTTTTGTGTTGTGACCCCTTGACCCGATTGATCTTGATAATAGGCTCTAGCAAGATCAATCACTAATCATGGCCATTTATGATTTACATATTTTGTTTGCTATTTTGGCTGCTTGCTTGATTATAATAGGATTATAATACCACCAACCTAATACCAAATATATTAAAATAAATTAACCAATCAAGTTTTGCAAAATTAAACTAAATTTAATTTTCCATAACAAATAACTTAATAGGTAAAACTATTAACTTAAAATTGGTTGGTATTATCGTGACAAACTTAGTTTTAATAGGTTATATAAAACTAAGTGTCCTGAGAGATGAAAGGGTTCATCAAGTTGTCTTGATAAGTAAAGTAAAACTGGACTTTTACTCTATTCGGTAATATTTAAAATTAATCCCAATTTAAATCAATAGTCTATGCCATCCTACTATAAGTCACACTTGAGGCATACTGTGAAACTTCAAGTGTTTGAAGCTACAGCACCGCATTTGATTTCTAGCCTATCCTTCAAGGTGAAAGGGTTTCGTTGACACATCCGGCTCTTTCACAAGTGACTATACTAGGGCGACTATTACTTTACTCTCTTGTTACGTGCTACAGCTGTCTGGAGACTAAGGTGGGCATAAATGAGGCTAAATGTATCTACTTAGGCAAATGTTGTCTTAACAGGCCTCATAAACGAGAGTTGTGCTCTATTCACAATTGACAATTGTTGTATGTCTGCCTAACCACTTACTAATGTTGTGTGCTACAGCTGCCATTAGTAACTGGAAGCCAGATTCTCAAGTTCCTATTTACTAATGTTATTGGGTCATTAATAATAGGATTAAAGAATCGAAAATACTAATAAAATTTACTTTTGCTTATTTTAAACAGATGTCTACTGATAATAACTCCTCATTCACTCTCAAGGCTATCCTTGAGAAATAAAATTTGAATGGCACCAATTTCTTGAGTGGCACCGCAACTTGGGACTTGTTCTCAAGATGGCAAAGAAGCACTATGTTCTCGATGGACCTGTTCCAACTGAGCCTGAAAACAATACTGCTGATGCCAAGAGGGTTCTTGACAATATGGACGACTCGGCTGAAGTCGCCTGTATCATGCTAGCCACTATGTCTTACGAGCTTGCAAAAGGCTTGGAATATTTTGGTGCCTATGAGATGCTTGAGCAACTCAAGAGCATGTTCCATAAACAAGCCCGTTAAGAATTCTATGACACCATGAAGCAGCTTATCAGCTGCAGAATGGAACAGGGATCACCTGTTAGTGCGCATGTCGTCAAGATGAAAGGGTACATCGAACAACTAATGAAACTTGATTATCCCCTGTCAGATGAAATGGCAGTGGATTTCATCCTGAACTCTTTTCCTAGCTCTTACGACTAGTTCGTAATGAATGTCAATATGAATGGCTGGGTGAAGACAGTGCCGGAGCTTCATGGAATGCTCAAGACGGCCGAGATGAATATTCCCGCTAAAAACAATCAAGTACTTATGGTTCGATCTGCTGGTGTTGTCAAGCCTAAACCCAAGAACCGGGGTCATAACGGTAATGGCAAGAAGAAGGTTACTGTTGTTGCCAGGAATGCCACCAACACTAAGAAAGGTGTTGCAAAGGTACCGCCGCCGCCTCCTAAGGAGCGCCAGTGCTACAAGTGCAACAAAATGGGACACTGGAAACGTAACTGTCTCGACTACCTTGCTGAGCTGAAAAGGCAGAGGACCAATGGTGAAAGCTCCTCTAAAGGTATTTCTATTTACGTTGTTGAACTTTTCACTGTCTCTAGCAACACATGGGTACTTGATACCGGATGTGGTTACCACATCGTTAATGTCTTGCAGGAGCCTGAAAACTGGAAGAAACTGAAACAAGGCAGCATGGAACTCATCGTTGGTGATGGGAAGAGAGTCCCAGTCCTTGCAACTGGCACATATCGTTTTGCTTGTCCGTCTGGCCTTGTAGTTACTTCGGATAACTGTTTGTTTGCACCTGGTTTGACCAGAAACATTATTTAAGTCTCTTTACTATTTGAACAAGGATTTAAGTACGTTTTTAATAGTAATGCTATTTCTGCCTACTTGAATGATAACTTTTATTTTGAGGCTAAACCTCTAAATGGTATTTATGAGGTTGATGTTTAAATAAACAATAATGTATATAATCTTTCTAAACGTATCAGATCTGGCATCAATGATACATTTCTATGGCATTGCCGACTTGGCCACATAAGTAAAGCACGAGTTAAGAGACTCCAATCCGAAGGGATTCTTGAATCCACAGGACCAGACTCTTTTGATGACTGCGAATCCTGCTCAGCTGGCAAACTCGCCAAAGGCTCCTTCACTCATAAGAATGAACGAGCAAAGGATCTGCTGGGAATCATACATACTGATGTATGCGGTCCTTTCAGAACCATGTCTAGGAATCATGAAAGATACTTCGTTTCTTTTATTGACGATTACAGTCGATATGCTTATGTGTATCTTATGAAACACAAACATGAAACTTTTGAAAAGTTCAAAGAGTTTCAAAACGAAGCGGAAAACCAACTCGGGAAAACTATTAAAATGCTTCGATCAGATCGAGGCGAAGAGTATCTCAGCTCAGGATTCATACATTATCTGAAAGAGCGTGTAATTGTTTCACAGCTTACTCCACCTGACACACCCCAACACAATGGCGTGAGCGAGAGGAGAAATCGAACCCTGATAAACATGGTCCGATCAATGATGTGTAGAACTAACTTGCCTCACTCCTTTTGGAGCTTTGCCCTTTTGACCGCCGCCCGCATTGTCAATCTGGCTCCAACTAAAAAGGTAAGCAAAACCCCATATGAGATATGGAATGGGCGAAAGCCTAATTTGTCTTTCCTTAGAGTATGGGGATGTAATGCTTATGTCACTAATGACTCTGATGATAAGCTCGATCCTCGCGGCGTAAAAGTTGTTTTCGTCGGATACTATAACCAAAGCGGATATTATTTCTTCCATCCTGATACAAATGTGATTTCTATCAAAAGGAAGGGCCACTTTCTCGAGAACGAAATTCTCGATCGAGGAACTGGAGATAATATTGTCGATCTTGAAGAAATTCAAGAACCACAAACAAACGCCGAGGAAGTTGGAACGTCTGATCAACAAGTTGTTGTTGCTGAGACATCAGACATGAACACAAGCGTTCGCAGAAGTAATAGGACTCGCGTACCGAATTCTAAGTACCTATGGCATCTAGATGATCCCGAAGTCCTCTTAGTAGCCGAGTCAAGCGACGAACCTACTAATTACAAATCTGCTATCTTAGATCCGGAGTCTGAGAAATGGCAAAATGCCATGAACGCCGAGATGTTATCTATGCGTGACAATCAAGTCTGGAACTTGGTTAAGCTACCCCCTGAGGGACGGGCAGTAGGGAGCAAGTGGATTTTCAAGAAGAAAACCAACATGCATGGAAATGTATACACCTATAAAGCACTGTTAGTAGCGAAAAACTTTACTCAAACTCAAGGTGTTGACTTTGATGAAACCTTCTCGTCCATTGCTATGATCAAAT
Organism: Bidens hawaiensis; assembly: GCF_021521415.1. NCBI lineage: Eukaryota > Viridiplantae > Streptophyta > Magnoliopsida > Asterales > Asteraceae > Bidens > Bidens hawaiensis. Next base: position 1,249,516 of record NW_027491480.1, read on the forward strand.
CGATCAAGGTGTGTAAACTGAATAAGTCCATTTATGGACTCAAACAAGCATCTCACAGATGGAATCTTTGTTTTGATTAGAAAATCAAAGAGTTTGGTTTTATCAAAAAATGAAGATGAGCCTTGTGTTTACAGAAATGCTAGTGGGAGCACTAATGCACTATAGCATTTCTCATCCAGTATGTGTATGATATACTGATCATTGGAAACAACATTCCTATGCTTAAGGAAGTTAAGCACTGGTTGGGATCTTGCTTCAAATGAAAGACATTGGTGAAGCTGCTTATATTCTTGGAATAAAGATCTACCGAGATATGTCTAAGCGGCTTCTAGGGCTGAGTCAAAGTACATACATAGACAAAGTAATGGCACGCTTCTCTATGGATAACTCCAAGAAAGGAGCTCTCCCCATGGCTAAAGGAACCGTGTTGAACAAATCGCAATCTTCGCCAATGGACATTGAAACTAAGCACATGCAAGCGATTCCATATGCTTCAGCGATTGGTTCTATCATGTATGCTATGTTATGTACTAGACCCGACGTCTTGTATGCGCTGACCATGACTAGTCGTTTTTAGCAGAACCCTGGCATTGCCCACTGGACTGCTGTAAAGAACATTCTAAGGTACCTGAAAAGGACAAAGGACATGTTCTTAGTGTTTGGAGGAGTGGAAGAAGAGCTCACTGTAAGGTGTTACACTGATGCTAGCTTCCAGAATGACCGAGATGTTTCTCGCTCACAATCTGCTTGGATGAAGAAATTCATAGCCCACCTCGATCTGGTTCCAAGTGTTTTGAAACCGATCGACGTAATCTGTGATAACACAGGAGCCATTGCTCAAGCCAAAGAGCCTCAGATCTCATCACAGGGCCAAGCACATTCTAAGTAAGTTCTACTATATACAAGATATACTTGAATGAGGAGACATCATAGTAAGCAAAGTAGACACAGATCAAAACCTAGCTGACCCGTTCACTAAACCGATGACTCAGGACAAGCATGATAATCACAGAGATGTTATCGGTGTTAGACTAGCTAGTAGTTTGTTTTGATTTAGTATTTGGATGTGTGAACATTTAAACAGTTATACTTTTGAGTTCTCTTTTGATTTAATGGTTAAATGCAAATGTTGAATAATATAACTGTGTTCGGTTTTAATACGTTTAATCCATGAATATTGTATTCTAAATTATCCGTAGTCGGTCAGACTCGTGGGAACAACTCGGAATTAAGACTATTCTGACTTTGGACTCAAGGAGTTGACTTCCAAACTCATAGACTTCATTATGAATGACGTTGGATGTAACTCGCATCAAATCATCTTCATGGATCTTAGTCATAAGATGTTTTGATACTGGTATACTCATTTACTATCCTTAGACCTGAGGTGCATATTAGAAATTTCGTTTACTAAAGGTTATTCTTTGACCAGTGTCAACCGCTGTCGCGTAACTGCCAGCTATAAAGGCATTGGTTGGGAATAATCTGAAGTTCAGTGGGAGTTGTATGTATTCAAGATGGGATTTTGTACTCTTACATGATATGTAACAGTTAGACATCTTGGCGCCCTCGTTGATTCAAACAGGTAAAGTGTGAGGCCTCACCCAAACTAACTGTGTGTTTGATTGGACCACTTTGATTCTAGATCGAGAACTATAATGATTGAACGCCATATGAGATTGAAACTGATCCATGTCTCATTGTTCAATTGATGTCTTATACAGAAATGATAGATGACAACGATTACCATAAATTCGTTATCTTGTAATAGTGTATTCCAAGATTGTTTTGGTTAATGAATTTAAAATGTTATAACCTGTTGGGGGCAGCTATGTGTAGCTAGAGCACCGCTGACTGTCAGTACTGAGTAACTTAACCGTAAACCGTCCAAGTGGGAGACTGTTGGAATTATGGACCGGTTCGGGTAAGTCAATACGGCCAACCGGGTTATGACCCGTGAGAGTTACACCGTGAGGTAACGAACCATAAACCCGCTTAAGTTAGTTAACTGGGTTAGACACTTTAACGAGATAAAATTACATGGAACGGGCTTTGGAGTAAGACATGGACTTATTCGCCCATTAGGTTTATAACTAATTAGATTAGTTAAACCTAATTGAGGGGTTATAAATATATGATATTTTATAACCTGAACCTAATCCTGACAAGTCCATCTCCTTCTTCCTCCACCCTAGTTGCCGGCCACCTGCTCCACCGCCGTTGCTTCACCGCCGGCGCATGACCAGTCGCCGCCGCCTGTCCACCGGTGCCGCTGCTGACTAGTCGCTGTCCGCCGCCGCCGACCGCGCCTCCAGCCGCTGCCGCACACCACCACCGCTGCCGTTGCCGTCGTGCACCGCCACCGTTGGTCGTTGATTTCGTTGTGTCACCTAGCTCGGTTCGTTAGTCTTCGGTGTCTCAACCGGTTATTTATTAAGCAAGGTAAACTTAAATATGTCATTTGTTTAATTATATATTTAATGTTTTGACTCATACTCGTATTGTCTGTAACCGGATTCTGTCGGGTTTAGTTTCGGTGCCGATTAATTATATTCATTCCGCTGCGTATAACTATAATTAATATGATTAATTATTATTAACCACGTTTATTGAACCGGTTTTAATAAACAAAATTTTAACTGATTACCACTGAAACCTAACATAAACAACCACCAGATTGTCTTTGTTCAATAAGATTTGCTGTTGTTGGAAAACCAAATTCCATACAAAGTTCTAATGGAGGTGGCTAAATTGTTGGATATTGATATTCAAAATTCGATTTCATTGTTTTTCTATACTAGCAGTTTTGTGAAGCATTGGTGGCCAAAAAGAAATTGGTTAACATCAATAATCTCACGTATCCGGTAACCAAAGAAACCAAAGTTCGAATCTGGTGATCATCTTCTCGATATTCTTCATCGTGGTCTTACCGAAAACGCCAAAGCTCCCACACGTCAAACAGCTTTTCGAAATAACTTCATGCTTAATTTTCGTAACGTTAACGAGCTTGTGGATGTGGGGATTCAGTTTAAGCCAAGTGGCAGCCTGTCTTTGTCAAGCGTTGAGTTTTCTAAAGGCTGGTTGAGGTTTTCAGCGAATGTAAAACTCCCTCGAATAACGGTGGATGATTCCACCAAGCATATGTTGTTTAACATGATGTCTTATGAAATGTGCTTGAACTCAGTTGATCATGCATGGGTTACATCCTACGTATGTCTTCTTGATTCTTTGATTGATCACCCCGAGGATGTTAAGATTCTTCTTAGAAAAGCTTGGGTGCTTGAAACTTCTTTAGGCAGCGATGAAGAAGTCGAGAAATTGTTCAATGAAATAGCCATTGATTTGGTTCCAAATAATTGGGCATATTTGGAAACCTAGTTCAAGATACAAGAGCATTATGATAGTTGGAGTAACACACTTTTCTCCGAACTGAAGAATGAATATTTCAAAAGCCAATGGGCAATTTTTGCACTTCTTGGAGCTTTGATAGCTCTTTTTCTTAGTGCTGCTCAAACTTACTACACTCGTTGGAGTCCCAAAGGCGACTATGATGATCTCTGCATGATGCTGAAGAAAAACCCTCACTTGTAAGAGTCCATGAGTCATATTGTATCTTTTGGTGTGTTGTGTTTGATTTGAGTGTTGCGAGTCCTATTTATGCTTGGTTCTTTTCTTAAATAAGTGCAACCATGAGATGTTGCTACTATGAAAAAAAGAAAAAGGATATGCTATATATGTGTGTGTTGTGATGGTTGTAAAATACTAGAATTATGTTATAATACACTTCTAAAATTCTACTTACTACCACAAAAATGTAGCATTTTCTTCTTAATGTAAGAAGCCTTACCTCCCCCACAACAATCATTTGTTAGTACGCAGTCGGATTCTATATATATCATTAAATGTAACCCATTTCATTTACAACTAAGTTTTATTTGTTTCTCGATAAGTTAAGGATTGATCGCCCTGTGGACATTAAAATGAGGCGTTGCACACAACACACCATGACTAGTGCCATAAGTATGGTTCTAAACTTCTTGCAATAAACACATCTTGAGATAATAAAAATACAAGGGAACTTCACAAACAGACACATTGTCATACATCATGCACACATAAAGGTAGACAGTTTTATCATGTACTAGTAGAAGATTCTCTTAATCACATAAAGTTTACTTTTGACAAAAAGAATGCAGCTTTAAACTTTTGAATCTTGGATAGATGCATACAACAAGAAAACAAAATGGTCATAAAACATCATCTTCTTGTACTTGAAGATCAACAAGTTTCAAGAAATCAAATACCACATCATAATCATCAACCTTAACAATTAGTATAACAAACCAAAGCAAACAAACGTAACCAGTATAATCTCACTCGTAACAAAGCTATAACTGGAAAACAATTAGTGTATTAAATCAAATATTTATGTACTCGTGTTCATGTAACCACTCAAGAACAACAACTTACACACCTAATTAACCCATTCTCATTGCATTGCGGGCACCTAACCGACCGCCCTTCATCTTCCTCAAAAACCTTCCTACTTCCATTACAATTCGGGCATGGCACAAATCTTACATCCCCACAACATTCACAAACAAACCCATGATCGATTTCACGAAACCCCTTCATATAACCAACCAATTTTCCTTCTTCGTGAAGTCGTTTAATCTCATCCGCGCCTCCAATATGTCTTCCCCTAATAAACACTTGTGGAAGAGTAAACACTCTACCTTCAAACACCCTTTGCAACTCACTTCTATAACTCGAATCCATTGATATATCGCGCTCATCAACAAACACACGAAAACCCTTTAATATTAACCGAATTTCACAACATTCTTCATAAGTCTTTCTAATTCCTCTCAAACTTGTATAATACAAAACAACTCTATCTTCGCAACCCGATAACCAACAATCCCCTTTCGAATCAACAATTTCATCCTCAACACGAGTTTTCAACTTTGATTTCAATTCATTCGTCGACGACAACCCTTTATTATACCTAGAACTCAAATTCGAACCCGTTTTCGAAAACAAACCCTCTTCATACAAATGCTTCCACAATGGCTTAACTTCTGAATTCTCCATTATTATCCCATTAATTACATCAAATTCATCATCTAATCCTTCCATTAGCTCCCATGTGTTAATTACGCCATCGGGCGATGAAACAGGGGATTCTTGCATGGTTTTGTACCTGTCGGTGGATGCGGTGGTGGTGGCAATGGTTGTGGTGATTAATGAGCCATAAGTGGTGGAAGTGAGTGATACGAAGTGATTCGAGTCGCCTTTACGGACGGGCGGGTGGTGGATTAAGGGTGTGGGCATAGACATGGTTCTTGAAACAGGGGTTTGAGCAGCAGAGGAGTTGTAATAGTGATCTGAGAATGGTGAGCAGCAATTGTGTAGTGAAGGTGATGAATTGGATGAATTGGAAGGTGGGTTCACAGTTGTGGTGATGGTGGTGGTGAATTCGAGTGGCGGCGAAGACCGAGAAACAGAGCACCCCATTTGAGTGAAATTGGGTGGAATTGGTTGAATTTGTGATGAATTGGTTGTTGAATTGAATAATTTGAGGTGAATTTTGGGATTGAAGCTATGGTTGTTTGAGAATTGAGAGATTGAAGGATGAAGAAGATGAAAACAGAGGAAACAGAGTATGGGAATTTAATGAGATATGACCTATGTTAGTTGGGATAAGTAATTGATTGATTAAAAATAATGGAATTGTCCCACTTATACACACATTTGATATGACATATGTTATTAATGTCGTCTAGTCTTTCACAGTTTTATTTTATTTCCATTTTTCCATTTTAACTTAAAGTTAGTTAAGGTGCGGATTCTTTTAATAGTAACCACGGATTTCCCAAAGCCAGACTTCGATTGTTATCGGTTACATTTGTTTGGTACCATAATCAAACCTAAAAAATAAATTCGTCAAATTAATATATAAAAGAATTAAAATAAATATAAAGCAATGCTTATTTGGTTGGTAAAACCTAGACGTGAAACATATAAAAAAAGGTGATTCGGAATATAAGCATTAAGTATCTCCCTAGTGGCGGGCCCCTCATGTGTGCGAAATCGGGACTTAACACTAATTTAAGAGAGTGATTGGGATTTCACATACAAAAAACACTAATAAAAATTAAGGTGGGTTGCCACACACCCGAGTTAACACATGGATTCGTCATTGCACCTCTCCAGAATATACCATGTCGTAATGGAAGAAAACAAGCGTAAAACGGAAAATATAATATAATTAAAAGAGCTTTAATGACATGTTCGTCTATATTTAGATGATTTGTATATTTTCATGTGAACTCTATTTCATACGAAAATTATATCGAAATGCAGATAAAAATAAGTATGTAGTATTATATAAGGATTTTATAAAATTCCATATTTTGAAAGTAATAGAAAAACACTTATGAGTAGGACAATTGTTGACTTGTAATTGCCAAATATATATAAAAAAATATTTGAAACAGTTTAGACTTTGTAAGGTAAATTTAACTAAACTGTAAGGAGTATAATGCAATTTCCAAAACTCTTGCATTAAATGCTTGTACAATTTGCTTGCCCACTTGTAAACGAAACACACACAGAGAGAATTTTTTGCTAAATTACATATAGGTCAAAATATCAAATTTATTCAAAGTTAAAGAAAACATTTGAAACCTTGGACCCTCAATGACAACCTTTTCAGCACTTTGAACAAAAAGAAAGACCAATCCTTGTCATGCCAGCTTCACATGTATATGCTTCTTCATGTCTTATTTAATGTCTCTAAAGTTGTTTTTATGCATTTCCTTTTGTTTTTTGTCTTCTAAAATCAACTTGTTTATTGTTTTTTCTTTTCTCCTAAAGTTAATTTGATTCTCTTTCAAAAAGGCAAGCATCGGTTTAAAAACTGATGGCAGAACATACGTGACGAGATTTTGAACCAAATTGATCGTTGAATCGACAGTTTAACAGTTTACGAGTTAAAATGACGAGTATAGCCTTGAAAACCTCTTTCAGCCAAAAGAAGAGGCATCCGCAGTTGTTTCATTGATGTTGTTTGGTTCGCTCAAAGTGACTAATTCATTTGTGTTCAGTCTATTAGCACGTAAAACAAGTCGCTAAACAACTATTTGTATTTCATTGAGTGAACTGACAACATTCTGATTTTCAAAATACTTGATGTCCAAAATATTCACTAATAAAAAAATTTTATCACCACCTTCAACATGTTACAATATTATTAGTCATAGTAACCAACATCAATCTTAATTGGATCGGATTAAACTATTCATCCAAATAATGCACGTAAATGTTCGAGGAGCTTAGGGGTGGAAAACCTGACGGGTATACGCAAACTGAAACATCCCACACAAGTATACTCGAAGCCCAACGAGTACGGGATTAGATGACTAGTTACAAATTTTTTCGAGGGTATGGAACGATACGAGATAAGCCAATACCCGATTTAACAACCCAAAACTACATACTCGTTGAACAGACTATATACCCGAATTACATATCCAAAAAACTTTTTTCTTTTTATTTTCTATTAACCTTTGTCAATTAATGTTTCATTTTAATAGATTCGTTATACGGAAATTATTATTTTTTTATTTTTTTCTTGAATATGTATTCAATTATATTAGTTGTATCATGTATGCCGTGAAATATATGTACATAAAACTATATAAAAATTATAATAATTATTTAAAATAACACTTGTTGTAAGTAATGAAGAAACGTGGATCTACACGCTGGTAGCAGATCTACTTTCCTCGGGTTTTGATTGTACTATTTCACCGATGGTTCTTCTGGATCTGTGTTCTTCCACCTACAAAATGAACAACGCCGTTAACTTACCCCTCAGAAAGGGACAGAGGGGTCCTCTTTGGGGTAACCCTCCGGCGTGAGAATAAGTATGTGTAGGAGAAGACAATAATGTGTGAGTAAGGGAATTTTGAGAGTATTGCTTAATAGCTGAATACTGTATGATTGTGTGACTGTGTGTTTGTATGTAACTGACTGTGAGTGAATGTAATTCAATATGATTGAATGTGATATCACTGCCTGTAACTGTCAATGATTGAGTATGAATGTGTCCATCAAAGTGGAGTTGATGCTGTATTTATAGTGCTAGGGTTTCCACTGGTTGGGCTCAACCTCGTTGGCCTCCTCCAATCGCACTGCGCCACGTCTCCTCTGGGACACCTGGCGCTTTCTCGTTGGTTGTAATCACGTGGTAGCACATGTGTCATGCTGAGTTGTCGACCTTTCATTTGGCAGCTGTCAACATCAGCATATTCTTACTCCTTAAAAAGATGCCTTCTGGAAGGTTGTCTGATGTGCACAATCAAGGTTGCCCTAATCCTGATTTGGATAAGGACGAGGTCGATTATGTGCATGTGTGATATGCGCCAATCCTGAGGATGCGCGAGGTCTTCTCTTTATTCTCACGCGCAGATGTGATATGCACGAGCATGTGATATGCGCCGCGCGCTGGTGCGCCGCGCGCATATGTGATGCGCGAGCAAATGTGTGCCTGGGCAGATGTGATATGCACGAGCATGTGATATGCGCCGCGCGCATATGTGATGCGCGAGCATATGTGTGCCTGGGCATATGATGCCTGAGCATGTTTTGTATGCGCCATGCGCATAGGTTTTGGCTTTGTGCCTTCATAATGTGTTTATCTTGTGGGTTGACCCGCCTTGCTCGGTGTTGAGGCGGGTACATACCTCTTCAAGCCCCCCCAGTCTAATGTGTGTCTTATCTCGCGCTAGCGCGGTAAGATAGATATTAGACTTACTGATGGGGTTTTGTCGTTTTCTTGTTTGTTTCCATCGTTGCGCGAAGTTCTATCCATTTGGTTGAAACGAAGGGTCCAAACACGTGGTTGGTTGGTGGTGTCGTGCGCCGTAAACGTGTCAGACGTTTCGTGTGCTCGAGGTGCTACAGTTGCCTTTCATGTCCCCTCGCACAGCTGTCTGGAACACGTGTCGCGCTCTCATTGGTTTGCACCTGCGAGTGGGGGCGCGTCTCTGCTCCGTGGCAGGTCCGTTACGTTTTTATGTCCCCTCAACAGTGTTAGGGACACGTGCCGCGCCCTCGTTGGCTTACACCTGCGAGTGGGGGCGCGTGAAATCCGATCAGTTACCACTTTTCTCTCTCCTGGGCCTATAAAAGCAGGCCCTTAGGAAAAAAATTTTTATCTTCATCTTCATTGTTGCTAATTTTCGAATTTCTGCCTTTCATATTCTGAGTTGAGTGTATTCATCGTTTCGAATCTTCGATTATCTGCTGCTGCAGTTGTATGTCTGATAGTTCAGACTCCTCTAACCCCTCAATCACCTCTATTGCCTCTCGAAGACGCCGTGTGAAATCTGTGGTGATGTCAACATTAAAGCAAAAGGGCAAGGGGAAGAGGGTTGTTGAGACCACATCGGAGGAAGTAGGGAGGACCAAGGCCACGAAAAGGTGGAATGAAATCCCCTGCAAGTTGAGGCAGGCCGATCTCGACAGCCTCATCTCGTCACAGGGTTTCCCCCCTGTGTTTGGCTGCATGTTGCCTGTGGCCGGGCAGACGGCGGCGGACCCGCCTCCCGGCTATATTTCACTGTACACCCATTTTTTCACCCACTGCAACCTTCGTCTTCCGATGACAAGGTTTGTAGGCGCGGTGTTACGTTTTTTCGGGATTCATATATCCCAAGTCCATCCGTTTGGACTTGTGCGCATGACTCATTTCGAGTTCATGTGCAAATCACAGCGCGAGGAGCCCACCCTCGGCGCTTTCAATTTTTTTACAAGCCCAAGATCCAAGATTCTTGGATCTCCTTTATTCCTCGCAGTCAGAAGGTTAAGTGCAGCACCGTGTCATTCAAGAGCCTTCATGACTGGTCTGAGAGGTTCTTCTACATCAGGGCTGGTGTAATCCCCATCCGCATGACGATGCGCGCGATCGATTCTGCGCCCGCGGATGCGGATGTTATTAAGAACCCAACCGGCGCTTGGGTTAAGAAACTGACCGCCGAACCATCCCCCGCCAAGAAAATTCGCGAGGAAGCGCTGGTGGGGGTCGGCATGAGTAAGCTGTGGACCGACAGCGCGCTTGAGCCCGTTATCCAAGTCGACGGGTTGTGTAAGTTTATTTCATTGCTTTATTTCTTTTTCTGCGCGAACATAATTCTTTTTGCTGATATCACTTGACTTGTTTTTGCGCAGTCACCAAAGATTATATCCACGCCGCTTATGATGATCAAGTGGAGGGTGGCTCCGTCGCGCTTGGCGCTGGGGAGGTGGGCTTCCCAGATCGCTTCGATGACATGTTCATCCCTGTCGATCTGGCATTTGACTTTGATAGCGACGCGCCTGGTAAGCCTTCGCACTTATGCTTATTCCTTTAGAGTACCAAATTTTGCTAACACTTGTGTTGCATGTATTGTAGATGCGCTGGAGAACTACGAGCTGGAGCTCGCGGAAGAGGAGGAGGAGGAAGAGGAGGCGCCCCTACTAAAGCGCAAAGCTAAGGGGAAATCCGGCGCAGGGGGCAGTAAGAGACAGAAGAAAGACGACACCTCTGTCGCTCATCCCCATGCTCAAACGAAGGGACCTGAGGAAACCCAGGTGTTTACCACCAAGGTTTCTTTAGCTTCCCAGCCTGTGAAAGTGGGCAGACCTCCTGTCCACTTGAGGTATGGTGGCGTGACCTCCTCCCTTCGCGCGGCTGAAGAGAGAAGCAGTGCCGCGCCTGCGAAAGGTATACTTTGCTTACCTATAATTCTGATTGAACTTTTATTACATCTTTTCGCATTTGAATGTTTGCAGGACCGGCGACGGTAGCAGATCAGCCTCAGGCGCAACAAGGTGCTGAGGCTGCGCCGGCGGCTGCTTCTAAGTCCCCTGTTCTACCCTCAGAAAAAGGTAGAATGAACTTTATGGCGATGTTCAACGCGCGAACAGAATTGCGCGAAGGTATGTTTTGCGCCATTGTCTTCTGAATTTTTTGTTTTGATCAAATCATAAACCCTTTTTTGTTGTTGATTTGTTCATAGGAGTTGTAGCTGGCGTACAAGCTGCTGGTGACACTCCTGGCGCCGTTGCCGGCGCCGCTGGTTCTGGTCCTGCTCCTGCTAGTGCTGAGTCTCCCCTTATTGGGATTACAAAGGAGCAGGAAGCCGTATTGCGCGCCGAACTGGCGGCGTCGAGACCTCCCTCGCCTCCTCCTACGCGCAGCCCTCTCCGCGAGGCTGGTTTGGAGCCCTCCAGGTCGCAGGAGAAGAGGCCTATTGAAGAAGATGAGGAGGATGAGGGGGCTCAAGCTGAAGACTCCTTGGGAGACCGCGCCAGCCCTGCGATGCCACAAGACTTCGCAGCGCAGACTTCTGGTGGGGCTGGCGCTGACTTTTCTGCTTCATCCCCGCAGGTATGTTTTAATTTGTTGCTCCGCTGCGCGTACCTCCATATAAGTATGTTTTATGACTTAGAACATTTCTTGTGTATTGCAGGAAGGTCACCACGTTTACCGCCCGAGATGGAATATTAATGAAGACAGTTCCTTCCAATCCATGGGCGTATGCGAGGACTTCTGGGCTCATGCCGTGCCTCCTACTGAAAGGAGGTATCAGGAGGAGCGCACCCGCGCTGACTTGCTCAACGATCACATTTTCGCTGGGTCAGCTTTCTTTGCTGCCTCCCAAGAGCTTCATCGTGATTATATTAAAGTACGCGATGCTCTTGTGGCAGCCCAGCAAGAGGCTAAGGTGGCTGCCTGGAACCTTTCTGATGCTCGCGCACGAGCTGAGAAACTCCAGGCGGAGCTCAGCGAAAACCGAGCAAGTGCCAACACCGCCTTTATTAAGCGCGGGCATGAGCTCCAAGCTGCGCGGGAGAAGCAGCAGGTGGCGGAGGCCGAAGTTGCCAAGTACGCGCGGAGAGTGCGTGTCTTGGAACAGCAGGCTGAGGCGCGTGACCAAGCTATCGTCCAGAGTATCACTGAGAAATCATCACTGGAGAGTGAGGTTGCGCGCCTGAAGAAGGAGTTGGCGGCCGCGCAGGCCGATAGAGATGAGGCCTTGGCGACGGCAGCGTCTAGCCAGGAAGCACTTGATGCTGCGCAGGCGGAGAAAGAAAAAATTTTGGCGGCAGCAGCGTCTGATAAAGAGGAGCTAAAAAAGACCAAGGAAACTGTTGAGTTATTAAACTCCTAGGTTCCTGCCCTCGAGACGTCTGTTGCTGGCCTCGCGCAGGATCGCCAATGGCTGGTGTCACAGGGCATGACTCGTTGCGCTTTGGCGATGAAATATTCTTCCGAGTTTCAGGCCCTTGTGATGGACTGCAATGCTGCCGCGCGCCTTGTGGGTCGAGCTGAAGGGTTTACGGATGGGTATGAATATGGGATGTTGAAGAAGAACCCATCCGAGTACCCTTACAAGAGCGACGCGGCCTGCGCGGACATGGCCGCGGTGGGGGAGAAGTATATGAATACTCCCATCCCCATCCTTGTGCAGGTACCTTGACCTTAATGAATTTTTCTTGATTAATTTTCCAAGTTTTTTGTACTCAATCCTTTTCTAATGATTTGCAGATAGCTGCGCTTGCTGACCAGCCCGACCTCGGCGCGCTAAAGAAGTTGTTCGATGAATGCGAGGGGGCTGGTGGCGATGATGGTGGCGCGGGGGATGTTGCCCCTGCCAGCGGGTCTGGCGCGGCGAAAGAATCTGCTCCTGACACCGTCGTGATAGAAGACTCCATTGAGGAGGAAGAACTTGACTATGGTCAGTTCGGAGATGAGGAGCGGGCCGCACCAGATGCTGCGGGAGATGATGAGGGTGATGAAGTGGCTGACGTCGACGTGGAGACTTGAGAAGCCCTTCATCTTTCTAATTTTTTTTTTTTTTTTTTTTTTTGCTTTTTGTTATACTTGTAATTTGTAACTCATCATACTTGTAAATTTCAATGCTATGGAATGAAATTTGTTTTCCCTTTTTCACATCTTGCGCATTTCCATTCATCTCTTCATGTTTGCTTGTATAGATATAAGATATGCTTGCACGTTAAAATAAGAACAAGGTTGTAAGGAAATTATTTACTTAACCATAGTCCTATTTTGTAAGTGGTTTCGCAGTATCTTGTTTATGCTGACATGCGCGATGACTTTTAACTACTCCTTTTCTGCGCGTCGTTGTCGCGCGTTTTTTATATGAGTTTTAGCCATTACATGTCAGCATGTGTGGCTCAGATATCCACTTTTATTCCGCGCGCGACCTCGACCTGAGACCTTAACAACTATGATTTGGCATGTACTTTGCCTTAGTTGTGTTTAGGGATTTTTATGATCAGGCTGCGCGGGATGTAAGATGGATGTTTGTGAGTGTTTTGAGCTAAGGCTCTCTGTTTTGGGCTAAGGCCCTGACGTTTTTAGAGTTAAGACTCGTTAACGTGTTTGAGCTAAGGCTCGTAGGTTTGGGCTAAGGCCCTGACGTTTTAGAGTTAAGACTCGTTAACGCGTTTGAGCTAAGGCTCGCGCATGTATGTTTTACTTCGTTTTATTTTGTTTTTGAAGTCAATATAGTGTTGTCATATTGCTCCAAATTAATAAAGGAAGTGTGAAACATGTATGCAAAGGTAATAGAACAAATATTGAAAGATAGCGCGAATCATCATTCATGATGGCTTAAAAGCCTTGATTACATATTTGAATTTTTACATGAAGCATTTTCTAAGCTGTGCTGCGTTCCACGCGCGCGGTATCTTTTTTCCATTCAAATCTTTTAAAGTGTACGCGCCTTTCCCCAATTCTTCTGAGATTTGATAAGGTCCTTCCCAATTGGGGGACATTTTTCCTGGGGGTATTGCGCGGCTAGCTTCATTATTTCGAAGGACAAAATCATTTTTCTTGAAGTGGCACTCTTTAACGCGCTGATTATAATATTTTTCCAGCTTTTTCTTGTATTTGGTTTCATTGATGATAGCCGCTTCTCTGCGCCCTTCAAGCAAGTTAAGGTCCAATCTTCTTTCGCGCTCGGTATCAGTCTTGCTCATCATGAGTACCCTATGGGATGGGCATCCAATTTCTGCTGGGATCATAGCCTCTGTCCCATAGTTTAGGCTGAATGGGGATTCGCCATTGCTAGTTTTGCTTAATGTCCTGTGCGCCCACAGGACATTAGGTAACTCTTCGACCCAAGAATGGGATTCTCCCTCCAACCTTTTCTTCAGCCCATTTAACAAACTTTGATTCGCGCGCTCCACTTGGCCATTCCCCTGAGGGTGGTAGACCGAAGTGAAGATTTGGTTGATGTGCAATTCTTTGAGCCAGCTGGATATCTTCCTGTCAGTGAATTGTTTGCCATTGTCGCTCACAATTTCCATAGGAAGGCCAAAACGGCAAATGATGTGGCTCCAGATAAATTGCTTCATCGCCTCAGCTGTGATTTTTGCTAGTGGCTTGGCCTCAACCCATTTTGTGAAATAGTCTACCGCCACTACCAAAAATTTCACTCGCCCTTGCGCTTGCGGCAGGGGCCCCACAATATCAATGGCCCATTTGTGGAAAGGCCATGCGGAGGTCACTGGAATCAAGTTGTTCTTTGGCCGCATGGTGTTTGGCGCGTAGCTCTGACATGCCTTGCATTTTTGTATTTCTTTTAGCGCATCCAAGTACATGCCTGGCCAATAGTAGCCCGAGCTCATTGCCTTGGCAACCACCATGCGCGGGCCAGCGTGTATTCCGCAGATTCCTTCGTGAATCTCCCTAATCACATAGCTTGCTTCTTCAGCATCCAGGCATTTCATGAGCGGTCCAAGATAAGAGCGTCGATATAATGTACCATCAAGTAGTTCATAGTTCTGCGCCTTGTGTCTTATTTTTCTCGCCTGTGCGCGATCGTCCGGTAACTTCCCCTCATTCAGGAATTCCATTATTGGAGTTATCCATGATGAAGGGGTTGTATGAATTACAAGGACAGATTGCGTTTGCACTGACGGGTTGCTCATCACTTCCACCCTGACATCTTTGCCAAAGTGATCAAAATTAGTTGATGCCATCTTACTCAACGCGTCAGCGGACTTGTTTTCGCTGCGCGAGATGTGTATGATTTTGAAGAAGTCAAACTGCTCAACGAGCTTTTTTGCCTGCTCTAGATATAGAGGCATGGTGTTCTCCTTGGCATCATAAAGGCCATTGACCTGTGCAGCTACCAAGTAAGAATCAACATGGGCCTCTAGCCTTTTAACTCCAAACTTGCGCGCAATGCGCAGACCAGCCAGCAGGGCTTCATACTCAGCCTCATTGTTGGTACTCTTGAAGTCCAACCTAATAGCATAAGTATATTCATGATTATCAGGGTCCACCAGTTTGAGGCCTACGCCTGACCCTTCGCTGTTGGAGGCTCCATCAGTGAATAGCCTCCAAACATCTTCTTCATCATTTGCTCGCGGAGGGTCTACCTCGCGCTGAGCTTCTTCAATCTTTCCCTCTGGGATTTCCGTGATGAAATCCGCTAAAACTTGACCCTTTATTGCTGGACGGGGCTTATAGGTGATCGTGTGTTCACCTAATTCCAGCGCCCACTTTGTCAGCCTTCCGGAGAGCGCGGGGCGTCGCAAGACTTGCTGGATGTTGTAACCTGTCAGAACTTCAATAGGATGACCATTGAAGTATCTATGAAGCTTGCGCGACGCGTGTGTTAGTGACAAAACTAACTTTTCCATGATGGAATAGCGCGTCTCAGGGTCTGTCAGCACCCGACTCACATAGTATATTGGCGTTTGGATCCCCTTGCGATCCACCAACAATACTGCGCCGATGGCGCGGTCTCCAGCTGACAAGTACAATGTAAGGGTTTCGCCAGGAAGTGGAGCTGTGAGCGCGGGCAGCTTTATGAGACATTCTTTTATCTCACTGAAAGCTTGCTCAGCCTCAGGCGTCCACTTGAATTGGCTCTTCTTCAAGCAGTTCCTCAAAGTGTTAACGAATGGTGTAGATTTGCTGGCGTGGTTCGCTAGGAACCTGTTGATTGACACCAACCTACCATTCAGCTTCTGAACCTCTTTCATGGTGGATGGTGAAGGCATGTCAAGGATGGCTTCCACCTTTTCAGGGTTCACCTTGAAACCATCCTTAGTGACCATTACACCAAGAAATTTCCCCTCTTCCGCGCCGAAAGTACATTTGCTCGGGTTGAGCTTCATGTTAACTTCCGTTAAGCGCTGAAGAGTTTCCTCGATGTCTTTGAGCATTTGTCTCTCCTCCCTGCTCTTGATAACCAAATCATCAACGTAGACTTCTAGATTTCTTCCGAGTTGTTCACTGAAAACCGAATCCATAAGTCTCTGATAAGTGGCGCCCGCATTCTTTAAACCAAAGGGCATTTTTGTGTAACAAAAAACACCCTTGTCGGTTCTGAAGGCCGTCTTGTCTTCGTCTTGTGGTGCCATTTGAATCTGGTGATAGCCTTTGTAGGCATCCAGGAAACATTTGAGCTTGAATGGCGCCACGGAGTCCACCTTTGCGTCGATGTTTGGGAGGGGGTAACAGTCTTTCGGACATGCTTTGTTGAGGTCCTTGAAGTCAATACACATCCTCCATGACCCGTTGCTTTTCTTTACCATCACAGGATTGGCTACCCACGTCTGGTATCGGATCGGGCGGATGATGTTTGCGCGCAACAGGTCCTCAACTTGCTCATTCATGGCCTTCGCCTTTTCATCCCCCATGATTCTCTTTTTCTGAGCAATTGGCTCCACCGACTTGAACGTGTTAAGAGAATGGTGCGCCAAGTCTCGCGGGACCCCAGTCATATCGGAGTGTTGCCACGCGAAGACCGACGTGTATTTTGAGAGCAACCTTTTCATTCTCAATCTCGTTTCGTCTGAAATGGTAGCGCCAATTGTGACGGTTTGCTCTGGGAATTTTGGGTTTAAAATCCACTTCTCTGGCGCATTATCCGCCATTGGAAGTTTCATTCTCCCTTCCCGCGGCGTACTTGTCACTGCGCACAAATGATCGCGATAAACAAATGTTACACCTGTTGGTGTAGGGAACCCCAATGCGCCGTGCGCTGGCGACGGTACAGCATTAAATTGGGCAATCGTTCCCCTACCCAGGATCATATTGTGGCATGACGTGGTGGGCAAGACCAAGAAGTTGACAACTTCGGCTCGCTTGTGCTCATCATCCCCCATAGTTAGTTCAAACTGAATTTGACCTAGGGGATGGATGATTTCATTTGAAACACCACAAATTGGTGCGTTCACCATCTCGAGCCGCGCTTGGTCTGCCGGGTCTAACTTTCTGAAACATTGCTCATACATAATGTCAGATTCGCTTCCAGTGTCCACCAGGACCTTTGACACTTCGTAATGAGCAATGTGTGTGGTGATGACGAGAGGGCTGCTGATTGAAGGGCCTCCCCTGATTCTTGGGAAGATAACTTGCTGCTCGCGCCAATCTCCGTGGATTTGCGCGCTTCTCTTTTTTGACGTCTGCCCTTGTCGTCCCCCCTCAGCCACACAGATTCTTTTGTATTTCTTGCTGGCAGAGGCTCCTTCCGGTTGCTCATCCTCTATTCTTGGGTTTTTCACCAAGTGAGCCAGCCTGCCTGATTTTACATCCTTCTCGATCGCATCCTTTAAATGATGGCATGCGTCGGTGTTGTGGCCCGGGGACCTGTGAAATTCACAATATTTGCCACTGTTTTGCGGTCCCTTGTAGTGTAGTTGCTTGGGGGGCTTGAATTGGACATTCTCAGTACTTAACACCTGTGAAGGTGTTTTAGTGATGGGAGTCCATATTCTTGGCAGAGGTCTGCTAGGATCTCTGCCGCCCTCCCTCTTGTCACCCTCCCCGCGATTGCGAACATCTTTTTGGGGCTGGGGTGAGCTTGGTTGCGTTTGCTTTTCTGCGGAAGAAAAACTTGTTGGTTGCAACCTGGACCATACAGAGTTCTGTTTGGCCTTCTTCTCTTTGCTGCGCGGTGATTCAGCCTGATGCGCTCTTTCTCTTGCCCTATCTTGGGCAATCTGCTTTTCATTTCTCGCGAAGACTCGCGATGCTTCCATTAGTTTTGCCCAAGTGGTGGGCATACCATCTCTGCTTACGAGAGCTCGGCGGAGTTGATCACTGCGCGCGCCTTGTATAAAAGCCACGCGCAGGAGTTGCTCAGTTATACCCCCGATTGCCAGAGACTCCTGATTGAAACGAGTGATGTAGTCCTCAATCGTTTCATCATTCCTGCGCACGCAGTGCATGATGTCATCAGGATCGCGCGTGTGTCTGCGCTGCTGTACGAAGTGGGCTTGGAACTTTTCCAATACTTCCTCGAACCCATCAATTTGCCCACTCGGCAAGCTCTCGAACCAGACCCGCGCCGCGCCCGTAAGGCAGCGGGCAAACATGTGACACCATGTTGGCATCGTCCAGCTCTCTAGGTTTCCCGTGTTATAGAAACCTTGCAAAAAGTCATCTGGATCTGTTGTACCATCATATTTGCCCAGACCACTTGGCATCTTGGTCTTGTGCTGGATTGGGGCCTTAGCGACGCGCTCAGTAAATTTTGAGTGCTTCACTAAGATGGCCGGCCTGTACGGTGTGGTTACGTCCACTTGCCCCCTCACTGGCGGGCTGTACGGCATGTGCAGATCCAGATCTGCTCTGGCTCCAGGCGCCATGTTCACAGGCGCGCGGAGTTGTGAGCCTCCTGCATGAGTATCTCGCGTCTTCCTCATGCTATGCACTTCTTCATCACTGAACTCAGTGTGTGCAGTGTGAACAGAATGTCCTTCTTCCGGCGCGCGCGGCCTTTTTGTAGTCTGCTTATCAAACGCTTGCCTTTGTGTTTGGTCGGCTAGCTTTTTCTGTTTGACTATTTCATTGTACTTTTCCATTAAACGCCGCTGCTCGTTTATGAGCCATTCATTCGGATCATTTGTTTCTTCTTCTGGACCCATTGGTCCTTTCAGTTTCGCGCCGGCAAGATTTTGTAACGTGAGATCGTCTGGGGGAGTTTCAGTCTGGCCGTGAGGGGTTGTGATGAAGGGACGGTTACTGGTGGTGCGCGTAGAATCACGCGGCACCCTCAGAAACTGTTGTCCCTCATTGACACCCTCACGTTCAATATCCTCCAGAGCTTGATCAGCGTTACGAATGCCAGAAACCATGGTGATTGATTTGATTTTTTTTTTTATGTAGATCTGATGAGATCTGATTGCCGTTTGTAACAGTGGATGGCGCCAATGAAGAAACGTGGATCTACACGCTGGTAGCAGATCTACTTTCCTCGGGTTTTGATTGTACTATTTCACCGATGGTTCTTCTGGATCTGTGTTCTTCCACCTACAAAATGAACAACGCCGTTAACTTACCCCTCAGAAAGGGACAGAGGGGTCCTCGTTGGGGTAACCCTCCGGCGTGAGAATAAGTATGTGTAGGAGAAGACAATAATGTGTGAGTAAGGGAATTTTGAGAGTATTGCTTAATAGCTGAATACTGTATGATTGTGTGACTGTGTGTTTGTATGTAACTGACTGTGAGTGAATGTAATTCAATATGATTGAATGTGATATCACTGCCTGTAACTGTCAATGATTGAGTATGAATGTGTCCATCAAAGTGGAGTTGATGCTGTATTTATAGTGCTAGGGTTTCCACTGGTTGGGCTCAACCTCGTTGGCCTCCTCCAATCGCACTGCGCCACGTGTCCTCTGGGACACCTGGCGCTTTCTCGTTGGTTGTAATCACGTGGTAGCACATGTGTCATGCTGAGTTGTCGACCTTTCATTTGGCAGCTGTCAACATCAGCATATTCTTACTCCTTAAAAAGATGCCTTCTGGAAGGTTGTCTGACGTGCACAATCAAGGTTGCCCTAATCCTGATTTGGATAAGGACGAGGTCGATTATGTGCATGTGTGATATGCGCCAATCCTGAGGATGCGCGAGGTCTTCTCTTTATTCTCACGCGCAGATGTGATATGCACGAGCATGTGATATGCGCCGCGCGCTGGTGCGCCGCGCGCATATGTGATGCGCGAGCATATGTGTGCCTGGGCAGATGTGATATGCACGAGCATGTGATATGCGCCGCGCGCATATGTGATGCGCGAGCATATGTGTGCCTGGGCATATGATGCCTGAGCATGTTTTGTATGCGCCATGCGCATAGGTTTTGGCTTTGTGCCTTCATAATGTGTTTATCTTGTGGGTTGACCCGCCTTGCTCGGTGTTTAGGCGGGTACATACCTCTTCAAGTAATGTTTCATATTCTAAAGAGAAAAGTACTCAGGATTAGGATACCACGAGTCAATCTTAACAAACTAGCATGTATACCTGGCATTCAGAGGTATGCCTAATAACAGGTAATTACCTGATACGTATTAAACCGTGTATTATTTTACAACATGGTATAAGACTGGATTTATCAATGCTTGATCTAAACTAGTCAATGATTGTTTGTTAACTAGTTTTTTTTACCCGCCCAGCTGGCAAAATCCCAGTGCTGAAACCCGGACGTTGGTAAAATCTGAGCATTACGACGGTGAGAAGATGCGAATTCAGTTGGTGCCGGTTGACGTTAAAACCAAAATTTAATTCGTCAAATTAACATATAAAAAGATTAATATATATAATAAAAGCAAAATATTTAAAATGACGTTTATTTGATCGGCAAGCTCAGGTGGTAGTAAATTCGAGCGTTATCGATAACGGCATTGAGGCGGTAACACGACACAAATTTAGTTGGTTTCGACTACGTTCGTTACGGTACTGGAGCTAAAAAATAAAAAAATATATATAAAAATAAATGTGGACCAATGGGTGGGGGGCGTAGATCAGTAAGCGTGTTTCGTTTGTTCATTTGACAAACCCAATTGAACAAACATAAATGGACGAATAAGAATAAACGAAAACGAACATAAGTGAACACACTTACATAAACACAAAGATATATAAAACATAAATTGACGCAAATAAATGAACAAAAGAAACATGTGTTCGTATTCGTTTATTCAACTAAACAAACAAAGTTTATTGTTCATGCTAGTTCGTTTATTGAATAAAAGAATTCACCTTCAAACGATTCACTCGACATTCGGTTTGTTTATGGTCCACCCTAATTTCATTCCTCTTTCGCCTCAACTTCATCATTCTCATATCCGTCTAAACAAACCAGTACATAATTCACCGTATAACATACCGCCATAACCACCCAGTACCGACCCGAGAACCCGTACAAATCAATGCTCCGACTAACAACCGCCATAAACACCGAATTCACAATCCACCGATCAATCTCCGGCCTTATAATCCTACCGATCGCAATCGCGTCAATCCAAACACAAATCACGAATACCAAACCGGTTTCGGATCGGTCCGGAAAGTAATGGAGCAAGTACCCGAATCTCATTGCCGTGATTCGGATCGCCCATTTGATAGCGGATCCGCGAAAGAATGGGGCGAATTGGTGTTTTAGGGTTTTAGGGTTTGAGAAGAAGATTATTAAGTGGACGATTGTTATTATGATGGCGGTGAAGATGTGTTTGGTGGTGTTGAAGGACGAGACGGCGGCGACGGCGAAGGCGGTGGCGGCGGTGGAG
This sequence comes from Bidens hawaiensis, assembly GCF_021521415.1. NCBI lineage: Eukaryota > Viridiplantae > Streptophyta > Magnoliopsida > Asterales > Asteraceae > Bidens > Bidens hawaiensis. The sequence continues at coordinate 1,271,120 of NW_027491480.1, forward strand.
AGGAGTGGCCAGAGCTTGGTGGAGGTGAGGAGGTGGTTCTCGGCGGTGGTGACGTGGCGGAGGACTGTGGCAGCCATTGATGAGAGTGTGTTAAGGTGGTTTTAGATTTGAAGGTTAAATATGGAGGGAAAGCTGTGAGTCAACTGTTAGTCAACGGGGAGTAGCGTTCGAGTCCGTTAATCAGATCTAAAGGGCGTTAGTCAACTATAAGGTTGGTTAATAAAATGATTTAATAGTTATATACTAGACAAATGTTCGCGCAATACAACGAGTGTTTGAACACAGATCTTGATTAGGGCTGTTTAAAAAGGTTGAGTCTCGAAGCTTGGGCTTGTGGCTCGCTCGATAAATGTTTGAATAAAACTAACTGTAAAAAGTTGATTTGAAACATTTTGAGTTGATTTTGATCATTTTTGTAACCAAGCCAAAATCAATCCTGGATCGGCTTGTTGGCTCGATCTCGAGCTCGCTTAACTTCAAAATCGAGCTAGAGCCTAGCTAAGTTGCCTCGTTTAATTTTGAGCCCGAGCTCAAAACCACCCTGGCTCGAATACGTAACAATTATGAATGTTCATGGTTCGGTACGACGTGACACAGACTCGGACACGACACAATTTTAAGCAGGGTCAATGAAAACAAGTTAGGGCTTTAGGCCCACACTTAATTAAGGTTTTCAAATCTTAAAAAAACATTATATATAGATATATTATAATGAGTAAAGTAAATTCAAATTAATGTATTGGTATGGTGCTAGGCTTGATTGTTAATAAAGTATAGGTCAAATGTATTGATGTGGTGCTATGCTTGATTGTTAATAAAATATAAGGCTTGATTGTTAAATAAGTTTATTAATGATATAACAAAAAAGAAAAAAGTAAAAAAGCTCGTGGTAGCACCCCAAATAGCGAGCTAAGTCGGTATAGTGCAAGCGATTTTATGTTCACGGCCAATGATTTTGAAAACTTTGATCTTTTGGGTTGGTGGAAGCAAATGGAATGCGAATTTCTTGTGCCTACCGCCATGGCCCGCATTTTAATAACCGTTCAAGCTTCTATGGTAGCTTCGGAAAGTGTTTTTTCTTTGAGTTGTAGGATTTTATCTATACGACGGACGAGGCTACCGGCTATGTTATTTTGTTAAAAACTGCTCATGAATATAAGTGCTCTTAAATGAAGATAAATACACACTATTTATGGCACATTTGTTATAATACAAGAAAATCACAAAAAAGAAAAACCCAAAACCAATTTCATACCAAACCAAGAATCATTCACATCTAGAATTTATACAAAAACCAAAATAAAGTTAAAAGAAAAATCCTAGAAATAGCAAATCACCAAACTATATAAAACAAGATAAACAAACAAGCTTAAAAAAGATTGCAATCTAAACAGCCATCCATCATTGTATCGTTATTCGATAGTTCATATGCACGAATTATTTACCAAAAGTTCGGTCTACATGGGTTGAATGTTGACCTGCAATACAAAAAATGGTCGAGTCGGGTCAGATTGGTTATTTTAAAAAATCCACATATTTAATAATTTTTTCATGAGTCCGGACCAAGTAATTTAGCGTTGTCAAACGGGCGTAAAGTTAAGTACTTCACATAATTATGTGAATATACAAACATGAATAAACATTCACGTAAGGACATAAACGAATGTTCACGTACACAAATGAATCAGCGCTGCATGTGTTCATGTTCATTTAATTAATCAAAGGGAATTCCTTATTCATGCTCATTCGTTTATTAAGCAAAGGAACATAAACAAACTTCCCACCGAATGTTTAGTTAAAAGCCCAGTTCCTTTACAGCCCTAAAAATAATGTATGTTAATAACTTAAAACGAGTCAAGTTAGACCGGCCGACTGAAAAACAATTTTTGTTGTTCTCTTTTTTTTTGTGTTTTATAAATAAATAAAGTGTTAAAATATGATCTAATGTTTAATATTAAATGTTTAACGAGGTTGTAAGCATTTTAAACACACTTTGGTGACTTTTGACCTGTTTGACTGGTTCGTCTGTTTCCGTTTATGCTAATTTTTTTAAATATCCCATTTTCTTAATACCCACTCAATAATTTATTTTTAATTATTTTTAAAGAAACCATGTTTCAAGTTTGAGTTAAAAAAAGTCATACCTTGTATGTCTCCATTACCATGAATATTCAAAAAGTCTGTATCTGCTGCCAAATAAGGTGACCTGGAATAGTTGTCCAATATATCTGAAACAAAATGAATTAATCAATAATGGGGCTGGGTCAACCGAGTACCAGGTCAATACTAGACCTGAAAACCTGGGCGGCTTTGGGTTACGGGTCAGAACGGGTTCAGGTGAAAATGGGTTCTAAGCAAAATGAGTTCAGGCCAAAACGGGTTCGAAGCAAATTGGAATTGACATATATCCAAAAAAAACCAAACCCAAAACAAAAGACGGTTTGGTTTTATGTTTTCGTAAAAACCGAATTTTCAGTTCGATTTTGGTTATGCATGTAACTAAAACTGAAAAAACCGAATTAAATGATTGCCATTTTTCATTTTTGAATGCTAATTAATTTATAACCAAATAGATAACTTAACCCAAAAACGTAGCCCAAATGTATAACAATCAATTAATCTTTAATTTACAAAAATACTTAGGCCCACATTAATTACTCTGGGCCAATTTTTTTGGGCCCAAATTTTTAAGCCCAAACATAAACGAAAAAACCAAACCCGATAAAATTGACGGTTTGGTTTTTTGTTTTCGTAAAAACCAAATTTTCGGTTTGGTTTAGGTTTTACATGTAACTAAAACTTAACCGAATTAATAGATTTTCATTTTATTATTTTGAATGTTAATTCATATATAATAACTTAATAAATAATTTAACCCAAATATTTAGCCAAAATGTATAATAAACAGTCAATCATCAATATAATTTACAAGAATACTTGAAACCAAATTCACAACTAAGGGGCCAACTTTTTCCGGCCCAAAAATTTTAAGCCCAAATGTTAAAACTGAACTCAAACCAAAACAGAATGGTTTTTAAAGACTCAAAAACGAACCTGAACTAACTGAGAAATCGGCTGTTAAATCCGACAGGCTAAAGTTTCTTGGAATCTGGCCCAAAAAACCAAACGATGATGCATTGGGATCTACAACCGGTTCGGTAACGGGCTTCACATTCGATTCTTCAGCAATAAAATTTACATTATTTGCAGGATTGAACATAAAAGAGGGGTCTTCTACATAACCAGATTCGGATTTAATTATCCCTTCATTATTCATTCCATGCATAATTCCCATATTTGAATTCTGATTCATTAGCATGTTTGGTGCCACGCCATCCATCTGCATGCACGGGTGGAGTCCACCTGGCAATTTGGCGGTTGCTGATTTCTGCATGTTTTCAAGCTTCATAGGTTGTGTGTTGCTATCTAGTGTATAGCAAGAAGAGTTTTGAATTTGATGCACTGTAATAAAAAGAAAATTATAAACTTATGAACAGAGTTATTGCAAATTATGTGTCTAACTAAACAAATGATCGAACACAAACATTTGAACATTTAAACGAACGAGGTTATTTTTGGTTCGTGTTCGTTTGTTAAGAAAATGAACGTGTTCGTGTTCGTGTTCGTTTATGTTTGTTCGTTAACAATATAAACAGCCGTTTCATGAACAGAGCATGTTTTTGTTCGTTCATTACTTCATTTCATTTTAACTGAATTGATCGAACACAAACAATTAAACAAACGAGGTTTTCTTTTTCATTAAGAAAATGAATGCGTTCGTGTTCGTTTGTTAAGAAAACGTGCGTGCTCTTGTTCATTCATGTTCGTTCGTTTTAAACAAGCATAAACAAACTTCCCGCCAAACGGTTCACTGAAGCTCAGTTCGTTTACAGGCCACCTAACAATGATGGTTCACTTACTCAGAGGAGCATGAGATCCATTAGGAATAGAAACTGAAGCTGCTGACGAGGCAGCGGCTATCTGACTCATCAGCTCGGCTTGTGTTTGAAGCAACTTATTAAATTTCAATATTTGATCCTTCAAAATCAATCGCAAATGATAACCCTTGAAAAAATCTTGATTTTCTTCTTCAAGCTTCTGCCAGACTGAAAATAATAAAAATGTAACACTATCAAATTATTTAATTCAATTATATATTAACAAATATTTATAATTTTTTGTGTATATATTACCAAGTTCAGTAAAACTAGGTTCTATTTTCGCTTGATGTAGTAGAGTACTAACAACTTCCTTTTGACTCATATAAAGCTGAAGACACCTTTCTATAAGATTTTGTACCTGTATAAAAACATTATAAACTAATCAAACTCGGTTAACTAGTAACAAATAACAAGTATAAGTAGCATAATGAACAAATACTGAAAGCATACTAGTTGTAAATCTTGTGGTGAAACCTTTTTAACCTCTCCATTAGACATCTTTCTTCAAAACTAATAACTGATAATAACTTTATCTGAAAATAACATTTAAACCAATTCATTAGTATACAAATCTTGTAACTTCAAACAAGTCGATGATGATAAGTTCAATGCAATTGTTTCAAGTACTCCCACAATTTGCTTAAAAATTCAGATCGAGTGATGCTATTGATGATAACTTGTTGAGGAAGTCACAAAATCATATTAAGTTTTGGTGTAACGTGTGTGTCGGCTTTGAGGAGGCTTGGGCCCGATTTTGTTGAAGACATGCTTTGGGTTTGGGCCTAATGAAGATTGAACACACGAGAGGTCTTTAGCTGGCCCAATATCTCTTTATTTGCGTCTGTTATGTTTTCCTGTTCCCTAAGCTAAAAAAGTCGAGCGTTGGAGAGGCAATATCAAATTCCTAGTTGCAGCCCGTGGATCAGTGTTTTGAAACTCCCTAGGCGCAAGTCAGCCGGTGGGGTATCGACTAGCGATTAATCATATTGAAATTTTTATATGTAATTTTCACACACACACACATATTTATATGTAATTTTGAAGTAGACAGGTTTAAACCCCTCTCGACCCACTCAAGACCGAAATGGCCGGATTAGCGCCAAATAGGACCGATTATCGATTAACTAGACCAATTACTAGGGGTGCAAACAAGCCGAGCTGCTCGTGAGCTACTCGAGATCGGGTTCGTTAAAAAGCTCGATCGAGCCAAGCTTAATTGAACCGAGCCCGAGCTTGAGCCTAAAAACAAGCTCGTTTAATAAACAAGCCCGAGCCCGAGCTTCACTTATCGAGCTTGAGCCGACTTGCGAGCCTAAACTAGCTTGTCATTTATATAAATTTATATATATATATATAATTATTAATTAATATATATAATGTTACGAAAAAATAAATAAAATTGACAAATAATATATATTATTTTACACATAAAATTATAATAGAAAAAACATATAAAAATAATTATAATTATATAAAAAATAATTGATAAATAGTAAACAAGCCGAGCTCAAGCCTAGTCGAGCTCGGGCTTGGCTCGGCTCGTTTACACCCCTACCAATTACCAAAAAAATTTTCCAACACCGCCGTGGACTGTGGCCGCAGGTCAGCTTAGACTGAACCACGTAAATCCTTTCCGCAGTTTAATTGCGTGCTTGTGTGTTTTGCATAACCGATATCCTAAAACAGTGTGTTAGCTTGATATCACACCAAACTGTAGCTGAAGAAACATGAGCATTGAGTAACTTAATAACATCAAATTCGATCGAATTCTATGTAAAATAAATACTTAATTGAAATACCAAATCCTAGGGTTTGACGATCAATTTCAACACAAAACATAACTGCATATCCACTATAAACTAAGCTTATACGGCGATCACATCACAAAAATCAATACGATCAATTAAAATTAAAATAATAACCAATAAGCATCAAATTCGTTCGAATTTAAGCATCAAATCGATTAAATTACCTTGATAGAGTGATTATTAACGGTTGAATTTGATTTTTGTTGCTGTGATCTTATCCAATTAAGCGGAGCTTGTGCATATCGAATAGAACAAGTTGTGCGATAAGAATTAATTAAGAGGGCTTTACGGTTGGTTTTAATATGAATGATCATTGACTGTTTTATTTTTATAAAACTAGTCCTTTGCTTATTGGTTATGTGTCATGTTTTTGCTACTTACAATATATTCTTTTCATTTTAGTCTTAGTATATGTAAACAAGTTGAGCCCGAGCTCGACCATGATCAACAAGCGTAGATTTTTTTATTTTATTTTCTTTTTTTCCCGATCATGAATCATGTGTATTTCTTTTCTCGTAAGACTGAGAGTAATAAAAAAATCAAATCGCACCATTTCCGTAATAGGTAAATGCCTCTTTTTCTCCTGAAGTTGTCGGAATTATTCGTAATAAGATACTGGCTACAATTAAAAAGGTTTTATCAATGAAATTTGCATTTATCCGCGATCAAGACATAGGTAGCAATCTATTCTCATTGTTCTCATTATTTCTCGCGGGAAAATGATTTCCCAAGGAAAAGAATTCTACAGTACGAAATAACATAAAAACATATTCATTCTCATGAAAAAAAGAAAAAAATGGTCCGTCTATTCGATCTTAAAAAACTCAATATTCCAGAAAAGAATTGATAAGAACTAAGAAATCAATATGGGAACTGGACGCTTTCCTTTTAACTTACGAGGGATCGAGATGAGCTCAAACTCGGCTCGTTTTGAGGGTTTTTTTTTTCTAAAGCTCGAGGTTGGCTCGCGAGTTGTGTTCTCAAGCACGGGTTTGGCTTGGCTCGGGCTTGACTCTTTTATTATTTATTAACTAATTTATGCTTTTTTTATTAGTTTTGTATATTTGAGAATAAATGTTAAACAAGAACGAGCCAAAGCTTGGTTGTGAAGTGTTAACTTAATCTATAAAAGTCGAAAAGAGCTAAAACTTAAAGATATATAGGACTCTTTAAGGCTAAACGAGTCTAAACAAGCTTCTCATACAAGGCTTGAGCTCGATAATTAAACGAGCTTTCTTTGAGGCTCGGGATCGGATCTAGCTTGAGATCGGAAAAGCTTGGCTCGTTTCGAGGAAATTATTGATTCAAGCTCAGGTAGCTTGCAAGTAGTGGGGCTCATTTGCACCACTATGTATCACGCTTTGAAGTTTTAAGTTTGGATCTTGTTAAACATTGTATTTTAAAAGTTGTAGAATAAGAGAAAACGAAACTATAAAAACAAACTCAAATTAGCATCAACAGTTTGTATGTTTGTGATTCGGTGAATTATACATTCTGTTTTGAATAAAATTTAAACCGAATCGTGGTAAGCATGCTACGAAAGTGTATTTAAAACTTTATAAAACATTAAGTTGCAAGTATGAAAAAAATTAGATAAGCATAGGGTATAAAGCGTAAATATAGTTAACCTTGAGGAGACTAAAAATTAACTTTTGAGGGGTGCAAACTAAAAATGCTGAATCGGTGCGAGAGACACGTGGAATGAAAGTGGATTGTTATGCACAATTGTGTTGTATCATATGCTTTCCACGTGTAAGGCATGAATAATGATTTGTGTGAGACACCAACATAGCCTTACAAAGTTAAATATAACGGGGAAAACAAAATGGGACCACAACTGCTTAGCTGTTGTGGGGTGACAGTAAAAATTGCAATAATGATGGCAGCGACAATGATGGTGTTGACGGTAGCGGTTATGAGTGAGAACGATCTTAGACTCTTTTACTTTTTATTATTTAACTCCAATGCTATCTAGAGGGAACATTGAATTCCTTTACTTAAAATGGAATTTGAGGAGATTGATCACAATTTCTAGTGTAAGTAATTAAAAATCTATGACAATATCTTTAATAATCATGTGATTTCTAACTATTTTGAGGTCATTTTAAACGTTTTGGCCTTATACTAATAACCTCAAGTCCCCAAATTTTACTTGGATCATTCATAGCGGGTCTTACTATAACTGGTTTATCTGGAAATATACGGACCCATATTTTTCCACCGTGGCGTGCATTTCGTGTCATTGCTCGTCGACCTGCTTCTATTTGTCTAGATGTGATCCAAGCGGATTCAAGTGCCTGAAGAGCGTATTTACCAAAACAAATAGTATTACCTCGATAAGACATTCCCTTCATTCTTCAAATAAAATCTTTTGTTTATGACATGATCCCTATATATATGAGGGAACCGAAGTGACTCCTATTTCAAGTCTTTGATCTCCTATCTCAATTAAGAGGGGTACTTTCACTTTTATAGTAACAACCATTATGGGAACACCCTATTTCAAAGGGTTAATTTGGTGCTAAGTTCATTTGAGAACATTATGGGCCTTCAAACTTAACTATGGCCTATAAATTAATAGATTGGGCCATCATGTTTTTTTAGCTATGCGCCCATGGCCCATGCTAAAGTTTTGAATAGGATCCACTTATATAGAAAACTATGTGTTATTAAACCCGCATGTTGCGACATGGACGTAGTAGTAGGAATTTAGTCGGTATCGCTTCGGTTTGTTATGGTATAGCCGGTAGGGTACCTACATACACAATACCAACTGAAAAATAAAACTAAAAAATAATGTTGTAACATGATAAAAAAGATATCTAAAAATCAAGATATAAAACCTTGCCAAACATGTTCATTGTCGTCCGCATTATAACCGGAACATATAGTATTTAGCAGAGCCGTCTTCAAGATTTTGAGCGCGAACGAGCAATAAAAGAATGACCCTTATGTTGGGTTTCAGTGGTGATCAGTTAAAATTTCTTTTATTAAATCCGGTTCAATAAACGTGACAAATAATAATTAATTACATTAATTAATATACGCAACGGAAAATATATGTTAATCAACACCGAAAACAAAACCCGACAGGATCCGGTTACAAACAATACGAGTACGAGTCAAAGCATTAAATATAAACTAACAATATATTTAAGTTTACCTCGGTTAATAATTAACCGGTTGAGACACCGAAGGCTAACGAACCGAGCTATGTGACACAACGAGATCCAACGACCAACGGTGATGTGCACGACGACAACCTGGCAGCGGTGGCGGTGTGCGGACAGCAGCCCGCAGACAGCGGCGGCGGCGTACAGCGGCGAGCGGCGGCGGTGAGTGGCGGTGGTCGGGCAGCGCCAGCGATTGGGTGGAGGAAGAAAGGAGATGGACTTGTTGATTAGGTTAGAGTTAAGGTTATGTCCATAACATCATGTGTTTATATAACCTATAATTAGGTTTAACTAACTTAGTTAGTTATAAACCTAATGGGCCAACAACTCCACTTCTTGCTCCAAAGCTCGCTCCATGTAATTTCATCTCGTTAAAGTATCTAACCCGGTTAACTAACTTAAGCGGGTTAATGGCTCGTTACCTCACCGTGTAACTCTCACGGGTCATAACCCGGTTGCTGTATTGACTTACCTGAACCGGTCCATAATTCCAACAGTCTCCCACTTGGACGGTTTCTGGTTAAGTTACTCAATACTGACAGCCAGCGGTGCTCTAGCTACACATAGCTGCCCCCAACAGGTTATAACATTTTAAATTCACTAACCAAAATAATCTTTGAATACACTATTGCAAGATAACGAATTTATGGTAATCATTGTCATCTATCCTTTCTGTATAAGACATCAATTGAATAATGAGACATGGATCAGGTTCAATCTCATATGGCGTTCAATCATTATAGTTCTCGATCTAGAGTCAAAGTGGTCTAATCAAACACACAGTTAGTTTGGGTGAAGCCTCACACTTTACCAGTTTGAATCAACGAGGGCGCCAAGATGTCTAACTGTTACATATCATGTAAAGTACAGAATCCCATCTTGATTCATACAACTCCCACTGAACTTTAGATTATTCCCAACCAATGCCTTTATAGCTGGCAGTTACGCGACAGCGGTTAACACTGGTCAAAGAATAGCCTTTAGTAAACGAAAGTTCTAATATGTATCTCAGGTCTAAGGATACTAAATGAGTATACCATTATCAAAACATCTTATGACTAAGATCCATGAAGATGATTTGATGTGAGTTACATCCAACGTCATTCATAATGAGGTTTGTGAGTTTGGAAGTCAACTCCTTGAGTCCAAAGTCAGAATAGTCTTAATTCAGAGTCGTTCCCACGAGTATGACCGACTACGGATAATTTAGAATCCAATATTCATGGATTAAACGTATTAAAACCGAACACAGTTATATTATTCAACATTTTCATTTAACCATTAAATCAAAATAGAACTTAAAGTATAACTGTTTGAAATGTTCACACATCCAAATACTAAATCAAAACAAACTACTAGCTAATATAAGACCGATAACATCTCTGTGATGATCATGCTTGTCCTGAGTCATAGGTTTAGTGAACGGGTCAGCTAGGTTTTGATCTGTGTCTACTTTGCTTATTATGATGTCTTCTCGTTCCATTATTTTCCTAATGAGATGGAACTTCCTTAGAATGTGCTTGGCTCTGTGATGAGACCTGGGCTCTTTGGCCTGAGCAATAGCACCTGTGTTATCACAGAACACCTCAATTGGTTTATGAATACTTGGAACCACATCGAGATCAGTGATGAACTTCTTCATCCAAGCAGCCTCTTTAGCAGCATCTGACGCAGCTATATATTCTGATTCGGTGGTAGAATCTGCCACCACACTCTGCTTGGAGCTTTTCCAGTAAACAGCTCCTCCATTAAGAGTGAATACATATCCTGATTGTGAGCGAGAATCATCTCGGTCAGTCTGGAAGCTAGCATCAGTGTAACACCTTACAGTGAGCTCTTCTTCCACTCCTCCAAACATCAAGAACATGTCTTTCGTCCTTTTCAGGTACCTCAGAATGTTCTTCATAGCAGTCTAGTGGGCAATGCCAGGGTTCCGCTGAAAACGACTAGTCATGCTCAGTGCATACGAGACGTCAAGTCTAGTACATAACATAGCATACATGATAGAACCAATCGCTGAAGCATATGGAATTGCTTGCATGTGCTTAGTTTCAATGTCCGTTGTCGGAAATTGCGATTTGTTCAACACGGTTCCTTTAGCCATGGGGAGAGCTCCTTTCTTGGACTTGTCCATAGAGAAGCGAGCCATTACTTTGTCTATGTATGTACTTTGACTCAGCCCTAGAAGCCGCTTAGACCTATCTCGGTAGATCTTAATTCCTAGAATATAAGTAGCTTCACAAAGATCTTTCATTGCGAAACAAGATCCCAACCAGTTCTTAACTTCCTTAAGCATAGGGATGTTGTTTCCAATATCAGTATATCATCCACATACAGGATGAGGAATGATATAGTGCTCCCACTAGCCTTTCTGTAAACACAAGGCTCATCTTCATTTTTGATAAAACCAAACTCTTTGATTTTCTCATCAAAATGAAGATTCCAGCTGCGAGATGCCTGTTTAAGTCCATAAATGGACTTATTCAGTTTGCACACCCTGTTAGGATATTTAGGATCAACAAAACCTTCAGGCTGAACCATATAGACACCTTCAGAAAAATGTCCATTAAGAAAAGCAGTTTTGACATCCATTTGCCATATCTCGTATTCATAGTACGCGGCTATGGCAAGTAATATCCTTATCGACTTAGTCATAGCAACGGGCGAGAAGGTTTCATCATAGTCAATACCTTGAGTTTGAGTAAAACCTTTCGCGACTAGCCGTGCTTTATAAGTCTGCACATTTTCATGCATGTCGGCTTTCTTCTTGAAAATCCACTTGCTCCCTACTGCCCGACACTCGGGGGGTAGCTCAACCAAGTTCCAGACTTGATTGTCATGCATAAATTGCATCTCGGCGTTCATGGCATCTTGCCAGTTCTCAGATTCCGGATCTAAGATAGCAGATTTGTAATTAGTAGGTTCGTCAATTGACTCGGCTACTAAGAGGACCTCGGGACCATCTAGATGCTATAGGTATCTAGAGTTTGGTACGCGAGTCCTATTACTTCTGCGAACGCTTGTGTTCATGTCCGATGTATCAGCAACAACAACTTGTTGATCAGACGTTCCAACTTCCTCAGCGATAGTTTGTAGTTCTTGAATTTCTTCAAGATCGACAATATTATCTCCAGTTCCTCGATTGAGAATTTCCTTCTCAACAAAGTGGCCCTTCCTTTTGATAGAAATCACATTTGTATCAGTATGAAAGAAATAATATCCACTTTGATTATAGTATCCAACGAAAACAACTTTTACGCCGCGAGGATCGAGCTTATCGTCAGAATCACTAGTGACATAAGCATCACATCCCCATACTCTAAGGAAAGACAAATAGGGTTTTCGCCCATGTCATATCTCATATGGGGTTTTGCTTACCTTTTTAGTTGGAACCAGATTGACAATGCGGGCGGCGGTCAAAAGGGCAAAGCTCCAAAAGGAGTGAGGCAAGTCAGTTCTACACATCATTGATCGGACCATGTTTAGCAAGGTTCGATTTCTCCTCTCGCTCACGCCATTGTGTTGGGGTGTGCCGAGTGGAGTGAGCTGTGAAACAATTCCACGCTCTTTCAGATAATGCATGAATTCTGAGCTGAGATACTCTCCGCGTCGATCTGATCGAAGCATTTTAATAGTTTTCCCGAGTTGGTTTTCCACTTCGTTTTGAAACTCTTTGAACTTTTCAAAGGTTTCATGCTTGTGTTTCATGAGATACACATAGGCATATCGACTGTAATCGTTAATAAAAGAAACGAAGCATCTTTCATGATTCCTAGACATGGTTCTGAAGGGACCGCATACATCAGTATGTATGATTCCCAGCAGATCCTTTGCTCGTTCATTCTTATGAGTGAAGGAACCTTTGCCGAGTTTGCCAGCTAAGCAGGATTCGTAGTCATCAAAAGAGTCTGGTCCTGTGGATTCAAGAATCCCTTCGGATTGGAGTCTCTTAACTCGTGACTTGCTTATGTGGCAAGTCGGCAATGCCATAGAAATGTATCATTGATGCCAGATCTGATACGTTTAGAAAGATTATATACATTATTGTTTATTTGAACATCAACCTCATAAATACCATTTCGAGGTTTAGCCTCAAAATAAAAGATATCATTCAAGTTGGCAGAAATAGCATTACTATTAAAAACGTACTTAAATCCTTGTTCAAATAATAAAGAAACTGAAATAATGTTTCTGGTCAAACCAGGTGCAAACAAACAGTTATCCAAAGTAACTACAAGGCCAAACGGACAAGCAAAACGATAGGTGCCAGTTGCAAGAACTGGGACTCTCTTCCCATCTCCAACGATGAGTTCTATGCTACCTTGTTTCAGCTTCTTCCAGTTTTTAGGCTCCTGCAAAACATTAACGATGTGGTAGCCACATCCGGTATCAAATACCCATGTGTTGCTAGAGACAGTGAAAAGTTCAATAACGTAAATAGAAATACCTTTAGAGGAGCTTTCACCATTGGTCCTCTGCCTTTTCAGCTCAGCAAGGTAATCGGGACAGTTACGTTTCCAGTGTCCCATTTTGTGCACTTGTAGCATGGCGCTCCTTAGGGGGCGGCACCTTTGCAACACCATTGTTAGTGTTGGTGGCAGACCTGGCAGCAACGGTAACCTTTTTATTGCCTTTACCGTTATGACCCCGGTTCTTGGGTTTAGGCTTGACGACACCAGCAGATCGAACCATAAGAACTTGATTGGTTTTAGCGGGAATATTCATCTCAGCCGTCTTGAGCATTCCATGAAGCTCCGGCACTGTCTTAGCCCAGCCATTCATATTGAAATTCATTACGAACTGGTCGTAAGAGCTGGAAAAGAGTTCAGGATGAAATTCGCTGCCATTTCATGTGACAGGGATAATCAAGTTTCCTTAGTTGTTCGATGTACCCTTTCATCTTGACAACATGCGCACTAACAGGTGATCCCTGTTCCATTCTGCAACTGATGAGCTGCTTTATGGTGTCATAGCGTTCTTGTAACACCCCGGCTAAAGCGGAAACGCCTGAGTGTGACGTACAGATTGCTCAAACACACGTGACACTATTAGGTGACCATAATAATATTATTTCATTTAAATCTTCATATAACACAAGTTTATCAAATAATATAAGTTGTAACAAATGATAAGTTGTTCTTTGAATATCCTATTGGCATGCTATGTGTCTTCTAACTTTCATCCTCGTATCTTTACACCTGTAACATATGTATAAAATAAAGTCAGCTATGAACATAGCTGGTGAGATTCCCATAGTTTGATATAATACGTAAAAATCATACAATTCCATGAAACTTGTGAAATGAGCACATAAGGGTTCTTTACACTCGATGCAATGGACCTGAGTGTAAAGAACAAACGAAGGTCCTTTCCAGTTGGGGCTACCAACGTACTTAGATATGGGGTCCCTTTTCCACTCGATACAAATGGACCTGAGTGCAAAGGGGGGCGTATGATCATACTTATTGAGGCAACCACTGAGCAAGTAATCAAGTAAACACACAAGTCCATGTAATGAATTGTAGTTTGTAAGCAATATCGTAAATACTTGGAGTTTTGTAGGATACATATGCTACCCCCAAAAGTAATAAAAACATTAAAAACGGGGTGTGAGAAACTCACCCCGAAATCTAAGATAACTTGGAATAAAATCGAAAGCGCAATAATGAAACCGAAGCAACCGAGAGTACGTTTAGAGAATCCAAAATGATTGAACTTCTCGAGCTATAAATAAATAAATACGAAATTTAAATACTAATCTAACGGAATTATTAAAGTTGATTAATCATTAGGAATATGTATTATTTTATTATTTTAAGACATCGATTATCTTAATATTATTCTAAGTCTTAATGGTTTTAACGAATTTTTAAGTTAACGAAATAAGGTTCAATGAACAAATTATAATTAACAAATTTAAGTTGGAGAGTTACACGAATCGTAATAGTAAAGAAAAACTAATCGTAGTGATTTAACAAAGATATTAACGTTTTTAAATAAATTAAATATTATTTTAACGACATTAGAAAATTAGATTAACACAATAATGAGAAGTGTTATATTTGCGAATTATGGATTTTAATGATAGTTTAACTCGAAAATGATTTTGGTAATAGATTATAAAGGTAACGAATTATAAGCTTACTTTAACGGTTTTAAATTATTTTAATACTTAATTAATTTATGAGGATTCTAACGTCTTTGGAACGTTCGTTTTAACATAATTTTATCTCATACGAATGTAACCAAGTTATTTGAATTAAAGTTAACGAACGAATTAAAATTTAATGAATTTAAAGTTAATGAGTTGGGAGTTACAAATTATAAAGTTCGCGGATTAAAGTTCACGAATTATAAAACTAACTTACTAACTTAATGTTTTATTTTATATATATATATATATATTATGAATTAAAAAGCTAATTAAAATTTAGCGAATTATGAATTAAATTTTTAACGATAGAAAGTTAATGAACTAAATTAAATTAACGGTTATGAAAGTTTGGTTTTTAGATGGAAAAAAAATGGTAAAATATATTTTATATTTAATTTATAAAAATTTATTTGGTTTAAAATTAATTTTATTTTGATTTTTAATTATTTATTTGCTTTAATATCATACTAAAAGAGTTTACCAAAGGAAATTCAGAAAATAGAGTCATAACCCGGGTCTGAAGGTTAATACTACATATGCTCAACCATTAGACTAGATCAGTTTGTTTATAACACAGAAACAAGAGTAGATAAATTTTATGTGTTCTTCATCTTCCTCACCCAAAACCCTAGATTCAATTCCCTACATCGGTTCCATGTTTGTTCATTTTAAGTTAGGGGTTTTGATAATATATTTACCTTTTGGACCTTGAACTTTCTAATCATATTAAAACAGAGTTTAAATATAATTTACAATTTAAACCCTTAACTTTGGATTGTGCTATAAATTATGTTACTTGAATATTTGCGTTAACCCAAATAGTTTGAAAGTTGTTTATTTAGGACATTTAAATCCCGGAGGTTCGTTAATTGAACACAATGAAAAAGAAACAGATGAACGATGAACGTAAATCCTGGTGAATATTATATTAACGATGAACATTAAACACAAATTCAATGAAACGATGAACGATGAGTTATTATAAGTAGACATCTGTTCAATTAAGCAAAAATAAATTTTATTAGTATTTTCGATGTTTTTAATCCTATTATTAATGACCCAATGACATTATTAAATAGGAACTTGAGAATCTGGCTTCCAGTTACTAATGGCAGCTGTAGCACACAACATTAGTAAGTGGTTAAGCAGACAGACAACGATTGCCAATTGTGGATAGAGCACAACTCTCGTTTATGAGGCCTATTAAGACAACATTTGCCTAAGTAGATACGTTTAGCCTCATCTATGCCCACCTTAGTCTCCAGATAGTTGTACCACGTAACAAGAGAGTAAAGTAATAGTCGCCCTAGTATAGTCACTTGTGAAAGAGCCGGATGTGTCAATGAAACCCTTTCACCTTGAAGGGATAGGCTAGAAATCAAGTACGGTGCTGTAGCTCCAAACACTTGAAGTTTCACAGTATGCCTCAAGTGTGACTTATAGTAGGATGGCATAGACTATTGATTTAAATTGGGATTAATTTTAAATATTACCGAATAGAGTAAAAGTCCAGTTTTACTTTATTGATCGAGACAACTTGATGAACCCTTTCATCTCTCAGGACATTTATTTTTATATAACCTATTAAAACTAAGTTTGTCGCGATAATACCAACCAATTTTAAGTTAATAGTTTTACCTATTAAGTTATTAGTTATGGAAAATTAAATTTAGTTTAATTTTGCAAAACTTGATTGGTTAATTTATTTTAATATATTTGGTATTAGGTTGGTGGTATTATAATCCTATTATAATTAAGCAAGCAACCAAAATAGCTAACAGAATATGTAAATCTTAAATGGCCATGATTAGTGATTGATCTTGCTAGAACCTATTAGCAAGATCAATCCGGTCAAAGGGTCACAACACAAAACAACCACAAGGATGGACTCTTGGTGCATCCCGTCATCTTTGGTAACTCCCACTGACTTCAAGAACTCCATGAGCTCGTCCTCGTCCTCGGTTTCCTTCGGGTCTTCTTCATTACAAAATTACACTAATACAAGTAATGAAAAACTAAACCCTGTCTATTACAATTTTGAACCATCAAGGTGGCCAAAAACCATAAAATAAAACCGAAAACTAAATACAACTTTTGAACCATCCATATGGCCAAAATAAAAAAATCATTCAACCAAACAAACAAGGTCGGGCCAGATTTACATATTCAACGAAAAATAAGTCGGGCAATATTTTGGTCAAATAAAATAAATAAAATTTTGACCAAACTAAAATTGCCCTAATATTTTATCTAGATCATAAACGTCAACTTCTTTGAAGTTTATGATGTAGAATTGGTGAAAATACCGGATTCGACTCGTATGTTGTAACCAAGGCTCTGATACCACTGTTGGGTTTCAGTGGTGATCAGTTAAAATTTCGTTTATTAAATCCGGTTCAATAAACATGACAAATAATAATTAATTACATTAATTAATATACGCAGCGGAAAATATATGTTAATCAGCACCGAAAACAAAATCCGACAGGATTCGGTTACAAACAATACGAGTACAAGTCAAAACATTAAATATATACTAACAATATATTTAAGTTTACATCGGTTAATAATTAACCGGTTGAGACACCGAAGGCTAACGAACCGAGCTAGGTAACACAACGAGATCCAACGACCAACGGTGTGGTGCACGACGGAACCCCAGCAGCGGTGGTGGTGTGCGGACAGCAGCCTGCAGACAGCGGCGAGCGGTGGCGGTGAGTGGCAGTGGTCGGGCAGCGTCGGCGATGGGGTGGAGGAAGAAAGGAGATGGACTTGTTGATTGGGTTAGAGTTAAGGTTATGTCCATAACATCATGTGTTTATATAACCTATAATTAGGTTTAACTAACTTAGTTAGTTATAAACCTAATGGGCCAACAAGTCCACTTCTTGCTCCAGAGCCCGCTCCATGTAATTTCATCTCGTTAAAGTATCTAACCCAGTTAACTAACTTAAGCAGGTCAATGGCTCGTTACCTCACGGTGTAACTCTTACAGGTCATAACCCGGTTGACCGTATTGACTTAACCGAACCGGTCCATAATTCCAACACCTTATACATACAAAAGAAATTCTTGAAAATCAGCAATACTTATAATACTAATAAACAAAACAAAATTATTGTTACACACTGATCATGTTATTATGTCATTTACAAGTCCTTTAATGATTCACTTCATGTCTTGATTTCTAAATCTAGTCCAATAATATTTTACTTGATTTATTTGGGCCATTATTGGTTTTTTATCAGTCATTTCAAGCCGAGTTCACCAATTAAGGTTAAAAAAATCGACCTTAGTTACTGAGATCGTGTCCTAGATGGCGATCGAGGCCTTACTAGAATCGGTCGTCGACCTGATATTTAGATTTATATGTATCATGCCCACGGTTCCGGTTCATCATATGTTGTAATCAATTATTGTTCCAATCGATATTTCTTTCAAACGTATTAAAAAAGATAACCATAAATATATTGATCAGTTATTCATGTTAGTAACGAAAAAACATGATAGTATGATAAACCTATGATAACATACGTACTTGTTACAGTACATAGGGTAGCCACAACAGAGGAGTATGATCCAGACGACATGATTGTCAGCTTGGTAGAGTTCCCCTTTAAGATGTATAGTCAAGGATGAGAATTAGGGCTCTTAAGAGGAACCGATTTCGGAAGAGAGAAGGTATACGAAATTGATGTTTGTGTGATCAGGTTATGATCTTATGCTTAATCTCTCCCTTATATACACTCAAGGGGAACCCTTTATTAGCTACTAAGGGTAATATGATCCAACAACAATAACCAAGTTATATATAATAAGAGATAATTAATTATTTTTATATATTATAATATAAATGATAACGACGGCCTTACAGATAAACATACATAACATATATTTATTCTTACAAGACATTATTATATATAATAATTAAGAGGTTTGGCGACACAATAACATAATTGGTACACGTGGCTCATGTGGTTGGTCGGCTTAAATTTTTTTTTTAAATTCACGTCGGTTCATCATTGTAAAACGTGAGTTTTTTCTACCGTTGAGCCATCAAATGATTCCGGTCAAATTCGCGTCAGCTCGTGGTCGCAACCTGAGGTTTTCTTCGCTGCGCGTTCTTTTTTTTTGTCCATCGATTATGGACGAATTCACGTCAGGTGGGGACCACAACGTGCGTATACTTTTGGTTTTCGCCATGGTCTTTTTATTTAAATATGTTAATAATTTGTTGTATTTTGAGTGTGGACGAATAACTTATTCCTATAATTTAGGCGTCGTACCCGGATACCAACTGAATTCATCTTGGTTAACCACCACAATACATGGGTTTCTGTGTACGATTTAGTGCCGACAATGTCAATTCCGAGCGAATTCGCGTTAGTTCACAACCACAACACGCGACTTTTTCGATCACCTTTTTTTTGTCCCTTGATTCTAGAATCAACGAATTCGTATTAGTTCGCGATGCAATGCCACGTGTTTTTTTTATCGCCACATTTTTTTATATTTTAAACATGTTAAATTTTTGTATTTAGGCGTGGACGAATTTATGTTTTGCTTTATTTTCAACGTCATAACCAGATACCAACCGAACTGTCATTGATTCGTAATCGCATTGCGCTTTTTTGTTTTTTTATGTTAATCCGTTATATTTTTCCATTAACAACTGTTAACACCACCAACCAGATGCCGGGATTCTTCCTAGTTGTCATACATGACATGAACATGGGCTTATACTTCAATTCTTAAATATAATCTTATTTTACAATTAAGTAAAATATTAATAAATAAAGTATGGACACCACATGCAAATTTACGCTTGCAATGTAGACATGAAGCAAAAGCTTGTGTTTGGCACGAGCTCCACACGAATACATCCTCCCAGGTGTTTGCCAATTTTTCTAATAATGGATTAAACGTACTAACCTATTAAATATAAACTTACAAGGTCTGCGATGTGATTTGTCTTTTCTTAATTACAGGTAAGCAATTTATGTTTTTATTAAGAAACACATAAACTGGCTTATAACAGCGCGCATAGCTAGACCATGTGTTATACCTGTGGCATGCCTCGCGTGGTTCTAAGTGGCATGAACGATGCAACGGGAAACAACACGTTAAACCCCATTATGGTGTATGTGTGTGTCTATATATATATATATATATATAAATTTAGAATCATGAAAATAACTAAATGTTGGGTAATTGTCCTAGTATAATATTAGTGCTACAAATATTTGCACACCTAAAAGATATAATAATATTTATAAAAAATATAATAGTATTAAACAACATAGATCATGATATATCTAAAATGTCTTTCCTTTCCACCTAGTGTAAACACGAAAACAAGAAAAGGACGTTTACATAGATTCTGCCATCCAAATTCCAAAAATATAAATAAAAAATTTGCTAGTTATTTTATTTTTTTAGAAACCAAAATAAAGTTAAGTGACTACAGGTTAATTAAGAAGCATCTTTGTTTTAACTAATCCACAATGCATCAATTGTTGTTTGTTAGCATAAATTGTTCTATTTTGACTCCCCTAAAAAATTTAACTTTGATGGTATTAAATTATTAATATAATTGTTTAGACCCAGATATACTCCTTCCCAATTGATGAAAGGGTCATGCTATAGCTACACCCCAATCTGATTTCAAACAATTAAATGGCCGTTCACAAAACACTCAGACGACCATTTTGATAAAAAAAAAGTCAAACTTTTGAAAATTTTTTGTCAAAACAACTGTCTTGCCTCTATCTGGATGACAGTTCCAACCATAGACAATGAAACTTTGAAAAAGCTTGATCAAAATGGTCGCCCGACGTCCAAACTGTCGCGTGTTTATATAGCTGGCACTTTGACGAAAATATGCGCAAAGATTCATGGATCTTAATAGTTGATTATAGTTATTATGTCTTAATTAAACTGAAAATTAAATCATTTTTTGTCATCATTTATTAAAAAAATCATTTTATGATATAAATAAAATCAATTTATGTACACATTGTATAGATACAAGCATAGATGTAATACATTTTTTTTTCATACACGCTATATAATTATTTGTTTTACTTATAATTTTATAATTTGAATTATCTCGTGTGTGACATGGGCTATAAAACTAGTTAGTTTTATAATACAAGTGGTTATGTAATTAATTAACTAATTATGCTAGGTTGTACCATTTATAAATACACCACCTTATCCTCACTTTCTTATCAAACCACCCGCAATAAGAATCATTAATTCCTCAAATATAGTAGAAAGAAATATAGATAAGATGCTAGCAATATCCCCTCCATTGTTTTCAACAACCCATGGATGGGCTTTGGAGGATCTTATCACACAAAATCTTCCACAGGATTGTCATGAAGCAAACTCATATAATCATGTTCTTGATTTTCAAACATATGATCAATTTAATTATAATTTAGCACCAGAACATTCATTTTCTTCTGGCGAAACCGCCAATGGTGGTACTGGAGACGACGAGATGATGGTGGTTAAGAAGCTTAATCATAACGCAAGTGAAAGAGATCGTCGTAAGAGGGTTAATGAGTTGTATGCGTTTCTTCGGTCATTGTTACCAGTTTCAAGTGATCAAAAGGTACTTTTATCTTATTTATATTGTATTATAAAGCATTCAAATCTTTACTTTAAGACCGAGGAGAAACTCAGATCTAAAAAAGTATTAGCTGAAGCTTAGGGTACACTTTTAAGGGACCCACAATTTCTTTAGGGTTTGACTATGTTCGATTCACATCTGATTCTACTATGCGGTTACAATTATTTTGTTTTCATAAATTGGATATGAATATGTGATTTATGTTTTAACTTTGTTTAATAGACTTGGATGATATTAAAACTCAGTCCAATTTGAAGATGTGTGACTATGTGCCTTTTAAAAACTGATATAAAAAGATATATGTCAGTGTCATTTTTCTCCAATGTTTTAGGATCTTTATAAAAAAAACATTTCACTCATGAAATGGGTCCAATCTTAGAATTCGCTTTAGAGCCTCCAAAAGGTTGAACCGGACGTAATAATTGATAACCCTCATAAGTTCTATGAGTTTTAAACTGAATTTCTTTTTGTAACAGAAAAGGCTAAGTATTCCTAGAACGGTATCGCGTGTGCTAAAATACATACCCGAATTGCAAAAGGAAGTGGAGACATTAAGAAGTAAAAAGGAAAAACTATTGTCATATTCATCATCAACTGCTAATACAAGGAACGGGCATCCAAGCACCAGGAAACAAAGTGCTGATGACACAATAATCAAAACACAATCATTTGTTGTTTCTTCTGTGAGCGTATTAGGTGACAAAGAAGTTGTGATCCAGCTAATATCCTCAGAAGATCATATGACCAATAATAAGAAGATTAACAACTTATTATCTAAGGTTTTGGAATACTTAGAGCAGGAAGAAAACGAACTTGTTTTGATAAACGCAACGACCTTCAAATCTTCCGGTGAAGGGATGTTATTAATTACTTTGCATCTTGAGGTACATATTTTGTTTTGTCAAAAACTATTTCAGTAATGTTATATAGTTAAATTAGCATATATTTTTTTGTTGATTATAAAAATTCTTTTTCGTGTTTAACAGACGCATGGGGATCATAAAATAGAGGCCGAAACGTTGAAGGAGAAGCTCAGCACTTTCCACCAATGATTAGACGAACTTATACTAACTGTCATTGGCATGTAACAATGATTAGATATATAGCTTTAGCATGTAACCGATGGATATACTTTACATTTACGATGGTCTATTTATTTGTCGCCTTTTGCCCCCATTGACGAAGAATCCTGGATGTGTCACTGACCGTCCTTAATTACGTGTTAGTTTCATCTCAATTTGTCGCACACCTTGATTTCTAGGGTTTTTGTATACTTAAAACGTACACTTATAAGGTTGACAATGACATATTAAAGAAGACCATTTGGTGCTCAATACTTCTCCTACTCACTATTTATGTAAAATAAAAAAAAATAATAATAATAAAATAAAAGAGAAAAAAAATAATGATCTCTCCTCCCAAATACTTCTAAAAAGACTATTGATTTTCTTTCATTTAAACTAAAGGCCGCATTGGCGCGTTGCGGTGATCGAAAGATTCAAACACACATTAAACACAATACATTACAATAAGTTTACCGCAACACCATCTTACTTTTTTATTGCTTGATTGATTTAGTATGAAATCTATAAATACAAAAAACTATTTCTATTTAATTTAAAAAACACTAAAAACCGGCTACGCTTACGACAACACAACAATATAAAAAAACATCAAATACAAGCTCAATGGAGGTTCAAACTCAGGTCCTTCTACTTGGAACAACACAACAATACTACTAGAGTGGCTTCCATTTGTTACTATTGTTAGTTTCAAATAATTAAATACATAAAGTAATTTCGAAATGCTAAAAAATGTGACCTTCTTAAAGCTTTAGATTTTCAATTAATATATAGTATAATTAATTTTTAAAAATATTATAAAAATAATATCAATAAAGAACATGGATTCTAAATTTCTAATATATCTAAAACTTTTCTTCCAACCTAATGTAAACACGAAAACATGAAAAAGACATGAGTATAGATTCTTCCACCAAAATTCCAAACATATAATTAAAAAATATATGTTAGTTATTTGTTATTTTAAAAACCCAGAAGTTAGTGACAACAGATTAATTAAAAGGCATATTTGTTTCAACTAATCCAAATGTTGATACAATTTGTTAACATAAACTAAACGTAATTAATTATAGTATTTCCTGTATTATTCATTATGTATTTGTAGTGGTCGGACATATTATTTATCGTACGATATCTCTATTATTTTTGACAGTTACGATTAGCAACCTCTAATCGGTTGTTACAAGCTGTTAAGAGACTGTCAAACCAACGGCTGCTAATGATTGATTATATTTACGTACGTCTTAAACTGATAATTAGTGTGTTTTAGTTCTAAACTATTTGAAAAACCTATAAACTTAGTTTAATATGATCATGAACTCAACCACAATTTAGAACTGGAACATTCATTTTCTTATGGGAAACCCCAAAATGGTGTTACTGAGGACGAGAGATGATGGTGGGGGCGGACTGATCATGTTCAAGCTTTTCTTCGGGGATGTGCCGGCCTAGCATCCAAGGGTTCCATACTCGAAGAATGGAGATGATCGAGTGGGTTAGTGACTCGTTAAAAAGTGTTGCTGTAAGGCCAATATTTGTGACTTGCGATATTAAATTACGAAACTCATTATTTATTCACGGTCAAGATAATAATTAATGTCGGCGAGAAATACGGAAACGAGACGAGATCTTCGGACGCGCGTTTAGCTTCAACGGGAAGAAAGCTTCTAGATTATGTTTTTATTTTGCTATATATATGTTACATGTTGTCATATGTATGTGTGTGTTTTGATGGTGTTTCACCCACCCAAGGGGAGCTTACATTGGGTGGGGTCGGTTCATTTATCATATTATTAATCTTTCAAGTTTCAACCAATAATGAGATTGTTCCTATACTTTATATTATCTTTATATTATGTACAGTCGTTTGATTTCATTGCATCCGTCTCGAGCGTTTATCAAGAACAAAACCGTTCGTTGCCGGATCCGGTTTCGGGACCTACAATTGGTATCAGAGCGGGTCGAATCTTATGATTCAACTTTGTTCTTGATATTCGGGTTCTATTTCCGCAATTATCCGAACCGAGACGTTAAAGACCCGTTAAAGTTTGGAAATAAAGCTGGAAATAAAGTGAGAAATAAGCGTGTTTGAAGCTTCTCCTTGTAGATCCGGATGTCCAGGATCTACAAGTGCCAGATCCAGGCGTCTCGGGAACCGTTCCGCTATACGTCGAAAATCCGGCGACCATAGAGTCTTTCCCAACGACGATTTCAGAGGTTGAAGATGTTAAAATCAAACTCTGATGTGCGTGAGCGTCGGTTATTTCTGATCGTGGCAACTGTTGGATAAAGATGTAACCGAAGGGTTTGCCGGTAACTGCTGGCGGTTGTGGTGGTGGCTGCGTTTTTCCGGCTGACATGTAGAAGAAAAGAAGAAAAAGGCGGCAGGGGTGACCGGTGGCTGTGGTTTGGTGGCCAGAAAGTGGATTACGGCGGCGGAGGCAGCAGCTGTGGTGCGTGGTTTTCCAACGCCGGTTGGTGAGGATGGCGGCTGGGATTGTTGGCTATGTGGACTTGGAGTTGGGTGGCAGGAATAGGTGTCGGAGATCCGGCGGAAGTCACCTGTGGATGTTTGTTGATGGTTGCTATCATTGTTGTCATCAAAATTTTCCTTTCAACGTGACCTAATATGAGTAATTGGGCTGGGCCTATTCAAATATGCTTGGGCTCTAAATATTTGAGGCGGGCTTTGCAGTTTGGGCCTCATATAATTTGATGGTCCATGTATTTTTTTGTTACACTTTAGTTGCTGGTTTTTGGCAGATTTTAAGGGGTGTTTTTGAAAGGGAGATTGGTGACGGGTTGATCAACTGAAGAAAGTCAAATGCGATCGGGTTTTCGTCTTGTTTAACCATGTTCAAAGCTTGTTATTTCTAAGGCGTTCGAGAAGTTGGATCCGAAAGGTGAACTTCGAACGAAATAATAAGTTTTGTTTATTTGATCGATGAAGCCGGTAATTAGAGATTGATTTGTGGAAATTCGAGCTCATCTCATGCCTATATACAAGCGAGAACTACTTCAACATTAAATATAGGTGGGTCATACCTTGAGGGATTGAATTGAAACGAAGAGGTTTCGATTTATCGGGTGACTTGTGAAGATGCGAGACACGGTGAGACAAAGTTTTGATATCACGAGTCAAGGGGGTGATTGTAAGGCCAATATTTGTGACTTGTGATATCAAATTACGAAACCCATTATTTATTCACGATCAAGATAATAATTAATGTCGGCGAGAAATACGGACACGAGACGAGATCTTCGGACGCGCGTTTAGCTTCAACGGGAAGAAAGTTTCTAGATTATGTTTTTATTTTGCTATATATGTGTTACATGTTGTCATATGTATGTGTGTGTTTTGATGGTGTTTTCATCCACCCAAGGGGAGCTCACCTTGGGTGGGGTCGGTTCATTTATCATATTATTAATCTTTCAACCGATAACGAGATCGTTCCTATACTTTATATTATCTTTATATTATGTTCGGTCGTTTGATTTCACCGCACCCGTCTCGAGCGTTTATAAAAAACAAAGCCTTTCGTTGTTGGATCTGGTTTCGGGACCTATAGTTGCACAATCAAATTATTTCTTACATTGTAATGTGATGGGAGAGGATCGAATTATATTAAATATCTAAATGGTTATTTAAAACATTATAAATATATATATAACACCTTTTGTGACAAATATATGAGTATGTCATAAACCTTTAATTCATAAACTAATCTATCTTTTTAGCTCATGTGAAAAGTCACGGGGATAATTACTTTATATGTAAATTAAGCTAGGAATACTATCTATTATAATATACCAAACTTCATTAGTAGATAAAGCTAAAGTTTCAAGATTCTCTAGTTCAGACTTTAAGTACCTAGAACACATCTATGTATAACATCCTTGCACCCATACCACAAGATAACACTTGCTTATAATTTCATATTCACCAACACTAAATCAATAAATCCAAAAATGTCGGTGCCAAACATAACCACACGCGACATCGAGCTCACTAATGGAGAACTCGAAGATGAACAATGGGTTATCGACTCGATTATCAATGCCAACGTGTGGACGAATAACTTATTGCTATAATTTAGGCGTCGTACCCGGATACCAACTGAATTCATCTTGGTTAACCACCACAATACATGGGTTTCTGTGTACGATTTAGTGCCGACAATGTCAATTCCGAGCGAATTCGCGTTAGTTCACAACCACAACACGCGACTTTTTCGATCACCTTTTTTTTGTCCCTTGATTCTAGAATCAACGAATTCGTATTAGTTCGCGATGCAATGCCACGTGTTTTTTTTATCGCCACATTTTTTTATATTTTAAACATGTTAAATTTTTGTATTTAGGTGTGGACGAATTTATGTTTTGCTTTATTTTCGACGTCATAACCAGATACCAACCGAACTGTCATTGATTCGTAATCGCAATGCGCTTTTTTGTTTTTTTATGTTAATCCGTTATATTTTTCCATTAACAACTGTTAACACCACCAACCAGATGCCGGGATTCTTCCTAGTTGTCATACATGACATGAACATGGGCTTATACTTTGAAGAGGTATGTACCCGCCTCAACATCGAACAGGGCGGGTCAACCCACAAGATATATACAAGACATTAGAGATCAAAGATAATTGTCAAGGCATAAAGCCAAAACTTATGAGCACAGCACATATCACATATGCTCAAGCATCACATATGCTCATGCATCACATATGCTCGCGCGTATCACATGCTCACGCATCATATATGCTTATGCATATCGCATCATGCGTGGCGCACCCGCGCGCGGCGCATATCACATGCTCGCGCATCATACATGCCCACCCAATGCGAAGTTGCGCATGGCGCAGCTGCATTTGGGGCATCCGCGCGTGACGCGTATTACATGCTTGTGCGTATCACATCTGCGCGTGAGAATAAAGAGAAGACCTCGCGCATCCTCAGGATGGGCGCATATCACACATGCACATAGTCAACCTCGTCCTTATCCAAATCAGGATTAGGGCAACCTTGATCGTGCACGTGTCAACCTTCCAGAAGGCATCTTTTTAAGGAATAAGGATATGCTGATGTTGACAGCTGCTAAATGAAAGGTGGACAGCTCAGCATGACTCATGGGTTACCACGTGATCATAACCAATGAAAAAGCACCAGGTGTCTCCAAGGACACGTGGCGCAAATCGATTGGAGGAGGCCAACAAAACCCTAATTTGGTCTCAGCACAATCAGTGGAAACCCTAGCACTATAAATACATCATAACGTACACAGTTACAGAGATTATTCATTTCCACATTGAAGCATATTCAATTACATTCACTGACAGGCAGCCCTAGTCAGTTACTTTCTGATACACAGAGAGACAATCACAGATACAGAGTAACACACAGTATTCAGCTATTAAGCAATACTCCCAATTCCCTTACTCTCACATTATTATCTTCTCCTACACATACTTATTCTCACGCCGGAGGGTTACCCCAAAGAGGACCCCTCTGTCCCTTTCTGAGGGGTAAGTAACGGCGTTGTTCGTTTTGTAGGTGGAAGAACATTGATCCAGACGAACCATCGGTGAAGTAGTATAATCACACCCGAGGAAAGTAGATCTGCTACCAGTGAGTAGATCCACGTTTCTTCATTGGCGCCATCCACTGTTACAAACGGCAATCAGATCTAATCAGATCTACAAAAAACAAAAAATTCAATCACCATGGTTTCTGGCGTTCATAACGTTGATCAAGTTCTGGAGGATATTGAACGTGGGGATGTTAATGACGGGCAGCAGTTCCTGAGGGGGCAGCGTAATTCTACGCGCCCCACCAGTAGCCGTCCCTTCATCACAACTCCTCACGGGCAGACTGAAACTCCTCCAGACGATCTCACGTTACAAAATCCTGCCGGCGCGAAACAGAAAGGACCAATGGGTCCAGAAGAGGAAGCAAATGATCCGAATGAATGGCTCATAAACGAGCAGCGGCGTCTGATGGAAAAGTACAATGAAATGGTCAAACAGAAGAAGCATGCCGACCAAACACAAAGGCAAACGTTTGATAAGCAGACTACAAAAAGGCCGCGCGCGCCGGAAGAAGGACATTCTGTTCACACTGCACAGACTGAGTTCAGTGATGAAGAAGTGCATAGCATGAGGAAGACACGGGACACTCATGCAGGAGGCTCACAGCTCCGCGCGCCTGTGAACGTGGCGCCCGGACCAAGAGCAGATCTGGATCTGCACATGCCGTACAGCCCCCCAGTAAGGGGGCAAGTGGACGTAACCACGCCGTACAGGCCGGCCATCTTAGTAAAGCACTCAAAGTTTACTGCGCGCATCGCGCAGGCTCCCATCCAGCACAAGACCAAGATGCCAAGTGGTCTGGGGAAATATGATGGCACAACAGATCCAGATGACTTTTTGCAAGGTTTCTATAACACGGGAAACCTAGAGAGCTGGACGATGCCAACGTGGTGTCATATGTTTGCTCGCTGCCTCACGGGCGCAGCGAGGGTATGGTTCGAGAGCTTGCCGACGGGGCAAATTGATGGGTTCGAGGAACTATTAGAAAAGTTCCAAGCCCACTTCGTACAGCAGCGCAGGCACACGCGCGATCCTGATGACATCATGCACTGCGTACGCAGGAATGATGAAACGATTGAAGATTACATCACTCGTTTCAATCAGGAGTCCCTGGCAATCGGGGGTATAACTGAGCAGCTCCTGCGCGTGGCCTTTATACAAGGCGCGCGCAGTGATCAACTCCGTCGAGCTCTCGTAAGCAAAGATGGTATGCCCACCACTTGGGCAAAATTAATGGAAGCATCGCGAGTATTCGCGAGAAATGAAAAACAGATTGCCCAAGATAGGGCAAGAGAAAGAGCGCATCAGGCTGAATCACCGCGCAGCAAAGAGAAGAGGGCCAAACAGAACTCTGTATGGTCCAGGTTGCAGCCAACAAGTTTTTCTTCCGCAGAAAAGCAAGCGCAACCAAGCTCACCCCAGCCCCAAAAAGATGTTCGTAGTCGCGGGGAGGGTGACAAGAGGGAGGCCGGCAGAGATCCTAGCAGACCTCTGCCAAGAATATGGACTTCCCTTACTAAAACACCTTCACAGGTGTTAAGTACTGAGAATGTCCAATTCAAGCCCCCCAAGCAACTACACTACAAGGGACCGCAAAACAGTGGCAAATATTGTGAATTTCACAAGTCCCCGGGCCACAACACCGACGCATGCCATCATTTAAAGGATGCGATCGAGAAGGATGTAAAGTCAGGCAGGCTGGCTCACTTGGTGAAAAACCCAAGAATAGAAGATGATCAACCGGAAGGAGCCTCTGCCAGCAAGAAATACAAAAGAATCTGTGTGGCTGAGGGGGGACGACAAGGGCAGACGTCAAAAAAGAGAAGCGCGCAAATCAACGGAGATTGGCGCGAGCAGCAAGTTATCTT
Organism: Bidens hawaiensis; assembly: GCF_021521415.1. Lineage (NCBI taxonomy): Eukaryota > Viridiplantae > Streptophyta > Magnoliopsida > Asterales > Asteraceae > Bidens > Bidens hawaiensis. The sequence goes on from NW_027491480.1 coordinate 1,301,373, forward strand.
CCCAAGAATCAGGGGAGGCCCTTCAATAAGCAGTCCTCTCGTCATCACCACACACATTGCTCATTACGAAGTGTCAAAAGTCCTGGTGGACACTGGAAGTGAATCTGACATTATGTATGAGCAGTGTTTCAGAAAGTTAGACCCGGCAGACCAAGCGCGGCTCGAAATTGTGAACGCACCAATCTGTGGTGTTTCAAATGAAATCATCCATCCCCTTGGTCAGATTCAGTTTGAGCTAACTATGGGGGATGATGAGCACAAGCGAGCCGAAGTTGTCAACTTCTTGGTCTTGCCCACCACGTCATGCCACAATATGATCCTGGGTAGGGGAACCATTGCCCAATTTAATGCTGTACCGTCGCCAGCGCACGGCGCATTGGGGTTCCCGACACCAACAGGCGTAACATTTGTTTATCGCGATCACTTGTGCGCAGTGACAAGTACGCCGCGGGAAGGGAGAATGAAACTTCCAATGGCGGACAATGCGCCAGAGAAGTGGATTTTAAACCCAAAATTCCCAGAGCAAACGGTCACAATTGGCGCTACCATTTCAGACGAAACGAGATTGAGAATGAAAAAGTTGCTCACAAAATACACGACAGTCTTCGCGTGGCAACACTCCGATATGACTGGGGTCCCGCGCGACTTGGCGCAACATTCTCTTAACACGTTCAAGTCGGTGGAGCCAATTGCTCAGAAAAAGAGAATCATGGGGGATGAAAAGGCGAGGGCCATGAATGACCAAGTTGAGGACCTGTTGCGCGCAAACATCATCCGCCCGATCCGATACCAGACGTGGGTAGCCAATCCTGTGATGGTAAAGAAAAGTAACGGGTCATGGAGGATGTGTATTGACTTCAAGGACCTCAACAAAGCATGTCCGAAAGACTGTTACCCCCTCCCAAACATCGACGCAAAGGTGGACTCCGTGGCGCCATTTAAGCTCAAATGTTTCCTGGATGCCTACAAAGGCTATCACCAGATTCAAATGGCACCACAAGACGAAGACAAGACTGCCTTCAGAACCGACAAGGGTGTTTTCTGTTACACAAAAATGCCCTTTGGTTTAAAGAATGCAGGGGCCACCTATCAGAGACTTATGGATTCGGTTTTCAATGAACAAATTGGAAGAAATCTGGAAGTCTACGTTGATGATTTGGTGATCAAGAGCAGGGAGGAGAGACAACTGCTCAAAGACATCGAGGAAACTCTTCAGCGCCTAACGGAAGTTAACATGAAGCTCAACCCGAGCAAATGTACTTTCGGCGTGGAAGAGGGGAAATTTCTTGGTGTAATGGTCACTAAGGATGGTTTCGAGGTGAACCCTGAAAAGGTGGAAGCCATCCTTGACATGCCTTCACCATCCACCATGAAAGAGGTTCAGAAGCTGAATGGTAGATTGGTGTCAATCAACAGGTTCTTAGCGAACCACGCCAGCAAATCTACTCCATTCGTTAACACTTTGAGGAACTGCTTGAAGAAGAGCCAATTCAAGTGGACGCCAGAGGCTGAGCAAGCTTTCAGTGAGATAAAAGAATGTCTCATAAAGCTGCCCGCGCTCACAGCTCCACTACCTGGCGAAACCCTTACATTGTACTTGTCAGCTGGAGACCGCGCCATAGGCGCAGTATTATTGGTGGATCGCAAGGGGATCCAAACGCCAATATACTATGTCAGTCGGGTGCTGACAGACCCTGAGACGCGCTATTCCATCATGGAAAGGTTGGTTTTATCACTAACACACGCGTCGCGCAAACTTCATAGATACTTCAATGGTCATCCTATTGAAGTTCTGACTGGTTACAACATCCAACAAGTCTTGCGACGCCCCGCGCTCTCCGGAAGGCTGACAAAGTGGGCGCTGGAGTTAGGTGAACACACGATCACCTATAAGCCCCGTCCAGCAATAAAGGGTCAAGTTCTGGCGGATTTCATCACGGAAATCCCAGAGGGAAAGATTGAAGAAGCTCTGCGCGAGGTAGATCCTCCGCGAGCAAATGATGAAGAAGATGTTTGGAGGCTATTCACTGATGGAGCCTCCAACAGCGAAGGATCCGGCGCGGGCCTCAAACTGGTAGACCCTGATAATCATGAATATACTTACGCCATTAGGTTGGACTTCAAGAGTACCAACAATGAGGCTGAATATGAAGCCCTGCTGGCTGGTCTGCGCATTGCGCGCAAGTTTGGAGTTAAGAAGCTAGAGGCCCATGTTGATTCGTACTTGGTAGCAGCACAGGTCAGTGGCCTTTATGATGCCAAGGAGAACACCATGCCTCTATATCTAGAGCAGGCGAAAAAGCTCACTGAGCAATTTGACAGCTTCAGAATCATTCATATTCCGCGCAGTGAAAACAAATCTGCAGATGCGCTGAGTAAGATGGCATCAACCAGTTTTGATCACTTTGGCAAAGATGTCAGGGTAGAAGTAATGAGCAACCCGTCGGTGGCGGCGAAGTCTGTCTTGGTAACCCATACAACCCCTTCATCATGGATAACCCCAATAATGGAATTCTTGAAGGAGGGAAAGGTACCAGATGATCGCGCACAAGCGAGGAAGATAAGACACAAGGCGCAGAACTATGAACTGCTTGACGATACATTATATCGACGCTCTTATCTTGGGCCACTCATGAAATGCTTGGATGCTGAGGAAGCAAGCTATGTGATCAGAGAGATACACGAGGGAATCTGTGGGATTCATGCTGGCCCGCGCATGGTGGTTGCCAAGGCAATGAGCGCAGGCTACTATTGGCCAGGCATGTACTTGGACGCTTTAAAAGAGATCCAAAAGTGCAAAGCATGTCAAAGCTATGCGCCAAACACCATGCGGCCAAAGAACAACTTGATTCCGGTAACCTCAGCATGGCCTTTCCACAAATGGGCAATTGACATTGTAGGTCCCCTACCGCAGGCGCCTGGGCGAGTAAAATTTTTGGTTGTGGCAGTAGACTATTTTACAAAATGGGTTGAAGCCAAGCCACTAGCAAAGATAACGGCCGAAGCAATGAAGCAGTTTATCTGGAGCCACATCATATGCCGTTTTGGCTTGCCCATGGAAATTGTTAGCGATAATGGCAAGCAATTCACTGACAAGAAGATTTCCAGCTGGCTCAAAGAATTGCGCATTAACCAAATTTTCACTTCAGTTTATCACCCTCAGGGGAATGGACAAGTGGAACGCGCAAATCAAAGTTTGTTAAATGGGCTGAAGAAAAGGTTAGAAGGAGAATCCCATTCTTGGGTCGAAGAGTTACCTAATGTCCTGTGGGCGCACAGGACATTAAGCAAAACTAGCAATGGCGAATCCCCGTTCAGCCAAACCTATGGGACAGAGGCTATGATCCCAGCAGAAATTGGATGCCCATCATATAGGGTACTCATGATCAGCAAGACTGATAACGAGCAAGAAAGAAGATTGGACCTCAACTTGCTTGAAGGACGCAGAGAAGCGGCTATCATCAATGAAGCCAAATACAAGAAAAAGCTGGAAAAATATTATAATCATCGCGTTAAAGAATGCCACTTCAAGAAAAATGATTTTGTCCTTCGAAACAATGAAGCTAGCAAAGCTATACCCCCAGGAAAAATGTCTCCCAATTGGGAGGGACCTTATCAAATCTCAGAAGAATTGGGGAAATGCGCGTATGCTTTAAAACATTTGAATGGAAAAAAGATACCGCGCGCATGGAATGCGGCACAGCTTAGAAAATGCTTCATGTAAAAATTCAAATATGTAATCAAGGCTTTTAAGCCATCATGAATGATGATTCGCGCTATCTTTCAATATTTGTTCTGTTACCTTTGCATACATGTTTCACACTTCCTTTATTAATTTGGAGCAATATGACAACACTATATTGACTTCAACAAAAATAAAACGAAGTAAGACATACATGCGCGAGCCTTAGCTCAAACACGTTAACGAGTCTTAACTCTAAAAACGTCAGGGCCTTAGCCCAAAACAAAGAGCCTTAGCTCAAAACTCACTAACATCCATCTTACATCCCGCGCAACCTGATCATAAAAATCCCTAAACACAACTAAGGCAGAATACATGCCAAATCATAGTTGTTGAGGTCTCAGGTCGAGGTCGCGCACGGAATAATAGTGGATATCTGAATAACACATGCTGACATGTAATGGCTAAAACTCATAATTCCATATAAAAAAAACGCGCGACAACAAGGCGCAAAAAAGGAATAATGAAAAGTCATCGCGCGTGTCAGCATAAACAAGATACTGCGAAAACACTTACAAAATAAGACTATGGTTAAGTGAATAATTTCCTTACAGCCTTGTTCTTATTTCAACGTGCAAGCATATCTTATATCTATACAACCAAGCAGGAAGAGATGAATGGAAATGCGCAAGATGTGAAAAAGGGAAAACAAATTTCATTCCATAGCGTTGAAATTTACAAGTATGATGAGTTACAAATTACAAATAAAAATAAAAACATGAAGGGCTTCTCAAGTCTCCACGTCGACACTAGCCTCTTCATCATCCTCATCATCGCCCTCGACATCTGGCGCAGCCTGCTCCTCTTCATCTCCCAACTGACCATAGTCAAGTTCTTCCTCCTCATTGGAGTCTTCTATCACGACGGTCTCAGGAGCAGATTCTATCGCCGCGCCAGAGCCGCTGGCAGGGGCAACATCCCCCGCGCCAACATCATCGCCACCAGCCCCCTCGCATTCATCGAGCAACTTCTTTAGCGCGCAAAGGTCGGGCTGGTCAGCAAGCGCAGCAATCTGCAAATCAATAGAAAAGTATTGAGTACAAAACACTTAGAAAATTAATCAACAAAAACTCGTTAAGGTCAGCGTACCTGCACAAGGATGGGGATGGGAGTGCTCATATACTTCTCCCCTACCGCGGCCATGTCCGCGCAGGCCGCGTCGCTCTTGTAAGGGTACTCGGATGGGTTCTTCTTCAACATACCATATTCGTACCCATCCGTAAACCCTTCAGCTCGGCCCACCAAGCGCGCGGCAGCATTGCAGTCCATCACAAGGGCCTGAAACTCGCCAGAATATTTCATCGCCAAAGCGCAGCGAGTCATGCCCTGTGACACTAGCCATTGTCGATCCTGCGCGAGGCCAGCAACAGACGTCTCGAGGGCAGGAACCTGGGAGTTTAATAACTCCACAGTTTCCTTGGTCTTTTTAAGCTCCTCTCTATCAGACGCTGCTGCCGCCAAAATTTCTTCTTTCTCCGCCTGCGCAGCATCAAGTGCTTCTCGGCTAGACGCTGCCGTCGCCAGGGCCTCATCTCTATCGGCCTGCGCGGCCGCCAAATATTTCTTCAGGCGAGCAACCTCGCTCTCCAGTGATGATTTCTCAGTGATACTCTGGACGATAGCTTGGTCACGCGCCTCAGCCTGTTGTTCCAAGACACGCACTCTCCGCGCGTACTTGGCAACTTCAGCCTCCGCCGCCTGCTGCTTCTCCCGCGCAGCTTGGAGCTCATGCCCGCGCTTAATAAAAGCGGTGTTGGCACTTGCTCGGTTTTCGCTGAGCGACTCCTGGAGTTTCTCAGCTCGTGCGCGAGCATCAGAAAGGTTCCAGGCGGCCACCTTAGCCTCTTGCTGGGCTGCCACAAGAGCATCGCGTACTTTAATATAATCGCGATGAAGCTCTTGGGAGGCAGCAAAGAAAGCCGACCCAGCGAAAATGTGGTCATTCAGCAAGTCCGCGCGGGTACGCTCCTCCTGATACCTCCTTTCAGTAGGAGGCACGGCATGAGCCCAGAAGTCCTCGCATACGCCCATGGATTGGAAGGAACTGTCTTCATTAATTTTCCATCTCGGGCGGTAAACGTGGTCACCTTCCTGCAAAGCACAAGAAATGTTCTAAGTCATAAAACATACTTATATGGAGGTACGCGCAGAGGAGCAACAAATTAAAACATACCTGCGGGGATGAAGCAGAAAAGTCACCGCCAGCCCCACCAGAAGTATGCGCTACGAAGACTTGTGGCATCGCAGGGCTGGCGCGGTCTCCCAAGGAGTCCTCAGCTTGGGCCCCCTCAGCCTCCTCATCTTCTTCAATAGGCCTCTTCTCCTGCGACCTGGAGGGCCCCAAACCAGCCTCGCGGACAGGGCTGCGCGTAGGAGGAGGCGAGGGAGGTCTCGACGCCGCCAGTTCGGCGCGCAATACGGTTTCCTGCTCCTTTGTAATCCCAATAAGGGGAGACTCACCACTAGCAGGAGCAGGACCAGAACCAGCGGCGCCGGAAACGGCGCCAGGAGCGTCGCCAGCAACTTGTACGCCAGCTACAACTCCTATGAACAAATCAACAGGGAAAATTGGTTTATGACTGGAATCCAAAAGAAAATATACAGAAGACAAATGTGCAAAACATACCTTGGCGCAATTCTGTTCGCGCATCGAACATCGCCATAAAATTCATTCTACCCTTTTCAGAGGGTAGAACAGGGGACTTCGAAGCAGCCCCCGCCGCAGCCTCAGCACCTTCTGGCGCCTGCGGCTGATCTGCGACCGTCGCCGGTCCTGCAAACATTAAAAGGAGCAAAGGTTTAATAATAATTCAATCAGATGAAGATAAGCAAAGTATACCTGTCGCATGTGCGCCACTGCTTCTCTCTTCAGCCGCGCGAACGGAGGAGGTGACGGCACCATACCTCAAGTGGACAGGAGGTCTGCCCACTTTCACAGGCAGGGAAGCAAAAGAAACCTTGGTGGTAAACACCTGGGTTTCCTTAGGTCCCTTCGTTTGAGCATGGGGATGAGCGACAGGGATGTCATCTTTCTTCTGTCTCTTACTGCCCCCTGCGCCGGATTTCCCCTTAGCTTTGCGTTTTAGTAGGGGCGCCTCCTCTTCCTCCTCCTCCTCTTCCGCGAGCTCCAGCTCGTAGTTTTCGAGCGCATCTGCAATACATGCAATACAAGTGTTAGCAAAATTTGGTATTCTAAAGGAATAAGCATAAGTGCGAAGGCTTACTAGGCGCGTCGCCATCAAAGTCAAATTCCAGATCCACTGGGATGAACATGTCATCGAAGCGATCTGGGAAACCAACCTCCCCAACGCCAAGCGCGACGGAGCCACCCTCCACTTGATCATCATAAGCGGCGTGGATATAATCCTTGGTGACTGCGCAAAAAACGAGTCAAGTAATATCAGCAAAAGAACTATGTTCGCGCAGAAAAAGAAATAAAGCAAAGAAATAAACTTACACAACCCGTCGACTTGGATAACGGGCTCAAGCGCGCTGTCGGCCCATAGCTTACTCATGCCGACCCCAACCAGCGCCTCCTCGCAAATTTTCTTCGCGGGGGATGGTTCATCGGTCAGTTTCTTAACCCAGGCGCCGGTTGGTTTCTTAATAACATCCGCATCCGCGGGCGCAGAATCGATTGCGCGCATCGTCATGCGGATGGGGATTACACCGGCCTTAATATAGAAGAACCTCTCAGACCAGTCATGAAGGCTCTTGAATGAAACAGTGGAGCACTTCACCTTCTGACTGCGAGGAATAAAGGAGAACCAATTGTCTTGGATCTTGGCCTTATAAAAATACTGAAAGCGCCGAGGAGTAGGCTCCTCGCGCTGGGATTTGCACATGAACTCAAAGTGAGTCATGCGCACGAGTCCAAAAGGATGGACTTGGGATATATGAATCCCATAGAACTGCAGCAGTGCACCCACAAACCTTGTAATCGGGAGACGAAGGTTGCAGTGGGTGAAAAAATGGTTATATAAGGATATATAACCGGCAGGCGGGTCCGCCGCCGATTGCCCGGCCTCAGGCAACATGCAGCCAAACAGGGTGGGAAAGCCCTGGGAGGCGATAAGGCTGTCAAGATCAGCCTGCCTCAATTTGCAGGGGATTTCATTCCACCTCCTCACCACCTTGGTCCTCCTTACCTCCTCCGATGAGCCCTCAGCAACCTTCTTCCCCTTCCCTTTCTTCTTCAACGTCGACATCACTACGGATTTAACACGGCGTTTACGGGAGACGATTGAGGTTATCGACAGGTTCGACGAGTCCGAGCTATCAGACATACAACTGACAAATCTAACAACGGGAACTTCTGAAAAGCAGATATTTCAAAAGACAAACAAAGAAAAACTTAGAAGAAAAAGCAAGAAGATGAAGAATAAAAAACTCCAAGGGCTGGCTTTTATAGGCCGAGGAGAGAGAAAATTGGGTGCTGAACGGACTTCACGCGCCCCCACTCGCAGGTATAAGCCAACGCGACCGCGACACGTGTCCCTGACAACTGTGTGAGGGGACACGAAAGGAAAAATACGGCGGGTGCCAGAGTTCACGCGCCCCCACTCGCAGGTCTTGGCCAACACGAGCGCGACACATGTCGCTGACAGCCTGTGAGGGGACACGAAAGGCAACTGTAGCACCTCGAGCACACGAAATGTCTGACACGTCTCCATCACTGACCCACGTCAGCAACCGTCACGTACATGGACGATTCGTTTTCAACCAAATGGATAGAACTTCGCGCAACTAATGGAAACAATCAAGAAAACGACAAAACCCCGTTAAAAGACAAAGCAGTAAGTCTAATATCTATCTTAACGCGCTAGCGCGAAATAAGACACACATTAGACTGGGGGGGCTTGAAGAGGTATGTACCCGCCTCAACATCGAACAGGGCGGGTCAACCCACAAGATATATACAAGACATTAGAGATCAAAGATAATTGTCAAGGCACAAAGCCAAAACTTATGAGCACAGCACATATCACATATGCTCAAGCATCACATATGCTCATGCATCACATATGCTCGCGCGTATCACATGCTCACGCATCATATATGCTTATGCATATCGCATCATGCGTGGCGCACCCGCGCGCGGCGCATATCACATGCTCGCGCATCATACATGCCCACCCAATGCGAAGTTGCGCATGGCGCAGCTGCATTTGGGGCATCCGCGCGTGACGCGTATTACATGCTTGTGCGTATCACATCTGCGCGTGAGAATAAAGAGAAGACCTCGCGCATCCTCAGGATGAGCGCATATCACACATGCACATAGTCAACCTCGTCCTTATCTAAATCAGGATTAGGGCAACCTTGATCATGCACGTGTCAACCTTCCAGAAGGCATCTTTTTAAGGAATAAGGATATGCTGATGTTGACAGCTGCTAAATGAAAGGTGGACAGCTCAGCATGACTCATGGGTTACCACGTGATCATAACCAATGAAAGCACCAGGTGTCTCCAAGGACACGTGGCGCAAATCGATTGGAGGAGGCCAACAAAACCCTAATTTGGTCTCAGCACAATCAGTGGAAACCCTAGCACTATAAATACATCATAACGTACACAGTTACAGAGATTATTCATTTCCACATTGAAGCATATTCAATTACATTCACTGACAGGCAGCCCTAGTCAGTTACTTTCTGATACACAGAGAGACAATCACAGATACAGAGTAACACACAGTATTCAGCTATTAAGCAATACTCCCAATTCCCTTACTCTCACATTATTATCTTCTCCTACACATACTTATTCTCACGCCGGAGGGTTACCCCAAAGAGGACCCCTCTGTCCCTTTCTGAGGGGTAAGTAACGGCGTTGTTCGTTTTGTAGGTGGAAGAACATTGATCCAGACGAACCATCGGTGAAGTAGTATAATCACACCCGAGGAAAGTAGATCTGCTACCAGTGAGTAGATCCACGTTTCTTCATACTTCAATTCTTAAATATAATCTTATTTTACAATTAAGTAAAATATTAATAAATAAAGTATGGACACCACATGCAAATTTACGCTTGCAATGTAGACATGAAGCAAAAGCTTGTGTTTGGCACGAGCTCCACACGAATACATCCTCCCAGGTGTTTGCCAATTTTTCTAATAATGGATTAAACGTACTAACCTATTAAATATAAACTTACAAGGTCTGCGATGTGATTTGTCTTTTCTTAATTACAGGTAAGCAATTTATGTTTGTCTTTTCTTAATTGAAGGCTGAATCGGGCAAAGTTGTTAAACACGAGAAAGCTTGTTTAGATAATCAACATGTCTTTCTACCATTTGCCTTTGATACATTTGGTTTTCTGGCTCCAGAGGCTGTGAAATTTTTGAGTAGGGTTCAACGCGTCGTACACGGAACCTCTTCAGCTTCTAGGTCCCAAAGCTTCGTTTTTAGCAGGATTGGCTTTGCTGTTCAAAAGGGGGTTGCGGCGCAGCTTGTTGCCCGTTTGCCTGCCACTTTATTGTAATCGTTTTATAGTAAATTATATAAAACTTCGATTTAGCGAAAAAAATTTATGTTTTTATTAAGAAACACATAAACTGGCTTATAACAGCGCGCATAGCTAGACCATGTGTTATACATGTGGCATGCCTCGCGTGGTCCTAAGTGGCATGAACGATGCAACGGGAAACAACACGTTAAACCCCATTATGGTGTATGTGTGTGTGTCTATATATATATATATATATATATATATATATATATATATAAATTTAGAATCATGAAAATAACTAAATGTTGGGTAATTGTCCTAGTATAATATTAGTGCTACAAATATTTGCACACCTAAAAGATATAATAATATTTATAAAAAATATAATAGTATTAAACAACATAGATCATGATATATCTAAAATGTCTTTCCTTTCCACCTAGTGTAAACACGAAAACAAGAAAAGGACGTTTACATAGATTCGGCCATCCAAATTCCAAAAATATAAATAAAAAATTTGCTAGTTATTTTATTTTTTTAGAAACCAAAATAAAGTTAAGTGACTACAGGTTAATTAAGAAGCATCTTTGTTTTAACTAATCCACAATGCATCAATTGTTGTTTGTTAGCATAAATTGTTCTATTTTGACTCCCCTAAAAAATTTAACTTTGATGGTATTAAATTATTAATATAATTGTTTAGACCCAGATATACTCCTTCCCAATTGATGAAAGGGTCATGCTATAGCTACACCCCAATCTGATTTCAAACAATTAAATGGCCGTTCACAAAACACACAGACGACCATTTTGATAAAAAAAAAAGTCAAACTTTTGAAAATTTTTTGTCAAAACAACTGTCTTACCTCTATCTGGATGACAGTTCCAACCATAGACAATGAAACTTTGAAAAAGCTTGATCAAAATGGTCGCCCGACGTCCAAACTGTCGCGTGTTTCTATAGCTGGCACTTTGACGAAAATATGCGCAAAGATTCATGGATCTTAATAGTTGATTATAGTTATTATGTCTTAATTAAACTGAAAATTAAATCATTTTTTGTCATCATTTATTAAAAAAATCATTTTATGATATAAATAAAATCAATTTATGTACACATTTTATAGATACAAGCATAGATGTAATACATTTTTTTTTCATACACGCTATATAATTATTTGTTTTACTTATAATTTTATAATTTGAATTATCTCGTGTGTGACATGGGCTATAAAACTAGTTAGTTTTATAATACAAGTGGTTATGTAATTAATTAACTAATTATGCTAGGTTGTACCATTTATAAATACACCACCTTATCCTCACTTTCTTATCAAACCACCCGCAATAAGAATCATTAATTCCTCAAATATAGTAGAAAGAAATATAGATAAGATGCTAGCAATATCCCCTCCATTGTTTTCAACAACCCATGGATGGGCTTTGGAGGATCTTATCACACAAAATCTTCCACAGGATTGTCATGAAGCAAACTCAATGGAGGGGATATTGCTAGCATCTTATCTATATTTCTTTCTGGTGCTAAATTATACTTAAATTGATCATATGTTTGAAAATCAAGAACATGATTATATGAGTTTGCTTCATGACAATCCTGTGGAAGATTTTGTGTGATAAGATCCTCCAAAGCCCATCCATGGGTTGTTGAAAACAATGGAGGGGATATTGCTAGCATCTTATCTATATTTCTTTCTACTATATTTGAGGAATTAATGATTCTTATTGCGGGTGGTTTGATAAGAAAGTGAGGATAAGGTGGTGTATTTATAAATGGTACAACCTAGCATAATTAGTTAATTAATTACATAACCACTTGTATTATAAAACTAACTAGTTTTATAGCCCATGTCACACACGAGATAATTCAAATTATAAAATTATAAGTAAAACAAATAATTATATAGCGTGTATGAAAAAAAAAATGTATTACATCTATGCTTGTATTTATACAATGTGTACATAAATTGATTTTATTTATATCATAAAATGATTTTTTTAATAAATGATGACAAAAAATGATTTTATAATTTAAATTATCTCGTGTGTGACATGGGCTATAAAATCAAGAACCTCAAATATAGTAGAAAGAAATATAGATAAGATGCTAGCAATATCCCCTCCATTGTTTTCAACAACCCATGGATGGGCTTTGGAGGATCTTATCACACAAAATCTTCCACAGGATTGTCATGAAGCAAACTCATATAATCATGTTCTTGATTTTCAAACATATGATCAATTTAAGTATAATTTAGCACCAGAACATTCATTTTCTTCTGGCGAAACCGCCAATGGTGGTACTGGAGACGACGAGATGATGGTGGTTAAGAAGCTTAATCATAACGCAAGTGAAAGAGATCGTCGTAAGAGGGTTAATGAGTTGTATGCGTTTCTTCGGTCATTGTTACCAGTTTCAAGTGATCAAAAGGTACTTTTATCTTATTTATATTGTATTATAAAGCATTCAAATCTTTACTTTAAGACCGAGGAGAAACTCAGATCTAAAAAAGTATTAGCTGAAGCTTAGGGTACACTTTTAAGGGACCCACAATTTCTTTAGGGTTTGACTATGTTCGATTCACATCTGAATCTACTATGCGGTTACAATTATTTTGTTTTCACAAATTGGAAATGAATATGTGATTTATGTTTTAACTTTGTTTAATAGACTTGGATGATATTAAAACTCAGTCCAATTTGAAGATGTGTGACTATGTGCCTTTTAAAAACTGATATAAAAAGATATATGTCAGTGTCATTTTTCTCCAATGTTTTAGGATCTTTATAAAAAAAACATTTCACTCATGAAATGGGTCCAATCTTAGAATTCGATTTAGAGCCTCCAAAAGGTTGAACCGGACGTAATAATTGATAACCCTCATAAGTTGTATGAGTTTTAAACTGAATTTCTTTTTGTAACAGAAAAGGCTAAGTATTCCTAGAACGGTATCGCGTGTGCTAAAATACATACCCGAATTGCAAAAGGAAGTGGAGACATTAAGAAGTAAAAAGGAAAAACTATTGTCATATTCATCATCAACTGCTAATACAAGGAACGGGCATCCAAGCACCAGGAAACAAAGTGCTGAAGACACAATAATCAAAACACAATCATTTGTTGTTTCTTCTGTGAGCGTATTAGGTGACAAAGAAGTTGTGATCCAGCTAATATCCTCAGAAGATCATATGACCAATAATAAGAAGATTAACAACTTATTATCTAAGGTTTTGGAATACTTAGAGCAGGAAGAAAACGAACTTGTTTTGATAAACGCAACGACCTTCAAATCTTCCGGTGAAGGGATGTTATTAATTACTTTGCATCTTGAGGTACATATTTTGTTTTGTCAAAAACTATTTCAGTAATGTTATATAGTTAAATTAGCATATATTTTTATGTTGATTATAAAAATTCTTTTTCGTGTTTAACAGACGCATGGGGATCATAAAATAGAGGCCGAAACGTTGAAGGAGAAGCTCAGCACTTTCCACCAATGATTAGACGAACTTATACTAACTGTCATTGGCATGTAACAATGATTAGATATATAGCTTTAGCATGTAACCGATGGATATACTTTACATTTACGATGGTCTATTTATTTGTCGCCTTTTGCCCCCATTGACGAAGAATCCTGGATGTGTCACTGACCGTCCTTAATTACGTGTTAGTTTCATCTCAATTTGTCGCACACCTTGATTTCTAGGGTTTTTGTATACTTAAAACGTACACTTATAAGGTTGTCAATGAAATATTAAAGAAGACCATTTGGTGCTCAATACTTCTCCTACTCACTATTTATGTAAAATAAAAAAAAATAATAATAATAAAATAAAAGATAAAAAAAATAATGATCTCTCCTCCCAAATACTTCTAAAAAGACTATTGATTTTCTTTCATTTAAACTAAAAGCCGTCATTGGCGCGTTGCGGTGATCGAAAGATTCAAACACACATTAAACACAATACATTACAATAAGTTTACCGCAACACCATCTTACTTTTTTATTGCTTGATTGATTTAGTATGAAATCTATAAATACAAAAAACTATTTCTATTTAATTTAAAAAACACTAAAAACCGGCTACGCTTACGACAACACAACAATATAAAAAAACATCAAATACAAGCTCAATGGAGGTTCAAACTCAGGTCCTTCTACTTGGAACAACACAACAATACTACTAGAGTGGCTTCCATTTGTTACTATTGTTAGTTTCAAATAATTAAATACATAAAGTAATTTCGAAATGCTAAAAAATGTGACCTTCTTAAAGCTTTAGATTTTCAATTAATATATAGTATAATTAATTTTTAAAAATATTATAAAAATAATATCAATAAAGAACATGGATTCTAAATTTCTAATATATCTAAAACTTTTCTTCCAACCTAATGTAAACACGAAAACATGAAAAAGACATGAGTATAGATTCTTCCACCAAAATTCCAAACATATAATTAAAAAATATATGTTAGTTATTTGTTATTTTAAAAACCCAGAAGTTAGTGACAACAGATTAATTAAAAGGCATATTTGTTTCAACTAATCCAAATGTTGATACAATTTGTTAACATAAACTAAACGTAATTAATTATAGTATTTCCTGTATTATACATTATGTATTTGTAGTGGTCGGACATATTATTTATCGTACGATATCTCTATTATTTTTGACAGTTACGATTAGCAACCTCTAATCGGTTGTTATAAGCTGTTAAGAGACTGTCAAACCAACGGCTGCTAATGATTGATTATATTTACGTACGTCTTAAACTGATAATTAGTGTGTTTTAGTTCTAAACTATTTGAAAAACCTATAAACTTAGTTTAATATGATCATGAACTCAACCACAATTTAGCACTGGAACATTCATTTTCTTATGGGAAACCCCAAAATGGTGTTACTGAGGACGAGAGATGATGGTGGGGGCGGACTGATCATGTTCAAGCTTTTCTTCGGGGATGTGCCGGCCTAGCATCCAAGGGTTCCATACTCGAAGAATGGAGATGATCGAGTGGGTTAGTGACTCGTTAAAAAGTGTTGCTGTAAGGCCAATATTTGTGACTTGCGATATTAAATTACGAAACTCATTATTTATTCACGGTCAAGATAATAATTAATGTCGGCGAGAAATACGGAAACGAGACGAGATCTTCGGACGCGCGTTTAGCTTCAACTGGAAGAAAGCTTCTAGATTATGTTTTTATTTTGCTATATATATGTTACATGTTGTCATATGTATGTGTGTGTTTTGATGGTGTTTTCACCCACCCAAGGGGAGCTCACCTTGGGTGGGGTCGGTTCATTTATCATATTATTAATCTTTCAAGTTTCAACCAATAATGAGATTGTTCCTATACTTTATATTATCTTTATATTATGTACAGTCGTTTGATTTCATTGCATCCGTCTCGAGCGTTTATCAAGAACAAAACCGTTCGTTGCCGGATCCGGTTTCGGGACCTACAATTGGTATCAGAGCGGGTCGAATCTTATGATTCAACTTTGTTCTTGATATTCGGGTTCTATTTCCGCAATTACCCGAACCGAGACGTTAAAGACCCGTTAAAGTTTGGAAATAAAGCTGGAAATAAAGTGAGAAATAAGCGTGTTTGAAGCTTCTCCTTGTAGATCCGGATGTTCAGGATCTACAAGTGCCAGATCCAGGCGTCTCGGGAACCGTTCCGCTATACGTCGAAAATCCGGCGACCATAGAGTCTTTCCCAACGACGATTTCAGAGGTTGAAGATGTTAAAATCAAACTCTGATGTGCGTGAGCGTCGGTTATTTCTGATCGTGGCAACTGTTGGATAAAGATGTAACCGAAGGGTTTGCCGGTAACTGCTGGCGGTTGTGGTGGTGGCTGCGTTTTTCCGGCTGACATGTAGAAGAACAGAAGAAAAAGGCGGCAGGGGTGACCGGTGGCTGTGGTTTGGTGGCCAGAAAGTGGATTACGGCGGCGGAGGCAGCAACTGTGGTGCGTGGTTTTCCAACGCCGGTTGGTGAGGATGGCGGCTGGGATTGTTGGCTATGTGGACTTGGAGTTGGGTGGCAGGAATGGGTGTCGGAGATCCGGCGGAAGTCACCTGTGGATGTTTGTTGATGGTTGCTATCATTGTTGTCATCAAAATTTTCCTTTCAACGTGACCTAATATGAGTAATTGGGCTGGGCCTATTCAAATATGCTTGGGCTCTAAATATTTGAGGCGGGCTTTGCAGTTTGGGCCTCATATAATTTGATGGTCCATGTATTTTTTTGTTACACTTTAGTTGCTGGTTTTTGGCAGATTTTAAGGGGTGTTTTTGAAAGGGAGATTGGTGACGGGTTGATCAACTGAAGAAAGTCAAATGCGATCGGGTTTTTGTCTTGTTTAACCATGTTCAAAGCTTGTTATTTCTAAGGCGTTCGAGAAGTTGGATCCGAAAGGTGAACTTCGAACGAAATAATAAGTTTTGTTCATTTGATCGATGAAGCCGGTAATTCGAGATTGATTTGTGGAAATTCGAGCTCATCTCATGCCTATATACAAGCGAGAACTACTTCAACATTAAATATAGGTGGGTCATACCTTGAGGGATTGAATTGAAACGAAGAGGTTTCGATTTATCGGGTGACTTGTGAAGATGCGAGACACGGTGAGACAAAGTTTTGATATCACAAGTCAAGGGGGTGATTGTAAGGCCAATATTTGTGACTTGTGATATCAAATTACGAAACCCATTATTTATTCACGATCAAGATAATAATTAATGTCGGCGAGAAATATGGACAAGAGACGAGATCTTCGGACGCGCGTTTAGCTTCAACGGGAAGAAAGTTTCTAGATTATATTTTTATTTTGCTATATATGTGTTACATGTTGTCATATGTATGTGTGTGTTTTGATGGTGTTTTCATCCACCTAAGGGGAGCTCACCTTGGGTGGGGTCGGTTCATTTATCATATTATTAATCTTTCAACCGATAACGAGATCGTTCCTATACTTTATATTATCTTTATATTATGTTCGATCGTTTGATTTCACCGCACCCGTCTCGAGCGTTTATCAAAAACAAAGCCTTTCGTTGTTGGATCTGGTTTCGGGACCTATAGTTGCACAATCAAATTATTTCTTACATTGTAATGTGATGGGAGAGGATCGAATTATATTAAATATCTAAATGGTTATTTAAAACATTATAAATATATATATAACACCTTTTGTGACAAATATATGAGTATGTCATAAACCTTTAATTCATAAACTAATCTATCTTTTTAGCTCATGTGAAAAGTCACGGGGATAATTACTTTATATGTAAATTAAGCTAGGAATACTATCTATTATAATATACCAAACTTCATTAGTAGATAAAGCTAAAGTTTCAAGATTCTCTAGTTCAGACTTTAAGTACCTAGAACACATCTATGTATAACATCCTTGCACCCATACCACAAAATAACACTTGCTTATAATTTCATATTCACCAACACTAAATCAATAAATCCAAAAATGTCGGTGCCAAACATAACCACACGCGACATCGAGCTCACTAATGGAGAACTCGAAGACGAACAATGGGTTATCGACTCGATTATCAATGCCAACGTGTCCGCTTCACCATCGTCATCAACCGCAAGAATCTATAGAGTTCCTGAAATGGTAAGAGAGACCAATGACTACCAGAAACACTATGTTCCAAAGGTTGTTTCCATTGGTCCATACCATTTTGGGAATTCAAAACTTGAGTCGGTTGAGAAACTCAAGCCTGTTTTCACAAAGAGGCTCCTTTCTAACGAGGAAACTCTAAGAAGTTTGTATAAAAAGCTCGGTGAACCGCAAATGGTGCAAGAATTAAGAAACTTTTATGAAGAAAACACGACATCCGTGTTTTCTAATAAGGTCTTCACTAAGATGATGTTGTTGGATTGTTGTTTTATCTTGTATTACATTCAATACATTTTTGGTGAGAAACCTGAAAGTTGTCCAGAGTTAAAAATACACGAGATTGTCTTTGTTCGTCAAGATTTGTTCTTGTTGGAGAACCAGATTCCTTTCAAAATTCTAAACGAGGCGGTGAAGTTGTTGAAGATCGATTGTTTAAGCAAGATTAAACCGTTCATCAAAGGCAATATTTTAGCATCTGGGAAATCGAAAAGAAAGTGGTTAGAATCAATACTTTGTATCCTAAATGATCAAAGTTGTCGAGAAGAACAGAAAATGGAGTTATTCGACAAAGAGCCTGACCATATTCTGCATCTTCTTCATCGTACTCTTACTAAAAAGGTTAACGTTTCCAAGAATAATAATTTGAAACCAAGAAACAATTACAAGTGCACTTTTCGCAATGTTAACGAGTTGATGGATGTAGGGATTCATTTCAAGCCAAGTGACACTATGTCTTTGTCTCATATGAAATTCACTAATGGCAGGTGGTGGTTTTCAACAGCTGTTGAACTCCCTCCAATAACCGTGGATGATTCCACCAAGCCTATGTTGTTAAACTTGATAGCCTATGAAATGTGCTCAAATGATGAAGCATGGGTTACATCATATGTATGTCTTCTTGATTCTCTGATTGATCAGCCTGAGGATGTTAAGGCTCTTAGAAAAGTTGGGGTGCTTGAAAATTCGCTAGGGAGCGATAAAGAAGTTGCAAAATTGTTCAATGAAATAGGTACGGATTTAGTACCAAATAACTTAGCATATTTGGAAGCTAAGAACATGATACAAAGGCATTATGAAAGTTGGAGTAACACACTTATTTCCCAACTCAAGCATGAATATGTGAAGAGCCCATGGGCATTTTTCGCACTTCTTGGAGCTTTGATAGCTCTTTCCCTCAGTAGTGTTCAAGCTTACTTCACTGTTTGGAGTCCCAAAGGCGAATGTGATGATCTTTGCATGCTTTTGAAGAAGAACCATCACTTATAAGAGTGAATGAATTAACGGTTCTAGCTTATTGAAATTTTTGTTGTGCATTTTGTTATATATTTGAGTGTTGCAAGTCCTATGCTTAATTATATTTTCCTTAAATAAGATCATATTTTTTTTGAGTTTTCTTTTATGTCGTAATCAAATGGCAAGATAGTAAAGTCAAACTACTGTTTGAGTTGATTCATTAATATATAAAGTTATAAACTAAACTTTATCAATTAGTATTTTACATTTGTTGTCGTACCATATTAGGATTAGTTTTGACGGTTAGATTAACAATCGCATAACGGTTGTTAATAGTTAACAAACTGTATTTTTACGGTAGTATGTGTATTATTATATACCGAGTTATGCGATAAACACAAGAATCGAATAACCTTTGATTGCGTTCAATGTATGTGGCATATGCTTTATCTGTGATACCCAACATATTGGTGTTATGGCGCGACTAGGACAATCCACTTGAAAATTTCTGGTTCCAACACTGCTTATATTTTATCGGATACGTAAATCGATGCACTTTTTCGCCTTGGCTCAGGCCCAGTCGCCTCAGTAGTTCAGTGCGTCTCGCAATTGACGTAATTCAATTTTGTATTTATAACTTACTTTGGTTTTATCTTTTTATTTTATGACCCACCTGAATTGATGAAACGAATTTAATACATAGCGATTAGAATTTGTGGGTCTACCATTCAACGTGACCACATGATCAATATAGCTAGCATTATGGCTAGTCTTACGGGCCGGGAAAAAAATACAATCGATTAACGTCACTTACAATTTACAATGGCGAAATCACTAGATTACATGTTACTTACCATAGCGTTTGGTGAATTAATTTAGTATTAATTAAACTAGGCCTTGGTGTGTTTGTATGCTAATTATCATCAGATATTTTCTATTTGTCAATGCTTTCTAGGGAATAGTCTGTGTATGCATGAGCTTAAAGCGCGCACTTAATTATAAGTCATTGATCGAGCATGTGGATTTTCATTGTTCGTGCAAATTTATACGGTACTCTTCGATAAGAGGTACCAAAATGATGATTCAGCATAAAAGTAAACCGGTAAGTTTTTGCACATAGGAATTGGTTGACTCGAACATGTTAAAGCAAGTGTACATTAAAATGATTAAAGATGTTTTAATCGTTAAATTTGCGTTTGTAAGGATTTTTAACTTGTTTGATATGTACCAGCTATAAGAGATTAGGAATAACTAAATGTAGGGCCAATATTCTATATTGTTTTTAGGATTGTATATGTCGTTTTAATTTGCTTTTAGTCGGTGTAGTACGTACTCGGTACGTTTAGTTTGTACGTTTATTTTTAAGTTTTGGATAAATGGGGACCCTATAAAAGGGCCACTTAACCCATTTATCCAACTAACTCCAACCCCTTTTCACAACTCTTGGAAATAAAGAAGTTTCTTTCTCTCATCCACTTCTCTCCTTTTCTCTCTTTCAAGCAAATAAACCAAACAAACTAAGATCCGAGATCCGAGTGTCGTTGGTGATTTCCGCTAACCAACAACACGGATTGATCCGAGTCAAGTCTTGAGATCCATTTAGAGGACCTACAAGTGGTATCAGAGCTTTCGGCTCGACTTTTTGTGGTTTTCGGGTTTTGATCTTAGTTTTTGTTGGATTTGAGGTTGATTTCGTGTTACTCATCTCTTTTGGAGTCCCTTACACCTTGGAGATACACGAGAATCACTAAATCAAAGTTTTTAGTATTTTAAGTTTTTGTGTCTGAGCTCAGATTCGGCTTAAAACTCAGATCTAGGCCGATTTATTGATTTTTATACTAAAGTCTTTTTGACTTTTTGGAAGTTTGGGTGCTATATTCTTAAAAAAAAAAAAATTCGCATCGGGTACTGTAGCAGTCGCTTCCGAGGTACTGTAGCAATCGCGCGGGGGGGGGGGGGGGGGGGGGACTGTAGCAAATCGTTTCGCTTCGCACGAGTACTGTAGCAACCGCTTCGCATCGGGTACTGTAGCAACTCATGCGAAACACTGTAGCAACTCATGCGAAACACTGTAGCGACTCGGCACTCATGCGAAACACTGTAGCAACTCATGCGAAACACTGTAGCGACTCGCACTGTAGCAACTCGGTACTGTAGCAAAAAAAAAAAAGAACTTAAAATTTTTTTCTCTTTCCAAAAAATAAAAAAAAAATGTCTTACGGACCTAAGCTTGGAGGAAATCTGGATATGGGAGAAAGCCCAAAGGAAATATTGAAAAGAGAATTCGACATGTTTACACATATTAAAGGAGAATCGATTTCCTCTCTCATCAACAGATTTGAGTCACTCGTCACCAAAATGAGATGTGTTGGTATCATCAATGGTTTGTTTCAGATCAATATGAAGCTGTTGAGTTCACTGCCTTATACATGGAGCATCAATGTGGTTACCATTAAAAGAACCACAAATCTGTATACCATGACACTCTCAGAGTTGGCTTCTACCATCAAGTCTTTTGAAATAATGGAAGATAAGCTCCAAATGAACAATCAGTTCAAAGAAAATAAAGTTGGGACAAGTAATAAAGTTAGGACAAGTGCTGCCGGTAAAAGTAGTCATGCATGTCCTATCATTCCCGACACATCACAAGCTGATGAGGTAAATCACAATCTTTGTTCTCAAGCATGCATCAACAAAGTCACATACTATAGATATCATCAAGACGAAGTTTTGAAAGAAAATGCAAAACTTCGTCAGTTAAATGCTGAATATGTAAAAGCAGACAAGATCTACGTTGAAAAGATTAAAACTCATCACGATGATGTAGCAAATCTTAGACTTGAAATTCTTCGAGAAAAGCATAATGTCATTTATTATAAAGACATAATTAATTATTTAAAAGAAGAAATTAAGAAATTAAAACTCGAAGTTTCTGATAAGAAAGAAAAGGAAAAACAAGTCGAAAGATTTGAGGCATCATCTGAGAAGTTAGATGATCTTATTGGAACCCAGAGAAGTACTAAAGTTAAAGCGGGGTTGGGGTACGATTACACTGCCGTACCACCACCATTCAATGATAACTACACCAGTTTGCCCCACTTTAGCTATAATACTTTTCCAGATGAAGAAATGGAATACGGGGTTGGTAGAATACCAAAGCCTGTGAAATTTGGTCCTGTTGCCTCTCAAACTGCTGCTCCAGTCCCATCATCTGATAAATCTGACATCAATGTGTCTTGTGTAGCAGCTGGTGATGTAAATGGTGGTGAATGTGGGACGGTTAACCTGGGTTGTAAGCTAAAAAGAAAGTTAGAACCACATTTTGAATCATGTGTGGATCTAACAAAAACTATTAACAATCCAGTTTGTAATAAAGTTTGTGAATCCATGTTAGAATGTTTGATGTCGGAATCAAAAACTGTATTTTGCGAAACCACTAGTGAAGACAGTTGTAATGATGTACGTAATGAAAGTGAATGTTCTTTTTCTGACTCAGATTATGAAACCGTTTGTGATGAAACGTTTGTTGAAAAATGTGTCAACAAAAGTAGGCCTGTTGAGGTGAACGTATCAAGTTGTTCATCATCAAGTTGTGAGACTGAGGATAATTCAAGTAAAAGCAAAGTTTTTGAAAATGAAAAGACAAGTACTTCGTGTAAATATGTTCCACCAAATAAACGATCATTTTCTCAAACAACCAATCAATTTAGAAATCCTCAGCCATACAACTTCTGTGACAACAACTACTATGGTCATTATCAACAAAATTTTGTTGATCCATATTACACAAATGTGTTTTATAATCATGTTCCTTTCCAAGGATCACCTTTCCCACCGCACCAACCACATTATAGTTCAGATGAGTTCTATGGCACTCCTAGGAGAAAGTGTTGTTTTGTGTGTGGTCACTCTTCTCACCTTGCAAGACATTGCAAGCACTGGTTCAAGCAACAGCTTGATATTCAAAGGCGGCTTAGTCAGTCCCCAAAAAGAGCTTTTAGTAGCCCTGATTCAAGGACTGATGAAGCTGATAGTGAACCTAGTGAAATGGATGTGAGATCCAAAGTAAATAAATTAAAACACAAAAAGAAACCTTTTTGGAAAACCAAGAAGGATAAAATCAAAAAGGATCCAAAGACTGTAAAGTCTGAGGATTTACCAAAAACAGTTTCAAAAGCAAGAAAAGAGAAGTCCAAAATTGCCAAAACCAAGGAACAAGTTTTTGCTTGGATTCCTAAGGACCGCTCTTCATCAAGTGAGGCTCCAACAAGAAATAAATGGTTTTCAGGAAATAAAATCAAGTTTGGTCGATTTACGGTTGACCTTCCCGGGACAAAAGTATCCCGGGAACCCATGTCTATTTGAAAGCTTAGTGCATGCAGGGTCAATCAAGGAGGACTATCAATAGTATTAGGTACTTAAATAGTGATTGCACCCGGCATATGATGGGAGACGAACTCTTGCTATTTGATGTTAAACCATTTGATGGCGGATTCGAGTCTTTCATAAGCGACATGGGAGGAAAAACTTCATGGAAGGGAAGCCTTGTTTAAATGGTTCAACAACAACTTTTCGAGCGTTTCTCAAACCAACCTCGTCCAACTCTTCTCTCAAGTGATGGATCCAACATCAGCTGTTGGATCTCGGTTTGAATCTCTTCAACTTTGTCATACAATGTGATAATGCATGCTTAAGATAGTCCATCTGACAACAACTTTGCTGACCTTTTCACTAAAACCATCGATCATGCTCGATTTGAATTTCGGGTCGAATAGATCGGCATGATCAATTTTGATTAAAACAAACTATCTATCTTTTTGTATATAAAATTGTAAATATTTTTCAAATATGTCACAATTTTAGAGGGAGAAAATGAGTTAAGTTTAACTCACCAAAAAGATTTTCAATTCATCTTAAGAAAAGCAAAAACAAATCATTCGATTTACCAAAAAGATTTTATCTTACTTTTAAGAAAATCTAAAAGGAATTGTCCCGTTTAGAGGGAGCTCCTGCTTAGAGGGAGTCGGATATTTACCAAAAAGATTTTATCTTACTTTTAAGAAAATCTAAAAGGGATTGTCCCGTTTAGAGGGAGCTCCTGCTTAGAGGGAGTCGGATAGTTAAAATTTTTAAAATTTTGAGAAATTGATCTGACCATTGGAATATGATAAGAAATTATCTCTAACGATTCTAGCACATGAAAAGAGTAGATAAAAAAGCCAACAAGATCATTGCGTGATGGGTAGATAGGCTTGACAAATGAGTAAGTGTCATATTGATATAAACTTAAATATCTGCCTATGCTAGTGGTTACACGTTATGAAGCGGTTGCCGACTCCAACTAAAGTCATATTAATGAAGGCTGAAATGCAATTAAACATGTCATACCTAAGCCTCTCTTTACCTTATCACAGTTGTCTTATGAAAAATCAGTGTCATTTTTAATTTTTATTGAGTCTAATTTTTATTGAGTCAAGAAAAGAGTCAAGTAAAGCGTCAAGAAAAGCAAGAAAAAGAAAAACAAAAGAGTCAGAAAAGAAAAATCAAGAAAAAGAGTCAGAAAAAGAGACAGTTCTAGGAATTTTAACTTCTGCTTTATTTCTTCATTTATTTTGATTCAAGCCTTGGACTTTCTTCTGCCCGATAATATAGTATTATCCGACCTGATTGTTAAGGCCCTAAATCTTCTGCTTTGTTTTATTTTCTTTCTTTTGTTCAAGCCTTGGACTTTCTCTGCGCGATAATATAGTATTATCCGACCTGATTGTTATGGCCTGAACTTCTGCTTTATTTTAATCTTTCTAGATCGAGTTAAGTGTACAAAGTTTCAAGTGCACAAAGTCAAAGTGTCAAGTGTGTTAATAAGATTACTGTGATCAACTAAGAAAGGTTTAAGTCAAGTTGAGGTGACATGTGAAAGCAAATTAAGCCCGAGGTATGATGGAGTATGTAATTTGTCGGATTAAATGGGGACCACACAAGTATTGTGCCTAATTGTACCTTAACGTATCATGTTGACATCAAAATACTTGTTAAGTTTAAAGTGGACAAATTATATCTACAATCGACTTTGGGTTCTTGGCATAATAATGTCCAAATAGAAGTGTGATCTAGAATGTTAACAGATAATGTGATTCCATGTTGTGATCTTTCTCAGAAAAATAATTTAGTAAACGTTTTCTGTAAATTTTATTGATATATAATATTAATTTCATATTTACTCCTATCTTTTATTGTTTATTTGGATTTTGTTTTATTTTAGTTTTAACTTCAAAATGTTATGTATATATTTTCGTTATATTTAAAATATATGAAAATGCCAAAAAGATTTTAAGTTTTTATTATGTTCGTACATATTTTGTTAAACTTTGTTTCATTCAAAATCATGTGTTTTGTTGTCAATTTTGTTCATGCAAAGTTCGTTAGAAATCTGGGACTTAAACAAATCATTTACAAGTTGATGAATTGAAATTGGGAGGGCCTATGAACGATTTCTTCTTGACCCTTGAGAGGGTCTGTAGCGAATCTTATCGTTCTAAGGTTTGTGCAGCTATACATGGACAGGTAGATCAAGATCAAGTCTGCTTGGAGTTGCAGATGTTGAAGCACTTAAAAAGAAAACGAGAACGTGAAAGTTGGTGGTTGAACCTACAAAAAGAACTGATTGTATCTGAAGACAAGGAAAGAAACCAGTTGGCTCAAGAAAGTCAACAAGAGAAAATTAGATGTCGAGCCTCCCGCATCTGATGTTTCTAAAATTTGCTGTTGCCGATCATTCTCAGAAAATAAGATTGAAGTTCAAGTCTGTAAGACTGGAAAATAAAGAACTGTTCAAGATCCAATCTGGTTCAAGATCCTGGATCAAGACAAGTACTAAGTTTCAAGAAATAAAGACGAAGCAAAGAACTTGACGAAGGTTCCTCGACATACTCAATCCTAAAGGGAGATTGTAGAGCCAATATTCTATATTGTTTTTAGGATTGTATATGTCGTTTTAGTTTGCTTTTAGTCGGTGTAGTACGTACTCGGTACGTTTAGTTTGTACGTTTATTTTGTAAGTTTTGGATAAATGGGGACCCTATAAAAGGGCCACTTAACCCATTTATCCAACGAACTCCATCCCCTTTTCACAACTCTTGGAAATAAAGAAGTTTCTTTCTCTCATCCACTTCTCTCCTTTTCTCTCTTTCAAGCAAATAAACCAAACAAACTAAGATCCAAGATCCGAGTGTCGTTGGTGATTTCCGCTAACCAATAACACGAATTGATCCAAGTCAAGTCTTGAGATCCATTTAGAGGACCTACACTAAATCGATCCAATAACCTTCAATACATCATTTTATTAGTTAATGTAAGACAATATCATCTCTAGGTTTGACACTTTAACTTGGTGTTGAACTTTGACTTTACCTAAAGTAACACTTTAGTATGGCAGAAACCATCAAAACTATTCCAAGGCACCAGAAGAAATTCCGAGAGAGCCCTATGAAAATTTAGAAATCCACCGTTTTGATAGAGTAAAAGATACTGCACGGAATGAGCTTGACTATCGATTTATTAGTAAAAAACCTTCTCCCACTTTTGAATTGTCGAAGCAAGAACTTTATGCGAGAGTCGAAACATCAAAGGGGAGAACTTGGAATTTTTTTGATAGAAGATAAGGGTGTTTCTTCTTTGTTATATAAAATTTGACCGCCGTGAAAAATGAAGTCACCAAATACTAGCCACGTTTTATAAATACTACATTTTGTCATATATAGTTGAACTAATTTGTAAAAGTTTCACAAAAATGAAATAATATTGATTGATTGATTTTTATCGTTAGGAAAATATTCTCAATTTAATGAAACAATATCAAATTATTATTTGATGATTTTATCTCAAAAGAAACCAAATAAACAATTGTAAGGATTAATAAATTGACAATACATGTGAAGTCCCATACGTAGCCTCCACATGAAGCAATCACTTTGTAAGTAATTATTCCATACTTAAGTCATGGGTCAAGTTAAGGATACATCTTTAATCATTAATTAACACAAATCTAAGTTCTTTTACTTTGCATGATTCTTAATTACATCACTATAAAAACTAGGTGCTAATCATAAGTGTTACTAACATACATACCCAACTACATATCTAACCAATGTTGGATGCCATCGATACTATACCTACACCAACAATCGAAGATGGTAATGAAGACTGGTTTCATTCGATATTGAAAGCCAAGTCACCGCCTTCTAGTACAACCCGAATCCACAGGGTTCCTATGATCCTGAAGGAGCGCACGGATCATGAGAAATATTATGTCCCAAAAGTTGTCTCTCTTGGTCCATACCATCATGGGAAACCAAACCTCGAGTCGGTGGAGGGTTTTAAATCTCTCTTTACAAACAAACTACTAAAATGTAACCAAGATTTGATTCGTGGTCTGTATCATAATCTTGCGGAAATGGTTCAGACATTGAGAGGGTATTATGAAGATGATATTGATCATCTCTCAGACGATGAGTTCACAAGGATGATGCTGCTAGATGGTTGTTTCATTATGTATGTTATACAACATATATTCTTGAATAATGAAATTGATACTCTAGGCTTAAAAAGCCACCAAGTCATGTTTGTTCAACAAGACATGTTTTTGCTAGAAAATCAAATCCCCTATCGAGTCCTAACCGAGGTGATGAAATTTGTACCCGATGAAATGTGGGATTTGAAGATCAAAAGATTTGTGGATGACAACATTTTAGCAACAGAAAGACGCAGAAAAAGATTTAAGGCCAATGCTCCTGTTTCTGAACAAAAAAGTAACACCGAAAGAATATCACCAACGAAAAATCATCTTCTTGAACTTTTGCAAACTAGGCTTACAAAAGAGAAATCTTTTGGTCTATGCCCGAACGACAGGTACACTTTTCGTAACGTTAACGAGCTTATAGAAGTAGGCATTAGTTTCAAGCCAGGTCGAACTAGGTCTTTGGCGCATATTAAGTTTTCTAAGCAAGGATTTTGTGCAAGCCTAGAGCTTCCTCCCATCACTGTGGATGACTCCACAAAACCTTATTGTTAAACTTAGTAGCATATGAAATGTGCTCTAATGATACAAATGCTGCATGGGTCACCTCATATATATGTCTTCTAGATTCGTTGATCGATCACTCTGAAGACGTTAAGGTTCTTCGAAAAGCTGGGATTCTTGATAACCGACTCGGGAGCGACAAAGAAGTTGCACAACTATTTAATGAAATAGGGACAGATCTTGTGCCAAATAATTTTGCATATTCAGTTGAAAGGTCTGGTATTCAAAGGCATTATGATAGTAGGAGGAATACATGGATGACCCAACTCAAGCATGAGTATATCAAGAGTCCTTGGGCCTTTGTTGCACTTTTAGTTGGACTTGTGGGCTTGTTTCTTAGTAGTGTTCAAACTTACTTTAGTGTTTGGGGTATTCAAAGCCATTGTGACAGCTTTTGTTTGTATTTGAAAAAGCATCATAAGCCATGAGTGTATTCTTATGTAGTTTTCATGTTTGTTCTTCTATCCTGTTTAAAGTAAAAAAATTATACAAATGGAAGTTATACGTAAATGGCTTAAACAAACACATAACCACTCAAATATTGGGTTCTTCTTATGTGGTGATTTATGTTGGATTTATACGGGAAATCCAACGCATTTTAGCTTCTCCTGTCACCGATGGCACAGACTATTACACGTGGCCTAATATATATAACATTAATAGACCAGGTGTAGTGGTAAAGCCCCCACTCTTAGGTGTTTTACGACACGTGGCGTCCCAGCCAGTAATTGTAACATTAGATATTTCCGTTTATAAAATAAATAATAAAGGAATTATTATTTATAAAGTACTGGGCATGATCATTAAGTTATGGACTCATGACAACTAATATGGGCTTAAAGGACATGAATTTTAACTAGTGAAACATAGGTTTGGACTATTTAAACCCCTAAAGCCCCTATACACGTTAAAACTCTAATTTCCATTTTTCACCTACACACACATGACCTCTCCACCTATCCTTCCATATTCGGATTTCAAGTATGGTTTGGAGTTGCGTTCACTACAACACATCAAGTAATCATCAAAGAACTTGCTCGTTTGAAGATATAAGCTCAAACCGATTTCCTGCACGGTATGTTGTAATAAAAGGTGGTTTGTTTGTAAATAGTTTGCCTTGAAAATTTATAGGGTGTTTTATCGGGTCTATTAGATTAATAAAGTCTTAAACGTTACCTCAAACGGGCATGTGAAAACCTAGATCCTTGATTTATCTGAGAGCACTAGATTTATTTCCTTGGACACACAAGAATGATGTTCATTAAAAGGTTGGTGTACAAGTTTATTAATGATCGTGATGGAATAATACATGACCAATGTAATGCACTAGTTAAATTGTTGGAAGGCAAAAAGCCAAAAAGGGGCCCAGCAAATGGTTACATAAATCAACGTGTAAAAGAAAGAAGCCCATGGGGTTGTGAGTACTCCTTGCGCAGAAGCCAAATAAATAGAACCAGGCCATGGCCCATGCGGTTGCGAGTACTCCTTGCGCAGTAGCCAAATATATAGGACCAGGCCATGGCCCATGCGGTTGCGAGTAGGCCTTTTTCAAGTAAGTCGGGTCTTGCGTATGCGAGCCAGTTTATGCGAATATAAAAGGGTCACTTGAGAATGGCCAATTCTAGCAGTTATGGTTCATTATACGTTTAGAGTTATGTATATCTTTCATGGTTCGGGTTGAATTCAAGTGAACTTGGTTATGTTAGGAGTCAACTAAATAAGTTAGTTAACTTAGTTAATTAAATTAACCTGGTTAGTTGATAGCTTAGTTAGTTGACGCCGTTGGTTCAATTAACTTAAATAGTTAATGGTTGTTCACAGCTCAGATACAAGATCAGAATTGTCAAGACTAGTTCGTAAAGTAAAAAACAATCCAAGTGAGTTTAAGCCCCCTTTTCTCTTTAGCGTGTTGAGGTTGTATGCTCGTATGCAGTGGCGGATCCAGAAAATTTTCTCACAGGGGTCGGAAATTCAAGGGTCGGTTGTCTATTGTTAAATGCTAATTTTTTTCGACACCTTTAGGTCCGGTCGGGGCAAGGCGGGTCACATAAAAAAATATAATACAAAATTAAATTATAAATAATAAACAAAATTGTGTCACCGCAAGAGACGCAATGAGGCAATAAGGCCTGGAACCGGTGTGCTATGCGCAAAAGCGCACCAATTTCTGAATGTAATAAAAATATGAATAGACATATAATTTATTCATAAACTTAGCGGCAATAAAGCCAAAAACTTTTATTTATGTGTGTGTGAAAAAACTTAGTATGGGTCGAACCACTGAATCGGATCAGAAATTCGGTCTTGGTGACCTCTATACAATATTTTATGTTCCTACGAAAGAATCATATCCATATTTATGCCCAATAGCAACCCCGCGGGCCGTTCGAAATTTTGCCCGTATTGCCAAAGGGGTATGTTCACTGATCCGGAGAAAAAACCGAGTATGGGTCGAACCACTGAATCGGATCAGATTTTCGATCTTGATAACCTCCATACAATATTTTATGATCCTACGAAATAATTGGATCCATAATTATGCCCAATAGCCACCCCGCGGGCCGTTCGAAATTTGCCAGTATTGCCAAAGGGGTATGTTCACTGATCCGGAGAAAAAACTGAGTATGGGTCGAACCACTGAATCGGATCAGATTTTCGATCTTGAGGACCTCCATACAATATTTTATGATCCTACGAAAGAATCGTATCTATAATTATGCCCTATAGCCACCCCGCGGGCCGTTCGAAATTTTCCAGTATTGCCAAAGGGGTATGTTCACTGATCCGGAGAAAAAACTGAGTATGGGTCGAACCACTGAATCGAATCAGAAATTCGGTCTTGGTGACCTCAATACAATATTTTATGATCCTACGAAAGAATCGGATCCACAATTATGCCTAATAGCCACCCCGCGGCCCGTTCGACATTTTGCCAGTATTGCTAAAGGGTAATGTTCACTGATCCGGAGAAAAAACTGAGTATGGGTCGAACCACTGAATCGGATCAGAAATTCGGTCTTGGTGACCTCTATACAATATTTTATGATCCTACGAAAGAATCATATCCATAATTATGCCCTATAGCAACCCCGCGGGACGTTCGAAATTTTGCCCGTATTACCAAAGGGGTATGTTCACTGATCCGGAGAAAAAACTGAGTATGGGTTGAACCACTGAATCGGATCAGATTTTCGATCTTAAGGACCTCCATACAATATTTTATGATCCTACGAAAGAATCGTATCTATAATTATGCCCTATAGCCACCCTGGGGGCTGTTCGAAATTTTGCCAGTATTGCCAAAGGGGTATGTTCACTGACCCGGTGAAAAAACTGAGTATGGGTCGAAACACTGAATCGGATCAGATATTCGGTCTTGGTGACCTCTATACAATATTTTATGATCCTACGAAAGAATCGGATCTACAATTATGCCCTATAGCCACCCTGCGGGCCGTTCGAAATTTTGCCCGTATTGCCAAAGGGGTATGTTCACTGATCCGGAGAAAAAACTGAGTATGGGTCGAACCACTGAATCGGAACAGATTTTCGATCTTGATAACCTCCATACAATATTTTATGATCCTACGAAATAATTGGATCCATAATTATGCCCAATAGCCACCCCGCGGGCCGTTCGAAATTTGCCAGTATTGCCAAAGGGGTATGTTCACTGATCCGGAGAAAACACTGAGTATGGGTCGAACCACTGAATCGGAACAGATTTTCGATCTTGATAACCTCCATACAATATTTTATGATCCTACGAAATAATTAGATCCATAATTATGCCCAATAGCCACCCCGCGGGCCGTTCGAAATTTGCCAGTATTGCCTAAGGGGTATGTTCACTGATCCGGAGAAAAAACTGAGTATGGGTCGAACCACTGAATCGGATCAGATTTTCGATCTTGAGGACCTCCATACAATATTTTATGATCCTACGAAAGAATCGTATCTATAATTATGCCCTATAGCCACCCTGGGGGCCGTTCGAAATTTTGCCAGTATTGCCAAAGGGGTATGTTCACTGATCCGGTGAAAAAACTGAGTATGGGTCGAACCACTGAATCGGATCAGATATTCGGTCTTGGTGACCTCTATACAATATTTTATGTTCCTACGAAAGAATCATATCCATAATTATGCCCTATAGCAACCTCGCGGGCCGTTCGAAATTTTGCCCGTATTGCCAAAGGGGTATGTTCACTGATCCGGAGAAAAAACTGAGTATGGGTCAAACCACTGAATCGGATCAGAAATTCGGTCTTGGTGACCTCTATACAATATTTTATGATCCTACGAAAGAATCGGATCCACAATTATGCCCTATAGCCATCCCGCGGCCGTTCGAAATTTTGCCAGTATTGCCAAAGGGGTAAGTTCACTGATCCGGAGAAAAAACTGAGTATGGGTCGAAACACTGAATCGGATCAGAAATTCGGTCTTGCTGACCTCAATACAATATTTTATGATCCTACGAAAGAATCGGATCCACAATTATGCCCTAAAGCCACCCCGCGGCCCGTTCGACATTTTGCCAGTATTGCTAAAGGGGTATGTTCACTGATCCGGAGAAAAAACTGAGTACGGGTCGAACCACTGAATCGGAACAGATTTTCGATCTTGATAACCTCCATACAATATTTTATGATCCTACGAAATAATTGGATCCATAATTATGCCCAATAGCCACCCCGCGGGCCGTTCGAAATTTGCCAGTATTGCCAAAGGGGTATGTTCACTGATCCGGAGAAAAAACTGAGTATGGGTCGAACCACTGAATCGGATCAGATTTTCGATCTTGAGGACCTCCATACAATATTTTTTGATCCTACGAAAGAATCGTATCTATAATTATGCCCTATAGCCACCCTGGGGGCCGTTCGAAATTTTGCCTGTATTGCCAAAGGGGTATGTTCACTGATCCGGTGAAAAAACTGAGTATGGGTCGAACCACTGAATCGGATCAGATATTCGGTCTTGGTGACCTCTATACAATATTTTATGTTCCTACGAAAGAATCATATCCATAATTATGCCCTATAGCAACCCCGCGGGCCGTTCGAAATTTTGCCCGTATTGCCAAAGGGGTATGTTCACTGATCCGGAGAAAAAGCTGAGTGTGGGTCGAACCACTGAATCGGATCAGAAATTCGGTCTTGAGGACCTCCATACAATATTTTATGATCCTACGAAAGAATCGTATCTATAATTATGCCCTATAGCCACCCTGGGGGCCGTTCGAAATTTTGCCAGTATTGCCAAAGGGGTATGTTCACTGATCCGGTGAAAAAACTGAGTATGGGTCGAACCACTGAATCGGATCAGATATTCGGTCTTGGTGACCTCTATACAATATTTTATGTTCCTACGAAAGAATCATATCCATAATTATGCCCTATAGCAACCCCGCGGGCCGTTCGAAATTTTGCCCGTATTGCCAAAGGGGTATGTTCACTGATCCGGAGAAAAAACTGAGTATGGGTCGAACCACTGAATCGGATCAGAAATTCGGTCTTGGTGACCTCTATACAATATTTTATGATTCTACGAAAGAATCGGATCCACAATTATGCATTATAGCCATCCCGCGGCCGTTCGAAATTTTGCCAGTATTGCCAAAGGGGTAAGTTCACTAATCCGGAGAAAAAACCGAGTATGGGTCGAACCACTGAATCGGATCAGAAATTCGGTCTTGGTGACCTCAATACAATATTTTATGATCCTACGAAAGAATCGGATCCACAATTATGCCCTAAAGCCACCCCGCGGCCCGTTCGACATTTTGCCAGTATTGCTAAAGGGGTATGTTCACTGATCCGGAGAAAAAACTGAGTACGGGTCGAACCACTGAATCGGAACAGATTTTCGATCTTGATAACCTCCATACAATATTTTATGATCCTACGAAATAATTGGATCCATAATTATGCCCAATAGCCACCCCGCGGGCCGTTCGAAATTTGCCAGTATTGCCAAAGGGGTATGTTCACTGATCCGGAGAAAAAACTGAGTATGGGTCGAACCACTGAATCGGATCAGAAATTCGGTCTTGGTGACCTCAATACAATATTTTATGATCCTACGAAAGAATCGGATCCACAATTATGCCTTATAGCCACCCCGCAGCCCGTTCGACATTTTGCCAGTATTGCCAAAGGGGTATGTTCACTGATCCGGAGAAAAAACTGATTATGGGTCGAACCACTGAATCGGATCAGAAATTCGGTCTTGGTGACCTCAATAAAATATTTTATGATCCTACGAAAGAATCGGTTCCACAATTATGCCCTAAAGCCACCCCGCGGCCCGTTTGACATTTTGCCAATATTGCTAAAGGGGTATGTTCACTGATCCGGAAATAAAACTGAGTATGGGTCGAACCACTGAATCGGAACAGATTTTCGATCTTGATGACCTCCATACAATATTTTATGATCCTACGAAAGAATCATATCCATAATTATGCCCTATAGCAACCCCGCGGCCCGTTCGAAATTTGCCAGTATTGCCAAAGGGGTATGTTCACTGATCCGGTAAAAAACTGAGTATGGGTCGAACCACTGAATCGGATCAGATTTTCGATCTTGATGACCTCCATACAATATTTTATGATCCAACGAAAGAATCGTATCCATAATTATGCCTTATAGCAACCCCGCGGGTCGTTCGAAATTTTGCCAGTATTGCCAGAGGGTCTTGGTGACCTCTGGCAATACTGGTCTTGGTGACCTCTGGCAATACTGGTCTTGGTGACCCCCATACAATATTTTATGATCCTACGAAAGAATCGGATCAGAAATTCGGTCTTGGTGACCTCTATACAATATTTTATGATCCTACGAAAGAGTCGGATCCACAATTATGCCCTATAGCCACCTCGCGGCCCGTTCGAAATGTTGCCAGTATTGCCAAATGGGTATGTTCACTGATCTGGAGAAAAAACTGAGTATGGGTCGAACCACTGAATCGGAACAGATTTTCGATCTTGCCACTGAATCGGAACAGATTTTCGATTTTTTGATCTTGATGACCTCCATACAATATTTTATGATCCTACGAAAGAATCGTATCTATAATTATGCCCTATAGCCACCTCGCGGCCCGTTCGAAATTTTGCCTGTATTGCCAAATGGGTATGTTCACTGATCCGGAGAAAAAACTGAGTATGGGTCGAACCACTGAATCGGAACAGATTTTCGATCTTGATGACCTCCATACAATATTTTATGATCCTACGAAAGAATCGTATCCATAATTATGCCCTATAGCAACCCCGCGGGCCGTTCGAAATTTTGCCCGTATTGCCAAAGGGGTATGTTCACTAATCCGGAGAAAAAACTGAGTATGGGTCGAACCACTGAATCGGATCAGATTTTCGATCTTGATGACCTCCATACAATATTTTATGATCCTACGAAATAATTGGATCCATAATTATGCCCTATAGCCACCCCGCGGGCCGTTCGAAATTTGCCAGTATTGCTAAAGGGGTATGTTCACTGATCCGGAGAAAAAACTGAGTATGGGTCGAACCACTGAATCGGAACAGATTTTCGATCTTGATGACCTCCATACAATATTTTATGATCCTACAAAAGAATCGTATCTATAATTATGCCCTATAGCCACCATGGGGGCCGTTCGAAATTTTGCCAGTATTGCCAAAGGGGTATGTTCACTGATCTGGTGAAAAAACTGCGTATGGGTCGAACCACTGAAACGGATCAGATATTCGGTCTTGGTGACCTCTATACAATATTTTATGATCCGACGAAAGAATCGTATCCATAATTATGCCCTATAGCAACCCCGCGGGCCGTTCGAAATTTGCCAGTATTGCCAAAGGGGTTGGTTCACTGATCCGGAAAAAAAACTGAGAATGGGTCGAACCACTGAATCGGATCAGAAATT
This sequence comes from Bidens hawaiensis, assembly GCF_021521415.1. Taxonomy (NCBI): domain Eukaryota; kingdom Viridiplantae; phylum Streptophyta; class Magnoliopsida; order Asterales; family Asteraceae; genus Bidens; species Bidens hawaiensis. The sequence continues at coordinate 1,337,471 of NW_027491480.1, forward strand.
CGGTTTTGGTGACCTCTATACAATATTTTATGATCCTACGAAAGAAATCGTATCCATAATTATGCCCTATAGCAACCCCGCGGGCCGTTCGAAATTTTCCAGTATTGCCAAAGGGGTATGTTCACTGATCCGGAGAAAAAACTGAGTATGGGTCGAACCACTAAATCGGAACAGATTTTCGATCTTGATGACCTCCATACAATATTTTATGATCCTACGAAAGAATCGTATCCATAATTATACCCTATAGCAACCCCGCGGGCCGTTCGAAATTTTGCCCGTATTGCCAAAGGGGTATGTTCACTGATCCGGAGAAAAAACTGAGTATGGGTCGAACCACTGAATCGGAACAGATTTTCGATCTTGATGACCTCCATACAATATTTTATGATCCTACGAAAGAATCGTATCCATAATTATGCCCAATAGCAACCCCGCGGGCCGTTCGAAATTTTGCCCGTATTGCCAAAGGGGTATGTTCATTGATCCGGAGAAAAAACTGAGTATGGGTCGAACCACTGAATCGGAACAGATTTTCGATCTTGATGACCTCCATACAATATTTTATGATCCTACGAAAGAATCGTATCCATAATTATGCCCTATAGCAACCCCGCGGGCCGTTCGAAATTTTGCCCGTATTGCCAACGGGGTATGTTCACTAATCCGGAGAAAAAACTGAGTATGGGTCGAACCACTGAATCGGAACAGATTTTCGATCTTGATGACCTCCATACAATATTTTATGATCCTACGAAAGAATCGTATCCATAATTATGCCCAATAGCAACCCCGCGGGCCGTTCGAAATTTTGCCCGTATTGCCAAAGGGGTATGTTCATTGATCCGGAGAAAAAACTGAGTATGGCTCGAACCACTGAATCGGAACAGATTTTCGATCTTGATGACCTCCATACAATATTTTATGATCCTACGAAAGAATCGTATCCATAATTATGCCCTATAGCAACCCCGCGGGCCGTTCGAAATTTTGCCCGTATTGCCAAAGGGGTATGTTCACTAATCCGGAGAAAAAACTGAGTATGGGTCGAACCACTGAATCGGAACAGATTTTCGATCTTGATGACATCCATACAATATTTTATGATCCTACGAAAGAATCGTATCCATAATTATGCCCTATAGCAACCCCGCGGGCCGTTCGAAATTTTGCCCGTATTGCCAAAGGGGTATGTTCACTGATCCGGAGAAAAAACTGAGTATGGGTCGAACCACTAAATCGGAACAGATTTTCGATCTTGATGACCTCCATACAATATTTTATGATCCTACGAAAGAATCGTATCCATAATTATACCCTAAAGCAACCCCGCGGGCCGTTCGAAATTTTGCCCGTATTGCCAAAGGGGTATGTTCACTGATCCGGAGAAAAAACTGAGTATGGGTCGAACCACTGAATCGGAACAGATTTTCGATCTTGATGACCTCCATACAATATTTTATGATCCTACGAAAGAATCGTATCCATAATTATGCCCAATAGCAACCCCGCGGGCCGTTCGAAATTTTGCCCGTATTGCCAAAGGGGTATGTTCATTGATCCGGAGAAAAAACTGAGTATGGGTCGAACCACTGAATCGGAACAGATTTTCGATCTTGATGACCTCCATACAATATTTTATGATCCTACGAAAGAATCGTATCCATAATTATGCCCTATAGCAACCCCGCGGGCCGTTCGAAATTTTGCCCGTATTGCCAAAGGGGTATGTTCACTGATCCGGAGAAAAAACTGAGTATGGGTCGAACCACTGAATCGGATCAGAAATTCGGTCTTGGTGACCTCTATACAATATTTTATGCCCTATAGCCACCTCGCGGCCCGTTCGAAATTTTGCCAGTATTGCCAAATGGGTATGTTCACTGATCTGGAGAAAAAACTGAGTATGGGTCGAACCACTGAATCGGAACAGATTTTCGATCTTGATGATCTCCATACAATATTTTATGATCCTACGAAAGAATCGTATCCATAATTATGCCCTATAGCAACCCCGCGGGCCGTTCGAAATTTTGCCCGTATTGCCAAAGGAGTATGTTCACTGATCCGGAGAAAAAACTGAGTATGGGTCGAACCACTGAATCGGATCAGATTTTCGATCTTGATGACCTCCATACAATATTTTATGATCCTACGAAATAATTGGATCCATAATTATGCCCTATAGCCACTACGCGGGCCGTTCGAAATTTGCCAGTATTGCCAAAGGGGTATGTTCACTGATCCGGAGAAAAAACTGAGTATGGGTCGAACCACTGAATCGGAACAGATTTTCGATCTTGATGACCTCCATACAATATTTTATGATCCTACGAAAGAATCGTATCTATAATTATGCCCAATTGCCACCCTAGGGGCCGTTCGAAATTTTGCCAGTATTGCAAAAGGGGTATGTTCACTGATCCGGTGAAAAAACTGAGCATGGGTCGAACCACTGAATCGGATCAGATATTCGGTCTTGGTGACCTCTATACAGTATTTTATGATCCTACGAAAGAAACGGATCCACAATTATGCCCTATAGCCACCCTGCGGGCCGTTCGAAATTTTGCCCGTATTGCCAAAGGGGTATGTTCACTGATCTGGAGAAAAAACTGAGTATGGGTCGAACCACTAAATCAGAACAGATTTTCGGTCTTGATGATCTCCATACAATATTTTATGATCCTACGAAAGAATCGGATCCATAATTATGCCTTATAGCAACCCCGCGGGACGTTCGAAATTTTGCCCGTATTGCTAAAGGGGTATGTTCACTGATCCGGAGAAAAAACTGAGTATGGGTCGAACCACTGAATCGGATCAGATTTTCGATCTTGATGACCTCCATACAATATTTTATGATCCTACGAAATAATTGGATCCATAATTATGCCCTATAGCCACCCCGCGGACCGTTCGAAATTTGCCAGTATTGCCAAAGGGGTATGTTCACTGATCCGGAGAAAAAACTGATTATGGGTCGAACCACTGAATCGGATCAGAAATTCGGTCTTGGTGACCTCAATACAATATTTTATGATCCTACGAAAGAATCGGTTCCACAATTATGCCCTAAAGCCACCCCGCGGCCCGTTTGACATTTTGCCAATATTGCTAAAGGGGTGTGTTCACTGATCCGGAAATAAAACTGAGTATGGGTCGAACCACTGAATCGGAACAGATTTTCGATCTTGATGACCTCCATACAATATTTTATGATCCTACGAAAGAATCATATCCATAATTATGCCCTATAGCAACCCCGCGGCCCGTTCGACATTTTGCCAGTATTGCCAAAGGGGTATGTTCACTGATCCGGTAAAAAACTGAGTATGGGTCGAACCACTGAATCGGATCAGATTTTCGATCTTGATGACCTCTATACAATATTTTATGATCCTACGAAAGAATCGTATCCATAATTATGCCTTATAGCAACCCCGCGGGTCGTTCGAAATTTTGCCAGTATTGCCAAAGGGTATGTTCACTGATACGGAGAAAAAACTGAGTATGGGTCGAACCACTGAATCGGATCAGAAATTCGGTCTTGGTGACCTCTATACAATATTTTATGATCCTACGAAAGAATCGGATCCACAATTATGCCCTATAGCCATCCCGCGGCCGTTCGAAATTTTGCCAGTATTGCCAAAGGGGTAAGTTCACTGATCCGGAGAAAAAACCGAGTATGGGTCGAACCACTGAATCGGATCAGAAATTCGGTCTTGGTGACCTCAATACAATATTTTATGATCCTACGAAAGAATCGGATCCACAATTATGCCCTAAAGCCACCCCGCGGCCCGTTCGATATTTTGCCAGTATTGCTAAAGGGGTATGTTCACTGATCCGGAGAAAAAACTGAGTACGGGTCGAACCACTGAATCGGAATAGATTTTCGATCTTGATAACCTCCATACAATATTTTATGTTCCTACGAAATAATTGGATCCATAATTATGCCCAATAGCCACCCCGCGGGCCGTTCGAAATTTGCCAGTATTGCCAAAGGGGTATGTTCACTGATCCGGAGAAAAAACTGAGTATGGGTCGAACCACTGAATCGGATCAGATTTTCGATCTTGATGACCTCCATACAATATTTTATGATCCTACGAAAGAATCGTATCTATAATTATGCCCTATAGCCACCCTGGGGGCCGTTCGAAATTTTGCCAGTATTGCCAAAGGGGTATGTTCACTGATCCGGTGAAAAAACTGAGTATGGGTCGAACCACTGAATCGGATCAGATATTCGGTCTTGGTGACCTCTATACAATATTTTATGTTCCTACGAAAGAATCATATCCATAATTATGCCCTATAGCAACCCCGCGGGCCGTTCGAAATTTTGCCCGTATTGCCAAAGGGGTATGTTCACTGATCCGGAGAAAAAACTGAGTATGGGTCGAACCACTGAATCGGATCAGAAATTCGGTCTTGAGGACCTCCATACAATATTTTATGATCCTACGAAAGAATCGTATCTATAATTATGCCCTATAGCCACCCTGGGGGCCGTTCGAAATTTTGCCAGTATTGCCAAAGGGGTATGTTCACTGATCCGGTGAAAAAACTGAGTATGGGTCGAACCACTGAATCGGATCAGATATTCGGTCTTGGTGACCTCTATACAATATTTTATGTTCCTACGAAAGAATCATATCCATAATTATGCCCTATAGCAACCCCGCGGGCCGTTCGAAATTTTGCCCGTATTGCCAAAGGGGTAAGTTCACTAATCCGGAGAAAAAACCGAGTATGGGTCGAACCACTGAATCGGATTAGAAATTCGGTCTTGGTGACCTCAATACAATATTTTATGATCCTACGAAAGAATCGGATCCACAATTATGCCCTAAAGCCACCCCGCGGCCCGTTCGACATTTTGCCAGTATTGCTAAAGGGGTATGTTCACTGATCCGGAGAAAAAACTGAGTACGGGTCGAACCACTGAATCGGAACAGATTTTCGATCTTGATAACCTCCATACAATATTTTATGATCCTACGAAATAATTGGATCCATAATTATGCCCAATAGCCACCCCGCGGGCCTTTCGAAATTTGCCTGTATTGCCAAAGGGGTATGTTCACTGATCCGGAGAAAAAACTGAGTATGGGTCGAACCACTGAATCGGATCAGAAATTCGGTCTTGGTGACCTCAATACAATATTTTATGATCCTACGAAAGAATCGGATCCACAATTATGCCTTATAGCCACCCCGCGGCCCGTTCGACATTTTGCCGGTATTGCCAAAGGGTAATGTTCACTGATCCGGAGAAAAAACTGAGTATGGGTCGAACCACTGAATCGGAACAGATTTTCGATCTTGATGACCTCTGTACAATATTTTATGTTCCTACGAAAGAATCATATCCATAATTATGCCCTATAGCAACCCCGCGGGCCGTTCGAAATTTTGCCCGTATTGCCAAAGGGGTATGTTCACTGATCCGGAGAAAAAACTGAGTATGGGTCGAACCACTGAATCGGATCAGAAATTCGGTCTTGGTGACCTCAATACAATATTTTATGATCCTACGAAAGAATCGGTTCCACAATTATGCCCTAAAGCCACCCCGCGGCCCGTTTGACATTTTGCCAGTATTGCTAAAGGGGTATGTTCACTGATCCGGAAATAAAACTGAATATGGGTCGAACCACTGAATCGGAACAGATTTTCGATCTTGATGACCTCCATACAATATTTTATGATCCTACGAAAGAATCATATCCATAATTATGCCCTATAGCAACCCCGCGGCCCGTTCGACATTTTGCCAGTATTGCCAAAGGGGTATGTTCACTGATCCGGTAAAAAACTGAGTATGGGTCGAACCACTGAATCGGATCAGATTTTCGATCTTGATGACCTCCATACAATATTTTATGATCCTACGAAAGAATCGTATCCATAATTATGCCTTATAGCAACCACGCGGGCCGTTCGAAATTTTGCCAGTATTGCCAAAGGGTATGTTCACTGATACGGAGAAAAAACTGAGTATGGGTCGAACCACTGAATCGGATCAGAAATTCGGTCTTGGTGACCTCTATACAATATTTTATGACCCTACGAAAGAATCGGATCCACAATTATGCCCTATAGCCATCCCGCGGCCGTTCGAAATTTTGCCAGTATTGCCAAAGGGGTAAGTTCACTGATCCGGAGAAAAAACCGAGTATGGGTCGAACCACTGAATCGGATCAGAAATTCGGTCTTGGTGACCTCAATACAATATTTTATGATCCTACGAAAGAATCGGATCCACAATTATGCCCTAAAGCCACCCCGCGGCCCGTTCGATATTTTGCCAGTATTGCTAAAGGGGTATGTTCACTGATCCGGAGAAAAAACTGAGTACGGGTCGAACCACTGAATCGGAACAGATTTTCTATCTTGATAACCTCCATACAATATTTTATGATCCTACGAAATATTTGGATCCATAATTATGCCCAATAGCCACCCCGCGGGCCGTTCGAAATTTGCCAGTATTGCCAAAGGGTTTGTTCACTGATCCGGAGAAAAAACTGAGTATGGGTCGAACCACTGAATCGGATCAGATTTTCGATCTTGATGACCTCCATACAATATTTTATGATCCTACGAAAGAATCGTATCTATAATTATGCCCTATAGCCACCCTGGGGGCCGTTCGAAATTTTGCCAGTACTGCCAAAGGGGTATGTTCACTGATCCGGTGAAAAAACTGAGTATGGGTCGAACCACTGAATCGGATCAGATATTCGGTCTTGGCGACCTCTATACAATATTTTATGTTCCTACGAAAGAATCATATCCATAATTATGCCCTATAGCAACCCCGCGGGCCGTTCGAAATTTTGCCCGTATTGCCAAAGGGGTATGTTCACTGATCCGGAGAAAAAACTGAGTATGGGTCGAACCACTGAATCGGATCAGAAATTCGGTCTTGAGGACCTCCATACAATATTTTATGATCCTACGAAAGAATCGTATCTATAATTATGCCCTATAGCCACCCTGGGGGCCGTTCGAAATTTTGCCAGTATTGCCAAAGGGGTATGTTCACTGATCCGGTGAAAAAACTGAGTATGGGTCGAACCACTGAATCGGATCAGATATTCGGTCTTGGTGACCTCTATACAATATTTTATGTTCCTACGAAAGAATCATATCCATAATTATGCCCTATAGCAACCCCGCGGGCCGTTCGAAATTTTGCCCGTATTGCCAAAGGGGTAAGTTCACTAATCCGGAGAAAAAACCGAGTATGGGTCGAACCACTGAATCGGATTAGAAATTCGGTCTTGGTGACCTCAATACAATATTTTATGATCCTACGAAAGAATCGGATCCACAATTATGCCCTAAAGCCACCCCGCGGCCCGTTCGACATTTTGCCAGTATTGCTAAAGGGGTATGTTCACTGATCCGGAGAAAAAACTGAGTACGGGTCGAACCACTGAATCGGAACAGATTTTCGATCTTGATAACCTCCATACAATATTTTATGATCCTACGAAATAATTGGATCCATAATTATGCCCAATAGCCACCCCGCGGGCCTTTCGAAATTTGCCAGTATTGCCAAAGGGGTATGTTCACTGATCCGGAGAAAAAACTGAGTATAGGTCGAACCACTGAATCGGATCAGAAATTCGGTCTTGGTGACCTCAATACAATATTTTATGATCCTACGAAAGAATCGGATCCACAATTATGCCTTATAGCCACCCCGCGGCCCGTTCGACATTTTGCCAGTATTGCCAAAGGGTAATGTTCACTGATCCGGAGAAAAAACTGAGTATGGGTCGAACTACTGAATCGGAACAGATTTTCGATCTTGATGACCTCTATACAATATTTTATGTTCCTACGAAAGAATCATATCCATAATTATGCCCTATAGCAACCCCGCGGGCTGTTCGAAATTTTGCCCGTATTGCCAAAGGGGTATGTTCACTGATCCGGAGAAAAAACTGAGTATGGGTCGAACCACTGAATCGGAATAGATTTTCGATCTTGATAACCTCCATACAATATTTTATGATCCTACGAAATAATTGGATCCATAATTATGCCCTATAGCCACCCCGCGGACCGTTCGAAATTTGCCAGTATTGCCAAAGGGGTATGTTCACTGATCCGGAGAAAAAACTGAGTATTGGTCGAACCACTGAATCGGATCAGAAATTCGGTCTTGGTGACCTCAATACAATATTTTATGATCCTACGAAAGAATCGGTTCCACAATTATGCCCTAAAGCCACCCCGCGGCCCGTTTGACATTTTGCCAGTATTGCTAAAGGGGTATGTTCACTGATCCGGAAATAAAACTGAATATGGGTCGAACCACTGAATCGGAACAGATTTTCGATCTTGATGACCTCCATACAATATTTTATGATCCTACGAAAGAATCATATCCATAATTATGCCCTATAGCAACCCCGCGGCCCGTTCGACATTTTTCCAGTATTGCCAAAGGGGTATGTTCACTGATCCGGTAAAAAACTGAGTATGGGTCGAACCACTGAATCGGATCAGATTTTCGATCTTGATGACCTCCATACAATATTTTATGATCCTACGAAAGAATCGTATCCATAATTATGCCTTATAGCAACCACGCGGGCCGTTCGAAATTTTGCCAGTATTGCCAAAGGGTATGTTCACTGATACGGAGAAAAAACTGAGTATGGGTCGAACCACTGAATCGGATCAGAAATTCGGTCTTGGTGACCTCTATACAATATTTTATGACCCTACGAAAGAATCGGATCCACAATTATGCCCTATAGCCATCCCGCGGCCGTTCGAAATTTTGCCAGTATTGCCAAAGGGGTAAGTTCACTGATCCGGAGAAAAAACCGAGTATGGGTCGAACCACTGAATCGGATCAGAAATTCGGTCTTGGTGACCTCAATACAATATTTTATGATCCTACGAAAGAATCGGATCCACAATTATGCCCTAAAGCCACCCCGCGGCCCGTTCGATATTTTGCCAGTATTGCTAAAGGGGTATGTTCACTGATCCGGAGAAAAAACTGAGTACGGGTCGAACCACTGAATCGGAACAGATTTTCGATCTTGATAACCTCCATACAATATTTTATGATCCTACGAAATAATTGGATCCATAATTATGCCCAATAGCCACCCCGCGGGCCGTTCGAAATTTGCCAGTATTGCCAAAGGGTTTGTTCACTGATCCGGAGAAAAAACTGAGTATGGGTCGAACCACTGAATCGGATCAGATTTTCGATCTTGATGACCTCCATACAATATTTTATGATCCTACGAAAGAATCGTATCTATAATTATGCCCTATAGCCACCCTGGGGGCCGTTCGAAATTTTGCCAGTACTGCCAAAGGGGTATGTTCACTGATCCGGTGAAAAAACTGAGTATGGGTCGAACCACTGAATCGGATCAGATATTCGGTCTTGGTGACCTCTATACAATATTTTATGTTCCTACGAAAGAATCATATCCATAATTATGCCCTATAGCAACCCCGCGGGCCGTTCGAAATTTTGCCCGTATTGCCAAAGGGGTATGTTCACTGATCCGGAGAAAAAACTGAGTATGGGTCGAACCACTGAATCGGATCAGAAATTCGGTCTTGAGGACCTCCATACAATATTTTATGATCCTTCGAAAGAATCGGATCCACAATTATGCCCTAAAGCCACCCCGCGGCCCGTTCGATATTTTGCCAGTATTGCTAAAGGGGTATGTTCACTGATCCGGAGAAAAAACTGAGTACGGGTCGAACCACTGAATCGGAACAGATTTTCGATCTTGATAACCTCCATACAATATTTTATGATCCTACTAAATAATTGGATCCATAATTATGCCCAATAGCCACCCCGCGGGCCGTTCGAAATTTGCCAGTATTGCCAAAGGGTTTGTTCACTGATCCGGAGAAAAAACTGAGTATGGGTCGAACCACTGAATCGGATCAGATTTTCGATCTTGATGACCTCCATACAATATTTTATGATCCTACGAAAGAATCGTATCTATAATTATGCCCTATAGCCACCCTGGGGGCCGTTCGAAATTTTGCCAGTATTGCCAAAGGGGTATGTTCACGGATCCGGTGAAAAAACTGAGTATGGGTCGAACCACTGAATCGGATCAGATATTCGGTCTTGGTGACCTCTATACAATATTTTATGTTCCTACGAAAGAATCATATCCATAATTATGCCCTATAGCAACCCCGCGGGCCGTTCGAAATTTTGCCCGTATTGCCAAAGGGGTATGTTCACTGATCCGGAGAAAAAACTGAGTATGGGTCGAACCACTGAATCGGAACAGATTTTCGATCTTGATGACCTCCATACAATATTTTATGATCCTACGAAATAATTGGATCCATAATTATGCCCTATAGCCACCCCGCGGACCGTTCGAAATTTGCCAGTATTGCCAAAGGGGTATGTTCACTGATCCAAGGAGAAAAAACTGAGTATGGGTCGAACCACTGAATCGGATCAGAAATTCGGTCTTGGTGACCTCAATACAATATTTTATGATCCTACGAAAGAATCGGATCCACAATTATGCCCTAAAGCCACCCCGCGGCCCGTTTGACATTTTGCCAATATTGCTAAAGGGGTATGTTCACTGATCCGGAAATAAAACTGAGTATGGGTCGAACCACTGAATCGGAATAGATTTTCGATCTTGATGACCTCCATACAATATTTTATGATCCTACGAAAGAATCATATCCATAATTATGCCCTATAGCAACCCCGCGGCCCGTTCGACATTTTGCCAGTATTGCCAAAGGGGTATGTTCACTGATCCGGTAAAAAACTGAGTATGGGTCGAACCACTGAATCGGATCAGATTTTCGAACTTGATGACCTCCATACAATATTTTATGATCCTACGAAAGAATCGTATCCATAATTATGCCTTATAGCAACCCAGCGGGCCGTTCGAAATTTTGCCAGTATTGCCAAAGGGTATGTTCACTGATCCGGCGAAAAAACTGAGTATGGGTCGAACCACTGAATCGGATCAGATATTCGGTCTTGGTGACCTCTATACAATATTTATGATCCTACGAAAGAATCGTATCCATAATTATGCCCTATAACAACCCCGCGGGCCGTTCGAAATTTTGCCAGTATTGCCAAAGGGGTATGTTCACTGATCCGGTGAAAAAACTGAGTATGGGTCGAACCACTGAATCGGATCAGAAATTCGGTCTTGGTGACATCTATACAATATTTTATGATCCTACGAAAGAATCGGATCCACAATTATGCCCTATAGCCATCCCGCGGCCGTTCGAAATTTTGCCATTATTCCCAAAGGGGTAAGTTCATTGATCCGGAGAAAAAACTGAGTATGGGTCGAAACACTGAATCGGAACAGATTTTCGATCTTGATGACCTCCATACAATATTTTATGATCCTACGAAAGAATCATATCCATAATTATGCCCTATAGCAACCACGCGGGCCGTTCGAAATTTTGCCCGTATTGCCAAAGGGGTATGTTCACTGATCCGGAGAAAAAACTGAGTATGTGTCGAACCACTGAATCGGATCAGATTTTCGATCTTGAGGACCTCCATACAATATTTTATGATCCTACGAAAGAATCATATCCATATTTATGCCCTATAGCCACCCTGGGGGCCGTTCGAAATTTTGCCAGTATTGCCAAAGGGGTATGTTCCCTGATTCGGTGAAAAAACTGAGTATGGGTCGAACCACTGAATCGGATCAGAAATTCGGTCTTGGTGACCTCTACACAATATTTTATGTTCCTACGAAAGAATCATATCCATATTTATGCCCAATGGCAACCCCGCGGGCCGTTCGAAATTTTGCCCGTATTGCCAAAGGGGTATGTTCACTGATCCGGAGAAACAACTGAGAATGGGTCGAACCACTGAATCGGATCAGATTTTCGATCTTGATAACCTCCATACAATATTTTATGATCCTACGAAAGAATCGTATCCATAATTATGCCCTATAGCAACCCCGCGGGCCGTTCGAAATTTTGCCCGTATTGCCAAAGGGGTATGTTCATTGATCCGGAGAAAAAACTGAGTATGGGTCGAACCACTGAATCGGATTAGAAATTCGGTCTTGGTGACCTCTATACAATATTTTATGATCCTACGAAAGAATCGGATCCACAATTATGCCCTATAGCTATCCCGCGGCTGTTCGAAATTTTGCCAGTATTGCCAAAGGGGTAAGTTCACTGATCCGGAGAAAAAACTGAGTATGGGTCGAACCACTGAATCGGAACAGATTTTCGATCTTAATGACCTCCATACAATATTTTATGATCCTAAGAAATAATTGGATCCATAATTATGCCCTATAGCCACCCCGCGGGCCGTTCGAAATTTGCCAGTATTGCCAAAGGGGTATGTTCACTGATCCGGAGAAAAAAACTGAGTATGGGTCGAACCACTAAATCGGAACAGATTTTCGATCTTGATGACCTCCATACAATATTTTATGATCCTACGAAATAATCGGATCCACAATTATGCCCTATAGCCATCCCGCGGCCGTTCGAAATTTTGCCGTTATTTCCAAAGGGGTAAGTTCACTGATCCGGAGAAAAAATTGAGTATGGGTCGAAACACTGAATCGGATCAGAAATTCGGTCTTGGTGACCTCTATACAATATTTTATGATCCTACGAAATAATCGGATCCACAATTATTCCCTATAGCCACCTCGCGGCCCGTTCGACATTTTGCCAGTATTGCCAAAGGGGTATGTTCACTGATCCGGAGAAAAAACTGAGTATGTGTCGAACCACTGAATCGGATCAGATTTTCGATCTTGAGGACCTCCAATACAATATTTTATGATCCTACGAAAGAATCATATCCATATTTATGCCCTATAGCCACCCTGGGGGTCGTTCGAAATTTTGCCAGTATTGCCAAAGGGGTATGTTCCCTGATCCGGTGAAAAAACTGAGTATGGGTCGAACCACTGAATCGGATCAGAAATTCGGTCTTGGTGACCTCTATACAATATTTTATGTTCCTACGAAAGAATCATATCCATATTTATGCCCTATGGCAACCCCGCGGGCCGTTCGAAATTTTGCCCGTATTGCCAAAGGGGTATGTTCACTGATCCGGAGAAACAACTGAGAATGGGTCGAACCACTGAATCGGATCAGAAATTCGGTCTTGGTGACCTCTATACAATATTTTATGATCCTACGAAAGAATCGGATCCACAATTATGCCCTATAGCCATCCCGCGGCTGTTCGAAATTTTGCCAGTATTGCCAAAGGGGTAAGTTCACTGATCCGGAGAAAAAACTGAGTATGGGTCGAACCACTGAATCGGAACAGATTTTCGATCTTAATGACCTCCATACAATATTTTATGATCCTAAGAAATAATTGGATCCATAATTATGCTCTATAGCCACCCCGCGGGCCGTTCGAAATTTGCCAGTATTGCCAAAGGGGTATGTTCACTGATCCGGAGAAAAAACTGAGTATGGGTCGAACCACTGAACCGGAACAGATTTTCGATCTTGATGACCTCCATACAATATTTTATGATCCTACGAAAGAATCGTATCTATAATTATGCCCTATAGCCACCCTGGGGGCCGTTCGAAATTTTTCCAGTATTGCCAAAGTGGTAAGTTCACTGATCCGGTGAAAAAACTGAGTATGGGTCGAACCACTGAATCGGAACAGATTTTCGATCTTGATGACCTCCATACAATATTTTATGATCCTAAGAAATAATTGGATCCATAATTATGCCCTATAGCCACCCCGCGGGCCGTTCGAAATTTGCCAGTATTGCCAAAGGGGTATGTTCACTGATCCGGAGAAAAAACTGAGTATGGGTCGAACCACTGAATCGGATCAAAAATTCGGTCTTGGTGACCTCTATACAATATTTTATGATCCTACGAAAGAATCGGATCCACAATTATTCCCTATAGCCACCCTGGGGGCCGTTCGAAATTTTTCCAGTATTCCCAAAGTGGTATGTTCACTGATCCGGAGAAAAAACTGAGTATGGGTCGAACCACTGAATCGGATCAGAAATTCGGTCTTGGTGACCTCTATACAATATTTTATGATCCTACGAAAGAATCGGATCCACAATTATTCCTTATAGCCACTCCGCGGCCCGTTCGACATTTTGCCAGTATTGCCAAAGGGGTATGTTCACTGATCCGAAGAAAAAACTGAGTATGGGTCGAACCACAGAATCGGAACAGATTTTCGGTCTTGATGATCTCCATACAATATTTTATGATCCTACGAAAGAATCGGATCCATAATTACGCCTTATAGCAACCCCGCGGGCCGTTCGAAATTTTGCCCGTATTGCCAAAGGGGTATGTTCACTAATCCGGAGAAAAAACTGAGTATGGGTCGAACCACTGAATCGGATCAGATTTTCGATCTTGATGACCTCCATACAATATTTTATGATCCTACGAAAGTATTGGATCCATAATTATGCCCAATAGCCACCCCGCGGGCCGTTCGAAATTTGCCAGTATTGCCAAAGGGGTATGTTCACTGATCCGGAGAAAAAACTGAGTATGGGTCGAACCACTGAATCGGAACAGATTTTCGATCTTGATGACCTCCATACAATATTTTATGATCCTACGAAAGAATCGTATCTATAATTATGCCCTATAGCCACCCTGGGGGCCGTTCGAAATTTTTCCAGTATTGCCAAAGTGGTATGTTCACTGATCCGGTGAAAAAACTGAGTATGGGTCGAACCACTGAATCGGAACAGATTTTCGATCTTGATGACCTCCACACAATATTTTATGATCCTACGAAAGAATCGTATCCATAATTATGCCCTATAGCAACCCCGCGGGCCGTTCGAAATTTTGCGCGTATTGCCAAAGGGGTATGTTCACTGATCCGGTAAAAAACTGAGTATGGGTCGAACCACTGAATCGGATCAGATTTTCGATCTTGATGACCTCCATACAATATTTTATGATCCTACGAAAGAATCGTATCCATAATTATGCCTTATAGCAACCCCATCGGGCCGTTCGAAATTTTGCCAGTATTGCCAAAGGGTATGTTCACTGATCCGGCGGAAAAACTGAGTATGGGTCGAACCACTGAATCGGATCAGATATTCGGTCTTGGTGACCTCTATACAATATTTTATGATCCTACGAAAGAATCGTATCCATAATTATGCCCTATAGCAACCCCGCGGGCCGTTCGAAATTTTGCCAGTATTGCCAAAGGGGTATGTTCACTGATCCGGTGAAAAAACTGAGTATGGGTCGAACCACTGAATCGGATCAGATATTCGGTCTTGGTGACCTCTATTCAATATTTTAAGATCCTACGAAAGAATCGGATCCACAATTATGCCCAATAGCCACCCTGCGAGCCGTTCGAAATTTTGCCCGTATTGCCAAAGGGGTATGTTCACTGATCCGGAGAAAAAACTGAGTATGTGTCGAACCACTGAATCGGATCAGAAATTCGGTCTTGGTGACCTCTATACAATATTTTATGTTCCTACGAAAGAATCGGATCCACAATTATGCCCTACAGCCACCCCGCGGCCCGTTCGACATTTTGCTAGTATTGCCAAATGGGTCGAACCACTGAATCGGAACAGATTTTCGATCTTGATGACCTCCATACAATATTTTATGATCCTACGAAAGAATCGTATCCATAATTATGCCCTATAAAAACCCCGCGGGCCGTTCGAAATTTTACCCGTATTGCCAAAGGGGTATGTTCACTGATCCAGAGAAAAAACTGAGTATGGGTCGAACCACTGAATCGGAACAGATTTTCGATCTTGATGACCTCCATACAATATTTTATGATCCTACGAAACAATCGTATCCATAATTATGTCCTTTAGCAACCCCGCGGGCCGTTCGAAATTTTTCCAGTATTGCCGAAGGGGTATGTTCACTGATCCGGAGATAAAACTGAGTATGGGTCGAACCACTGAATCGGATCAGATTTTTGATCTTGAGGACCTCCATACAATATTTTATGATCCTACGAAAGAATCGTATCTATAATTATGCCCTATAGCCACCATGGGGGCCGTTCGAAATTTTGCCAGTATTGCCAAAGGGGTATGTTCACTGATCCGGTGAAAAAACTGCGTATGGGTCGAATCACTGAATCGGATCAGATATTCGGTCTTGGTGACCTCTATACAATATTTTATGATCCGACGAAAGAATCGTATCCATAATTATGCCCTATAGCAACCCCGCGGGCCGTTCGAAATTTGCCAGTATTGCCAAAAGGGTATGTTCACTGATCCGGAAAAAAAACTGAGTATGGGTCGAACCACTGAATCGGATCAGAAATTCGGTCTTGGTGACCTCTATACAATATTTTATGATCATACGAAAGAATCGTATCCATAATTATGCCCTATAGCAACCCCGCGGGCCGTTCGAAATTTTCCAGTATTGCCAAAGGGGTATGTTCACTGATCCGGAGAAAAAACTGAGTATGGGTCGAACCACTGAATCGGATTAGATTTTCGATCTTGATGACCTCCATACAATATTTTATGAATCTACGAAAGAATTGGATCCATAATTATGCCCTATAGCCACCCCGCGGGCCGTTCGAAATTTGCCAGTATTGCCAAAGGGGTATGTTCACTGATCCGGAGAAAAAACTGAGTATGGGTCGAACCACTGAATCGGATCAGAAATTCGGTCTTGGTGACCCCCATACAATATTTTATGATCCTACGAAAGAATCGTATCCATAATTATGCCCTATAGCAACCCCGCGGACCGTTCGAAATTTTGCCCGTATTGCCAAAGGGGTATGCTCACTGATCCGGAGAAAAAACTGAGTATGGGTCGAACCACTGAATCGGATCAGAAACTCGGTCTTGGTGACCTCTATACAATATTTTAAGATCCTACGAAAGAATCGTATCCATAATTATGCCCTATAGCAACCCCGCGGGCCGTTCGAAATTTTGCCTGTATTGCCAAAGGGGTATGTTCACTGATCCGGTGAAAAAACTGAGTATGGGTCGAACCACTGAATCGGATCAGATATTCGGTCTTGGTGACCTCTATTCAATATTTTATGATCCTACGAAAGAATCGGATCCACAATTATGCCCTATAGCCACCCTGCGAGCTGTTCGAAATTTTGCCCGTATTGCCAAAGGGGTATGTTCACTGATCCGGAGAAAAAACAGAGTATGGGTCGAACCACTGAATCGGATCAGAATTTCGGTCTTGGTGACCTCTATACAATATTTTATGTTCCTACGAAAGAATCGGATCCACAATTATGCCCTATAGCCACCCCGCGGCCCGTTCGACATTTTGCTAGTATTGCCAAATGGGTCGAACCACTGAATCGGAACAGATTTTCGATCTTGATGACCTCCATACAATATTTTATGATCCTACGAAAGAATCGTATCCATAATTATGCCCTATAAAAACCCCGCGGGCCGTTCGAAATTTTACCCGTATTGCCAAAGGGGTATGTTCACTGATCCAGAGAAAAAACTGAGTATGGGTCGAACCACTGAATCGGAACAGATTTTCGATCTTGATGACCTCCATACAATATTTTATGATCCTACGAAAGAATCGTAACCATAATTATGCCCTTTAGCAACCCCGCGTGCCGTTCGAAATTTTGCCAGTATTGCCGAAGGGGTATGTTCACTGATCCGGAGAAAAAACTGAGTATGGGTCGAACCACTGAATCGGATCAGATTTTTGATCTTGAGGACCTCCATACAATATTTTATGATCCTACGAAAGAATCGTATCTATAATTATGCCCTATAGCCACCATGGGGGCCGTTCGAAATTTTGCCAGTATTGCCAAAGGGGTATGTTCACTGATCCGGTGAAAAAACTGCGTATGGGTCGAACCACTGAATCGGATCAGATATTCGGTCTTGGTGACCTCTATACAATATTTTATGATCCGACGAAAGAATCGTATCCAAAATTATGCCCTATAGCAACCCCGCGGGCCGTTCGAAATTTGCCAGTTTTGCCAAAGGGGTATGTTCACTGATCCGGAAAAAAAACTGAGTATGGGTCGAACCACTGAATCGGATCAGAAATTCGGTCTTGGTGACCTCTATACAATATTTTATGATCATACGAAAGAATCGTATCCATAATTATGCCCTATAGCAACCCCGCGGGCCGTTCGAAATTTTCCAGTATTGCCAAAGGGGTATGTTCACTGATCCGGAGAAAAAACTGAGTATGGGTCGAACCACCGAATCGGATTAGATTTTCGATCTTGATGACCTCCATACAATATTTTATGATCCTACGGAAGAATTGGATCCATAATTATGCCCTATAGCCACCCCGCGGGCCGTTCGAAATTTGCCAGTATTGCCAAAGGGGTATGTTCACTGATCCGGAGAAAAAACTGAGTATGGGTCGAACCACTGAATCGGATCAGAAATTCGGTCTTGGTGACCTCCATACAATATTTTATGATCCTACGAAAGAATCGTATCCATAATTATGCCCTATAGCAACCCCGCGGACCGTTCGAAATTTTGCCCGTATTGCCAAAGGGGTATGTTCACTGATCCGGAGAAAAAACTGAGTATGGGTCGAACCACTGAATCGGATCAGAAATTCGGTCTTGGTGACCTCTATACAATATTTTATGATCCTACGAAAGAGTCGGATCCACAATTATGCCCTATAGCCACCCCGCGGCCCGGTCGAAATTTTGCCAGTATTTCCAAAGTGGTATGTTCACTGATCCTAAGAAAAAACTGAGTATGGGTCGAACAACTGAATCGGAACAGATTTTCGATCTTGATGACCTCTATACAATATTTTATGATCCTACGAAAGAATCGTATCCATAATTATGCCCTATAGCAACCCCGCGGGCCGTTCGAAATTTTGGCCGTATTGCCAAAGGGGTATGTTCACTGATCCGGAGAAAAAACTGAGTATGGGTCGAACCACTGAATCGGACCAGATTTTCGATCTTGATGACCTCCATACAATATTTTATGATCCTACGAAATAATTGGATCCATAATTATGCCCTATAGCCACTACGCGGGCCGTTCGAAATTTGCCAGTATTGCCAAAGGGGTATGTTCACTGATCCGGAGAAAAAACTGAGTATGGGTCGAACCACTGAATCGGAACAGATTTTCGATCTTGATGACCTCCATACAATATTTTTTTATCCTACGAAAGAATCGTATCTATAATTATGCCCAATTGCCACCCTAGGGGCCGTTCGAAATTTTGCCAGTATTGCCAAAGGGGTATGTTCACTGATCCGGTGAAAAAACTGAGTATGGGTCGAACCACTGAATCGGATCAGATATTCGGTCTTGGTGACCTCTATACAATATTTTATGATCCTACGAAAGAATCGGATCCACAATTATGCCCTATAGCCACCCTGCGGGCCGTTCGAAATTTTGCCCGTATTGCCAAAGGGGTATGTTCACTTATCCGGAGAAAAAACTGAGTATGGGTCGAACCACTGAGTCAGAACAGATTTTCGGTCTTGATGATCTCCATACAATATTTTATGATCCTACGAAAGAATCGTAACCATAATTATGCCCTTTAGCAACCCCGCGGGCCGTTCGAAATTTTGCCAGTATTGCCGAAGGGGTATGTTCACTGATCCGGATAAAAAACTGAGTATGGGTCGAACCACTGAATCGGATCAGATTTTCGATCTTGATGACCTCCATACAATATTTTATGATTCTACGAAAGAATAGGATCCATAATTATGCCCTATAGCCACCCCGCGGGCCGTTCGAAATTTGCCAGTATTGCTAAAGGGGTATGTTCACTGATCCGGAGAAAAAACTGAGTATGGGTCGAACCACTGAATCGGAACAGATTTTCGATCTTGATGACCTCCATACAATATTTTATGATCCTACAAAAGAATCGAATCTATAATTATGCCCAATAGCCACCATGGGGGCCGTTGAAAATTTTGCCAGTATTGCCAAAGGGGTATGTTCACTGATCCGGTGAAAAATCTGCGTATGGGTCGAACCACTGAAACGGATCAGATATTCGGTCTTGGTGACCTCTATACAATATTTTATGATCCGACGAAAGAATCGTATCCATAATTATGCCCTATAGCAACCCCACGGGCCGTTCGAAATTTGCCAGTATTGCCAAAGGGGTTTGTTCACTGATCCGGAAAAAAAACTGAGTATGGGTCGAACCACTGAATCGGATCAGAAATTCGGTCTTGGTGACCTCTATACAATATTTTATGATCCTACGAAAGAAATCGTATCCATAATTATGCCCTATAGCAACCCCGCGGGCCGTTCGAAATTTTCTAGTATTGCCAAAGGGGTATGTTCACTGATCCGGAGAAAAAACTGAGTATGGGTCGAACCACTAAATCGGAACAGATTTTCGATCTTGATGACCTCCATACTATATTTTATGATCCTACGAAAGAATCGTATCCATAATTATACCCTATAGCAACCCCGCGGGCCGTTCGAAATTTTGCCCGTATTGCCAAAGGGGTATGTTCACTGATCCGGAGAAAAACTGAGTATGGGTCGAACCACTGAATCGGATCAGATTTTCGATCTTGATGACCTCCATACAATATTTTATGATCCTACGAAAGAATTGGATCCATAATTAAGCCCTATAGCCACCCCGCGGGCCGTTCGAAATTTGCCAGTATTGCCAAAGGGGTATGTTCACTGATCCGGAGAAAAAACTGAGTATGGGTCGAACCACTGAATCGGATCAGAAATTCGGTCTTGGTGACCTCCATACAATATTTTATGATCCTACGAAAGAATCGTATCCATAATTATGCCCTATAGCAACCCCGCGGACCGTTCGAAATTTTGCCCGTATTGCCAAAGGGGTATGTTCACTGATCCGGAGAAAAACCTGAGTATGGGTCGAACCACTGAATTGGATCAGAAATTCGGTCTTGGTGACCTCTATACAATATTTTATGATCCTACGAAAGAATCGTATCCATAATTATGTCCTATAGCAACCCCGCGGGCCGTTCGAAATTTTGCCCGTATTGCCAAAGGGGTATGTTCACTGATCCGGAGAAAAAACTGAGTATGGGTCGAACCACTGAATCGGATTAGAAATTCGGTCTTGGTGACCTCTATACAATATTTTATGATCCTACGAAAGAGTCGGATCCACAATTATGCCCTATAGCCACCTCGCGGCCCGTTCGAAATTTTGCCAGTATTGCCAAATGGGTATGTTCACTGATCCGGAGAAAAAACTGAGTATGGGTCGAACCACTGAATCGGAACAGATTTTCGATCTTGATGACCTCCATACAATATTTTATGATCCTACGAAAGAATCGTATCCATAATTATGCCCTATAGCAACCCCGCGGGCCGTTCGAAATTTTGCCCGTATTGCCAAAGGGGTATGTTCACTGATCCGGAGAAAAAACTGAGTATGGGTCGAACCACTGAATCGGATCAGATTTTCGATCTTGATGACCTCCATACAATATTTTATGATCCTACGAAATAATTGGATCCATAATTATGCCCTATAGCCACCCCGCGGGCCGTTCGAAATTTGCCAGTATTGCTAAAGGGGTATGTTCACTGATCCGGAGAAAAAACTGAGTATGGGTCGAACCACTGAATCGGAACAGATTTTCGATCTTGATGACCTCCATACAATATTTTATGATCCTACAAAAGAATCGTATCTATAATTATGCCCTATAGCCACCATGGGGGCCGTTCGAAATTTTGCCGGTATTGCCAAAGGGGTATGTTCACTGATCCGGTGAAAAAACTGCGTATGGGTCGAACCACTGAAACGGATCAGATATTCGGTCTTGGTGACCTCTATACAATATTTTATGATCCGACGAAAGAATCGTATCCATAATTATGCCCTATAGCAACCCCGCGGGCCGTTCGAAATTTGCCAGTATTGCCAAAGGGGTTTGTTCACTGATCCGGAAAAAAAACTGAGAATGGGTCGAACCACTGAATCGGATCAGAAATTCGGTTTTGGTGACCTCTATACAATATTTTATGATCCTACGAAAGAAATCGTATCCATAATTATGCCCTATAGCAACCCCGCGGGCCGTTCGAAATTTTCCAGTATTGCCAAAGGGGTATGTTCACTGATCCGGAGAAAAAACTGAGTATGGGTCGAACCACTAAATCGGAACAGATTTTCGATCTTGATGACCTCCATACAATATTTTATGATCCTACGAAAGAATCGTATCCATAATTATACCCTATAGCAACCCTGCGGGCCGTTCGAAATTTTGCCCGTATTGCCAAAGGGGTATGTTCACTGATCCGGAGAAAAACTGAGTATGGGTCGAACCACTGAATCGGATCTGATTTTCGATCTTGATGACCTCCATACAATATTTTATGATCCTACGAAAGAATTGGATCCATAATTATGCCCTATAGCCACCCCGCGGGCCGTTCGAAATTTGCCAGTATTGCCAAAGGGGTATGTTCACTGATCCGGAGAAAAAACTGAGTATGGGTCGAACCACTGAATCGGATCAGAAATTCGGTCTTGGTGACCTCCATACAATATTTTATGATCCTACGAAAGAATCGTATCCATAATTATGCCCTATAGCAACCCCGCGGACCGTTCGAAATTTTGCCCGTATTGCCAAAGGGGTATGTTCACTGATCCGGAGAAAAACCTGAGTATGGGTCGAACCACTGAATTGGATCAGAAATTCGGTCTTGGTGACCTCTATACAATATTTTATGATCCTACGAAAGAATCGTATCCATAATTATGCCCTATAGCAACCCCGCGGGCCGTTCGAAATTTTGCCCGTATTGCCAAAGGGGTATGTTCACTGATCCGGAGAAAAAACTGAGTATGGGTCGAACCACTGAATCGGATCAGAAATTCGGTCTTGGTGACCTCTATACAATATTTTATGATCCTACGAAAGAGTCGGATCCACAATTATGCCCTATAGCCACCTCGCGGCCCGTTCGAAATTTTGCCAGTATTGCCAAATGGGTATGTTCACTGATCTGGAGAAAAAACTGAGTATGGGTCGAACCAATGAATCGGAACAGATTTTCGATCTTGATGACCTCCATACAATATTTTATGATCCTACGAAAGAATCGTATCCATAATTATGCCCTATAGCAACCCCGCGGGCCGTTCGAAATTTTGCCCGTATTGCCAAAGGGGTATGTTCACTGATCCGGAGAAAAAACTGAGTATGGGTCGAACCACTGAATCGGATCAGATTTTCGATCTTGATGACCTCCATACAATATTTTATGATCCTACGAAATAATTGGATCCATAATTATGCCCTATAGCCACTACGCGGGCCGTTCGAAATTTGCCAGTATTGCCAAAGGGGTATGTTCACTGATCCGGAGAAAAAACTGAGTATGGGTCGAACCACTGAATCGGAACAGATTTTTTGATCTTGATGACCTCCATACAATATTTTATGATCCTACGAAAGAATCGTATCTATAATTATGCCCTATAGCCACCTCGCGGCCCGTTCGAAATTTTGCCTGTATTGCCAAATGGGTATGTTCACTGATCCGGAGAAAAAACTGAGTATGGGTCGAACCATTGAATCGGAACAGATTTTCGATCTTGATGACCTCCATACAATATTTTATGATCCTACGAAAGAATCGTATCCATAATTATGCCCTATAGCAACCCCGCGGGCCGTTCGAAATTTTGTCCGTATTGCCAAAGGGGTATATTCACTAATCCGGAGAAAAAACTGAGTATGGGTCGAACCACTGAATCGGATCAGATTTTCGATCTTGATGACCTCCATACAATATTTTATGATCCTACAAAAGAATCGTATCTATAATTATGCCCTATAGCCACCATGGGGGCCGTTCGAAATTTTTCCAGTATTGCCAAAGGGGTATGTTCACTGATCCGGTGAAAAAACTGCGTATGGGTCGAACCACTGAAACGGATCAGATATTCGGTCTTGGTGACCTCTATACAATATTTTATGATCCGACGAAAGAATCGTATCCATAATTATGCCCTATAGCAACCCCGCGGGCCGTTCGAAATTTGCCGGTATTGCCAAAGGGGTTGGTTCACTGATCCGGAAAAAAAACTGAGAATGGGTCGAACCACTGAATCGGATCAGAAATTCGGTTTTGGTGACCTCTATACAATATTTTATGATCCTACGAAAGAAATCGTATCCATAATTATGCCCTATAGCAACCCCGCGGGCCGTTCGAAATTTTCCAGTATTGCCAAAGGGGAATGTTCACTGATCCGGAGAAAAAACTGAGTATGGGTCGAACCACTAAATCGGAACAGATTTTCGATCTTGATGACCTCCATACAATATTTTATGATCCTACGAAAGAATCGTATCCATAATTATACCCTATAGCAACCCCGCGGGCCGTTCGAAATTTTGCCCGTATTGCCAAAGGGGTATGTTCACTGATCCGGAGAAAAAACTGAGTATGGGTCGAACCACTGAATCGGAACAGATTTTCGATCTTGATGACCTCCATACAATATTTTATGATCCTACGAAAGAATCGTATCCATAATTATGCCCTATAGCAACCCCGCGGGCCGATCGAAATTTTGCCCGTATTGCCAAAGGGGTATGTTCACTGATCCGGAGAAAAAACTGAGTATGGGTCGAACCACTGAATCGGAACAGATTTTCGATCTTGATGACCTCCATACAATATTTTATGATCCTACGAAAGAATCGTATCCATAATTATGCCCTATTGCAACCCCGCGGGCCGTTCGAAATTTTGCCCGTATTGCCAAAGGGGTATGTTCACTAATCCGGAGAAAAAACTGAGTATGGGTCGAACCACTGAATCGGAACAGATTTTCGATCTTGATGACCTCCATACAATATTTTATGATCCTACGAAAGAATCGTATCCATAATTATGCCCTATAGCAACCCCGCGGGCCGTTCGAAATTTTGCCCGTATTGCCAAAGGGGTATGTTCACTGATCCGGAGAAAAAACTGAGTATGGGTCGAACCACTGAATCGGATCAGAAATTCGGTCTTGGTGACCTCTATACAATATTTTATGATCCTACGAAAGAGTCGGATCCACAATTATGCCCTATAGCCACCCCGCGGCCCGTTCGAAATTTTGCCAGTATTGCCAAAGGGGTATGTTCATTGATTCGGAGAAAAAACTGAGTATGGGTCGAACCACTGAATCGGATAAGAAATTCGGTCTTGGTGACCTCTATACAATATTTTATGATCCTACGAAAGAATCGTATCCATAATTATGCCCTATAGCAACCCCGCGTTCCGTTCGAAATTTTGCCCGTATTGCCAAAGGGGTATGTTCACTGATCCGGAGAAAAAACTGAGTATGGGTCGAACCACTGAATCGGATCAGAAATTCGGTCTTGGTGACCTCTATACAATATTTTATGATCCTACGAAAAAATCGAATCCACAATTATGCCCTATAGCCACCCCGCGGCCCGTTCGAAATTTTGCCAGTATTGCCAAAGGGGTATGTTCACTGATCCGGAGAAAAAACTGAGTATGAGTCGAACCACTGAATCGGATCAGAAATTCGGTCTTGGTGACCTCTATACAATATTTTATGATCCTACGAAAGAATCGTATTCATAATTATGCCCTATAGCAACCCCGCGGGCCGTTCGAAATTTTGCCCGTATTGCCAAAGGGGTATGTTCACTGATCCGGAGAAAAAACTGAGTATGGGTCGAACCACTGAATCGGATCAGATTTTCGATCTTGATGACCTCCATACAATATTTTATGATCCTACGAAATAATTGGATCCATAATTATGCCCTATAGCCACTACGCGGGCCGTTCGAAATTTGCCAGTATTGCCAAAGGGGTATGTTCACTGATCCGGAGAAAAAACTGAGTATGGGTCGAACCACTGAATCGGAACAGATTTTCGATCTTGATGACCTCCATACAATATTTTATGATCCTACGAAAGAATCGTATCTATAATTATGCCCAATTGCCACCCTAGGGGCCGTTCGAAATTTTGCCAGTATTGCCAAAGGGGTATGTTCACTGATCCGGTGAAAAAACTGAGCATGGGTCGAACCACTGAATCGGATCAGATATTCGGTCTTGGTGACCTCTATACAATATTTTATGATCCTACGAAAGAATCGGATCCACAATTATGCCCTATAGCCACCCTGCGGGCCGTTCGAAATTTTGCCCGTATTGCCAAAGGGGTATGTTCACTGATCTGGAGAAAAAACTGAGTATGGGTCGAACCACTGAATCAGAACAGATTTTCGGTCTTGATGATCTCCATACAATATTTTATGATCCTACGAAAGAATCGGATCCATAATTATGCCTTATAGCAACCCCGCGGGCCGTTCGAAATTTTGACCGTATTGCCAAAGGGGTATGTTCACTGATCCGGAAAAAAACTGAGTATGGGTCGAACCACTGAATCGGATCAGATTTTCGATCTTGATGACCTCCATACAATATTTTATGATCCTACGAAAGAATAGGATCCATAATTATGCCCTATAGCCACCCCGCGCGCCGTTCGAAATTTGCCAGTATTGCCAAAGGGGTATGTTCACTGATCCGGAGAAAAAACTGATTATGGGTCGAACCACTGAATCGGATCAGAAATTCGGTCTTGGTGACCTCAATACAATATTTTATGATCCTACGAAAGAATCGGTTCCACAATTATGCCCTAAAGCCACCCCGCGGCCCGTTTGACATTTTGCCAATATTGCTAAAGGGGTATGTTCACTGATCCGGAAATAAAACTGAGTCTGGGTCGAACCACTGAATCGGAACAGATTTTCGATCTTGATGACCTCCATACAATATTTTATGATCCTACGAAAGAATCATATCCATAATTATGCCCTATAGCAACCCCGCGGCCCGTTCGAAATTTGCCAGTATTGCCAAAGGGGTTCACTAATCCGGAGAAAAAACTGAGTATGGGTCGAACCACTGAATCGGATCAGATTTTCGATCTTGATGACCTCCATACAATATTTTATGATCCTACGAAATAATTGGATCCATAATTATGCCCTATAGCCACCCCGCGGGCCGTTCGAAATTTGCCAGTATTGCTAAAGGGGTATGTTCACTGATCCGGAGAAAAAACTGATTATGGGTCGAACCACTGAATCAGATCAGAAATTCGGTCTTGGTGACCTCAATACAATATTTTATGATCCTACGAAAGAATCGGTTCCACAATTATGCCCTAAAGCCACCCCGCGGCCCGTTTGACATTTTGCCAATATTGCTAAAGGGGTATGTTCACTGATCCGGAAATAAAACTGAGTCTGGGTCGAACCACTGAATCGGAACAGATTTTCGATCTTGATGACCTCCATACAATATTTTATGATCCTACGAAAGAATCATATCCATAATTATGCCCTATAGCAACCCCGCGGCCCGTTCGAAATTTGCCAGTATTGCCAAAGGGGTTCACTAATCCGGAGAAAAAACTGAGTATGGGTCGAACCACTGAATCGGATCAGATTTTCGATCTTGATGACCTCCATACAATATTTTATGATCCTACGAAATAATTGGATCCATAATTATGCCCTATAGCCACCCCGCGGGCCGTTCGAAATTTGCCAGTATTGCTAAAGGGGTATGTTCACTGATCCGGAGAAAAAACTGAGTATGGGTCGAACCACTGAATCGGAACAGATTTTCGATCTTGATGACCTCCATACAATATTTTATGATCCTACAAAAGAATCGTATCTATAATTATGCCCTATAGCCACCATGGGGGCCGTTCGAAATTTTGCCAGTATTGCCAAAGGGGTATGTTCACTGATCCGGTGAAAAAACTGCGTATGGGTCGAACCACTGAAACGGATCAGATATTCGGTCTTGGTGACCTCTATACAATATTTTATGATCCGACGAAAGAATCGTATCCATAATTATGCCCTATAGCAACCCCGCGGGCCGTTCGAAATTTGCCAGTATTGCCAAAGGGGTTTGTTCACTGATCCGGAAAAAAAACTGAGAATGGGTCGAACCACTGAATCGGATCAGAAATTCGGTTTTGGTGACCTCTATACAAAATTTTATGATCCTACGAAAGAAATCGTATCCATAATTATGCCCTATAGCAACCCCGCGGGCCGTTCGAAATTTTCCAGTATTGCCAAAGGGGTATGTTCACTGATCCGGAGAAAAAACTGAGTATGGGTCGAACCACTAAATCGGAACAGATTTTCGATCTTGATGACCTCCATACAATATTTTATGATCCTACGAAAGAATCGTATCCATAATTATACCCTATAGCAACCCCGCGGGCCGTTCGAAATTTTGCCCGTATTGCCAAAGGGGTATGTTCACTGATCCGGAGAAAAAACTGAGTATGGGTCGAACCACTGAATCGGAACAGATTTTCGATCTTGATGACCTCCATACAATATTTTATGATCCTACGAAAGAATCGTATCTATAATTATGCCCAATTGCCACCCTAGGGGCCGTTCGAAATTTTGCCAGTATTGCCAAAGGGGTATGTTCACTGATCCGGTGAAAAAACTGAGCATGGGTCGAACCACTGAATCGGATCAGATATTCGGTCTTGGTGACCTCTATACAATATTTTATGATCCTACGAAAGAATCGGATCCTCAATTATGCCCTATAGCCACCCTGCGGGCCGTTCGAAATTTTGCTCGTATTGCCAAAGGGGTATGTTCACTGATCTGGAGAAAAAACTGAGTATGGGTCGAACCACTGAATCAGAACAGATTTTCGGTCTTGATGATCTCCATACAATATTTTATGATCCTACGAAAGAATCGGATCCATAATTATGCCTTATAGCAACCCCGCGGGCCGTTCGAAATTTTGACCGTATTGCCAAAGGGGTATGTTCACTGATCCGGAAAAAAACTGAGTATGGGTCGAACCACTGAATCGGATCAGATTTTCGATCTTGATGACCTCCATACAATATTTTATGATCCTACGAAAGAATAGGATCCATAATTATGCCCTATAGCCACCCCGCGCGCCGTTCGAAATTTGCCAGTATTGCCGAAGGGGTATGTTCACTGATCCGGAGAAAAAACTGATTATGGGTCGAACCACTGAATCGGATCAGAAATTCGGTCTTGGTGACCTCAATACAATATTTTATGATCCTACGAAAGAATCGGTTCCACAATTATGCCCTAAAGCCACCCCGCGACCCGTTTGACATTTTGCCAATATTGCTAAAGGGGTATGTTCACTGATCCGGTAATAAAACTGAGTCTGGGTCGAACCACTGAATCGGAACAGATTTTCGATCTTGATGACCTCCATACAATATTTTATGATCCTACGAAAGAATCATATCCATAATTATGCCCTATAGCAACCCCGCGGCCCGTTCGAAATTTGCCAGTATTGCCAAAGGGGTTCACTGATCCGGAGAAAAAACTGAGTATGGGTCGAACCACTGAATCGGATCAGATTTTCGATCTTGATGACCTCCATACAATATTTTATGATCCTACGAAATAATTGGATCCATAATTATGCCCTATAGCCACCCCGCGGGCCGTTCGAAATTTGCCAGTATTGCTAAAGGGGTATGTTCACTGATCCGGAGAAAAAACTGAGTATGGGTCGAACCACTGAATCGGAACAGATTTTCGATCTTGATGACCTCCATACAATATTTTATGATCCTACAAAAGAATCGTATCTATAATTATGCCCTATAGCCACCATGGGGGCCGTTCGAAATTTTGCCAGTATTGCCAAAGGGGTATGTTCACTGATCCGGTGAAAAAACTGCGTATGGGTCGAACCACTGAAACGGATCAGATATTCGGTCTTGGTGACCTCTATACAATATTTTATGATCCGACGAAAGAATCGTATCCATAATTATGCCCTATAGCAACCCCGCGGGCCGTTCGAAATTTGCCAGTATTGCCAAAGGGGTTTGTTCACTGATCCGGAAAAAAAACTGAGAATGGGTCGAACCACTGAATCGGATCAGAAATTCGGTTTTGGTGACCTCTATACAATATTTTATGATCCTACGAAAGAAATCGTATCCATAATTATGCCCTATAGCAACCCCGCGGGCCGTTCGAAATTTTCCAGTATTGCCAAAGGGGTATGTTCACTGATCCGGAGAAAAAACTGAGTATGGGTCGAACCACTAAATCGGAACAGATTTTCGATCTTGATGACCTCCATACAATATTTTATGATCCTACGAAAGAATCGTATCTATAATTATACCCTATAGCAACCCCGCGGGCCGTTCGAAATTTTGCCCGTATTGCCAAAGGGGTATGTTCACTGATCCGGAGAAAAACTGAGTATGGGTCGAACCACTGAATCGGATCAGATTTTCGATCTTGATGACCTCCATACAATATTTTATGATCCTACGAAAGAATTGGATCTATAATTATGCCCTATAGCCACCCCGCGGGCCGTTCGAAATTTGCCAGTATTGCAAAGGGGTATGTTCACTGATCCGGAGAAAAAACTGAGTATGGGTCGAACCACTGAATCGGATCAGAAATTCGGTCTTGGTGACCTCCATACAATATTTTATGATCCTACGAAAGAATCGTATCCATAATTATGCCCTATAGCAACCCCGCGGACCGTTCGAAATTTTGCCCGTATTGCCAAAGGGGTATGTTCACTGATCCGGAGAAATACCTGAGTATGGGTCGAACCACTGAATCGGATCAGAAATTCGGTCTTGGTGACCTCTATACAATATTTTATGATCCTACGAAAGAGTCGGATCCACAATTATGCCCTATAGCCACCTCGCGGCCCGTTCGAAATTTTGCCAGTATTGCCAAATGGGTATGTTCACTGATCTGGAGAAAAAACTGAGTATGGGTCGAACCACTGAATCGGAACAGATTTTCGATCTTGATGACCTCCATACAATATTTTATGATCCTACGAAAGAATCGTATCCATAATTATGCCCTATAGCAACCCCGCGGGCCGTTCGAAATTTTGCCCGTATTGCCAAAGGGGTATGTTCACTGATAAGGAGAAAAAACTGAGTATGGGTCGAACCACTGAATCGGATCAGATTTTCGATCTTGATGACCTCCATACAATATTTTATGATCCTACGAAATAATTGGATCCATAATTATGCCCTATAGCCACTACGCGGGCCGTTCGAAATTTGCCAGTATTGCCAAAGGGGTATGTTCACTGATCCGGAGAAAAAACTGAGTATGGGTCGAACCACTGAATCGGAACAGATTTTCGATCTTGATGACCTCCATACAATATTTTATGATCCTACGAAAGAATCGTATCTATAATTATGCCCAATTGCCACCCTAGGGGCCGTTCGAAATTTTGCCAGTATTGCCAAAGGGGTATGTTCACTGATCCGGTGAAAAAACTGAGCATGGGTCGAACCACTGAATCGGATCAGATATTCGGTCTTGGTGACCTCTATACAATATTTTATGATCCTACGAAAGAATCGTATCCACAATTATGCCCTATAGCCACCCTGCGGGCCGTTCGAAATTTTGCCCGTATTGCCAAAGGGGTATGTTCACTGATCTGGAGAAAAAACTGAGTATGGGTCGAACCACTGAATCAGAACAGATTTTCGGTCTTGATGATCTCCATACAATATTTTATGATCCTACGAAAGAATCGGATCCATAATCATGCCTTATAGCAACCCCGCGGGCCGTTCGAAATTTTGACCGTATTACCAAAGGGGTATGTTCACTGATCCGGAAAAAAACTGAGTATGGGTCGAACCACTGAATCGGATCAGATTTTCGATCTTGATGACCTCCATACAATATTTTATGATCCTACGAAAGAATAGGATCCATAATTATGCCCTATAGCCACCCCGCGCGCCGTTCGAAATTTGCCAGTATTGCCAAAGGGATATGTTCACTGATCCGGAGAAAAAACTGAGTATGGGTCGAACCACTGAATCGGAACAGATTTTCTGATCTTGATGACCTCCATACAATATTTTATGATCCTACGAAAGAATCGTATCTATAATTATGCCCTATAGCCACCTCGCGGCCCGTTCGAAATTTTGACAGTATTGCCAAATGGGTATGTTCACTGATCCGGAGAAAAAACTGAGTATGGGTCGAACCACTGAATCGGAACAGATTTTCGATCTTGATGACCTCCATACAATATTTTATGATCCTACGAAAGAATCGTATCCATAATTATGCCCTATAGCAACCCCGCGGGCCGTTCGAAATTTTGCCCGTATTGCCAAAGGGGTATGTTCACTGATCCGGAGAAAAAACTGAGTATGGGTCGAACCACTGAATCGGATCAGATTTTCGATCTTGATGACCTCCATACAATATTTTATGATCCTACGAAATAATTGGATCCATAATTATGCCCTATAGCCACTACGCGGGCCTTTCGAAATTTGCCAGTATTGCCAAAGGGGTATGTTCACTGATCCGGAGAAAAAACTGAGTATGGGTCGAACCACTGAATCGGAACAGATTTTCGATCTTGATGACCTCCATACAATATTTTATAATCCTACGAAAGAATCGTATCTATAAATATGCCCAATAGCCACCCTAGGGGCCGTTCGAAATTTTGCCAGTATTGCCAAAGTGGTATGTTCATTGATCCGGTGAAAAAACTGAGTATGGGTCGAACCACTGAATCGGATCAGATATTCGGTCTTGATGACCTCCATACAATATTTTATGATCCTACGAAAGAATAGGATCCATAATTATGCCCTATAGCCACCCCGCGGGCCGTTCGAAATTTGCCAGTATTGCGAAAGGGGTATGTTCACTGATCCGGAGAAAAAACTGAGTATGGGTCGAATCACTGAATCGGAACAGATTTTCGATCTTGTTGACCTCCATACAATATTTTATGATCCTACGAAAGAATCGTATCTATAATTATGCCCTATAGCCACCCTAGGGGCCGTTCGAAATTTTGCAAGTATTGCCAAAGAGGTATGTTCACTGATCCGGAGAAAAAACTGAGTATGGGTCGAACCACTGAATCGGAACAGATTTTCGATCTTGATGACCTCCATACAATATTTTATGATCCTACGAAAGAATCGGATCCATAATTATGCCCTATAGCAACCCCGCGGGCCGTTTGAAATTTTGCCAGTATTGCCAAAGGGGTATGTTCATTGATCCGGAGAAAAAACTGAGTATGGGTCGAACCACTGAATCGGATCAGATTTTCGATCTTGATGACCTCCATATAATATTTTTTGATCCTACGAAAGAATAGGATCCATAATTATGCCCTATAGCCACCCCGCGCGCCGTTCGAAATTTGCCAGTATTGCCAAAGGGATATGTTCACTGATCCGGAGAAAAAACTGAGTATGGGTCGAACCACTGAATCGGAACAGATTTTCTGATCTTGATGACCTCCATACAATATTTTATGATCCTACGAAAGAATCGTATCTATAATTATGCCCTATAGCCACCTCGCGGCCCGTTCGAAATTTTGACAGTATTGCCAAATGGGTATGTTCACTGATCCGGAGAAAAAACTGAGTATGGGTCGAACCACTGAATCGGAACAGATTTTCGATCTTGATGATCTCCATACAATATTTTATGATCCTACGAAAGAATCGTATCCATAATTATGCCCTATAGCAACCCCGCGGGCCGTTCGAAATTTTGCCCGTATTGCCAAAGGGGTATGTTCATTGATCCGGAGAAAAAACTGAGTATGGGTCGAACCACTGAATCGGATCAGATTTTCGATCTTGATGACCTCCATACAATATTTTATGATCCTACGAAATAATTGGATCCATAATTATGCCCTATAGCCACTACGCGGGCCTTTCGAAATTTGCCAGTATTGCCAAAGGGGTATGTTCACTGATCCTGAGAAAAAACTGAGTATGGGTCGAACCACTGAATCGGAACAGATTTTCGATCTTGATGACCTCCATACAATATTTTATAATCCTACGAAAGAATCGTATCTATAATTATGCCCAATAGCCACCCTAGGGGACGTTCGAAATTTTGCCAGTATTGCCAAAGGGGTATGTTCACTGATCCGGTGAAAAAACCGAGTATGGGTCGAACCACTGAATCGGATCAGATATTCGGTCTTGGTGACCTATATACAATATTTTATGATCCTACGAAAGAATCGGATCCACAATTATGCCCTATAGCCACCCTGCGGGCCGTTCGAAATTTTGCCCGTATTGCCAAAGGGGTATGTTCACTGATCCGGAGAAAAAACTGAGTATGGGTCGAACCACTGAATCAGAACAGATTTTCGGTCTTGATGATCTCCATACAATATTTTATGATCCTACGAAAGAATCGGATCCATAATTATGCCTTATAGCAACCCCGCGGGCCGTTCGAAATTTTGCCAGTATTGCCAAAGGGGTATGTTCACTGATCCGGAGAAAAAACTGAGTATGGGTCGAACCACTGAATCGGATAAGATTTTCGATCTTGATGACCTCCATACAATATTTTATGATCCTACGAAAGAATAGGATCCATAATTATGCCCTATAGCCACCCCGCGGGCCGTTCGAAATTTGCCAGTATTGCCAAAGGGGTATGTTCACTGATCCGGAGAAAAAACTGAGTATGGGTCGAACCACTGAATCGGAACAGATTTTCTGATCTTGATGACCTCCATACAATATTTTATGATCATACGAAAGAATCGTATCCATAATTATGCCCTATAGCAACCCCGCGAGCCGTTCGAAATTTTACCCGTACTGCCAAAGGGGTATGTTCACTGATCCGGAGAAAAAATTGAGTATGGGTCGAACCGCTGAATCGGATCAGAAATTCGGTCTTGGTGACCTCTATACAATATTTTATGATCCTACGAAAGAGTCGGATCCACAATTATGCCCTATAGCCACCTCGCGGCCCGTACGAAATTTTGCCAGTATTGCCTAATGGGTATGTTCACTGATCCGGAGAAAAAACTGAGTATGGGTCGAACCACTGAATCGGAACAGATTTTCGATCTTGATGACCTCCATACAATATTTTATGATCCTACGAAAGAATCGTATCCATAATTATGCCCTATAGCAACCCCGCGGGCCGTTCGAAATTTTGCCCGTATTGCCAAAGGGGTATGTTCACTAATCCGGAGAAAAAACTGAGTATGGGTCGAACCACTGAATCGGATCAGATTTTCGATCTTGATGACCTCCATACAATATTTTATGATCTTACGAAATAATTGGATCCATAATTATGCCCTATAGCCACTACGCGGGCCTTTCGAAATTTTCCAGTATTGCCAAAGGGGTATGTTTACTGATCCGGAGAAAAAACTGAGTATGGGTCGAACCACTGAATCGGAACAGATTTTCGATCTTGATGACCTCCATACAATATTTTATAATCCTACGAAAGAATCGTATCTATAATTATGCCCAATAGCCACCCTAGGGGCCGTTCGAAATTTTGCCAGTATTGCCAAAGGGGTATGTTCACTGATCCTGTGAAAAAACTGAGTATGGGTCGAACCACTGAATCGGATCAGAAATTCGGTCTTCGTGACCTCTATACAATATTTTATGATCCTACGAAAGAGTCGGATCCACAATTATGCCCTATAGCCACCTCGCGGCCCGTTCGAAATTTTGCCAGTATTGCCAAATGGGTATGTTCACTGATCCGGAGAAAAAACTGAGTATGGGTCGAACCACTGAATCGGAACAGATTTTCGATCTTGATGACCTCCATACAATATTTTATGATCCTACGAAAGAATCGTATCCATAATTATGCCCTATAGCAACCCCGCGGGCCGTTCGAAATTTTGCCCGTATTGCCAAAGGGGTATGTTCACTGATCCGGAGAAAAAACTGAGTATGGGTCGAACCACTAAATCGGATCAGATTTTCGATCTTGATGACCTCCATATAATATTTTATGATCCTACGAAAGAATAGGATCCATAATTATGCCCTATAGCCACCCCGCGGGCCGTTCGAAATTTGCCAGTATTGCCAAAGGGGTATGTTCACTGATCCGGAGAAAAAACTGAGTATGGGTCGAACCACTGAATCGGAACAGATTTTCGATCTTGTTGACCTCCATACAATATTTTATGATCCTACGAAAGAATCGTATCTATAATTATGCCCTATAGCCACCTCGCGGCCCGTTCGAAATTTTGCAAGTATTGCCAAAGGGGTATGTTCACTGATCCGGAGAAAAAACTGAGTATGGTTCGAACCACTGAATCGGAACAGATTTTCGATCTTGATGACCTCCATACAATATTTTATGATCCTACGAAAGAATCGGATCCATAATTATGCCCTATAGCAACCCCGCGGGCCGTTTGAAATTTTGCCAGTATTGCCAAAGGGGTATGTTCATTGATCCGGAGAAAAAACTGAGTATGGGTCGAACCACTGAATCGGATCAGATTTTCGATCTTGAGGACCTCCATACAGTATTTTATGATCCTACGAAAGAATCGTATCAATAATTATGCCCTATAGCCACCATGGGGGGCGTTCGAAATTTTGCCAGTATTGCCAAAGGAGTATGTTCACTGATCCGGTGAAAAAACTGAGTATGGGTCGAACCACTGAATCGGATCAGATTTTCGATCTTGATGACCTCCATACAATATTTTATGATCCTACGAAAGAATTGGATCCATAATTATGCCCTATAGCCACCCCGCGGGCCGTTCGAAATTTGCCAGTATTGCCGAAGGGGTATGTTAACTGATCCGGAGAAAAAACTGAGTATGGGTCGAACCACTGAATCGGATCAGAAATTCGGTCTTGGTGACCTCCATACAATATTTTATGATCCTACGAAAGAATCGTATCCATAATTATGCCTTATCGCAACCCCGCGGACCGTTCGAAATTTTGCCCGTATTGCCAAAGGGGTATGTTCACTGATCCGGAGAAAAAACTGAGTATGGGTCGAACCACTGAATCGGATCAGAAATTCGGTCTTGGTGACCTCTATACAATATTTTATGATCCTACGAAAGAATCGTATCCATAATTATGCCCTATAGCAACCCCGCGGGCCGTTCGAAATTTTGCCAGTATTGCCAAAGGGGTATGTTCATTGATCCGGAGAAAAAACTGAGTATGGGTCGAACCACTGAATCGGATCAAATTTTCGATCTTGAGGACCTCCATACAATATTTTATGATCCTACGAAAGAATCGTATCTATAATTATGTCCTATAGCCACCATGGGGGCCGTTCGAAATTTTGCCAGTATTGCCAAAGGGGTATGTTCACTGATCCGGAGAAAAAACTGAGTATGGGTCGAACCACTGAATCGGATCAGAAATTCGGTCTTGGTGACCTCTATACAATATTTTATGATCCTACGAAAGAATCGTATCCATAATTATGCCCTATGGCAACCCCGCGGGCCGTTCGAAATTTTGCCAGTATTGCCAAAGGGGTATGTTCATTGATCCGGAGAAAAAACTGAGTATGGGTCGAACCACTGAATCGGATCAAATTTTCGATCTTGAGGACCTCCATACAGTATTTTATGATCCTACGAAAGAATCGTATCTATAATTATGTCCTATAGCCACCATGGGGGCCGTTCGAAATTTTGCCAGTATTGCCAAAGGAGTATGTTCACTGATCCGGAGAAAAAACTGAGTATGGTTCGAACCACTGAACCGGAACAGATTTTCGATCTTGATGACCTCCATACAATATTTTATGATCCTACGAAAGAATCGGATCCATAATTATGCCCTATGGCAACCCCGCGGGCCGTTTGAAATTTTGCCAGTATTGCCAAAGGGGTATGTTCATTGATCCGGAGAAAAAACTGAGTATGGGTCGAACCACTGAATCGGATCAGATTTTCGATCTTGAGGACCTCCATACAGTATTTTATGATCCTACGAAAGAATCGTATCTATAATTATGCCCTATAGCCACCATGGGGGGCGTTCGAAATTTTGCCAGTATTGCCAAAGGAGTATGTTCACTGATCCGGTGAAAAAACTGAGTATGGGTCGAACCACTGAATCGGATCAGATTTTCGATCTTGATGACCTCCATACAATATTTTATGATCCTACGAAAGACTTGGATCCATAATTATGCCCTATAGCCACCCCGCGGGCCGTTCGAAATTTGCCAGTATTGCCAAAGGGGTATGTTAACTGATCCGGAGAAAAAACTGAGTATGGGTCGAACCACTGAATCGGATCAGAAATTCGGTCTTGGTGACCTCCATACAATATTTTATGATCCTACGAAAGAATCGTATCCATAATTATGCCTTATAGCAACCCCGCGGACCGTTCGAAATTTTGCCCGTATTGCCAAAGGGGTATGTTCACTGATCCGGAGAAAAAACTGAGTATGGGTCGAACCACTGAATCGGATCAAAAATTCGGTCTTGGTGACCTCTATACAATATTTTCTGATCCTACGAAAGAGTCGGATCCACAATTATGCCCTATAGCCAACCCGCGGCCCGTTCGAAATTTTGCCAGTATTGCCAAAGGGGTATGTTCACTGATCCGGAGAAAAAACTGAGTGTGGGTCGAACCACTGAATCGGAACAGATTTTCGATCTTGATGACCTCCATACAATATTTTATGATCCTACGAAAGAATCGTATCCATAATTATGCCCTATAGCAACCCCGCGGGCAGTTCGAAATTTTGCCCGTATTGCCAAAGGGGTATGTTCACTGATCCGGAGAAAAAACTGAGTATGGGTCGAACCACTGAATCGGATCAGATTTTCGATATTGATGACCTCCATACAATATTTTATGATCCTACGAAATAATTGGATCCATAATTATGCCCTATAGCCACCCCGCGGGCCGTTCGAAATTTGCCAGTATTGCCAAAGGGGTATGTTCATTGATCCGGAGAAAAAACTGAGTATGGGTCGAACCACTGAATCGGATCAGATTTTCGATCTTGAGGACCTCCATACAATATTTTATGATCCTACGAAAGAATCGTATCTATAATTATGCCCTATAGCCACCATGGGGGCCGTTCGAAATTTTGCCAGTGTTACCAAAGGGGTATGTTCACTGATCCGGTGAAAGAACTGAGTATGGGTCGAACCACTGAATCGGATCAGATATTCGGTCTTGCTGACCTCTATACAATATTTTATGATCCTACGAAAGAATCGGATCCACAATTATGCCCTATAGCCACCCTGCGGGCCGTTCGAAATTTTGCCCGTATTGCCAAAGGGGTATGTTCACTGATCCGGAGAAAAAACTGAGTATGGGTCGAACCACTGAATCGGAACAGATTTTCGGTCTTGATGATCTCCATACAATATTTTATGATCCTACGAAAGAATCGGATCTATAATTATGCCTTATAGCAACCCCGCGGGCCGTTCGAAATTTTGCCCGTATTGCCAAAGGGGAATGTTCACTGATACGGAGAAAAAACTGAGTATGGGTCGAACCACTGAATCGGATCAGATTTTCGATCTTGATGAACTCCAT
This sequence comes from Bidens hawaiensis, assembly GCF_021521415.1. NCBI lineage: Eukaryota > Viridiplantae > Streptophyta > Magnoliopsida > Asterales > Asteraceae > Bidens > Bidens hawaiensis. Next base: position 1,377,041 of record NW_027491480.1, read on the forward strand.
ACAATATTTTATGATCCTACGAAAGAATTGTATCCATAATTATGCCCTATAGCCACCCCGCGGGCCGTTCGAAATTTGCCAGTATTGCCAAAGGGGTATGTTCACTGATCCGGAGAAAAAACTGAGTATGGGTCGAACCACTGAATCGGATCAGAAATTCGGTCTTGGTGACCTCTATACAATATTTTATGATCCTACGAAATAATTGGATCCATAATTATGCCCTATAGCCACCCCGCGGGCCGTTCGAAATTTGCCAGTATTGCCAAAGGGGTATGTTCACTGATCCGGAGAAAAAACTGAGTATGGGTCGAACCACTGAATCGGAACAGATTTTCGATCTTGATGACCTCCATACAATATTTTATGATCCTACGAAAGAATCGTATCCATAATTATGCCCTATAGCAACCCCGCGGGCTGTTCGAAATTTTGCCCGTATTGCCAAAGGGGTATTTTCACTGATCCGGAGAAAAAACTGATTATGGGTCGAACCACTGAATCGGATCAGAAATTCGGTCTTGGTGACCTCTATACAATATTTTATGATCCTAAGAAATAATTGGATCCATAAATATGCCCTATAGCCACCCCGCGGCCCGTTCGACATTTTGCCAGTATTGCCAAAGGGGTATGTTCACTGATCCGGAGAAAAAATTGAGTATGGGTCGAACCACTGAATCGGAACAGATTTTCGGTCTTGATGATCTCCATACAATATTTTATGATCCTACGAAAGAAACGGATCCATAATTATGCCTTATAGCAACCCCGCGGGCCGTTCGAAATTTTGCCTGTATTGCCAATGGAGTATGTTCACTGATCCGGTGAAAAAACTGAGTATGGGTCGAACCACTGAATCGGATCAGATATTCTGTCTTGGTGACCTCTATACAATATTTTATGATCCTACGAAAGAATCGTATCCATAATTATGCCCTATAGCAACCCCGCGGGCCCTTCGAAATTTTGCCCGTATTGCCAAAGGGGTATGTTCAGTGATCCGGAGAAAAAACTGAGTATGGGTCGAACCACTGAATCGGATCAGAAATTCGGTCTTGGTGACCTCTATACAATATTTTATGATCCTACGAAAGAATCGTATCCATAATTATGCCCTATAGCAACCCCGCGGGCCGTTCGAAATTTTGCCCGTATTACCAAAGGGGTATGTTCACGGATCCGGAGAAAAAACTGAGTATGGGTCGAACCACTGAATCGGATCAAAAATTCGGTCTTGGTGACCTCTATACAATATTTTCTGATCCTACGAAAGAGTCGGATCCACAATTATGCCCTATAGCCAACCCGCGGCCCGTTCGAAATTTTGCCAGTATTGCCAAAGGGGTATGTTCACTGATCCGGAGAAAAAACTGAGTGTGGGTCGAACCACTGAATCGGAACAGATTTTCGATCTTGATGACCTCCATACAATATTTTATGATCCTACGAAAGAATCGTATCCATAATTATGCCCTATAGCAACCTCGCGGGCTGTTCGAAATTTTGCCCGTATTGCCAAAGGGGTATTTTCACTGATCCGGAGAAAAAACTGATTATGGGTCGAACCACTGAATCGGATCAGAAATTCGGTCTTGGTGACCTCTATACAATATTTTATGATCCTAAGAAATAATTGGATCCATAAATATGCCCTATAGCCACCCCGCGGCCCGTTCGACTTTTTGCCAGTATTGCCAAAGGGGTATGTTCACTGATCCGGAGAAAAAACTGAGTATGGGTCGAACCACTGAATCGGAACAGATTTTCGGTCTTGATGATCTCCATACAATATTTTATGATCCTACGAAAGAATCGGATCCATAATTATGCCTTATAGCAACCCCGCGGGCCGTTCGAAATTTTGCCAGTATTGTCAAAGGAGTATGTTCACTGATCCGGTGAAAAAACTGAGTATGGGTCGAACCACTGAATCGGATCAGATATTCGGTCTTGGTGACCTCTATACAATATTTTATGATCCTACTAAAGAATCGTATCCATAATTATGCCCTATAGCAACCCCGCGGGCCGTTCGAAATTTTGCCCGTATTGCCAAAGGGGTATGTTCAGTGATCCGGAGAAAAAACTGAGTATGGGTCGAACCACTGAATCGGATCAGAAATTCGGTCTTGGTGACCTCTATACAATATTTTATGATCCTACGAAAGAATCGTATCCATAATTATGCCATATAGCAACCCCGCGGGCTGTTCGAAATTTTGCCCGTATTACCAAAGGGGTATGTTCACGGATCCGGAGAAAAAACTGAGTATGGGTCGAACCACTGAATCGGATCAAAAATTCGGTCTTGGTGACCTCTATACAATATTTTCTGATCCTACGAAAGAGTCGGATCCACAATTATGCCCTATAGCCAACCCGCGGCCCGTTCGAAATTTTGCCAGTATTGCCAAAGGGGTATGTTCACTGATCCGGAGAAAAAACTGAGTGTGGGTCGAACCACTGAATCGGAACAGATTTTCGATCTTGATGACCTCCATACAATATTTTATGATCCTACGAAAGAATCGTATCCATAATTATGCCCTATAGCAACCCCGCGGGCAGTTCGAAATTTTGCCCGTATTGCCAAAGGGGTATGTTCACTGATCCGGAGAAAAAACTGAGTATGGGTCGAACCACTGAATCGGATCAGATTTTCGATATTGATGACCTCCATACAATATTTTATGATCCTACGAAATAATTGGATCCATAATTATGCCCTATAGCCACCCCGCGGGCCGTTCGAAATTTGCCAGTATTGCCAAAGGGGTATGTTCATTGATCCGGAGAAAAAACTGAGTATGGGTCGAACCACTGAATCGGATCAGATTTTCGATCTTGAGGACCTCCATACAATATTTTATGATCCTACGAAAGAATCGTATCTATAATTATGCCCTATAGCCACCATGGGGGCCGTTCGAAATTTTGCCAGTATTACCAAAGGGGTATGTTCACTGATCCGGTGAAAGAACTGAGTATGGGTCGAACCACTGAATCGGATCAGATATTCGGTCTTGGTGACCTCTATACAATATTTTATGATCCTACGAAAGAATCGGATCCACAATTACGCCCTATAGCCACCCTGCGGGCCGTTCGAAATTTTGCCCGTATTGCCAAAGGGGTATGTTCACTGATCCGGAAAAAAACTGAGTATGGGTCGAACCACTGAATCGGAACAGATTTTCGGTCTTGATGATCTCCATACAATATTTTATGATCCTACGAAAGAATCGGATCCATAATTATGCCTTATAGCAACCCCGCGGGCCGTTCGAAATTTTGCCCGTATTGCCAAAGGGGAATGTTCACTGATACGGAGAAAAAACTGAGTATGGGTCGAACCACTGAATCGGATCAGATTTTCGATCTTGATGACCTCCATACAATATTTTATGATCCTACGAAAGAATTGTATCCATAATTATGCCCTATAGCCACCCCGCAGGCCGTTCGAAATTTGCCAGTATTGCCAAAGGGGTATGTTCACTGATCCGGAGAAAAAACTGAGTATGGGTCGAACCACTGAATCGGATCAGAAATTCGGTCTTGGTGACCTCTATACAATATTTTATGATCCTACGAAAGAATCGTATCTATAATTATGCCCTATAGCCACCCTAGGGGCCGTTCGAAATTTTGCAAGTATTGCCAAAGGGGTATGTTCACTGATGCGGAGAAAAAACTGAGTATGGGTCGAACCACTGAATCGGAACAGATTTTCGATCTTGTTGACCTCCATACAATATTTTATGATCCTACGAAAGAATCGTATCCATAATTATGCCCTATAGCAACCCCGCGGGCTGTTCGAAATTTTGCCCGTATTGCCAAAGGGGTATTTTCACTGATCCGGAGAAAAAACTGATTATGGGTCGAACCACTGAATCGGATCAGAAATTCGGTCTTGGTGACCTCTATACAATATTTTATGATCCTAAGAAATAATTGGATCCATAAATATGCCCTATAGCCACCCCGCGGCCCGTTCGACATTTTGCCAGTATTGCCAAAGGGGTATGTTCACTGATCCGGAGAAAAAACTGAGTATGGGTCGAACCACTGAATCGGAACAGATTTTCGGTCTTGATGATCTCCATACAATATTTTATGATCCTACGATAGAATCGGATCCATAATTATGCCTTATAGCAACCCCGCGGGCCGTTCGAAATTTTGCCAGTATTGCCAAAGGAGTATGTTCACTGATCCGGTGAAAAAACTGAGTATGGGTCGAACCACTGAATCGGATCAGATATTCGGTCTTGGTGACCTCTATACAATATTTTATGATCCTACGAAAGAATCGTATCCATAATTATGCCCTATAGCAACCCCGCGGGCCGTTCGAAATTTTGCCCGTATTACCAAAGGGGTATGTTCAGTGATCCGGAGGAAAAACTGAGTATGGGTCGAACCACTGAATCGGATCAGAAATTCGGTCTTGGTGACCTCTATACAATATTTTATGATCCTACGAAAGAATCGTATCCATAATTATGCCCTATAGCAACCCCGCGGGCCGTTCGAAATTTTGCCCGTATTACCAAAGGGGTATGTTCACGGATCCGGAGAAAAAACTGAGTATGGGTCGAACCACTGAATCGGATCAAAAATTCGGTCTTGGTGACCTCTATACAATATTTTATGATCCTTCGAAAGAGTCGGATCCACAATTATGCCCTATAGCCAACCCGCGGCCCGTTCGAAATTTTGCCAATATTGCCAAAGGGGTATGTTCACTGATCCGGAGAAAAAACTGAGTGTGGGTCGAACCACTGAATCGGAACAGATTTTCGATCTTGATGACCTCCATACAATATTTTATGATCCTACGAAAGAATCGTATCCATAATTATGCCCTATAGCAACCCCGCGGGCAGTTCGAAATTTTGCCCGTATTGCCAAAGGGGTATGTTCACTGATCCGGAGAAAAACCTGAGTATGGGTCGAACCACTGAATCGGATCAGATTTTCGATATTGATGACCTCCATACAATATTTTATGATCCTACGAAATAATTGGATCCATAATTATGCCCTATAGCCACCCCGCGGGCCGTTCGAAATTTGCCAGTATTGCCAAAGGGGTATGTTCAATGATCCGGAGAAAAAACTGAGTATGGGTCGAACCAATGAATCGGAACAGATTTTCGATCTTGATGACCTCCATACAATATTTTATGATCCTACGAAAGAATCGTATCCATAATTATGCCCTATGACAACCCCGCGGGCCGTTCGAAATTTTGCCAGTATTGCCAAAGGGGTATGTTCATTGATCCGGAGAAAAAACTGAGTATGGGTCGAACCACTGAATCGGATCAGATTTTCGATCTTGAGGACCTCCATACAATATTTTATGATCCTACGAAAGAATCGTATCTATAATTATGCCCTATAGCCACCATGGGGGCCGTTCGAAATTTTGCCAGTATTACCAAGGGGGTATGTTCACTGATCCGGTGAAAGAACTGAGTATGGGTCGAACCACTGAATCGGATCAGATATTCGGTCTTGGTGAACTCTATATAATATTTTATGATCCTACGAAAGAATCGGATCCACAATTATTCCCTATAGCCACCCTGCGGGCCGTTCGAAATTTTGCCCGTACTGCCAAAGGGGTATGTTCACTGATCCGGAGAAAAAACTGAGTATGGGTCGAACCACTGAATCGGAACAGATTTTCGGTCTTGATGATCTCCATACAATATTTTATGATCCTACGAAAGAATCGGATCCATAATTATGCCTTATAGCAACCCCGCGGGCCGTTCAAAATTTTGCCCGTATTGCCAAAGGGGAATGTTCACTGATACGGAGAAAAAACTGAGTATGGGTCGAACCACTGAATCGGATCAGATTTTCGATCTTGATGACCTCCATACAATATTTTATGATCCTACGAAAGAATTGTATCCATAATTATGCCCTATAGCCACCCCGCAGGCCGTTCGAAATTTGCCAGTATTGCCAAAGGGGTATGTTCACTGATCCGGAGAAAAAACTGAGTATGGGTCGAACCACTGAATCGGATCAGAAATTCGGTCTTGGTGACCTCTATACAATATTTTATGATCCTACGAAAGAATCGTATCTATAATTATGCCCTATAGCCACCCCGCGGGCCGTTCGAAATTTGCCAGTATTGCCAAAGGGGTATGTTCAATGATCCAGAGAAAAAACTGAGTATGGGTCGAACCACTGAATCGGAACAGATTTTCGATCTTGATGACCTCCATACAATATTTTATGATCCTACGAAAGAATCGTATCCATAATTATGCCCTATGGCAACCCCGCGGGCCGTTCGAAATTTTGCCAGTATTGCCAAAGAGGTATGTTCATTGATCCGGAGAAAAAACTGAGTATGGGTCGAACCACTGAATTGGATCAGATTTTCGATCTTGAGGACCTCCATACAATATTTTATGATCCTACGAAAGAATCGTATCTATAATTATGCCCTATAGCCACCATGGGGGCCGTTCGAAATTTTGCCAATATTACCAAAGAGGTATGTTCACTGATCCGGTGAAAGAACTGAGTATGGGTCGAACCACTGAATCGGATCAGATATTCGGTCTTGGTGACCTCTATACAATATTTTATGATCTTACGAAAGAATCGGATCCACAATTATGCACTATAGCCACCTTGCGGGCCGTTCGAAATTTTGCCCGTATTGCCAAAGGGGTATGTTCACTGATCCGGAGAAAAAACTGAGTATGGGTCGAACCACTGAATCGGAACAGATTTTCGGTCTTGATGATCTCCATACAATATTTTATGATCCTACGAAAGAATCGGATCCATAATTATGCCTTATAGCAACCCCGCGGGCCGTTCGAAATTTTGCCCGTATTGCCAAAGGGGAATGTTCACTGATACGGAGAAAAAACTGAGTATGGGTCGAACCACTGAATCGGATTAGATTTTCGATCTTGAGGACCTCCATACAATATTTTATGATCCTACGAAAGAATCGTCTCTGTAATTATGCCCTATAGCCACCATGGGGGTCGTTCGAAATTTTGCCAGTTTTGCCAATGGGGTAAGTTCACTGATCCGGTGAAAAAACTGAGTATGGGTCGAACCACTAAATCGGATCAGATATTCGGTCTTGGTGACCTCTATACAATATTTTATGATCCTACGAAAGAATCGTATCCATAATTATGCCCTATAGCAACCCCGCGGGCCGTTCGAAATTTTGCCCGTATTGCCAAAGGGGTATGTTCACTGATCCGGAGAAAAAACTGAGTATGGGTCGAACCACTGAATCGGATCAGAAATTCGGTCTTGGTGACCTCTATACAATATTTTATGATCCTACGAAAGAATGGTATCTATAATTATGCCCTATAGCCACCCTAGGGGCCGTTCGAAATTTTGCAAGTATTGCCAAAGGGGTATGTTCACTGATCCGGAGAAAAAACTGAGTATGGGTTGAACCACTAAATCGGATTAGATTTTCGATCTTGAGGACCTCCATACAATATTTTATGATCCTACGAAAGAATCGTCTCTATAATTATGCCCTATAGCCACCATGGGGGTCGTTCGAAATTTTGCCAGTATTGCCAAAGGGGTATGTTCACTGATCCGGTGAAAAAACTGAGTATGGGTCGAACCACTAAATCGGATCAGATATTCGGTCTTGGTGACCTCTATACAATATTTTATGATCCTACGAAAGAATCGTATCCATAATTATGCCCTATAGCAACCCCGCGGGCCGTTCGAAATTTTGCCCGTATTGCCAAAGGGGTATGTTCACTGATCCGGAGAAAAAACTGAGTATGGGTCGAACCACTGAATCGGATCAGAAATTCGGTCTTGGTGACCTCTATACAATATTTTATGATCCTACGAAAGAATGGTATCTATAATTATGCCTTATAGCCACCCTAGGGGCCGTTCGAAATTTTGCAAGTATTGACAAAGAGGTATGTTCACTGATGCGGAGAAAAAACTGAGTATGGGTCGAACCACTGAATCGGAACAGATTTTCGATCTTGATGACCTCCATACAATATTTTATGATCCTACGAAAGAATCGTATCCATAATTATGCCCTATAGCAACCCCGCGGGCCTTTCGAAATTTTGCCCGTATTGCCAAAGGGGTATGTTCACAGATCCGGAGAAAAAACTGAGTATGGGTCGAACCACTGAATCGGATCAGAAATTCGGTCTTGGTGACCTCTATATAATATTTTATGATCCTACGAAATAATTGGATCCATAATTATGCCCTATAGCCACCCCGCGGGCCGTTCGAAATTTGCCAGTATTGCCAAAGGGGTATGTTCAATGATCCGGAGAAAAAACTGAGTATGGGTCGAACCAATGAATCGGAACAGATTTTCGATCTTGATGACCTCCATACAATATTTTATGATCCTACGAAAGAATCGTATCCATAATTATGCCCTATGGCAACCCCGCGGGCCGTTCGAAATTTTGCCAGTATTGCCAAAGGGGTATGTTCATTGATCCGGAGAAAAAACTGAGTATGGGTCGAACCACTGAATCGGATCAGATTTTCGATCTTGAGGACCTCCATACAATATTTTATGATCCTACGAAAGAATCGTATCTATAATTATGCCCTATAGCCACCATGGGGGCCGTTCGAAATTTTGCCAGTATTACCAAAGGGGTATGTTCACTGATCCGGTGAAAGAACTGAGTATGGGTCGAACCACTGAATCGGATCAGATATTCGGTCTTGGTGAACTCTATATAATATTTTATGATCCTACGAAAGAATCGGATCCACAATTATTCCCTATAGCCACCCTGCGGGCCGTTCGAAATTTTGCCCGTACTGCCAAAGGGGTATGTTCACTGATCCGGAGAAAAAACTGAGTATGGGTCGAACCACTGAATCGGAACAGATTTTCGGTCTTGATGATCTCCATACAATATTTTATGATCCTACGAAAGAATCGGATCCATAATTATGCCTTATAGCAACCCCGCGGGCCGTTCAAAATTTTGCCCGTATTGCCAAAGGGGAATGTTCACTGATACGGAGAAAAAACTGAGTATGGGTCGAACCACTGAATCGGATCAGATTTTCGATCTTGATGACCTCCATACAATATTTTATGATCCTACGAAAGAATTGTATCCATAATTATGCCCTATAGCCACCCCGCAGGCCGTTCGAAATTTGCCAGTATTGCCAAAGGGGTATGTTCACTGATCCGGAGAAAAAACTGAGTATGGGTCGAACCACTGAATCGGATCAGAAATTCGGTCTTGGTGACCTCTATACAATATTTTATGATCCTACGAAAGAATCGTATCTATAATTATGCCCTATAGCCACCCCGCGGGCCGTTCGAAATTTGCCAGTATTGCCAAAGGGGTATGTTCAATGATCCAGAGAAAAAACTGAGTATGGGTCGAACCACTGAATCGGAACAGATTTTCGATCTTGATGACCTCCATACAATATTTTATGATCCTACGAAAGAATCGTATCCATAATTATGCCCTATGGCAACCCCGCGCGCCATTCGAAATTTTGCCAGTATTGCCAAAGAGGTATGTTCATTGATCCGGAGAAAAAACTGAGTATGGGTCGAACCACTGAATTGGATCAGATTTTCGATCTTGAGGACCTCCATACAATATTTTATGATCCTACGAAAGAATCGTATCTATAATTATGCCCTATAGCCACCATGGGGGCCGTTCGAAATTTTGCCAATATTAACAAAGAGGTATGTTCACTGATCCGGTGAAAGAACTGAGTATGGGTCGAACCACTGAATCGGATCAGATATTCGGTCTTGGTGACCTCTATACAATATTTTATGATCTTACGAAAGAATCGGATCCACAATTATGCACTATAGCCACCTTGCGGGCCGTTCGAAATTTTGCCCGTATTGCCAAAGGGGTATGTTCACTGATCCGGAGAAAAAACTGAGTATGGGTCGAACCACTGAATCGGAACAGATTTTCGGTCTTGATGATCTCCATACAATATTTTATGATCCTACGAAAGAATCGGATCCATAATTATGCCTTATAGCAACCCCGCGGGCCGTTCGAAATTTTGCCCGTATTGCCAAAGGGGAATGTTCACTGATACGGAGAAAAAACTGAGTATGGGTCGAACCACTGAATCGGATTAGATTTTCGATCTTGAGGACCTCCATACAATATTTTATGATCCTACGAAAGAATCGTCTCTGTAATTATGCCCTATAGCCACCATGGGGGTCGTTCGAAATTTTGCCAGTTTTGCCAATGGGGTAAGTTCACTGATCCGGTGAAAAAACTGAGTATGGGTCTAACCACTAAATCGGATCAGATATTCGGTCTTGGTGACCTCTATACAATATTTTATGATCCTACGAAAGAATCGTATCCATAATTATGCCCTATAGCAACCCCGCGGGCCGTTCGAAATTTTGCCCGTATTGCCAAAGGGGTATGTTCACTGATCCGGAGAAAAAACTGAGTATGGGTCGAACCACTGAATCGGATCAGAAATTCGGTCTTGGTGACCTCTATACAATATTTTATGATCCTACGAAAGAATGGTATCTATAATTATGCCCTATAGCCACCCTAGGGGCCGTTCGAAATTTTGCAAGTATTGCCAAAGGGGTATGTTCACTGATCCGGAGAAAAAACTGAGTATGGGTTGAACCACTAAATCGGATTAGATTTTCGATCTTGAGGACCTCCATACAATATTTTATGATCCTACGAAAGAATCGTCTCTATAATTATGCCCTATAGCCACCATGGGGGTCGTTCGAAATTTTGCCAGTATTGCCAAAGGGGTATGTTCACTGATCCGGTGAAAAAACTGAGTATGGGTCGAACCACTAAATCGGATCAGATATTCGGTCTTGGTGACCTCTATACAATATTTTATGATCCTACGAAAGAATCGTATCCATAATTATGCCCTATAGCAACCCCGCGGGCCGTTCGAAATTTTGCCCGTATTGCCAAAGGGGTATGTTCACTGATCCGGAGAAAAAACTGAGTATGGGTCGAACCACTGAATCGGATCAGAAATTCGGTCTTGGTGACCTCTATACAATATTTTATGATCCTACGAAAGAATGGTATCTATAATTATGCCTTATAGCCACCCTAGGGGCCGTTCGAAATTTTGCAAGTATTGACAAAGAGGTATGTTCACTGATGCGGAGAAAAAACTGAGTATGGGTCGAACCACTGAATCGGAACAGATTTTCGATCTTGATGACCTCCATACAATATTTTATGATCCTACGAAAGAATCGTATCCATAATTATGCCCTATAGCAACCCCGCGGGCCTTTCGAAATTTTGCCCGTATTGCCAAAGGGGTATGTTCACAGATCCGGAGAAAAAACTGAGTATGGGTCGAACCACTGAATCGGATCAGAAATTCGGTCTTGGTGACCTCTATATAATATTTTATGATCCTACGAAATAATTGGATCCATAATTATGCCCTATAGCCACCCCGCGGCCCGTTCGACATTTTGCCAGTATTGCCAAAGGGGTATGTTCATTGATCCGGAGAAAAAACTGAGTATGGGTCGAACCCCTGAATCGGATTAGATTTTCGATCTTGAGGACCTCCATACAATATTTTATGATCCTACGAAAGAATCGTCTCTATAATTATGCCCTATAGCCACCATGGGGGTCGTTCGAAATTTTGCCAGTATTGCCAAAGGGGTATGTTCACTGATCCGGTGAAAAAACTGAGTATGGGTCGAACCACTAAATCGGATCAGATATTCGGTCTTGGTGACCTCTATACAATATTTTATGATCCTACGAAAGAATCGTATCCATAATTATGCCCTATAGCAACCCCGCGGGCCGTTCGAAATTTTGCCCGTATTGCCAAAGGGGTATGTTCACTGATCCGGAGAAAAAACTGAGTATGGGTCGAACCACTGAATCGGATCAGAAATTCGGTCTTGGTGACCTCTATACAATATTTTATGATCCTACGAAAGAATGGTATCTATAATTATGCCCTATAGCCACCCTAGGGGCCGTTCGAAATTTTGCAAGTATTGCCAAAGAGGTATGTTCACTGATGCGGAGAAAAAACTGAGTATGGGTCGAACCTCTGAATCGGAACAGATTTTCGATCTTGATGACCTCCATACAATATTTTATGATCCTACGAAAGAATCGTATCCATAATTATGCCCTATAGCAACCCCGCGGGCCTTTCGAAATTTTGCCCGTATTGCCAAAGGGGTATGTTCACAGATCCGGAGAAAAAACTGAGTATGGGTCGAACCACTGAATCGGATCAGAAATTCGGTCTTGGTGACCTCTATATAATATTTTATGATCCTACGAAATAATTGGATCCATAATTATGCCCTATAGCCACCCCGCGGCCCGTTCGACATTTTGCCAGTATTGCCAAAGGGGTATGTTCATTGATCCGGAGAAAAAACTGAGTATGGGTCGAACCCCTGAATCGGATTAGATTTTCGATCTTGAGGACCTCCATACAATATTTTATGATCCTACGAAAGAATCGTCTCTATAATTATGCCCTATAGCCACCATGGGGGTCGTTCGAAATTTTGCCAGTATTGCCAAAGGGGTATGTTCACTGATCCGGTGAAAAAACTGAGTATGGGTCGAACCACTAAATCGGATCAGATATTCGGTCTTGGTGACCTCTATACAATATTTTATGATCCTACGAAAGAATCGTATCCATAATTATGCCCTATAAAAACCCCGCGGGCCGTTCGAAATTTTGCCTGTATTGCAAAGGGGTATGTTCACTGATCCGGAGAAAAAACTGAGTATGGGTCGAACCACTGAATCGGATCAGAAATTCGGTCTTGGTGACCTCTATACAATATTTTATGATCCTACGAAAGAATGGTATCTATAATTATGCCCTATTGCCACCCTAGGGGCCGTTCGAAATTTTGCAAGTATTGCCAAAGAGGTATGTTCACTGATGCGGAGAAAAAACTGAGTATGGGTCGAACCTCTGAATCGGAACAGATTTTCGATCTTGATGACCTCCATACAATATTTTATGATCCTACGAAAGAATCGTATCCATAATTATGCCCTATAGCAACCCCGCGGGCCTTTCGAAATTTTGCCCGTATTGCCAAAGGGGTATGTTCACAGATCCGGAGAAAAAACTGAGTATGGGTCGAACCACTGAATCGGATCAGATATTCGGTCTTGGTGACCTCTATATAATATTTTATGATCCTACGAAATAATTGGATCCATAATTATGCCCTATAGCCACCCCGCGGCCCGTTCGACATTTTGCCAGTATTGCCAAAGGGGTATGTTCATTGATCCGGAGAAAAAACTGAGTATGGGTCGAACCCCTGAATCGGATTAGATTTTCGATCTTGAGGACCTCCATACAATATTTTATGATCCTACGAAAGAATCGTCTCTATAATTATGCCCTATAGCCACCATGGGGGTCGTTCGAAATTTTGCCAGTATTGCCAAAGGGGTATGTTCACTGATCCGGTGAAAAAACTGAGTATGGGTCGAACCACTAAATCGGATCAGATATTCGGTCTTGGTGACCTCTATACAATATTTTATGATCCTACGAAAGAATCGTATCCATAATTATGCCCTATAGCAACCCCGCGGGCCGTTCGAAATTTTGCCCGTATTGCCAAAGGGGTATGTTCACTGATCCGGAGAAAAAACTGAGTATGGGTCGAACCACTGAATCGGATCAGAAATTCGGTCTTGGTGACCTCTATACAATATTTTATGATCCTACGAAAGAATGGTATCTATAATTATGCCCTATAGCCACCCTAGGGGCCGTTCGAAATTTTGCAAGTATTGCCAAAGAGGTATGTTCACTGATGCGGAGAAAAAACTGAGTATGGGTCGAACCTCTGAATCGGAACAGATTTTCGATCTTGATGACCTCCATACAATATTTTATGATCCTACGAAAGAATCGTATCCATAATTATGCCCTATAGCAACCCCGCGGGCCTTTCGAAATTTTGCCCGTATTGCCAAAGGGGTATGTTCACAGATCCGGAGAAAAAACTGAGTATGGGTCGAACCACTGAATCGGATCAGAAATTCGGTCTTGGTGACCTCTATATAATATTTTATGATCCTACGAAATAATTGGATCCATAATTATGCCCTATAGCCACCCCGCGGCCCGTTCGACATTTTGCCAGTATTGCCAAAGGGGTATGTTCATTGATCCGGAGAAAAAACTGAGTATGGGTCGAACCCCTGAATCGGATTAGATTTTCGATCTTGAGGACCTCCATACAATATTTTATGATCCTACGAAAGAATCGTCTCTATAATTATGCCCTATAGCCACCATGGGGGTCGTTCGAAATTTTGCCAGTATTGCCAAAGGGGTATGTTCACTGATCCGGTGAAAAAACTGAGTATGGGTCGAACCACTAAATCGGATCAGATATTCGGTCTTGGTGACCTCTATACAATATTTTATGATCCTACGAAAGAATCGTATCCATAATTATGCCCTATAAAAACCCCGCGGGCCGTTCGAAATTTTGCCTGTATTGCAAAGGGGTATGTTCACTGATCCGGAGAAAAAACTGAGTATGGGTCGAACCACTGAATCGGATCAGAAATTCGGTCTTGGTGACCTCTATACAATATTTTATGATCCTACGAAAGAATGGTATCTATAATTATGCCCTATTGCCACCCTAGGGGCCGTTCGAAATTTTGCAAGTATTGCCAAAGAGGTATGTTCACTGATGCGGAGAAAAAACTGAGTATGGGTCGAACCTCTGAATCGGAACAGATTTTCGATCTTGATGACCTCCATACAATATTTTATGATCCTACGAAAGAATCGTATCCATAATTATGCCCTATAGCAACCCCGCGGGCCTTTCGAAATTTTGCCCGTATTGCCAAAGGGGTATGTTCACAGATCCGGAGAAAAAACTGAGTATGGGTCGAACCACTGAATCGGATCAGATATTCGGTCTTGGTGACCTCTATATAATATTTTATGATCCTACGAAATAATTGGATCCATAATTATGCCCTATAGCCACCCCGCGGCCCGTTCGACATTTTGCCAGTATTGCCAAAGGGGTATGTTCATTGATCCGGAGAAAAAACTGAGTATGGGTCGAACCCCTGAATCGGATTAGATTTTCGATCTTGAGGACCTCCATACAATATTTTATGATCCTACGAAAGAATCGTCTCTATAATTATGTCCTATAGCCACCATGGGGGTCGTTCGAAATTTTGCCAGTATTGCCAAAGGGGTATGTTCACTGATCCGGTGAAAAAACTGAGTATGGGTCGAACCACTAAATCGGATCAGATATTCGGTCTTGGTGACCTCTATACCATATTTTATGATCCTACGAAAGAATCGTATCCATAATTTTGCCCTATAGCAACCCCGCGGGCCGTTCGAAATTTTGCCCGTATTGCCAAAGGGGTATGTTCACTGATCCGGAGAAAAAATTGAGTATGGGTCGAACCACTGAATCGGATCAGAAATTCGGTCTTGGTGACCTCTATACAATATTTTATGATCCTACGAAAGAATGGTATCTATAATTATGCCCTATAGCCACCCTAGGGGCCGTTCGAAATTTTGCCAGTATTGCCAAAGGGGTATGTTCACTGATCCGGAGAAAAAACTGAGTATGGGTCGAACCACTGAATCGGATCAGATTTTCGGTCTTGATGACCTCCATACAATATTTTATGATCCTACGAAAGAATTGGATCCATAATTATGCCCTATAGCCACCCCGCGGGCCGTTCGAAATTTTGCCAGTATTGCCAAAGGGGTATGTTCATTGATCCGGAGAAAAAACTGAGTATGGGTCGAACCCCTGAATCGGATTAGATTTTCGATCTTGAGGACCTCCATACAATATTTTATGATCCTACGAAAGAATCGTCTCTATAATTATGCCCTATAGCCACCATGGGGGTCGTTCGAAATTTTGCCTGTATTGCCAAAGGGGTATGTTCACTGATCCGGTGAAAAAACTGAGTATGGGTCGAACCACTAAATCGGATCAGATATTCGGTCTTGGTGACCTCTATACCATATTTTATGATCCTACGAATGAATCGTATCCATAATTATGCCCTATAGCCACCACGCGGGCCGTTCGAAATTTTGCCGTATTGCCAAAGGGGTATGTTCACTGATCCGGAGAAAAAATTGAGTATGGGTCGAACCACTGAATCGGATCAGAAATTCGGTCTTGTTGACCTCTATACAATATTTTATGATCCTACGAAAGAATCGTATCCATAATTATGCCCTATAACAACCCCGCGGGCCGTTCGAAATTTTGCCCGTATTGCCAAAGGGGTATGTTCACTGATCCGGAGAAAAAACTGAGTATGGGTCGAACCACTGAATCGGATCAGAAATTCGGTCTTGGTGACATCCATACAATATTTTATGATCCTACGAAAGAATCGTATCCATAATTATGCCCTATAGCCACCCTAGGGGCCGTTCGAAATTTTGCCAGTATTGCCAAAGGGGTATGTTCTCTGATCCGGAGAAAAAACTGAGTATGGGTCGAACCACTGAATCGGATCAGAAATTCGGTCTTGGTGACCTCTATACAATATTTTATGATCCTACGAAAGAATCTTATCCATAATTATGCCCTATAGCAACCCCGCGGGCCGTTCGAAATTTTGCCAGTATTGCCAAAGGGGTATGTTCATTGATCCGGAGAAAAAACTGAGTATGGGTCGAACCACTGAATCGGATTAGATTTTCGATCTTGAGGACCTCCATACAATATTTTATGATCTTACGAAAGAATCGTCTCTATAATTAGGCCCTATAGCCACCATGGGGGCCGTTCGAAATTTTGCCCGTATTGCCAAAGGGGTATGTTCACTGATCCGGTGAAAAAACTGAGTATGGGTCGAACCACTAAATCGGATCAGATATTCGGTCTTGGTGACCTCTATACAATATTTTATGATCCTACGAAAGAATCGTATCCATAATTATGCCCTATAGCAACCCCGCGGGCCGTTCGAAATTTTGCCCGTATTGCCAAAGGGGTATGTTCACTGATCCGGAGAAAAAATTGAGTATGGGTCGAACCACTGAATCGGATCAGGAATTCGGTCTTCTTGACCTCTATACAATATTTTATGATCCTACGAAAGAATCGTATCCATAATTATGCCCTATAACAACCCCGCGGCCCGTTCGAAATTTGCCAGTATTGCCAAAGGGGTATGTTCACTGATCCGGAGAAAAAACTGAGTATGGGTCGAACCACTGAATCGGATCAGAAATTCGGTCTTGGTGACCTCCATACAATATTTTATGATCCTACGAAAGAATCGTATCCATAATTATGCCCTATAGCAACCCCGCGGGCCGTTCGAAATTTTGCCAGTATTGCCAAAGGGGTATGTTCACTGATCCGGAGAAAAAACTGAGTATGGGTGGAACCACTGAATCGGAACAGATTTTCGATCTTGATGACCTCCATACAATATTTTATGATCCTGCGAAAGAATCGTGTCCATAATTATGCCCTATAGCAACCCCGCGGGACGTTCGAAATTTTGCCCGTATTGCCAAAGGGGTATGTTCACTGATCCGGAGAAAAAACTGAGTATGGGTCGAACCACTGAATCGGATCAGATTTTCGATCTTAATGACCTCCATACAATATTTTATGATCCTACGAAATAATTGGATCCATAATTATGCCCTATAGCCACCCCGCGGGCCGTTCGAAATTTGCTAGTATTGCCAATGGGGTATGTTCACTAATCCGGAGAAAAAACTGAGTATGGGTCGAACCACTGAATCGGAACAGATTTTCGATCTTGATGACCCCCATACAATATTTAATGATCCTACGAAAGAATCGTATCCATAGTTATGCCCTATAGCAACCCCGCAGGCCGTTCGAAATTTTGCCAGTATTGCCAAAGGGGTATGTTCATTGATCCGGAGAAAAAACTGAGTATGGGTCGAACCACTGAATCGGATCAGATTTTCGATCTTGAGGACCTCCATACAATATTTTATGATCCTACGAAAGAATCGTATCTATAATTATGACCTATAGCCACCATGGGGGCCGTTCGAAATTTTGCCAGTATTGCCAAAGGGGTATGTTCACTGATCCGGTGAAAAAACTGAGTATGGGTCGAACCACTGAATCGGATCAGAAATTCGGTCTTTGTGACCTCTATACAATATTTTATGATCCTACGAAAGAATCGTATCCATAATTATGCCCTATAGCAACTTCGCGGGCCGTTCGAAATTTTGCCCGTATTGCCAAAGGGGTATGTTCACTGATCCGGAGAAAAAACTGAGTATGGGTCGAACCACTGAATCGGATCAGATTTTCGATCTTGAGGACCTCCATACAATATTTTATGATCCTACGAAAGAATCGTATCTATAATTATGACCTATAGCCACCATGGGGGCCGTTCGAAATTTTGCCAGTATTGCCAAATGGGTATGTTCACTGATCCGGTGAAAAAACTGAGTATGGGTCGAACCACTGAATCGGATCAGAAATTGGGTCTTGGTGACCTCAATACAATATTTTATGATCCTACGAAAGAGTCGGATCCACAATTATGCCCTATAGCCACCCCGCGGCCCGTTCGAAATTTTGCCAGTATTGCCAAAGGGGTATGTTCACTGATCCGGAGAAAAAACTGAGTATGGGTCGAACCACTGAATCAGATCAGATTTTCGATCTTGATGACCTCTATACAATATTTTATGATCCTACGAAAGAATCGTATCCATAATTATGCCCAATAGCAACCCCACGGGCCGTTCGAAATTTTGCCCGTATTGCCAAAGGGGTATGTTCACTGATCCGGAGAAAAAACTGAGTATGGGTCGAACCACTGAATCGGATCAGATTTTCGATCTTGATGCCCTCCATACAATATTTTATGATCCTACGAAATAATTTGATCCATAATTATTCCCTATAGCCACCCCGCGGCCCGTTCGAAATTTGCCAGTATTGCCAAAGGGGTATGTTCACTGATCCGGAGAAAAAACTGATTATGGGTCGAACCACTGAATCGGATCAGAAATTCGGTCTTGGTGACCTCCATACAATATTTTATGATCCTACGAAAGAATCGTATCCATAATTATGCACTATAGCAACCCCGCGGGCCGTTCGAAATTTTGCCAGTATTGCCAAAGGGGTATGTTCACTGATCCGGAGAAAAAACTGAGTATGGGTGGAACCACTGAATCGGAACAGATTTTCGATCTTGATGACCTCCATACAATATTTTATGATCCTGCGAAAGAATCGTATCCATAATTATGCCCTATAGCAACCCCGCGGGCCGTTCGAATTTTTCCCGTATTGCCAAAGGGGTATGTTCACTGATCCGGAGAAAAAACTGAGTATGGGTCGAACCACTGAATCGGATCAGATTTTCGATCTTGATGACCTCCATACAATATTTTATGATCCTACGAAATAATTGGATCCATAATTATGCCCTATAGCCACCCCGCGGGCCGTTCGAAATTTGCCAGTATTGCCAAAGGGGTATGTTCATTGATCTGTAGAAAAAACTGAGTATGGGTCGAACCACTGAATCAGATCAGATTTTCGATCTTGAGTACCTCTATACAATATTTTATGATCCTACGAAAGAATCGTATCCATAATTATGCCCTATAGCAACCCCGCGGGCCGTTCGAAATTTTGCCCGTATTGCCAAAGGGGTATGTTCACTGATCCGGAGAAAAAACTGAGTATGGGTCGAACCACTGAATCGGATCAGATTTTCGATCTTGATGCCCTCCATACAATATTTTATGATCCTACGAAATAATTTGATCCATAATTATGCCCTATAGCCACCCCGCGGCCCGTTCGAAATTTGCCAGTATTGCCAAAGGGGTATGTTCACTGATCCGGAGAAAAAACTGATTATGGGTCGAACCACTGAATCGGATCAGAAATTCGGTCTTGGTGACCTCCATACAATATTTTATGATCCTACGAAATAATTTGATCCATAATTATGCCCTATAGCCACCCCGCGGCCCGTTCGAAATTTGCCAGTATTGCCAAAAGGGTATTTTCACTGATCCGGAGAAAAAACTGATTATGGGTCGAACCACTGAATCGGATCAGAAATTCGGTCTTGGTGACCTCCATACAATATTTTATGATCCTACGAAAGAATCGTATCCATAATTATGCCCTATAGCAACCCCGCGGGCCGTTCGAAATTTTGCCAGTATTGCCAAAGGGGTATGTTCACTGATCCGGAGAAAAAACTGAGTATGGGTGGAACCACTGAATCGGAACAGATTTTCGATCTTGATGACCTCCATACAATATTTTATGATCATGCGAAAGAATCGTATCCATAATTATGCCCTATAGCAACCCCGCGGGCCGTTCGAATTTTGCCCGTATTGCCAAAGGGGTATGTTCACTGATCCGGAGAAAAAACTGAGTATGGGTCGAACCACTGAATCGGATCAGATTTTCGATCTTGATGACCTCCATACAATATTTTATGATCCTACGAAATAATTGGATCCATAATTATGCCCTATAGCCACCTCGCGGGCCGTTCGAAATTTGCCAGTATTGCCAAAGGGGTATGTTCATTGATCCGGAGAAAAAACTGAGTATGGGTCGAACCACTGAATCGGATCAGATTTTCGATCTTGAGTACCTCTATACAATATTTTATGATCCTACGAAAGAATCGTATCCATAATTATGCCCTATAGCAACCCCGCGGGCCGTTCGAAATTTTGCCCGTATTGCCAAAGGGGTATGTTCACTGATCCGGAGAAGAAACTGAGTATGGGTCGAACCACTGAATCGGATCAGATTTTCGATCTTGATGCCCTCCATACAATATTTTATGATCCTACGAAATAATTTGATCCATAATTATGCCCTATAGCCACCCCGCGGCCCGTTCGAAATTTGCCAGTATTGCCAAAGGGGTATGTTCACTGATCCGGAGAAAAAACTGATTATGGGTCGAACCACTGAATCGGATCAGAAATTCGTTCTTGGTGACCTCCATACAATATTTTATGATCCTACGAAATAATTTGATCCATAATTATGCCCTATAGCCACCCCGCGGCCCGTTCGAAATTTGCCAGTATTGCCAAAGGGGTATGTTCACTGATCCGGAGAAAAAACTGATTATGGGTCGAACCACTGAATCGGATCAGAAATTCGGTCTTGGTGACCTCCATACAATATTTTATGATCCTACGAAAGAATCGTATCCATAATTATGCCCTATAGCAACCCCGCGGGCCGTTCGAAATTTTGCCAGTATTGCCAAATGGGTATGTTCACTGATCCGGAGAAAAAACTGAGTATGGGTGGAACCACTGAATCGGAACAGATTTTCGATCTTGATGACCTCCATACAATATTTTATGATCCTGCGAAAGAATCGTATCCATAATTATGCCCTATAGCAACCCCGCGGGGCGTTCGAATTTTGCCCGTATTGCCAAAGGGGTATGTTCACTGATCCGGAGAAAAAACTGAGTATGGGTCGAACCACTGAATCGGATCAGATTTTCGATCTTGATGACCTCCATACAATATTTTATGATCCTACGAAATAATTGGATCCATAATTATGCCCTATAGCCACCTCGCGGGTCGTTCGAAATTTGCCAGTATTGCCAAAGGGGTATGTTCACTGATCCGGAGAAAAAACTGAGTATGGGTCGAACCACTGAATCGGAACAGATTTTCGATCTTGATAACCTCCATACAATATTTTATGATCCTACGAAAGAATCGTATCCATAATTATGCCCTATAGCAACCCCGCGGGCCGTTCGAAATTTTGCCAGTATTGCCAAAGGGGTATGTTCACTGATCCGGAGAAAAAACTGAGTATGGGTCGAACCACTGAATCGGATCAGAAATTCGGTCTTGGTGACCTCTATACAATATTTTATGATCCTACGAAAGAATCGTATCCATAATTATGCCCTATAGCAACCCCGCGGGCCGTTCGAAATTTTGCCCGTATTGCCAAAGGGGTAAGTTCACTGATCCTGAGAAAAAACTGAGTATGGGTCGAACCACTGAATCGGATCAGAAATTCGGTCTTGGTGACCTCTATACAATATTTTAAGATCCTACGAAAGAGTCGGATCCACAATTATGCCCTATAGCCACCCCGCGGCCTGTTCGAAATTTTGCCAGTATTGCCAAAGGGGTATGTTCACTGATCCGGAGAAAAAACTGAGTATGGGTCGAACCACTGAATCGGATCAGATTTTCGATCTTGATGACCTCCATACAATGTTTTATGATCCTACGAAAGAATCGTATCCATAATTATAACTTATGGCAACCCCGCGGGCCGTTCGAAATTTTGCCCGTATTGCCAAAGGGGTATGTTCACTGATCCGGAGAAAAAACTGAGTATGGGTCGAACCACTGAATCGGAACAGATTTTCGATCTTGATGACCTCCATACAATATTTTATGATCCTACGAAAGAATCGTATCTATAATTATGACCTATAGCCACCATGGGGTCCGTTCGAAATTTTGCCAGTATTGCCAAAGGGGTATGTTCACTGTTCCGGTGAAAAAACTGAGTATGGGTCGAACCACTGAATCGGATCAGAAATTGGGTCTTGGTGACCTCAATACAATATTTTATGATCCTACGAAAGAGTCGGATCCACAATTATGCCCTATAGCCACCCCGCGGCCCGTTCGAAATTTTGCCAGTATTGCCAAAGGGGTATGTTCACTGATCCGGAGAAAAAACAGAGTATGGGTCGAACCACTGAATCAGATCAGATTTTCGATCTTGATGACCTCCATACAATATTTTATGATCCTACGAGAGAATCGTATCCATAATTATGCCCAATAGCAACCCCGCGGGCCGTTCGAAATTTTGCCCGTATTGCCAAAGGGGTATGTTCACTGATCCGGAGAAAAAACTAAGTATGGGTCGAACCACTGAATCGGATCAGAAATTCGGTCTTGGTGACCTCCATACAATATTTTATGATCCTACGAAAGAATCGTATCCATAATTATGCCCTATAGCAACCCCGCGGGCCGTTCGAAATTTTGCCAGTATTGCCAAAGGGGTATGTTCACTGATCCGGAGAAAAAACTGAGTATGGGTGGAACCACTGAATCGGAACAGATTTTCGATCTTGATGACCTCCATACAATATTTTATGATCCTGCGAAAGAATCGTATCCATAATTATGCCCTATAGCAACCCCGCGGGCCGTTCGAATTTTTCCCGTATTGCCAAAGGGGTATGTTCACTGATCCGGAGAAAAAACTGAGTATGGGTCGAACCACTGAATCGGATCAGATTTTCGATCTTGATGACCTCCATACAATATTTTATGATCCTACGAAATAATTGGATCCATAATTATGCCCTATAGCCACCCCGCGGGCCGTTCGAAATTTGCCAGTATTGCCAAAGGGGTATGTTCATTGATCCGGAGAAAAAACTGAGTATGGGTCGAACCACTGAATCGGATCAGATTTTCGATCTTGAGTACCTCTATACAATATTTTATGATCCTCCGAAAGAATCGTATCCATAATTATGCCCTATAGCAACCCCGCGGGCCGTTCGAAATTTTGCCCGTATTGCCAAAGGGGTATGTTCACTGATCCGGAGAAAAAACTGAGTATGGGTCGAACCACTGAATCGGATCAGATTTTCGATCTTGATGCCCTCCATACAATATTTTATGATCCTACGAAATAATTTGATCCATAATTATGCCCTATAGCCACCCCGCGGCCCGTTCGAAATTTGCCAGTATTGCCAAAGGGGTATGTTCACTGATCCGGAGAAAAAACTGATTATGGGTCGAACCACTGAATCGGATCAGAAATTCGGTCTTGGTGACCTCCATACAATATTTTATGATCCTACGAAATAATTTGATCCATAATTATGCCCTATAGCCACCCCGCGGCCCGTTCGAAATTTGCCAGTATTGCCAAAGGGGTATGTTCACTGATCCGGAGAAAAAACTGATTATGGGTCGAACCACTGAATCGGATCAGAAATTCGGTCTTGGTGACCTCCATACAATATTTTATGATCCTACGAAAGAATCGTATCCATAATTATGCCCTATAGCAACCCCGCGGGCCGTTCGAAATTTTGCCGGTATTGCCAAATGGGTATGTTCACTGATCCGGAGAAAAAACTGAGTATGGGTGGAACCACTGAATCGGAACAGATTTTCGATCTTGATGACCTCCATACAATATTTTATGATCCTGCGAAAGAATCGTATCCATAATTATGCCCTATAGCAACCCCGCGGGCCGTTCGAATTTTGCCCGTATTGCCAAAGGGGTATGTTCACTGATCCGGAGAAAAAACTGAGTATGGGTCGAACCACTGAATCGGATCAGATTTTCGATCTTGATGACCTCCATACAATATTTTATGATCCTACGAAATAATTGGATCCATAATTATGCCCTATAGCCACCTCGCGGGCCGTTCGAAATTTGCCAGTATTGCCAAAGGGGTATGTTCACTGATCCGGAGAAAAAACTGAGTATGGGTCGAACCACTGAATCGGATCAGATTTTCGATCTTGATGACCTCCATACAATATTTTATGATCCTACGAAATAATTGGATCCATAATTATGCCCTATAGCCACCTCGCGGGCCGTTCGAAATTTGCCAGTATTGCCAAAGGGGTATGTTCACTGATCCGGAGAAAAAACTGAGTATGGGTCGAACCACTGAATCGGAACATATTTTCGATCTTGATGACCTCCATACAATATTTTATGATCCTACGAAAGAATAGTATCTATAATTATGACCTATAGCCACCATGGGGGCCGTTCGAAATTTTGCCAGTATTGCCAAAGGGGTATGTTCACTGTTCCGGTGAAAAAACTGATTATGGGTCGAACCACTGAATCGGATCAGAAATTCGGTCTTGGTGACCTCCATACAATATTTTATGATCCTACGAAAGAATCGTATCCATAATTATGCCCTATAGCAACC
This sequence comes from Bidens hawaiensis, assembly GCF_021521415.1. Lineage (NCBI taxonomy): Eukaryota > Viridiplantae > Streptophyta > Magnoliopsida > Asterales > Asteraceae > Bidens > Bidens hawaiensis. The sequence continues at coordinate 1,402,124 of NW_027491480.1, forward strand.
CCGCGGGCCGTTCGAAATTTTGCCGGTATTGCCAAATGGGTATGTTCACTGATCCGGAGAAAAAACTGAGTATGGGTGGAACCACTGAATCGGAACAGATTTTCGATCTTGATGACCTCCATACAATATTTTATGATCCAGCGAAAGAATCGTATCCATAATTATGCCCTATAGCAACCCCGCGGGCCGTTCGAATTTTGCCCGTATTGCCAAAGGGGTATGTTCACTGATCCGGAGAAAAAAGTGAGTATGGGTCGAACCACTGAATCGGATCAGATTTTCGATCTTGATGACCTCCATACAATATTTTATGATCCTACGAAATAATTGGATCCATAATTATGCCCTATAGCCACCTCGCGGGCCGTTCGAAATTTGCCAGTATTGCCAAAGGGGTATGTTCACTGATCCGGAGAAAAAACTGAGTATGGGTCGAACCACTGAATCGGAACATATTTTCGATCTTGATGACCTCCATACAATATTTTATGATCCTACGAAAGAATAGTATCTATAATTATGACCTATAGCCACCATGGGGGCCGTTCGAAATTTTGCCAGTATTGCCAAAGGGGTATGTTCACTGTTCCGGTGAAAAAACTGAGTATGGGTCGAACCACTGAATCGGATCAGAAATTGGGTCTTGGTGACCTCAATACAATATTTTATGATCCTACGAAAGAGTCGGATCCACAATTATGCCCTATAGCCACCCCGCGGCCCGTTCGAAATTTTGCCTGTATTGCCAAAGGGGTATGTTCACTGATCCGGAGAAAAAACAGAGTATGGGTCGAACCACTGAATCAGATCAGATTTTCGATCTTGATGACCTCCATACAATATTTTATGATCCTACGAGAGAATCGTATCCATAATTATGCCCAATAGCAACCCCGCGGGCCGTTCGAAATTTTGCCCGTATTGCCAAAGGGGTATGTTCACTGATCCGGAGAAAAAACTGAGTATGGGTCGAACCACTGAATCGGATCAGAAATTCGGTCTTGGTGACCTCCATACAATATTTTATGATCCTACGAAAGAATCGTATCCATAATTATGCCCTATAGCAACCCCGCGGGCCGTTCGAAATTTTGCCTGTATTGCCAAAGGGGTATGTTCACTGATCCGGAGAAAAAACTGAGTATGGGTGGAACCACTGAATCGGAACAGATTTTCGATCTTGATGACCTCCATACAATATTTTATGATCCTGCGAAAGAATCGTATCCATAATTATGCCCTATAGCAACCCCGCGGGCCGTTCGAATTTTGCCCGTATTGCCAAAGGGGTATGTTCACTGATCCGGAGAAAAAACTGAGTATGGGTCGAACCACTGAATCGGATCAGATTTTCGATCTTGATGACCTCCATACAATATTTTATGATCCTGCGAAAGAATCGTATCCATAATTATGCCCTATAGCAACCCCGCGGGCCGTTCGAATTTTGCCCGTATTGCCAAAGGGGTATGTTCACTGATCCGGAGAAAAAACTGAGTATGGGTCGAACCACTGAATCGGATCAGATTTTCGATCTTGATGACCTCCATACAATATTTTATGATCCTACGAAATAATTGGATCCATAATTATGCCCTATAGCCACCTCGCGGGCCGTTCGAAATTTGCCAGTATTGCCAAAGGGGTATGTTCACTGATCCGGAGAAAAAACTGAGTATGGGTCGAACCACTGAATCGGAACATATTTTCGATCTTGATGACCTCCATACAATATTTTATGATCCTACGAAAGAATAGTATCTATAATTATGACCTATAGCCACCATGGGGGCCGTTCGAAATTTTGCCAGTATTGCCAAAGGGGTATGTTCACTGATCCGGAGAAAAAACTGATTATGGGTCGAACCACTGAATCGGATCAGAAATTCGGTCTTCGTGACCTCCATACAATATTTTATGATCCTACGAAAGAATCGTATCCATAATTATGCCCTATAGCAACCCCGCGGGCCGTTCGAAATTTTGCCGGTATTGCCAAATGGGTATGTTCACTGATCCGGAGAAAAAACTGAGTATGGGTGGAACCACTGAATCGGAACAGATTTTCGATCTTGATGACCTCCATACAATATTTTATGATCCTGCGAAAGAATCGTATCCATAATTATGCCCTATAGCAACCCCGCGGGCCGTTCGAATTTTGCCCGTATTGCCAAAGGGGTATGTTCACTGATCCGGAGAAAAAACTGAGTATGGGTCGAACCACTGAATCGGATCAGAAATTCGGTCTTGGTGACCTCCATACAATATTTTATGATCCTACGAAAGAATCGTATCCATAATTATGCCCTATAGCAACCCCGCGGGCCGTTCGAAATTTTGCCTGTATTGCCAAAGGGGTATGTTCACTGATCCGGAGAAAAAACTGAGTATGGGTGGAACCACTGAATCGGAACAGATTTTCGATCTTGATGACCTCCATACAATATTTTATGATCCTGCGAAAGAATCGTATCCATAATTATGCCCTATAGCAACCCCGCGGGCCGTTCGAATTTTGCCCGTATTGCCAAAGGGGTATGTTCACTGATCCGGAGAAAAAACTGAGTATGGGTCGAACCACTGAATCGGATCAGATTTTCGATCTTGATGACCTCCATACAATATTTTATGATCCTGCGAAAGAATCGTATCCATAATTATGCCCTATAGCAACCCCGCGGGCCGTTCGAATTTTGCCCGTATTGCCAAAGGGGTATGTTCACTGATCCGGAGAAAAAACTGAGTATGGGTCGAACCACTGAATCGGATCAGATTTTCGATCTTGATGACCTCCATACAATATTTTATGATCCTACGAAATAATTGGATCCATAATTATGCCCTATAGCCACCTCGCGGGCCGTTCGAAATTTGCCAGTATTGCCAAAGGGGTATGTTCACTGATCCGGAGAAAAAACTGAGTATGGGTCGAACCACTGAATCGGAACATATTTTCGATCTTGATGACCTCCATACAATATTTTATGATCCTACGAAAGAATAGTATCTATAATTATGACCTATAGCCACCATGGGGGCCGTTCGAAATTTTGCCAGTATTGCCAAAGGGGTATGTTCACTGATCCGGAGAAAAAACTGATTATGGGTCGAACCACTGAATCGGATCAGAAATTCGGTCTTGGTGACCTCCATACAATATTTTATGATCCTACGAAAGAATCGTATCCATAATTATGCCCTATAGCAACCCCGCGGGCCGTTCGAAATTTTGCCGGTATTGCCAAATGGGTATGTTCACTGATCCGGAGAAAAAACTGAGTATGGGTGGAACCACTGAATCGGAACAGATTTTCGATCTTGATGACCTCCATACAATATTTTATGATCCTGCGAAAGAATCGTATCCATAATTATGCCCTATAGCAACCCCGCGGGCCGTTCGAATTTTGCCCGTATTGCCAAAGGGGTATGTTCACTGATCCGGAGAAAAAACTGAGTATGGGTCGAACCACTGAATCGGATCAGAAATTCGGTCTTGGTGACCTCCATACAATATTTTATGATCCTACGAAAGAATCGTATCCATAATTATGCCCTATAGCAACCCCGCGGGCCGTTCGAAATTTTGCCTGTATTGCCAAAGGGGTATGTTCACTGATCCGGAGAAAAAACTGAGTATGGGTGGAACCACTGAATCGGAACAGATTTTCGATCTTGATGACCTCCATACAATATTTTATGATCCTGCGAAAGAATCGTATCCATAATTATGCCCTATAGCAACCCCGCGGGCCGTTCGAATTTTGCCCGTATTGCCAAAGGGGTATGTTCACTGATCCGGAGAAAAAACTGAGTATGGGTCGAACCACTGAATCGGATCAGATTTTCGATCTTGATGACCTCCATACAATATTTTATGATCCTGCGAAAGAATCGTATCCATAATTATGCCCTATAGCAACCCCGCGGGCCGTTCGAATTTTGCCCGTATTGCCAAAGGGGTATGTTCACTGATCCGGAGAAAAAACTGAGTATGGGTCGAACCACTGAATCGGATCAGATTTTCGATCTTGATGACCTCCATACAATATTTTATGATCCTACGAAATAATTGGATCCATAATTATGCCCTATAGCCACCTCGCGGGCCGTTCGAAATTTGCCAGTATTGCCAAAGGGGTATGTTCACTGATCCGGAGAAAAAACTGAGTATGGGTCGAACCACTGAATCGGAACATATTTTCGATCTTGATGACCTCCATACAATATTTTATGATCCTACGAAAGAATAGTATCTATAATTATGACCTATAGCCACCATGGGGGCCGTTCGAAATTTTGCCAGTATTGCCAAAGGGGTATGTTCACTGATCCGGAGAAAAAACTGATTATGGGTCGAACCACTGAATCGGATCAGAAATTCGGTCTTGGTGACCTCCATACAATATTTTATGATCCTACGAAAGAATCGTATCCATAATTATGCCCTATAGCAACCCCGCGGGCCGTTCGAAATTTTGCCGGTATTGCCAAATGGGTATGTTCACTGATCCGGAGAAAAAACTGAGTATGGGTGGAACCACTGAATCGGAACAGATTTTCGATCTTGATGACCTCCATACAATATTTTATGATCCTGCGAAAGAATCGTATCCATAATTATGCCCTATAGCAACCCCGCGGGCCGTTCGAATTTTGCCCGTATTGCCAAAGGGGTATGTTCACTGATCCGGAGAAAAAACTGAGTATGGGTCGAACCACTGAATCGGATCAGATTTTCGATCTTGATGACCTCCATACAATATTTTATGATCCTACGAAATAATTGGATCCATAATTATGCCCTATAGCCACCTCGCGGGCCGTTCGAAATTTGCCAGTATTGCCAAAGGGGTATGTTCACTGATCCGGAGAAAAAACTGAGTATGGGTCGAACCACTGAATCGGAACATATTTTCGATCTTGATGACCTCCATACAATATTTTATGATCCTACGAAAGAATAGTATCTATAATTATGACCTATAGCCACCATGGGGGCCGTTCGAAATTTTGCCAGTATTGCCAAAGGGGTATGTTCACTGATCCGGAGAAAAAACTGATTATGGGTCGAACCACTGAATCGGATCAGAAATTCGGTCTTGGTGACCTCCATACAATATTTTATGATCCTACGAAAGAATCGTATCCATAATTATGCCCTATAGCAACCCCGCGGGCCGTTCGAAATTTTGCCGGTATTGCCAAATGGGTATGTTCACTGATCCGGAGAAAAAACTGAGTATGGGTGGAACCACTGAATCGGAACAGATTTTCGATCTTGATGACCTCCATACAATATTTTATGATCCTGCGAAAGAATCGTATCCATAATTATGCCCTATAGCAACCCCGCGGGCCGTTCGAATTTTGCCCGTATTGCCAAAGGGGTATGTTCACTGATCCGGAGAAAAAACTGAGTATGGGTCGAACCACTGAATCGGATCAGAAATTCGGTCTTGGTGACCTCCATACAATATTTTATGATCCTACGAAAGAATCGTATCCATAATTATGCCCTATAGCAACCCCGCGGGCCGTTCGAAATTTTGCCTGTATTGCCAAAGGGGTATGTTCACTGATCCGGAGAAAAAACTGAGTATGGGTGGAACCACTGAATCGGAACAGATTTTCGATCTTGATGACCTCCATACAATATTTTATGATCCTGCGAAAGAATCGTATCCATAATTATGCCCTATAGCAACCCCGCGGGCCGTTCGAATTTTGCCCGTATTGCCAAAGGGGTATGTTCACTGATCCGGAGAAAAAACTGAGTATGGGTCGAACCACTGAATCGGATCAGATTTTCGATCTTGATGACCTCCATACAATATTTTATGATCCTACGAAATAATTGGATCCATAATTATGCCCTATAGCCACCTCGCGGGCCGTTCGAAATTTGCCAGTATTGCCAAAGGGGTATGTTCACTGATCCGGAGAAAAAACTGAGTATGGGTCGAACCACTGAATCGGAACATATTTTCGATCTTGATGACCTCCATACAATATTTTATGATCCTACGAAAGAATAGTATCTATAATTATGACCTATAGCCACCATGGGGGCCGTTCGAAATTTTGCCAGTATTGCCAAAGGGGTATGTTCACTGATCCGGAGAAAAAACTGATTATGGGTCGAACCACTGAATCGGATCAGAAATTCGGTCTTCGTGACCTCCATACAATATTTTATGATCCTACGAAAGAATCGTATCCATAATTATGCCCTATAGCAACCCCGCGGGCCGTTCGAAATTTTGCCGGTATTGCCAAATGGGTATGTTCACTGATCCGGAGAAAAAACTGAGTATCGGTGGAACCACTGAATCGGAACAGATTTTCGATCTTGATGACCTCCATACAATATTTTATGATCCTGCGAAAGAATCGTATCCATAATTATGCCCTATAGCAACCCCGCGGGCCGTTCGAATTTTGCCCGTATTGCCAAAGGGGTATGTTCACTGATCCGGAGAAAAAACTGAGTATGGGTCGAACCACTGAATCGGATCAGAAATTCGGTCTTGGTGACCTCCATACAATATTTTATGATCCTACGAAAGAATCGTATCCATAATTATGCCCTATAGCAACCCCGCGGGCCGTTCGAAATTTTGCCTGTATTGCCAAAGGGGTATGTTCACTGATCCGGAGAAAAAACTGAGTATGGGTGGAACCACTGAATCGGAACAGATTTTCGATCTTGATGACCTCCATACAATATTTTATGATCCTGCGAAAGAATCGTATCCATAATTATGCCCTATAGCAACCCCGCGGGCCGTTCGAATTTTGCCCGTATTGCCAAAGGGGTATGTTCACTGATCCGGAGAAAAAACTGAGTATGGGTCGAACCACTGAATCGGATCAGATTTTCGATCTTGATGACCTCCATACAATATTTTATGATCCTGCGAAAGAATCGTATCCATAATTATGCCCTATAGCAACCCCGCGGGCCGTTCGAATTTTGCCCGTATTGCCAAAGGGGTATGTTCACTGATCCGGAGAAAAAACTGAGTATGGGTCGAACCACTGAATCGGATCAGATTTTCGATCTTGATGACCTCCATACAATATTTTATGATCCTACGAAATAATTGGATCCATAATTATGCCCTATAGCCACCTCGCGGGCCGTTCGAAATTTGCCAGTATTGCCAAAGGGGTATGTTCACTGATCCGGAGAAAAAACTGAGTATGGGTCGAACCACTGAATCGGAACATATTTTCGATCTTGATGACCTCCATACAATATTTTATGATCCTACGAAAGAATAGTATCTATAATTATGACCTATAGCCACCATGGGGGCCGTTCGAAATTTTGCCAGTATTGCCAAAGGGGTATGTTCACTGATCCGGAGAAAAAACTGATTATGGGTCGAACCACTGAATCGGATCAGAAATTCGGTCTTGGTGACCTCCATACAATATTTTATGATCCTACGAAAGAATCGTATCCATAATTATGCCCTATAGCAACCCCGCGGGCCGTTCGAAATTTTGCCGGTATTGCCAAATGGGTATGTTCACTGATCCGGAGAAAAAACTGAGTATGGGTGGAACCACTGAATCGGAACAGATTTTCGATCTTGATGACCTCCATACAATATTTTATGATCCTGCGAAAGAATCGTATCCATAATTATGCCCTATAGCAACCCCGCGGGCCGTTCGAATTTTGCCCGTATTGCCAAAGGGGTATGTTCACTGATCCGGAGAAAAAACTGAGTATGGGTCGAACCACTGAATCGGATCAGAAATTCGGTCTTGGTGACCTCCATACAATATTTTATGATCCTACGAAAGAATCGTATCCATAATTATGCCCTATAGCAACCCCGCGGGCCGTTCGAAATTTTGCCTGTATTGCCAAAGGGGTATGTTCACTGATCCGGAGAAAAAACTGAGTATGGGTGGAACCACTGAATCGGAACAGATTTTCGATCTTGATGACCTCCATACAATATTTTATGATCCTGCGAAAGAATCGTATCCATAATTATGCCCTATAGCAACCCCGCGGGCCGTTCGAATTTTGCCCGTATTGCCAAAGGGGTATGTTCACTGATCCGGAGAAAAAACTGAGTATGGGTCGAACCACTGAATCGGATCAGATTTTCGATCTTGATGACCTCCATACAATATTTTATGATCCTGCGAAAGAATCGTATCCATAATTATGCCCTATAGCAACCCCGCGGGCCGTTCGAATTTTGCCCGTATTGCCAAAGGGGTATGTTCACTGATCCGGAGAAAAAACTGAGTATGGGTCGAACCACTGAATCGGATCAGATTTTCGATCTTGATGACCTCCATACAATATTTTATGATCCTACGAAATAATTGGATCCATAATTATGCCCTATAGCCACCTCGCGGGCCGTTCGAAATTTTCCAGTATTGCCAAAGGGGTATGTTCACTGATCCGGAGAAAAAACTGAGTATGGGTCGAACCACTGAATCGGAACATATTTTCGATCTTGATGACCTCCATACAATATTTTATGATCCTACGAAAGAATAGTATCTATAATTATGACCTATAGCCACCATGGGGGCCGTTCGAAATTTTGCCAGTATTGCCAAAGGGGTATGTTCACTGATCCGGAGAAAAAACTGATTATGGGTCGAACCACTGAATCGGATCAGAAATTCGGTCTTGGTGACCTCCATACAATATTTTATGATCCTACGAAAGAATCGTATCCATAATTATGCCCTATAGCAACCCCGCGGGCCGTTCGAAATTTTGCCGGTATTGCCAAATGGGTATGTTCACTGATCCGGAGAAAAAACTGAGTATGGGTGGAACCACTGAATCGGAACAGATTTTCGATCTTGATGACCTCCATACAATATTTTATGATCCTGCGAAAGAATCGTATCCATAATTATGCCCTATAGCAACCCCGCGGGCCGTTCGAATTTTGCCCGTATTGCCAAAGGGGTATGTTCACTGATCCGGAGAAAAAACTGAGTATGGGTCGAACCACTGAATCGGATCAGATTTTCGATCTTGATGACCTCCATACAATATTTTATGATCCTACGAAATAATTGGATCCATAATTATGCCCTATAGCCACCTCGCGGGCCGTTCGAAATTTGCCAGTATTGCCAAAGGGGTATGTTCACTGATCCGGAGAAAAAACTGAGTATGGGTCGAACCACTGAATCGGAACATATTTTCGATCTTGATGACCTCCATACAATATTTTATGATCCTACGAAAGAATAGTATCTATAATTATGACCTATAGCCACCATGGGGGCCGTTCGAAATTTTGCCAGTATTGCCAAAGGGGTATGTTCACTGATCCGGAGAAAAAACTGATTATGGGTCGAACCACTGAATCGGATCAGAAATTCGGTCTTGGTGACCTCCATACAATATTTTATGATCCTACGAAAGAATCGTATCCATAATTATGCCCTATAGCAACCCCGCGGGCCGTTCGAAATTTTGCCGGTATTGCCAAATGGGTATGTTCACTGATCCGGAGAAAAAACTGAGTATGGGTGGAACCACTGAATCGGAACAGATTTTCGATCTTGATGACCTCCATACAATATTTTATGATCCTGCGAAAGAATCGTATCCATAATTATGCCCTATAGCAACCCCGCGGGCCGTTCGAATTTTGCCCGTATTGCCAAAGGGGTATGTTCACTGATCCGGAGAAAAAACTGAGTATGGGTCGAACCACTGAATCGGATCAGAAATTCGGTCTTGGTGACCTCCATACAATATTTTATGATCCTACGAAAGAATCGTATCCATAATTATGCCCTATAGCAACCCCGCGGGCCGTTCGAAATTTTGCCTGTATTGCCAAAGGGGTATGTTCACTGATCCGGAGAAAAAACTGAGTATGGGTGGAACCACTGAATCGGAACAGATTTTCGATCTTGATGACCTCCATACAATATTTTATGATCCTGCGAAAGAATCGTATCCATAATTATGCCCTATAGCAACCCCGCGGGCCGTTCGAATTTTGCCCGTATTGCCAAAGGGGTATGTTCACTGATCCGGAGAAAAAACTGAGTATGGGTCGAACCACTGAATCGGATCAGATTTTCGATTTTGATGACCTCCATACAATATTTTATGATCCTGCGAAAGAATCGTATCCATAATTATGCCCTATAGCAACCCCGCGGGCCGTTCGAATTTTGCCCGTATTGCCAAAGGGGTATGTTCACTGATCCGGAGAAAAAACTGAGTATGGGTCGAACCACTGAATCGGATCAGATTTTCGATCTTGATGACCTCCATACAATATTTTATGATCCTACGAAATAATTGGATCCATAATTATGCCCTATAGCCACCTCGCGGGCCGTTCGAAATTTGCCAGTATTGCCAAAGGGGTATGTTCACTGATCCGGAGAAAAAACTGAGTATGGGTCGAACCACTGAATCGGAACATATTTTCGATCTTGATGACCTCCATACAATATTTTATGATCCTACGAAAGAATAGTATCTATAATTATGACCTATAGCCACCATGGGGGCCGTTCGAAATTTTGCCAGTATTGCCAAAGGGGTATGTTCACTGATCCGGAGAAAAAACTGATTATGGGTCGAACCACTGAATCGGATCAGAAATTCGGTCTTGGTGACCTCCATACAATATTTTATGATCCTACGAAAGAATCGTATCCATAATTATGCCCTATAGCAACCCCGCGGGCCGTTCGAAATTTTGCCGGTATTGCCAAATGGGTATGTTCACTGATCCGGAGAAAAAACTGAGTATGGGTGGAACCACTGAATCGGAACAGATTTTCGATCTTGATGACCTCCATACAATATTTTATGATCCTGCGAAAGAATCGTATCCATAATTATGCCCTATAGCAACCCCGCGGGCCGTTCGAATTTTGCCCGTATTGCCAAAGGGGTATGTTCACTGATCCGGAGAAAAAACTGAGTATGGGTCGAACCACTGAATCGGATCAGAAATTCGGTCTTGGTGACCTCCATACAATATTTTATGATCCTACGAAAGAATCGTATCCATAATTATGCCCTATAGCAACCCCGCGGGCCGTTCGAAATTTTGCCTGTATTGCCAAAGGGGTATGTTCACTGATCCGGAGAAAAAACTGAGTATGGGTGGAACCACTGAATCGGAACAGATTTTCGATCTTGATGACCTCCATACAATATTTTATGATCCTGCGAAAGAATCGTATCCATAATTATGCCCTATAGCAACCCCGCGGGCCGTTCGAATTTTGCCCGTATTGCCAAAGGGGTATGTTCACTGATCCGGAGAAAAAACTGAGTATGGGTCGAACCACTGAATCGGATCAGATTTTCGATCTTGATGACCTCCATACAATATTTTATGATCCTGCGAAAGAATCGTATCCATAATTATGCCCTATAGCAACCCCGCGGGCCGTTCGAATTTTGCCCGTATTGCCAAAGGGGTATGTTCACTGATCCGGAGAAAAAACTGAGTATGGGTCGAACCACTGAATCGGATCAGATTTTCGATCTTGATGACCTCCATACAATATTTTATGATCCTACGAAATAATTGGATCCATAATTATGCCCTATAGCCACCTCGCGGGCCGTTCGAAATTTGCCAGTATTGCCAAAGGGGTATGTTCACTGATCCGGAGAAAAAACTGAGTATGGGTCGAACCACTGAATCGGAACATATTTTCGATCTTGATGACCTCCATACAATATTTTATGATCCTACGAAAGAATAGTATCTATAATTATGACCTATAGCCACCATGGGGGCCGTTCGAAATTTTGCCAGTATTGCCAAAGGGGTATGTTCACTGATCCGGAGAAAAAACTGATTATGGGTCGAACCACTGAATCGGATCAGAAATTCGGTCTTGGTGACCTCCATACAATATTTTATGATCCTACGAAAGAATCGTATCCATAATTATGCCCTATAGCAACCCCGCGGGCCGTTCGAAATTTTGCCGGTATTGCCAAATGGGTATGTTCACTGATCCGGAGAAAAAACTGAGTATGGGTGGAACCACTGAATCGGAACAGATTTTCGATCTTGATGACCTCCATACAATATTTTATGATCCTGCGAAAGAATCGTATCCATAATTATGCCCTATAGCAACCCCGCGGGCCGTTCGAATTTTGCCCGTATTGCCAAAGGGGTATGTTCACTGATCCGGAGAAAAAACTGAGTATGGGTCGAACCACTGAATCGGATCAGATTTTCGATCTTGATGACCTCCATACAATATTTTATGATCCTACGAAATAATTGGATCCATAATTATGCCCTATAGCCACCTCGCGGGCCGTTCGAAATTTGCCAGTATTGCCAAAGGGGTATGTTCACTGATCCGGAGAAAAAACTGAGTATGGGTCGAACCACTGAATCGGAACATATTTTCGATCATGATGACCTCCATACAATATTTTATGATCCTACGAAAGAATAGTATCTATAATTATGACCTATAGCCACCATGGGGGCCGTTCGAAATTTTGCCAGTATTGCCAAAGGGGTATGTTCACTGATCCGGAGAAAAAACTGATTATGGGTCGAACCACTGAATCGGATCAGAAATTCGGTCTTGGTGACCTCCATACAATATTTTATGATCCTACGAAAGAATCGTATCCATAATTATGCCCTATAGCAACCCCGCGGGCCGTTCGAAATTTTGCCGGTATTGCCAAATGGGTATGTTCACTGATCCGGAGAAAAAACTGAGTATGGGTGGAACCACTGAATCGGAACAGATTTTCGATCTTGATGACCTCCATACAATATTTTATGATCCTGCGAAAGAATCGTATCCATAATTATGCCCTATAGCAACCCCGCGGGCCGTTCGAATTTTGCCCGTATTGCCAAAGGGGTATGTTCACTGATCCGGAGAAAAAAATGAGTATGGGTCGAACCACTGAATCGGATCAGATTTTCGATCTTGATGACCTCCATACAATATTTTATGATCCTACGAAATAATTGGATCCATAATTATGCCCTATAGCCACCTCGCGGGCCGTTCGAAATTTGCCAGTATTGCCAAAGGGGTATGTTCACTGATCCGGAGAAAAAACTGAGTATGGGTCGAACCACTGAATCGGAACATATTTTCGATCTTGATGACCTCCATACAATATTTTATGATCCTACGAAAGAATAGTATCTATAATTATGACCTATAGCCACCATGGGGGCCGTTCGAAATTTTGCCAGTATTGCCAAAGGGGTATGTTCACTGTTCCGGTGAAAAAACTGAGTATGGGTCGAACCACTGAATCGGATCAGAAATTGGGTCTTGGTGACCTCAATACAATATTTTATGATCCTACGAAAGAGTCGGATCCACAATTATGCCCTATAGCCACCCCGCGGCCCGTTCGAAATTTTGCCTGTATTGCCAAAGGGGTATGTTCACTGATCCGGAGAAAAAACAGAGTATGGGTCGAACCACTGAATCAGATCAGATTTTCGATCTTGATGACCTCCATACAATATTTTATGATCCTACGAGAGAATCGTATCCATAATTATGCCCAATAGCAACCCCGCGGGCCGTTCGAAATTTTGCCCGTATTGCCAAAGGGGTATGTTCACTGATCCGGAGAAAAAACTGAGTATGGGTCGAACCACTGAATCGGATCAGAAATTCGGTCTTGGTGACCTCCATACAATATTTTATGATCCTACGAAAGAATCGTATCCATAATTATGCCCTATAGCAACCCCGCGGGCCGTTCGAAATTTTGCCTGTATTGCCAAAGGGGTATGTTCACTGATCCGGAGAAAAAACTGAGTATGGGTGGAACCACTGAATCGGAACAGATTTTCGATCTTGATGACCTCCATACAATATTTTATGATCCTGCGAAAGAATCGTATCCATAATTATGCCCTATAGCAACCCCGCGGGCCGTTCGAATTTTTCCCGTATTGCCAAAGGGGTATGTTCACTGATCCGGAGAAAAAACTGAGTATGGGTCGAACCACTGAATCGAATCAGATTTTCGATCTTGATGACCTCCATACAATATTTAATGATCCTACGAAATAATTGGATCCATAATTATGCCCTATAGCCACCCCGCGGGCCGTTCGAAATTTGCCAGTATTGCCAAAGGGGTATGTTCATTGATCCGGAGAAAAAACTGAGTATGGGTCGAACCACTGAATCGGATCAGATTTTCGATCTTGAGTACCTCTATACAATATTTTATGATCCTCCGAAAGAATCGTATCCATAATTATACCCTATAGCAACCCCGCGGGCCGTTCGAAATTTTGCCCGTATTGCCAAAGGGGTATGTTCACTGATCCGGAGAAAAAACTGAGTATGGGTCGAACCACTGAATTGGATCAGATTTTCGATCTTGATGCCCTCCATACAATATTTTATGATCCTATGAAATAATTTGATCCATAATTATGCCCTATAGCCACCCCGCGGCCCGTTCGAAATTTGCCAGTATTGCCAAAGGGGTATGTTCACTGATCCGGAGAAAAAACTGATTATGGGTCGAACCACTGAATCGGATCAGAAATTCGGTCTTGGTGACCTCCATACAATATTTTATGATCCTACGAAATAATTTGATCCATAATTATGCCCTATAGCCACCCCGCGGCCCGTTCGAAATTTGCCAGTATTGCCAAAGGGGTATGTTCACTGATCCGGAGAAAAAACTGATTATGGGTCGAACCACTGAATCGGATCAGAAATTCGGTCTTGGTGACCTCCATACAATATTTTATGATCCTACGAAAGAATCGTATCCATAATTATGCCCTATAGCAACCCCGCGGGCCGTTCGAAATTTTGCCAGTATTGCCAAAGGGGTATGTTCACTGATCCGGAGAAAAAACTGAGTATGGGTGGAACCACTGAATCGGAACAGATTTTCGATCTTGATGACCTCCATACAATATTTTATGATCCTGCGAAAGAATCGTATCCATAATTATGCCCTATAGCAACCCCGCGGGCCGTTCGAATTTTTCCCGTATTGCCAAAGGGGTATGTTCACTGATCCGGAGAAAAAACTGAGTATGGGTCGAACCACTGAATCGGATCAGATTTTCGATCTTGATGACCTCCATACAATATTTTATGATCCTACGAAATAATTGGATCCATAATTATGCCCTATAGCCACCCCGCGGGCCGTTTGAAATTTGCCAGTATTGCCAAAGGGGTATGTTCATTGATCCGGAGAAAAAACTGAGTATGGGTCGAACCACTGAATCGGAACATATTTTCGATCTTGATGACCTCCATACAATATTTTATGATCCTGCGAAAGAATCGTATCCATAATTATGCCCTATAGCAACCCCGCGGGCCGTTCGAATTTTGCCCGTATTGCCAAAGGGGTATGTTCACTGATCCGGAGAAAAAACTGAGTATGGGTCGAACCACTGAATCGGATCAGATTTTCGATCTTGATGACCTCCATACAATATTTTATGATCCTACGAAATAATTTGATCCATAATTATGCCCTATAGCAACCCCGCGGGCCGTTCGAAATTTTGCCTGTATTGCCAAAGGGGTATGTTCACTGATCCGGAGAAAAAACTGAGTATGGGTGGAACCACTGAATCGGAACAGATTTTCGATCTTGATGACCTCCATACAATATTTTATGATCCTGCGAAAGAATCGTATCCATAATTATGCCCTATAGCAACCCCGCGGGCCGTTCGAATTTTGCCCGTATTGCCAAAGGGGTATGTTCACTGATCCGGAGAAAAAACTGAGTATGGGTCGAACCACTGAATCGGATCAGATTTTCGATCTTGATGACCTCCATACAATATTTTATGATCCTACGAAATAATTGGATCCATAATTATGCCCTATAGCCACCTCGCGGGCCGTTCGAAATTTGCCAGTATTGCCAAAGGGGTATGTTCACTGATCCGGAGAAAAAACTGAGTATGGGTCGAACCACTGAATCGGAACATATTTTCGGTCTTGATGACCTCCATACAATATTTTATGATCCTACGAAAGAATAGTATCTATAATTATGACCTATAGCCACCATGGGGGCCGTTCGAAATTTTGCCAGTATTGCCAAAGGGGTATGTTCACTGATCCGGAGAAAAAACTGAGTATGGGTGGAACCACTGAATCGGAACAGATTTTCGATCTTGATGACCTCCATACAATATTTTATGATCCTGCGAAAGAATCGTATCCATAATTATGCCCTATAGCAACCCCGCGGGCCGTTCGAATTTTTCCCGTATTGCCAAAGGGATATGTTCACTGATCCGGAGAAAAAACTGAGTATGGGTCGAACCACTGAATCGGATCAGATTTTCGATCTTGATGACCTCCATACAATATTTTATGATCCTACGAAATAATTTGATCCATAATTATGCCCTATAGCAACCCCGCGGGCCGTTCGAAATTTTGCCTGTATTGCCAAAGGGGTATGTTCACTGATCCGGAGAAAAAACTGAGTATGGGTGGAACCACTGAATCGGAACAGATTTTCGATCTTGATGACCTCCATACAATATTTTATGATCCTGCGAAAGAATCGTATCCATAATTATGCCCTATAGCAACCCCGCGGGCCGTTCGAATTTTGCCCGTATTGCCAAAGGGGTATGTTCACTGATCCGGAGAAAAAACTGAGTATGGGTCGAACCACTGAATCGGATCAGATTTTCGATCTTGAGTACCTCTATACAATATTTTATGATCCTCCGAAAGAATCGTATCCATAATTATGCCCTATAGCAACCCCGCGGGCCGTTCGAAATTTTGCCCGTATTGCCAATGGGGTATGTTCACTGATCCGGAGAAAAAACTGAGTATGGGTCGAACCACTGAATCGGATCAGATTTTCGATCTTGATGCCCTCCATACAATATTTTATGATCCTACGAAATAATTTGATCCATAATTATGCCCTATAGCCACCCCGCGGCCCGTTCGAAATTTGCCAGTATTGCCAAAGGGGTATGTTCACTGATCCGGAGAAAAAACTGATTATGGGTCGAACCACTGAATCGGATCAGAAATTCGGTCTTGGTGACCTCCATACAATATTTTATGATCCTACGAAATAATTTGATCCATAATTATGCCCTATAGCCACCCCGCGGCCCGTTCGAAATTTGCCAGTATTGCCAAAGGGGTATGTTCACTGATCCGGAGAAAAAACTGATTATGGGTCGAACCACTGAATCGGATCAGAAATTCGGTCTTGGTGACCTCCATACAATCTTTTATGATCCTACGAAAGAATCGTATCCATAATTATGCCCTATAGCAACCCCGCGGGCCGTTCGAAATTTTGCCGGTATTGCCAAATGGGTATGTTCACTGATCCGGAGAAAAAACTGAGTATGGGTGGAACCACTGAATCGGAACAGATTTTCGATCTTGATGACCTCCATACAATATTTTATGATCCTGCGAAAGAATCGTATCCATAATTATGCCCTATAGCAACCCCGCGGGCCGTTCGAATTTTGCCCGTATTGCCAAAGGGGTATGTTCACTGATCCGGAGAAAAAAATGAGTATGGGTCGAACCACTGAATCGGATCAGATTTTCGATCTTGATGACCTCCATACAATATTTTATGATCCTACGAAATAATTGGATCCATAATTATGCCCTATAGCCACCTCGCGGGCCGTTCGAAATTTGCCAGTATTGCCAAAGGGGTATGTTCACTGATCCGGAGAAAAAACTGAGTATGGGTCGAACCACTGAATCGGAACATATTTTCGATCTTGATGACCTCCATACAATATTTTATGATCCTACGAAAGAATAGTATCTATAATTATGACCTATAGCCACCATGGGGGCCGTTCGAAATTTTGCCAGTATTGCCAAAGGGGTATGTTCACTGTTCCGGTGAAAAAACTGAGTATGGGTCGAACCACTGAATCGGATCAGAAATTGGGTCTTGGTGACCTCAATACAATATTTTATGATCCTACGAAAGAGTCGGATCCACAATTATGCCCTATAGCCACCCCGCGGCCCGTTCGAAATTTTGCCTGTATTGCCAAAGGGGTATGTTCACTGATCCGGAGAAAAAACAGAGTATGGGTCGAACCACTGAATCAGATCAGATTTTCGATCTTGATGACCTCCATACAATATTTTATGATCCTACGAGAGAATCGTATCCATAATTATGCCCAATAGCAACCCCGCGGGCCGTTCGAAATTTTGCCCGTATTGCCAAAGGGGTATGTTCACTGATCCGGAGAAAAAACTGAGTATGGGTCGAACCACTGAATCGGATCAGAAATTCGGTCTTGGTGACCTCCATACAATATTTTATGATCCTACGAAAGAATCGTATCCATAATTATGCCCTATAGCAACCCCGCGGGCCGTTCGAAATTTTGCCTGTATTGCCAAAGGGGTATGTTCACTGATCCGGAGAAAAAACTGAGTATGGGTGGAACCACTGAATCGGAACAGATTTTCGATCTTGATGACCTCCATACAATATTTTATGATCCTGCGAAAGAATCGTATCCATAATTATGCCCTATAGCAACCCCGCGGGCCGTTCGAATTTTTCCCGTATTGCCAAAGGGGTATGTTCACTGATCCGGAGAAAAAACTGAGTATGGGTCGAACCACTGAATCGAATCAGATTTTCGATCTTGATGACCTCCATACAATATTTAATGATCCTACGAAATAATTGGATCCATAATTATGCCCTATAGCCACCCCGCGGGCCGTTCGAAATTTGCCAGTATTGCCAAAGGGGTATGTTCATTGATCCGGAGAAAAAACTGAGTATGGGTCGAACCACTGAATCGGATCAGATTTTCGATCTTGAGTACCTCTATACAATATTTTATGATCCTCCGAAAGAATCGTATCCATAATTATACCCTATAGCAACCCCGCGGGCCGTTCGAAATTTTGCCCGTATTGCCAAAGGGGTATGTTCACTGATCCGGAGAAAAAACTGAGTATGGGTCGAACCACTGAATTGGATCAGATTTTCGATCTTGATGCCCTCCATACAATATTTTATGATCCTACGAAATAATTTGATCCATAATTATGCCCTATAGCCACCCCGCGGCCCGTTCGAAATTTGCCAGTATTGCCAAAGGGGTATGTTCACTGATCCGGAGAAAAAACTGATTATGGGTCGAACCACTGAATCGGATCAGAAATTCGGTCTTGGTGACCTCCATACAATATTTTATGATCCTACGAAATAATTTGATCCATAATTATGCCCTATAGCCACCCCGCGGCCCGTTCGAAATTTGCCAGTATTGCCAAAGGGGTATGTTCACTGATCCGGAGAAAAAACTGATTATGGGTCGAACCACTGAATCGGATCAGAAATTCGGTCTTGGTGACCTCCATACAATATTTTATGATCCTACGAAAGAATCGTATCCATAATTATGCCCTATAGCAACCCCGCGGGCCGTTCGAAATTTTGCCAGTATTGCCAAAGGGGTATGTTCACTGATCCGGAGAAAAAACTGAGTATGGGTGGAACCACTGAATCGGAACAGATTTTCGATCTTGATGACCTCCATACAATATTTTATGATCCTGCGAAAGAATCGTATCCATAATTATGCCCTATAGCAACCCCGCGGGCCGTTCGAATTTTTCCCGTATTGCCAAAGGGGTATGTTCACTGATCCGGAGAAAAAACTGAGTATGGGTCGAACCACTGAATCGGATCAGATTTTCGATCTTGATGACCTCCATACAATATTTTATGATCCTACGAAATAATTGGATCCATAATTATGCCCTATAGCCACCCCGCGGGCCGTTCGAAATTTGCCAGTATTGCCAAAGGGGTATGTTCATTGATCCGGAGAAAAAACTGAGTATGGGTCGAACCACTGAATCGGATCAGATTTTCGATCTTGAGTACCTCTATACAATATTTTATGATCCTCCGAAAGAATCGTATCCATAATTATGCCCTATAGCAACCCCGCGGGCCGTTCGAAATTTTGCCCGTATTGCCAATGGGGTATGTTCACTGATCCGGAGAAAAAACTGAGTATGGGTCGAACCACTGAATCGGATCAGATTTTCGATCTTGATGCCCTCCATACAATATTTTATGATCCTACGAAATAATTTGATCCATAATTATGCCCTATAGCCACCCCGCGGCCCGTTCGAAATTTGCCAGTATTGCCAAAGGGGTATGTTCACTGATCCGGAGAAAAAACTGATTATGGGTCGAACCACTGAATCGGATCAGAAATTCGGTCTTGGTGACCTCCATACAATATTTTATGATCCTACGAAATAATTTGATCCATAATTATGCCCTATAGCCACCCCGCGGCCCGTTCGAAATTTGCCAGTATTGCCAAAGGGGTATGTTCACTGATCCGGAGAAAAAACTGATTATGGGTCGAACCACTGAATCGGATCAGAAATTCGGTCTTGGTGACCTCCATACAATATTTTATGATCCTACGAAAGAATCGTATCCATAATTATGCCCTATAGCAACCCCGCGGGCCGTTCGAAATTTTGCCAGTATTGCCAAATGGGTATGTTCACTGATCCGGAGAAAAAACTGAGTATGGGTGGAACCACTGAATCAGAACAGATTTTCGATCTTGATGACCTCCATACAATATTTTATGATCCTGCGAAAGAATCGTATCCATAATTATGCCCTATAGCAACCCCGCGGGCCGTTCGAATTTTGCCCGTATTGCCAAAGGGGTATGTTCACTGATCCGGAGAAAAAACTGAGTATGGGTCGAACCACTGAATCGGATCAGATTTTCGATCTTGATGACCTCCATACAATATTTTATGATCCTACGAAATAATTGGATCCATAATTATGCCCTATAGCCACCTCGCGGGCCGTTCGAAATTTGCCAGTATTGCCAAAGGGGTATGTTCACTGATCCGGAGAAAAAACTGAGTATGGGTCGAACCACTGAATCGGAACATATTTTCGATCTTGATGACCTCCATACAATATTTTATGATCCTACGAAAGAATAGTATCTATAATTATGACCTATAGCCACCATGGGGGCCGTTCGAAATTTTGCCAGCATTGCCAAAGGGGTATGTTCACTGTTCCGGTGAAAAAACTGATTATGGGTCGAACCACTGAATCGGATCAGAAATTCGGTCTTGGTGACCTCCATACAATATTTTATGATCCTACGAAAGAATCGTATCCATAATTATGCCCTACAGCAACCCCGCGGGCCGTTCGAAATTTTGCCGGTATTGCCAAATGGGTATGTTCACTGATCCGGAGAAAAAACTGAGTATGGGTGGAACCACTGAATCGGAACAGATTTTCGATCTTGATGACCTCCATACAATATTTTATGATCCTGCGAAAGAATCGTATCCATAATTATGCCCTATAGCAACCCCGCGGGCCGTTCGAATTTTGCCCGTATTGCCAAAGGGGTATGTTCACTGATCCGGAGAAAAAACTGAGTATGGGTCGAACCACTGAATCGGATCAGATTTTCGATCTTGATGACCTCCATACAATATTTTATGATCCTACGAAATAATCGTATCCATAATTATGCCCTATAGCAACCCCGCGGGCCGTTCGAAATTTTGCCTGTATTGCCAAATGGGTATGTTCACTGATCCGGAGAAAAAACTGAGTATGGGTGGAACCACTGAATCGGAACAGATTTTCGATCTTGATGACCTCCATACAATATTTTATGATCCTGCGAAAGAATCGTATCCATAATTATGCCCTATAGCAACCCCGCGGGCCGTTCGAATTTTTCCCGTATTGCCAAAGGGGTATGTTCACTGATCCGGAGAAAAAACTGAGTATGGGTCTAACCACTGAATCGGATCAGATTTTCGATCTTGATGACCTCCATACAATATTTTATGATCCTACGAAATAATTGGATCCATAATTATGCCCTATAGCCACCCCGCGGGCCGTTCGAAATTTGCCAGTATTGCCAAAGGGGTATGTTCATTGATCCGGAGAAAAAACTGAGTATGGGTCGAACCACTGAATCGGATCAGATTTTCGATCTTGAGTACCTCTATACAATATTTTATGATCCTCCGAAAGAATCGTATCCATAATTATACCCTATAGCAACCCCGCGGGCCGTTCGAAATTTTGCCCGTATTGCCAAAGGGGTATGTTCACTGATCCGGAGAAAAAACTGAGTATGGGTCGAACCACTGAATCGGATCAGATTTTCGATCTTGATGCCCTCCATACAATATTTTATGATCCTACGAAATAATTTGATCCATAATTATGCCCTATAGCCACCCCGCGGCCCGTTCGAAATTTGCCCGTATTGCCAAAGGGGTATGTTCACTGATCCGGAGAAAAAACTGATTATGGGTCGAACCACTGAATCGGATCAGAAATTCGGTCTTGGTGACCTCCATACAATATTTTATGATCCTACGAAATAATTTGATCCATAATTATGCCCTATAGCCACCCCGCGGCCCGTTCGAAATTTGCCAGTATTGCCAAAGGGGTATGTTCACTGATCCGGAGAAAAAACTGATTATGGGTCGAACCACTGAATCGGATCAGAAATTCGGTCTTGGTGACCTCCATACAATATTTTATGATCCTACGAAAGAATCGTATCCATAATTATGCCCTATAGCAACCCCGCGGGCCGTTCGAAATTTTGCCAGTATTGACAAATGGGTATGTACACTGATCCGGAGAAAAAACTGAGTATGGGTGGAACCACTGAATCGGAACAGATTTTCGATCTTGATGACCTCCATACAATATTTTATGATCCTGCGAAAGAATCGTATCCATAATTATGCCCTATAGCAACCCCGCGGGCCGTTCGAATTTTGCCCGTATTGCCAAAGGGGTATGTTCACTGATCCGGAGAAAAAACTGAGTATGGGTCGAACCACTGAATCGGATCAGATTTTCGATCTTGATGACCTCCATACAATATTTTATGATCCTACGAAATAATTGGATCCATAATTATGCCCTATAGCCACCTCGCGGGCCGTTCGAAATTTGCCAGTATTGCCAAAGGGGTATGTTCACTGATCCGGAGAAAAAACTGAGTATGGGTCGAATCACTGAATCGGAACAGATTTTCGATCTTGATGACCTCCATACAATATTTTATGATCCTACGAAAGAATCGTATCCATAATTATGCCCTATAGCAACCCCGCGGGCCGTTCGAAATTTTGCCCGTATTGCCAAAGGGGTAAGTTCACTGATCCTGAGAAAAAACTGAGTATGGGTCGAACCACTGAATCGGATCAGAAATTCGGTCTTGGTGACCTCTATACCATATTTTATGATCCTACGAAAGAGTCGGATCCACAATTAAGCCCTATAGCCACCCCGCGGCCCGTTCGAAATTTTGCCAGTATTGCCAAAGGGGTATGTTCACTGATCCGGAGAAAAAACTAAGTATGGGTCGAACCACTGAATCGGATCAGATTTTCGATCTTGATGACCTCCATACAATGTTTTATGATCCTACGAAAGAATCGTATCCATAATTATAACTTATGGCAACCCCGCGGGCCGTTCGAAATTTTGCCCGTATTGCCAAAGGGGTATGTTCACTGATCCGGAGAAAAAACTGAGTATGGGTCGAATCACTGAATCGGAACAGATTTTCGATCTTGATGACCTCCATACAATATTTTATGATCCTGCGAAAGAATCGTATCCATAATTATGCCCTATAGCAACCCCGCGGGCCGTTCGAATTTTGCCCGTATTGCCAAAGGGGTATGTTCACTGATCCGGAGAAAAAACTGAGTATGGGTCGAACCACTGAATCGGATCAGATTTTCGATCTTGATGACCTCCATACAATATTTTATGATCCTACGAAATAATCGTATCCATAATTATGCCCTATAGCAACCCGCGGGCCGTTCGAAATTTTGCCTGTATTGCCAAATGGGTATGTTCACTGATCCGGAGAAAAAACTGAGTATGGGTGGAACCACTGAATCGGAACAGATTTTCGATCTTGATGACCTCCATACAATATTTTATGATCCTGCGAAAGAATCGTATCCATAATTATGCCCTATAGCAACCCCGCGGGCCGTTCGAATTTTTCCCGTATTGCCAAAGGGGTATGTTCACTGATCCGGAGAAAAAACTGAGTATGGGTCTAACCACTGAATCGGATCAGATTTTCGATCTTGATGACCTCCATACAATATTTTATGATCCTACGAAATAATTGGATCCATAATTATGCCCTATAGCCACCCCGCGGGCCGTTCGAAATTTGCCAGTATTGCCAAAGGGGTATGTTCATTGATCCGGAGAAAAAACTGAGTATGGGTCGAACCACTGAATCGGATCAGATTTTCGATCTTGAGTACCTCTATACAATATTTTATGATCCTCCGAAAGAATCGTATCCATAATTATACCCTATAGCAACCCCGCGGGCCGTTCGAAATTTTGCCCGTATTGCCAAAGGGGTATGTTCACTGATCCGGAGAAAAAACTGAGTATGGGTCGAACCACTGAATCGGATCAGATTTTCGATCTTGATGCCCTCCATACAATATTTTATGATCCTACGAAATAATTTGATCCATAATTATGCCCTATAGCCACCCCGCGGCCCGTTCGAAATTTGCCCGTATTGCCAAAGGGGTATGTTTCACTGATCCGGAGAAAAACTGATTATGGGTCGAACCACTGAATCGGATCAGAAATTCGGTCTTGGTGACCTCCATACAATATTTTATGATCCTACGAAATAATTTGATCCATAATTATGCCCTATAGCCACCCCGCGGCCCGTTCGAAATTTGCCAGTATTGCCAAAGGGGTATGTTCACTGATCCGGAGAAAAAACTGATTATGGGTCGAACCACTGAATCGGATCAGAAATTCGGTCTTGGTGACCTCCATACAATATTTTATGATCCTACGAAAGAATCGTATCCATAATTATGCCCTATAGCAACCCCGCGGGCCGTTCGAAATTTTGCCAGTATTGACAAATGGGTATGTACACTGATCCGGAGAAAAACTGAGTATGGGTGGAACCACTGAATCGGAACAGATTTTCGATCTTGATGACCTCCATACAATATTTTATGATCTGCGAAAGAATCGTATCCATAATTATGCCCTATAGCAACCCCGCGGGCCGTTCGAATTTTGCCCGTATTGCCAAAGGGGTATGTTCACTGATCCGGAGAAAAAACTGAGTATGGGTCGAACCACTGAATCGGATCAGATTTTCGATCTTGATGACCTCCATACAATATTTTATGATCCTACGAAATAATTGGATCCATAATTATGCCCTATAGCCACCTCGCGGGCCGTTCGAAATTTGCCAGTATTGCCAAAGGGGTATGTT